>NC_064620.1:45040937-46285000 GCF_023898315.1 Schistocerca nitens
GTTATTAGCCTCAAGCACAAAATAAAAACAATTACTGGCTGTACTTGTATCAGTGTCACCACCATACTGGTACTCAGAAATGAATATACACAGTTTCAACTGATATTATCGAACGAAAGTACAGCCAGTAGCTGTTTTAATTCACTGAAAACTGTCGCCCTTAGCTCAACCAACTGCTTTTATAAAGATCGATGCCGGCGTCAGTTGTTGGCGTCATCCAAGCCGTATGTCAGAATTACGTAATGTCTTTTTAAATCAAATTATTATTTATACAAATTCAAATGCCATTGACCCTAATTTTAAGCACGATTCAGTGGAGAAAACAAAATTCTGGGACCCACATAGAATAAAGATTTTGTTCACATTCAAACCATGTTTGTAACATAATGATAGAAAACGGTTTCCACGGCAATAGAAGGGACGCTAATTGAAATATCGTCTTTTAGGTTAAACAAGACTGACCTTGTACACTGACTGGGATCAATTGCTTCAGATTAGTTCTTAAAGAATGTGTCAAATACTAAGTTGATCAGTGCTCTCGTAGCCGACTTCTTGGGATTTATACACTGAAGTTATCCCCCATGAAACCCTTTATTTCACTGAGCATAACGGATTGTTCTGACTTCAAATAAACTTTAATAATGCTGGGGATAATATCTAAATAGGAAGCCATTATGAAAATTTGAATCGCATCTTGACAATTGATATCTAAAAGGCTGACATGACAAGAGGCATATAATGTGAGAGAGTTTTGTGTTGTAGTCGAAAATGTTTTATCTTTCATAACTAGCTTATATTATGCAAAAATTTACCGTACGAAGCAATCGATCTTAGACTGACAAAAATGTTTGAGTTTTGAACCGAATCATATCACTGTGCGTTGGGTACCGTGTACCGGTGATTTTGGTGATTATCACTGTTTTGGTGATTATCACTGTCCATTATTCACAGATTAATTGGGACCTCATTTTTGGCTTAATTTCACTTCATAATGGTCTCGTACTAGGTCAAAAAATCTTTCATATCTAGAGAAGATGTTGTTGCCAGGTTATATAATTTTAACCCCTCACGAAACATACCTCCTAGATGCCTACGTTGGCAAATGGGGAAGCCATTTCTAGAGATACGATCGATAGTTGAAAGGCATTCTGAGAATCTGAGTACTAGGGATGTGGGACCAAACTCCTCGTTGATGCCTACTGTATGCGTCCCTGAAAGCAGATATGTTGTTCTCTTTCAACATTACAAGCTGTAATTTCAGGATCAACTCCATAGACTACAACAGCTAGAACAGGCACACGCTGAGGAGGTCTGACGTGACAGGCTGAGGGGAGAGTTAGAACACATGGGGACGCAACTGGGTTTCACTCACCATGAGGGTTTGTAAGTCAGGATTTGAGTGTTTGATTGTAACTGATCGCTTAGAACCCATCGAGCAAATGAGTTCAGGTTAGGGTTTTTTTAAATTTCGAAAGATGGGGTTTTTGGCTTGAAGAATTTTGGACCAGGACGACTTAGAACAAAAGAGTGAAATGGGGAGGATATTGGTGGGATGACAGGATTGCAATCAGTGAGTACAGTGGTGTCACACGTTTTTCGTTTCTGGCATGGATAGAGGAAAACGAGCCAGAAAAATATTCCTAATCGTATGGAAAAATACTATATGTACCCCCTGCAAGTGTAAAGTATTAGAGCTCTTTTACGGCAATAATAGCAGACATATTACCTTTAGTAAGTACAAGTGATTTGATGTCAGAAGAAGGCCAAAACATTAAAAATGAAGCTTTGAAAACAGCTGATGAGGTTCTTAGCAAAATACTGATATCCAGAAGAAAGAAAAGTTTAAAAATCTGGAACGAAGTGATAGAGCAACTAGTGAAAGAAAGTCCTGAGCATTCTCGCAGCAGCCTCACGTGAGGCACAGCAGTATTGTCGCGTAGTGGAAATACCAAAGAATAGCTCCTCTTCAATGACATTCTGCTAAAACCCCACTTTGGACCTCTTACTGCCATGATTGCATGTTTCATTTTCGATGCTTCATCTTCACAACCCCTCGGATCCTCGTCTGTAACAGTTTGTACCTTACGTGCATAAACGTAGTACCACACCATACTCCGTCCACAGGCCATGGTGGCTCCATCGGTAGCGACCGACCGCTGGGTCATACTTTTCCAGTAGCCTCATAGAATGCGGTATGGAGAGACGTGTGGTCAGCAAAACGCCCTGCCGGCCATTGTCAGTTTTCGTGACCTGAAGCCGCTATTACTCTGTCAAGTAGCTGCTCAGTTGAGTCACGAGGCTGAGTGAACTCCGTTCCATCCCTCCCACAAAGGAAAAGTCCGTGGCGGTACTGGGAATCGATCCTGGTTCGTCCGCATGTTAGTCAGTTCCGCTGACCACTCGGTTACAGATACGGACAGCACTAAGGCACGGTAGCCCCAAAAGAAGTATCAACATCACCTTGCTTGATGATGGCTCGTTGTTCACCTTCCCGGCAGTGACGAATCCACACGTTCCACTCCTTGCATTGCTCCTTTGTCTCGGGGCCGTAGTGATGCACGAAACACTCTTCCATAGTGATTATGTGGCTAAAGAACTCACGTGGAGTGGCCCGACACGGATGCAATATTTTCTCTGCTGCTTCGGTTTGGGGGGTTATTTGAATGCGTGTCATACGGAACTCCACTTATCAGTGGGCTGCGCCAATTTATTTTGGATCCTCTAGCGGTGAGCCACAGAACTACAATGCTGGCCACCGTAAATGCAACACCAAGAAAGACAAGAGGTAGCACAACAAAATTTATTTTGTAGATAACATGTTGACCAAGTATCAAATGATTACGTTTACAGAAGTCTGTGACATGTGGTTCCTGCCAGAATCAGTAGCCAGAGTAGCCGCCATTGTTGGAGATCACAGCTGCCACACGTCTCGGCATTGAGTCAAAGAGACGTTGGATGTGTTCCTGGGGTACAGCAGCCCAAGCAGCTTCCACACGTTGCCAAAGATCATCTGGTGTGGCAGCTGGGAATGTAATCTGGGTCACTCGTTGAGCAACCGCGGACCACATGTTTTCTATCGGCGAAAGTCCAGAGAGCGAGCCGGCCAGGGAAGCAATTCAATCTGGTTATTGACGAAGAACCTTTGGACAATGCGTGCCACGTGTGGTCGCTCATTATCCTGTTGAAATATGGCTGTGGCCGAGCCCTGAAGGTAAGGAAGGACAACTGGCTCCAGCACCTCGGATATGTAGCGCCGGCTATCTAAAGTACCGGCAATGCGTACTAGAGGCGTGCGAGAGTAATATCCAATACCGCCCCATACCATAATACCCGGTGCAAGACCAGTGTGGTGGTGCATAATGCAGCTGTCCAGCATCCTCTCTCCACGGTGTCTCCACACTCGAATCCGACCATCGTGGTGCTCCAGACAGAAGCGTGCCTCGTCAGTAAAGACAACGTCATTCCATTCTGCCGTCCACATCCGTCTGTCATCACACCATTGGCGACGGAGACGTCTGTGGTTCTGCGTGAATGGTAGACGAAGCAATGGACGTCTTGCGGACAGACCACTCTGCTGTAAACGGCGTCGAATGGTACGCGCAGACACTGGATGATGCTTTACAGACGCAATGTGCTGTGCTATGATTCGGGATGTCACTGAGCGATCCGTCACTGCCATGCGCACAATTTGCCTATCAGCACGTGCAGTGGTGCACCGAGGTGAATGCGATCGACCACGTCGGTCCGTCGTACCCTCCTGCATCCAACTGTCACATATCCGCATTACAGTTGTTTGGTTTCGTCCAACACGACTAGCGATTTCTCTGTATGATAATCCACAATCTCGGTAAGCCACTATCCTTCCTCTGTCGAACTCGGATACTTGATCAAAAGATGTTCGCTGTTGTCTACGAGGCATAACTGATCGTCTTGTGAAACAACCACAAGGTAAACACACGTGCCGAACGTACACTCGTCGAAATCGTCAAGCCTTAAATGGCGCTATGAGGTGGCGCCACAGGCGCGCGTGATGTGCGTCTGTGCTGAAATTCTAATCAGTTGCATATCTCATCACTGCAAACTCATGGTGTAATTTTCACTTGATTCGGATGCTTCCTTCAGGGTGTTGCATTTACGGTGGCCAGCAGTGTATAACCCCGGGGTTTCAGTGTCTACCTCAGCTGGAGACTTCTATGCGAAAAACAGAATTAGAACTTATACAATTTAAGACAAAAAGGTGACCACCACGAAGGGATTATCAGAATGGGACGGAAATCGGTAGGTGTGTTGTACATGTATAGACGAACAAATTATTAGAGTTTCAGAAAAATTGATTGATTTATTCAAAAGAAAGAGCTCCACAAATTGGACTACTCAGTAACGCGTCGGTCTACCAGTGGCTTCGCATTGACTGATAGAGATGTTGAACTTCGTCCTGAGAAATATCGTGGCGAATTCTGTCCAACTGATAGGTTACATCGGCAAAATCCCGAGATAGCTGGAGGAACCTGCCCAAAATGCTCCAAACGTTCTCAGATGAGGAGAGATCCTGGGATTTTGCCGGCCGAAGTGGCCATGCGGTTCTAGGCGCTGCAGTCTGGAACCGCGAGACCGCTACGGTCGCAGGTTCGAATCCTGCCTCGGGCATGGGTGTGTGTGATGTCCTTAGGTTAGTTAGGTTTAACTAGTTCTAAGTTCTAGGGGACTAATGACCTCAGAAGTTGAGTCCCATAGTGCTCAGAGCCATTTGAACCATTTTCCTGCGATTTTGCTGCCAAAGGTGCGGTTTGTGAAGCTCAAAGACAAGCAGTAGAATCTTTCGTCATGTGCGGGCGGGCATTATCTTGTTGAAATGTAAGCCCCGGATGGCTTCCCATGAAGGACGTCAAACTGGGGCGCAGAATATCGTCTACGTACCGCTGTGCTGTAAGGATGCCCTGGACGGCAATCAAAGGGATCCTGCTATGAAAAGAAATGGCACCTCGAACCATCACTCCCGATTGTCAGACTGTATGCAGGGCGACCGTCAGGTTGGTTCCCACTGCTTTCCGGCGTGTCTCCAGACACGTATTCACTAGTCATCGAGGCTCAGTTCGAAGCAGGACTCATTACTGAAGACACTTCTACTGTAGTCAATGAGATTCCAGGCCGCAGATGCGTCAGAAGACGCCCAAGACAGCGGTGGGGTACCAACCTGTCTCTCGCCCGCCATATGGCCCGACTATCAGGAGTGATGATCTGGGGTGTGATTTCTCTTTATATCAGTTACGCCGACGACATTCTACGCCCCGTTTTGTTGTCCTTCAGGGTAACCCATCCTGGGCTTACACTTCAGCAAAGTAATGCCTGCTCGCACACTGCGAGAGTTGTTTCTAATGCGTTTCGTGCTTGCCAAATATTTCCTTGGCCAGAAAAGTCGCCGGATCTCTCCCAACTGAGAACGTCTGGAGCATTTTGGGCATTATCATCCAACGATCTCGGGATTAAGACGATTTAACACGCCACTTGGACAGAATTTGCACACTATCTCTCAGGAGGACATCTATCAACTCTATCAATCAATCCAATACCAGAAGTGGACCACTGCATTACTTAGTTGATCAATATGTGAAGTCTTTTTCTTCAATAACGCATCCAGTCCAGTCTTTCTGAAATTGTAATCATTTTCTGTAAATGTACATCACATATAACGATTTACGTCCCATTCGGATGCTTCCTTCGTGGTGTACTGCATCTTTTTGTCTTGGAGTGTATTTTTTTCAATGTGATAAGCAAAACAGTAAGTAAAAGTTCAGGCAAAAAGAGAACAGAAACTTTTGAAATGTGGCGCTATAATAATGTTGAAAATTGAATGGGTAGGTCGCATAACTAATGATGAGGTACTGAATCGAAAAGGGGAATAAAGAAATTAGCAGCACAACTAAAAGCAGGTGTCGATTGATAGGGCACATTATGAGGCATTAAAAACTCGTCAGTTTAATAATGCAGGGAAGTGGGTAGGGGAGGGAGAAAACTGAAGAGGCAAGCCAAAGCCTGAATACCGTAAGAACGTTGAAATGAATGTGGGTTGCAGTAGTTATGCAGACATGAACACAGTTGCACAGGATTACACTAACGTGGAGAGTTAGTTAGTTACACGTTCCATAGATATGCATCGAAGTAATGTGGAACGTGTCAATTTATAGTCCTTTCGCTTTCACTTCCTCTGCATTCCCCCCTTCTTCTCGCGTCTGCCCTGCCTCTCCCTCCATCGGCTCCCCCCCCCCCTTTTGCTTTTCCCTCCTTCTCCCCCCCCCGTTTTTCCCGCCCATCTATCCGGGTCCTCCCCCCCCCCCCCCCCGCTCCCCATGGTGTCTACTCTATAGTGCAGTGTTTAAGTGAGTGTTCAGTGTTGTGCGTCACCTTTTTTTAAGTGTTGCGAACAGACACTACACTGTCGCTAGGACCGAGCGAGGTGGCGCAGTGGTTAGACACTGGACTCGCATTCGGGAGGACGACGGTTCAATCCCGCGTCCGGCCATCCTGTTTCAGGTTTTCCGTGATTTCCCTAAATCACTACAGGCAAATGCCGGGATGGTTCCTCTGAAAGGGCACGGCCGACTTCCTTCCCCGTCCTTCCCTAATCCGATGACACGGATGACCACGCTGTCTGGTCTCCTTCCCCAAAAACCAACCAACCAACCTGTCGCTAGGTGTGTTTTTTAACTCTTGTGAAGAGAAACCAGACTGTCGCCATGTTTTTTTAATTGTGCGTGTCTAATTACTATGTGTTTTAATCAGCATCACGAACCCTTTGTTTTTATTTTCTCTTCCGCAATTTTTACCCATGTTACAGTTTTAAACAGTCACCGTTTTATCGCCTGTTTTTATTGTTGTTATCTACTCATTATGTTTTTAACTCTTCTGTAGGCTGCAGAGTCTGTGAACACGTCGCTCTGCAGAAGTTCCGAACACCTAAGGGTTTGAAATAGGCGTTGGAGAAAATGATTCTGAAATTCTGTGTGCAACCTGGTAGAGGGAGCAAACGATTTGATTCGACGTCAGAGGAAGCAGTGGCCACAGCAAAGAAGGAGGAGACGAGTGGTGGTGTGCAAACGTGTAGTGCACTAAGAATTGTCCGAACATTGGACATAACCATGAGCACGGCGCGTAAAATCCTACGGAACATCCATCTTTGCTATCCATTCAAAATTACCCACGTGCACGAGAGACTTTTTGCTTTAGAATTTCTCGCTCGCATGGAAGTGGACAATGATTGGCCGTGGAAGATTTTGTGGACAGACGAAGCCCACTTCCATCTGACAGGATATGTTAATACATAGAATAGTCCAATGTGGCCAACGGAAAATCCACACGCAAGTCAACCAGTACCACTTCATCCTGAAAAGGTCATTGTGTGGTGCGGGTTTACGGCATCATTTATCATAGGGCCATACTTTTTCGAAGAGACAGGTGCTTCTGGTCCTGTTACCTGTGCCGTCACTGGTAAGCGCTACGAGTGTCTTTTGCGCAACCACGTCATTCCAGCTCTCTAACAGCTTCGGTGCGTGGATTGGATCTTTTTTATGCAAGATGCTGCTCCTCCGCACACTGGAAATCCAGTTAAGCAGCTGCTGAAGCGCCATTTGGGAAATGCTAGAAGTATCAGTCGCCATTTTCCTGCAGCGTGGCCGTCCCCATCACCTGATATGAATCTGTGTGACTTCTGGCTGTGGGGTTATTTGAAATGTGTTGTGTTCAGTGTTCCGACTGCAGACTTAGCTACACTGAAGGTACGCATTGCGCAACACATTCTGAACATGACCCCGGAAATACTTCGATCAGTTGTGGAACATGCTGTTTCTCAATTTCAACTTGTTGCAGAAGACGTTGGACATCATATTGAACATGTTTTGCGCCTGTCACACGGAAATTGATAATCCGATTTGATTTTGATTGATTTTTTTTACTTTATTGTTATTTTAACACCTGAACAATCAGGTAGGCTGGCAGCGGCATGCTACGCCGCCCTTCAGCCATAGTGGTGACAATAACAGTACAAGAACGGAGAGTTAAAATGAACAGAGTGATGGGCAAAAAATAGTGGTCACAGATACACAAAAAACACGGAGCCGTTCACACGCGACGATAACGACACTGTAAACACGTTGACACGGCGCACATAACACTGATGAATCCGACGGCACAAGTGAACGTAGAAGCGTGACGGCGGACACTAAAAACACAAAACGACGTCACACACACGAGACACAGATGGCGATGATCTCCGGCGCGCGAAAGTCCACGTAGCGTATGCGAGTCCGGGGACCTGCCAAGAGGGGAAGAAGGGTGAGGGCGGGCGGAGAGGGTGGAGAGGGGAGAACATAGAGGGTAGGAGGGGTAGATGGAGGGGAGGAGGACATCATTAGGGAGGGGGAGCTGGCGGAAGCCACCTTGGGAGAGGGTAAGGAGGGTGGAGAGATGGAGATTGGGTGGGACGTGGGAATACAGGTGCGGCAGCGGGCGGGGGTGGGAGAGGATCGGGGAGACGAGCGGGTGAGGAGGATCACGTTTACAGGAGGTGTACAGGATCCGTACCCTTTCAAGGAAAAGGAGGAGGTGGGGGAAGGGGAAGAGATCGTACAGGATCCGCGTAGGGGAGGGGAGACGGATGCGATAGGTGAGGCAGAGAGCATGGCGTTCAAGGATTTGGAGGGATTTGTAAAAAGTAGGGGGTCAGAGATCCAAGCCGGATGAGCATAACAAAGGATAGGGCGGATGAGGGATTTATAGGTGTGGAGAATGGTGGAGGGGTCCAGACCCCACGTACGGCCGGAGAGGAGCTTGAGGAGACTGAGTCGGGAGCGTGCCTTGGCTTGGATTGTCCGGAGGTGGGGAGTCCAGGAGAGGCGACGGTCGAGGGTGACGCCAAGGTACTTAAGGGTGGGAGTGAGGGCGATAGGACGGCCATAGATGGTGAGATAGAAATCAAGGAGGCGGAAGGAACGGGTGGTTTTGCCTACAATGATCGCCTGGGTTTTGGAGGGATTGACCTTGAGCAACCACTGGTTGCACCAAGCGGTGAACCGGTCAAGATGAGATTGGAGAAGGTGTTGGGAGCGCTGCAGGGTGGGGGCAAGGGCAAGGAAGGCGGTGTCATCGGCAAACTGGAGAAGGTGGACGGGGGGTGACGGCGGCGGCATGTCCGCCGTGAACAAAAGGTACAGAAGGGGGTTGAGGACGGAGCCTTGGGGCACACCGGCGGATGGGAAAAAGGTGTAGGAATCTGTGTTATGGATGGTGACATAGGAAGGACGGCGGGAGAGAAAGGAACCGATCAGACGGACGTAGTTAATGGGAAGGGCGAAGGTTTGGAGCTTGAAGAGGAGACCGGAATGCCATACGCGGTCATAAGCACGTTCGAGGTCCAGGGAGAGGAAGATTGCGGAGCGACGGGAATTAAGCTGGTCGGAAAGGAGATGGGTGAGGTGAAGGAGAAGGTCGTCGGAAGAGAAGGACGGCCGAAAGCCACACTGGGTAACGGGAAGGAGGCGGTGTTGGCGGAGATGCTGGTGGATGTGTCGGGTGAGGATAGATTCCAGGACCTTGCTGAAGACCGAGGTAAGGCTGATGGGACGGTAGGAGGAGACGGCGGACGGCGGTTTGCCAGGTTTAAGGAACATGAGGATACGGGAGGTTTTCCACAGGTCGGGGTAGTAACCGGTGGTTTGATTGATGCTTTTTATGCGGTTTTTGGCCTTAGGAAAATTAAAAACCGATGTGAGTGATACTTTTTCTGAGGTTGCCGAACCAGGACAATTAAAAACCGATTTTTCCTATCCGATGTCATATGACCTTGTCGTGGTGGATGGGCTTACGTAACTTACAGTATCACAGCTGTACACCCATGCACACTGAGTACTACAGTTCGTTTAACGTCAAACGTACACTTCAGGCATTATTGTATGATTCATTTGTCATTTGTAGTCGACCACTATTAAATTATGATGCTTACAGCGCCATCTATTGCTACATTTTGTAACTATTTATTTTTCTTCTAACATTCGTTCTCCCCCTTCTCGATACTATTCCATTGCAATTTGACGTCATTCTGACGTGTGGTGGTATTTCTACAGAGCTTTGAAAGTTTAACTTTAATTCTAATCATCCTGTATATGTGTACATGATAAGTGTTCACATTAATGAACACATTTTTAGTCCTGTTCATGCAAGTATATATAAAAATAGTTTTTATTATATATATATTCAGGGTGATTCATTTGAAACAGTTTGGCGGAAAATTTGCAAAATACACACCGGACTAAAAAAAGTGGTAATAAACGTTGTTCACCTCGAAGAGGGACATCCATTAATATAACGCTCGGCCCACTGTACCACCCCCGGGGGTGCAGATTTGGATTCTCCTTGAAAAAAAAAATGTAACTTTTGTGTGAAACATTTCTTTCATTTCATGATAGATAGCGCTGTAATCGGCACAGATTAATATGGGGTGACAATTGTTACAAAACGGTAATATCTCACAAAAATGCAGATCAGATTAGGAAAATCAAAGTACATTATATGATATTTGGGAAAATGCTATCATGTGATACCGTTTACCCTCGCGCAATGCTTTCTTAGACTACATTTAGCGTTACCCAGGAACAACGTCGTGGACGCATCAGTAATGTGTTCCTTTGAAGTGCTTGATTTTGGTGAGTCCCTTTGCCTCTCATTAACTCGGGGTGCTTGATTACTGTGAGCATCTTTGTCTCTCACAAGTGTTTCAGTGCAGCAAATATTCGAAACGTTGTCCGTTGTTTCTAATGCACATCGCAACTCTGTGTCCGAATGACAATCCGACATGTATTAATGTCTCTACGCTAATGTCTGCACATTCATTACGAACTCGCTACCGTGTATCTTCGCTGGTTGTTGGTACATCCATGTAAACTCTATCTTTTAGCCAGCCCCACAGGAAAGAATCAGTATAAGTCAAATCGAGTGAACGTACGGGCCACATTTGAGGACCTCCTCGTCCAATCCATCGACATGGATAGTCTCGGTTCAAAGCTTGTCCATTACCGTGGGTAAAACATTATCCATAATATCGCTGTACATCTGACCAATCAGATCACCTTCTACTTATATTAAGTACCTGCGTGTCGAAAATACCGCTCGATACATTGACACTCCATGAGCGTTGACGTTCGACTTCCACTGACCACTAATGCATATTATATCGATTCACTTGACCACTGTTCGTAAAATTTGATTCATCGGAGAAAAGTATCTGTGAAATGAAATTATCATTGACTGCCAGTTGTTCATGTATCGAGTTGCAGAAATTTAGGCGATTGTGAAAATCGTCAACCACACAGTTCTTGATTCAGCGATAAATGAAATAGATGCCATTTGTGTGCATGCAGTATGCGTAGAACAATTCTTTGCAAAATTCCAGAACCTCGCGCAACGTTCCGAGAACTAATATGAAGATTTGCAGCCACCGCCGCTGAAACATTTAGCGTATTATTTTCGTTTGTCACAGGCCGCGGTTGGTCTCTATCTTCCCGTTTCAATGAACTGGTGGACAATCCTGCGAAACGTCGTTGTAGGCGGAACATTCCTACCGCGGAACAGAGTAGCATACATTTGAGGAGCTTCGTCAACGTTTCTATGAGCCTCAAAGTGTGCGGTAATGATATCGACCCTCCCTGCAATCGATGACATTGTGAAACAATTACGACGAGACGTGTACACTCCGAATCATTGAAGTAACATGCACAGTCTGACCGCGGGCTGAGTGCATGATCATGGTCTGTGCTTCATTCGATTGTGGGTGGAGTCACATGATGTTGTTGTTGTGGTCTTCAGTCCTGAGACTGGTTTGATGCAGCTCTCCATGCTACTCTATCCTGTGCAAGCCTCTTCATCTCCCAGTACCTACTGCAACCTACATCCTTCTGAATCTGCGTAGTGTATGCATCTCTTGGTCTCCCCCTACGATTTTTACCCTGCACGCTACCCTCCAATAATAAATTGGTGATCCCTTGATGCCTCAGAACATGTCCTACCAACCGATCCCTGCTTCTGGTCAAGTTGTGCCACAAACTCCTCCCCAATCCTATTCAGTACCTCCTCATTAGTTATGTGATCTACCCATCTAATCTTCAGCATTCTTCTGTAGCACCACATTTCGAAAGCTTCTATTCTCTTCTTGTCCAAACTATTTATCGTCCATGTTTCACTTCCATACATGGCTACACTCCATACAAATACTTTCAGAACCGAAGAAACGACTTCCTGACACTTAAATCTATACTCGATGTTAACAAATTTCTCTTCTTCAGAAACGATTTCCTTGCCATTGCCAGTCTACATTTTATATCCTCTCTACTTCGACCATCATCAGTTATTTTGCTCCCCAAATAGCAAAACTCCTTTACTACTTTAAGTGTCTCATTTCCTAATCTAATACCCTCAACATCACCCGACTTAATCCGACTACATTCCATTATCCTCGTTTTGCTTTTGTTGATGTTCATCTTATATCCTCCCTTCAAGACACCATCCATTCCGTTCAACTGCTCTTCCAAGTCCTTTGATGTCTCTGACAGAATTACAATGTCATCGGCGAACCTCAAAGTTTTTATTTCTTCTCCATGGATTTTAATACCTACTCCGAATTTTTCTTTTGTTTCCTTTACTGCTTGCTCAATATACAGATTGAATAACATCGGGGAGAGGCTACAACCCTGTCTTACTCCCTTCCCAACCACTGCTTCCCTTTCATGTCCCTCGACTCTTATAACTGCCATCTGCTCTCTGTACAAATTGTAAATAGCCTTTCGCTCCCTGTATTTTACCCCTGATACCTTTAGAATTTGAAAGAGAGTATTCCAGTCAACATTGTCAAAAGCTTTCTCTAAGTCTACAAATGCTAGAAACGTAGGTTTGACTTTCCTTAATCTTTCTTCTAAGATAAGTCGTAAGGTCAGCATTGCCTCACGTGTTCCAGTATTTCTACGGAATCCAAACTGATCTTCCCCGAGGTCGGCTTCTACTAGTTTTTCCATTCGTCTGTAAAGAATTCGTGTTAGTATTTTGCAGCTGTGGCTTATTAAACTGATAGTTCGGTAATTTTCACATCTGTCGACAGCTGCTTTCTTTGGGATTGGAATTATTATATTCTTCTTGAAGTCTGAGGGTATTTCGGCTGTTTCATACATTTTCCTCACCAGATGGTAGAGTTTTGTCAGGACTGGCTCTCCCAAGGCCGTCAGTAGTTCCAATGGAATGTTGTCTACTCCGGGGGCCTTGTTTCGACTCAGGTCTTTCAGTGCTCTGTCAAACTCTTCACGCAGTATCGTATCTCCCATTTCATCTTCATCTACATCCTCTTCCATTTCCATAACATTGTCCTCCAGTACATCGCCCTTGTATAGACCCTCTATATACTCCTTCCACCTTTCTGCTTTCCCTTCTTTGCTTAGAACTGGGTTTCCATCTGAGCTCTTGATGTTCATACAAGTGGTTCTCTTATCTCCAAAGGTCTCTTTAATTTTCCTGTAGGCAGTATCTATCTTACCCCTAGTGAGATAAGCCTCTACATCCTTACATTTGTCCTCTAGCCATCCCTGCTTAGCCATTTTGCACTTCCTGTCGATCTCATTTTTGAGACGTTTGTATTCCTTTTTGCCTGCTTCATTTACTGCATTTTTATATTTTTTCCTTTCATCAATTAAATTTAATATTTCTTCTGTTACCCAAGGATTTCTACTAGCCCTCGTCTTTTTACCTACTTGATCCTCAGCTGCCTTCACTACTTCATCCCTCAAAGCTACCCATTCTTCTTCTACTGTATTTCTTTCCCCCATTCCTGTCAATTGTTCCCTTATGCTCTCCCTGAAACTCTGTATAACCTCTGGTTCTTTCAGTTTATCCAGGTCCCATTTCTTTAAATTCCCACCTTTTTGCAGTTTCTTCAGTTTTAATCTACAGGTCATAACCAATAGATTGTGGTCAGAGTCCACATCTGCCCCTGGAAATGTCTTACAATTTAAAACCTGGTTCCTAAATCTCTGTCTTACCATTATATAATCTATCTGATACCTTTTAGTATCTCCAGGGTTCTTCCATGTATACAACCTTCTATCATGGTTCTTAAACCAAGTGTTAGCTATGATTAAGTTGTGCTCTGTGCAAAATTCTACCAGGCGGCTTCCTCTTTCATTTCTTAGCCCCAATCCGTATTCACCTACTACGTTTCCTTCTCTCCCTTTTCCTACACTCGAATTCCAGTCACCCATGACTATTAAATTTTCGTCTCCCTTCACTACCTGAATAATTTCTTTTATCTCATCATACATTTCTTCAATTTCTTCGTCATCTGCAGAGCTAGTTGGCATATAAACTTGTACTACTGTAGTAGGTGTGGGCTTCGTATCTATCTTGGCCACAATAATGTGTTCACTAAGCTGTTTGTAGTAGCTTACCCGCGTTCCTATTTTCCTATTCATTATGAAACCTACTCCTGCATTACCCCTATTTGACTTTGTGTTTATAACCCTGTAGTCGCCTGACCAGAAGTCTTGTTCCTCCTGCCACCGAACTTCACTAATTCCCACTATATCTAACTTTAACCTATCAATTTCCCTTTTCAAATTTTCTAACCTACCTGTCCGATTAAGGGACCTGACATTCCACGATCCGATCCGTAGAACGCCAGTTTTCTTTCTCCTGATAACGACATCCTCTTGAGTAGTCCCCGCCCGGAGATCCGAATGGGGGACTATTTTACCTCCGGAATACTTTACCCAAGAGGACGCCATCATCATTTAATCATACAGTAAAGCTGCATGCCCTCGGGAAAAATTACGGCCGTAGTTTCCCCTTGCTTTCAGCCGTTCGCAGTACCAGCACAGCAAGGCCGTTTTGGTTATTGTTACAAGGCCAGATCAGTCAATCATCCAGATTGTTGCCCTTGCAACTACTGAAAAGGCTGCTGCCCCTCTTCAGGAACCACACGTTTGTCTGGCCTCTCAACAGATACCCCTCCGTTGTGGTTGTACCTACGGTACGGCTATGTGTATCGCTGAGGCACGCAAGCCTCCCCACCAACGGCAAGGTCCATGGGTCATGGGGGGAAGGAAGTCACATGATAGCTTTATCAAAAATATCAAAAAAGTACTTCGATTGTCTTAATCGGAAGTGCATTTGTCTGAGATAGTACCGTTTTGCAACCATTGTCACCTCATTTCCATGTTTGACGATTATAGCGCCATCTGCCACGAAACGAAAGAAATGTTTCATACAAAAGTTACACTCCTGGAAATGGAAAAAAGAACACATTGACACCGGTGTGTCAGACCCACCATACTTGCTCCGGACACTGCGAGAGGGCTGTACAAGCAATGATCACACGCACGGCACAGCGGACACACCAGGAACCGCGGTGTTGGCCGTCGAATGGCGCTAGCTGCGCAGCATTTGTGCACCGCCGCCGTCAGTGTCAGCCAGTTTGCCGTGGCATACGGAGCTCCATCGCAGTCTTTAACACTGGTAACATGCCGCGACAGCGTGGACGTGAACCGTATGTGCAGTTGACGGACTTTGAGCGAGGGCGTATAGTGGGCATGCGGGAGGCCGGGTGGACGTACCGCCGAATTGCTCAACACGTGGGGCGTGAGGTCTCCACAGTACATCGATATTGTCACCAGTGGTCGGCGGAAGGTGCACGTGCCCGTCGACCTGGGACTGGACCGCAGCGACGCACGGATGCACGCCAAGACCGTAGGATCCTACGCAGTGCCGTAGGGGACCGCACCGCCACTTCCCAGCAAATTAGGGACACTGTTGCTCCTGGGGTATCGGCGAGGACCATTCGCAACCGTCTCCATGAAGCTGGGCTACGGTCCCGCACACCGTTAGGCCGTCTTCCGCTCACGCCCCAACATCGTGCAGCCCGCCTCCAGTGGTGTCGCGACAGGCGTGAATGGAGGGACGAATGGAGACGTGTCGTCTTCAGCGATGAGAGTCGCTTCTGCCTTGGTGCCAATGATGGTCGTATGCGTGTTTGGCGCCGTGCAGGTGAGCGCCACAATCAGGACTGCATACGACCGAGGCACACAGGGCCAACACCCGGCATCATGGTGTGGGGAGCGATCTCCTACACTGGCCGTACACCACTGGTGATCGTCGAGGGGACACTGAATAGTGCACGGTACATCCAAACCGTCATCGAACCCATCGTTCTACCATTCCTAGACCGGCAAGGGAACTTGCTGTTCCAACAGGACAATGCACGTCCGCATGTATCCCGTGCCACCCAACGTGCTCTAGAAGGTGTAATTCAACTACCCTGGCCAGCAAGATCTCCGGATCTGTCCCCCATTGAGCATGTTTGGGACTGGATGAAGCGTCGTCTCACGCGGTCTGCACGTCCAGCACGAACGCTGGTCCACCTGAGGCGCCAGGTGGAAATGGCATGGCAAGCCGTTCCACAGGACTACATCCAGCATCTCTACGATCGTCTCCATGGGAGAATAGCAGCCTGCATTGCTGCGAAAGGTGGATATACACTGTACTAGTGCCGACATTGTGCATGCTCTGTTGCCTGTGTCTATGTGCCTGTGGTTCTGTCAGTGTGATCATGTGATGTATCTGACCCCAGGAATGTGTCAATAAAGTTTCCCCTTCCTGGGACAATGAATTCACGGTGTTCTTATTTCAATTTCCAGGAGTGTATATATTCTTTTACGCAGAATCCAAATCTTCAATAAAAAGTAGGGGTTCCTATTTAAGATTTCGAAGTCATACGCCCTCCAGCCCCCGGAAGTGCCGGAGGGGGGGGGGGAACGGGGGGGGGGGCGAGCGTTACGTTAGTAGATGTCCCTCTTCGAGGTGTAAAACGTTTTTTTAATCCGATATGTATTTTACCAAATATTCCGACAAACTGTCTTACAGTTTAAATACGATCTCCTGACAGAGAGGTTTGATAACTAGAAACAAAGTGTGTTTTCCTCTAGAGTTGGAAGTATATACGTCACTGTTCTTCCCAAATCGTGATGGAGTATGCGCGACGAATTTCATCTTAGAACATATCTATTCTGATGACATGGTTAAAATGCCTAATTCCTCGAAGAGGTGCCCGCCTGACGACCGTGGTTGAACACCACATATTACTGATATTGCTCGGTTTTGTGCAATCAGTACTTCCTTTGTAAGCGATCAGTTAGTCAATAAAATACACAATAAGACATTTGTGAATGGAAGAAGGTAAAATGCGTCAGAAGGTCGATTCGTTTGTCGCCAAGAAGAGTAATTATACGAAACGAACAGCTCCTTCCAGTTCATGTTATCATCAATATGTATACCAAAAAATTTTGGAGCATCGTAATCTGTTTACTACTCCTGTTCCTGTGCTTCTTCCGTTGTTGGTTTGTCCTTATTTATTGTACAGAATTCAACATAGTGTGTTTCCTCCAAATTAATGGAGAGTCCAATTTCAGAGAGCAGCTTAATAATTTTTTTTAAAAACATCATTAAAATGACTTTCTCTCTAATGGTATTTTTATAACCCCAGCAACGTGTGCAAAATGTACCAGTTGGTCTTGTTTAATGTTAACACGTATAATGAATTGTGGTTGACTAAAATTTGGACTCTTAGGAGCACCCTTCGTGATATCTCTCCAGTCACTAAATGTTCTACCCTTCAAACATTGTTTGAATTATTCATCACAACATCTTGCATTCTGTTTAAGTATGATTCGAACCACTTTCGTATAAAATCATCAATTCCATAAAATTTGTGTTTTTCTAAAAGAGTAACATCATCTGTACAATCAAACGCCTTGGAAAGATCACAAAAAATACCAGCTGATGATGTTTCATTATTTAAGGTTTGCGCTTTTTAATGAGTGAATGTATAAATAGCATTCTCAGTCGAGCAGTCCTTCTGGAATCGAAACTGTGGTGTACTAAGTATGTTGTTTCTCTTTAAATATGAGACTACTCCTGAGCACAGTATTAGTTCGAATATTTGGGATAAGAGGTCAGTAAGGGAACTAGATAATGATTAATTAAGTAACGTTTCTTATGAAGAGGTGTAGAAATTACATACTTTAATCTGTATCGAAAAATTACGTCTCCCAGTGACGCATAAGATACAGCACTAATGACATACTTGTCAAGTTAGAACAGCTTTTCGAAATTCTGTTTCACATTTCATTAACACCACATGAGCTTTTGTTTTTTCGAAATTTTATAGTTTTATTACTTTAGTAAAGTATGTTGATGTTACTTCTAGTTTCTTCAAGTTGTATGGAATGAGTTTTGAAATATACCTATATTCTCTTCCTTGTTTAGCGGAACTATTTAATTCTTTTTTGCTACGATATGTAGAAAGTGATTGTTAATAGTATTCACAACTTGTGGATTATCAGTCACAGCATTGTCAATTCCGTTACTTGTAATACTGTAATTGTATCTTGTACTGGCTGTCCTGTCTTCTGTTTGACAATATCCCATATAGTTTTAATCTTGATATCTCCATTGCTATATAATTAAATGTTGGAGAGTCCCTCTCATTAGTTCCGCACCCCATATTCTCACATTATGTCGGTTCACCTTTCCATTTAAATGGAATGATGCCTCGTCGCTAAACACTAAGTGTGGAAGAAAACTGTCATCCTCCATACTGCCAAGAACGAAATTACAGAAATCCACACGTTATTATTTGTCACCTTCACGAAGAACTTACAGTAGTTGAATTTTGTACGGTTTCACGTGTAAACGTCGACGCAACACGTTCCAGATGGACATCGGGGGCATGTTGAGCTGTCGAGCTGCGCGGCGAACGGATTTGTGTGGTCTCCTTGTGAAACTATGGCGGATGCGTTCGACGTCTGTGTCAGACACTCGGGGACGGCCAGGCGATTTGCCTCTGCACAAACAACCTGTTTCTCGGAGTTGTTCAAGCCATCGTCTAATGCTCTGTGCTGTAGGAGGATCCGCGCCAGACAGACTACGAAAGTCACGCTGAGCAGTTTTACCGACCCGCACTGTCCAAAACGACGTAGAGCACAAAACGCTTTCTGATGTCCCTACACCATTCTACTAGAACTGAAAACGGCACGAAGTACTGCTTCCTTGCTGGAACCATGTGAAACTCGAGAGTTTGCTCTTTCCAACAGTACCCTGTTCAGGCACATATCTCAAATAACATAACAGGCATCATTTTTTAAAACTAGATGATTCTTTTTGATGCACCCTGTATTTATCATACACTACTGGCCATTAAAATTGCTGCACCAAGAAGAAATGCAGATGATAAACGGGTATACATTGGACAAATATAATATACTAGAACTGACACGTGATTACATTTTCACACAATTTGGGTGGATAGATCCTGAGAAATCAATACCCAGAACAACCACCTCTGGCCGTAATAATGGCTATGATACACCTGGGCAGTGAGTCAATGTGCGTTCACCACGATGTCGCCAAACACGGATGCGACTATCATGATGCTGTAAACAGAACCTGGATTCATCCGAAAATTGACGTTTTGCCATTCGTGCACCCACGTTCGTCGCTGAGTACACCATCGCAGGCGTTCCTGTCTGTGATGCAACATCAAGGGTAATCGCAGCCACGGTCTCCGAGCTCATAGTCCATGCTGCTGCAAACGTCGTCGAACTGTTCGTGCAGATGGTTTTTGTCTTGCAAACGTCCCCATCTGTTGACTCAGGGATCGAGACGTGGCTGCACGATCCGATACAGCCATGCGGATAAGATGCCTGTCATCTCGACTGCTAGTGATACGAGGCCGTTGGGATCCAGCACGGCGTTCCGTATTACCCTTCTGAAGGCACCGATTCCATATTCTGCTAACAGTCATTGGATCTCGAACACCGCGAGCAACAATGTCGCGATACGATAAACCGCAATCGCGACAGGCTACAATCCGACCTTTATCAAAGCCGGAAACGTGATGGTACGCATTTATCCTCCTTACACGAGGCATCACAACAACGTTTCACCAGGCAACGCCGGTCAACTGCTGTTTGTGTATGTGAAATCGGTTGGAAAGTTTCCTCATGTCAGCACGTTGTAGGTGTCGCCACCGGCGCTAACCTTGCGTGAATGCTCTGAAAAGCTAATCATTTGCATATCACAGCATCTTCTTCCTGTCGCTTACATTTCGCGTCTGTAGCATGTCATCTTCGTGGTGTAGCAATTTTAATCGCCAGTAGTGTAGTATTCAACTAATGTTGGATCGTGAGAGCTACATGAAAACATTGTATGATCTGAAGACTACACAACAACAATAAATAAAACGTAATGACTATCGTCTACGTAGTTATGGACCACTCGCAATCACTCCACTACCAAAAATGACTCATTCTGAAAAGAGAATACTTCTACAGTAATGAGAGATGTGTGTTAGTGGTCAGCGCCCTAGGCTGCATAGCCTGACCTCGTGCCTTACATTCTGGTGGTATGAGGGGACGTTTGGTCACACGGAGTGGAACCTCCTCCTATCTGGGAACGTATACAGAACGAGCAGCAGATAGCCGAGAGGTAATTACGAACAGTCAGGCAGGATCTGCGAGCTCTCCCTCCCCCCGCCCCCGCCGTTGCCCTCTGGAGCCCCCGGGCTGTCGTCGCGACGTCACGTCGCCATATTTAACCGCTGCCGTGCTCCCCGGCGCAGCTCGCCCCAGGGGACGCATCAAGTTTTCACTAGGCGCGCCATCTCGGCCGGTGCCTCCTTTCTGACGGGGATTTATCACTCTCGCAGAAGAAGAGAGGCGCCGCTTTTACGACCTCTTTCCTATTTTTGGCAGGGCAGGGCGGGTTTTTGGCGGCGCACAAGCGCAGCTGCGGTCTGCAGTGGTTTCTTCATCTCCCCCGCGGGCGCGCCTGCCAGCTCCATCACGCGGGACGGCGCGAGCAGCACGCAATACCGTGCGTACGTGTGCGGCTGCACGCGTCCGCGGGCCGCCGCTCTCTGAATAAAGAATGCGGCCGCGCCCGTCTCATTTCACACTGGCCGCGGGTCTGGCCGGACGAGGCCCGTTCCTTCTTACAGCGGGGTCTGCTCCTCGGGGCTGCGTGCACGCACTCGTGCTGTTGCAGATTCTTCTGGGTCAGTTGTTGTAAACCACTGGCCGATATAAATGACCTCATGCCATAGAGGTAAACCAATACCCATCTAATATGGTACAGGGCATCATCTGCATCGGCCTTCAGATATCTTCGAAATCGCTGTGTACAGGGTGGTCCATTGATCGTGACCGGGCCAAATATCTCACGAATTAAGCGTCAAACGAAAAAACTACAACGAACGAAACTTGTCTAGCTTGAAGGGGGAAACCAGATGGCGCTATGGTTGGCCCGCTAGATGGCGCTGCTATAGGTCAAACGGATATCAACTGCGTTTTCTAAAATAGGAACCCCCATTTTTATTACATATTCGTGTAGTACGTAAAGAAATTTGAATGTTTTAGTTGGACCACTTTTTTCGCTTTGTCATAGATGGCGCTGTAATAGTCACAAACATATGGCTCACAATTTTAGACAAACAGTTAGTAACAGGTAGGTTCTTTAAATTAAAATACAGACGTAGGTACGCTTGAACATTTTATTTCGCTTGTTCCAATTTGATAGATGCACCTTTGTGAACTTATCATTTCTGAGAACGCATGCTGTTACAGAGTGATTACCTGTAAATACCACATTAATGCAATAAATGCTCGAAATGATCTCCGTCAACCTCAATGCATTTGGCAATACGTGTAACGACATTCCTCTCAACAGCGAGCAGTTCGCCTTCCGTAATGTTCGCACATGCATTGGCAATGCGCTGACGCATGTTGTCAGGCGTTGTCGGTTGACCACGATATCAAATATCCTTCAACTTTCCCCACAGAAAGAAATCCGGGGACGGTGAACGTGCGGGCCATGCTTCGACGACCAATCCACCTGTCATGAAATATGCTATTCAATACCGCTTGAACCACACGCGAGCTATGGGCCGGACATCCATCATGTTGGAAGTACATCGTCATTCTGTCATGCAGTGAAACATCTTGTAGTAACATCGGCACAACATTACGTAGGAAATCAGCATACATTGCACCATTTAGATTGCCATCGATAAAATGGGGGCCAATTATCCTTCCTCCCATAATGCCATACCATACATTAACCCACGAAGGTCGCTGATGTTCCACTTGTCAGAACCATCGTGGATTTTCCGTTGCCCAATAGTGCATATTATGCCACTTTACGTTACCGCTGCTGGTGAATGACGCTTCGTCGCTAAATAGAACGCGCGCAAAAAATTTGTCATCGTCCCGTAATTTCTCTTGTGCCCTGTGCAGAACTGTACACGACGTTCAAAGTCGTCGCCTTGCAATTCCTGGTGCATAGAAATATGGTACGGATGCAATCGATGTTGATGTAGCATTCTCAACACCGACGTTTTTGAGATTCCCGATTCTCGCGCAGTTTGTCTGCTACTGATGTGCGGATTAGCCGCGACAGCAGCTGAAACACCTACGTGGGCATCATCATTTGTTGCAGGTCGTGGTTGACGGTTGACATGTGGCTGAACACTTCCTGCTTCCTTAAATAACGTAACTATCCGGCGAACGGTCCGGACACTTGAATGATGCCGTCCAGGATACCGAACAGCATACATAGCACACGCCCGTTGGGCATTTTGATCACAATAGCCATACATCAACACGATACCGGCGTTTTCCGCAATTGGTAAACGGTCCATTTTAATACGAGTAATGTATCAAGAAGCAAATACCGTCCGCACTGGCGGAATGTTACGTGGTACCACGTCCTTATACGTTTGTGACTATTACAGCGCCATCTATCGCAAAGCGAAAAAAGTAGTCCAACTAAAACATTCATATTTCTTTACGTACTACACGAATATGTAATAAAAAATGGGGGGTTCCTATTTTAAAAAATTGAGTTGATATCCGTTTGACCTATGGCAGCGCCATCTAGCTGGTCAACCAAAGCGCCATATGGTTTCCTCCTTCAAGCTAGACGAGTTTCGTTCTTTGTAGTTTTTTCGTTTGATTCTTTTTTCGTGAGATATTTGGCCCGGTCGCTTTCAATGGACCGCCCTGTATAAATGTCAGGTTCCTGTCACGTGCATCTTATACTCTTCGCTGCTGAGAAATTGCCCCATTTCCTTCTACATATACGTCAAAAGGTGCCGGACAAAACATTAGTCACTTACTGCGATACATTTTATTTTGTGGGCCAACTGCCTGTCCCTGAACCATCTGTGGATTCTCTGTACGCCTTCCAACATTTAGCTTCAACATTATTGCCTTGGGACTTTCACATCTACATCATCATCATCATCCGCGAACAGCATCTCGCTGTCACCTACAGAAATGTCGCTGTAGCACTCCCTTGTGATGCTCCCGATGTTACTTTTACATGTTACGATTTAGCTTCGTAGATGTGTAGAGTTTTATGTGTCAGGAAGTCCTGGATTTAGTCAAAAGCAGTCCTTAAACCCGTAACCTAAAACTGGACGGGTGGAAGGAAATCTACACTCCTGGAAATGGAAAAAAGAACACATTGACACCGGTGTGTCAGACCCACCATACTTGCTCCGGACACTGCGAGAGGGCTGTACAAGCAATGATCACACGCACGGCACAGCGGACACACCAGGAACCGCGGTGTTGACCGTCGAATGGCGCTAGCTGCGCAGCATTTGTGCACCGCCGCCGTCAGTGTCAGCCAGTTTGCCGTGGCATACGGAGCTCCATAGCAGTCTTTAACACTGGTAGCATGCCGCGACAGCGTGGACGTGAACCGTATGTGCAGTTGACGGACTTTGAGCGAGGGCGTATAGTGGGCATGCGGGAGGCCGGGTGGACGTACCGCCGAATTGCTCAACACGTGGGGCGTGAGGTCTCCACAGTACATCGATGTTGTCGCCAGTGGTCGGCGGAAGGTGCACGTGCCCGTCGACCTGGGACCGGACCGCAGCGACGCACGGATGCACGCCAAGACCGTAGGATCCTACGCAGTTCCGTAGGGGACCGCACCACCACTTCCCAGCAAATTAGGGACACTGTTGCTCCTGGGGTATCGGCGAGGACCATTCGCAGCCGTCTCCATGAAGCTGGGCTGCGGTCCCGCACCCCGTTAGGCCGTCTTCCGCTCACGCCCCAACATCGTGCAGCCCGCCTGCAGTGGTGTCGCGACAGGCGTGAATGGAGGGACGAATGGAGACGTGTCGTCTTCAGCGATGAGAGTCGCTTCTGCCTTGGTGCCAATGATGGTCGTATGCGTGTTTGGCGCCGTGCAGGTGAGCGCCACAATCAGGACTGCATACGACCGAGGCACACAGGGCCAACACCCGGCATCATGGTGTGGGGAGCGATCTCCTACACTGGCCGTACACCACTGGTGATCGTCGAGGGGACACTGAATAGTGCACGGTACATCCAAACCGTCATCGAACCCATCGTTCTACCATTCCTAGACCGGCAAGGGAACGTGCTGTTCCAACAGGACAATGCACGTCCGCATGTATCCCGTGCCACCCAACGTGCTCTAGAAGGTGTAAGTCAACTACCCTGGCCAGCAAGATCTCCGGATCTGTCCCCCATTGAGCATGTTTGGGACTGGATGAAGCGTCGTCTCACGCGGTCTGCACGTCCAGCACGAACGCTGGTCCAACTGAGGCGCCAGGTGGAAATGGCATGGCAAGCCGTTCCACAGGACTACATCCAGCATCTCTACGATCGTCTCCATGGGAGAATAGCAGCCTGCATTGCTGCGAAAGGTGGATATACACTGTACTAGTGCCGACATTGTGCATGCTCTGTTGCCTGTGTCTATGTGCCTGTGGTTCTGTCAGTGTGATCATGTGATGTATCTGACCCCAGGAATGTGTCAATAAAGTTTCCCCTTCCTGGGACAATGAATTCACGGTGTTCTTATTTCAATTTCCAGGAGTGTAATAAGGGGATCCTCCATACTGTAAATCACGGATATTGATGCGCTTCAAATATGCTGTAGAGGCACCTTACCCTGGGTACCTGGCTATCCGGTTTTTTAGCGACGGGCCTTGGTTTTCGAGAAAATCGATGCTGAAGTTCATTGCGCGCTGTGTACAGTATACTCGTAACATAACATACATTCCCACAAGTCAGGATAGCGCAGCGGTAAAGGTTCACTGCTACTGCGCTGGAGGTACCGTCTTCGAATTCTGCTCGTGTACATTTTTTTTTCAAACTCGACCGAATTTTTCAATTTTATTTCAAAGAATATCAACAAACAGTGTAAGGTGTGTGAAATTAAAAAGATATATTCAGTTGTTAATTGTTTCAAATATTCATTCCGTTTGTGGTTCGCATCTTATTCTCTCAATTCATCTTCTACGTTGAAATCTATCAATTCATCATCAATAATGATCTGTCTTTCGACCAAGATATCCTGTATTGCTATACATGTCTCATCGCCAATTGCAGCGGAATTGGCAGAGATCACGCTAGGCGATGTATTTGTTCCCAGATTCAAATCGCCGAGCAGATTTTCGGCGTATTTCATGGCCGCTGTGATTTCGCCTTTTGGTTCTTCGTTCAACTCCTCTACTTGTAAATGTTCTTCTGGCTACACTACCGCAGAAACACTTGGTTCTTCCATTTCACAGAATTTTTCTAACACGCGGCACTAGAGACGCTTTGCGAGCAACTGACACTGTAGTTATATGCGGACGTAAAGGAATGCAACTCGCATCCTCATTGGCCTAGGAGCTGGGGTTCCCGTTACGGCTAACGGTATTCACGGGAGAGGGAACGATAATGGGCGGAGATCGATTTCAGGTAATACAAGAAGCGACCGTTGTATGAACATTTGGAACTCCAACTGCGAACCACAAAAGCAATGAATATTTGAAAAAATTAATAACTGAAAACATGTTCCATTAAGTTTCGGGTGTGCAGCCGCAAGAAATCTCCTTCTTCTTCTAATATTTCGGCTGTATAACGTTCAGCCATCTTCAGAATAAGCCGCAAGACTGCCGCTCCAGTGCTCGCTTCGTCCCTTCATACTGTTGTACCGCGTGACTGCGCATGCGGCCACACATGCAAATGCGCCAGAGACGTTGGTCGGCGGCAGAGACGTGCATAATGCGCGAGTTGTATCTATGACTCCGCAGTCGATCTGTGTTGGCATATCGATATATCATTGTGAGCTGCACTGTGACGACGTCTTCGCGAGTTTATTACAGCAAGTGGCGGATTCCAGGATTTATCGAGATTGAAACCACTATCTCTATTAATTAAGTTCGTCGTCAAGCGAATTTCAATTGCCTCCTTTACAATCGAGTCCCAAAAGGACGATGTAGTTGCCAAAATTTCGACGTTGTCATACAACATACTGTGACCATTATCAATACAGTGCTCTGCCACTGCCGACTTGTTAGGTTGTAATATGCCAACAAAGATCAACTGCGGAGTCATAGATTCAACTCGCGCATTATGCACGTCTCTGCCGCCGACCAACATCTCTGGCGCATTTGCATGTGTGGCCGCATGCGCAGTCGCGCGGTACAACAGTATAAAGGGACGAAGCGAGCACTGGAGTGGCACACCCTACATCTCCTTTCCCAAGGTGGCTTCCATCAACTACCCCTCCCGGATGATGCCCTCTCTCCCTCCATTTATCCCTCCTATCAACTCTGATCCTCACCCCCCTCCTTTCCTCTGTCCTTTCCCTGGGCTCCCTCTTCCCCCCCTTCCGTCCTGTTTTCTCCCCACTAAACCTCTCCCTACCTCCCTTCTCCCCCCCTCCCCCGAGTCCTTTGGTATTCCCCTCCTCTACCTACCCCACTCCCTGTCGCGTCTGCCCAGCGCCCCCCCCCTCACTCCTCTTATGGGTCCTCATCCTCCATCAGCTCCTTTCCCGGCTCCCCCCCCCTTTTTTATTTTCCCATCATCTGTCCAGTTTCCCCCCCCCCCCCCACCTGCTCTCGGCTGTGGTATGTCACATTTGCCAACTTTTTAGTGCAGTGTTCCAGTGACTGTTCAGTGTTGTTCATCTTTCTCGTGTTGCGAACAGAAACCATGCTGTCGCTGGGTGTGAATTTTATGTCTTTTGCGAACAGAAACCAGACTGTCGCTGTGTTTTTTTTTTAATTGTCTGTCTATTGTTTTACCTGTCTGCTTTGCATGTATTTTCTTAGCGTCATCATCCCTCTGTTCTTTGTTTTAAGTTCCACGATTTCTTTTCGCCATGTTACTCTTTAAGTCTCCGATTTTATCGCCTGTTTTTATTATTTATTCTCTTCATCTTTCTAACAAAGTCTGTAGGCTGAAGAGCGGCATACTAAGCTGCTGCCAGCCCACCCCCTTTGGGGGGAATTGAAATTCAATAAAGGAAAAAAAAAGACTGGAGCGGCAGTCTTGTGGCTCACTATGAAGATGGCTGAACGTTATACAGCCGAAATATTAGAAGAAGAAGGAGATTTCTTGCGGCTACACACCCGAAACTTAATGGAACAGTCTTTGCGCCGCCAAAACCTGAAGATTCACAACTGAAAACATCTTTATAATTTCGCACACTTTAAACTATTTGTTGATGTTCTTTGAAATAAAATTGAAAAATTGGGGCGTTTTTGAAAAAAAAAAAGGGACACGAATAAGATTCGAACTCAGTACCTCCAGCGCGGTAGTAGTGAAGCTTTACCGCTGCATTACGGCGGCTTGGTCGAAATACATCTAATGTTACAGATATACAAATCGCGCAATGAACTTCAAAATCGATTTTCTCAAAAACCAAGGCCCGTCGCTAAAAAACCGGATAACCAGGTACTCAGGGAAAGTGCCTCTACGACATATTTGAAGCGCATCAAAATCCGTGATTTACAGTATGGAGGGTCCCCTTTTAAAGAAACATCCTCCAGAATGTGAGTTCTGCGTCTTACCACCGCTCTTCCTCCCTTGGTAAAAAGATATAGAAAGATTTTGGTCAGAGATTCTTGCGGAATATCTACGGGTGGTGCCGCTTCTGCGATTAGTCCCCCTCTTTTTCTGTCTTGACTGCCCTCAGTTTTTGCATCGGTGAGTGATCCCTTTTCTATCGTCGGGATGGTATCTATATTTGTATCCCATCTGATATCCTGTCTTCATTCATCTTACTTACATGATCAAACCACATCAGTGTTGGACATCGTCAGAGATATCCCTATGCATTTTCATCGTTTGTCGGCCACTCCGGCCGGCTATCTTATCCATTCTAGCACCGCTTGAGCATAGTCTTACGTAATTCATCTCAGTGGGAAGCAGTTTATTTATTTATTTCGTTCTAACCTCTCAGGCTTCTGCTCTGTACAAAACTACATTCTGGTCTATAGTCTTACACAGTCCCTTCTTCGTTTTTCTTCTTATCTTTTTGTATCACAGAACAGAGTTCACGGCTGTTATTACTGCTCGTTCTTTATTAATCCTACAAGTAATAAATTGTTCGCTGTTTATTAAACAATACGCAAGGTATTTTACCTTTGCCACACCTACAATTTCTTTTCTATCTACTTCCAAATTATTTTTTTTCCCGTTCCAACAGCCAAGTACTCAAAGTCTTTCATATTTTATCCCCCTCTTTAGGCTTTCTTATCATATAGTTGTCCGCCCCCGGTAGCTGAGTGGTCAGCGCGATGGACTGTCAGTCCTAAGAACCCGGGTTCGATTCCCGGCTGGGTCGGAGATTTTCTCCGCTCAGGTACTGGGTGTTGTGTTGTCCTAATCATCATCATTTCAGCCCCCTCGACGCGCAAGTCGCCGAAGTGGCGTCAAATCAAAAGACTTGCACCAGGCGTGCGTTCTACCCGACGGAAGGCCCTCGTCACACGACATTTCATTTCATATCATATAGCTTAAACCATCTTCATCTTTTGCTGATAAAATCTGGTCATCAGCGAAATACAGGCTGAACATCTTGCTCTCCTCTACTGTTACTCCCACAAACTGGCATTTTCTATGCCATGTCTACAGCATTTCTGCCAAATACAGGTTAAGCCCTCATGCCTGCTACAGATCCTTTATTGATCTCGAATTCGCCTGTCCAACTGTTCCCAATACTTGCTCTCGCTGTGTTATTTTTATTTAATTTCATAACAGCCCTTAGCAATCTTTGATCCAAATCCCCTTCCAATTTTCCCACAGTTTCTTCATGGGTACGTTGTCATATGCTTTTCCTATTTTCGTAGCATCTCTAACAAGTTCAGTGGCCCAAATTTCATCAGCGTGAGCGATATTGATCCAAAGCCTGGTGGCTTGTGAATCTTGCAGCTCCTCACAGCCTGTTGAAGAACTTTTATATCTCAACGCCATAACTCCTCCTGTTGTGTTCTCGCCTCCCATTGTGGGGCGCGGGTAAATAATCAATCTGGTGTTTACTTTTGTTTCGTCGCTGTGTACGACACTCTTAAATAGTTTGCGTGTGCTTTCCACTTACCCTTGCTGTTTACAAGAGCCTGAAAATTATTTTTGCGGTCAGCCAGAAAATGACGGAGAACGTACTGACTATAATTTCCAGTCAGCAAATCCACACTACTCATTGTGCTCACTGAATGAAAATGTATTTACTTGCTATTTATTCACTGCGACCAATAACAACTACTATAAATAAAAGTTTTGAATTTTAACTTAGAAATATATTCAGTAAAATTTCACATGGGTAAAATATAGTAATATTCCTGCTACTAATAATATTGTCCCTGTCGGAAACTGCACAGTTCAAATGTGTGTGAATTCATGTGGGACGAAACTGCGGAGGTCATCGGTCCCTAGACTTACACACTACTTAAACTGACTTATGATAAGAACAACACACACACCCATGCCCGAGGGAGGACTCGAACATCCCGCGGAAACTGCACTATTACCAGTTCTGAGGCGACCTCTAGAGGAAGTATCAGGTAAAATGGTCTGTCGCCCTGACTTCTAATCACCGTATGTTAATTGCTCACCTTAAAAGTAGAAAATAATTGCGCCACTTGCCGTGTGGTTTTGTCAACATTACGGGCGGAACACAAACAGCTACGTCCATGAAATCTAAGTTATCCAGGACGGTGTTCAGTCCTCGTGATTTCACTTCGTACTTTTACCGAAAACGCTTTTGGTAGGTGCTTAGTTCCGATGTCCTCAGAGGCACAGCGCAGGCATGCGTGTGATTGACGAGGACAGATTGATATCTTGTTGCGAAGTACCTCTTCTTACCGCGTCGCTGGTTGTATTTATATATAGGCGCAGCGAACCGCCAAACGGAACATGTGCTATCAACTGCTCTAGGTACAGGTAGCACATCTAAATGGTCTGTTTCCCGGACATACGTTAATTAATATGTGTCATTTAAGAGTTTACAACCATCTTAATTTTCCGATAATTAGAGTTAATTTTTCTCTAGTTACTGAAAGAGTTTTAGTTCCACTACGTTTATATTTCGCCATGTAGAATTTGTAGAATGAAACCGACAGTAGAACATGACCTCTGAACTGCCTATTTAAGATTACTTGTAATGATTTTTATTCATAATGAAGTCTTGAAACTTGGTACAGCTGTATTATTTCATCATTGTAATCGAGAGTTGTAATTACAACAAAAAATACAAGTGATACTTAATCTATTATGAACAAGGAAGTTTTCAGTCCAAATTTGGTTTTTAGTAAATAACTTGAAAACCAATAGAGGTAGCTTATTTGTGTCACAAGTATTAGGTTATTACATGTAACTGAGATTACATAAGAATATTCGTCATTATGAGTCTAACAGTTAGTGCCTTCAATTTTTCATTAAAACGCCGATTTTGATCAAAATACTGCTCTGCGAAAGTTGAGACTTTCAACTTTTAATTTTGACACACATTTGCACATTCTGAACATTTTTAGATTACTTGCTTCATTATTTAGCGTCACTTACTTTTTTGTAAAGGAATGTATTTCGTAAAACATATTCATTTGATCATACAGAGACATCACAATGTTAGCATTAATATACTGAAGCACACACTGACAAAGTTTGGAAGACTTATTTCAATATTTAATTTCATTCTTAGATTATGATGCAGTCCTTTGTATGTTAGGCACAGGCGCACTATGACGACGTGGGGCTAGTAGTAGGGAACAGCGGTAAGCCACTGCGCACTCTCACGCCTCTGTGCGTCTTACAACGAACAGCGCTTTTTTCGCTGTATCACTCCCAATTTATTTTTATGAAAAAAAATATTTTTGAACAAAATTATATATATATATATATATATATAATTCTGTTCAAAAATTACAAACCATATACATAAAATAACATAGAAAATGAAATACAATTTTCAGTTATTACGAAATTAATTTTGTGACTTCAGTCTTTACCTGAAAAGAGAAACGCACAAAAAAATTTCGCTTTCCAGTACTCACTCATTTAATCACAATCTTAGGCACTATGGTGTGTGTCCTTGCGAACCATTTTCGCTAAAACATTTAATGTAGAGGGTGGTTCATGGTGTGGGTTCCTGTAGTCATGTCCTAGTTCATGAACCACTGGCAACGTATAAGTGGCCAAGTAAGTGGTCCCGACAGTCGGGATACCAGCTACTTTGGAATAAGGCTGGGCATCTCGGACATATTCTGAGTCGTGGTCACCTTTGTGCTCATACAGCAAAGACTACCAAATCCACCGGTTAGTCCCTCAACCGTTAGGGGTAAAACTCAATGGGACTCGGGGCAAGTAAGGCTAGCAACCTGCTTCCCTGGTACTTTAAATATGATGCTGGCAACAATCAGAGCAAAATGCCTCGGACCTTTGGAGGTGACGGAGTCCCACCTCTGACAAACCAGGGACTCCTAGGAGACGACTTGGCAAACAAATGGTAATGAGATGGGGAGCCGTTAATATCAATGGGGGCTACTCTGGGAAGAAGGTAGAGCTGGCAGAGGCTGCAAGTAAGATGGGGCTGGACGTTTTAGCTGTTAGTGACATTCAGGTAAGGGGTGAGAAAGAAGAGGAAGTGGGAGAATACAAGGTCTACCTGTCAGGAGTCAAAGCAGGAATAGCACAATGGGGTGTAGGGCTTTACATCAGGAAAGAAATGGAACCCAACGTAGTTGCAGTAAGGTATGTAAACGAACGACTGATGTGGATAGATTTGACAGTGTCTAGCGAGAAAATTAGGATTGTGTCAGTATATTCGCATTGTGAAGGGACAGATCAAGACAAAATGGATAGTTTTTATGAGGCATTCAGTGATGTAGTTGTTAGAGCAAAGGACAAGGACAGTGTTCTGCTCATGGGTGATTTTAATGCCAGGATTGGAAATCGAACAGAAGGGTATGAAAAGGTTATGGGTAAATTTGGAGAGGATATGGAGGCCAACAGGAACGAGAAACAACACTTGGATTTCTGTGCCAGTATGGGCTTAGTAATCACAAACTCCTTTTTTAAACATAAGAACATTCACCGGTATACTTGAGAAAGCAAGGGAACCAGATCTGTCATTGACTATATAATAACAGATCAGGAATTCAGGAAGACTGTGAGGGATACACGTGTATTCAGGGGATTCTTTGATGACACTGATCGTTATTTAATCTGCAGTGAAATTGGGATTATGAGGCCGAAAGTGCAGGAGGGCAGGTCCATATGTAGGAGGATAAGAGTGGAGAAACTTCAGGATAAGGAAATCAGGCACAAGTACATAACAGCGATCTCAGAAAGGTACCATTTCGTTGAATGTAGCCAATTACAGTCATTGGAAAAGGAATGGACAAGGTACAGGGACACAGTACTAGAAGTGGCTAAAGAATGTCTTGGAACAGTAGTGTGTAAAAGTAGGATGAAGCAAACAGCTTGATGGAATGACACAGTCAAGGCAGCCTGTAAAAGGAAAAAGAAGGCGTATCAAAAATGGCTACATACTAGAACTCAGGTAGACAGAGAAAGTTATGTTGAAGAAAGAAACAAAGCCAAACAGATAATTGCAGCATCCAAGAAGAAATCTTGGGAAGACTTTGGAAACAGGTTGGAGGCTATGGGTCAAGCTGCTGGAAAATCATTCTGGAGTGTAATCAGCAGTCTTCGAAAGGGAGGTAAGAAGGAAATGACAAGTATTTTGGACAGGTCAGGAAAACTGCTGGTGAATCCTGTGGATGCCTTGGGCAGATTGAGGGAATATTTTGAAGAGTTGCTCAATGTAGGTGAAAATACGATCAGCAATGTTTCAGATTTCGAGGTAGAATGGGATAGGAATGATGGTGGAAATAGGATCACATTTGAGGAAGTGGAGAAAATGGTCAATAGATTGCAGTGCAATAAAGCAGCTGGGTTGGGTGAAATTAAGTCGGAACTCATCAAATACAGTGGAATGTCAGGTCTTAAATGGCTACACAGGATAATTGAAATGGCCTGGGAGTCGGGACAGGTTCCATCAGACTGGACAAAAGCAGTAATCACACCAATCTTTAAACATGGAAACAGAAAAGATTGTAACAACTACAGAGGTATCTCTTTAATCAGCGTTGTGGGTAAAATATTCTTAGGTATTGTTGAAAGGAAAGTGCGAGTATTAGTTGAGGACAAACTGGATGAAAATCAATGTGGGTTTAGGCCTCTTAGAGGTTGTCAGGACCAGATCTTTACCTTACGGCAAATAATGGAGAAGTGTTATGAGTGGAACAGGTAATTGTATCTATGCTTTATAGATCTAGAAGAGGCATATGACCGGGTTCCTAGGAGGACGTTATTGTCTGTTCTACGATATTATGGAATAGGAGGCAAACTTTTGCAAGCAATTAAAGGTCTTTTCATGGATAGTCAGGCAGCAGTTAGAGTTGACGGTAAATTGAGTTCAGGATTCAGAGTAGTTTCAGGGGTAAGACAAGGCTGCAACCTGTATCGACTGTTGTTCATATTATTTATGGATCATATGTTGAAAACAATAGACTGGCTGGGTGAGATCAAGATATGTGAACACAAAATAAGTAGTCTTGCATATGCGGATGACTTAGTTGTGATGGCAGATTCAATTGAAAGTTTGCAAAGTAATACTTCAGAGCTAGATCAGAAATGTAAGGACTATAGTATGAAGATTAGCATGTCCAAAACGAAAGTAATGTCAGTGGGAAAGAGATATAAACGGATTGAGTGCCAAATAGGAGGAACAAAGTTAGAACAGGTGGACGGTTTCAAGTACTTAGGATGCATATTCTCAGAGGATGGCTACATACTGAAAGAACTGGAAGCGAGGTGTAGCAAAGCTAATGCAGTGAACGCTCAGCTACGATCTACTCTCTTCTGCAAGAAGGAAGTCAGTACCAAGACAGCCGGCCGAAGTGGCCGTGCGGTTAAAGGCGCTGCAGTCTGGAACCGCAAGACCGCTACGGTCGCAGGTTCGAATCCTGCCTCGGGCATGGATGTTTGTGATGTCCTTAGGTTAGTTAGGTTTAACTAGTTCTAAGTTCTAGGGGACTAATGACCTCAGCAGTTGAGTCCCATAGTGCTCAGAGCCATTTCAGTACCAAGACTAAGTTATCTGTGCACCGTTCAATCTTTCGACCAACTTTGTTGTATGGGAGAGAAAGCTGGGTGGATTCAAGTTACCTTATCAACAAGGTTGAGGTTACGGATATGAAAGTAGCTAGGATGATTGCAGGTACTAGTAGATGGGAACAATGGCAGGAGGGTGTCCACAATGAGGAAATCAAAGAAAAACTGGGAATGAACTCTATAGATGTAGCAGTCAGGGCGAACAGGCTTAGATGGTGAGGTCATGTTACACGCATGGGAGAAGCTAGGTTACCCAAGAGACTCATGGGTTCAGCACCAGAGGGTAGGAGGAGTCGGGGCGGACCAAGGAGACAACCTTGTGCCTCTTCTCAGCGAGATAGTGGCGGGTGCTGCCCACCGAACCGCCGAGAGAACTGACGACTCGACTCCGGGTCCGTCAGGAGAGGTGAAAACGGTACCTAGTGCAACTATTGACAGCCCTATTGAGATCGTCTCGGACCAGACGCCCGTAGTGGCGGTACCGCCGGCGGCGACTAGTGCGCCTGCTGTGGCCATTGATGTTGTCACTGTAGAACAGATGGAGGTAGTTCTTCCTAACCCACCCCCACCGGCAGCTGACGCTAAGTCCCCCCGGCGTCGTCATAGGCGCAAGAAGGCGAGCCAAGAACAACAGGCGGAGGAGGAGGGCGTCATACGTCGCCCTCCTGAGAGCAGCAGTGAGGCTGAATCTCAGGCCTCATCAGTTACACGCTCTGTTTCCGCTGACCGCTCGGACGGTATGCGAAAAACTGCTCGCCAATTAGAAGCGCTCATTAGTTCATCACGAGTTCGGGGAGCAGCCCCGCAAAACGTAAAAATGAACAGGGTAGCGAACAGCCGCTGCAGCGCACTCGCACCCTCTCACATACCGCTGCGACTGAGCCGTCTGCGCCGCCTGGTTCGGACTATCCCGCCGATGGGGGAAGACTGAACTGGGCTGACGACGAAGACGACGAAATGCGTGATTGAGTGGGCTCGTTCCCACATGAGCTGCCTGGTGTTTGTCTTTAGCATCCGGGGTGATGTAGCAGGGTTACAGTTTCGATATTTACACACCTGCTTACATACGACCATGACCTTATCTGACGTTACTTTCTCTGTGTTGCTTTCTCATGCCTGCAATTGACCGTCAGCCGGGAACCCTCTCCCTATTAACAGTAAATATCAACTCCATCTCCAACCCAGTAAAACTACGCTCTCTGAAGGACTTTCTGCGCCTTGGTGCATTTGATGTCGTTTTTCTCCAGGAGGTTTGTGCCCCCTTTCTCTCTGACCTGGTTGGTTATGAGGCACTATATAACATCGACCCTGACGCCAGGCGGGGCACTGCTTTGCTATACAGATCAGAGTTAACTCCATCCAATGTTACAAAACTACCCAATGGTCGCGTTCTTGCGTGTATCATTCGGGATGTACTTTTTATTAACGTCTATGCTCCTTCAGGAGCTAATCACAGGCATGACAGAAGAACACTTTTTACGTCAGATATCACCCCTTTCTTGACAGCTCGTCGTCTTATCGTGTTTGGCGGAGATTTTAACTGTGTGGTAGCCGATGCTTATCAGGTCCCAACGCCTATGAGGTGTGAAGCACTCGCTTCACTCCTTCAGGCGGCTGACCTTAATGATACGTGGCGCCACTTTCATCCCGCCTACACACAATTTACTCACATCTACCCCACTGGAGCAAGCCGTATTGACCGCGTTTATGTCTCTGCTGATTTGCTTCCTGCCCTTTGTGCCGTCCAAGTCATTCCTGTGGCCTTTAGTGACCACTGTGCGTACTCTTGCTCCTTGCATATCACGGGCCCAACCCCGGTTCCTCGGGGCACCTATTGGAAGATGAATGCACTACATCTCCCAACGCCCGAACTACGCACTCTTGTCACGAAAACATGGCGGGATTGCATCGCTACTGCATCGAAGTACCCTACCACTGTAGTTTGGTGGCTCCACTGTGCGAAGCCGCGGCTGCGACGTGTTATCCAGCAACATAGTCGCGAAGTCGCACACTGGAAGCGTAGCACATTAGACTTCTATCAACAATGTCTAAACGATGCACTAACCCTTCCTGCTGACAGGTATGACCAGCTACGCATGCGCCTCAACAAAATTAAAGCGACAATCCTTCGCTTCTCTCGGGAGAAGGCCGAGGGGATGGTGGTAAGGTGCCGCTCCACATCCCTGATTGAGGGCGAGAGGCCATCCAGCTATCACCTTGCCTCTGAAAGGAATCATGCAAAGAAGAACACCATTCTACGCCTTAAAACAGACGATGGTACGCGCCTCACAGACCATCGTGAAGTTCTCAAACACCTAACAGACCATTATACGCACCTCTTCCAGGATGTTGCGGTAGACGTCGCCGCCCAACGAGCACTTATCGGTGGGGTCCCAACTTCATTGGATCATCGAGACCGCGACTGTTTAACCGAGCCACTCACACTCGTTGACCTCACATCTGTCCTCCGTGCCTGTCCGGGACAAAAATCACCTGGCCCCGACGGTCTCCCTTATGAATTCTACCAACAATTCTGGGACCTGTTAGGAGACCGCTTCTGCAAAATGTGCGAGGAGATTTTTGCTGGTTGCGAACTACCCGCCAAATTTCTAGCTGGACGTATTGCCCTTACTCCAAAGGTCACAGGTCACTGTCGAGCTAAAGACCTCCGTCCTATCACCGTTCTTAACACTGATTATAAGTTGGTGGCACGAAGCGTGGCCTCTCGTCTTAAACAGGTAATGAATAAGGTACTTTGCCCCACTCAATCATGTGGCGTTTCGAATCGAACCATCTTCACCGCCGCTTCTATATACCGTGATGCTGTCTTACTCACCGCCGACACTCGAACTCCGGCTGCAATTCTCTCCCTAGATTTCGCCGGTGGCTTTGACAGGGTCTCCCACCCTTACCTGCTGGCCGTTATGTCGCGGATGGGTTTTGGGGAGCGCTTCATAAGAATCATCAGGCATTTCTTGGATGGAGCAAATTCCACAATCGTTGTGAACGGCTGCAGATCACGACCAATTCCCATCAGACGATCAGTTCGACAAGGGCGTCCCTTGTCAATGTACACTCCTGGAAATGGAAAAAAGAACACATTGACACCGGTGTGTCAGACCCACCATACTTGCTCCGGACACTGCGAGAGGGCTGTACAAGCAATGATCACACGCACGGCACAGCGGACACACCAGGAACCGCGGTGCTGGCCGTCGAATGGCGCTAGCTGCGCAGCATTTGTGCACCGCCGCCGTCAGTGTCAGCCAGTTTGCCGTGGCATACGGAGCTCCATCGCAGTCTTTAACACTGGTAGCATGCCGCGACAGCGTGGACGTGAACCGTATGTGCAGTTGACGGACTTTGAGCGAGGGCGTATAGTGGGCATGCGGGAGGCCGGGTGGACGTACCGCCGAATTGCTCAACACGTGGGGCATGAGGTCTCCACAGTACATCGATGTTGTCGCCAGTGGTCGGCGGAAGGTGCACGTGCCCGTCGACCTGGGACCGCACCGCAGCGACGCACGGATGCACGCCAAGACCGTAGGATCCTACGCAGTGCCGTAGGGGACCGCACCGCCACTTCCCAGCAAATTAGGGACACTGTTGCTCCTGGGGTGGTATCGGCGAGGACCATTCGCAACCGTCTCCATGAAGCTGGGCTACGGTCCCGCACACCGTTAGGCCGTCTTCCGCTCACGCCCCAACATCGTGCAGCCCGCCTCCAGTGGTGTCGCGACAGGCGTGAATGGAGGGACGAATGGAGACGTGTCGTCTTCAGCGATGAGAGTCGCTTCTGCCTTGGTGCCAATGATGGTCGTATGCGTGTTTGGCGCCGTGCAGGTGAGCGCCACAATCAGGACTGCATACGACCGAGGCACACAGGGCCAACACCCGGCATCATGGTGTGGGGAGCGATCTCCTACACTGGCCGTACACCACTGGTGATCGTCGAGGGGACACTGAATAGTGCACGGTACATCCAAACCGTCATCGAACCCATCGTTCTACCATTCCTAGACCGGCAAGGGAACGTGCTGTTCCAACAGGACAATGCACGTCCGCATGTATCCCGTGCCACCCAACGTGCTCTAGAAGGTGTAAGTCAACTACCCTGGCCAGCAAGATCTCCGGATCTGTCCCCCATTGAGCATGTTTGGGACTGGATGAAGCGTCGTCTCACGCGGTCTGCACGTCCAGCACGAACGCTGGTCCAACTGAGGCGCCAGATTGAAATGGCATGGCAAGCCGTTCCACAGGACTACATCCAGCATCTCTACGATCGTCTCCATGGGAGAATAGCAGCCTGCATTGCTGCGAAAGGGTGATATACACTGTACTAGTGCCGACATTGTGCATGCTCTGTTGCCTGTGTCTATGTGCCTGTGGTTCTGTCAGTGTGATCATGTGATGTATCTGACCCCAGGAATGTGTCAATAAAGTTTCCCCTTCCTGGGACAATGAATTCACGGTGTTCTTATTTCAATTTCCAGGAGTGTATTTGTTCGCTTTAGCGCTGGACCCCATGCTGCGTGACATCGGACGGATGGTCGATGGTGTCGCTCTCGCAGGCGTCACCTTTCGCAGTGCGGCATACGCGGATGATGTCGGTGTGTTCGTCGCAAACGCTAGGGACATCGATTCAGTTCGCCGAGTTCTCAACGTTTATGAACGAGCATCCGGTGCCATGTTAAATTCCAACAAAACGGTGCTGATCCCGCTAGGACCACGATCATTGACCATCGAACGCCCATGGTACCGAGTTGTGGGGGAACAACGTATCTTGGGCCTCGAGGTAACTGCCTGCCCGCAGCGCATGTTAACACTCACGTGGCGGCGGCTTCTCTCGCGCATCAGAGGACTTTGGATGAGCCACGTTGATCGACGACTCGACCTCCATCAACGAATCCAACTGATTAATACTTACATCCCATCACGGGCATGGTATGTAGCACAACTCCTTACGCTACCGAAACAAACTGGCAGAGCCATCTCACAAACAGTATATAGGATTTTGTGGCGGCATGCACTGTTCAAAGTTGATACACAGACTTGTACACTGCAAAAGGTCGATGGTGGCCTTGGACTCATTGACTTTCCCCGCAAATGTGCGGCCCTCCTGATTCACCGTATCGCCACCTTGCGTGAAACTGACCCAGGTGGGACAACAGCGGTTCTTTTCGACCGTTATCGCCCACAATCGGCGCGTGCACCAGTATGTTTGACACATATTCCGTTCCGGATGACGACAGTCAAGGACTATTACCTCAATCAAAGTTACGTCCTAACAGTGGCCATTGACAAGGCACGCACGTCGAAGCGCCTTTACCAGGCACTTCGAGGCCAGCCCACACCACATAAATTAGAGGACAGACGACCGTCGGTCATCTGGCACCAAGCTTGGGCGAATATCAACAACCCAGCCCTCCCCACGGAAGTTTCAGCGCTATGGTATCGTGTCGTAAACAATTTAATACCCACTAATCAGCGCCTGGCGGCCATCCGCCTACGGCCCTCGGCTGCTTGCGGCCGATGTGGTGACGTAGACACCAGAGAGCACCGTCTCTTATGCCCTCACGTCACAGAAGTGTGGGACCTTGCACGTGTGCTATTAGCGCTGATCGGTGGGACGACACCAGACAATGTGTCAATCGACTGGTTCCTTACCCCTGATATTCAGACCAACCCCAGAACGCGACGTAACGCAATGGTGTGGCTCTTGGGCCACACCATTTTCACGATCTATGACCTTTCCCTCACCGATGCTGTCTCTTTCATGGACTACCTGTGGAGCCAGCATCGCCTGGCGGAATCTGACCGGAAATATGCCACTACCTTTGCAAGATTTCTGAAAGTTGCAATGGTTCATGGTTATCAAAAGGTGTTCCGGGTTGACTAAGGCACCTCGTCCAGGAATTGCCTGAGTTTACCCCTGGAGCTATGTCACTCGGACTTTCAAACTACCCTTGACTTGCCTATACCCAAGATTTGACATTGGCCTTCTGGGCATCACTAGAGTAGACTATTCTATGATACTAATGATATGACAATTGGTAACATGGGAATTGTGTGAACTTTGTATGGAAAATTATTGGGAAATTAGAAAACACGTAATCTATCTTAGAGGATTATTACTTCGTTAATTCTATGGGCGATGGGATTATCTCGCCAGTTTCGTTGTCATTTGTGTGTGCTGCCGTCCCTGTTTTTTATTTTGCCTTCATTTCTGTCTTTATTTCTTTCTTCCTTTTTAGTTTCTAAACTCATCACTTGCTTCACACCTGCAGAGAGAGGTGTATTTCTGAGTAGTGTGTCGTACCCCCCTGAGGCATAGCACAGTATGCCTCCGCCTTCATTTTTGGTTTATGGCAATAAGTCTTGCTTCTAACAGCACCATGCTTTACGTGCTGCGTAGACACTAGAGGATGGCGGCAATTTTGGAGAGGAAAAGGTAGGGCTATAGGGGAGGAAGGAGGCCCAAAAACAAAAAAAATAAAAAATAAAAAAAAATAAAAAAAAGTGTAGTATCTGTTCTTATCAGCTTAATATCTGATACGTCCTGCATAATAAAAAAAAAAAAAGGAGAAGGTACCTGGATTCGGTTAAGAATGATTTTGAAGTAATAGGTATAACATCAGAAGAGGCACCAATGTTAGCACTGAATAGGGGATCATGGAGGAATCTTATAAGGGGGCTATGCTCCAGACTGAACGCTGAACGGCATAATCAGTCTTAAATGATGATGGTGGTGGGAAGTCACCATGCATGGCGTCCTTCACGATACTCTGTTACAAAAAGGAAAATGGAAGGCGGCACTGTCATTGGTGTCCATCTAGCTTTGTCCTCCAATACAGCTTGCAGGTGCCTTTCATGCAGCCTCCATGTCCTTGAGAAACAGATAACATAGTCTAAGCTTGTCTTCTCAACTTACATCTAAGGGAGAACAAAACACGTTCTGTATTCTATTTTCCTTCTGTAATTGAAGTAATTCATTGAGAAGTTATCAGAAAAAATTTTTCTTTTTAAATTTATTATTTGGCAAAATGTTATCAACTTTTTCCAAATGATTACTGGCAATATGTCACTTCACAAAATCGTGACGCTACTGTAATTCATTTTTACAAGTTACATCATTATTAAGCTTGAATCACTAACTTTGCAATTTTTTTTTAAATTTATTATTTGGCAAAATGTTATCAACTTTTTCCAAATGATTACTGGCAATATGTCACTTCACAAAATCGTGACGCTACTGTAATTCATTTTTACAAGTTACATCATTATTAAGCTTGAATCACTAACTTTGCAATTTTTTTTAAAATTTATTATTTGGCAAAATGTTATCAACTTTTTCCAAATGATTACTGGCAATATGTCACTTCACAAAATCGTGACGCTACTGTAATTCATTTTTACAAGTTACATCATTATTAAGCTTGAATCACTAACTTTGCAATTTTTTTAAAATCTTTAAACCATAGCTGTGATGCTCTGTAAGTCAACGTAGCTTTTTAAATAGTCACATTTTGGGCTAGTCTGGAATTTGCTTCAATACTTTACATGTTGCTTTACTTAGAAAACGCAGTAACCTTTGTAAGTTCTATCTGCATATGGCTCAGTTATCGTATAGATTAGTATGCTAAAGAAGTCATTTGTGCGACGGCAGTTATTTTAATTTGTTACATACACCATTAAAAATCAGTTTTTATTGTAACATACCAATACTCTACAAACTGCACTTCTTAACACATTCATTTATCTGTATTGTTATTTGTATGTGTCAATATTTATCTGTTAAATGACTGTCTGTCTTAAGTAAAATAACTCGTTCCTCAACCGTTTTAGGAGCCGTGAGAGAATTACACACCAATTTTCCACCATTTTGCCATATATATTAGCCTACTGAATTCATTTCTCCTATTTCTCCCTATTTTCATTTATCCATATATTTCACTTTCCTACATATTTCGAAGCTTCTTTCTGCCTTTTATCTTCGTCAGCCACCGACCTCATTATTTACATTAATTTTTAGTGTGATCGTCACACCACTTCCACACATGTCCTTTAATAAATAATAAAACGTTTAGGCTTGCCTCTGTTGCCTCCAATTTATGACTCTCACTTACCTTCAGACAACTTTTCTCCCAATATGAAAATTATTAATTTATGCAGAGTTTTCTCTTTCAGATTTTTAGGAATTTTCAGCTTCAGTTACTTCTCTTAACGCAAAGTAGCTGTATTTTGCTATTACTAATCTTTTTGAGGAACATACTTATTGATTGTTAACTTTAGATATTATTTTTTATCATTGGTGCTGATAGTTGCCCACTGTTATTTCAACATTTAGAATATACTGCTGCAAACTACATCACATGTTCTCTTATAAGTCATCATTTGGCTGTAGTCATTTCTGGGAATCATTCTTATTACGTTGGAAGTTATTGAAAAGTAATAGCACATGTACAACATGAAGGTATATATTCTTTAGTTTATACTATTATTGCATTTCAGATACTTTTCAAATGAGATATTTGTCATAAAAGAAAGGATCAGCTATCGGGCTGTAGTTCGTAAAGATTTTAAGCATCTCAGCGCATGTGTAAAGAGGCGAAATACTTTATACTGTGCTCCTACACCAAAACGCGCGTCCAGCGTTAAAATATTTCAAATAAACACTATGACCCGCTGGGCGCAGATATTTAAATCATTGTCACAGCGCTCGATAGCAATAAGCTGCGCAACATTTGAAAGAACAATCCATCATTTGTTAAGAAATGTTCTAGAGACTTCATTACCGTTTTACGTTTGGTCGCCGACTTGTTAAGACGTTGTGTAGCAACAAATGGTTCAAATGGCTCTGAGCACTATGGGACTTAACATCTGAGGTCAGCAGTCCCCTAGAACTTAGAACTACTTAAGCCTAACTAACCTAAGGACGTCACACACATCAATGCCCGAGGCAGGATTCGAACCTGCGACCGTAGCGCTCGCGCGGTCCCAGACTGTAGCGCCTAGAATCGCTCGGCCACTCCGGCCGGCTTGTGTAGCACCGCTTCAAGTTTTATTTAGTGTCAAAAACCATGAAAATCACCAAGCAAAACGCTTTGGTAAACCGTCTGACGCTAAAAAGTACTTATGCGCACGCCAGAACATTCAATTTTTTAGAAATCTCGGACAGACAAAAGCAGCGATTGTTGAACTGCTCCATGTATGAGAGAAACATAGAAATGTAAGTTTTGTATTCGTTGTATATTTGTTAATGTCTATTAGTTTAACGCCTTTGTTCTTTGAGAATATATTGATGCTTCACTTTACAGAAAATCTCTCATTATTCTTTTCTTTAAACTCGCCATAATTTTTCAATGTATGTAAGCTTTGTTACAGGTTCGCTCTTCATCGCGATATCTCGATTGTATTCGGGAGGACATTAATGTGTTCAATTTCCAATCTGATAACTATTTACAAAATGTCACTGTTTTGTATTCATTTCCATTTTTTTATTATTCATATGGGTCCTTTAGGTATCTTCATCGAATATTCTGATTGCGTAAAGTCAATACGGGTCAAAGGTCAGTCACAAAACCACCTTCGCGTAATCGAACATTACGTCTCCTGAACACAATCTAGAACCGACGCATCCGCGATCATCCACTAATTTCTCTCTCTTTCCAAGTCGTACCAAAAACGGCAAAGCAGAACTGCCGTGAGTACGTAATCTAGTGTTATAGGTTGCATTCTTTATCTTGTCGGCAAACACTGCCAGACATTATCATCATTTACTGTTATATTTGATTACATGTGTGTGAATAACAAAATCTATAACACTAGATGTGGCGCCCGAACAGGGACTTGACTAAAAACTAATCTGTTCTTTTTATTTTTCACGCAAGTCGCATAAAAATCAGTAAAAGAAAAAAAAATCGCAGTACGAAATCACATCAGCCGTAAATTGTAGGCTCAAGACAACGAAAGTGAGTACGACTTTTCATTCTGTTTGAAGCTTTGCGTACTAAGTATTCAATGGGATAATGAGAATTCGTTCTCAACGCTTTATTCCTTTTCCTTTCACTCTCTAAATTCCAAATTTCCTTTTCGTTTTTCCAGTTATAACAGTCTCTTTCACATCATTTCGCTTAAAATAGAAATAATTTTGGAAAAATTCTCATTGTTGTAAACTTTGGTGAATCATAATGGCTACTATCTGCACCAGTTTCAGTGCTGCATAAGATCTTTTCATTTATTTTGTCTCTCCGGTTGTCATATTGGCATCTTCGTGTGTTAGAGTTTCAACTGTTTACTACGTGGAAGCAATATCTGAGAAATCAGGACGCGAAAACTTTGGCGCGTCTGACAAGAGAAAATCATAATCATAAAATATCTTCTCTGTCTCGTGTGGTGTAACTGCGCTAAATATAAGATGTCAGATGAGCAACACAGACAAATTAGATCGCGCACGGGTGTAAACAAACCTGAATCTGGTAGTGATAGACTAACAGACGGTGAAGTGGTACGCGATGTGGTGGCGCCACAGACCGCGCCGCAATTGCGTGAATGCTCGCTAACAGATGTGTTAAAATTGTTCGCTGACATGAAAACGAGTCTTGAAACACACATGAGTAACCTAGACACTCGAATGGGACAGTTAGCGTACAAAAGTGACAATCTTGAGGCTCACATGGGTAATCTTCGAGGTCAAATAGCGGATGTCGATGCCAGGTTGCAGCAGCAAAGCCGGCCGGGGTGGCCGAGCGGTTCTAGGCGCTACAGTCTGGAACCGCGCGACCACTACAGTCGCAGGTTCGAATCCTGCCTCGGGCATAGGTATGTCAAAAGTTCGAATGACACCACTGACGAGAAAATTAAAGCTATTACCACTGCGTACGCAATTGAGCTAAGCGCAAGCGTGAATGCCAAAATGACTATGTTCTTTCCATAGTGGAATCCGCCGACGCCAACTTTGGTAGAAAGTTAACGGATTTGCAGACCCAGGTAGACGTGTGTAAATCAACTGCATGTGTCTCTTTGAAGCATTACAGTGATGTTTCAAAGAGAGTAAGTCAACTGACAGAAGGTGTCACTAACATTGGCGAACGAGTTGAAAACCTTGCCCAGTGAATATCAGATGTCAATATTGACAAAAGGATCAAAGATGTCACCGCAGGCATGAGCACTGCCGGCCGAAGTGGCCGTGCGGTTAAAGGCGCTGCAGTCTGGAACCGCAAGACCGCTACGGTCGCAGGTTCGAATCCTGCCTCGGGCATGGATGTTTGTGATGTCCTTAGGTTAGTTAGGTTTAACTAGTTCTAAGTTCTAGGGGACTAATGACCTCAGCCGTTGAGTCCCATAGTGCTCAGAGCCATTTTTGAGCATGAGCACTACACTTAATAGGGAATTCCAAGAGTGGATACAATCTAAAGAACAGTACATAGAGAGTAAGGTACAATCCGAGCTGAATGGCGCAGTAAAATCTGCCACAGTAGAAATTTTGACTGCTCCCGCAACTTCTGGTGACAATCTTACCACTGAACTAGGCGAAATCAGACGAGCATTCAGCCATGATGTTCCGGAATGGGAACAACAGCTGACCAATGACATCGATCAGCTTAAGAAACAAGTTATCGAATTGCAAGGCGATAATCAAAGCGACTATTCGCTCCCGCCAGGACCAGATTCTCGGCAATATCCGGAATATCATGTGCAATTCTCACCAACAGCAAATAATATGCATGAGAAAACTTCAACATCACGCAGTCACACTGATCAGCTGACACTTGTCGAACTAATGCGAGATGAGAGTGTTTTGATACAGAGTTTTCCAGCCATTTATACCTGAAAAACGGAATATACATCCCATGATATTTCTAAAATAATTCTCAGATGCCTTTCCCGCATCGTGGAATGACAAACAGTGAATACAGTTCACATTAGGGTATGTACACGGAGAAGGATCAATCTGGGGTACAGAAATAATAGACAAATGTCGCACCTATGCAGATTACGAAAGACATTTTTTGAATAAATTCTAGAGTTCAGTTGTTCAACAAAGACTGCGAAAAGAGGACTATAACGCCGAACCTTTCAACCCCAAAGGAGGAGGTTTGAGGGGTTATTTCGAAAAATACCTACGTAAAATTCAGTATTGGGACACGCCCATTTCAACCAAAGATGTCGTCATGATCTTAAAGGAAAAACTTCCAGTGTCAATAAGGGAAAAATTAGTCAACTTCACAACTTGGATACGATATATGAGGACGTGAGTGCCCGTGCGCGGAATAACTACAATAATGGACCGCCCGCGACAGCACGTAGTGAACAGTGTCAACGGAATGTCATACCAACATAACACTGGACCACCAAACGTGCAGCCTTACAGTAATTATAACAATTTCAATCGTCGCAACGAGAAACCATATGCCAAATACCCAAATCAAAATACACTCCTGGAAATTGAAATAAGAACACCGTGAATTCATTGTCCCAGGAAGGGGAAACTTTATTGACACATTCCTGGGGTCAGATACATCACATGATCACACCGACAGAACCACAGGCACATAGACACAGGCAACAGAGCATGCACAATGTCGGCACTAGTACAGTGTATATCCACCTTTCGCAGCAATGCAGACTGCTATTCTCCCATGGAGACGATGGTAGAGATGCTGGATGTAGTCCTGTGGAACGGCTTGCCATGCCATTTCCACCTGGCGCCTCAATTGGACCAGCGTTCGTACTGGACGTGCAGACCGCGTGAGACGACGCTTCATCCAGTCCCAAACATGCTCAATGGGGGACAGATCCGGAGATCTTGCTGGCCAGGGTAGTTGACTTACACCTTCTAGAGCACGTTGGGTGGCACGGGATACATGCGGACGTGCATTGTCCTGTTGGAACAGCAAGTTCCCTTGCCGGTCTAGGAATGGTACAACGATGGGTTCGATGACGGTTTGGATGTACCGTGCACTATTCAGTGTCCCCTCGACGATCACCAGTGGTGTACGGCCAGTGTAGGAGATCGCTCCCCACACCATGATGCCGGGTGTTGGCCCTGTGTGCCTCGGTCGTATGCAGTCCTGATTGTGGCGCTCACCTGCACGGCGCCAAACACGCATACGACCATCATTGGCACCAAGGCAGAAGCGACTCTCATCGCTGAAGACGACACGTCTCCATTCGTCCCTCCATTCACGCCTGTCGCGACACCACTGGAGGCGGGCTGAACGATGTTGGGGCGTGAGCGGAAGACGGCCTAACGGTGTGCGGGACCGTAGCCCAGCTTCATGGAGACGGTTGCGAATGGTCCTCGCCGATACCCCAGGAGCAACAGTGTCCCTAATTTGCTGGGAAGTGGCGGTGCGGTCCCCTACGGCACTGCGTGGGATCCTACGGTCTTGGCGTGCATCCGTGCGTCGCTGCGGTCCGGTCCCAGGTCGACGGGCACGTGCACCTTCCGCCGACCACTGGCGACAACATCGATGTACTGTGCAGACCTCACGCCCCACGTGTTGAGCAATTCGGCGGTACGTCCACCCGGCCTCCCGCATGCCCACTATACGCCCTCGCTCAAAGTCCGTCAACTGCACATACGGTTCACGTCCGCGCTGTCGCGGCATGCTACCAGTGTTAAAGACTGCGATGGAGCTCCGTATGCCACGGCAAACTGGCTGACACTGACGGCGGCGGTGCACAAATGCTGCGCAGCTAGCGCCATTCGAGGGCCAACACCGCGGTTCCTGGTGTGTCCGCTGTGCCGTGCGTGTGATAATTGCTTGTACAGCCCTCTCGCAGTGTCCGGAGCAAGTATGGTGGGTCTGACACACCGGTGTCAATGTGTTCTTTTTTCCATTTCCAGGAGTGTAGATACAATCCGATTTATCAAAACACACAGTGACAGGATGATAATTCAACGTTACATCACAACGGTAATTACCAGTATCAGAACAACAGGAAACTCAATGGCAATCGCAACGGTGGAAGGAAATGGAACAAAACAGGCTACAACAGTTTAATCAGCAAAGTAACTTCACTCCCTCACACCAAATGAATTTTTCACAACCTCAAAATGTGACATTTCCTCAGCAACCTAATCAACAGATGAGGAACAATAATCAAAACAATCCATCACACGCTTTTCCGAACACCGCGTTACAATAAGCAAGGAAACCCGACCATTTTCTACACCCAGGCGAATCAAGCAACAGACGCGTTGCCAAATGACCCGCAGTTAAGTGACTCACAGTTCGTATGGAATACGAACGCGCAAATTTCCAGCCTAATTGACACAGAATACTAATCAGTTAAAAATAACTGAAAGTTCATTTCCACCCAAGATGGAAAACCAGTAGCAGCTTCTTTATACCCCCGCGGGGAAGCTGCGGAACATTTGGGGGGGGGGGGGGGTGGCGACTTCATTAAAGGACATATCAGCGTAATTAGATACGAAGAAGGCAGCGACTTACGGGAAGACCTATTAGACGAAAAGAAGACATACGACAACGACGACCTCTGGGAGAACCAAGTCCAGGCGTCAACTCTGATTCACACCTCTGATATACCTGCCATTGTGAAAGTGGCGCTCGCTGTATTGCAGTAGTTCGAGTAACGAAGATTTTTTGTGAGGTAAGTGATTTGCGAAAGGTATAGGTTAATGTTAGTCAGGGCCATTCTTTTGTAGGGATTTTTGAAAGTCAGATTGCGTTGCGCTAAAAGTACTGTGTGTCAGTTTAAGCACAGTCATGTATAATTTTTCTAAGGGGACGTTTCAATTGTCATTATCGACACTGGGGCAAACATCAATGCTTTCTGTATGTGTGTATACAAAAAGGTGTGCTCTGTAACAAAACTTCCTTCACTCCCTGTACAAGGATGTACTGTATCCGGAGCAGTGGGCTCCCTGGTACAAAAGGTTAGCCTGCAAGTACAAGCACCGATACAATTTGAATCTGACTGTATACAGTGCACATTTTTAGTAGTTAAGAACTTGTCTGTTCCATGCTTGTTAGGAATGAGCTTTCTAAGAAAAAATCGTGCCATTTTCGATCTAATCGAAGGTAAATGTACTGTAAGACTCAACAATAGGACATTAGTCATACAGCTAATGAGAACAAAAGTTAGGAAAACCAACTTTGAGCGCAAAGTGAAAATACGCAGACTCTCTGACAGGCAACATTACTATCGTGCGATAGACGAGTCTAGCGACGTCAGCAATGAACCTGACTTGTTACCAACTGCAGACGAGCTATGCACGAAAACTTTGGAAACAGACGGACTCAACGACCGACAGAAACATGAACTGTATGATTTACTCTCAAAATTTGTGAACATTTTATCCCGAAAACCAGGTATCGTAGCTGACTATGAATTTGACATGAAGGTGAGACCCCATGATACTTTTTGTAAAACAACCTATTCTGTTCCGCAGGCCTGTAAGGAGGCAGTCAAACAAGAAATTAGTAAAATGCTTAAAAGGAAAATAATAGAACCATCCGACTCTCCGTACAGTAGTAATTTGTTGTCTATTTTCAAACACGATGGAAGCGTCAGACTTGTCTTAGACGCGAGGAATATCAGTAAAATCATCATACCAGTATGCACAAGACCTGAAGCCATGGAGGAACAATTACAAAGATTCCATGGTGCGAAGTTTCTATCCTCCGTTGACCTCCGCAGTGGCTATTGACAGGTGAAACTGTCATCATCATCCAGGAAGTAGACAGCGTTCATATTTTCTGGTCGCTATTATCATTTTCGAGAGGTACCTTTTACTCTTAACATTAGTTCTGGTGTTTTCACTGCAGTCCTTGATCATGTGCTAGGTCCGGAGTTACTTGACCAAATAACCGTCTACGTTGATGAATTACCGATAGCAACGGCTTCCCGGGAAGAATATTTAACTCTTCTACAACAGATCTTTCAAAGATTCTCTGATTTCGGAGTTACCGCCAATTTGCAAAAATCCAAATTCTCCAAGAGAGAAGTAAAGTTTTTAGGACATTTTCTTCGGAAGGAATCTCTCCTGATCCCCGCAAGTTAACAGCTATAAAAAAAAATTCCTGTACGTTGCACTGAAAGAAAATTTAAAGGTTTCATCGGATTAACGTCATTCTTTCGTCGCTTCATTCCAGGTCAATCAATGAACCATCCAGAGATATTTAATATACTCAACAAAAACGTCCACTGGATGTGTACTTCTGAACGTCAAAATGCCTTTCAGAAAATCAAAGAAGCTCTACTAACGAGTAACATTTTAAGTCATCCGAAAATGAATTTAGATTTCTGCATTCCTTGCGATGCATCATTTCAAGGATTAGGGTCCTGCTTATTTCAAATAGAAAAACCTGGTGGCCAGGATGAAATCAAAATAATCAGTTTTGCCAGTCGAGTCCTAACCGAGTGTGAGAGACCATATTCGGTAACTGAATGAGAAGGATTAGCTGTTGTGTGGGATTTTCACCGTTTTAATTACTACATTTATGGACGTAAAATCAAGGTATACTCAGATCATCAAGCACTAAACTTTTTACTGTCTTGCAAACTTTATCATCCTAGGCTTACCCGATGGTGCCTGTTTTTACAAGAGTATGATTTTAAAATTATTTACGTAAAAGGCAACAATAACATTATTGCTGATGCATTGTCGCGTATGCCGGAAGGATTATCAGAGCCTACTGAATTAATAGAACAGATTTCTAATCTCATACTTCCCATGAAAGATCCTCAGCATCGAAGTTACTTTCTTCGTCTTTGCCGTCAAATGAACACTCTTCAAGACACAGATCACAATTGGTTACAAATTAAACAGCTTCTTGAAAATAATCCCGATCACTTGTCGAAATTATATAAAATACACAATGAAGTTTTGTTCCATCGAACTTCTCCTTTGACAGGGAGGTGGTGTGTCTGCATTCCTAAAGATTATGTTGAACATCTCATCTGGTAAACTCACCTTTCCTGGGGTCATTATGGTCCGGAGAAATGTAAACGCAAAATTTCAGCATATTGTGAAGTACCTAATCTTCACAAGAAAGTTCACAAGCTGTTAAGAAATTGCTCATTTTGTCAAAAGGCGATCCTTTCAACCTATCAAATGCCTTAACTCTAAACCCGATACGCACAGAAAGGCCAAACCAAATCGTCAGTTTAGATTATGCAGGTCCGCTTCCTCAGGCAAGAGGAGGTGTGAAGTATCTGGTCGTATTGTTAGATCTATTTACCAAGCATGTAAGACTCTACGCAACGAAATCATCTAAAGCACTTCCACTGATCAGACGAATTGAAAAGGACTATTTTCCTCGCTTTGGCAAACCTGAAGCCATGTTATCCGATAATGCATCAACTTTTGTAGGGAAACGGTGGAGAAATTTTCTTGCAACCAGCAACACCAGGCAAGAATTTTTAGCATATTGCAACCCTCTCAGCAACTGTGATAGACTAATATATTGAAAAATCCGCCTCAGTTGCCAAAATGTTCTGGTCTTTACCCAGGTTTCGGCTAGAGTAATCTAGCCTTCTTCAGAAACATAAAACTACTATAACATGCCAATGTAAGACACAGTCAACATTAAAAATTGAAACCTATAGTACCGTGGTACCATGTTGAATTAAAACTACTTAACTGAAGTATAGTCCCGGCATCTCATCACCACGCGGTCCGTTGTGCAGCCGCAACTACGTTGACACTGACCGTTGCACGCGGAATTGCACGGAGCACATAGCAACTCGTGCGCGTGCGCATACGGAGAGTCAAAGCTGCATATCGTAGGCTGTATATATATCATGTGTTGGGAGCTGACAGCCGTAAATCTAAGCAAACTAAGCATTATGTAGATGAAGTCCCTATGTGTATTACCTATACGCAAATTGTATTAAATGGTAGGGAATTTACTTGGTTGGGTATAAAAAGTTTAAGCATTACCTTTACGACTTTATGCACATATGATCATCGTGTAAAGTATTCCCACCGAACATGACTAATAGCGAGCACCTTACTTGTCTCACTTATTTAAAACTATAATCTTTATATATAATTTAATTAGGGTGTAACTGGGCGTACAACGCCCCTGTCATTACACTTAACTACTATTGACCGACATAGGTCAAGCATATTAATTAAAGTGTAGCGGAGGGTACAACGTCTCCGTCGTCACGCTTACGTGCTAGTGACCGACATAGGTCAAGTATACTAAAATATAGTCTACGATGTACGTTAGACGGGAAATATTTTCTATAGGTGACTTTGTAAGTAACACGAAACACGTGTAACGTTATCGTTATCATTAAAAGGGGAAATATTTAAAGCAACTAAGATTTACGTTACTGTGCTGCATAATTGTTAAATTCAACTATAATGGCGTCCTAACTTTCGTCTAAGAGAAGTGGGCCAAACTTAAATTTAAAGGGCAGCACGACACTCGATGTCTGAACATAGTATGCGGCGACCAAGAGAGAAATATGGTGGTCGATGTAACAGGGATAAATTAAACCCACGTAACAAAGATTGGAAACCTTCGAAAAAGTTTTTATTTCTCAGCAGCAGCTGATCGTTCAGAAGGTTTTATTTATCGGATAGCAAGTGTTTAAAAATTTGCATCTCCTCTAGAATACCTAGCCTTGTTCATTTTACCTCACAGTGCAACAGCACAGTATTGGTTGCAGGATTGGGTGCGTGGGCCATCTGGACGAGGTGCTCGGCGAAAGTCGAGCCCTGTGTGCCCTCACCACTTCTCGTTGGAATACGTTCTTTATATCCTGCTGACAACGCTCTCCCTGTTTGCCCGATGTAAAAGCTAGGAACTCACCGCATGTGATTTTATATACCCAGGAGACAGACATTTTGTCCTTAGCTATTTTTGAAGCGCGAATTAAATTGTACTTAAGGCTGTTATTGGTAGAATATGTTGCCTTATAACCATGGTTTTTAGCTGCTCTAAATATTTCCCCTTTCAATGATAACGATAACGTTACACGTGTTTCGCGTTACTTACAGTGTTACCTATAAAAAATATTTCCCTTCTAACGTACATAGTAAATTACATTTTAGTATACTTGACCTTGCATGGGGGCTTAATTAAATATAATGCAAATATTTTTAATTTTAGTAGCTGTCTGTCCCGTTACGCAGTCTCGTAACCGGTTGGCCCTGACTAGTATTAGTACGCAATCTGACTGCATAGAATAACAACAAAGAATGAAAAGAAATTTCCGTTAACAGAATTAATTAATTAAATCCCCAGCAACTATAAAAACTACGAAACAAAAACTCCGAAACAACAAAGCGCAAGTGTAACCGTTCTGTGTGTGGAAGTGTGATTCAACGTACACATCTGGCACGGTTCTTCCTCAATAAGATAAGGTATTTTATTTACACTGAAGTAATTAAAAAAAACAGAAATACTATAATTGCACATGGAAACCAGAATTGCACTCTAATACATGAACACAAGCCAGATGCTTTGTTGACTGAACCTGTGACCAAGAGACATTGTTAGTTAGGAAATTTAAAAAAAATAAAAAAAATGTTATTTACCTTCATATATATTGACGAAAAATACACTCTGATCATTACAACATCCCCGTTCGAACAGCATCGGCTGTCTAGCCCATCAGAACAACTGCACACGACATCCTCTCAACAAACACTGACTACGGCAACCTCAGAACTACGACTGCCCACAGCAACTTCTGAACAAGCACTGCCAGTGGAGGCGGCGGAATAAAACTCTTTGGCGCAATCTCTGGCGCCGTGACTCAGTGTAGCCACCTTTCAACCTATGTCGGTCAATAGCACGTAAGTGTGATGACGTAGACGTTGTACCCTCCGCCACACTTTAATTAATATGCTTGACCTATGTCGGTCAATAGTAGTTAAGTGTGATGACAGGGGCGTTGTACAGTTACACGCTAATTAAATGATAGATAATGATTAAGGTTTTAAATAAGTGAGACAAGTAAGGTGCTCGCTATTAGTCATGTTTGGTGGGGATACTGTACACGATGATCATATGTGCATAAAGTCGTAAAGGTAATGCTTAAACTTTATATACCCAATCAAGTAAATTTTCTACCATTTAATACAATTTTCGTGAAGTTAATACACATAGGGACTTCATCCACATAATGTTTAGTTTGTTTACAATTACGGTTATCAGCTCCCAACATGTGATATACAGACAGCCAATGATATACAGCTTTGACTCTCCGTATGCGCACGCGCACAAGTTGCTATGTGCTCCGTGCAATTTCGCGTGCAACGGTCAGTGCCAACGTAATTGCCGCTGCCAATCGACCGTGTGGTGAAGAGATGCCGGGGCTATACTTCAGTTAAGTAGTTTTAATTCAACATGGTACCACGGTACTATAGGTTTTAATTTTTAATGTTGACTGTATCTGGCTGGCATGTTATAGTAATTTTATGCTTCTGAAGAAGGCTAGATTATTCTAGTCGAAACCTGGATAAAGACCAGAAAATGTTCGCAACAGAGGCGGATGTTTCAATATATTAACATCAGGCAAATTTCGATATCCCGATATAGACCGTAGAGTAATCCCACAGAGAGAATCTTCAAAGAGTTCAATCGTCTCATACGAACTTACATTCCAAACCAGCAGACTCGCTGGATTGATTTCGTCACACCCTTTGAAGGGATTCTCATTGACCTACCTCACACATCAACAAGTTTCACGCCATCTGAACTAGTTTGTAAACGACTAGAAAGAAATGAATGGGTAGACCGTATTCCGAAATTACAACACCCTGAAGTAACATTAGACGACAAGCTAAGGCGAGCTCTCATATCTTTAACCACTCATGCCAACCTAAGGAAAAAGGCGCATGTCAAGCAAATTAGCAAAGTTTTATAGTATCATATAAATGAACGAGTGCTATTAAAGACCCATCTTTGATTCATCATAAGTATCGCAAGTGGCAGCACTAACATAAAGGACAATTTATCATCCTAAGAAAGCCGCACATTGGTTGCTATCTATTAGCTGATCCTGTACCTGGACGATTAAAATGGTTGTATAACCATGCAGATTTGAAGAAATACCGAGCAAATCCTTGAAGATATCTGCTAAGTTAAGCTGCTAAATATATACGTATGAAGTACCAGGATACATAATTAACAATAGTGCACAGGATTAATACCCTGTCAATATGCCTTAACATGAGAATTAACTTATGTGAGCATATTTATTATAGGAGAGCAAGGTTTGCCATAGATTTAAGTTAGTTTTAAGTTAATTGAGCCATGAACGCCCGCAGCCAAAGAGCTGACAAATAAATAATATAGTAGGGACGTGCTAAGTGCCACCTGCTACAACTAGTTTTAAGCATAGCAAAGTTCTCTCCTCATGAATGAGGTAAATTAAATTGATCATTCGGATCAGAATGACTGCCCATAAATGACAATTCATTATGGTTGCTTACTCTAACGACGTTAATGTTGTTATGAATAAGGCGTGTTTGACAACAATTTCTATAAGACCACATGTGAATCGCAGCAAACAACGGCAGCAACTTAGCATGCAAAAATCAAGTAAGTCTATAACGATCCAGGTAACAGGAAAGAAATGCGCAACTTAATTAATTTTCTTACCGCACGGAGAAAACCGTATGCGTTCATAAAAATTTTCTACAGTGCGGCGCCGCTGACATACTTATGGAGAACAGTTGCGAGTAAACTGATTTAGTACTAGAATTATCTATGCCAAATCTTCGAGATACGACGAGTGTTTTAAGAAACCAATTTTACGAATACACAGAACAGGAGGTAGCCAACTGACTCTGTTCACTGCTAATGCATGCTTTAAGTAATTTTAGATATGTATAGAGAAATGCCTAGATAGCTGGATCAGACGATACTGAAACTACTGTATCGATTTACTTATAGTAACTATTTGTCATGAAAGACTAAGATGGTAATGAATAATTTATGTTAAGTTCATCATTTCATAAATCATTGACACTGTGCATTCAAATTTCTTCACTCTATTAAATTCTATTGTGTTTTCCTCCAATGAACATCCTTTCTACCTTACCCAGTAGAGAAGCGAATTTTACGGGCTTACTGAGTGCTTGATATGTACAGACTGTACGTATGGATGGTCGTGACACTTTAGTTGTTGATAGGCTATGCTTATTTTCCGCGAACCGCGAATTCAGTTAAGATTTGTTGTGTGCAGTTGCACGATAGGGAACACCTAGCTTCCTAATTTCTCTGGTGGAAACTTGAACATGAACTGTTCATCACGTAAATAAAGCCACGTTGACTATGTCTTCAAACTAACGTAATTAACAGAGAGAAAATAAAAGAGCTGAACCTGAGAAAAGAGTAACTATTGTGGAAAGAAAATAATAACAAGATGTCTAACTAAAGTGCCTTTGAAAGCGCAAACACTAAATAAGAGACACTTTTCTTTTTAGTCAGGCCTTGTTGTGATAGTCTATTTTTCCTTTGTAAATAATTTTCAGACAAAATATGTATACCAAATGTTAACTGTACTCTATAGGAATAATGCAGCCAGCAATTAAAGGACACGTATAAAAATGTAGCGTGTGAACCTTAACATGACGACCAAATACATGTGGACACTAATTAACAATAACGTGTAACTGAAAAGGCGATAGCTGGCCAGAGTGGCCGAGCGGTTGTAGGCCCTTCAATCTGGAACCGCACGACCGCTACGGTCGCAGGATCGAATCCTGCCTCGGGCATGAATGTGTGTGATGTCCTTAGGTTAGTTCGGTTTAAGTAGTTCTAAGTTCTAGGGGACTGATGACCTCAGAAGTTAAGTCCCATAGTGCTCAGAGCCATTTAAGCCATTTGAAAAGGCGATAACTCCATGGATACGTGTGAAATTCCGCGTGTGAAGTAATGTTATAAGTACTTGTACCACGAAACCACTTTGTGAAAGCCGAACAGTGCAAGTGAATAAGTGTTGTACTTACCTCAACCGGTACTGTACACCCTTCTACGGAAATATTCTTCGACACAGATGCGGAAGTTGCCGCGTCTGGCTGCTCCCGTATTCCCGACTACATGAAAGTGTGTAAAACTTACAGTAGTAGTAACCAAATGCTGTGCTTCTCGCAGAATATTGCAGCTAGCGTTGTCGAACCTTCAGGTTATTATCGCGTGTCAATGACAAACTGATCTAACAAAAACAAAAAAAAATGGTTCAAATGGCTCTAAGCACTATGGGACTTAACAGCTGAGGTCATCAGTCCCCTAATCGTAGAACTACTTAAACCTAACTAACCTAAGGACGGCACACACATCCATGCCCGAGGCAGGATTCGAACCTGCGACCGTAGCAAACTGACCTAACACTGCGTACGCTGCGCGCTCAACAATCCACATTCCTTTGCACAACGAGTGCGGGCGCCAAATGTGTTTGAAATACTATCAAAATAAACTAATGAGTTAAGCACTCTTATACCTTATGAAACTATAAACACAACAATCAGAAAAATCTGAAGCACGACTTTGACAATTGTTACCGAATTTATAGACCAGGCCAACTAACGACGAAATACGTCAACAAAAAATAGTACAAGAAAGTTGAATCAATACGAAAGCTAAGCACTCATAAAAGAATGAGACTTTATGTACATAAAAAAGAGAAAAAAATTGTTATCCTTACCTAATCCAATTTCCTTTTAGACTAAGTTATTAGTAATTAAGCACATTCTAATACAGATTTTCTCTGTATTTATCATGTACGGGAACATGGATGGAAGCTCGAACATGTGAAATAGGGACCACCACTAAAAGGCTCAACACGCTGCAGAACCAGTCTTCCATTTCCTGATCCCCGACGTATTCCCAACGGACCATCACGTCCAGACAACCACTTCAACCACCACAGTGAAAGTGATGACCTAATTTTCCTCCCTTGTGAAAGTGCAATCGATTTCCCCACTTATGCGCAGTAGTAGCATTTTTACCCGAAATTCTGCCACTCCCAGTGCAAGTTATACCTACACAAGTGTCGTGAATTTTTCTTTAGTTTGCGTAGGTCATGAAAGCCATAAATCAGTAAAGTGCTACGTATTTACTGCAATAAATCTTCGTCGAGACCACGACAAAAATGTTCCTGTAACTGTCACTGTAGAACAAGAATGTAAATTCTTTGTAATATATTTTTCCAAGAGTGCACAATGCACCAAGACTTCCTGTGAAGTCAAATGATTTATTTCTTTATTATTTTTAATTGTTTTGCCATGTATAATGTACCTATGTATGTGTAACTTTGTCTTAATTTCACTGTCTCTTACTGAGAAATGAACATTTCTTATCTTAGTATAATACATTAGAAAGAGTACAAGTCAGTCAGAATTAATTTCATGTGTACGAATATATATACGTTTTATTCCTTATGTCAACTACTTTGTTTAATGTCATATGTGAGATCTATTGTAAAGAATGTCAACGAACAATCATAAAATGTTTCACGAAAGCAATAATATTACGACTACGCGTGAGTCGCAATGATCCTCGCGGAGTCACCGCTCCTCACGTGGGAAGCAGTGTGATATTGTTGGATTGCAGATACTTTGCAAATGAGATATTTCTCATAAAAGAAAGGAACAGCTATCGGGCTGTAGTTTGTAAAGATATTAAGCATCTCAGCGCATGTGTAAAGAGACGAAGTACTTTCTAATGTTCGCCTACACCAAAACGCGCGTCCAGCGTTACAATATTTCAAATAAACACTATAACCCACTGGGCGCACATATTTAAATCATTGTCACAGAGCTCGATAACAATAACCTGCGAAACATTTGAAAGAACAATCCATCATTTGTCAAGAAATGTTCTAGAGACTTCATTACCTTTTTACGCTTGGTCGCCGACTTGTTACGACGTTTTGTGTAGCACTGCTACAAGTTATATTTTATTTAGTGTAAAAAACCATGTAAATCACCAAGAAAAACGCTTCGGTAAACCGCGTGACGCTAAAACGTACTTACGCGCACGCCAGAAGATTTAATTTTTAAGAAATTTCGGACAGACAAAAGCAGCGATTGTTGAACTGCTCCATGTGTGAGAGAAACATAAAAATGTAAGTTTTGTATTAGTTGTATATTTGTTAACGTCTATTAGTTTAACGCCTTTGTTCTTTGAGAATATATTGATGCTTCACTTTACAGAAAATCTCTGCTTATTCTTTTCTTTAAACTAACCATGATTTTTCAATGTATGTAAGCTTTGTTACAGGTTCGCTCTTCATCGCGATATCTCGATTGTATTCGGGAGGACATTAATGTGTTCAATTTCCAATCTGATAACTATTTACAAAATTTCATTTCCATTTTTTTATTATTCAAATAGGTCCTTTAGGTATTTTAATCGAATATTCTGATTGCGTAAAGGCAATCCGGGTCAAAGGTCAGTCACGAAACCACCTTCGCGGAATCAAACCTTACGTCTCCTGAACACAATCGAGAACCGACGCATCGGCGATCATCCATTAATTTCTCTCTCTTTCCAAGTCGTACCAAAAACGACAAAGCAGAACTGCCGTGAGTGGGCAATCTAGTATTATAGGTTCCATTCTTTATCTTGTCGGCAAACACTGCCAGACATTAACATCATTTACTGTTATATTTGATTAAATGTGTGTGAATAGCAAGATCTATAACACTAGAACTTATTATTGGTGGAATAGAAGGAGAGATTGAAACCTGAAAGAGAAATGAAATTCATCCAGCTGTGACTTTACAGTACGCCAAACTTTGTATCTACCAAAGAGTGGCGGTATCCCTACAGAATCTAATTACTGTCAGTTTTGAAAGGCTTCAGATCTACAATGTTTTGTAGACCAAGTTCTCTTTTACTTTTGGGGTATTACAAACGGTATGCGTTTGCATGAGGCTGATCCATTATTCTGAATCATCCTTGATAAACATGCATAAACTTCTTTGTTTCCACTGAAATTTTCTTATTTTTTCTTTTAACCTCACCAGACGTATTTCAGAATACATAGTGAAGGGTGATAAATGTTGTTGTTGTTGTTGTGGTCTTCAGTCCTGAGACTGGTTTGATGCAGCTCTCCATGCTACTCTATCCTGTGCAAGCTTTTTCATCTCCCAGTACCTATTGCAACCTACATCCTTCTGAATCTGCTGAGTGTATTCATCTCTTGGTCTCCCTCTACGATTTTTACCCTCCACGCTGCCCTCCAATGCTAAATTTGTGATCTCTTGATGCCTCAAAACATGTCCTACCAACCGATCCCTTCTTCTAGTCAAGTTGTGCCACAAACTTTTCTTCTCCCCAATCCTATTCAATACCTCCTCATTAGTTACGTGATCTACCCACCTTATCTTCAGCATTCTTCTGTAGCACCACATTTTCGAAAGCTTCTATTCTCTTCTTGTCCAAACTGGTTATCGTCCATGTTTCACTTCCATACATGGCTACACTCCATACAAATACTTTCAGAAACGACTTCCTGACACTTAAATCTATACTAGATGTTAACAAATTTCTCTTCTTCAGAAACGATTTCCTTGCCATTGCCAGTCTACATTTTATCTCCTCTCTACTTCGACCATCATCAGTTATTTTACTCCCTAAATAGCAAAACTCCTTTACTACTTTAAGTGTCTCATTTCCTAATCTAATCCCCTCAGCATCACCCGATTTAATTTGACTACATTCCATTATCCTCGTTTTGCTTTTGTTGATGTTCATCTTATATCCTCGTTGATGTGATAAATATCTACCTTATTTCTGCCCTCTGTTTATCAGAAATTTGATTTGTTGACTGTACCTTAGCCTCTATCTCTTCCAGTATACAGTTCGTTTCCCCATTAGCGTGTTGCAAATTATATTCAGTGTCTCCCTGTAAGTATCCGTTTTTCCTCATTACTCTGATAGACAGTTCCCATGCTTCATTATTACTGCCTAAATGATTTCCAATCAACGGCTCCGTAATCACTCGAGAATCTGGTAAAGTTAGTACTAAGTGGTTTCGAACCAAGTTAATCTTTCCTTGATATTTCGTTAAAAGATCAGTACCAATCAACATACCGACACTTATACCAAGCATGATTAAACAAGGATGATCTCTTATTATGTTATCTACATCAGTTGGTGTCGAAGCTTCAATTGTACCGGTATTGCAACTTTTCCAGTAGCACCTATTATTCTTAAGCCACTTACGTTCATGAGGGTTTACTCATTATTATTTGGAATAGAATCAAAGAATGTTTGGGACAGAGCACTTGCTTCACTGCCACTATCGAGAAGACAGTGCACTGTCACTCCTGAGATGTTACTTTTTATGACAGAGTGAGTTATTCCAGTTTGAACAGGTTCTTCATGGAAGTCTTCTAATAAATCCTTTTCATTCTGTTTACATACTAAAGTAAAGTAATTTTGTTCAGTTGCAAATACATTTTCACTTTGATTTGCGGGGTCATCAACCTCTACATCCGAAGCTGCATTTTCCAAACCCTCCACCAATTTTAAATAAAAACACTTGACGACTTCCTTTACTTCCTTTTTCTGCACATCAGCTAAGCTACTCTCTACATCTACATCTACATGACTACTCTGCAATTCACATTTAAGTGCTTGGCAGAGGATTCGTCGAACCACAATCATACTATCTCTCTACCATTCCACTCCCGAACAGCGCGCGGGAAAAACGAACACCTAAACCTTTCTGTTTGAGCTCTGATTTCTCTCTCTCTACCTCTGAGCAACTGCGTCGCTGCGCAACATTGCTATCTATAATGCTGTCGTCTGCTTTTACTGTTTGTGGCAAGTCAATACAGCTAATAGCTTCCCTGACATTATTATTGCTATCCCCTTCATCTAACAATTCCTTCACAAAACCTTGCAAGACTGGCTCTACTTCCTCTGCCGAAACTTTAGCCTTTCGATTGTCTTTATTGTTGAAAAAGTAAGCCGTCTTTGTCCTCATCTGATGTAACCCAGTTAGTTGGTCTAAAATGTCAGCTAGATAATGAGAGTGGTTTACCACATTACTGTTACTGTCTGTTCCTATCTCATCTTCCCTGTTATCAGTTTGCGTGTGCTGACAGATTTTGGTCTGTGTTTTTGTTACTGGCTGCGTTATTGTTTGCGCCTGGTGTGCGCCAGTTCCCTCTCAGGCGGCACTTAATTTGCCACACACTGCCTATTTTGTCCATTCGATTCAGAATCAGATCGGATACCATTCTGCTCTCCGTCTTGCCTCTATGGTACATTATGTATATATCTGCCTTCGTCATATTCCGAATGCTCGGTATCTGTCTATCTCCTCTTCCTACGCGACGGCTTTGACCATGATATATCATTAGGTCGTGTATTCTGGTCCTCCATACTTCTACCATTCGCGTTCTAACTGTCATCATTTCGGATGTTTGTAAGACGTGTATACGACCTATTATTATTCTGCACCTACTCCTCAACAGAAGCTACTCTTTCCACTCGCTGCAGGTACTCGGTGTATATACCCACATTATCTCTAGGTGTAGAATGTTTGTTTTTCTGCCAGTATCAAATCACCTTACTTTCTAGGCCTTCTAGTTTCCGGTTTCATTTTTTTCTTTCAGATGTGGATGTGAAACCTACTTTCTATAATAGCTTTTAACTGATTCACGATCTGGAGTAAACTTTTTAACACTCCAAAATTCTCTCAAAACATCCAGAAGTCTAATGGGTGAATTTGGTTGTTTGGATCAAAACGTAAAAATTGACGAATAGTAGCTGCATCAACTGAAGCAACATGCTGTACTGTAGTATTCCAAGAGCTACGACTTTACTCTATTTTCTTTGTCGATAATATTAGTATTTAGTTCTTCCACCTGTAGTTCTACTGCCTCACTCTGTCAGAAATCTCTTTACCAACATTCTCACATAATTTCACACAGTCAGGTTTTACTCTCTTGGTATCCTTCTGACAGGCATTTGCTTTAATAGTACTTTCTCAAACCGATTAGAGCAAAGTTCGGATTCATTGACTATTCTCTCTAACAACCTCCGTTCCACAATATCATCTGCGTTTTTGAAATCTTTACAAACTGCACTAAACAAGTTTTGAAAATACTATGCAATTTAGTTGATTGTTAAACTACTTTGACTTGCAGATCACGGTGGTTAGAATCAACTTTATAATTTAAGTTATTCAGTTTTCAGGTCATTTCATTCCTTTAGTTTTTTCACTACTAGGTTCAGTCTTACTGTTCAGTTCTTTGTCACAACCTTTAGTTCTTTCTGACGTGATTCACGTTTGGAAAACGGTAACTGCAACCAATTTGGTGCCTCTACCTTGCCACTTGGTATTTCCACCGGTTTTAAAGGAGTTTCTAGCATTCCCTAAGTTGGCTGAATTTCAGAAATACTGAACTCAGTTTCATAATCTGATAACTGTATTAATTCTACTTTTTCTTTTTTGATTTCAACTTCAGTTACATCATCATCAGAAATTGGCTCTCACTTCGCAGTAATATTGAATTTCATCTCCGATTCTACTTTTGACTAATAACTTCCAGGTTTTTGATTTATTACTTTGACAGAACCATCCTAGTTAATTTCAATTTCGAGTTTTGAGGATTCATCTTAACTTTCGATTCACCTTAATCAATAATTTCATTTCATTTTTAGTAGCCTCTTAGAAGCAATTAACTAATACTTTAAATATTGCTTGACATCGACAAGCGATGCCAGCGTGGCGTACCAGCAAACGTCATACGACGCGTTGTAACGTAATGCAGGCAGCAGCAGTAGCTATGGCGGCGTCCCGCTCAAGGTTACTGTGGCTGACATTCACAGTTCAGTTTCCACACTCGCTACCAAATCTTAACACTGTTCTCGCACTGGTTTCGGCGTACTTCCCTTTGATATCCTGTTAGTGTCTACTGAATTTCTGTTTTGTACCAATCACCACAACAGTGCGGTTTCCCAGGGTGTGCACACTATGTAGGGCGGCGGGTAAATAATCTAGCAGGTCTTTACTTCATTTCGTCATTATGTAAAACACTTAAATTGTTTGTGCGTGCTTTACACCTACCCTCGCCGTTTACAAGAGCCGGAAAACTATTTTTGCGGTCGGCCATAAAGAGATGGAGAACATACTGACCATAATTTCCAATCTACAAGTCCACATTACTCATTGTGCTCATTGAAAGAAAATGTTTACTCACTGGGATCAGGAACAATGACTATAAATTTTAACTCAGAAATATATTTAGTAAAATTTCACATGCGCAAAATATATTAATATTACTACTAATAATAATAATTGTCCTATCGGAAATAGCACTATTAACAGTTCAGAGGCGATCTCTGTGGGAAGTAGCAGGTAAAATGGTCTGTCGCCCTGACTTCTAATAACCAAATGTTAATTGCTCGCCGTAAAAGTGGAAAATAGTCTCACCACTTGCCACGCGGTTTTGTCAATATTATGGGCGGCACACAAACAGTTACTTCCAATCTTTTACCGAAAAATCTTTTGGTAGGTGCCTACCGCTGATGTCATCTGAGGCACAGTGCAGGCAAGCGTTTGACTGACGTGGACAGATTGATACGTTATTGCAAAGTGTCTCATATTACTGCCTCGATGACTCTCAGGGGACCGCCGAACGGAACATCTGCTATCAACCACTCTAGGCACGGGTAGTACATCTAAATTCTCTTTCTCGGACATACGTTAATTAATATCTATGTCATCAAAAAATTTACAATCTCCTTAATTTTTATGTTATTGTAGGTGAGTTTGCTTTAGTTACTGAAAACGTTATAGCTCGACTACATTTATACTTTGCCAGTTAGAATTTTCAGAATGAAACAGACGGTAGAACATTACCTCCGAACTGCCTGCTTTAGATTACGTGTGATGAATGTTATTTATAATAAAGTCTTGAAACTTGGTACAGCTTTATTATTTCATCAATGAAATCAAGTGCCTTCATTAGAATTTTCGATAACAAATACGAATGAGACTTAATTTGTTATGAATAAGAATTTTTTCATTCCAAATTTGGTTTTTTGTAAGTAACTTGAAAACTAATAGATGTAGGTTGTTGGTGTCACAAATATAAGGTTATTACATGTAACTGAGGTTACATACGGATCTTCATCTTTATGAGTCTAACATCTAGTGCTTTCAATTTTTCGTAAGAATGCCGATTTTGACCCAAACATTGTTCTGACCAAGTTGAGACTTATGACTTTTAATTGTGACATATATTTGCACATTCTGAACTATTTGTAGCTTTCTAGCTTGATTTTCAGTGCCCCTTATTTTTTCTGAAAATTATATGTTTACTAAAACATATTCATTTGATCATTCTGAGACCTCACAGTTTAACATTAATATACTGAAGCAACACTGACAAAGTTTGGGAGAATTATTTCAGTATGTAATTTCACTCTTGGATTGTGGTGCAGACCTTTGTATGCTGAGCTCAGGCGCTATAACGACGTGGCGCTGGTAGTGGTGAACTGGGCTAAGCCCCAGCACACTCGCTCGCCTGTGTAACTCTTACAATGATACAGCGCTTGTTCCACCACAACATCTATGCCAAAATTCAGGCTGATTTTCCAGGAATAAATCCTTTAAATATATTGCACATAGACTTTTATTACGATGTAACCTGTCAAAACATTTGAAGCTCACATTGGCTTTATTGTTCTCCACATCTTAGCTCTCTGATACCTATCATTCACCTCTCTACATACTTACATTTTCTTCTCGCATCTTGTTTTTCTTTTTTAACACTTCCCTCTTTACTTGTCTATTTAGGTTCGATACCCATCTCTAATTTCAGTATCATTTTGTGCCTTCTGCTATTTCTGCATCACACCAAACTGGTTCCTTCTTCTTATCATATTCTCTAACGTTTTCTGTTGTTGCTTCATCTATATCATTCTTCATATGTTCACATCCGCTTTCTGTTTTTCTCTCTGTACTGTCCATTTTTTTTACAGTCGATGTTGGTATAAGTAGTTAGTACTGTCTTCCCTTAGACTGCACAAGTTATATACTTCATGATTTCAGGCTCGTCAGCACGTTGCGTCACTTCCGTTCAGCTCTACTCCTGAAAGTATAAGGGACATAAATTTTACATTCCACAAGATTATTATCACTCACCCAATCTGCCCCTCTTGTAACTGTGACATAATGAGTTTTTAAATTATCCTTTTCCTCAAGATTAGATATCAATAAGTGATTTCGGCCATTTTGTACGTTTATAAAATGTAAATTTATGTATTTCCTTGTGACCAACGAATGTGTTTTCCAGTCGTAAATCACATTGCTCCAGTAAATGCACCAACCTTTTCCATTTTCATTCCTAACGTCCTTCCCACGTATCTATACTTTAATGGTCCTCTCTTTTTCTACTCTGCCTAAAAAATCTTCCAGTGTCAGTTCGTGGCCACCTGGAAGGGCTTCTCTATAAGCATCTGTTCAAAATCTTCTTTTACCTTCAACGCCACATCTCCATTAGGGGTACACACTCCCACTGTCACTATATTCATGGCTCTAACTACCAGACTGAGCTTTATCAATTTTTCATTAATTGCATCCCACGAGCTTACATATTTTGACCACCGTTTATTTAGAATGATGGAAACTCCTGCTCTCGCTCTACTGCTTTTGTCCACTCTTCCAAAATAATGCGCCAACAGCGGCACATGCTCACAACCGGTACATCTCACTCTTGTTTCCCGAAGCACAGCCACATCAGTGTTGTGCTGTCTCGTATCAATCAAAACTTCTAGCTGTTCACTCCGGATGTCCTGTACATTCGAGATGCCAAAACTCAAAATCCGTTGTCGTTTCTGTTGACGAATTGCGTCAAAAACGGCCCAAAAGCTAAGGAATATTGAGGGGTATTTTAGCTGGCTGCCTTTTCTGTGGATGAGTAGCTGGTCCATGATGGGTAGATCACATAACTAATGAGGAGGTATTGAATAGAATTGGGGAGAAGAGGAGTTTGTGGCACAACTTGACCAGAAGAAGGGATCGCTTGGTAGGACGTGTTCTGAGGCATCAAGGGATCACAAATTTAGCATTGGAGGGCAGCGTGGAAGGTAAAAATCGTAGAGGGAGACCAAGAGATGAATACATTAAGCAGATTCAGAAGGATGTAGGTTGCAGTAAGTACTGGGAGACGAAGAAGCTTGCACAGGATAGAGTAGCATGGAGAGCTGCATCAAACCAGTCTCAGGACTGAAGACCACAACAACAACAACAGCTGGTCCATCGCACAGTCCCCAACCTGGATGGCCAGGATTTTTCATGAGGATGCTCTTCCAAAGGAAGACTGGTTCACTATGCCTCAGAGTACTTCTTTGTCTATAATGAAGAAGATGGGAAAGGAATAACTAAGCATAGGAAGAGAATCTGATGTACATAGTTCATCCATAGGCTGTTGCGGGTAAGGAAAGGAAAGGGATGACTTGTCGATGCAGGACACGCTTCGTCTGGCTCCTCAGCCAGTAGAATCAGTTTGGGAAGATAAGTGGAAACTGGCGTAGCTCAACTATTGTGAAAGGGCTGCTGCTCTTTCCATGTACACACTGCTGGAAAAAGAACTAGTACGCCTGGAAAGACGACGTCGATTTTGATTCGATGATGGCATATGACACCCGAGGGATATTACATGTACCGATAATGGTTTCAGTGTCGTCCGCCAGCAGATAGCGTAGCGGCACAGCAACAAAGAACATATAACGAGCTGTGAGACACAGTGGAAATGAAACAGTCACAGGAACAGAGAAATTTCTTCCTGTTTCTCATGACAGTGACTGTGTAGCTATAGTGCTGCGCTGTTGAGGTTCACAACGTATCCGGTATATACTTTCCATGCTGCAGGCTCCTAAGAACTTCAACGTAAATGTGGTGAAGATTACGTTTCTGAAAACGGTAACCCGATTATTACACGCAGGTAAGACGATGAACGCTTTGTACGACTGGGGCAACGCAACAAACCAGCGCTGCCCGAAAATCATTAAGTTTCAAGAAACGTGTGTTTGCTCGGCAGCGGTGGATACAGAGAGTCTATCGAAATAATAAAACACCCTAACAGCGTGAAAAGGGACGACAGATACATCTACATCTACATCTACATCTACATCCATACTCCGCAAGCCACCTGACGGTGTGTGGCGGAGTACCTCTATCGGTTCTCCCTTCCATTCCAGTCTCGTATTATTCGTGGAAAGAAAGGTTGCCGGTATGCCTCTGTGTGGGCTCTAATCTCTCTGATTCTATCCTCATGGTCTCTTCGCGAGGTATACGTAGGAGGGAGCAATATACTGCTTGACTCCTAGGTGAAGGTATGTTCTCGAAACCTCAACAAAAGCCCGTACCGAGCTACTGAGCGTCTCTCCTGCAGAGTCTTCCACTGGAGTTTATCTATCATCTCCGTAACGCTTTCACGATTACTAAATGATCCTGTAACGAAGCGCGCTGCTCTCCGTTGGATCTTCTCTATCTCTTCTATCAACCCCATCCGGTACGAATCCCACACTGGTGAGCAATATTCAAGCAGTGGGCGAACAAGTGTACTGTAACCTACTTCCTTTGCTTTCGGATTGCATTTCCTTAGGATTCTTCCAATGAATCTCAGTCCGGCATCTGCTTTAGCGACGATCAACTAAATATGATCATTCCATTTTAAATCACTCCTAATGCGTACTCCCAGATAATTTATGGAATTAACTGCTTACAGTTGCTGTCCTGCTATATTTTCTTTCTATGTATTCGCAACACATTACTCTTGCCTACATTGAGATTCAATTGCCATTCCCTGCATCATGTGTCAATTCGCTGCAAATCCTCCTGCATTTGAGTACAAATTTCCATTGTTACAACCTCTCGATATACTTCAGCATCATCCGCAAAAAGCCTCAGTGAACTTCCGATGTTATCCACAAGGTCATTTATGTATATTGTGAGTAGCAACGGTCCTACGACACTCCTCTGCGGCACACCTGAATTCACTCTTACTTCGGAAGACTTCTCTCCATTGAGAATGACATGCTGCGTTCTGTTATCTAGAAACTCTTCAATCCAATCACACAATTGGTCTGATGGTCCATATGCTCTTACTTTGTTCATTAAACGACTGTGGGGAACTGTATCGAACGCCTTGCGGAAGTCAAGAAACACGGCATCTACCTGGGAACCCGTGTCTATGGCCCTCTGAGTCTCGTGGACGAATAGCTCGAGCTGGAATTCACACGATCATCTTTTTCGAAACCCATGCTTATTCCTACAGAGTAGTTTTCTAGTCTCCAGAAAAGTCATTATACTCGAACGTAATACGTGTTCTAAAATTCTATAACTGATCGACGTTAGAGATATGTCTATAGTTCTGCACGTCTGTTCGACGTCCCTTTTTGAAAACTGGGATGACCTGTGCCCTTTTCCAATCCTTTGGAACGCTACGCTCTGCTAGAGACCTACGGTACACCGCTGCAAGAAGGGGGGCAAGTTCCTTCGCGTACTCTGTGTGAAATCGAACTGGTATCCCATCAGGTCCAGCGGCCTTTCCTCTTTTGAGCGATTTTAATTGTTTCCTTATCCCTCTGTCGTCTATTTCGATATCTACCATTTTGTCATCTGTGCGACTGTCTAGAGAAGGAACAACAGTGCAGTCTTCCTCTGTGAAACAACTTTAGAAAAAGACATTTAGTATTTCGGTCTTTAGTCTGTCATCCTCTGTTTCAGTACCATTTTGGTCACAGAGTGTCTTGACATTTTGTTTTGATCCACCTACCGCTTTGACATAAGACAAAAAATTCTTAGGATTTTCTGCCAGGTCAGTACATAGAACTTTACTTTCGAATTCATTGAACGCCTCTCGCATAGCCCTCCTCACAGTACATTTCGCTTAGCGTAATTTTTGTTTGTCTGCAAGGCTTTGGCTATGTTTATGTTTGCTGTGAAGTTTCCTTTGCTTCCGCTGCAGGCTTCTAATTCGGTTGTTATACCACGGTTGCTCTTTTCCATCTCTTACGATCTTGTTTGGCACATACTCATCTAACGCATATTGTACGATGGTTCTGAACTTTGTCCCCTGATCCTCAACACTATCTGTACTTCAGACAAAACTTTTGTGTTCAGCCGTCAGGTACTCTGAAATCTGCTTTTTGTCACTTTTGCGAAACAGAAAAATCTTCCTACCTTTTTTAATATTTCTGTTTACGGCTGAAATCATCGATGCAGTAACCGCTTTATGATCGCTGATTCCCTGTTCTGCGTTAACTGTTTCGAATAGTTCGGTTCTGTTTGTCCCCAGAAGGTCTAATATGTTATCGCCACGAGTCGGTTCTCTGTTTAACTGCTCAAGGTAGTTTTCAGATAAAGCACTTAAAAAAATTTCACTGGATTCTTTGTCCCTGCCACCCGTTATGAACGTTTGAGTCTCCCAGTCTATATCCGGCAAATTAAAATCTCCACCCAGAACTATAACATGGTGGGGAAATCTACTCGATATATTTTCCAAATTATTCTTCAGGTGCTCAGCCACAACAGCTGCTGAGCCAGGGGGCCTATAGAGACATGCAATTACCATGTCTGACCCTGTTTTAACCGTGACCTTCACTCAAATTATTTCACATTTCGGACAGCCTGCCTGCCAGACATTCCAAATTCATTGCGCCGCTTGTGTTCACCAGCCAGCAGCACCGCACGACCCGGATTCAACGGTATAAACAAACGATCACAAAAGAACTTCCGTGCTGCATGAACATATTGCTGCCGGGAAATGCCATCACTGAAATGTTCAAATGTGTGGGAATTTCTAAGGGACCAAACTGCTGAGGTTATCGGTCCCTAATCTTACACACTACTTAAACTAACTTTAACTTATGCTAAGAGCAACATACACAGCCATGCCCGAGGGAGTACCCGTAACTCCGGCGGGAGGGGCCGTGCAGTCCGTGACGTGGTGCCCCGAGCCCGTTCGGCCACTCCGCGCGGCTATCATTGAGTACGAGTCGCCGATTCTCTAGTGCCTGCATATTATCCGCTAGAGTAGCGCCCATTGTACAGCCACCCCTCCATAGCAACCTTTACTGCGAATTGTCCAGTTTCGTTCCAAAACCTGATAGCCGAAATAAGACATTCTATAGGGGAAAAACTTCACCAGAATTCGGCATTTAGTCGCCCTGAAGACCTTTGCAAAGACGATAGAAACGTCGGCATTTTACTTTTATTTAGTGTTTCAAAAATGGCTCTGAGCACTACAGGACTCAACTGCTGTGGTCATAAGTCCCCTAGAACTTAGAACTACTTAAACCTAACTAACCTAAGGACAGCACACAACACCAAGCCATCACCAGGCAGAGAAAATCCCTGACCCCGCCGGGAATCGAACCCGGGAACCCGGGCGTGGGAAGCGAGAACGCTACCGCACGACCACGAGATGCGGGCGCTAGTGTTTCAGAATGATGCGGCCTAATACCCAAAATAATTTTATCCAAAACGTGTAACTTACTTTCTGGAGTCCCTACGTAGGTAGTTCTCTGTGGATGCAGTTGTGTACAGCCGAAATGTCATTCCTAAAGTCTTGTTACGAAATGCAGAGGGGAATACACAGGGTGAGTCACCTAACGTTACCGCTGGATATATTTCATAAACCACATCAAATACTGACGAACCGATTCCACATACCTAATGTGAGGAGAGGGGCTAGTGTAATTGTTTAATACAAACCATACAAAAATGCACGGAAGTATGTTTTCTAACACAAACCTACGTTTTTTTAAATGGAACCACGTTAGTTTTGTTAGCACATCTGAACATATAAACAAATACGTAATCAGTGCCGTTTGTTGCATTGTAAAATGTTAATTACATCCGGAGATATTGTAACCTAAAGTTGACGCTTGAAACCTCCGACGTTCAGTTGCGTGTTGTAACAAACACGGGCCACGGTCGGCGAGCAGCATCTGCAGGGACATGGTTACGATGACGACCGTGTTGACGAATGTGGCTGTAGTGCACTGTTGTGGTTTGGTCTAGTTGTCGCAGTGTCCGCATGTAGCGCTTGCTGCTATTATTATTCTGCATTCGTCTCCGCACGCAGACCAACTGTAGTACACCGTGTTACCAGACGTCTATGATAGTGTAGTGTTGTAGGAACTGTGACCATGGTGTATTCGAACTCTGAAAAGGCGGAGATGACACTCATCTATGGCGAGTGTCGACGAAATGCAGCTGAAGCCTGCAGGGTGTATGCAGAACGGTACCCGGACAGAGAGCATCCAACCTTGCCGCACATTGCAAAACATCTACCGCCAACTGTATGCAACAGGTATGGTCATAACACGCAAACGGGTCCGTAACAGGCCCGTCACAGGAGAAGCGGGTGCAGTTGGTGTGTTAGCTGCTGTTGCCATGAACCCACACATGAGTACAAGGGAGATTGCGAGAGCCGGTGGACTGAGTCAAAGTAGTGTCATGCGCATACTGCATCGTCACCGCTTTCACGCGTTTCATGTGTTGCTACATCAGCAATTACATGGTGATGACTTTAATCATCGAGTGCAATTCTGTCAATGGGCATTAACAGAGAATGCGTTGCAGTTCTACCTGTTTACCGATGAAGCGGGTTTCACAAACCACGGGGCAGTGAATCTACGGAACATGCATTACTGGTCCGTGGACAATCCTCGCTGGCTCAGACAGGTAGAGCGACAGCGACCGTGGACTGTAAATGTATGGTGCGGAATCATTGGCGACCACCTCACTGGTCCTCACTTCATTGCAGGGGCCAAACAGCTGCAACATACATCGCGTCTCTACAGAATGATCTGCCAACGTTGCTCGAAAATGTCCCACTGGAAACGCGTCGACGTATGTGCTATCAGCATGATGGTGCACCTGCACATTCCGCAATTAACACTAGGCTGATCCTTGACAGGATGTTCGACGGGCGTTTCATAGGACGTGGAGAACGCATAAATTGGCCAGCCGGTTCTCCTGATCTTACACCTCTGGACTTCTTTCTGTGGGGTACGTTAAAGGAGAATGTGTACCGTGATGTGCCTACAAACCCAGAGGATATGAAACAACGTATTGTGGCAGCCTGCGGCGACATTACACCAGATGTACTGCGGCGTTTACGACATTCATTACGCCAGAGATTGCAATTGTGTGCAGCAAATGATGGCCACCACATTGAACATCTATTGGCCTGACATGTCGGGACACACTCTATTCCACTCCGTAATTGAAAACGGAAACCACGTGTGTACGTGTACCTCATCCCTCATGGTAATGTACATGTGCGTCAGTGAAAAAGGCCAATAAAAAGGTGTTAGCATGTGGACGTAATGTGCTTTCCCAGTCTCTTCTGTACCTAAGGTCCATCACCGTTCCCTTTTTATCCCTACGTAATTCGGTGCTCTCCGATACACACGATCGAACAGCGGAGGAGTGGTACTCAAGCGTCAACTTTAGGTTACAATATCTCCGGATGTAATTAACATTTTACAATGCAACAAACGACACTGATTACGTATTTGTTTACATGTTCAGATGTGCTAACAAAACAAACGGGCTTCCATTTAAAAAAACGTAGGTTTGTGTTAAAAAACATACTTCAATGCATTTTTTTATGGTTTGTATTAAACAATTACACTAGCCCCTCTCCTCCCGTTCCGTCTGTGGAATCGGTTCGTCAGTATTTGATGTGGTTTACGAAATATATCCAGCGATAACGTTAGGTGACTCACCCTGTAGATAACCAGTGCCTGTTACAAAGATTGGCAGCTGGTAGCTAACCATCAATGAATGCCGTATCACGCGAGTAAATACACGAAAATATCCGAGAACATGTTTGTCTGGCCTCTCAACAGATACCCCTCCGTTGTGGTTGCACCTACGGTACGGCCATCTATATCGCTGAGGCACGCAAGCCTCCCCACCAACGGCAAGGTCCATGGTTCATGTGGTTCCTGAAGAGGGGCAGCAGCCTTTTCAGTAGTTGCAGGGGCAACAGTCTGGATGACTGACTGATCTGGCCTTGTAACATTAACCAAAACGGCCTTGCTGTGCTGGTACTGCGAACGGCTGAAAGCAAGGGGTAACTACAGCCGTAATTTTTCCCGAGGACATGCAGCTTTACTGTATGATTAAATGATGATGGCGTCTTCTTGGGTAAAATATTCCGGAGCTAAAATAGCCCCCCATTCGGATCTCCGGGCGGGGACTACTCAAGAGGACGTCGTTACCAAGAGAAAGAAAACTGGCATTCTACGGATCGGAGCGTGGAATGTCAGATCCCTTAATCGGGCAGGTAGGTTAGAAAATTTAAAAAGGGAAATGGATAGGTTAAATTTAGATATAGTGGGAATTAGTGAAGTTCGGTGGCAGGAGGAACAAGACTTTTGGTCAGGTGATTACAGGATTACAAATACAAAATCAAATAAGGGTAATGCAGGAGTAGGTTTAATAATGAATAAAAAAATAGGAGTGCGGGTTAGCTACTACAAACAGCATAGTGAACGCATTATTGTGGCCAAGATAGACACAAAGCCCATGCCTACTACAGTAGTACAAGTTTATATGCCAACTAGCTCTGCAGATGATGAAGAAATTGATGAAATGTATGACGAGATAAAAGAAATTATTCAGGTAGTGAAGGGAGACGAAAATTTAATAGTCATGGGTGACTGGAATTCGTCAGTAGGAAAAGGGAGAGAAGGAAACATAGTAGGTGAATATGGATTGGGGGGAAGAAATGAAAGAGGAAGCCGCCTTGTAGAATTTTGCACAGAGCATAACTTAATCATAGCTAACACTTGGTTCAAGAATCATAAAAGAAGGTTGTATACCTGGAAGAATCCTGGAGATACTAAAAGGTATCAGATAGATTATATAATGGTAAGACAGAGATTTAGAAACCAGGTTTTAAATTGTAAGACATTTCCAGGGGCAGATGTGGATTCTGACCACAATCTATTGGTTGTGAACTGCAGATTGAAACTGAAGAAACTGCAAAAAGGTGGGAATTTAAGGAGATGGGACCTGGATAAACTGAAAGAACCAGAGGTTATAGAGAGTTTCAGGGAGAGCATAAGGGAACAATTGACAGGAATGGGGGAAAGAAATACAGTAGAAGAAGAATGGGTAGCTCTGAGGGATGAAGTAGTGAAGGCAGCAGACGATCAAGTAGGTGAAAAGACGAGAGCTACTAGAAATCCTTGGGTAACAGAAGAAATATTGAATTTAATTGATGAAAGGAGAAAATATAAAAATGCAGTAAATGAAGCAGGCAAAAAGGCATACAAACGTCTCAAAAATGAGATCGACAGGAAGTGCAAAATGGCTAAGCAGGGATGGCTAGAGGACAAATGTAAGGATGTAGAGGCTTGTCTCACTAGGGGTACGATAGATACTGCCTACAGGAAAATTAAAGAGACCTTTGGAGAGAAGAGAACCACTTGTATGAATACCAAGAGCTCAGATGGCAACCCAGTTCTCAGCAAAGAAGGGAAGGCAGAAAGGTGGAAGGAGTATATAGAGGGTTTATACAAGGGCGATTTACTTGAGGACAATATTATGGAAATGGAGGAGGATGTAGATGAAGATGAAATGGGAGATAAGACACTGCGTGAAGAGTTTGACAGAGCACTGAAAGACCTGAGTCGAAACAAGGCCCCGGGAGTAGACAACATTCCATTAGAACTACTGACAGCCTTGGGAGAGCCAGTCATGACAAAACTCTACCATCTGGTGAGCAAGATGTATGAGACAGGCGAAATACCCACAGACTTCAAGAAGAATATAATAATTCCAATCCCAAAGAAAGCAGGCGTTGACAGATGTGAAAATTACCGAACTATCAGTTTAATAAGTCACAGCTGCAAAATACTAACGCGAATTCTTTACAGACGAATGGAAAAACTGGTAGAAGCGGACCTCGGGGAAGATCAGTTTGGATTCCGTAGAAATGTTGGAACACGTGAGGCAATACTAACCTTACGACTTATCTTAGAAGAAAGATTAAGAAAAGGCAAACCTACGTTTCTAGCATTTGTAGACTTAGAGAAAGCTTTTGACAACGTTAACTGGAATACTCTCTTTCAAATTCTGAAGGTGGCAGGGGTAAAATAGAAGGAGCGAAATGCTATTTACAATTTGTACAGAAACCAGATGGCAGTTATAAGAGTCGAGGGGCATGAAAGGGAAGCAGTGGTTGGGAAAGGAGTGAGACAGGGTTGTAGCCTCTCCCCGATGTTATTCAATCTGTATATTGAGCAAGCAGTAAAGGAAACAAAAGAAAAATTCGGAGTAGGTATTAAAACTCATGGAGAAGAAGTAAAAACTTTGAGGTTCGCCGATGACATTGTAATTCTGTCAGAGACAGCAAAGGACTTGGAAGAGCAGTTGAACGGAATGGACAGTGTCTTGAAAGGAGGATAGAAGATGAAGATCAACAAAAGCAAAACGAGAATAATGGAATGTAGTCAAATTAAATCGGGTGATGCTGAGGGTACTAGATTAGGAAATGAGACACTTAAAGTAGTAAAGGAGTTTTGCTATTTAGGGAGTAAAATAACCGATGATGGTCGAAGTAGAGAGGATATAAAATGTAGACTGGCAATGGCAAGGAAATCGTTTGTGAAGAAGAGAAATTTGTTAACATCGAGTATAGATTTAAGTGTCAGGAAGTCGTTTCTGAAAGTATTTGTATGGAGTGTAGCCATGTATGGAAGTGAAACGTGGACGATAACCAGTTTGGACAAGAAGAGAATAGAAGCTTTCGAAATGTGGTGCGACAGAAGAATGCTGAAGATAAGGTGGGTAGATCACGTAACTAATGAGGAGGTATTGAATAGGATTGGGGAGAAGAGAAGTTTGTGGCATAACTTGACTAGAAGAAGGGATCGGTTGGTAGGACATGTTCTGAGGCATCAAGGAATCACAAACTTAGCATTGGAGGGCAGCGTGGAGGGTAAAAATCGTAGAGGGAGACCAAGAGATGAATACACTAAGCAGATTCATAAGGATGTAGGTTGCAGTAGGTACTGGGAGATGAAGAAGCTTGCACAGGATAGAGTAGCATGGAGAGCTGCATCAAACCAGTCTCAGGACTGAAGACCACAACAACAAAAACATCCGAGAACATTTGAAAATACCAGCGGGATTGAGCCACTGAAATCAGTTACAATCTTTCACAGGGAGTTTCTATCCGAAGTGATTCAAAATGGAACGAACACATTAATCTAGAATTGTCGGAGTCGAACGCCAGCCTCACATTTACTGGGAGAATACGGAAGAACTGTAATTCACACACGGAGGAAGTCGCTTATGAACATTGTTTTAACTAAATACTGAAAATTATTCTTCGGTGTGGAACAGATAACACATTGGTTTAGCTAACTTTCAAAGAAGAGCTGCACGAATCGTCACGGGTTTGCTTAGTTAGCGTGAAAGTGTCAAAGAAATTCTCAAAAATTCTCAGTGGGTGACGTTACAGTGACTCTGGCCATCGCAGAGAGCCTTACTCACACGATTTTGTTCTAGTTTGTAGGTGCCTTTCATACGCTGCAGAAGCGCATCGCTTACGGCAAAAGTCACTAGTTGAATAACAGGAAGGAAGGATTTGGTTTAACGTCTCGTCGACATCGAGGTCATTAGAGACGGAGCACAAACTCGGATTGTGTCAAGGGTGGAGAAGGATATCGACCGTGACCTTTGAGAAGATCCATCCTAGCATTAACCTGGAGCGATTTAGGGAAATCATGGAAAACCTAAATCTGGATGAGTGGACGTTGGTTTGAACTGTCGTCCTCCCGAATACAGGTCCAGTGTCCTAATTACTGCGTCACCTCGCTCGGTTGGTAAGTCACAGATGGTCGCCTCAGTTCATGATGGCGACCCATCTCTGCTAAAACAAGGAAGTGCTGGTTTATCTTAATGCAAGCCCAAAATTAGACTGGAGCCGATCAGTGAGAACACATGGCGCACAGCGTTCATTTAGTTCTATCTTGCGTTTGAAATACAAAAGCACTCTCTTCTCATGCTTCGGCATGGCCAGCATGCAGTAGCAAGCTGTATTCAGACATCTGTTTTAGGTTTGATATTGGAACAATTGAGATCCATGATAACATCCAGGCTAGGCAAAGTCCCGTCCCTTTCGCGTTATCTTTTGTGTGTGTTCTTCATACGCAAAATGGTGGGTGCTTGTTGTTATTTTGAATTGCTTCAGCACACGTTGTGTTCGGAAACCGTCCTGTGCTAAACTGCGATAATCATCTGCAAATTCAAGTGACTTACAAACAGCTTTTCTCATAACGATTATGAATCGAAAGCTTTCTCTTTACTTTTATTTTTTTATATGACATTCGGAAGGGATGTTACATGTGCTGACTCTATGTTTTTTCATAGCCACCACCGCTAACGTGTACATCTGATCTGCCTGTTTATTACACTGAATTTCTTGTGGATTTCAACATTTCAGCGTCGCTAGTTCATTATCCTACAATTCTGCAATGTGCATATTGCCTCGATGTTTGAATATTTAAGCTTGAGTTCATGGGTTCCATATACTGACGGTGCGTTTTGCTCAAATATAACATTGCGCACGCGTGCTCCTCTTGCGTTTTTTGGTAATGAATTCGTCGTATGTTACATAAACTGCCTCGCAATCTCCAAACATATGGCTTGTGTGGTAAATACGACGATCTGAATTACCTCGGCTCAGGCGCAGGTTATCTCGGAGAACTGCGATATTGCTTACTGCTTCCCGAGGAAGCAGAGGCTATCGCTCTATCGGTTCAGAGGAGAATTTCTCAAATGACGATAAGCAAAGGTTAGTAGGGATTCGAGCGTCTGTAGACGATCTGTGAGCGAAGCATACAATAACTCCCACCGTCGTACTTTAGCAAAAGATCTGGGCGAGAATCCGTGAATACGCAGGTCCTACGTAAAATCTCTAAGCGGGTTTAAGGCTTCCACCCGCTCACTCGTTGAGCATTGTGGTGTGGCAGATGAAGATAGTGAAACGAAAGACGAAGTTTTAACTTTGGGGTTTAAGAAATCGTTCACGCAAGAGAATCGTACAAACACATCGTCGTTTGACCACTGCACAGAGCCTCGTATGGACGACATAGTAATAAGCTTTTCTGGGGTAGCGAAACAAGCGAAAGAGTTGGAAACAAGTAAGTCATCAGGTCGGAGGTAACCCTAATTCGGTTTTACGAAGAGAACTCTACGGCACTAGCCCCTTGTTCAGCTTGCATGCATCGCGAATCTCTAGCCCAGTGCAAAGCCCGAAGCGATTTAAAAAAAGCTCGGGTGACTATTACGTATTAGAAAGATAAATATAAGAAGGATAAACATACCAGCAAAATTACGGACCCATATCATTAACATCGGTTTTCTGCATAATTCTTGAACAGGATCATTTAGTAATCGCGAAAGCGTTACGGAGATGATAGATAAACTGCAGTGGAAGACTCTGCAGGAGAGACGCTCAGTAGCTCGGTACGGGCTTTTGTTAAAGTTTCGAGAACATACCTTCACCGACGAGTCCAGCAGTATATTCCTCCCTCCTACGTATATCTCGCGAAGAGACCATGAGGATAAAATCAGAGAGATTAGAGCCCACACAGAAGCATACCGACAATCCTTCTTTCCACGAACTATACGAGACTGGAATAGAAGGGAGAACCGATAGAGGTACTCAGGGTACCCTCCGCCACACACCGTCAGGTGGCTTGCGGAGTATGGATGTAGATGTAGATGTAGATGTTTTGAGTTCGAATATAACAAATTTCCTAGAGATGAAAAGGTTATGTCGACGAATCAGCACGGTGTTAGAAGGAATTTCTCGTAGACAGCTCAGATTGTTCTTTGCTCACTTGATACTCTGCGAACTATGGACAAAGGGCAACTGCCAGATTCCACATTTCTAGTTTTCCGAAAAGTGTTTGATAAGGAGCCCACAGCAGACTGTTAACGAAGGTACGAGCATATGGTATAGATTCCCAGGTATGTGAGTGGCTTTAAGGCTTCTTATGAAATAGAATTCGCTATGTTGTCCTCAACGGCGAGTGGTCATCAGAGAAAAGGGCATCGTCAGGAGTTCCCCAGGGGAGTGTGATAGTACCGTTACTATATTCTATGTACGTAAATGATCTGCCGGACATTGTGGGCAGCGAACGGAAGTTGTTTTCTGATGGTACATGTCGAAATTGAGTGGCTGTAGAAGGATACAAGATGACTTGGACAAAATTTGTAGTTGGTGTGAAGAATGGCAGCTAGCTCTAAATTTAAGTTTAATGCGTATAAGTAGGAAGAAGAAACCTGTCATGTTCGAATAAAGCATTAGCAATTTCGTGCTTGACATGGTCATCTCATTTAATATCTGAGCGTAGCGTTGCGAAGCGATATGAAATGGAAAGAGCGTGTTAGGATTGTGGTAGGGAATGCGAATGGTCGACTTCGGCTTACAGGGAGAATTTTAGGAAAGTGTGGTTCATCTGTGAAGGAGACCGCAGATAGAAAACTGGTGCAGCATATTCTCGAGTACTGTTTGAGTGTTTTGGATCCACACCGGGTCGGATTAAAGGAGGACTTGGAAAACATTCAGAGGTGGGTTGCAAGATTTGTCACCGGTAGGTTCGAACATCGCGCAGGTATTATGGTGGTGCTTCGGGAACTCAGATGGGGATCCCTCGAGGGAATGCGAAGTTCTTTTCGAGGAATGATGCCGAGAAAATTTAGAGAACTGGCGTTTGAAGCTGACTACAGAACGATTCTGCTCATGCCAACATACATTTTGCATAAGGATCACTGAGATAACATACGAGAAAGTAGGGCTGATACGGAGGACCATAGACAGTCGTTTTTGCCTAGTTCTATTTGCTACTGGACCAGGAAAGGAAATGACTGTTAGTGGTACCCCCCCCCCCCACGCATTTTTTGGTGGCTTGTGGAGTATGTACACTGTTGAGCCAAAACATTATGATTATTACGAGGTTGAATGCCTCCTGTTGGTATTGCGGGCACGTGACACAGTAAGGAAAGAATGTAAGCGGAAGGGAGACGAATGTTCAGTCATTATAGCCAAGATACGAGTCGCAAGTGCGGAAATCCAGTGATCTAAGCAGTTTTCACAATGGGCACATTGCTACAACGCTGCGGCTGGAAAGGAAAATCTCTGAAACGGCAAAGCTGGTCGCCTGATGGCTTGACGCCCTCAACTGAGCAAGTATGGAAAGTGGTTGACGGTTGTGAAATAACGAGTTGGCCATAAGGAATTGCACGGCCAAATCTCATCATAATACCCTGAGACCGGAGGATACCTCTCTGCATAATTCAGGGCAGGCAGCGGTCTGTGGAAGATCTGACCACAGAGTACAGTGCTGGTGGAGGCACAAGTGTTCCGGGGCACAACGTCCATAGGGCGCTGATGAACATTGAGCTTACGTGTTCCTTTATTGACCCAAAGACATCGTCAATTATGACTGCAGTGGGCACAACGTCACTGAGGTTTCATCGTGGATCAATAGAAAGGTGTCATATGTCGAATGAATCTCGTTTCTTGTTACACCAGGTAGACGGTTGGGTCATCACACGCTACCATCCGGGCGAACGTCTGCATGAAACATACACCTGTGACGCAGTCCTTGCTATGAATTTTTTCGCTTACTTAACACATGAAACTGTTTGTATGCGATGTACTGTCTAGTGTAGATATGTATTGTAAATACTATGTTTAAATTATGTAATATTTAACACTGGAAAGTCAGGGTATATTTAGTTAACGTTGAAGTCAGAGAGATTGTTTTCTCGTGCCGCTGGGCGCGAGAGTGCGCCAGCGGGCAGTAGTAGCAGTGACGCCGTGCTCGGAGTAAGACGTACAGTCGAGTGCTGCTATTCCTAGCTGTGTTACATCCAACGGCTAGTGTGGGGATCTAAGTACGACGGGAAAGTAATGGTCGGCATATATGGAAGCATGGCCGGGCGAGTTATTATGGATTAATGGGCATAGTGCTGAAGAAACGAGGGCTTAAATGTAAAGCGCACTGTGGGCCCAAGTCGTAACAGTGGAAGCCCGCTGCCACATTGTGTCGCCGCCGTGGGCTTCGGTCGAATCACCGACAACGAGGAAAGTAAGATCTACGTAAATTTCGTAGGATAAAATTGTAGAAGGCTTTCCAGTGACTGTGCTTTTCTCTGAAGTTGAACAATTAATAACAAGCACTTTATAATCGAAGCGTTGCAGTTAAATTCCACCTGACAATAACACCAAGTAGGTTCCTTCCAAACCTTAGCTTTTTGAACTGAGTGTGTCACGCCATTATCAAGAGAAAATATGTTAATTATCAAATTATTTGCATAAACGGTGAAGAATAAATTTCAGACTGTTTTGAACGATTGGTTATCGTAGTTAATTGTTGCACTTAATAAGCTTACGCCAACCGTAGTAACTTAATAATAGATTGAAGTAATAAATTTGATTATTAAGATTTATTTCAATGCATATTCAGCTGAAGTTAGTTCAAGCATATTTCATGAAACTATAAAGCTTATTCCACCTGACAATCGCCTAATTAATGAATTATTATATTCAAAACATAGTTAATCAATTATTGGCAATATATTTCATTATCAGTAGATTAAACTGTGCAAAGTACGTAATTTTAAAGACAGAATGACAGTCCATTATTCAAAATCTCGATAGATAATTATCTGTGTTGTCAGCATTGCACTTAGCTGACAAATTATGAACAAAATAACTATCAAAATTAATGTTTAAGTGTAGTTAGATTGTTATGACATTATTTTATATGACTACTTACGTAAAAGTTCCCGTTCCGCCTGCTGCGCTACAAACAGGTAAACTTTATTTTTGACAATTATTCACGTACTTAACAGTACTGTCGCTCATCAGTTGAACTGGCGACCGATTTTTTAATTGCTTTTACAACTTAATCATTTCTCTCGGCAAAATTTCCACTGGCAAAATTTATTTCCAAATTATTTCCATAATTTCATTTACCGATCGTTATTGAATGAAATTACTCATTCAATAATGATCAAGTTATAACGTCTCCTGTTTCCCGCGGAATAATCATTATATACTTCGGATTCGGATGCCTTATCCCGACACGGGTCAAAATTCATAATTCACGGTCATTGTTAACTTGTAATTTCGAAAATCCCTGGAAGCAGGGGGGTGTTATACACCGCGCCACAAATACAGGCCGGTGAGGGCAGAACTATGCTATGCGATACACTGAGCTCGGCTTCCATGAGATCGGAAGTATCTTGACAACATTGAACCACGTCAATATTATCGCAGACGTGCTGCATCGTTTCATGCCTGAAGTCTCCCACTATGGCGGCGACATCTTCCAGCATGACAACTGTCCGTGTTGCAAGGTCAGAATTGTGCTGCAGTGGTTTTATGGTCATTATAGTGCTCTCACGACAACGGCCTTGCCGCAGTGGTAACACTGGTTCCAGTCAGATCACCGAAGTTAAGCGCTGTCGGGCTGGGCTAACACTTGGATGGATGACCATCCGGTGCGCCGAGCGCTATTGGCAAGTGGGGTGCACTCAGCCCTCGTGAGGCAAACTGAGGAGCTACTTGATTGAGAATAGCGGCTCCGATCTCGCAAACTGACGTACGGCAGGGGGAGCGGTGTGCTGTGCTGACCACATGCCCCTCCACATCCACATCCAGTGACGCCTGTGGACTGAGGATGACAAGGAAGCTGGTCGGTACCGTTGGGCCTTCCAAGGCCTGTTCGGACGGAATTTAGTTTAGTTTTATAGTGCTCTCACATTGATGTATTAGCCACAAAATGTGCCTGATCTGTACCCATTGGAACACAAATCGGACTCCAGCTGCGTGCCCGTATAATTTGCGGGGATTACTTGAGCAGTGCGCAGACATCTGGTGCTACATACTTCTGGAATTCTATCAAGAACTTGTAGAATCCATGCCAAGCAGAATATTCGTTGCACTGTCTTTGAAAAATGGAATAATACGCTTTTAAACAAGCGCTCATAACGTTTTGGATCATCTTTGTGTGTTTAGATGTAGATCTGTCTTTTAAATAGGAGATGGCTAAGCTCATGCAAAACGGAATGACATGGGACAAAGTTACTCGGAAGTAATACAACTGAACATAGAAAATACACGGAACTCAGAGATATCCTGCGTAACTGCAAATCGCATTCACCACAAAAGCTGCATGTTTTCGGGTGACTGGGCACTGTAGGTAATTTAGTACAGAAGCATTTGTCCTTGAACAAACTGGACATGTAACGTACGATTTCTTACGCTTTGAGACTGTGTAGTTCCTGCACACGTTCAATGTTCAGCCGCTTTACTTCTGAGTAATTTTACTTCCTTTTATTGAGCTTTGTATAAGCTTTGGCATCTCCTATTGTTATTCAGAAAGCGTAATTGATAGACCGTATTCACTCTCTAGGGAAGGTATTTCAGCGCATAAATGGCTTTCATAATTTTGTACGAACACTGGAAAATGTTTTTGAAAGGAGTTTCAGCTTACACAATGTACACATTGCATAATGACCATATAGCTACAATTAGAGGAATTCCGGCTCACACCGAGGGCTATGGGCAATCTTTCCTCTCGCGTTTTATCCGTAAATGGGGTGGGAATGGGAAAGGGTGGGGGGGGGGAGAGCGATGCTGATACACTATCTACCCCCCACCACACAATATACTCTGTTCACACCGTATTCTGCCCGGACGTTGTTCGAATGCCTTATTCACCTGTATCATAAGTATCGCTGGCCCTGAACGAATTGCTAGAAACGGTAATGGAAAATTACATTCTGTACGCCTTATGGAGCAGCGTTGAATGCTTGGTGGAGCTGTGTGAGGTTAAAAAATTGTTAGCACTCCAACCCTATGATAACCGTGTTGGCTAGTCGTTAATCCTCTTGAAAGGGAGTAAAACAATGTAGCACTGGAAACCCATTATCACTGGTATAACGGATAAACCTGGTTTGCTCCTTCCCGGAGCACACCCGAACGGAAGGTTCGGCCATCACGAAAAGTGGGAATGACTTTAATTTTATGGCACTTATTTCAGCCGGCGAGCAGGACTTCCGCTGCGGCGCGACAAACGGGTTTCCCGGTAAATTGCAGGCGTGTGACTTTTAATCAAACGCGCAATGGCGGACCTGCCTGGGCGCCGCTGTACTAAAGTTGCAATAAAGGACTCTGTGCGGCCATAAAGAGGGGAAACCTATTAAAAGCGCTCCGCAGTTATTGAAAGAAATAAAATCGCGCTATTCGCTCGCCTTTACGCACGGCGATCGATCGGGTGGGATCGCCGGACTTGGCACGTAAATCACGAATGAATGCTAATGCGATCGCACCCCACCTACTCCTACATGTGCTGCAAAAATTAATTTGCACTTTGTAGCGGTGCAAATATAACTCCAGGGCCAGGAAATGTGAAGCGAAACGCACTCCGAATGGCTGTAATTAACTGAAAGTCCCACTGTTTCCGAGTTCTTTCGCTGCCGGCTTACCCGTGCAATTTCTCACGCTTCGCGGCGGACCTGGAGGATCTTTATTGCACGTTTTTACGACGAGAACTTGCTTCTGAAAAACTCGCTTCGATGGAAATTTTTTATCTGGCTGCATGTGTCGTGTTAAAGTCCGCGCATAACAATTTACGTAAACGTCCTCCACTGTTTGCGAAACTCGGCGAAGCGCCGGTGGCGCCGCCTCGCAGCCGAAGCAGTTACGTTTGATAGAATCGTTAAAATAGATGCTGTTTTGCGCTGCCGTTCAATTAGGAAGGCGGGCGATGAGTCCGTGTTTAATGCGTTTTACGCTGGCGTAATAAAGGTGTACTGCAATGCGCTAATATTTTGGAATGCGGGAAAAGGAAAAACGTTGATGGCAACTTGGAGACGGAAAATGTGGAGTGATCTTTACGGTTTGGAAAGCGGTGCCATTACTGCTTACGGCGCTTTTAAGATAATGTAGGTTACAAGGTGTCTCTGGTAATGCTGAAATTGCAAATATTTGAAGTATACGAGATATCGAAAGGAGGTTATCGACAAGCGACAGTACGTAACGGGACAAGTTTACAACATGAGTAATACGAGTAACTTTTTTTGGGATTCGATACACCTACATCTACATTTATACTCCGCAAGCCACCTAACGGTATGTGGCGGAGGGCACTTTACGTGCCACTATCATTACCTCCCTTACCTGTTCCAGCGCGTATGGTTCGCGGGAAGAACGACTGCCGGAAAGCCTCCGTGCGCGCTCGAATCTCTCTAATTTTACATCCGTGATCTCCTCGGGAGGTATAATTAGGGGGAAGCAATATATTCGATGCCTCAACCAGAAACGCACCCTCTCGAAACCTGGACAGCAAGCTACACCGCGATGCAGAGCGCCTCACTTGCAGAGTCTGACACTTGAGTTTGCTAAACATCTCCGTAACGCTATCACGTTAACCAAATAACCCTGTGACGAAACGCGCCGCTCTTCTTTGGATCTTCTCTATCTCCTCCGTCAACCCGACTTGGTACGGATCCCACACTGATGAGCAATACTCAAGTATATGTCGAACGAGTGTTTTGTAAGCCACCTCCTTTGTTGATGGAGTACATTTTCTAAGGACTCTCCCAATTAATCTCAACCTGGCACCCGCATTTCCGACAATTAATTTTATATGATCATTCCACTTCCACTCGTTCCGTACGCGTACTCCCAGATATTTCACAGAAGTAACTGCTACCAGTGTTTGTTCCGCTATCATATAATCATACAATCAAGGATCCTTGTTGTGAAGATCGTTTTAGTGACGTAGCGCAAATATTCCCAAAAACTTTTCAGTTATTTTAGTCAAAGTTTACCTTCTTCTTTAACCACTATCCTTCAGCTACTGAAAAGAGTCTGTGACACATTCTATCACATTAATCGCTGCTGTGCCATCAGGTACCAACGGGTTCCAGCAGTCTTCTTCAAGTCATCGAACCATCTTGTTGGGTTCTCCTAGTGCTTCATTTCTGTCACCAATCCTCCAATGAATAACCTTACCACTCAACCTGTTGGGACTCAGCATGGCTATGTGCCGAACACTCTGCCATTTCAGCTAGGTAGACTTCTCGAAGACGCCTATTACATTACATTACAGTTTTGTTCCATAAAGCCAAAGCGAGGAGATCGACATGGTTGTCGTAAAAAATAATCCATAATACATTTTTTTAAAAAAGGAATGTTAATGTTCCGTTGACAGTCCCCAATTAAAATTGTCATCACGGACGTGACATAAGTCAAAAAGTCTTAAATATTTTTATAAAGAGTGCATGGGGGCTTAATTATTTAAATATGAAATGCAAATACTTTTTAAATTTTTTAGTAGCTAACTGTCCGGTTACGCTGTGTCGTAAACGGTTGGCCCTGACTTGTATTATTACGCAATCTGACTGCATAGAACAACAACAAAGAATGAAAGAAAATTTTCGTTAACACAATTAATTAATTAAGTCCCCAGCAATTATAAAACGTACGAAACCAAAGCACAAGTGTAACTGTTCTGTGTGTGGAAGTGTGATTCAACGTACACATCTGGCACGGTTCTTCTTCAATAAGACAAGAAATTTTAAATACCATTTATACTGAAGCAATTTAAAAAAATATAAATACTATAATTGCGTAAGGAAACCAGAATTACACTCTAATACAAGAACACAAGCCAGATGATTTGTTGACTGATCCTGTAATGACGCATTATTTAAGACATTGAAATAATGAAAAGAAAAGGGAATTTTTTTACCTTCATATATATTGACGAAAAGCACTCTAATCATTACAATATCTCCATTGGAACAACATCTGCTGTCTAGCCCATCAAACAACTGCATAAAACATGGAACAAGCACTCCCTACTACAACATCTCAACACCGACTCACTACTACTACATCTCGATAAGCACTGCCACATCTCGACATGCACTCTCCACCACGACTTCTCGACAAGAACCCTTCACTACGACATCTCAGCAAGCACTGCCTACTACGAGTTCTCGACAAGCACTGCCAGTGGAGGCGGCAGAATAATACTCTCTGGCGCGATCTCTGGCGCTGTGGCTCAGTGTAGCCACCTTTCATATGCCCCTCCTCCACGGGCTAGAATTTGATGGTATTTTTGCCAGCATTGGTGGTGAAAATACCACCAAATTCGTCCACAAAAATACAGACAAAAAAAATAATGTTAATACGTAAATATCACATAATTAGATAAAATTTTGGCTTTGCACTGACCTTTCAATAACCTAATATATAAAATACAGTAAGCAATACAAATTCTTTCATACATGTGACTTTACATAATAGTTTACACAATACACAAAAAATCAGTTTATACAAATGTTCACATAACATGCTTTCCATAGTTCAAGAAACAAGTAGTTGACAGTTCCAGCAGTAGCACCTAGCAATTGTCAACAGGTGCAAATACCAACAAGTGACATCATTTTAATAGAAGCAGTTCCATCAGTTGCACCCAGCAATGTTGAACAAGTGCAGACACCAACAAGTCACATTATTTCAGTAGAAGCAGTTCATCAGTGGCGCGCAGCAATGTTGAGCAGGTGCAGACACCAACAAGTGACATTTCAGTAGAAGCAGTTCCATCTGTGGCACCCAGCAGTGTTGACAGGTGCAGACGGCAACAAGTGACAACATTTCAGTAGAATCAGTTCCATCAGTGGCACCCAGTAATGTTGAACAGGTGCAGACGCAACAAGTGACATTATTTCAGTAGAAGCAGTTCCATTAGTGGCACCCAGGAATGTTGAACAGGTGCAGACACCAACAAGTGACATTATTTCAGTAGAAGCAGTTCCATTAGTGGCACCCAGCAATGTTGAACAGGTGCAGACACCAACAAGTGACATCATTCAGCAGAAACAGTTCCATTAGTGGCACCCAGCAATGTTGAGTAGGTGCAGACACCAACAAGTGACTTCATTTCAGTAGAAGCAGTTCCATCAGTGGCACCCAGCAATGTTGAACAGGTGCAGACACCAACAAGTGACATCATTCAGCAGAAACAGTTCCATTAGTGGCACACAGCAATGTTGAGTAGGTGCAGACACCAACAAGTGACATTATTTCAGTAGAAGCAGTTCATCAGTGGCACCCAGCAATGTTGAGCAGGTGCAGACACCAACAAGTGACATTATGTCAGTAGAAGCAGTTCATCAGTGGCACCTAGCAATGATGAGCAGGTCCAGACAGCAGTCCATAATATTCACTATCACTAATCACACTGTTCATCAGATTTTATAAGCAGAAATTAAACATGTCCTAGTGGCACCAATCATGTAGAAAAAGTGCAAGTAACAGTCCATAATATTCACTATCACTAGTCACACAGTTCATCAGCAGAAATTAAACATTTCTAAGTGGCACCCATTATGTTGAAGAAGTGCAGGTAACAGTCCATAATATTCACCATCACTAATCAGACAGTTCAGGCATGAACAATAGTTTGAATGCGCACACAATTGCTTTTACAAAATTATTATCAATGCTCTTACACTAAACATACAAATTATAATAAACACACAAATGATATCAGATAATTGTCATATTAACTATTACAAATACACAAATATCAGTAAACCTATAATATTTATGGGTGTCAGTGCAAGCCACAACAAACAAGTAAAATAATATTTAGGGGATAGGTCGGTACCAATTATTTGGGATTAGGAAAGGAAAATGCACAAAACACACTCACTCATCTTTCATCCACATTAAGTGCTACTGTGTAATTGAATAGTGTTAACTGTGTAAATGCAATTCTGTCAAAATTTGATGTTCAACTTGTGTAGCAAGTTGTAGTGGCAGCAATGTATAACAGTCAATAATAGTTAGTCAACGTCATAGTCATCATGTCAAGACCAATGTTTGCCAAGCCAGATCAAAATGTACGCTTGCTGAACAACTGTCAGTGTGCCAAGATATGCAATTACTTCCTCTCTCCAAAAAAAGTATATACTGCTTAGTGATTTAACAAAGTGTGTGTGTAGACAATCTTCCTTCCACTTGAGTGTTCTAGTCTGCCATCTTCATCCTCCTTGTTCCATATAAACCAACAAAAAAAAAATGCTCCTCACTTACTTTACCTCTTATCCACCAAAACTCCAATAATCATCAGCATCACATAATCTTAATACTTCAATAGTACCTCTTACGTCGATACATATAAACCTTATCATCAATACTATTTACCTTACCTCTTGTCCACCAAAACTCCAATAATCATCAACTTCACACAATCTCAATACCTCAATAATACTTCTTAAATACGTCGATACATATAAACCTTATAATCAATATCATTTACCTTACCTCTTGTCCACCAAAACTCCAATAATCATCAACTTCACACAATCTCAATACCTCAATAATACTTCTTAAATACGTCGATACATATAAACCTTAATATCAATATCATTTACCTTACCTCTTGTCCACCAAAACTCCAATAATCATCAACTTCACACAATCTCAATACCTCAATAATACCTCTTCAATACGTCGATACATATAAACCTTATTACCAATATCATTTCACTTCCATAACAACTCTTTCCTCTAGGCAGTCTCCTCAAACAAGTACAGATAAAATCCTAGTGCAAACTTCAATTCATCATCCCATGCAATCCGAAGACACAATGTCCACACACAACCTCTGTGTAATCCATCTGACCCAAATCTTCTACTCATTATGAATTATAAGATACATTTTGGTTACCTTGTCCATCATTAAATAAATGAAATGCATATATGACCTCTAACAGACTTTAGTTCGAATAACTCTCAGTAATTAAGTACGATTACGGAGTGTGAATGATCATAATATTTCACAGTGTGTACACCACTTCAAGAATCATGGCAGAAGCAAACATGTGGAGTATTTTTTGTGTCAAGTGTCACTTGCTATCTCAATTGCTCACGAAGAATGCGGTGTAATAATTGTTAATGGTCTAAACCTAGTATTGGTATGTCATGTCGTTAGCTTCCTTCCTATTAGCATTAATTTATACAGCTTCCATAAAACCTCCAGCTCATGTGACTTCAATGAAGTTTCCTGTACCAACGTCGTTCGTAGAATTATAGCAGTTCATTTTCTTATCTTAAAATATAAAGCACTGAGCGTAAGCAAAACATGCAATAGCGAGTAAATATACCAGTGGTGAACAGAATGTCAACGAGTGGATGCAGCACAATTCCTACAACGAGGCTCTGCCAAGCGAATAATCTATAATTAATACCATAGTGTGACCTAAACTCTATGTTCGTACACTGTACATCAGCATTTCTATATACCAAATTAAAGAGTAGTTATGACAACAAACAGAAATGTATAAATATGTAATCAATACGCACAGCAGCAAACATATATCTTACGTAATAAACAGGTCATTAGCATCATATCAGCATAAGCAAATAAATGTTCATATGTAATCTTAATAAGTAAACATGAAGGCGCAAGCAGATAAATCACAAAGTATAACCTACATAGATAACCATATCAGCACAATTAATCAGGTGACAATTATAATTTAAATAAATAAGCACAGCAGGCACATAATAGAAAAAAAAAATTACATCAGTGAAAAAGCAGTGCAGCCAAGCGATGCATAATATACATAAGTAACAACCTTGTTCATTAATCAATCATTGTCAAATCAGTTAATGTACGCAAGCACGTCGCTTCACAAGTAAATTCATAGAACATGAAATTAGCACAAAGTATCAATCACGTAATCGCGAGCAGCAAATTACGTCTAAAGTACGTACCTAAGTGGAATTATGTTACCCGAAAAATAAACTCAATTAATAGTTACCTTTTTAGTTTATTAGTTTCTTCTTCGAAATTACATTCTTCCTGAAATTTTCTCGATAGCAAGTCGTTTTAACGTCGGACACGCACAGAATTTACCTGAAGTTCTTAAATATTTTATACAACCGTATCCAGAAAAATACTGAACGTTAATAACATAATTTATCAAGTCACTATAGCTTTATACTGAATTTAATCGGAGAATTTAGACTGTGTATTTGTTTACGGCTGTCAGTGCATTCGCACTGAGCGCTCGATCAGCTGTAGGTACGCGTGACGTAGGAAGTAATTGTTCGCGGTCAACGACTGCCTTGTGCGGCGCGCAGACTTGACTGTTGCTTTGAGTATGTGCCGCCGCCGGAACGCGGCGCGGTATCCTTGCATTCTCCGTGTGTTTACGTATAACTGTTGATGTCTCGAAAGTATGTCATTCCACAAAAATTTTAACGTTAGATATATGATGTGTTCCCTTAGAGCGTCGAGATTTAAGAGTTTCTACTTCGACAGTGTTATCATGAATAATTTTGCGAAATCTATATGGACCGTTATAAAGCAGAAAAAATTTGCGACACAAGCCTTTTCCTTTGTGAGACAAACGATGAGACTTAATTAACACCTTTTGACCAACTGACAAGATTTTTAAACGACCAGGACGCTTAGCTGATTTCTCTCTTCTAGCAGCCGCAGATGCAATATTTTGCAGAGCCAGGTTCACAACTTCAGAATGCCGCAGTTTCCGTGTAGGCGGAAAAGGAACGATTTCAGAAATGCGATTTGTCGGTGCTTTGTTTTTTAATATCAGTATAGGCGGTAAAGAAGTTGAGTCATTAGGAAGTTAATTCAGAATGTTTTGAAAAATATGAAGATACTGATCCCACGTTCTGTGATTCTGATGACAGTAAAGACGACACAATTTATTGATTTCCTTCATCCATCTCTCTGAAGCGTTAGATTGAGGGTGAAAAAGTGAAATGAAAATTGGTTTAATCTTACGACGCCGTAGAGTACGAAGCCAAATTTTAGAACGAAATTGTGATCCATTATCTGATATAACTTTATCAACATGACCCACTTCTTTAAGAAAATGTTTGATGAAAGCGTTAGATACTGAACGAGCTGTTGCTTTGCGTAAAGGTGTAAAACACACATATTTTGATGTTAATTCCACTGCTACTAAAATGTACGCAAAACCATTAGTAGAACGAACCACTGGACCGGAAAAAACGACTGCAGCCATGTCCTTTAATTTCGCTGGAATGATAGGAAACAACGGTGCTCTGTGAGAAATAGTTGGCGGCTTAGCCTTTTGACATAATTTGCATTTGGTAAGAACAGATCGAATACGTTTTTCCATATTACTGAAGTAGCAATTTTCTCGTAATTTATGAAAGCATTTTCTGGGACCAAAGTGTGCATAACTGAAATGTGTGTACCAAATCAATTTGTTGACCCACTCATCAGGAATACAAACCAACCAAACAGAGTTGTCGACCGATTTTCGTTTAAAAAGAATATCATTGCGAACTAAATAATGCTGTCTAATCGCTACGCTTTCCTTTTTCCTCCACTTCTCCTTAATGTCCTTCCAGATTGGATCCTTATTTTGCTCCTTAGCGATGTCCTGGAGCGAAGACGAAATAAAATTCTCAAACGCAACACCTTGAATATACATCAAACAATAACGGTTTTCTTTGCAGTCCTCTTCAGCACTTTGTTTCAAACCCACAGGTGCACGTGATAAAGCATCAGCAACAATATTTGAAGAACCCTGTATGTAAACAATACTAAAATCAAATTCCTGTAGATACAGCGCCCATCGTGACAATCTGCCATGAGTTAATTTTGTTGACATAAGAAATTCCAGAGCTCGATGATCGATGTAAACCTTAGTATGTCTGCCATACAAAAATGTCCGAAATTTTGTGAAAGCCCAAACAACAGCCAAAGCTTCAAGTTCCGTAATCGAATAATTCTTTTCGGATTTAGAGAGAACACGACTTCCAAATGCAATAGTCTTCTGTACTACAACGCCGTTTTCTTCTATCTCTTGAAATAAATGTGCACCTAGGCCTTTGTATGATGAGTCCGTCGCCAAACAAAAATCTTGAGATAAATGCGGATGTGAAAGAAGTGGAGCAGCAACTAAAGCATCACGAAGTTGTTCAAATTCTGACTGAGCTTCCTCATCCCAAAACCAATTAGATTTCTTTCCAGATAGTTCACATAAACGAGGTGTGGTCAAATTGTCCAATCTAACAAAGCGTCTAAGAAAATTACAGACACCAAGGAAACTACGAACATCACGTTTTGTGGTAGGTACAGCATAATTACGAATAGCGTCTAATTTCTCTGGATCAGGAAGAATACCTTCTTTAGAGATAATGTGACCAAGAAATTTCACCTGAGAACGACCAAATTCAGATTTTTCCAAGTTCACTGTAATGCCAATGTAATGCCAACTCTTGCAAAAATACGTAATAATGAATCCAAAATTTTGTTGTGCTCACTCCAAGAACGTTTAGCAATAAGAATATCGTCAACATATGAAGTAATATTGTCACGAAGATAAACAGGTAAAATTTCGTTTAAACTACGAATGAATGCTGATGAAGATACAGTAAGTCCAAATGGTAATTTCCGAAATCACTTTTGGGTAAAATCGTCATATCCGGTTATTATTTAACGACTCTATAGATAGATTGATAGTCGAAGAGTTGTTTTGACAGATGCAAAGAATAGTAAAAGAGTAGGCAGCGGTGCAGAAAACTAAAAGGGAAATAGCACCACTACAGCTCGGGGCCCTATGCACGCTACGGCACATATTCACTTAGTGTAGTGAATCCCCTGAGGACATTAATAGCCGCACATAATTTCCAGTTTGTGACTTAGTGGCCAGTTTGGTGGAAGTGCGTACGTAAATTGATCTAACCATGCACATGGATATATGTCATTCTTAGAATTACGAAAGATCTTAAATTTCCGAACAGTCAAAAAGTGTTTATAGTCAAAGTTTTCGCCTCGTGGCGACAAAGACCTACCGCGTCTGTCCCTGTCCCAATGTCGATTATTGTCAAGTTCGCGCGCCTGGCGCTCTCTTGTTGCTTCTCGTAAATGAAATAAATTACTTTCTTCAAACCCCTCTGCTATCTGTGATTCTAAATTTCTTCTACTGTCTTTTCCTACAATTTCGCCTTCGATTTGTTTAACTTGCTTTCGTAATGCCTCAACTTCCCTTTTAACGCGTTCATTAAATTTTCCCTGGTTTTCAACATGTTTATTTATGTTCTGATACTCTTCGGTTTCTGCAAATGGGTATGGTGCTGTAGCATCTGAATCTCTGTCCCCATTTAAACTAAGACATGTCAATTTATTTGTAATCTCCTCAACTCTTTCCGGTAAATCACCTATTTGTTCTTTCTGTTTATTTACGTCTTCCGTAAGTGTCGCGACTCGGGTTTCAGTATTGACACATTTAATAGTTAACTGTTCATATTGTTGTGTTAGATTATTTATTCTGTCATTTGGTACGGATTCCTCGATTCTCTCAAATATTTCCTCCTTATCGTGTGCACGTTGTAAATTTAACTCTGAAAATTTTTGTACTATCACGCGATCTCTTTCTTCCTGTTCTCTATCCTGTTCCTTTTGTCTAATTTCTATCGAAGTTAATCTATTATTGTGAGCATTCAAAATCGGTTGTACCTCTTCTCTGATTTCTTTCTTTAACTCATATTTCATATTTTTGAAACATGTCCCTATTCGTGAGTCTAACCGTGTTTCCATTGTTCCCATCTCAGTTTTAATTGTTCCTATCTCTGTTTTTAATTCAGATCCTAACTGTGATCCCAGTGAGTCTAACCGTGTTTCCATTGTTCCTATCTCAGTTCTAATTGTTCCTATTTGTGAGTCCAACCGTGTTTCCATTGTTCCCATCTGTGTTTTTAATTCAGATCTAAACTGTGTTTCCATTCGTGCTCCCAAATTTAATATAGCACCCATCAACTGCTCCATATTAGCCGGTTCGAAATTCTTTTCGCCCCTAACATTTCCCGCAAAACTAACTTCCTTCTGAATAGCCATAAAGCTATCTGTGTTCGATACTATTTCAGAATCTTCTATCGTTAATCTCGTATTCTGTGAATTTTCTGATTGAGAAAAATTTTGAAATAGTTCCGGATTATTTTCCCGACTTATTAAAGTGTTTTCCACTTCATTATTCATCATACTGTTCTCCTGTGTTGGCGAGTTCGCCATGTCAACAATTTCGTCATTCTGACTATCCATCATTTTTGCCTTTTTCATCGATCGCGTAATCATTTACAAAACATACAAAACTCGTCACTATACGAAAATTACACACAATGACACTTTATCACCAACATTACCATTCACTCGAAATGCTTCCCTCAAACACGATTAACGAACAATTGAAATCTTCCTAACTGCACAAAATTGTCAAACCCGTATACAAGACAACAAAATTTAAATTCTGCAAAAAAATACCATTAGAAGAATGACAATTACCAAATCTACACATGCAATATAGACTACAATTACTAAACTACAAATTACTACAACAATACTACTGTCTGCTATTTTTACAATCAGAATAATTCCAAGGGACGATCCGAAGCAGCGGTCGCCACGTGCATGGGGGCTTAATTATATAAATATGAAATGCAAATACTTTTTAAATTTTTTTGTAGCTAACTGTCCGGTAACGCTGTGTCGTAAACGGTTGGCCCTGACTAGTATTATTACGCAATCTGACTGCATAGAACAACAACAAAGAATGAAAGAAAATTTTCGTTAACACAATTAATTAATTAAGTCCCCAGCAACTATAAAACGTACGAAACCAAAGCACAAGTGTAACTGTTCTGTGTGTGGAAGTGTGATTCAACGTACACATCTGGCACGGTTCTTCTTCAATAAGACAAGAAATTTTAAATACCATTTATACTGAAGCAATTTAAAAAAATATAAATACTATAATTGCGTAAGGAAACCAGAATTACACTCTAATACAAGAACACAAGCCAGATGATTTGTTGACTGATCCTGTAATGACGCATTATTTAAGACATTGAAATAATGAAAAGAAAAGGGAATTTTTTTACCTTCATATATATTGACGAAAAGCACTCTAATCATTACAATATCTCCATTGGAACAACATCTGCTGTCTAGCCCATCAAACAACTGCATAAAACATGGAACAAGCACTCCCTACTACAACATCTCAACACCGACTCACTACTACTACATCTCGATAAGCACTGCCACATCTCGACATGCACTCTCCACCACGACTTCTCGACAAGAACCCTTCACTACGACATCTCAGCAAGCACTGCCTACTACGAGTTCTCGACAAGCACTGCCAGTGGAGGCGGCAGAATAATACTCTCTGGCGCGATCTCTGGCGCTGTGGCTCAGTGTAGCCACCTTTCAAGAGGTAACAACAAACTCCTCACATATCATGTAAAGCAATTCGTTAATATTTTGAAATGTGGGAAAATTAAAATCGTTGATTGCGACTTGGAGACGGTAAATATACATATGATAATTTTCAGAAATTTCAAGCCACATATTATCAAAAAGAAAAGTAGGTAACAACACTTATTTATAATGATCAGATTACTGCATGGAACGCGTGCAGAAGTCAGATTTCACGAATCACTCAGGTTATTTCACATTATTAATAATATAAATTTATGAATCAGTTTTGCTAAGAAATTTATCAATTGAGTAATACTTTTCCAGCAATAAGTTCCTTACGCCACTGTTAAACTGGACTTTATTAGTAGCTAAACTTTATATGGCTTCCAGCAAATTATTGAAAATGTATGGTTTTGAATAATGAGAAACTTTCTGGGGCAAAATAAGTGATTTATGAAGATTATTCTTATTTCTAGTATTTATTCCGTGAATTGAGTTCAACCAGTCCGAATAGGGGCACGCGTTAGCACGCCGCTTCAGGGTTCTGGGAAATGCGCTGTTCCGGATCCAATTCAATACTTTCGTGCTGTTGACTTCTTTCCATGTTGTTTCGTCTTTGAGCGCGCTGTGCAAGTCCACGTATGTTCGCGCTAGTTGTCAGGTCTGTTTGAGAAGTGTGCAATGTATTAAGACGTGCTCTGCGGCAGCTTTCTCCTCACAAGTACATTCTTCTCGTTCATTGAGATGCATGCGGTGTAAATGCATTGGGTAAGGGTCATATACAATCAAGAAATGGACCATGTCTCTGCTTGGATGCATATGTCTCATTCCTAACCATTCCCTGACGTTGGGGAATAAGGTATAATCTCTCCGGCCCTTATCACTGCTATACCATTGTAGGTTCCAGCTATCTGATCGCCACCTTTTTAAGTGGCGTTTGTCTCTCATTTCTACGCCATTTATGGTGGTTATCATGTAAGATCATCCCATCTTGAGCCAATATGCTGCGGCCCGATATTTGATGGTATAGTCTATCGGGTAGATTTCCAATACCACACAAAGAGCTTCAAGTGACTTGGTGCGGATAGCTCCCGATCACCTGAGCAGCATACTTCTTTCGCTTCGCCTAAAAGTTGTTGCGTTAGTAAAAAACCACAGGCGATCTGCCGATGTGCCGGCTGCAAAGCATACTATCAACTCAAAGATGGTAAAGTGATATATACAGTACGTAGTGTGACAAGTGGAGATCTAAAGTGGCCAATGTTTGCTCTGGCTAGATTTTGTAAAAGTCGTTCGACCTCACAGCTTCACTTCTGCCAGTACCTCGTCTCCTAGCTGTGAGGACGGGTTGTCAGTCGTGCTTGGCTAGCTCAGTTGGTAGAGCACTTGCCGCGAAAGGCAAAGGTCCCGAGTTCGAGTCTCTGTTCGGCACACAGTTTTAATCTGCCAGGAAGTTTCATATCAGCGCACACTCCGCTGCAGAGTGAAAATCTCATTCTATTACTATGTGGTTATGAAAGTACAAGATTGTGACCTCAGTGGCAGCTTCGCTGCATTTATTTGCGTCGTGTCGTCGAACAGTGTACAGGTACAAAAGTGAAACTTCCTGGCAGATTAAAACTGTGTGCCCGACCGAGACTCGAACTCGGGATCTTTGCCTTTCGCGGGCAAGTGCTCAGGAGTGCTAGTTCTGCAAGGTTCGCAGGAGAGCTTCTGTAAAGTTTGGAAGGTAGGAGACGAGATACTGGCAGAAGTAAAGCTGTGAGACCGGGCGTGAGTCGTGCTTCGGTAGCTCAGATGGTAGAGCACTTGCCCGCGAAAGGCAAAGGTCCCGAGTTCGAGTCTCGGTCGGGCACACAGTTTTAATCTGCCAGAAAGTTTCATATCAGCGCACACTCCGCTGCAGAGTGAAAATCTCATTCTGGAGGTACAAAAGTATTACACGACTGCAGAACAGTCACTGGCACCAGTTATATGCATTAAGTATCTGGGAGTATAGGAAACAATTTAATGGTGAACGACCACAATAAAACTGATCGTAACTGAGGCAGATACCAGACTGAATTGACTGAAAATGTCCTGAGGTGGTATAGTCCACCGACGAACGAGTTTACAATCATTCGGCAGATACTTGAAATTTCCTCATCAGTCTGTGACCCATACCAGAATTGATAAAGGAAAGGCCGGCCTGTGTGGCCGAGCAGTTCTAGGTGCTTCAGTCTGGAACCGCGCTACCGCTACGGTCGCAGGTTCGAATCCTGCCTCGGGCATGGATGTGTGTGATGTCCTTAGGTTAGTTAGGTTTAAGTAGTTCTAAGTTCTAGGGGACTGATGACCTCAGATGTTAAGTCCCATAGTGCTCAAAGCCATTTGAACCATTTTGATAAAGGAAACAGAGATGATCCAAAGAAGAGCAGTGAGTTTTGTTATAGGTAGACGTTACAAGAGATGCATTTTCCATCAGGATGTGGTTAACTATTAAAGTTCCAACAATGTTCTTGCTTGGATGAGTCGACCAGTATATTGTTCTCTGCTACGTATATCTCTCAAAAAACTTGAAACGTCCATTTAGAAAAATTTTTGAATGATTGTGCTGGGAAACCTCTTACGTCATTTGATTTTCAAACAGCAGAGCAGAACTGAACGTACTCAGACATTTCTCACTTTACTTATTCTAATCATCACTAAAATGACAACGCAATCTGGCTTTCAAAAATCCCTACAAAAGAATGGCCCTGACTAACAATAACGTATACTTTTCATGAATCACTTACCTCACAAAAATCTTCGTTACTCGAACTACTGCAATACAGCGCGCGCCAATACTGCCAGCTGAAGATTCTAACTACTGAAGGCACTAACTACTGATAGGCATGGTTAGGAAATGAAAGATTTTGATAGAGAACAAACAATGTATTTTCCTTAATAGTGTTCAAAAGCCATTATATATATATATATATATATATATATATATATATATATATATATATATATATATATATATATATATGTATATATATATATATATATATGTATATAAGTTCATGATATCCAGTATTACTTACTCTTTCTGGCGCAAATACGTCCAGATCGTCCGCTCTTAAAATTCTGCCATCTCTCTTCCCCACATCCACCGCTGCTGGCGGTTCACCTCCACCTGGCAACTCTACGCGCTGTTAACAGCCAACTACCCAACACTACAATAGCAAATTGCAACAATGCAAACCAGCTACAGACTGCACTCAGCGCAGTCAGTGATTTTCATATAGAGCGCTACATGTCGTTACCAACATAAAAACCTAAACAGCCTACTTACAAACTTTAAAGGCAAAAATAGAGATATTCGTGCTTTATGGAGTAAACCAACAATCGTTCTTTCTGTGTACCACTGGTGACAGGGAGAGGAAAAGTGGGAAACGGTAGTGATGCAAAAAATACTCTCGACCACATAGAATAGTTGAGGGCAGACGTGCATGGAGACCCTTATCACAAAAAAGGGACAGGTTAGTGAGACATCTGCTGTAACATCCATGGTAGTTAACACGGAGCGGTAAGGAGAAACTGAGACCATACAATATTTGAATATAGAAAACAGATAGTCGGGAATGTTGTACATAGTAGTAACGCTGAGATGAAAAGGTAGAAAAAATACTCTCGACCACAAAGAATAGTTGAGGACAGACGTGTATGGAGACCCTTACCACAAAAAAGGGACAGGTTAGTGAGACATCTGCTGTAGCATCCATACTAGTTAACACGGAGCGGTAAGGAGAAACTGAGACCATACAAATATTTGAATATAGAAAATAGATCATCAGGAATGTTGTACATAGTAGTAACGCTGAGACGAAAAGGTTGATGAAAGCGTGTCACTGTCGAAAGACTCATGGTTAAAAAATCTTTGTTACTAATTGGATCTCATTCCTTGCACTGAGTATGCCCTTAAATTAGTTACCTCCGCGAGTGACCACAGCTAAGATCGTGGCCCTAAAAACGTGATTATGAAGAATAACTGCTTAATTATGCGCGCTCGGAAACCTGCGCTGTTTGCGTTTTTGTTTTGAGCGCGCCTTTTTGCAGGCAGCGCGGGCTAAGCGCGCTATAATCGCCTCTCGGCCTCTGCCTTGTGTTTGGATTGCGCACGCAGCGCTTTTTCCGCCGCCCAGTCATCTTCTGGCAGCAGCCGCGTGTGTCGCCTCCCCTGCGCGTTAGAGTGTCCCGCAGCGCACAGTGCAGGCCGGGAACAAAGTTATTTTCCGGCAGGCAGCCGGCGCCGCGTTATTAAAGCCGACGGAGCGGCGCGCTGGTGTACACGCGCGGGGAGGTGCACGAGCGCACACACACGTACCTACCCACACACACCAACTCCCACCCACCTACAGACACACCCCTATCACCCGCCCCGACTCCCACATTTCATCTCGGCCCTGCCGCCGGCCGCCGTCCAAAATGAAATTTACATTCTAATGACGGGAGCGCGTCTACTGACGTTCCCCGACTACTTCCTGCTACCTCTCCCAGCCCCATCCCTCTCCATCCCAGCCCTTTCTCTCTCTGCCGCCCTCTCTCTCTCTTCCACTTCCTTTTTTTTATTTCAGCAAAAATTCGAAATTAAGTTGGCAGCCGTGCCTAGCTGTTTCCTGTGCAGCTAACCTAAGCGGCCAGTAAGCTCAGTGAAACCCAGAGATCTTCCGGTCTTGGAAAAGAGTTACGAAAATAATTTATCTGTGTCCACGCCACCTGGTTGTTGTTGTTGTTGTTGTCAGTCCGAAGACTGGTTTGGTACAGCTCCTGATGCGTAGTCTATAGCAAAAGGTAAAGCTGTTATCAACTTGAAAGCGGATTGAACTCCACAGTTATATACTTCTCATCTCTGCACATATCTGAATGCTAAAACTGTTTTTCTTTTGAGATATTTTAATTATTCAAATCGAACCAGTCAACATAAATGACCCAAAAACAATTTACAGTAAATATAACACTGTTATGCTTCAGGTTTAATGTAAACGAAATTTTTGTGTTTTTAATATTTTTTCTAATTTTACTATCAATAATGAAATCGATTCTATAAAATAACAAGAAGCTACTATTTTCCATATTATTGCGAAAATGTGCAATCTGTGTTATTAATGATTAGGCATATAGCTCATTATGTAAATAATTATTTTCAGAAAACAAGATGTAAGTTAAATCCGAAATACAGTTTCAATGAAGACAGTCATGCTAATACTAATTTGTACTATATACTCTTCCAGAAGGTACTGGAAGCTGGAAGTATGTATAATGTACTTTTGGTGCAAAGTGTGTCAGAGTAGCATCAAGTTTAGCGTTGGGTCACATAGCGACATAGTTGGTTTTGCATCTACTGAGTTCCATACCTGTTCCTCTGTGATGGATTGTGTTCTTTGAATGGCTCTAGCAAGTTGAACAACAATGTATATTTGAAAAGGTGTCAAATATGTGATGGTAAACTGTGTTTCAAGAACACGCAAAGAAAAGTAGAAAATGATTAAAAGGAACATAATGTTCCAGCTACTTGTCATTTAAACGACCTTGGGCAGAGCTTTTCACTAGACTATACATGAACAAAGGAACCAGCCCTGAAACTGAGACCAACTTTGCGAGATAAGTCCTGTTTATTAATAAACACAATGCATTTGCTATTACAATATATTTTAGATTTGTTTAAGCTATGAGCTATTTATTAAAACGTAAAAATTGTGCTTCGTAATATATAGACAACACGTAAGAAAGTGCATTGTTCTTGGCCGTGTTTAATTAGATGTAGTGGTGACATGGAGTTAAGAGTGGTCTTTAAACAATGGAGAATCTCGACATTTTACACCCCAACAAGCACTTCCACTGGTGAAAAATGACGACAAAAATATTAGGACTTTTCAATCCATAATCTATCACTGAACCACTGTGGTACCGACCAACACTCATCTGTCTTATGCAAGTCTTTTCATACCTGCGAAACAACGGCACCTTGCATCCATTTGAATCTGATTACTGTGTTAAAGCCTTTGTCTATCTCTACAATTTTTACGACGCACACATTCTTCCATTCCAAAATAACTACTTTTTGATGGTTCAGGATGTGTCCAATTAATCTATTCCTCATTTAAGAAATACTGTGTGATAAGGCTCTTTCCTCCTCAATTGGCCCTTGCTGGTGGCTCACAGTTCTTTCATGAATTCACGCGTGGCTCACACGGAGCCCAGAGCTATTGCAACCCATTGTTCCATCGAAGGCTGCATTTCCTTCCCCATTCCATTCCTTCCATGTCCTCGCTCCTTCCCCTCTGCCCCTCCTTGTTCTCTCTCAGTTTTCTTACTTATGTTGACCTAACTATCCACCTGGTTTCCTGTATTCCTTGCAGTTTTGTTCCCTTGTCTTTCCTTTTCCGTCTTTTCTTTTTGGTGTTTTTACTCCCCCTTTGAGGTTTGATCTTTACTATGTGAGCCATTTGGGGAGGAACTCCCTTCCTTCATCTGTGGCGTGGATACCTCTCCACCTTTCCTTCCCCGTGAACGCCCTCCGGCTTGCTAGGTCACCAGCACGTGTAGACGGTCCATGTGGTGGGGCTGTTATGTACCCATCTGGCTGAGCCCCCTGACAATACCAGGATCACACTTCTAATTCCTCAGCTGTTGTCTACCCATGTATGACTAGAAGTGTTTGCTTGTCATTCTGGAGCATCTGAAATCCCAGAAATGGCCAGCATGCCAGATGGCCTTTGCTGTGGCTTGGTCACTCATTTGGAGAGAGCCCCTGATCTGATTGGGTGATATCAGGACAGATGCTTAGAGTATGAAACGTATCAAGCTCCAAAAAACTGGTCGTTCGTCTATGGCCGTCCCATCGGTTGGTAAAGGATGATTGAAGGTTGCTTCAATCTGCCTTCCTTCCTGCAGCCTTCCCTTCCCTGGTGTGAGGGAAGTCCGTGAGTCGTAAAATGCCATATCCCGGTAGGTTCTGATATTTTACTTCTTCTTCTAAAGTACAGTGGTGTGATAGTGTGTATACAGGGTGAAAAATGTTTAAACCGACAAACTCTGGGAGGTTGTAGGGAACGACATGCGTTGTCTTGTAGGGAGCGGGACGTCTTCCAGCAATTCTGGCAATGCTCTGGCGAGAAAATGGTAATAGTGCCTGCCATTTAATGGCCTAGGTAGCAGATACGGCCCAATTAAACAGTCCCCAACAACACCGACTCACACATTAACGAAGAACCGTACTTGTTGATCAATCCGCTGTGCGGCTCGTCCGTTGTGGTGCGCTACGTAGTACGCACCAACCATATCAGTGTACTCACTCCAGGTGTGTCGCTCCATTAGTAAACAGAGACAATGCACTACTACACTGGTGGACAGCAGTTGCCTACACTGAACAGCGTAATACGCCCTCTAACAACTAAAGATCGTAACACGGCCCCTAACAACCGAAGAGAGTAATACAGCCCCCACCGGTTTAAATAATCCTCATAGGAAAAAATGACATTAGGGAAAAATATTTGTTTTGATGTCCCATACAACCTCCCAGAGTTTGCCGGTTTAAATACTTTTCACCCTGTATAAATTTAAAGTGAAGTACTAGTGCAGTAATTTGCTTTAGACAACTTCTTTGAATATAGTTGCAGTCAGGTCACTATGACATAAATGGGAGAGTTAATGCAATTGGATTTACAACGGTTGGCCTACTTAAATACTACAGTTATGCATATGGATGACAAGTTCACACAAGTATAAAACAAACTGACGCAAATTAACAACAGAAACATGGTTTGATGCGTTCACAACCCAACTTAACAGTAGGATAGATACGTTGGTAACAAGACTGAACATGGGTTCCGATCATGTTTCCGAATTAAATAGACGCTTAGAAATAGTGGAAACTAAAGAAGACGGTGCCTTAGAAAACGGACATACTATGAAAGTAGAAAATGACAAATTAGCATGGAGAACTGAGAGATTAGAAAAAGAACTGACGAATACTAGAACAATGTTACATTCTTACACTAACAAAAATATTGACATTTCGTCTGTAAAACTTAATGAATTGGGACCAAGGATACAAAAAGTTGAATTTAGTAAGGCTGTATGTAGTAGAGAGTTGGCAGACAATAAGTTTACCACTACGAAGACTATATCTGCAGTGCCATGAACATTTGCAGTTCACAACAGCGATATTTTAAAAGGCAGTGATACGTAATAACACTTTGAGCTTGAAGGAGACAAAGAAAGAACTAAGGAAAGAGGTAGAAGACCGGTACAGTAACTACTAACTGCGATGACTTCACCGCAACACTGAGCACAGGATTAAATCACAAATTCCCCAAGTTTTCACCTTCGTGCTGTATTCAACCTGTTTATCTCTAAAGTCATTTCAGGGCATGTTACACGATTACTGCTCAGATTTTAATAAGCTACGATTGGTGACAAGTCATTTGAAGGTGATGCTGCGCAGTGGAACTAGAAAAATTTACAACTTACAGTGATTTCGAAACAGCATTTAAGTGTATGTACTGGAGCGAGGGAGCCCAGAAGAAACTGAGGTAGGAAATTTTAGGATCGAAACAGTAGTTCATGGAATGGGTATAGAGATTTTGTGGAATGGCATCTTAAAAAAAATATCCAGACGGTCCCATAAGCGAAGAATATTTATTAGAAGTTGTCAGTAGCCGATTATCATGGCATGTAAAGGATAAGTGGTTAGGGAAGGGCTGGGAAAAAGTGAAAAACTTATTGGGATATTTAGAATAAGTGAACACAGCGGAAAGGTAATCAGAACGATGGGAAACAGGCAGCAATGTCAACAATAATAATCAACAAAGTAATGTTAACAAGGACCTCACCCCACTAAAGAGAGTGCTAAAAATGGAGGAAACAGGCTATACAATGGACATGATTATAACCATTCAGTGAATAGATACAAAAACAGGAACAATAACAAAAATTACTGCAATAACACATTTAACAATACAAGTAAGACAGAGAGGGAAAACTAATAGATTTCCAGGGATAGGCTCGGTCCTATGAAGCAGTAGAAAACGAGCAACAACAAATCTGTTATACCTTAATTTGGTACGATTACGAGCAGATTTTAACAGATGTTTTACTACATGAAGGAAATACGCAAACAAAAGAATACGTGAAACCAAAATTGACTTGCATTGTAAATAACATGACTTTGGAAGCTTTCAAGCTCTGGTAATAACATGTCAGTGGTAGATCACTATTGCTTACACAAAAGTACTCGGTTAAATGCATTCCCTCGGCTACCAGTCGCAGGAATAAAGATAACCATGGTAACAGGTGTGATAAGCAAACCAGTACATACAGAATTGTTTATCGAGTTTACATTAAACACACACACATTTCAGCAAGCAATGTTTGTAATGGAAGGTTTAAGTGTAGTTATGATTTCAGGCATAGACTGGTTGTGGCACAATAATGTAGCATTAAACTTCCAACAGGGGACAGCAACGTTCCCGTACAGGCAACAAGATGACTTGGCTGTCATTCATTTTAAACAAAGCAACACAAGAAGATTATGACTCGCTTTATTCACAGAAACTACAGTAGAACAGAATGACAGGAACCAATTAGTGGCAGACACGCTACAAGTCAATGAGGTAGACATAACTGATCACATTAACAAACCAAAGAACCTAAGCATTAAGGGAAAGGAGGATATTATATCTTTATTATGTAGACATATAAAAGTATTTTCAGCATGCCCAGGTGTTATTAAAGACTTTGTTTGTGGGTTGAAGAGGAAAGCACACAATCCATTTTACATCAGACCCTAGTCCATACCAGTATCGACGAAGCCATTAGTACAAAAAGAAATTGAAAGACTGTGACAATGAAATATTATAGAAATGTCCGATAGCTGTTTAACAATCCATAAGCTGTTGTTAAAAAACCAGCTGGTAATGTAAGTGTAGTACTGGATGCACAAACTCTAAATAGAAAAATAGAGAGATAAACCTCCTACAACAGAGGAGCTGCTTGCAAAGTTTGAAGGAGTAAAATGAATCAGCACAATGGATTTCACGTTGAGTTATTGGCAGATAAATGCTACCATTTGGCTTAAATGTGTCAGTCTCAGTTTTCATAAAAGCTTTGGATAAAGCACTGGGAAAGGAGTTAAGAAATAAAGTTGTCATATGTTGGTGACATAGTTACAATATCCACAACGTGGAAAGAACGCCTGCAAGCATTGGATAAAGTTTTTTCGAGGTTAAGTTCCCTATGTGTCACCATTAAATTGTCAAAATCGTAATTTGGTAGAAAAGAGGAGAAACTCTTGTGACACAGAGTAAATGCAATGGGTATTCAACCAGATACACACAGATTAGATGCAATTATGAGTGACCAGCCTCTACTAATGAAAACAAATCGTTTTTAAGTATGATGGGTTTCTACAGAGAATTCATTGCCATTTCTCTGCTTAATACACCAAGTTTGATGAGGTTATTGAAACAGAACACAATGATGAGATGGAATATAAACTGTCATGAAGAATTTTCAAAAATAAAAGAAGCATTGGCAAAATATGAATTTCAATTTACCCTCGATATGTTGGCGAAAATACGTGTTTAATTCCAGAGGTGCGCATAAAACATCATCCGAAATTGTCTAAACGCATTCTCTGAAAATTATTTCGAGTGGTTAGTTCTTGAGTCCACGCGAATAGTAAACGGTTGTGAAAACACACTTGACCTCTTAGCAACAAATAATCCTGAGTTAATAACGAGCATCAAAACGGATGCAGGGATTAGTGAACACAGGGTTGTCGTAGCGGTATTGAATATTGTAACACCGAAATCCTACAAAACTAAACGAAAAATATACCTATTCATAAAACAGATAAAAATTCACTTGATGCCTTCTTGAGAGACAATCTCCACACCTTCCAAGTTAATGATATAAGTATAGACCAGATGTGGCTTGAATTCAGAGAAACAGTACCGGCAGAAATTGAGAGATTTGTAGCAAATAAATTAACAAACGACGGAGCTGATCCTCCATGGTACACAAAACGCGTCGAACACTGTTGCAGAAACAACGAAACAAACATGGCTAATTTAAACAGACGCAAACTCCCCAAGTTTGGCGATATTTTACAGAAGCTTGAAATTTAGCGTGGACTTCAATGCCAGATGCTTATAACAGTTTCCACAACGAAACTTTGTTTCGAAACCTGGTATAAAACACTAAGAGATTCTGGTCTTCTGTGAAGTATGTTATCGGCAAGAAGAATTACTTCTCTGCTCGATAGCAATGGAGGTCCTATCGAAGACAGTGTTGCCAAAGCAGAGTTACTAAACACAGCCTTCCGAAATGCCTTCACAAAGGAAGACGAAGTACATATTGCAGAATTCGAACTAAGAACAGCTGCCTACAGGAGTAACGTAGAAGTAAATATACTCGGAGTAGTGAAGCAACTTAAATCACTTAATAAAAGAAAGTCTTTTAGTCCAGACTGTATACCAATTACTTTCCTTTCAGAGTATGCTGATGCATTATCTCCGTACTTGACAATCATATACAACCGTTCGCTCGACGAAAGATCCGTACCTAAGGACCGGAAAGTTGCACAAGTCACACCAATATTCCTGAAAGGTAGTTGGAATAATCCACTTAATTACAGGCCCATAACATTAACGCCGATATGCAACAGGATTCTGGAACATATATTGTGTTCGAACATTCTGAATTAGCTCGAGGAAAATGGTCTTTTGACACACAGTCAACATGGGTTTAGAAAACATCGTTCTTGTGAAACACAACTAGCTCTTTGTTTACATGAAGTTCAAAAATGGTTCAAATGGCTCTGAGCACTATCGGACTTAACTCCTGAGATCATCAGTCCCCTAGAACTTAGAACTACTTAAACCTAACTAACCTAAGGACATTACAGACATCCATGCCCGAGGCAGGATTCGATCCTGCGACCGTAGCGGTCGCGCGGTTCCAGACTGTAGCGCCTAGAACCACTCGGCCACTCCGGCCGGCTCACATGAAGTGTTGAGTGCTATTGACAAGGGATTTCAGATCGATTCCGTATTTCTGGATTTCCAGAAAGCTTTTGACACTGTACCACACAATCGGCTTACAGTGAAATTGCGTGCTTATGGAGTATCGTTACAGTTATGTGACTGGATTTGCGACTTCCTGTCAGAGAGCTCACAGTTCGTAGTAATTAACGGAAAGTCATCGAGTAAAACAGAAGTAATTTATGGCGTTCCCCAAGGTAGTGTTGTAGGCCCTTTGCTGTTCCTTATCTATATAAACGATTTGGGAGACAATCTGAGTAACTGTCTGAGGTTGTTTGCAGATGACGCCGTCGTTTATCGACTAATAAAGTCATCAGAAGATCAAAACAAATTGCAAAACGATTTAGAAAAGATATCTGAATGGTGCGAAAATTTGCAGTTGACCCTAAATAACGAAAAGTGTGAGGTCATCCACATGAGTGCTTAAAGGATTCCGTTAAACTTCAGTTACACGATAAATCAGTCAAATATAAAGGCCGTAAATTCAACTAAATACCTAGGAAGTACAATTACGAACAAATTAAATTGGAAGGAATGCATAGCAAATGTTGTGGGGAAGGCTAACCAAAGACTGTGTTTTATTGGCAGAAAACTTAGAAAATGTAACAGATCTACTAAGGAGACTGCCTACACTATGCTTGTCCGTCCTCTTTTAGAACACTGCTGCGCGGTGTGGAATCCTTTCTAGATAGGACTGACGGAGTACATCGAAAAAGTTCAAAGAAGAGCAGCACGTTTTGTATTATCCCGAAATATGGGAGAGAGTGTCACTGACATGATACAGGAATTGGGCTGGACATCATTAAAAGAAAGGCGTTTTTCGTTGCGACGGAATCTTCTCACGAAATTCCAATCACCAGCTTTCTCCTCCGAATGTGAAAATATTCTGTTAACAATGACCTACATAGGGACAAACGATCACCACGATAAAATAAGAGAAATCAGAGCTCGTACGGAGAGATATAGGTGTTCGTTCTTTCCGCGCGCTGTACGAGATTGGAATAATAGAAAATAGTGAAGGTGGTTCGATGAACCCTTTACCAGGCACGTAAATGTGATTTGCAGAGTATCCATATAGATGCAGATGTAGATGTTGGTTCACCCAAATTTTGCCATTTCTTTTAATATGGTGGTGGATGCATCTTGTTACGGGTTGTGATGTGTCGACAGAAGTGCCGACACAGTGTGGTTTGAGGAGACCGATATGAACGCTATAAGCTCACGCAGGATGGCGTGAGGTCTGAAACAGGATACGTAATGAATGCTATAAAGAAAAGTACGTAGCTTCTGGAATACTTAACTTTAATCCATCATTTGTATACATCGTTCTTGATGAGACATGCTTCATACGATAACTATCAATTGCTATGGCGCCTTGCTAGGTCGTAGCCATTGACTTAGCTGAAGGCTATTCTAACTATCTGCTCTGCAAATAAGCGAGGCTTCGTCAGTGTGCATCGCTAGCTAAGTCGTCCGTACAACTGGAGCGAGTGCTAGTCCGTCTCTCGAGACCTGCCGTGTGGTGGCGCTCGGTCTGCGATCACTGACAGTGGCGACACGCGGGTCCGACATGTACTAATGGACCGCGGCCGATTTAAAGCTACCACCTAGCAAGTGTGGTGTCTGACGGTGACACCACAGGTTGGACTGTCACATTTTCCAAGAATATGTACCTGATCACACATTAGAGCAAAACCAGACAAAATCGGCAGTAGAAATCTCACACAACATGAACGAAATTATTTCATTACTGAAAAGGAAGCATTGTTAGTAGAGTGGACACTTAAGGAACGTAAATATCTGCTAGCGGGATATGAGACAATAATACATACAGACCACTGTGCATTAACATTTCTATTAAAGAACAAATTTCAACAAAATAAGTTAACACGATGAGCTCTCTTTCTACAAGAATTTCGCTTTACTATTAAATACAGAAAGGGGAAAGATAATCTATAATCTAATACCCAGTGCACTGTCCCGATTACCAATAGAACTTCAATCAAACTAAAGTGTAAGAAAGTGGTTCACATTTGCTATTTATTTCTAAAAGTAAATACATACAAGAAGGACACAACATTTTTTTGCAAAAACTTAGAAAATGAACATCACGAGGACAGTCGCGGTTATACGGGGGTTGGAACTTATATAGTGGCAACTATTTATTCACAACCGATACAAAAGAGTTGCATATTAGCCTGTTACTGTCGTTCAAAGGACTGATGACCATAGCTGTTAAGGGGCTCCGGAACGCCCTATGCTTGCAACGTTAAAATAACGCTTATAAATTACATCTTTCCTCACAAAGTATTTGAGGTAGGAAGTTGAACTTTTTACAGATTATTTATTGGAATATGGGCTACAACTTAACACAGGGATTTTACAAAATTTTAGTTCAGTTATTAAAGATGATTTTTTTTCAATTGTAATGAAAATTCACAACATTTTTTTGCAATTTTTTATTTATATATTAAAAAATATACAGTTTTTTGGAAAAAGGCTGTGTTAAATTATGCAGAAGGTACTGTGTAACATTTACTGAAAGTTTGAAACAAATATGTTTGGAAGATCCTTAGAAAACATGTAATTAGTATGAGAAAATAAAAGTTTTGGGAATCGAGCGACAAAGATTGGATTAACTTTTTAGTGCATTCCAGTTCCATAGGATGGACTATCTTCATCCTCTGCAAACTCCTCCTCCAGCTTCCTCTTGTTCCTCGTCCTGTTTACTCTTGCTTGTATTTCTAGACTCTTTACAGCCCTGTCTGCAGCCCGAAGGCGTTCGTTGTCTAAAGCAAGCATCGCTCGTACCATGTTAGAACCTATCTTCATTCCCATATTTCTAAATACCTTGCACCTTACAATGTTGCCATCATTGAAAGTCGCAACAGCATCATACACACCAAAGTGAAGTGTTTCTATTCCAGCAAATACAGTCACTAGCAAGTCCTACGTGCTTTATTATGGAGAGAGTTCCAGACCAACTTCACTACAATGAATACATATTACACAGTTTGAAAAAATTCCTTTGAGAACCGACATATCAAATATTTCATTCATATCCGATTCGCCCATAAAACATTCATAGTTTTCACTCATTGAACCAAGCTTCTTCTGTGAAGTATTTTCTTTCCCACTTTGACTGCTATGGGCAGGTGTACTTGAGAGGTTAGGTTCACTCACTTGGTTATCGTCTTTGTTGTTTACAGTAATAACACATACCTTTGGCTTTCCAACATTTCTCCTTTTCTTAAAAGCCTTCAGAGGATTTCTAATAACTTTACTTTTACTCATTATTATACTTCAACAAAACAGACACTCAAGAAACAGAATTAATTACGAATATTTTCGAGATAACGACACAGTAAATAAACATGAAACAATCGACAATCACACCAGCGATATATATTGAACCATCACAGGTTAGCCACAACACATCACTAAAATGTACCTGATGAACACGGACGTTAATAATGACACCATTTGACAGCAGTTTAACAGCGCCACAGTGGGTCACGCCCATGTATAACACATTTCAAAAAAAAAAAAATTAAAAATAGTTGTAGTCTTCGGAATTGAATAAATTATGTAGCTATTAAAAGGTAATAGTCTGCAGATTCATAAAACGCAAAAAAGTAAAAATTGAACTTTTCATGATTTTGAGCCTTTCCGGAGCCCCTTAAGTCCCATAGTGCTCAGAGCCATTTGTCCTTCAAAGTAGTCACCAGCATTGTGTAGAACACGTTTCTAGCGATGTGTAAGGCGTAGTATGCCGTTAGCAGAGCCTGTTCTGTTGATGGTGCGAATGGAGCGGTCTAAAACTATGGTGATTCTCCCGTACGATTGTGATGGTGTTATCCTAACGCATTATAAAATGGTTCAAATGGCTCTGAGCACTATGGGACTCAACTGCTGAGGTCATTAGTCCCCTAGAACTTAGAACTAGTTAAACCTAACTAACCTAAGGACATCACAAACATCCATGCCCGAGGCAGGATTCGAACCTGCGACCGTAGCGGTCTTGCGGTTCCAGACTGCAGCGCCTTTAACCGCACGGCCACTTCGGCCGGCTAACGCATTATATTCCTCCATGGCAGACTGTCAATGCACAATATTACTGTTCGTTTTTGTAGCATCACCTGCTACCAGCTTTGCGAAAGAAGCGGCGACACTTTCTGCGCAACCCCCCCCCCCCCCCCCCCCCCATCATTTTGCACGAAAATGCGCTGGTGCAAGCTGTGGCTGCTCTGCTCGGTCGATGGGACTGGGAAGTACTTTACCTTCTAACATACTCCCCGGACTTAAGTCCTTGTGACTTTTATTTGCTTCCAAAGATGAAGGAACCACTTCGTGGCATTCGCTTCAGAACTGTTCCAGAAATTCGACAGGCAGTAGGCCGCTCCATTCGCACCATCAACAGAAGAGGCTCTGCTGACGGTATATTACGCCTTCCACATTGCTGGAAACGGGTTCTACACAACGCTGGTGACTACTTTGAAGGACAGGAACAAGTGAAAACATGTAACTCTTTTGTATCGGTTGCGAATAAACAGTTGCCACAATTTAACTTCCAAACCTCGTATTTTGATGCCCTACAACAGAGTCATACAGATACAAAAAATTGTATAAAAGAATATTGCTTCATAGAGAACAAAACTCACATAGATGATTACTATGCATCCCACAAAATATCATTGTGTGGTAACCTGGTATATACCCATATAATATGCCCATTTCAGCCTAAAGAAGTGTATAATGCATATGAACAAATATTACTACTTTAAGAATATGAATCGCCTAGTCAGGAAATTCCTGAGATCCTGTGAGATAAGTCAGAAAGTTAAGGTACAAACTTCTTGTGCCAACACTGCGTTGTATCCCATCATTCCATGTAATTGGTGGGATTCATCGGCCATGGTCTTTCAGAGTCCGTTGCCTAGAGGCGGGGGAGGAATAACATTTGTATGTGTGGCGTTGGAATGCTGGGCTAAACTAACAAACTTATCCTCGTTACGGAAGGAAACGTATCATAATGTTATTAAGAAACTAGGAGATCATTTCAAATGTATAGGCAAACCCAAAAATTTGATGTCGAATAATGGAGCACAGTTTTTAGGCAGACAGTTAAAAGAATTTTGGAGGTAGGAGGCGTGAATTAGATCTTCATTTCTAAATTTCATTCACAAATTAATCCAGCAGCAAGGGTCATGCGCGACTTGGGCAGGCTTTGACGGACTTGCGTGGGTCGACATTCAAAATGGACGGATGTGGTGAGAGAATATGAAGAGGTATTAATGAGTTGCCACATTTAGTTACAAAGGTTTCCCCAGTGGAAGCAGTAGGGGAAAAAATATAAGGAGATTCCCTCATAAAGTGCGTTGTATGGCGACAGGAGGGTGTTGGTACAAGGAGTCACGGGGCTATAATGTGAATGATTTGCTAATGAGAGAAAGAAAAAGAGCTGGGAGAAATGTACACCAATAAAGTGCAAGTTTAAACACTTGCACTGGCCATCAAACTCCCCAGGCATGAATAATGCCTTGCAACGTGCTGTTCAGAAGAGATTTATGGACAGCCCTGCAGGATTCATAGTGTCAGTTCTCTCCAGCACTACTTCACACATTAGTCAAGTCCATGCAAGTCGTGTTGCGGCACTTCTGCATGCTCGCTGGGACCCTACACAATATTAGGCAGGTGTGCCAATTTTTTGGCTCTTCAGTGTATATATACGTGTAATGAATAGTCCTAAAAATGTGGACTATTTTCCAACAGTTGTAGTGTAAATAATTAAAAATGTAAAATTCTTCCCATTGCATGTCTATGATGGTGGTGCAGCGAACATATGAACTTGTTAATTTGTTGAATAAAGAGATTTACCGTACTGTTTTTATTCAACAAATTCAATGAAAGCTATTTTACATTGGTTTATTATAGATGAAAACTAATTAGCAGTCAAACGTTTGTTCATTTATAAGAAGTACGATTTTTTTCCAGATATTTTGTAGTCAAAGTTTCGAAATAAATAATTTAGTTGAGTGGAAGTGAAATCTCGAACTAATTTTGAATATAAATGAAGAAGCTTTATTAGTAGAATCATAAGCGTTTATATTATCTACAATAATCGTTCAGAGTATATAGTTTTAATTATTGTGTGAGAAGATTTATCAGTCGACAAGTCCTATTTTGTTTATATGATTATTTTCATGACGTATTCCACCTAGGCTCCATGCTGTTCTAAGAGAGTTGAAGACGTGCTTGGAGTCTTGATGAGCAAAGTAGTCAAACTCGGCAAAGAGTCTTATGCACTAGCCACCCTGACAAGGAATACCAGTGACCAGTAGTTTATATCAATAATGCATATATGTAGGCATTGAAAAAACGCTTGTCATTCGCTACCCACTAGGTCTCCTGTAACAAGATACTTATTATCTAATATGTATTGTTTTTAAAAGCGCAACAACAGCCATGAAAGTTCAGAGTTCCAATTTATGGTTTTTAATAAAAATTAAGTTATTCTACAGAGGATAAGAATATTTAACAAGTTGAGGGTTCGCAGACTACTCCGAGCTGAAATCATAATTAGGTAACTTAAAATATAAACTAACCCTCGCACTAACTACACACTGGGAGGAGGGCCATGATTGCTGGCTTGGGATGGAACATTTTCCCCGCTACCTGGTCTGCAGTAGGACGGGTAGGGACACATTCATTTCCAGAAAGCCTATATTTTTAACGGAAAAATCGAAGACAAGTTTGTCGAATTGGAGTCACAGTAATGTCCTGTCGGGTTTCCTGTTGATCAAGACTTCTTCTGCCGCCTAATCTGCAGACCTTCGTGTTCGTTATCATCTTGATGACATCCTGGTGACCATTGCTGCTCACCAGCCCTTGGATACGGTTCAGGGAGTCATTTTCATAAGGATGTCTTCCTTGAAACTGTTGAGGAACTCTGGATCAGTCTGGAACGGCAGGGCGTTCACTTTGCTCGACATGTTCAGAAAGATCATAAGGTCAATCACACCAATCATGGCACCTTATTCTGGCTTTTGAGGGAGATACCTTCCTGGAGAAGATCAAGCTTAGGAGTTATTGGTGTACATGCTACTATCCATGTGGTGCTTGCATTTCGGGTGCATGCTTCCCCGCTGTATGGTGGACCCTCTGTGTGCTGATTGTGTGTTCCGTCGCCAGGGTATGTTAATTGTGACGACCGTAACACATTCCAAGCTCACCAGATTGCCCAGCATATAAGAAGGCAAAGAAGATACAGGAGTAGTTTACCTTACACTGAATATCATCAGAAATATGACCGACTTCGGCCTGTATAGATGACTTCTACATTTGCCTCTGTTACATCCTTTCCCCCTTCTCCCTCTTCCTTACAGTCCTGCCCCCTATCCTCTCCCTTCCGCTCCTCTGCGTCCCCACCCCACACCCTCCATCCAGGTACCGCTCCCCCTCCCCAGCCAGAGAAGTACCCACCCCCGCCCCCTCCCCTTTGTCGTCTGAAAGAGATGGGGCTCCCTTGCAGGATCCCTCCACCCAGTATCTCTCAGCCCGGAGGCCTGATACCACAACTTGTTCACGAGACACATAATTGTGCGCCCCAAGATCGCTCACTCTCTTTCAGTTCTGGATTTGCAAAAGCCTGCTCTTCCGCCATGCCCTGCCCTCCACCCCGCCCTCTTTCTAGTGCCCCAAGAGATGACATTTGCCCTCCCGCAAACTGAGTTTGACCTCATATTTACTGATATCATCCTGCCCTCATTGGTGATGGGTGGTGACCCGGTGGTGTACTTGGCACCAGACTGTTCGCCTGCTATTTGCATGCCCGATCCATGCTTATTCAATGGAACTGTAATTGACTCTATCGTTACCTCCTAGAGCTGCAATCCTTTATTGTTCTTTACTTGGATACTTGTGTAGGCCTCCAGGAATCTCAATTTACTGACGCCCATTCACCAACCCTTAATAGGTTCCAGGCTTTCTGTTAGAACCAGGTCGAAACATTGATGGCTTCGAGTGGCGTTTACATGTCGGTCTGTATGGATGTTGTTAGTACAGGGAACATCCTTCCTACCATATTGGAAGCAGTTGGCATACAAGTCCACTTTGTGGTCGTGGTTTACAATCTCTATCTCCCTGCTGACAGGCCACCTACATCTGCTGCCCTAACTGTCCTCCTTCATCAAGTCTCCCTTCCTCCTTCTTGGGGATTTTACTGCCTATCACCCTTTGTGGTGTAATGATTTTTCACGTAATCAGAGGCCCCTGACTTACCAAGCTCTTGCGGACTATGACATGTGCTTTCTTAATGATGGTTCCCCTACTCATTTTAGTGCTGCATGTGGCACTTTCTCCGGCATTGATCTTTCGCTCACTTCTCCTCTCCTTCTTCCTTCCTTATAATGGTCGCCACACGGTCACCTGTATGATAGTGACCACTTCCCGTTGAATCTCTCGTTCCCTGCCCGCCTCCCGACGACTGGGTTACACTGCTGCGCTTTTCATCATGCTCTATATACCTCTCAGGTCGTGTTTAAACCTTCTTTGTCAGGTTGTATTGATACAGTCGTAGAGTACCTGTCCTATAAGATAATCTGTGCTTCTGGCGTTGTCATTCCCCATTCAATAGGCACTGTTCGCCTTGGTCAGTTCCTTGGTGCAGCACACCTATTGCCTCCACCATCCACGATCTTCGTTGCACTTCGCAACATCTTAAGGGGCTCTTGTTCTCCGCCTTTGTTATTACCTTTAAATGTCTTCTTTCCAAAGCCTGTTACTTAATCAAACAGAGCAGGCGGGTGTGTTAGGAACACTTTGTCTCCTCTGTGGGTTCTTCCATCCCTTTGTCATGATTGTGGACTACAATCTGCACTCTCCAAGGCTGTCAGCAGCGGTTTTCTATTCTGTTCCTTGCTCTTCCAGGTGGCCTTTTTACAGACCCACCAGTTCTCACAGAACACCTCACGACCCATTTTGCGACAGCATCAGCGTCAGCCTCTTATCGAGCCACCTTCCTCCTCTGGAAACAGCGGGCTGAAGCTTCCCTCTTATGTTTTATTGCTTGTCAGATGAAATCCTACACTGAACCTATTACTGAAAGTGATCTTCTTCTGGCCCACTCTTCTTTGCACTATTCAGCCCATGGCCCTGATTCCATCCATAACCAATTGCTTCAACACCTCAGTCCTCCACAATGAATCTCCTCGAGATGGTTAAACTTATTTGGCTCCAAGACATTTTCCCCTCTCAATGTAGAGACAGTATTGTGGATCTTGCCCTTAAGCCTGCCAAGGATTTGTCGTCCCTTGATAGTTGCTGGTTAGTCAGCTCGACCAATGTCCCCTGCAAATTACTAGAATGGATGGTGGCTCATAAGCTCAATTGGGTCCTTGAATCTTGGGACCTTTCATCTCCTTACCAGTGAGGCTTGCAGGAGGGATGGTCTCCAATCGATCATCTGCTTCGATTGGAAACTGCAGCTTGGCAGGCCTTTTCTCAGCGCTGCCGTTATGTCGCAGTATTCTTTGATCTTCGTATGGCCTACGACACAGCTTGGCGCCATCACATCCTCCCTACATTCCATGAGTGGGATCTTTTGGGCCTCTTCCCGTCTTTTATTCGCCAGTTCCTGTCCCATCATTCAGGTTGGCACATCCTGAGTTCTCTGTGCATGGCCGGCCGAAGTGGCCGTGCGGTTAAAGGCGCTGCAGTCTGGAACCGCAAGACCGCTACGGTCGCAGGTTCGAATCCTGCCTCGGGCATGGATGTTTGTGATGTCCTTAGGTTAGTTAGGTTTAACTAGTTCTAAGTTCTAGGGGACTAATAACCTCAGCAGTTGAGTCCCATAGTGCTCAGAGCCATTTTCTCTGTGCATGCAGGAGAATGGCGTTCCACAGGTCTCCGTATTATGTGTCCTTTTTATGATCGCTATTTCTGGATTTGTGGCTTCTGCCAGGTTGTAGATCGTCCCTGCTCTGAATGTAGATGATTTCTGTATTTGGGCTAACTCCCACTCGGTGGCCTCTGTGGAATGGCAGCTACAGAGTGTCATATGGCATGCTTCCACATGAACGCTCTTATACAGTTTTCAGTTCTCTCCTCTTAAATTGAGGGTGGTTCATTTCACCATACTACAGTCCATACTGACCCAGAGCTCTGCCTAGACACCAAACACCTGTATATGGTCCCCTAATTCCTTTTCGTAAGTCATCTTTTTGATAAGAATTTTACTTGGTTGCTCCATTCCATTGTCTAAATGGTTGGATGTTTTTGTAAGCTCAATATCCTCCGCTTCCTTGCCCAAACCTCTTTGGTATGAATCGTTTGACCCTTCTCCTCCGTTATTGGGCAGTTTTGTCTCGTCTTCACTAAGGTTGTCGAATTGTCAAGTTTATGAATCAGCTGCCCCTTCCACACTGCTCCTCTTATTACTGGTTCACCATAGTGGTATCTGTTTAGTCACCGGTGCCTTTCACACTCTTCTGGTTGAAATTGGGATCCGTTCCCTATTGGTTCAGCGGTTCCACCTCCTGGTTGCCTATGCCATTACCATCCACTCTTCTCCTACTCACCCCTCCTATTCTTTTCACAACTTTGGACCATCGCCAAACTGCTGCCTGTCCTTGGGTTGGTTTCCCAGTTTAGCTCCACCGCGCTTCTCCCCACCGTGATTTTCATTACCCTTCTTGTTCTCTTCTACATGTTCTATCCCGACCACTGCTCCCCCCTCACCAGTTAGTTCTTCATCCACAGATTTTTATGGATCTCTTCTGAGATCTGAAAGCTTCCATCGCTCCAAGCTCCAATGGTTTTCCATTGTTTGTTACGAGCGTTCTTACAAGAGTTTCAGGATGCCTTTATTTTTATTTTTTTATTTATTTTGCAGCGATGCCTCTAAATCTGCCGATCAGGGGGGGTATGCATTCACCCCTTCTGCTGGCACAGAACACTGTCTCTTGCCTGTTATGTGTGGGAGTCTTTACTACAGAACTGATGGCCATCTCTCGAGCAGTCAGCTTTATTAAACGGTACCTACTCACTTGAGTCTTATTATGTATGGGCTTAGCGAGTGGACTTCAGGTTATCGCATCGGTGTTTTTCCCGCCACCCCTTGGTTTCCACCATTCACGACCTTCCCGCCAATCTTGACGATGCTGCTTGTTCGGTTGATTTTCTTTGGGGTTCTGGACACGTTGATATCCTGGGGTATTTACTTATTGATCGTCTGGCTGAGGCGGTAGCCACCTACCCCGTTCCCTCTGTCACCTCCATGGGTGGATTTACGGCTTTACGAAATCCCTTTTTGCTTAGTTGTGGGCCGACTCTTGGGAGACTGCCCTCCTGCCTAATAAACATTGCATGGTCAAGGCGACCCGACCACATGGCGCTCTTCCTTCCTCCTCTCCTGAGGAATCTATCATCATCTCGCGTCTTCGTATCGGCCATACTTGACTGATTGACTGATCCATAGGTTTTTACTCCACAATGAGCTGCACCCCCCCCCCCCCCCCACCCCTTTGTAAATGTGCGGCCCCCCACACGGTGATCCATATTTTGATAGACTGCCCTGCCTTTTGGCCCTTCGCAGTAAATATGCCATCCCACTTACTTTGTTGCAGGTGTTAGCGAACGACCCTTGCATGGCTACATCTGTCCTCAGTTTTCTTCTCGAAAGTGGTTGGTGCTCCTAGGTTTAAGTCCTTGAATTTCCATCGGGAACTGGACTCCCTCAGTTAGCGTTTAACTTGCCTCCACAGCGGCCGGCTTCTCCCTCCCCCTTTTTTCCTTCCGTTTTGCCTGGCTTTTAAAGTTATAACGCTTCCCCTTTTCTTGTGTCTTCTTCTCCTGGTGTTGTCTCCGTTGTATTGTGACCATGTTATGGTTTGGGGATCGGAAAGGATCTGTGGCGGTGCTGAGGCCTCATTGCTGGGGCGCCCTGCTCTCTCCGTTTATCTCCTCCCCCTCCCCCCACCCACCCCCGCCACCTGCTCCTGTTCTTACCTCTTCCTGTAGCCCTGACGTTCCTTTTACCTCTCTAATTGCCCGTTTTCTCTTCTCCTTGACCGGACTATGCTGTTTGTGTTGTTCCTTCACCTTACATAACGGGACCGATGACCTCCCTGTTTTGTCACCTCCCACCTCAACCAACCACAGATGCTAGATTGGATTTACTACTTCTTCCTTGATTATTCGATCTACCAATCTAATGTTCATCATTTATTTGCGAAACCATATTTTTTTGGTTTTTATTCTCTGACGTATTGCTTGAGAGTGCCATTTGTCTCGGAATCTTCGGCCGACGTTCGTTTAAAGATTTTTCTGACTTTTCGCTAGCATAAGTGACCGGCACTGTAATGGGTTCAGGTTCCACAGCCGATGGCAGGCTGCAGCCGAGCTCACGGCCAGAGATTGAGTGTATCTGTCGCAACGTCTGAGGATCCCTCCTTGCAGACCCTTGCTACCTACAAAGATCATCCACTGTAGCACGGGAACCCAGGATCCGTTGACTTCAAGCCTTTTTTCTTTCTTGTCAAAACAACTGTTCTGTTCGTGAATTTCTATGGCACCATTGAACAAATGTGTGTGTTAGCTCTTTTCTGCACTGGGAGTCTTCGCGCCAGCAAATTTTATAATGTCTGTCCCACAGAGCTCACCCTCCACCAAGGCAATTTCTTAACCTATTCCAACTTGCAGTACATTTTTTGTTCGATGATACGCTTCTTGGTTTATTGTCCAGTCATACCAACACAGATTTTTCGACAGGTACACAGTATGAAGTACATTCCCGAACATTGCGAGAGAGTCCCTTTTGTTCTTTTGTTGATCTTATTCAAACACTTAATAAAGGCAAGTTAGGTTCCTTTCAGAGTATGCTTGTGCAATAGCTCTATACTCAGCAATCAAATTTAACTGCTCGCTCGCCGAAAGATTCAAGTCGCACGACCACACCAATATTCAAGAAAGGAAACAGCAACAATCTACTGAATTAAAGCCGCATATCACTAATGTCAATTTTCAGTATGATTTTAGACCATATACTGTGTTCGAACATTATGAAGTACTTCGAAGAAAACGATTTATTGACAGATAGCCAAAATTGATTTAGAAAAGATACGTAGTTCTGGCGAAACACAACTAGCTCTTTATTGTACGTAGTAATGAGTGCTACCGACAGGGGATGTCAAACTGATTCCATTTTTTTTTTATTTCTAGAAGTCTTTCGACACCGATCCTCACAAGAGACTTCTAATCAAAATGAGTGCCTGCGGAGTATCGTTTGTTGTGCGACTGGATTCCTGATTTCCTATCAGAAATACCAGAGTTCGTAGTGATTGATGTAAAGTCATCGAGTGAAACATAAGTAATATCTAGAGTTCCCGGAGGAAGTGTTTTAGGCTGCTGTTTCCGATCTGTATAAACAATTTAGGAGACACTCTGAGCAGCCCTCTTAGACAGTCTACAGATGATAGTGTCATTTACCGTCTTTTAAAGTCGTTAGATGATCAAAACCAAAAGCAAACTGATTTAGGCACGATATCTGTCTGGTACGAAAAATGGCAAATGACTCTAAATGAAATGTGTGAAGTCATCTAGATGAGTACGAAAAGGAATCCTCTAAATTTCGGTTACACCATTAATCGCACAACTAGATACTTAGGGATTAAAATTAGGCATTAACTTTAATTGGAACGATCGTACAGATAATTTTGTGAGGAAAGCGAATCAAAGACTGCGATTTATTGGCAGAGCACTCAGCGCAACAGGTCTACTAAAGAGACTGCTTACAGTTCAATTGTCCGTCGTCTTCTGGAGTACTGCTGTGTGGTGTTGGATCCACATCAGATAGGATTAACGAAGGACATCGAAAAAGTTCATAACAGTGCAGCTTGTCTTGTGTTATCGCGAAATCGACGAGAGAGAGCCACGGACATGGTATATAAATTGGCGTAGCAATGATTAGAACAAAGACGGTTTTCGTTGTGGCAGGATCTTCACATGGATTTTCGGTCACCAACTTTCTCGTCAGAATGCGAAAATATTTTGTTCACGCCCACCTACGTACGGAGAAATAATCATCATAATTAAGTAGAAGAAATTAGAGCTTGCACGGAAAGATTTGCGTGTCCATTTTCTTCCCAATCGCTGATATGGAGCCGAAAGATAGAGAAATAGTCTGAAGGTGGTTCGAAGATCACTCTACCAGGAATTTAACTGCTAAATGCGGCCTGTTCCTTCCGTCACACTGGAGATGTGTAACTGAAAGCCCACAATCGACATTTCTTCTTCCGACGTCTTATTTCGGCGGATGTAAGGTTCCGAGACACTTCATACGCAGTTGGTGGAGCACCCACTGCTCCTCAGAATGCATTCCAGGTGTTGCACAGCGGATCACTTACTGGCCTTGCGCGAGTTCCGAGCGTATTAACCATGTCTCTTTTCTGGCTAGGGTAATAATTTGACAGTTTGTCTTGGTACCTGTCAGTGTGTGTCGGTTATGACCACGAAAAGTCCCAAGACGTTGGCGCGACAAGTACATTTCATGTCAGGTTCAAATGTTCAAATGTGTGTGAAATCTTATGGGACTTTACTGCTAAGGTCATCGGTCCCTAAGCTTACACACTACTGAACTTAAATTACGCTAAGGACAAACGCAAACATCCATGCCCGAGGGAGGACTCGAACTTCCGCCGGGATCAGCCGCACAGTCCGTGACTGCAGCGCCTGAGACCGCTCGACTAATCGCCCGCGGCTCATGTCAGGCCGCGGGTTCCACTCCATTCCGTCACCAGCAATGGGGGATGAACTTTAGTCTATGGCGGCCACTCGTGCTGTCGAAATGTCGGAAAAATCGTTAAACAAACGTCTGCTGAAGATCCTGAGACAGAAGCCAGCAGGCAATGCGTAAACGAGTGGACAAAAAAGCCTTTTCACTTTTGTACAGAAAGACACATTAAAATATGATCAAACGACTGCAGAACAATCAGTGGAAGCAGCTATTTCCATACAATACCTAAGAGTATGCGTACGGAGCGATTTAAAGTGGAACGATCACATAAAATAAATCACGTTAAGGCAGATGCCAGACTGAGATTAATTCGGAGAAACCTCAGAAAACGTAGCCCGTCGACAAAGGAAGTAGCTTAGAAAACACTCGTTCCACCAATACTTGAATACTGCTCCTCAGTATGGGATCCAAACCAGACGGGATTCATATTTATTTATTTATTTCATTAACAATGCAGAGGAACCCACAGCCTTGTAATGTAAGGTGGGTAGGATGCTTCTGAACTCAACAGCAGCAACTTCTCAGTATTACAATGTCATTGGTATACAGTTGTTAATGCCTTTTTTTAAACAATATAAAGAACATAATATAAAAATTTCAGTGGTCTGAGAGCTTAACAGTTTTATCATGGTTCTATACAATTTATTTCTGCCTATCTGATGAGAATATAATTTATACATGCAAATTTCAAAGAAAAATAATAAGAAAAATTTAATACAATGAGCGTAAAGGAAATAATTTGCAGTATGTACAGGGAAGTGATATACTGTATCTGGATTTATAGTATACCCTATGTAGCATTGTTGTTGTTGTTGTCTTCAGTCCTGAGAGTGGTTTGATGCAGCTCTCCATGCTATTCTACCCTGTGCAAGCTTCTTCATCTCCCAGTACCTACTGCAACCTACATCCTTCTGAATCTGCTTAGTGTATTCATCTCTTGGTCTCCCTCTACGATTTTTACCGCCCACGCTGCCCTCCAATACTAAATTGGTGGTCCCTTGATGCCTCAGAACATGTCCTACCAACCGATCCCTTCTTCTTTTCAAGTTGTGCCACAAACTCCTCTTCTCCCCAAACCTGGCGAAGAGGGACGGCCACCACAGATTGTCAAAAACGCGGGCTATGTCGATTAATATGGCGACCACGTATTTGTCACATGCTATTTGTAACTGTCAGTGCTTGGTTGACGGCATCTTCTGTTGGTCTATCTTCCCTGAAGGCGAATTGATAGGGCGTTAGGCCGAGGAGGCTTCTGTGCGATTGTAAGCGGTAACACAAGAGCCTTTCCTGTACCTTTGCGAGAGTGTTTAAGAGGCAGATCGGTCTGTGTGTTTTGGGGTCTGTTGGCTCTTTGTCTTGTGATTTTCTGATTACTACTAAATTAGCAGTTTCCAGAGGTTTGGAATTCTGTCTGTTAGTAATGCCTCGTGAACATGTCAGTAAGAAAAGGTGTGATTTGTGTTACTGTTTGTTTTAACGTTTCCGAAAGTATTTTGTCTGGGCCGAGTGCTTTTCGGTTTTTAAGCTGCTGATTGTCGTCGCGACTTCTTCTTGTGAGAATGGTATGGTTACACTGTCGCTGATCTATGGTTGCCTCATGCTCTCTCTTAGGTCAGCGTGGTGTGACTCGTCGTGTGTGGGGTCGTCATCTGGGAGCAGCCTGTTCTGAAGATCTTCTGCTGTTCTTCTCCATCCTCTGGTCACTGTGACGTCGACTTGTTTTAGTGTTGACAGAGCTGTCGGTGTCTTAAATCGTTCTGTTTATATTTTGAAAAGCTGTCCCCAGATGCCGTTCTGTAGCTGGGGTTTGACGAAATTAGTCCAGTACTCTTGACTTGTTCTTTTAGTTGTTTTTGGTATTTCTGTTTAGTTTCACGATACAGGTCAAGTCTTGTCTGTCTTTCAGGAGCTGTTTTTGCTTGTTGGTAGTACTTTCTTTTGTCCCGTGAGTCCTTCCTTAATCTTGCCAGTTCTGTCGATCACGGTTGTTTCTGTCCCCAGCCAGTTTCTGCCGTGGTATAGCTGCTTCCTGTGCTCTTTGTAGGACTTCTGTCAGTACATGCGTTTTGTAATCTATACAGCCTTGAACAGTGTTGAGCGACGACGCCACAAAAATGTCACGAACTTTTTGCCAGTCAGCTCTTCCTATGAGTAAATGCTGCTGTTCATGGTCCATGTTATTTGTATTAACATATCTGTCTGTGGTTACGACGACTACGTTGTGGTTGCTGTGTGTGGCTCCATCCAATACCCTCCATGTGTTGACTAATGGAAGAGATTTTGCGTTCCCCAGAGAGAGGTCTACGTTACACCACCGACGTCTCCGCGGTAGGTAGGTGGCTGACCCTCGCTATTCACTATGAAGAGGATGCCTTCATTTACCACGTCAACCACCAGTTGCTCTCTGTCGGCAATTCTCTCTGAGTTCGATAAGGGGGACCTCGCGTTGATATTGGTTAGAATGAGCAGCTTTTTTCTTTCTGAATGTCGTGCAATGTCTTTTATTTTGTCTAAAAAGGTTCTATATCATATTAGTGCTGAGCGTAAATAGACTACATCCTGTCCGTTTGTTATTTATGCTGTGGAGATGTGTTCAGAGCAAAACTTCGTGATCTGTGTTACTATCAGGTTCTTATTAACTACTATTATCGCGGCTTTCGCGTTTGGTGTACCCGCTATTGTTATTCATAGATGAATTGTTATTCATAGGTGAAACAGAGAAGATTCAAAGAAAATTCGTTAAAGGTTCATTTAGTAAGCACGAAAGCGTCACGAAGATGCTAAGCCAACTTAATTTGAAGACGATGCCAGAGTGACGTCCTGCATCAAGGACTGGTTTACTGTTAAAATTATCAGATCTTAAGTTCATAGAAGAATCAGGCAATACATTGCTTCCTTCCATGTATATCACTCGAAAAGACCACGAAGGTAAATTTACAGACATTCTAAACCGTACAGAGGCTTACCAGGAGTCGTCCTGGAACAGGGAAAATGGGGAGGTGACAGTGGTACACAAAGTACCTTCCGCCACACACCGTAAGGCTGCTTGCATAGTATAGAAGTAATTTTAATTTTATTCTCTTCTTATCTGTCGTCCACATTTTATTTCCATACTACACTCCAGACAAATATGCCCATAAAAGACTTCCTAACATTTATTTATGTTCGACGTAACCTGCTACTCCTTACCATAACAAGTCTTTAGGCTATTGTCAATCTACATTTTACATGCTCTTTACCTCTTCCAATGACAGTTGTTTCTCTGTCCAAATAGCAAAATAATAATAACACAAACTAAAATTAAAAATCACATTTCGTAATGTCTTTCTGCCAACGTTATCTTACTTAATTCGACTGCCCTCCATTATCGTTCTTCCACTTTTGTTGATATTCGTCTTATAAGTTACTGTGTCTCTCGTTCTACCGATTTCACAAAGCATTTCCGGCCTACGACGTTTATAAACGTCATTGGGAAACCTTAAATATTTTTATTTCTTCTTCTTGAACTTTAACTCTTTTTCCAGATTTCACCTTCGTTTCCTTTACTATTTGCCCATGGTGCAGACTGAATACTAGGCGACACTTCAGTCTGGAACCGCGCGACCGCTACGGTCGCAGGTTCGAATCCTGCCTCGGGCTTGGATGTGTGTGATGTTCTTAGGCTAATTAGGTTTAAGTAGTTCTAAGTTCTAGGGGACTGATGACCTCAGATTTTGAGTCCCATAGTGCTCAGAGCCAGTTGAACCAATACTAGGTGACAAGTGTCTCACTTCCTTCTCAGTTACTTCCTTCCTTCCTTCTTCGACTCTTATAACTGTAGACTGGTAGTTTCAGGTTCTCCCGCGGTGAGTCACAGGGTCGTTTTTATTCCACCATTACTGGCCGTGTTACACATTAATGACATAGAGAGGATATTATTATTTGCCATCCCAGAATTTCAAAAGGTTCTATAGTTATTTCTGAGGAAATTTATCCGATGAAAAGTGCACTTTTTCAGTGTGATTGTGAAAAATAGTCTGCTGAAAAGACTGAGTAATGTAGAGAAATGTGAATGTATGCATTTAATTAGATGTAAGTGCATAACATCCCCTCACTACAGTCTGAATGAGTCTTAAGTACAATAACCCACGTCACACAACCATTTGTGGTTAAGAATGATTTGATAAAGCATATGGGCGGACTGTAGAAAATTCTACTTTGTGTGCAAAAGAGATTGCATACAAAACACTTTTACTGTGTGGGACCCGTATTAAGTTGGACAAAGAGTGGACTTCGAACGTAGACAGAGAAGGCCAGTGCAAATGGAGACAGGTCTGCCTGCCTGGTGAGACAGAGTAACGGAAATGTGGAAAAATGTAAACTCCCAGCAACTCGAAGGAAGATGTCGTCAGCGTCGAGAGAGTTTGCTTATTTAACTTGAAAAATCGTCTCTGAGGGCACAATCTGTGAATATTCTTCATCCCCCAAAGATACTGTGCACATAAAATTGTGCTAATAAGAACTCGCACAAGAGGACTCATTCATACTTCTCTCTATACGTTAGAGACCGATAAAATCTTAATGCACGGTAAAATAAGAAGTAAACTCTGCTACGCACTTAACAGTGATCTAGAGATATAGGCGTACATGTAGATGCTGGTGTTAGGTATAGACCAACGTGTTTATCAGTACCGCAGAGCGTGGATAGACTTACCGATAGGCGCGGATCAGGTATCTGCGGACACAGTCACCTATCAGGCTGGCGGGAGCTCTCGCATCAAACCAGCCTAGAGCGTCAGGATGCAAACTGGTAACGGCAGTTTCCGTAAGCCGATATGCGTCAGCGGGCTGCAGATTGTGTTAAATTGTCCTTTCGGTTTCTCTTTGTTTGTTTCGTCACGAATCCCATTGCAGTGTCTCTCTTTCTCTTCCATTTTGCGCACATGTAGCATTCTGAGCTGTATCTCGTCTCGTCTGCCTCGTATTCAATCTCAAATTTCTTCTCAGCTTGAGATCATTAATATTTGTTGCTGTAATTATAAAACATGTTGCCTTGTTGTCTAAAACAGGTGGGGATACACACAACACTTGAAAAATTTATATGCTCTTTTCTATCTCAAATTTAATTTAGAGCTTACCTCCACTTGACATTATTATTATTAGTATTATTCGCAATTCTAAACATGGCTGGCAGCAGCAAACGTAAATAAGTTTCCAGTATATAAAGTACACAGCCAACTGGCTGTAACCGGTTGGCTGTATAGTTTATATATTGAAAACTATTATTATACACTCCTGGAAATTGAAATAAGAACACCGTGAATTCATTGTCCCAGGAAGGGGAAACTTTATTGACACATTCCTGGGGTCAGATACATCACATGATCACACTGACAGAACCACAGGCGCATAGACACAGGCAACAGAGCATGCACAATGTCGGCACTAGTACAGTGTATATCCGCCTTTCGCAGCAATGCAGGCTGCTATTCTCCCATGGAGACGATCGTAGAGATGCTGGATGTAGTCCTGTGGAACGGCTTGCCATGCCATTTCCACCTGGCGCCTCAGTTGGACCAGCGTTCGTGCTGGACGTGCAGACCGCGTGAGACGACGCTTCATCCAGTCCCAAACATGCTCAATGGGGGACAGATCCGGAGATCTTGCTGGCCAGGGTAGTTGACTAACACCTTCTAGAGCACGTTGGGTGGCACGGGATACATGCGGACGTGCATTGTCCTGTTGGAACAGCAAGTTCCCTTGCCGGTCTAGGAATGGTAGAACGATGGGTTCGATGACGGTTTGGATGTACCGTGCACTATTCAGTGTCCCCTCGACGATCACCAGTGGTGTACGGCCAGTGTAGGAGATCGCTCCCCACACCATGATGCCGGGTGTTGGCCCTGTGTGCCTCGGTCGTATGCAGTCCTGATTGTGGCGCTCACCTGCACAGCGCCAAACACGCATACGACCATCATTGGCACCAAGGCAGAAGCGACTCTCATCGCTGAAGACGACACGTCTCCATTCGTCCCTCCATTCACGCCTGTCGCGACACCACTGGAGGCGGGCTGCACGATGTTGGGGCGTGAGCGGAAGACGGCCTAACGGTGTGCGGGACCGTAGCCCAGCTTCATGGAGACGGTTGCGAATATGGTCCTCGCCGATAACCCAGGAGCAACAGTGTCCCTAATTTGCTGGGAAGTGGCGGTGCGGTCCCCTACGGCACTGCGTAGGATCCTACGGTCTTGGCGTGCATCCGTGCGTCGCTGCGGTCCGGTCCCAGGTCGACGGGCACGTGCACCTTCCGCCGACCACTGGCGACAACATCGATGTACTGTGGAGACCTCACGCCCCACGTGTTGAGCAATTCGGCGGTACGTCCACCCGGCCTCCCGCATGCCCACTATACGCCCTCGCTCAAAGTCCGTCAACTGCACATACGGTTCACGTCCACGCTGTCGCGGCATGCTACCAGTGTTAAAGACTGCGATGGAGCTCCGTATGCCACGGCAAACTGGCTGACACTGACGGCGGCGGTGCACAAATGCTGCGCAGCTAGCGCCATTCGACGGCCAACACCGCGGTTCCTGGTGTGTCCGCTGTGCCGTGCGTGTGATCATTGCTTGTACAGCCCTCTCGCAGTGTCCGGAGCAAGTATGGTGGGTCTGACACACCGGTGTCAATGTGTTTTTTTTTCCATTTCCAGGAGTGTAATTTACATACTGGAGGTGTTAGCTTGCCAAGCGTGTTTGATTTACGCAATATTTTGAAACATTCACATTATAAAAGTTCTTACATTGATTCAAATACTTAAAAGCGAACAATACTTTTGAAATTCAACATTCTAGTTAATGACAAAAGCAAAACAGAAAACTAAATCCCACCATTATGAAACAAATTAAGTAGCTTGTAACACCTATTTTTTTATCTGTATCAATATTTCTATGGGAATTTTTAGTATTGATTACGTATAATGTTATATCTGTTATGGAAATTCTTTGACATACATGTTTCAGTTATGTGATACTTTAGAACAATGTTGTTTAAATTATGTTTGTGGATTTAAATACTTATGGGTACTGTAAATGACTTGGTCCATAGTTAGGGAACAAAGGTCTGAATGTAAAAGATGTCGGGAAGCATCGCAGTTACGGAAGTAGCTTGGGGGAGTGGAGAAGGTGTGGCTGGTGTGCAAGTGGCAACTCGTCCTTTGTGACAGGTAAGGAGTCAGGGCTGAGCAGTGCTGTGGTTAACATCTTGTTAACAGTAGTGGATAATTGTGGGTCATATTGCTTGAGTTTTGAGGCCAGAAGAGCTTAAGGGCAGCATTTATGGACCTCGGTTACTGCATTTGATGATACCATTATCATGGCATGGTTTTTGGCCCTATAAAAACATAATTCCGACACCAAGAAGATATGTAACAGGGCGAGGCCAACAGTATTGCTATGATTGCATTGCCACCAGGTTAATAGCCACTGCAAATTAACCCACCAGTACCACTAGCCTTCCACTCAATTCTTTATATTTGGCACTCTGTAAATGGACCAGGTATTTGTGAAATTTGGTTGATTTTATAATAATAATTGTGGTGTTGCTAAAAACTCTATCTTACACCCGTAATTATCCCAAATCACAAACATGGACAGGAATCCTATCCTAATGAATTTAACTCCGAGTGCCCTAATTTATTATGAGAAAGTGGTTGAACTTGAATTTAATATTGCGTTGTCAATTGCACAGCCAATTATACTTCTGAGTAGGTCAAAAGACTGCTTATGAAAGCTCACTTGTTATTTAAAGAATTATAGTTTATTGTGCTTTCCTTAATTGATAATTAATGATAAGAATACTTACCATTTCTCATACTGGTGTATTTTTGTTAATGAGCATGGTTCTTCAAACCTTACGTACTAGGCAAGTTAGTTAATGAAGCAATGCAAAGGCTACTTCAGAGCCAGTGCAGTTAGATCTGCATTCTGTTGAGTTACTTCAATCCGAGTTTAAGAAAGAACTATTTAGTGTGTTATCTATTCTTATGGACGTTGGTTAATGCACAGTCATAGAGACACTGTACTAAGCAATGAACTTATAGATTATGATCATTAGCAGCCCCCCCCCCCCCACCCCGATTTAAATTCAGAATCATTTTAAGATTTTCCCTGTTCAGTATTGCTACTAGTTTCATGTGTGTCGGTAACTGGTTTTATCAACTGTTGCACCTAGTTCATTTAAGGTACGCGTTGTTGAGAGGCATATGTTACTGTTTCCTATCTAATAGGCCATTTGTTTGTTAGCAGCACATTTATCTGCAAGGTTAGGTTACTGTGTTGTAGTATGAACAGTTATAAGAAAAGAGTTAAGTGTGTGTATGTCAGCGAAAGTTAGATTAGCCTTCTACTTTATCATTTTGCTTGACACAAGAATGCTTAATTAGGCTGGCGACCTGTTTTAATATGTAACGTTACAACTTGCTTTTGTGCACGGAGAACGACTGTTCCTGACCCGCCGTGTACTGTTGGGTATACTTTACTGGCGTGTTTCGGAAACGAATCCCAATACGATTGTTCTGTTTCCATCTGGTTATTTCACGGTCAGCTTTCTCAAAAATTCCTCGCAGAGGTATGACGTTAGCATAGATTGCCGTTTGAGGTGGTCGGTGAGAGCGTAATAAACATACGAAAAGAGTATAAAAGAAAAAGAAGCAAACGTACAGGTATCCACCTCCAGGCTCTAGTGTTCGTAACAATGTCCATATAGAGGTATTTTTCTAACAGCCCTATATTCTATCAATTCAGGTGAATTCTCTTGTGGATTCTATGGCAACGTCGTTTCACCACTGAAATCTACTGTCCAGCGTTAAAACGAACGTTCGGGTCGCATCTGCTGCGATGCGTGAGGAGGTTGGCGCCCTAGTGGACCATGAAAGTCCTAGAATAAAGCTAGTTCATTAACTGCATAGGTGAAATATCTAATTTATCAACTGTACAAAATCAGCCAAAACACAACATTACTAAAGATTTACATATGTAGTTAGGATAAACCAACTACTGAGAAGGAACACATGAATAGAAACGAAACTATTAATTTGTCGTTTGCTAAAGTTAAGTTAAGCAGATTCCGTGTCCAACATGTAAAGCACAGGAAGCTTTCGTTTCGCTTACCACCTCTACCTCCAGCTCTGGAAACAACACTGACGGGTCAGAACTTTATGAAGACCTACAGGAAGTGGACAAAGATACAGAATTATCACAAGTATAACACATTACCGTGGTTAATTCTGGGTAGAAAAACCGTTGGCATTCAAAATAGCTTTGTCCTGGAATGGATAAATACAGGTGCTGTATGGTTTCCAAGGGCATTTCATGCCATTCTTTGTGCAGAATAGTGTTCAGGTAACAACAGACATGATGCAGCTCTCCATGCTACTCTATCCTGTGCAAGCTCCTTCATCTCCCAGTACTTACTGCAGCCTACATCCTTCTGAATCTGCTTAGTGTATTGATCTATTGGTCTCCCTCTACGATTTTTACCCTCCATGCTCCCTTCCAATACAAAATTGGTGATCCCTTCATGCCTAGAAACGATCCCTTCTTCTAGTCAAGTTGTGCCACAAATTTCTCTTCTCTCCAATTCTATTCAATACCTCCTCATTAGTTATGTGATCTAACCATCTGATCTTCAGCATTGTTCTGTAGCACCACATTTCGAAAGCTTCTATTCTCTTCTTGTCCAAACTATTTATCGTCCATGTTTCACTTCCATACATGTCTACACTCCACACAAATACTTTCAGGAACGACTTCCTGACATTTAAAGCTATACCCGATGTTAACGAATTTCTCTTCTTCAGAAACGCTTTCCTTGCCATTGCCAGTCTACATTTTGGATCCTCTCTACTTCGAGCATCATCAGCTATTTTGCTCCCAAAATAGCAAAACTCATTTACTACTTTAAGTGTGTCATTCTCTAATCTAATTCCCTCAGCATCACCCGATTTAATTCGACTACATTCCATTATCGTCACTTTGCTTTTGTTGATTTTCATCTTATATACTCTTTCCAAGACACTGTCCATTCCATTCAATTGCATTTCCAGGTCCTTTGCTGTCTCTGACAATTACAATGTCATCGGAGAACCTCAGAGTTTTTATTTCTTCTCCATGGATTTTATTTCCAACTCCGAATTTTTCTTTTGTTTCCTTTACTGCTTGTTGAATACACAGATTGAATAACATCGGGGATAGGCTACAACCCTGTCTCACTCCCTTCCAGACGACTGCTTCCCTTTCATGCACCTTGTAAAGTTGTTGCTTTAATTTCTTCTGCAAGCGGTGCTGCTATTCAAGACCATAAAAGTGGGTTAAAAGCTGTGAGCTATCTGAGGAAGTTAACCTTGCATTACTGCGCAACTGTTTCACCAGGTATCCAGTCTAGCTTACCAAATTCCCAACCAGTCTATCATTAATTATAATCTTTTAATAGTCATACGACAACCGGTGATATAGAATTTAAATAAAAAGAAATAAATCAGTTTATATTAGGAAATTTATTTTAATATTGATCATTGAAGTTTCAGCATATTAAACTTGATTCATAACTAAACTGGTGCCTTATTTAGGATTGTGAAAATGTGAGTTTGTAATCTTACAGAACACATCAAATATGGAGCCAAGATCGGGAGACTGCATACAACACTGCATTCATAAAATAACACACGAAGAACGTTGAAACATATGCAAGAGGAAATTAACTACTACCAACCGATTCAATTTTCACCCAAAGAAGTTATGTTCGTAGCGCAATCCTGTCCGTCATGTAATTACCACATACTGGTATACTAAATTCATACCAACTCTCTGTGAAATCTTCCCGAAAAGAATAGCTGAGGGCTACTTTCATGATTACACCACATGCTTCACTTGGTTTACACAAAGAGTGTGACTCCACAATAATTTTGATAATTAAAATAAATTAGATCGAAAAGCAATTTACAAAAGAAAAACCTCGAACTGATTACTAACGTCTTACTATTAACCTGATGGGTCAAACAATTGTATAAGCACGTGGTACTGGTCTCACAAAGTACACCCCACGTGGGTTGAACATAAAGAAAAGTTGCTATATTGAAAGATATTGTCAAGACGAAACGTTATAATCTCACGCACATTAGATTTAAGACTGATGATCTTAGTTAGAGTTACTGATCAACACGTGGTTCCACTTTACTCACAAAGTAGTGACAAAGCAACTACTGGAAGATATTCTGAACTGTACACTCGAATCACACTGCGTTGCAATTTAAGATAACATTAGATATTTTAGAGATAAACCTGAAATAAAGGTGATTAAATTTTCGGTTAGGCTGAACTTAAGAAATCCATTGTCCTACGGACTTAGCAGACACGCGCTTAGCCGGAGATCTTACCACTTCACACGCTCGCCGCGGACAGACTGACCTGGGCTCCTACCAAGGGTGCTTCCGTATACAAAACGGAAGTTACCAGAGAGGCAGCTCGCTATACCAACATGACAAGGGACGGACAGGACCATACTAAGGATAGAAACCTCTTTGCTTTTAGAAAGCGTAGCTACCTGTTCCGACGTTGGTCCTACTGTTCTCTAGCAGACAGGCTTGTCTGCTACCATCCAGCATGCAACTAGAAATACATTTGCTCATTCATCCTCTCACACAGAAGGGAAGGGGGATGACAGTATCTTATCATATACAGTATATAAAAGAAAGCAGATGTATTTTCCGTATGAGACTGTGTGGCATCAATTACATATAAACTGTGTTTTAAAGTGTAGTAGTGTGACAGATCGTTCTTGTTTATGTGTAAAAGTAACACGTTTCACTGCTCAGTCTCCTCCCAGATAGTCAGAAACACCACAGTAAATTTAGAAGAGGAATTTATGCCGTAAATGACAACATATTTAAGAAATTAACATGAAAGGAATCCAACAGAGACCTTTCAACCTCGACTCTTATAACTGCCATCTGGTTTCTGTACAAATTGTAAATAGCCTTTCGCTTCCTGTATTTTACTCCTGCCACCTTCAGAATTTGAGAGTATTCCACTCGACATTGTCAAAAGCTTTCTCTATGTCTACAATTGCTAGAAACGTAGGTTTGCCTTTCCTTAATCTGTCTTCTAAGATAAATCGTAGGGTGAGTATTGCCTCACGTGTTCCAACATTTCTACGGAATGCAAACTGATCTTCTCCGAGGTCGGCTTCTACCAGTTTTTCCATTCGTCTGTAAAGAATTCGTGTTAGTATTTTGCAGCCGTGACTTACTAAACTGATAGTTCGGTAATTTTCACATCTGTCAACACCTGCTTTCTTTGGGATTGGAATTATTATATTCTTCTTGAAGTCTGAGGGTATTTCGCTTGTCTCATACATCTTCCTCACCAGGTGGTAGAGTTTAGTCAAGGCTGGCTGTCCTAAGGCTGTCAGTAGTTCTAATGGAATGTTGTCTACTCCTGGGGCCTTGTTTCGACTTGGGTCTTTCAGTGCTCTGTCAAACTCTTCACGCAGTATCATATCTCCCATTTCATCTTCATCCACATGCTCTTCTATTTCCATAAAATTGTCCTCAAGTACATCGGCCTTGCACAGACCCTCTATATACTCCTTCCACCTTTCTGCTTTCCCTTTTTTGCTTAGAACTGGGTTTCCATCTGAGCTCTTGATATTCATACAAGTAGACCATAATGGCGCAATAATATTTAGATTCGAGGACTGTGATGGCCAGAGGTGGTGGTACAATTCATCCTCTTGGCAACAAAACCAATCCTGGAGGAAGTGAGATGTGTGAACAGGTTCCCTGTCGTCTCGGAACGTAGCATAACCATTGGGAGCAAACAACGTGTCGTGGGGTGGACATGATCAGCCGAAAAGATCACTCAGTCCTCGGCAGTAATGTGGCCTTGCAGAGTAACCATGAGGCCCGTGGAATACTATAGATATAGCTGACCCAATCGTCGCCGAACCCCCGTCTTGTTTAACTCTTGGGACGTAAATTCGGCCAGAAGATGGAAACAGTGTGAGGCAAGACTCACGCTAACAACTGACTTCCCTCCATTGCTCCACAGTTTTCATGGCTTCTGCCCCACGTTTTCCTGTTCCGGGCATTTGCATCACCGGTGAGTGGTTTTGGAATTCAAGATCGCCGCGCAGTTCCCTGCTTAGGGAGCTCCCTTCGTATTGTTTTGTTGATGACAGGGTTCGAAAGCGCTGATAGGGTTCGAAAGTGCGACATTCAGTTCTGCGGTGATATTTACAGCTGTCCTCAGATTATTTTTAGTCACAATCCTCTTCAGTGACCGTCCATCACTTTATCCACATTGTGACTTACGAGGGCAGTTCAATAAGTAATGCAACACATTTTTTTTCTGAAACAGGGGTTGTTTTATTCAGCATTGAAATACACCAGGTTATTCCCCAATCTTTTAGCTACACAACACTATTTTTCAACGTAATCTCCATTCAATGCTACGGCCTTACGCCACCTTGAAATGAGGGCCTGTATGCCTGCACGGTACCATTCCACTGGTCGATGTCGGAGCCAACGTCGTACTGCATCAATAACTTCTTCATCATCCGCGTAGTGCGTCCCACGGATTGCGTCCTTCATTGGGCCAAACATATGGAAATCCGACGGTGCGAGATCGGGGCTGTAGGGTGCATGAGGAAGAACAGTCCACTGAAGTTTTGTGAGCTCCTCTCGGGTGCGAAGACTTGTGTGAGGTCTTGCGTTGTCATGAAGAAGGAGAAGTTCGTTCAGATTTTTGTGCCTACGAACACGCTGAAGTCGTTTCTTCAATTTCTGAAGAGTAGCACAATACACTTCAGAGTTGATCGTTTGACCATGGGGAAGGACATCGAACAGAATAACCCCTTCAGCGTCCCAGAAGACTGTAACCATGACTTTACCGGCTGAGGGTATGGCTTTAAACTTTTTCTTGGTAGGGGAGTGGGTGTGGCGCCACTCCATTGATTGCCGTTTTGTTTCAGGTTCGAAGTGATGAACCCACGGTTCATCGCCTGTAACAATCTTTGACAAGAAATTGTCACCCTCAGCCACATGACGAGCAAGCAATTCCGCACAGATGGTTCTCCTTTGCTCTTTATGGTGTTCGGTTAGACAACGAGGGAACCTGCGGGAACAAACCTTTGAATATCCCAACTGGTGAACAATTGTGACAGCACTACCAACAGAGATGTCAAGTTGAACACTGAGTTGTTTGATGGTGATCCGTCGATCATCTCGAACGAGTGTGTTCGCACGCTCCGCCATTGCAGGAGTCACAGCTGTGCACGGCTGGCCCGCACGCGGGAGATCAGACAGTCTTGCTTGACCTTGCGGCGATGATGACACACGCTTTGCCCAACGACTCACCGTGCTTTTGTCCACTGCCAGATCACCGTAGACATTCTGCGAGCGCCTATGAATATCTGAGATGCCCTGGTTTTCCGCCAAAAGAAACTCGATCACTGCCCATTGTTTGCAACGCACATCCGTCACAGACGCCATTTTAACAGCTCCGTACAGCGCTGCCACCTGTCGGAAGTCAACGAAACTATACGAGACGAAGCGGGAATGTTTGAAAATATTCCACAAGAAATTTCCGGTTTTTTCAACCAAAATTGGCCGAGAAAAAAAAATGTGTTGCATTACTTATTGAACTGCCCTCGTAGTAGGCAATCTTACTCCTCTTTCCCTGCATGAGGTGTAAATCTGTGATGTGGTACCTTTTGAAACATCAAACTCTTCGGCTACCTCGGTTACGGAACCACCCACCATACGAGCACAAACAACTTCCCTAGTTTCTAATTCACTGAGCTGCGACGTAATGTACGCACAACTACACAGAACACTCTCCTGACTGCGACTGACACTTGCAACGTATTAAGTACATTGTACAGGTGCAGTTCATGGTCAGAGACACCTTTGCTACCAGATGACTTGATTAGCAGGTGCATTTACGTTGGAGCATGCAATTTTCTCGGTGCTTCCATATTTTGATCCAACCAGTGTATTTAACGGCACTTTTGTATGGCAATGCAACAAAGATTTCGCGGCAGATTGATTCGACCATCCCTGCGATGTTCCCTGTGGTATGTGGCACCAGACACATAGGCAAAGATCACGCAGTTGTAGTTACGGGTTGGTAGTTTGTGGGTACTGTAGCGGACATCCTCCTCCAGCATTACTTTTTTTCTCAACAATATTTGTCGATGCCAGCATTATTTTCGAATTTTGGACAGGTCAATATGATCTCAGTTGCCTTTCTGAAAACTTTCACATAATTTTATACACAGTTTCAAGCTAAAACTTATGAGAAGGAATCATTTTATAAAACATTTTAGTGTCGATGTTATAATCGATAAGTAGTAGTTCTGAATGTAAAGTTAAAATTATTGTTTTTAGAAACATTTGAAATTACCAATTACTGGCACACTTAAAATTTCTATCATTAATTACGAAGTGCTATCCTGTTTACAGTGTTTATTTCTGGATTCAGTTATGAAATAATAATCGAATTTCAGGCTAGCAGAAATTCATTTGTTAAGAAAAATTGTAAACCCTTTGGAATTTATTATTTCCGCAGAGAGGAGTAGTCGTAAGCATGACTATTATGTGATCGGATGTATTTTTGTATTTTGGTGCGAACAATGCAATTGCGGATTTTTTAACGTAAAAAATTCAAAGACTGTATGAACTACCGAAATGAGACAAAATGTGCTTACGTGGAAAAAACTCTGCAACAACACTCTTCAGATTTATTTAGTTCAGACCAACCGTGAGGGTCTGTTGTGAATTTTTCAGCTTCAAGAATGACCCCTAGACAAGAAGACGTCGAACCAACTCAACATCGCAAGCTAAGTAAACTAGAGAAAGTTTATTGTAATCTCTGCTCCTAGCAAATCTTCATACAACACATTGTGTAATGTGGACTATACAGTAGAAGAAGAATGGGTAGCTTTGAGGGATGAAGTAGTGAAGGCAGCAGAGGGTGAAGTAGGTAAAAAGACGAGGCCTGCTAGAAATCCTTGGGTAACAGAAGAAATACTGAATTTAATTGATGAAAGGAGAAAATATAAAAATGCAGTAAATGAAGCCGGCAAGAAGGAATACAAACGTCTGAAAAATGAGATCGGCAGGAAGTGCAAAATGGCTAAGCAGGGATGGCTAGAGGATAAATGTAAGGATGTAGAGGCTTGTCTCACTAGGGGTAAGATAGATACTGCCTACAGTAAAATTAAAGAGAACTTTGGAGAAAAGAGAACCACTTGTATGAATATCAAGAGCTCAGATGGCAACCCAGTTCTAAGCAAAGAAGGGAAAGCAGAAAGGTGGAAGGAGTATATAGAGGGTCTATACAAGGGCGATGTACTTGAGGACAATATTATGTAAATGGAGGAGGATGTAGATGAAGATGAAATGGGAGATATGATACTGCGTGAAGAGTTTGACAGAGCACTGAAAGACCTGAGTCGAAACAAGGCCCCGGGAGTAGAAAACATTCCACTAGAACTACTGACAGCCTTGGGAGAGCCAGTCCTGACAAAACTCTACCATCTGGTGAGCAAGATGTATGAGACAAGCGAAATTTCCTCAGACTTCAAGAAGAATATAATATTTCCAATTCCAAAGAAAGCAGGTGTTGACAGATGTGAAAATTACCGAACTATCAGTTTAATAAGTCAAGCTGCAAAATACTAACGCGAATTCTTTACAGACGCGTGGAAAAACTAGTAGAAGCCGATCTCGGGGAAGATCAGTTTGGATTCCGTAGAAATATTGGAACACGTGAGGCAATACAAACCCTACGACTTACCTTAGAAGCTAGATTAAGACAAGGCAAACCTACGTTTCTAGCATTTGTAGACTTAGAGAAAGCTTTTGATGATGTTGACTGGAATACTCTCTTTCAAATTCTGAAGGTGGCAGGGGTAAAATACAGGGAGCGAATGGCTATTTACAATTTGTACAGAAACCAGGTGGCAGTTATAAGAGTCGAGGGACACGAAAGGGAAGCAGTGGTTGGGAAGGAAGTGAGACAGGGTTGTAGCCTCTCCCCGATGTTATGCAATCTGTATATTGAGCAAGCAGTGAAGGGAACAAAAGAAAAATTCGGCGTAGGTATTAAAATCCATGGAGAAGAAATAAAAACTTTGAGGTTCGCCGATGACATTGTAATTCTGTCAGAGACAGCAAAGGACTTGGAAGAGCAGTTGAACGGAATGGATAGTGTCTTGAAAGGAGGATATAAGATGAACATCAACAAAAGAAAAACGAGGATAATGGAATGTAGTCGAATTAAGTCGGGTGATGCTGAGGAAGTTAGATTAGGAAATGAGACACTTAAAGTAGTAAAAGAGTTTTGCTATTTGGGGAGCAAAATTACTGATGGTGGTCGAAGTAGAGAGGATATAAAATGTAGACTGGCAATGGAAAGGAAAGCGTTTCTGAAGAAGAGAAATTTGTTAACATCGAGTATAGATTTAAGTGTCAGGAACTCGTTTCTGAAAGTATTTGTATGGAGTGTAGCCATGTATGGAAGTGAAACATGGACGATAAATAGTTTGGACAAGAAGAGAATAGAAGCTTTTGAAATGTGGTGCTACAGAAGAATGCTGAGGTTTAGATGGGTAGATCACATAACTAATGAGAAGTTATTGAATAGGATTGGGGAGAAGAGAAGTTTGTGGCACAACTTGACTAGAAGAAGGGATCGGTTGGTAGGACATGTTCTGAGACATCAAGGGATCACCAATTTAGTATTGGAGGGCAGCGTGGAGGGTAAAAATCGTAGAGGGAGACCAAGAGATGAATACACTAAGCAGATTCAGAAGGACGCAGGTTGCAGTAGGTACTGGGAGATGAAGAAGCTTGCACAGGATAGAGTAGCATGGAGAGCTGCATCAAACCAGTCTCAGGACTGAAGACCACAACAACAACAACAGGTGGAAGTAGCAAGGAAGGAGGAGGTAGGTTACAGCACGGAGCTGGCGACCAACAGCTTTCCAAATGTGTTCCATCGGTTTCAGATCAGATGAATTTGGTCGCCAAGATATCAACAAGAGTCCACTATCACTTTCCTCAAACTACTCACCATTTGAAGTTACTGCGCTTGCATTTGCCATGGTCGCAGTTAAAATTATTGGATATAAGGTCCATTGTTAGGCAAGACACTAGTTTTTCATGTGGCCCAGACTTGTTGTAGCATCTCTGTGCCATCACCGGTGGTCGTTATTTATTCAAGTCGGTGCAATGTGAATATATTTTAAGTAACTACAAATCTAAGAAAATCAGACTTAAAGAACAGTTTTTGTTTGTTTTTGTCATTACCTTAATTTCATATAGTACATTGTCACGTATTGGTAGCTTTCCATCTGCAACCAGACAACGTTAATGCGGATTTGGTTGGCGACTTATCACATCACTATGTTTGAAGATAATTTTGTGGTGTCAAGATATTTTGTGCACATATTCGCTTTTACCTGACACAACAAAATTCCGTTTACGCTTAAAGTAACGTGTTAACTCGCCAACCAAGTTCACATTAATACCGTTTGGTGGCAGATGAGAAGTTACCAGTACATTATTACGTACATATGGTCCTGCATAAGAGTATAATGTAAAATTAAGGTGATAACAAAAACAAACAAAAACTGTTATTTAGGTTTACCTTCCACAGGTTAGTTATCAACTTATCCCTAAAAAATTATCACGTTCCACGGATTTCAATAAAGAAACCGCAGTGATGATGCGCAGAGGTGCTGAAACGTGCATGTTTAAGTCACATGAAAAAATAGTATTTTGTTTAACTGGCGGGCATTATATCTAATCATTCCACAAACTATTGTTGCACGTTTCTGTACTTTTGACACGAATAATTATCCTGCTGGAAGAAGTCATTGCCATCAGAGAAGAAGCGTGAAGGGATGCAGAAGGTTCGCAATAATGTACACGTAGTGCACTGCTATCATAGTGCTTTTCATTACTAGCGCAGGTACGACGTGAATAGCACAACACTATCCGTGACGTGGAGCTTCTTTCGTGCAGCCGTTCATGTGGATGGTGGCGCTTTCTGACACGGTCATAGAGCTAATGTAACGAGAAACGTGATTCGTCTGACCACGCGACACATTTCCAATGATTGACGGTCGAGTCTCGCTGTGTCAACAAGACAGCACGTGGGGGTAGTCTGCTGCAGAACATCAAGTTCAATAATGTGCGCAGAGCAACGTATTCAGAAACACTTGTGCCCGCAGTGTCACTGTATTGTGTTGTCAGATCTGCAACGCACCGTCATCTACCGTGGTTTACCGTGCAGGCAAGCTATCCATCTCCACGTTCTGTGGTTTCACCGTCCTCCAACCACTTTTTGTTCTGCCATTCATAAAAAATAAACGTGCCTAAAATAATGGATAGGCTGATAGAATACATTATGGACATTAAGCAATAGTTAATTTTAACGGAAAGGAATGTGAGGGTAAAAACTGTTGAAGTAGAAATGGTTCAAATGGCTCTGAGCACTATGGGACTTAACATCTGAGGTCATCAGTCCCCTAGAACTTAGAACTACTTAAACGTAACTACCATAATGACATCACACACTCCCATGCCCGAGGCAGGATTCGAACCTGCGACCGTAGCGGTCGCGCGGCTCCAGACTGTAGCGCCTACAACCGCTCGGTCACTGCTGCCGGCTGTTGAAGTAGACTAAGAGATGACTGTAATAAGCAGGTTCAGATGACTGTGGTGTGCAATAGTCATACGAAGTTCATGAGACATGTATATAGGGGCTGTTCCCTTTCAAATTGGACGAAAAGTGAGAAAATTGACAACGTATTTCTTAAAATAGTTTATGATTTTTATTTGTGTGATTTATGGTAAACCGGTCGGTGTTGCCGAGCGGTTCGAAGCGCTTCAGTCTGGAACCGCGCGATCGCTACGGTCGCAGGTTCGAATCCTACCTCGGGCAAGGGTGTGTGTGATGTCCTTAGGTTAGTTAGGTTTAAGTAGTTCTATATTCAAGGGGACTGATGACCTTAGATGTTAAGTCCCATAGTGGTCGAGCCATTTGAACCATTTATGGTAAAAGAAAACACCTTCCATAAAGTTCTCTTAAATGTTTACTAGCACTCGAGTTAAAATTCGGTATAGCTTCCGTCACTTTCTGAACGCGACTGATATCGCATATCAGTGAACTACGATTAACTACGATTCAATTTGGAAGTGAATGTTTGTTGTTCATAGAGATTCACAACAATAATTAATACAACTTTTCAAAACCTTGTATTCATGTACTAAGCATAAACACAATTTTTATAAATATTAAATTTACGTAGGCTTGAACATTTCTTTAAACATTGATTTCAGTTTTAAGTTTTATGGAACTCCTTTTCTGAAACTCAGAAAAAAATTAAATATTAAATATTGAAGCGCACGCTGTACGAAGGTTTCGATGGGTGCCCTGGAACAAACAGCAGGCGATCGACAATGGACTCGTCGTGATTGATGGGTGGTGCTGCTGAGTCTATTTACTTTATTTCTCCTGCGGTTCTCCATTGAAAATACTATAAAAAGTTTACCAGTGTGGTTTTTAAATCAAATGCTGAGCAATGTAGCATAATTTATATTCCATTTAAAATTCTGATAAAATATGAAACATGATGAAAATTACATTAGATGTAAGTTCCGTAAATACCGCACAAATACCACATCTAACTATACACTGTTATCTTCTTTATCTGTCAACTTTATTTGAGAATTTTAGTTTGAATAGTTCTTGATCTACGAGTATCAGAATCACGTGATTTTATTACATTATGTTGACAAATAAAACAGCGCGGAAGCACTTGTCTATCACAGCTGCGAGTTTGCAAAAGATGTTAATTTAACGTCTACTTTAAGTAACAAAAAATACAAGGCTTCCTCTTGTCCGAAACCAAACGGAGCAGCCCATATGGTACAGGTGGTGTTACGTAAATGTGAGTTGAACTTTAATCGTCTACTAGACGCAGTACCGTGCCGCTTGCGCGGGAGTGGCGCAGAAAATATTTGAGTCGATAGGTCAGGCTGCCGGCCGCCTTGTGTTTCGGGCTGCACCGCGCCTCGTTAAATTATTTCGGTGGCGCCACCTCTTTGTGGAAATAATTATTTTCCCGCGGCGAGGCCGCCGCCTTCTGCTCCCACCGCCAGCGCACGCTAGGAGCCGGGCCGGGCCGCTACGTGGCTGGCGTGTTTGGTTTGTCTCCGCTCGATGTGACGTCATGGCGTGTCCACCGCGACACCGCCGCGAGATTGTGTTTGACTTTAATTCTGGCACCTGCAAATTGCGCCAGCCACTCAGCCCTGTGCACACGGCCCGCACTGTGTGCCGGGGTGGGGGTAAGGGTAAGGGTAAGCGTAAGGGAGCACAGCGGGTCCGATGTCGGAGGTGACCCACATTTGCGCCGGTGCCGATGAGGGACGGACAGCTGACAGTCGCGTGGCGGATCAGCGGATCAATAGCCGGCCGGAATGTCGCGTCGCGCCGCCTGCTACTTCTGCGGTCATCACGACTCGGCTTGCGGAAGGCAGGGGGAAATTTCTGGCAACGTGTCTGCACCGACGTATGCGGTGATGCGAGGGAGCAAAACGCCGCGCTTAAAAATGCTGACAGAATGGTAGGGTCAAGTGTTTCATGTACCCAACAGAAGGATAGTCGTACTGTACAGACTCAAAGTTTGAATATCACACACTTCCTCAGCTTAGGCAAATGGAGCAAATTTTTTTTTTTGTTTTTTGTTGTTTTTGCATTAGATGTAGTCTCTACAGGGCCTTATGCAGGCACCATTTAGTTCGTGGGCGGTTCTTGCGAAAACCCTAAAAGCGTTTTTCACCATTTTTCGCCGTCAGCAATGGATATATAAATAATTAAGAGCAAAAAAGGTTGATATTTCAACCGCGTATTCTCTAGGCGTTTATCCAGAAATGCCATCTTCCGGTTTTAAAAAAAATCTTTATCCGTTATTGGTAAGTACCCCAAAAACGTCCTTTTTAGTACCTCAACCGAACCGCGGATTCCAAGACGGCTACGCACAGCAAATGGCTGAAATTTTTACGATATATTTCTGAGATCCAGATCTCCAAACGCCTCGAAACTTTTCTCGATATTTCTACCCGTTTCCGAGATACAGAGGCTCTCAATTGCCCTACTTGTGCACGTAAAGAACGCGTGTAAAGTACGGTGGGAGGCGACAACGTAGTTTATAAATGGTTCAAATGGCTCTGAGCACTATGGGACTCAACTGCTGTGGTCATAAGTCCCCTAGAACATAGAACTACTTAAACCTAACTAACGTAAGGACAGCACACGACACCCAGCCATCACGAGGCAGAGAAAATCCCTGACCCCGCCGGGAATCGAACCCGGGAACCCGGGCGTGGGAAGCGAGAACGCTACCGCAAACGTAGTTTATAAAGTGGTGTAGTACGGAGAAATACACTGCGATGTGTCTCTGTTATCACCAGAATGGTTCTGGGAACTCCATTATAGTACTGAAACAAATGAAAAAAAAATTGTGCTCGTAAAATCCGATACAAGGCGTAAAAATAGTTCTGCGTTTTTTGCTTCTCATTCACAAACTACCAAAATTATTGTGATGCACGTATTTATTTTATACACTCCCGGAAATGGAAAAAAGAACACATTGACACCGGTGTGTCAGACCCACCATACTTGCTCCGGACACTGCGAGAGGGCTGTACTAGCAATGATCACACGCACGGCACAGCGGACACACCAGGAACCGCGGTGTTGGCCGTCGAATGGCGCTAGCTGCGCAGCATTTGTGCACCGCCGCCGTCAGTGTCAGCCAGTTTGCCGTGGCATACGGAGCTCCATCGCAGTCTTTAACACTGGTAGCATGCCGCGACAGCGTGGACGTGAACCGTATGTGCAGTTGACGGACTTTGAGCGAGGGCGTATAGTGGGCATGCGGGAGGCCGGGTGGACGTACCGCCGAATTGCTCAACACGTGGGGCGTGAGGTCCCCACAGTACATCGATGTTGTCGCCAGTGGTCGGCGGAAGGTGCACGTGCCCGTCGACCTGGGACCGGACCGCAGCGACGCACGGATGCACGCCAAGACCGTAGGATCCTACGCAGTGCCGTAGGGGACCGCACCGCCACTTCCCAGCAAATTAGGGACACTGTTGCTCCTGGGGTATCGGCGAGGACCATTCGCAACCGTCTCCATGAAGCTGGGCTACGGTCCCGCACACCGTTAGGCCGTCTTCCGCTCACGCCCCAACATCGTGCAGCCCGCCTCCAGTGGTGTCGCGACAGGCGTGAATGGAGGGACGAATGGAGACGTGTCGTCTTCAGCGATGAGAGTCGCTTCTGCCGTGGTGCCAATGATGGTCGTATGCGTGTTTGGCGCCGTGCAGGTGAGCGCCACAATCAGGACTGCATACGACCGAGGCACACAGGGCCAACACCCGGCATCATGGTGTGGGGAGCGATCTCCTACACTGGCCGTACACCACTGGTGATCGTCGAGGGGACACTGAATAGTGCACGGTACATCCAAACCGTCATCGAACCCATCGTTCTACCATTCCTAGACCGGCAAGGGAACTTGCTGTTGCAACAGGACAATGCACGTCCGCATGTATCCCGTGCCACCCAACGTGCTCTAGAAGGTGTAAGTCAACTACCCTGGCCAGCAAGATCTCCTGATCTGTCCCCCATTGAGCATGTTTGGGACTGGATGAAGCGTCGTCTCACGCGGTCTGCACGTCCAGCACGAACGCTGGTCCAACTGAGGCGCCAGGTGGAAATGGCATGGCAAGCCGTTCCACAGGACTACATCCAGCATCTCTACGATCGTCTCCATGGGAGAATAGCAGCCTGCATTGCTGCGAAAGGTGGATATACACTGTACTAGTGCCGACATTGTGCATGCTCTGTTGCCTGTGTCTATGTGCCTGTGGTTCTGTCAGTGTGATCATGTGATGTATCTGACCCCAGGAATGTGTCAATAAAGTTTCCCCTTCCTGGGACAATGAATTCACGGTGTTCTTATTTCAATTTCCAGGAGTGTATGATTGCTATAGCAGGGAAAAGGAGGTAACCAGGTGTAAATTGCTGCTACAGGAGTACAAAAAAGCCAATACGCTGCTCTTTAACAGGTTGAGTGAAAAATGAGCTATTAGCTGCCTCATTCTACCTACCTCAGCGCCTTTGAAAATTTTCCCAAATTTTTGGCGTGCTAACATATTCGCCCTTTCTTATGCTGAGAGAGAAGAAGACAGTGGCAGCTAAAAAAGTCGGAAGAGTGGTAAATACTGGAAGATAGTGGAGAGTTATTGAGGTATAGAAATTGCGACGAAGACAATGTCAGTGTGAGAGGTAGAAAGGGACACCGTGGCAGAGGAACATAGTTGACGGTGCTAAGAAGAGAGTAAAGGAGACTGTACCAGTGGAATAAGAAGGAGGCGAATGGAGGTTGGTGAGAGTCAGTGATATCGAGAAATTAAGTCTATGACATTCAACGGGGAACAGAGAGATAATGGCAGTGAAAACAGAGAGTAGCATCGGAAGGGAATGAATGAGATAGTAGCAGTAAGACAGAGACGGTGACACTTAGAGGAGACAGTAGAAGTGGGGCAGCACGAAGGATACTGTGAGACAACAGACAGTGACAGTTACAGAGATACAAAGAGATAATGACAATGAGTTACGCTGAGTGAGTGAGTGAAAATGTACAGTTGGAAGTGGACGAGTACGAGCGAGTGCACTAGTGTGTGCGAGTGAGCTACAGTTAGAGGAGCTTGTGAAAGTGAGAGGTGAGTTACATGTTAAAAGGAGCCCGGATACGTTCGCACGCCAAAATTTTTGGAAAAATTTTCAAAGATGCTGAGGAAGCTAGAAAGAGGCAGTTGATATCCCACTTTTCAGTGAGACTTTTAAGCAGGATCAATATTTGCCCCCCTTCTTTTTTTTTTTTTTTTTTTTTTTTTTTTTTTTTTTTTTTTTTTTTTTGCTGCTGTAGGAACATTTTTCCTCTGGTTCTGCACGGAGTAGGGAGGAAACGCCTCCTGCTCTGTGCGTATGAGGTGAAATACGCAGCAGGTTTCTCAAACATAAATCACATTTGGAAGGCGCTTGTGTGTAAGAAGGTCGTGTTATGCCTCGAGTGAGACCGAGAAACGTGTCGGAATCGGACAGCTGTAGGACGGTGGCCTATCGTGACTGGATATTACCGTTCCGGTATGCTGTATTAATACTCTTGTTCGTCGGGATCACCACTGTCATGCGAATATGGAATCGATGGATTCAGGCGTGCCATACGCAACGCCACGCAGAATCTCAGCGCCCTGCACGACTAGCTCCCGAGAGGACAGACGTATTGTTTTCTTGGCCATGAATGTTCGTACAGCCAGGGCACGTCTGAGAACGGGATTTTCTGAAGTAAGAGAACCATTCACAAGACCAGTGCAACGATTTAGGGAGCAGCACTGTCACCATGGTGGTCATTATTGCTGCTACCCACTACGCGGCAGCAGGGAGAGGCACGGACTCTTTGTGGCGTACGAAACGACAGCAACGGTCAGACTGGCGGCACCACTTCCGCTTCCCGGACGAGGACCAGTTCTGCGTATTGGACGCATCCGTTTGTGGAGGCTCCGAGGAGTAAGAATGATGTATTCCATTTGTCATCGTCATACCTGCTAGGACTTTATGAGGTGCCGTTGATTGATAAGACGGCCACCTCTGGTTGCACAGCCGGTAATCTGAACAGCAGCGTGACACTTCATACTTGTTGAGGTCGGTGGCTGTGCCCTATCTTAGAAATTAGCATCACGATATCTTCCAACAACATAACACCAGACAGCATACAGCCAGTGCTTTTCTGAACTATCTCGATAGTGTTCGATTTTTGCTCTGGCGAGCACATTCTTTAGATCTCTCACCAACAGAAATAACCGTGTGTTGCATGGGACACTGGCATACCGCCACTAGTCGGCCACAAGCAGAAGCCCTTTGGCAAGGCACACCTCTCATCCAAGTTCGGCTCGATGTACAGCGAGTCTATACCAGTTATGAGTGCCACAGGTTCCAACTCTGCGTATTAAACTTTACACCTCGTATTCCCTAAAATTACCTACAATTTTATCATGTGTGCTTCCTTCTGTACTCTATACGAACAACAAGTGAAATTATTTGCTCTCCTTTCTGGCCTTCTAATTTTAATAGCGAGTAGCGTAACTGATCACCTCAGTATCCAGTATCACTATAGTCCATTCGACCAGTTAAATTGCACGACAATTAAAGAGATGTATTAAGGTAACCATATGTTTAAGTGAATAAGATCCGAGCGGTTCAAGGCGCTACAATCTGGAACCGCGCGACCGCTACGGTCGCAGGTTCGAATCCTGACTCGGACATGGATGTGTGTGAGGTCCTTAGATTAGTTAGGTTTAAGTAGTGATGACCATAGAAGATAAGTCCCATAGTGCTCAGAGCCATTTTACAACAAATAAGAGGCGCTTAAGAAAACCTTGCGTGGTGTCATATTACATGTAACTAGTTGCGGCCTTCCAAACAGCTAGGCTTACAGTAGTACAAACTGACAAACCCTCCACTGTACTCCACACTGCGATTTAATTTAAACCAGCAATTGCGGACTCAACAATAAATAAAAATACCACACGTTATTAATGAAGGAATAAACAGCTGTGTAAGTAATAGTATTTTCAGTGAGTTACAATTAAGCAAATCAGCTTTAAACACAGATAATGTTTTAAAAGCAAGCCACTGTGATCTGGGCAGAAGGCCTTCAATGAACTGTTGGTGAAGCCCGATCAACAGGGACTTACATACATTGAGCGAAAATAATAGTGCTCCTAGCCGAAATCTACATCTGCACAATAAAATTTAAAATAGGACGACAGATTGCTGCAATCTATAATTCACAAATTAACGAGAGCTTCGCGTTGCTGCCTCGCCCGTCAACAACCTTCAGTCGCGAATAGCAATTTTGTTTTTTTGTTTATTTTTTTTATTTTTTATTTTTTATTTTTTTAAAAAAATTTCTTTATTATCAAACCATTATAATTATACAAATTTAACCCACTACCTTAATACATTAGTGGGTCCTAACAGTGATACATTTATATTAAAGATTTTTTGCAGCATTAATATAGTTATTAGTGAGTGAGCTACAGTTAACATTAGTAACAATGGGCTTCTAATATCTACTTATATTATTTATGCCTAATTCCTATTACTAATCTAATTTATATATGTATACTGCAGCGTCACATATGTGCCAGTGAAGATATAAACCTACTTTTACTTGCCCTGCTCTTCGAGCTAACCCCGAAGAGCATGCCCCTGGCACTGGGCGGGCCTCGATGTTAATTCGCTGCAGTCCCTAACTTAATTTCCTATAACTAAGTCCTACAAACTAACCTATCCTACGTCATGTCCGGTGTGTGTGTCGCAATCGGTAGTTGTTCCCCACTCCCCCTAGTCCTGCACGTGGCGGTTCCCAACTTAGAGGTAGTCGGCCAGTCCTCGCACAGGCGGTATGGGAATAGGGCTCTTAGACTCAATTGGTGGTTATTGTCGCTCATTTTTTACTGTATCTCTCCTAAATAGTCGATTAGTACTTTTCGAGATACCTCGTTTGCCAGAGTGTTCAATGTCTGAAAAGTTTCTTCTCGTCTAAGTAGTTGGTATGTGTCGCGGTTGGGTAGTCTGTCTCGTAGTCCGTTGGCGATATCATTGAAGAGGGGACACTCGTAAACTACGTGCTCAGGCGTGCCCTCCGGATCGCCACAGTCACACGCTGGTGTTGCCCTTTTCCCAAATCGACATAAATATGTCGGGTAGGGTCCATGGCCAGTGAGAAAGTGGATCAACCCTCGCGTAGGCTCAAAGTACTTCAGTTCAAGGCGTTCCCTCACATCGGGTAGGAACTGGAAGGTTCTTCGTCCAGTCTCTTCTGCCTCCCAAATCTCCTGCCAGAGCTATTCCCCTCTTATCCTTATCTCTCTTTTATCCCTCAATCTAATACCCATGATATCAGCAATCTTCTCATAATTTCCCTTCTTGGCCCAATACCAAGCCGCCTGTTCTCTAATCTTTATGTCCAGAGGGCAGAGCCCCATTATGATTAATAGGGCTCCCCCTGGAGATGTTCTATAGGCACCTACGGATCTTAATACCATGCTTCTCTGGACCCTTCTCACTGCCATGGTGGGCACAACCCTCGTGAGCCTGTGCGCCCAGACTCCCGAGCCGTAGCCCACAACTGAGGTTAAAATACTGTTGTGGTAAAGTCTAATTAGGTGTGGAGGAAGATGAAATCTTTTGTGGCCTATGGAAATTAGGTTATTTAAAATCTGAAGGGCTCTCTGGGTGACAGTTTCAATGTGCTTCCCGAAGCTCCACCTCTCATCAATGATAACTCCCAGGTAACGTGTCTCTCGTCGTCGGAGAACTGGTGATCCGTCTATTCTAACAGTCGGGTTCCTAATAAGATTTCCTTTCAGTAGTAAGTAGGTGGATTTACTGGGTGATATCGTCATTTTTGTCGCTTGGCACCACTGCTGAAGTTGGTCTAATGCTGTCACTATTTTTGGTTCAATGTCTTCGCGGCTACGGCCGCCAACCAACAGGAGGAGGTCATCCGCGTAGGCTATCACCTCTAGCACCTCATCGCTTTGTTGTAATCTATCTAATAAAGGCTCCATATGTATGTCCCAGAAAAGCGGTCCTAAGACGGAACCTTGGGGACATCCTTTGGTAATTATCTTCCCGATTCTTTCGCTAGATGATGATAACCAGACCTCCCCATCGTTACAATAGCTCCTCAGGCAACCATATAGCGGCCCTGGACACTCTTTCTCCCGCAAGCAGGAGAAGAGCGAAGGCCACCAAAGGTTGTCGAAGGCGCCACTGATATCAACCATGATGACAACCACGTATTTGTGCTGGGTCGAGCTGCAGACCTCGGCCGCCAGGGCGATTGCATCAGATGCTGACCGTCCCGGCCTGAACCCGAATTGCCTATCGCTCACCCCGCACAATTTTGTTTACGTTTCTGAGGTAACGTGCAGTATTGTTGCATCTGCTGGCGACTTTAGTTCTCAGTCAGCACAGACGGCAGAGTTTTGTACGTCGCGCTTGAAAGCTGGCAACAGCTCTGACATCTGATCTTCCCTCGCAATATGGACTACAGTGGAAGGTTTGTCATTTTGTACTACCGTAGGCCTAGCTGTTTGGGAGACCGCAACTAGTTAGACGTAATATGACACCACGCAAGGTTTTCTTAAGCGCCTCTTATTTGTTGTAAGACATCCCATTCACGTAAACATATGACTACCTCTCATCATATAGACAGATATGTGGAAGACACATGTCGAACGTTAAAATTCAGAAGAGAGGGATTAGCTGACAAGGAGTGACAGTTGTTCCTAGCCTGTCTCTTAAGGTATTCTATAAAGTGTCTTAAAAAAGGTAGAATATTTTGAGACGTATTAGTACTCATCGAAACGTGAAAAAACTTGGGTCCGAAAATAAATACGTTCTGAGACATGAACACTTCTTCACGGGAGGGGCTGATACAGTTTTGTTTGCGCATATGAGTGAATTCCTAAACATTGGCGTTAAGTCAACAGTATATTTTGACGTCTTTCTGTATCATAGTAGTCTCAGTACTCCTTAGTCTGGGAATTAGAACTGTGTGAGTGGAGTTGTCTTGTACTGCAGTTTCAGTCGTAGTAATGTGCGTTATTGAACAATAAATAACTCGCAACTTTGAATATGTATCAGGGATTTCTACAAATGACTTCACTTTTGTGTTTACGGTTATTGTGTTAAAGATTTTTTGTTCTAACGAACTGATTAGCACAATTTCTTTTCTGTTTTCGGCCACTTGTTAGGATCGGAAGCCTACTAGTGATGTGATTTTTCTGCTATGGTTTGTCAAATAGAAATGATAAACGAGTCCGTAATGTCTACGCTGAATAGTATTCACATTGCAGGATAACAAATGATAATCTGTTAGACGGACTGTTTCAGCGTCTTAGGCGCACGGGTCCTCTAACGTCCCAAAAGGTAAACTGTGAAAGGTCTCATTCGCGCAGCATGCATGTGGAGGAGGAGGGGAGAGGAGGGACACACCTTAACCTCTTGCGACTATTTAGGTTTCTGGTTACCTGACAGGTGAAGAAATTGGGCTACACCCCTCCATTCAAAAATGGTTCAAATGGCTCTGAGCACTATGGGACTCAACTGCTGAGGTCATTAGTCCCCTAGAACTTAGAACTAGTTAAACCTAACTAACCTAAGGACATCACAAACATCCATGCCCGAGGCAGGATTCGAACCTGCGACCGTAGCGGTCTTGCGGTTCCAGGCTGCAGCGCCTTTAACCGCACGGCCACTTCGGCCGGCCTCCATTCAATGATGTGGAGATTCTGCAAGGCAGCTTCTTCAATGCATGTCGGCATGTTAAAAAACAACTAAGGCATTTCAGCGGGTGGTTGATTCTCCGAAGGGCAGAGGGATGTATTCCCATGGATGGACGTTACATTGATGTCCTCTTATGAACAAATATTATCGTCCAAAGTATGCTTCTCTGAACCTATATTTATTGGAGATGCTTCTCTGGTTTCGAAGACTACTCCTCACTGTTCTGGGAATCGTCGAAGTGGTAACGTCCATTTTACTCCTTAGTGTCGTAATTTACTGAATGTGTAAGTTTCAGCTTAACTGATTTCTTAATTCATTCATTAGTAGGTTACAGTCATTATACAATAACTTGGGATACCTTGCATAAGCAAAAATTGAGAATAATTTTGCGATCTTTGAAATTTATAGCAGTGGTTTCTCCGTACTCTATACCCTTGTGATTGTGGGGCACGGGGCCACGTGAATCTAGGAGTGTGACTAGTTTTCTGAATAAATCATGTAACTGATTTAAGCAGTTTGTGAGTGACTTTAACATTCGGTAGTAGTATGAAGAACAAGGCCACTGTGTTTTGTGCTGATTTCAGTGAGTTTTCTTTGTGCATGGTTGGTAGCCGTTACCCCCGATTTTGTTCGCAAGACTGTACTTTAGTATTTTTTACTAGAATCTGAATCAGTTTCATTGCTTAAGTAGCTTCTCGAGTTTTATTGCTTGATTCACTACAAGATCTTCCTTGTCGTGAATTTTTGTTATATTTTATCTACTTTTCTTTGGATTGGGAAGCCACGAGGTTATTATTGATTTATCGTGACACCTGCCTTTTGGAAGAATTACTCAAAGACGTAGTTCCTATTCATCGTTCCTAATTGCCATCCCGCGTATTTTTTTATAAATTTGGCCGGAATTTTCTGTTAAAGTATTCGACCATCGAGGCTAGTCTCCGTCTAACCCAGTTTGGATCTTGTTTCCTTTATTAAATTATTAAGTGATTACTTGCTCTGTGATAGTTATTTTGAATGTGTGCGTGTGTAATCCATCTTTCCCACCGGACTGCCTATTTCAAATAATGCATTTCGGACCTTTCTAACAGCAATATTGTGTACCAGCATTCCATGGTAGGTTAAGGTTTTTCTTTTAAAGACACGTTTGTTCATTTGCTTCCATTTTAAACATTTAATCATGAAATATATGCATAGCAAAAGCCATCCCTGATGTTCAACAATCCACACACTATTTACCCAGTTTTCTATCGAGACTCCTCCCGGCCAGGCTAGCTTACACGTCTTGTATAATTTTTTAGTATATTTAATAGCATTTTCCAAGCTGATTCTCGTATAGAATTCATCAAGAATTATCACGGTAATCAAAATTTCATTAATTTTTTTCTGAATTGAGGACTATCTACTAAATATTCAGAGTAATTAAGTGGTAGGTCAATTCAGGAGGCAACCCGAGATGTCTTCTGAATCAAATTCTAATTTAAATTCAGATAATAAATTACCAGGATTCTTCACAAAATATTTTGCCATCAGGCTACATAACTATATAAATGAACAGGTGCGTTACAGTGCTTCCGAGTGGACAAGTGAAGAATACCGTCTAGACTTAGTAACTAATGAAATAGCCGGCCGAAGTGGCCGTGCGGTTAAAGGCGCTGCAGTCTCGAACCGCAAGACCGCTACGGTCGCAGGTTCGAATCCTGCCTCGGGCATGGATGTTTGTGATGTCCTTAGGTTAGTTAGGTTTAACTAGTTCTAAGTTCTAGGGGACTAATGACCTCAGCAGTTGAGTCCCATAGTGCTCAGAGCCATTTGAACCATTTGAACTAATGCAATAAATTAAACTGCAGTGACTGTTTGGTTAAAATCACTTACATTACGAGGCTGGTATGTTTCTTTCAATCCTAATAGAACGCATTCTTATCTGAATTCAAAGAAGTAATTGAGAAGCAACAGAAAATGTCTCGTCCTTATGCCACTATGCCCTGCAGCAATGGCTAGTGAGTTCCGTATTCCCACCAAGTGTTGCTAACAGAGAAACACTAAAAGCGTTTAATCTTCACCGAACGTCCCATATATGCTCCATACGTACTGAAATAAACTTTTTGTCATCAGCAGATGGACTCTAAAAAATTGGATATTTAATTCGCGTACGGACACCAAAATTATCTTTTCGGTACTTTTGCGAAATACTGGCAGAGATTATTGGAAAATGATAATATCCTCCATCGTCTTTGGCCAGTCAGAGTTTCTTTCTTTCTATGTTATAAAAGCCCAAATATTTTAAGCTATTCATAAAAAAGTTTCACCGCTGTGCCGCACAATAAATGATGCTAATACTAAATGTGTGGCAGAAGTGAATCATTGCCGCGAAGAGCGAAACTGAAGAGACAGGCTGTTTACTAGCGCTACCATCGCCCGTGTGGACATCAAAGGATGTGGAAAAAATGCAGGAATTGCTCTTTCTGGCGTGTGTTATACGCCACCAATGAGTGCAAGCACAGCGTGCCTTTCAACCAGTTTACATGAATGCCGGCACTGGCCAGTAACAAAGGCTGTGTTCAATTGCTTATCAGGTCTTTCGATTTACGCCAGAGCCATATTGCTTTGATGATGTTGACGTTCAGCGCATGCTGAACGAGGGATATATCAGGATTCGGGTTGGCGCTCCTTAGCTGTTGCTTTGATGGCACAAAATGCTCCCACCAACTGAAATTGCTGTGATATCAGTGGGGGTTCTTTTTACACCGTAGGAATGCGTGTCACGGTTATAAATGGTTAGCACGACAAAACAAACTTATGTTCTGTGATAGAGATAATATTTTCTTACTACAAACATATTAAAATCCTCTATCAATCCCATCCGGTAAGGGTCCCAATCTGCCCAGTAATACTGTGGAAAAACACGAACAAGCACAGTGGACATGGTTCCTTTAATGTAGCTGCCATACATTGAAAGTGTTCCGAATGAAACACAATTTTTGTTTGATATTCCCAGTAATATTTTGATATTTTCATTCCAATTCAGTTTGCTCCGAAAAGTAGCCCTTACATTTGTATTTGAGTTGACAGCGTCTAAATTTGTGTCGATTGTCGTGTAACAAAAACATAACGAAATTCTCTTAGTGGTCCTGTGGAGCCCTCACGTTTTATGTAGTTCATCTCCAGCGCAGATTTTCGCATCTTTCAAATATCCTGTTTACATAATTTCGATTTTCTGTTGATTTCACGAGACGGTGAACAACGACATCGTTTCCAAAAATCTAATTGGGCTACTCATATTGGCCCATCACATTTCCTTTGTGAACATCATATATAACTTCGGTTTCTCTAAATAATTTAAATGCGTGAAATATGCCAAAATGCACCTTGTTCCGGAGTCAATGTCAAACTTTATATCCCTCTATACTTTATATCCCTCTATACTTGATTAACTAAGTTAGAAGTCTGGAGGAAGACAAGACACAATACCTATACCACCCCGATACCTCCACGTGTAGTAAAGCAATAGAGTACCCTTCCATTCTTTTGGTTGATTTAAAATCATATTCGAGACATAGTATACGTTACTGATAACGTATCATTTGATGAGCATCCATCGAAATTTGAAGTATAATCTGTCCATAGAAAAATAACAGTGCTGAAAGCATGTTTACATCTTTAGTTTGTTTGGCATTACAGCAGTGCAAGATTTCATCGATATATGTCGAAAGCGGTTGGAGACAGGGTGGACCCTTTTATGACCAGTAAACTCGCTCGTATAAAGTTGCTTCAAACGTCTGGTTACATTACAAAAGTTTTAAAACATTGGACGTTAAGCGTATAAGCGAGAAAAGGTTATCCTCAACGTCTGTTGGCAGTTGTTAAATGCTCTAATTACGAAATACTGAAGGAATATAGTGTGACTAACCTGCGCTCCATTTATACCATCAGATTACCAGGCGAATTCAGTCGAGACTGCAAAGCTATATTTTTTGCTATTATGACATGAAAACGTCGGTCGTGCTTAGCGACACTTTTTGTTATTGTCAGATGCATTCGTTATCTCGTCTCTTTTGTGTTGGTTACATGACTAAGTGAATGAGACGAAAATCATAATTACTCTTACTGAAGGGGATCCCTGTTGGTCCCACTGCGTAGTCGATGCCATACAAAAATATATTTTTTGGGATATGATTTCTCTTCGTTCCAATGGAAATAACTATGTTAATTGTTGGGAGCATGAACTGACATTGTTGTTTTGTCTGACTTCATTTGGTTTATCATTTGGCACTGGTATGAGAGTTACAATTGCTGTTTCTGTTAGTGTACTAAAAATGTCAGAAAGATACCGTGAAAGATATCATCTAAAGATCCCAGTGAATTTTAGTGAAGTAATTTCCCTGATGCAGAATAATAGTGAAGAGCTTACTAGTGACAATGAATCAGAACCATCAGAAACTGAGAATGTATTAGAGGTAGAAGAAGAAAGGGCAGTTGAAACAGAAAACTGTAGCGTTGAAGATTATGTTGAAAATATTCCAAATGATAAAAACTATATTAGTAAAAACGCAATAGCTTCGTCTAGAAATCCACCAAAAGGTACGCGTTATTGAAATGCTTCCAGGACTTATATGAGCCTCTAGTGGAATTGAATCAGTAAGAGTTGCTTTCGACTGGTTCGTTGATGACAGTAATTTAAAGATTCTTGTAGATTGTACCAGTGAAAGGCACGGGCATATTATGAGGAATGGAACATAAGACATGTAGAAAATTAGAAACGATGGTTGCCGACGGCTTTTGATGAAATGTACTTATTTTTAGGGGTTCTGGTAACTATTGTTGTTTTGGAAGCTTTTAGGGAGTCTATGGAGTTGTTGTGGACCACAGATCCTGTGTACAAAAGAGACCTTTTTCCTTGCTTCATTGTCTCGAACTCGATTTCAGCTGTTACCTACGTTCATCAGACTTGATGACATCACAAGAAACGAAATAAGAAAGAATAATAAACACGCTGCTTTGAGAAAGGTCCTCACATTGTTCGCCAAGCACTGCAAGTCTAATTACAATCCTTATTTGCATTTAACACTTGACAAAAAACTTGTTTCTTTTTTCGAGGTCGTTGTCTGTTTGTTGTTCATATTATGCACTGAACTTACAAGAGTACACTGGAAAAGAAGGGAATGCCTCAGAAACAAATAGAGGACGAAGAACAGTGCTGGATTCAATGAACTGTCTTAAAGGAGGTTATGGCATCGCCACTGACAATTTTATACGTCTTTTCCGCTTGAAATTGAGTCTTTGTTGATTATGCAGGAAGAATAAAAAGAAATACTTAAATCTTTGTTGCCTAACCTTATAAAGAAGGTAAAGTCATCTTTCTTCGGTTTTACTGAAAAAAATGGCTCTGAGCACTATGGGACTTAACAGCTGTGGTCATCAGTCCCCTAGAACTTAGAACTACTTAAACCTAACTAACCTAAGGACATCACACACATCCATGCCCGAGGCAGGATTCGAACCTGCGACCGTAGCAGTCGCGCGATTCCGGACTGCGCGCCTGGAACCGCGAGACTACTCCGTTTTACTGAAAATATTTCCTTATTAAATAAACGGTGCTGGGGAATTGTATGTGGGATAGTACGCTGTCAGATGATGTTTGTTTCCGTTTGTCCGTTCGTTTTCCGCCGTTTGCGGAAATTATCGGATTGAGGTCTTCCTTACACTGCACGGACCTAAGTGAGATCCACCGTTAACACTACTACCGCGCCGCTTCGTAAAACAGAAGAACACACCGCATCGCATGAGGTGTGAGAGTCTATTTCAACAAGGTTCTAGGAGGAAGACCAAGGTTAGCGCCGGGTATCCAATCCGGTTGATAAAAATGTGAAATTAAGAGATAATTGAAAGGAGAGTTGTTTCTGTTAAATTCCATTAACCGTAATGCACACAGGTAATAATAGCTACCAGCTACGCTTCAGCACTCCATGCCCCAACCATTACGTTGCATATTGTCAAAAATGTAAACTTTAATTCCAATTTGCTAAGCCATGAATTATTTACAATAGTACTAGAACACTGTTCACGATAAACATCATCTTACCAAGTGCTGTGTTCGCAAAACGAAATATAGTGTGAGGAGGGCTATGCGAGAGGCGATCAGTGAATTCGAAAGTAAAGCTCTATGTACTGACATAGCAGAAAATCCTAAGAAATTCTGGTCTTATGTCAAAGCGGTAGGTGGATCGAAACAAAATGTCCAGACACTCTGTGACCAAAATGGTACTAAAACAGAGGATGACAGACTAAAGGTCGAAATACTAAATGTCTTTTTCTAAAGCTGTTTCACAGAGGAAGGCTGCACTGTAGTTCCTTTTCTAGACAGTCGCACAGATGACAAAATGGTAGATATCGAAATAGACGACAGAGGGATAGGGAAATAATTAAAATCGCTCAAAAGAGGAAAGGCCGCTGGACCTGATGGGATACCAGTTCGATTTTACAAAGAGTACGCGAAAGAACTTGCCCCCCTTCTTGCAGCGGTGTGCCGTAGGTCTCTAGAAGAGCGTAGTGATCCAAAGGATTGGAAGAGGGCACAAGTCATCCCCGTTTTCAAGAAGGGACGTCGAACAGATGTGCAGAACTATAGACCTATATCTCTAACGTCTATCAGTTGTAGAATTTTGGAACACGTATTGTGTTAGAGTATAATGACTTTTCTGGAGACTAAAAATCTACTTTGTAGGAATCAGCATGGGTTTCGAAAAAGACGATCGTGTGAAACCCAGCTCGCGCTATTCGTCCACGAGACTCAGAGGGCCATAGACATGGGTTTCCAGATAGATGCCGTGTTTCTTGACTTCCGCAAGGCGTTCGATACAGTTCCCCATAGTCGTTTAATGAAAAAAGTAAGAGCATATGGACTATCATACCAATTGTGTGATTAGATTGAAGAGTTCCTAGATAACAGAACGCAGCATGTCATTCTCAATGGAGAGAACTCTTCCGAAATAAGAGTGATTTCAGGTGTGCTGCAGGGGAGTGTCGTGGGACCGTTGCTATTCACAATATACATAAATGACCTTGTGGATAACATCGGGAATTCACTGAGGCTTTTTGCGGATGATGCTGAAGTATATCGAGAGTTCGTAACAATGGAAAATTGTACTGAAATTCAGGAGGATCTGTAACGAATTGACGCATGGTGCTGGGAATGGCGATTGAATCTCAATGTAGACAAGTGTAATGTGCTGCGAATACATAGAAAGAAAGATCCCTTATCATTTAGCTACAATATAGCGGGTCAGCAACTGGGAACAGTTAATTCCATAAATTATACGGGAGTAGGCATTAGCAGTGATCTAAAATGGAATGACCATATAAAATTAATCGTCGGTAAAGCAGATGCCAGACTGAGATTCATTGGAAGAATCCTAAGGAAATGCAATCCGAAAACAAAGGAAGTAGGTTACAGTACACTTGTTCGCCCACTGCGTGAATACTGCTCACCGGTGTGGGATCCGTACCAGATAGGGTTGATAGAAGAGATAGAGAAGATCCAACGGAGAGCAGCGCGCTTCGTTACAGGATCATTTAGTAATCGCGGAAGCGTTACGGGGACGATAGATAAACTCCAGTGGAAGACTCTGCAGTAGAGACGCTCAGTAGCTCGGTACGCGCTTTTGTTGAAGTTTCGAGAACATACCTCCACCGAGGAGTCAAGCAGTATATTGCTCCCTCCTACGTATATCTCGCGGAGAGACCATGAGGATAAAATCAGAGAGATTAGAACCCACACAGAGGGATACCGACAATCCTTCTTTCCACGAACAATACGAGACTGGAATAGAAGAGAGAACCGATAGAGGTACTCAAGGTACCCTCCGCCACACAGCGTCAGGTGGCTTGCGGAGTGTGGATGTAGCTGTAGATTTAGATGTAGTACTTGCATTTCTGAATTGATCATAGTAAAACCTACACAGCACTCGGCGGCTACGTATCCACGTGAGGTTGAAATAATGAAAAGTTGAAATAATGAAATGTAATATTTTCTGTTTTCTAGCAGTAGTATAATAATCAGGCCCACTAATCATTGAGGTGGTGGGTTATTGACGTATCTTATGTAGTTGTAATGTATTGTGTTAAATAAACATTTTTTTTTAAAAAAAAAAGTACACTATGTGATCAAAAGTATCCGGACACCTGGCTGAAAATTACAAGTTCGTGGCGCCCTCCATCGGTAATGCTGGAATTCAGTATGGTGTTGTCCCACCCTTAGCCTTGATGACAGCTTCCACCCTCGAAGGCATACGTTCAATCAGGTGCTGGAAGGTTTCTTGGGGAATGGCAGCCCATTCTTCACGGCGTGCTGCACTGAGGAGAGGTATCGAAGTCGGTGGGTGAGGCCTGGCACGAAGTTGGCGTTCCAAAACATCCCAAAGGTGTCCTATAGGAATCAGGTCAGGACTCCGTGCAGGCCAGACCATTACAGGTGTAACCACTTCGCCACAAGCCGTGCATTATGAACAGGTGCTTGATCATGTTGAAGCCGGCCGAAGTGGCCGTGCGGTTAAAGGCGCTGCAGTCTGGAACCGCAAGACCGCTACGGTCGCAGGTTCGAATCCTGCCTCGGGCGTGGATGTTTGTGATGTCGTTAGGTTAGTTAGGTTTAACCAGTTCTAAGTTCTAGGGGACTAATGACCTCAGAAGTTGAGTCCCATAGTGCTCAGAGCCATTTTTGATCGTGTTGAAGATGCAGTCGCCATCCCTATATTACTCTTCAACAGTGGGAAGCAAGAAATTGCTTAAAACATCAGTGTAAGCCTGTGCTGTGATAGTGACACGCAAAACAAGGGCTCCAAGCATCCTCCATGAAAAACACGACCACACCATAACACCATCGCCTCCAAGTTTTACTGTTGGCACTACACACAACGGCAGATGACGTTCACCGGGCATTCGCCATACCCACACCCTGACATCGGATCGCCACATTATGTGCCGTGATTCGTCACAACACACAACGAACGTTTTCCCACTGTTCAATCGTCCAATGTTTACGCTCCTTACACCAAGCGAGGTGTCGTTTGGCATTTACCGGCGTGATGTGTGGCTTATGAGCAGCTGCTAGACCATGAAATCCAAGTTTCACCACCTCCAGCCTAACTGCCTTAGTACTTACAGTGGATCCTGATGCCGTTTGCAATTCCTGTGTGATAGTCTGGATAGAAGTCTGCGTATTACACATTACGACCCTCTTCTACTGTCGGCGGTCTCTGTCAGTCAGTATACGAGGTCGACCTGTACGCTTTTGTGCTGTACGTGTCCCTTCACGTTTCCACTTCACTATCACATCGGAAACAGTGGAACAAGGGATGTTTAGGAGTGTGGAAATCTTGCGTACGGACGTATGAAACAAGTGACACCCAATCAGAGGACCACTTTCGAAGTCCGTGAGTTCCGCAGAGCGCCCCATTCTGCTCTCACGATGTCTAATGACTACTGAGGTCGTTGTTATGGAGTACCTGGCAGTAGGTGGCAGCACAATGCATCTAATACAAAAAATGTATGTTTTTGGGTGTGTCCGGATACTTTTGATCAGATAGTCTTTTAAATTTATTAAATTGATGTCAAACATCATGAAAAAAAACTTTGAAACTTTCTCTTTTCGTTTGTGTAAGTTTGTTCATTTTGGATTTGTACTTGAATCAATACGTAGTTTTGAAAATGGGTCCGTCATTTAGAATAATACTGTAATTGTCTTTGAAGTGTATGTCATAATAGTCTGTAAACGGTGATGAGCTGTTGTTTCCTAAGTTTCGCTTAATAAGTATAATTAATTTAGGGAAATAATCCTTAATATACATTCAAATTGTATATAAAACTTGTATTGTCAAATCAACGAGAAAGAGCTTCATACAATTCCGAGGCTTTTTCTTCCAATGACTGACGGTGGCGAGCGACCATTCTATCTACTCTTTCTTATCTTTGTTGCATTCTCTTTTAAATTACTGACACCCTCAGTTTCCTTTAAATAATCTGCGGTTTCTAGTTTGTTACATTTTCTTTCTAGCTTATTACTATTACGTGATACTTCTTTGCTAAAACATTGTGCAATAGGAAAATTTGTGTTATTAAATGATGAAAACTGTAAAATACTAGGCAACAGGTCTTTAAATATGCAATAAATGAATCATTGTTTCGATATGTAAACTTTACTTTAGCGGTTACTGTAATAAAATGTGTCTGACTTTAAGAGATTACTTCACATACACTGACATAATTTGCACTAGCGGAGAGAAGTGTGTCAGAAATCCTGGAATGTTTAACTTACACGACAAAGTGTAAGGTAAAAGGGTAAAATGGACACCACATCTTAAATGTGTGTACGAAGATAGAATTGCAGTCAATATAAACAATCACAAGCCCTCAACAAAAAAAAGAGTAGTAGGAAGACCGAGAAAAAATTAACTTAAAAATGCGAGCATGTTGCCTAAACATTGAAATAAAGTAGTAGAAGAAAAAGAAGAAGAAGATCTTGAAATTGCCCTAGTCGATGCTTCAGCGAGGAAGATGGGCTGCGAGCGCCCGCTCGCAGTAGAATGGTAGCTGTCGAGTTAAGAAGGAAAGATGCGCGAAACTCAGACGTAGAAAAAACTCACGCAGCAGAGATATCGTTGCCAGAAAGTGCCAGATGTAAACTGGGGTGGTGATAGCGGGGAAAGAGAATTGTAATGCTGTGCTAACTCCATCAGCAATACCCCGACCTTTGCAGAGAACTGGAGGAAGACGACGCAGTGTCTGCATGTGATCGCTGCTGTACCGCTTTCTGGAACTGCCCCTAGAAAAAGTTATTTGTATTTGGCTTTGCATTTCCAATCACTTTAAGAATATAACTGCGTGATGAAAACTGATCATTTTGGCGCTGAGTAACCTATTAAAATTTTGTAATAATAATCCCTGATCGCTACCGAGAATTTCTCATTGTTCAAACGACTTACTTACTTTCTAAAGAATTTTTTAAAATTATATATAGGTGAATTAATTCAATTTTTATACATTAATTAATTTACTAAAAGAGCGAGTGGTTAAATTTCTGATTTTTTCTATTATGTTTAGTGGAATGATGGGTAGTACTATTCAATTTCAAAAAATTCGTGGAAACTTTTACAGTTATATGTGTCTCAGCATGAAGCAGTGTCGCAATACGCACCAGCATGGACAAGCCATTTTATGTCAGCCAACCAGGAGCAACACCTACCTCCGAGTCACTCACGGCCTTCCTTACCATTGCCAATACCATCACTAAGAGCGATCTGTTGAATAAAGGTCTCCTCTAGTCTTTCACACGGATTAAAATCTCAGACTGTACGCCGACATGTTGCTCAACATGTTTTCTAGTGTAATATGCCTACCATCCATTAGGCAGCGGTCTCAGTCATTTCTTATCTGTTGCAGTCCAGCCTTAACTTCCTTCATCCATATACCATTATTCCATTATTCCATATACCATTATTCTTCTAAATATGCTGTTTTCCCCCCATGAACCATGGACCTAGCCGTTGGTGGGGAGGCTTGCGTGCCTCAGCGATACAGATGGCCGTACCGTAGGTGCAACCACAACGGAGGGGTATCTGTTGAGAGGCCAGACAAACATGTGGTTCCTGAAGAGGGGCAGCAGCCTTTTCAGTAGTTGCAGGGGCAACAGTCTGGATGATTGACTGATCTGGCCTTGTAACATTAACCAAAACGGCCTTGCTGTGCTGGAACTGCGAACGGCTGAAAGCAAGGGGAAACTACAGCCGTAATTTTTCCCGAGGACATGCAGCTTTACTGTATGATTGAATGATGATGGCGTCCTCTTGGGTAAAATATTCCGGAGGTAAAATAGTCCCCCATTCGGATCTACGGGGGGGGGGGGGGGTGGACTACTCAAGAGGACGTCGTTATCAGGAGAAAGAAAACTGGCGTTCTACGGATCGGAGCGTGGAATGTCAGATCCCTTAATCGGGCAGGTAGGTTAGAAAATTTAAAAAGGGAAATGGATAGGTTAAAGTTAGATATAGTGGGAATTAGTGAAGTTCGGTGGCAGGAGGAACAAGACTATTGGTCAGGTGATTACAGGGTTATAAATACAAAATCAAATAGGGGTAATGCAGGAGTAGGTTTAATAATGAATAAAAAATAGGAGTGCGGGTTAGCTACTACAAACAGCATAGTGAACGCATTATTGTGACCAAGATAGACACAAAGCCCATGCCTACTACAGTAGTACAAGTTTATATGCCAAATAGCTCTGCAGATGATGAAGAAATTGATGAAATGTATGACGAGATAAAAGAAATTATTCAGGTAATGAAGGGAGACGAAAATTTAATAGTCATGGGTGACTGGAATTCGTCAGTAGGAAAAGGGAGAGAAGGAAACATAGTAGGTGAATATGGATTGGGGGGAAGAAATGAAGCCCGCATCTCGTGGTCGTGCGGTAGCGTTCTCGCTTCCCACGCCCGGGTTCCCGGGTTCGATTCCCGGCGGGGTCAGGGATTTTCTCTGCCTCGTGATGGCTGGGTGTTGTGTGCTGTCCTTAGGTTAGTTAGGTTTAAGTAGTTCTAAGTTCTAGGGGACTGATGACCATAGATGTTAAGTCCCATAGTGCTCAGAGCCATTTGAACCATTTGATTTGAAGACATGAAAGAGGAAGCCGCCTTGTAGAATTTTGCACAGAGCATAACTTAATCATAGCTAACACTTGATTCAAGAATCATAAAAGAAGGTTGTATACCTGGAAGAATCCTGGAGATACTAAAAGGTATCAGATAGATTATATAATGGTAAGACAGAGATTTAGGAACCAGGTTTTAAATTGTAAGACATTTCCAGGGGCAGATGTGGATTCTGACCACAATCTATTGGTTATGAACTGCAGATTGAAACTGAAGAAACTGCAAAAAGGTGGGAATTTAAGGAGATGGGACTTGGATAACCTGAAAGAACCAGAGGTTGTAGAGAGTTTCAGGGAGAGCATAAGGGAACAATTGACAGGAATGGGGGAAAGAAATACAGTAGAAGAGGAATGGGTAGCTCTGAGGGATGAAGTAGTGAAGGCAGCAGAGGATCAAGTAGGTAAAAAGACGAGGGCTAATAGAAATCCTTGGGTAACAGAAGAAATATTGAATTTAATTGATGAAAGGAGAAAATATAAAAATGCAGTAAATGAAGCAGGCAAAAAGGAATACAAATGTCTCAAAAATGAGATCGACAGGAAGTGCAAAATGGCTAAGCAGGGATGGCTAGAGGATAAATGTAAGGATGTAGAGGCTTGTCTCACTAGGGGTAAGATAGATGTTGCCTACAGGAAAATTAAAGAGACCTTTGGAGAGAAGAGAACCACTTGTATGAATATCAAGAGCTCAGATGGCAACCCAGTTCTAAGCAAAGAAGGGAACGCAGAAAGGTGGAAGGAGTATATAGAGGGTTTATACAAGGGCGATGTACATGAAGACAATATTATGGAAATGGAAGAGGATGTAGATGAAGATGAAATGGGGGATAAGATACTGCGTGAAGAGTTTGACAGAGCACTGAAAGACCTGAGTCGAAACAAGGCCCCGGGAGTAGACAACATTCCATTAGAACTACTGATGGCCTTGGGAGAGCCAGTCATGACAAAACTCTACCATCTGGTGAGCAAGATGTATGAGACAGGCGAAATACCCACAGACTTCAAGAAGAATATAATAATTCCAATCCCAAAGAAAACAGGTGTTGACAGATGTGAAAATTACCGAACTATCAGTTTAATAAGTCACAGCTGCAAAATACTAACACGAATTCTTTACAGACGAATGGAAAAACTGGTAGAAGCGGACCTCGGGGAAGATCAGTTTGGATTCCATAGAAATGTTGGAACACGTGAGGCAATACTAACCTTACGACTTATCTTAGAAGAAAGATTGAGAAAAGGCAAACCTACGTTTCTAGCATTTGTAGACTTAGAGAAAGCTTTTGACATCGTTACTGGAATACTCTCTTTCAAATTCTGAAGTTGACCGGGGTAAAATACAGGGAGCGAAAGGCTATTTACAATTTGTACAGAAACCAGATGGCAGTTATAAGAGTCGAGGGGCATGAAAGGGAAGCAGTGGTTGGGAAAGGAGTGAGACAGGGTTGTAGTCTCTCCCCAATGTTATTCAATCTGTATATTGAGCAAGAAGTAAAGGAAACAAAAGAAAAATTCGGAGTAGGTATTAAAATTCATGGAGAAGAAGTAAAAACTTTGAGGTTCGCCGATGACATTGTAATTCTGTCAGAGACAGCAAAGGACTTGGAAGAGCAGTTGAACGCAATGGACAGTGTCTTGAAAGGAGGATATAAGATGAACATCAACAAAAGCAAAACGAGGATAATGGAATGTAGTCAAATTAAATCGGGCGACGCTGAGGGGATTAGATTAGGAAATGAGACATTTAAAGTAGTAAAGGAGTTCTGCTATTTAGGGAGTAAAATAACTGATGATGGTCGAAGTAGAGAGGATATAAAATGCAGACTGGCAATGGCAAGGAAAGCGTTTCTGAAGAAGAGAAATTTGTTAACATCGAGTATAGATTTAAGTGTCAGGAAGGCGTTTCTGAAAGTATTTGTATGGAGTGTAGCCATGTATGGAAGTGAAACATGGACGATAACCAGTTTGGACAAGAAGAGAATAGAAGCTTTCGAAATGTGGTGCTACAGAAGAATGCTGAAGATAAGGTGGGTAGATCACGTAACTAATGAGGAGGTATTGAATAGGATTGGGGAGAAGAGAAGTTTGTGGCACAACTTGACTAGAAGAAGGGATCGGTTGGTAGGACATGTTTTGAGGCATCAAGGGATCACAAATTTAGCATTGGAGGGCAGCGTGGAGGGTAAAAATCGTAGAGGGAGACCAAGAGATGAATACACTAAGCAGATTCAGAAGGATGTAGGTTGCAGTAGGTACTGGGAGATGAAGAAGCTTGCAGAGGATAGAGTGGCATGGAGAGCTGCATCAAACCAGTCTCAGGACTGAAGACCACAACAACAACAATATGCTGTTTCCATCTTTTCGACAGTGAAAACTTTGTATGACTTCTTCTCGTCCTCCGATCGACGTAGGGATGTCTGGAAGAAGTATCTGCCTAGCCTGTCGCTGAAGCCACTGAGCGATACCAGGTGGGAAAGTCGCATCGAAGCACTTACTCCACTGAGGTTTTAAATTGGTGGCGTTTATGATGCACTGGTTCAGATATCAGAAGAATTCGACGGCATGACCGCTCACGAAGCAACGTCTCTTGCGAGTCAAATAAAAAATTACACCTCTCTCACTTCTCAGGTAATCTCGTACGACGTTCTGCTTCACATCAGTGTAGTTAGTAAGACCCTCCAGACCATTAATGTTTCTGAGGCCGTGGTAATGCTTGAAAAAACGAAATCATATTTTGAGACCTGCAGAACAGAAGAAAAGTGTGTGTCTTTCTGGACGGATTCCAAAGAATTGGCTACAGAATTAGAGCTAGAAGATCTAACGTTACCGCGGATAAGCGTTTCCCGGTGACGAAGTAAGAAGCCAATACACTTCACCTATGAAGGAAGGGATGAGACAATGGATGGCCCAACAGAACGTTACAAGATTGAATTCTAATATTATCTTTTAGATATAGTAACCATATCTTACAATGAGAGATCAATCAACTGAGATGTCATTGATTATTTTGATTTTCTCTACGACATGGGCGAGCTGAATAATGCACCTCCTGACAGCCTGGACACAAAGTGTAGGAACCTCGCAGCGATTTTGCAAGATCATGAGTCAAGTGACATTGATGTGCTGGAGTTGAAGGAAGAACTAAAAGTGCTTTCAACATTGTTGAAACATGGCATAGGTCCAATAGAGACTCTGAAGTTCATAGGAAGATATAATTTTTGCCCTAATGTTAACATTGCTCTGAGAATTGTCCTAACACTCCCAGTGACAGTTGCGAGTGGAGAGAGGGGTTTCTCAAAACTGAAATTAATAAAGACATACCTCCGATGAACGATGAGCCAAACTCATTTGAATGATTTTGTAACAATATTGATTGAGCACGAGCTTGCAGATGACTTAAATTACACAGATCGTGTGAAAGAGTTTGCACAAGCAGAAGCCAGGAAGGTTCGATTTGCCTAGTATTTTTTAAAATTTTTATATTATGATCAGTGTCTTGGTTATTTACTGTTTTGTTTCTTATTTTGTTCAACATTAAATAGTTATTGTAAATATTATTGATCAAACCAAATCATCGTTAAATTGTAAATATATTTAGTTTTACGTTGAATACATCATCTGTTCACAACCATTGAAAAATGTTTATTTACGTTAACTGTAAGTTCATGCCGCGCGGGATTAGCCGAGCGGTCTCGGGCGCTGCAGTCATGGACTGTGCTGCTGATCCCGGCGGAGGTTCGAGTCCTCCTTCGGGCATGGGTGTAGGTGTTTGTCCTTAGGATAATTTAGGTTAAGTAGTGTGTAAGCTTAGGGACTGATGACCTTAGCAGTTCAGTCCCATATGATTTCACACACATTTGAAATTTTTGTAAATTCATAAGGTTTATTGAAATTACCTAGATTTGTTCAATCAAGTTTGACTCCATTTTTGAGGTGGTGCCCAGCGACTGTTTTGTACAAATCTGTAGAGAATGTCACCAATCAGTCGCAATTTTTGTTTTTGTTTTCCAGGTCTACATAGATTTCGGGACAGTGTGGCTATTCTCAATGATCTGAGTTATGTTTACATCTATACCGTCATGCTGAACGTAACTCTCAACATGACGGTTTAGATGTAAGCACATATTAAAAGCTTTGAGACTGGCCACCCAGTGGCCGAAACCTAGGTAGATCTGAAAAGTAAAAACAAAAATTGCGATTGATTGCTGACATTTCCTACAGATTTATTTAAATAAAATTCCACAAATGTAAAAAAAGGGGGGCGGCAATTTAACAGCTCGCACGGGGCGGCACTTGGGCTTGCGCCGGCCCTGCTAGGCCGTGCACAAGGACAACAGCTGCCGCTCGCTGGTGAGCGCGCCACTGGTTCCCCCACTCCCCGGGCCGGGGCACCTGGCGCGGCTGTTTTACAGTAAAGATAATGTCAAAGAGACAAAACGTTTTGGAATGTGAGTGCGAGGACGCGCTGCTTACTGCGCTTTATTTGCGGCAGTTCGTGCAGGTAGTCTCACATCACACTCACCTGCCGCCAGCGCCCTCTGGATGTGCTACATAACGCTTTACGTGGGGCGTATAAGAGCGCCGACAGTACAAGGTTAGCGCAAAGGATTCCCCACCGATGTTAAAGCAGGCAACACGAGCACACTAACTACGCTGGGGCAGGATTTTACCACGATATTTTCTTTCACCTCTAGACGTCTCCAATTCTTCCAGTATCTATTCCTGCGTAATATTTCTGTATTCTGATTGCTGTTAGATTAAAGTATTGTGTGATTACATAAAGGGCGACGGAGAAGTTTCCGTTTGAGGGTGTGACTGTAGCTTGCATGCAACGTAGCGCGGCTACGATGCGGGTATGCAGAGCGAATCACCTAAGGCTTGAACTACAAATATTACAGAAATAGGAGGCGTTATTGATGCGCGTTTTTCACAGAATGGATTGGTACTCAGGGGCTCGCACTGTTAGCCAATCAACAGATTGTAATTGTGGTGTCACCGCCAGACACCACACTTGCTAGGTGGTAGACTTTAAATCGGCCGCGGTCCGTTAGTATAAGCCAGACCTGCGTGTCGCCACTATCAGTGATTGCAGACCGAGCGCCGCCACACGGCAGGTCGAGTCTAGAGAGACTCCCTAGCACTCGCCCCAGTTGTATAGCCGACTTTGCTAGCGATGGTTCACTCTCTACATACGCTCTCATGTGCAGAGACGACAGTTTAGCATAGCCTTCAGCTACGTCATTTGCTACGACCTAGCAAGGCGCCATATTCAGTTACTACCTAAGGCTTGAACTACAAATATAACAGGAATGGGTGGCGGTATTGATGCGCGTTTTTCACAGAATGGATTGGTACTCAGGGGCTCGCACTGTTAGCCAATCAACAGATTGTAATTGTGGTGTCACCGCCAGACACCACACTTGCTAGGTGGTAGCCTTTAAATCGGCCGCGGTCCGTTAGTATAAGCCGGACCTGCGTGTCGCCACTATCAGTGATTGCAGACCGAGCGCCGCCACACGGCAGGTCGAGTCTAGAGAGACTCCCTAGCACTCGCCCCAGTTGTATAGCCGACTTTGCTAGCGATGGTTCACTCTCTACATACGCTCTCATTTGCACAGACGACAGTTTAGCATAGCCTTCAGCTACGTCATTTGCTACGACATAGCAAGGCGCCATATTCAGTTACTACCTAAGGCTTGAACTACAAATATAACAGGAATGGGTGGCGGTATTGATGCGCGTTTTTCACAGAATGGATTGGTACTCAGGGGCTCGCACTGTTAGCCAATCAACAGATTGTAATTGTGGTGTCACCGCCAGACACCACACTTGCTAGGTGGTAGACTTTAAATCGGCCGCGGTCCGTTAGTATAAGCCAGACCTGCGTGTCGCCACTATCAGTGATTGCAGACCGAGCGCCGCCACACGGCAGGTCGAGTCTAGAGAGACTCCCTAGCACTCGCCCCAGTTGTATAGCCGACTTTGCTAGCGATGGTTCACTCTCTACATACGCTCTCATTTGCAGAGACGACAGTTTAGCATAGCCTTCAGTTACGTCATTTGCTACGACCTAGCAAGGCGCCATATTCAGTTACTACCTAAGGCTTGAACTACAAATATAACAGGAATGGGAGGCGGTATTGATGCGCATTTTTCACAGAATGGATTGGTACTCAGGGGCTCGCACTTTTAGCCAATCAACAGATTGTAATTGTGGTGTCACTGCCAGACACCACACTTGCTAGGTGGTAGCCTTTAAATCGACCGCGGTCCGTTAGAATAAGCCGGACCTGCGTGTCGCCACTATCAGTGATTGCAGATCGAGCGCCGCCACACGGCAGGTCGAGTCTAGAGAGACTCCCTAGCACTCGCCCCAGTTGTATAGCCGACTTTGCTAGCGATGGTTCACTCTCTACATACGCTCTCATTTGCAGAGACGACAGTTTAGCATAGCCTTCAGCTACGTCATTTGCTGCGATCTAGCAAGGCGCCATATTCAGTTACTATTCTGAACAGATAATATTGTGAATTATGTACCGTCAAGAGCGACGTTCATCATTAATGGACTAAAGTTAATTATGAAACTAATTACCTCCGCTTTCTGAATTCTTATTCCTTGTCATGTTGCAGCCCTCACGTCAGTATAGTCCTTTCCTCCTCACGCCAGCCTGCGTGAGCTAAAACGCGTGCATTTCGGCCTCCACTATTAACACGGTGTTGGCTCTTCTGCCAACACAGCAGTAATAACACCTAAGAAGTGTATTTTTTGTGCAAAAATACACTTCTTTAAATGGAGTGGCGAGAATTGACATTAACAGACTAAAAGTAGGGTTAATTACAATGGAAGTGGTGTTCGTTGTAGAAGTCTAGGGCGAGTCGTTTACCCGATATCATATTTTGAGAATTTTCTACATCGATATATGTTTGTGCCATTCAACGTGCGAAGTTGGTACGTCTTATCTTGCTTAAAGTGTGCTTGTGTGTTCCTTGAGTGTACTGCGACTTGCTAGTCATTGTGGGACAGTCCAAGCAGTAGTTCGTAAATGGACTATAGGATTTACCAGTGCAGAAAAAGCCGACATAGTGGTGGTTTATCAAGAATATAGAAAGAGTGCAGTTGGATCTTTTACAGTGTACGCGACAAGATATCACAACAGACGTCAACAGTCTCGGGCAGTTATTTATCAGTGTCTTCACCCAGGTACGTGCAAATGGTAGTATAACGCTTAGACAAAGTAACAGAATAGCGGGCCAATGTCCTTGCAGCTACTGCAGTTGATTCGCACGTTAGCTCCCGCACAATCGCACGAGGTAGTGGCATGAGTCAGACAAGTCAGTCCTGCGCCGTCTCCATCGACGTACGTTCCATTTCTGTAACATCTAACCATCAGGAGCTGCATGAAAACGATGATGGGAATCGTATTAACTTCTGTACACGGAGATTGTGACAGGATACTAGAGATGTATCATGTCGCTTGTTTAGTAATGAAGTCACGTTTAGCATCAATTTGCTAAGTAAACGGCTTAAACATGCTCTATTGGTCCGTTGACAATCCCCGTTGGTTTCGTCAGGTGGAACGTCAACGTCCATGGATTGTAAACGTGTGGTGTTCGATAGTGAACCATTGCTAAGTAAACGGCTTAAACATGCTCTATTGGTCCGTTGACAATCCCCGTTGGTTTCGTCAGGTGGAACGTCAACGTCCATGGATTGTAAACGTGTGGTGTTAGATAGTGAACCATTGCTAAGTAAACGGCTTAAACATGCTCTATTGGTCCGCTGATAATCCCCGTTGGTTTCGTCAGGTGGAACGTCAACGTCCATGGATTGTAAACGTGTGGTGTTCGATAGTGAACCATTGCTAAGTAAACGGCTTAAACATGCTCTATTGGTCCGCTGACAATCCCCGTTGGTTTCGTCAGGTGGAACGTCAACGTCCATGGATTGTAAACGTGTGGTGTTCGATAGTGAACCATTGCTAAGTAAACGGCTTAAACATGCTCTATTGGTCCGCTGACAATCCCCGTTGGTTTCGTCAGGTGGAACGTCAACGTCCATGGATTGTAAACGTGTGGTGTTCGATAGTGAACCATTGCTAAGTAAACGGCTTAAACATGCTCTATTGGTCCGCTGACAATCCCCGTTGGTTTCGTCAGGTGGAACGTCAACGTCCATGGATTGTAAACGTGTGGTGTTCGATAGTGAACCATTGCTAAGTAAACGGCTTAAACATGCTCTATTGGTCCGCTGACAATCCCCGTTGGTTTCGTCAGGTGGAACGTCAACGTCCATGGATTGTAAACGTGTGGTGTTCGATAGTGAACCATTGCTAAGTAAACGGCTTAAACATGCTCTATTGGTCCGCTGACAATCCCCGTTGGTTTCGTCAGGTGGAACGTCAACGTCCATGGATTGTAAACGTGTGGTGTTCGATAGTGAACCATTGCTAAGTAAACGGCTTAAACATGCTCTATTGGTCCGCTGACAATCCCCGTTGGTTTCGTCAGGTGGAACGTCAACGTCCATGGATTGTAAACGTGTGGTGTTCGATAGTGAACCATTGCTAAGTAAACGGCTTAAACATGCTCTATTGGTCCGCTGACAATCCCCGTTGGTTTCGTCAGGTGGAACGTCAACGTCCATGGATTGTAAACGTGTGGTGTTCGATAGTGAACCATTGCTAAGTAAACGGCTTAAACATGCTCTATTGGTCCGCTGACAATCCCCGTTGGTTTCGTCAGGTGGAACGTCAACGTCCATGGATTGTAAACGTGTGGTGTTCGATAGTGAACCATTGCTAAGTAAACGGCTTAAACATGCTCTATTGGTCCGCTGACAATCCCCGTTGGTTTCGTCAGGTGGAACGTCAACGTCCATGGATTGTAAACGTGTGGTGTTCGATAGTGAACCATTGCTAAGTAAACGGCTTAAACATGCTCTATTGGTCCGCTGACAATCCCCGTTGGTTTCGTCAGGTGGAACGTCAACGTCCATGGATTGTAAACGTGTGGTGTTCGATAGTGAACCATTGCTAAGTAAACGGCTTAAACATGCTCTATTGGTCCGCTGACAATCCCCGTTGGTTTCGTCAGGTGGAACGTCAACGTCCATGGATTGTAAACGTGTGGTGTTCGATAGTGAACCATTGCTAAGTAAACGGCTTAAACATGCTCTATTGGTCCGCTGACAATCCCCGTTGGTTTCGTCAGGTGGAACGTCAACGTCCATGGATTGTAAACGTGTGGTGTTCGATAGTGAACCATTGCTAAGTAAACGGCTTAAACATGCTCTATTGGTCCGCTGACAATCCCCGTTGGTTTCGTCAGGTGGAACGTCAACGTCCATGGATTGTAAACGTGTGGTGTTCGATAGTGAACCATTGCTAAGTAAACGGCTTAAACATGCTCTATTGGTCCGCTGACAATCCCCGTTGGTTTCGTCAGGTGGAACGTCAACGTCTATGGATTGTAAACGTGTGGTGTTCGATAGTGAACCATTGCTAAGTAAACGGCTTAAACATGCTCTATTGGTCCGCTGACAATCCCCGTTGGTTTCGTCAGGTGGAACGTCAACGTCCATGGATTGTAAACGTGTGGTGTTCGATAGTGAACCATTGCTAAGTAAACGGCTTAAACATGCTCTATTGGTCCGCTGACAATCCCCGTTGGTTTCGTCAGGTGGAACGTCAACGTCCATGGATTGTAAACGTGTGGTGTTCGATAGTGAACCATTGCTAAGTAAACGGCTTAAACATGCTCTATTGGTCCGCTGACAATCCCCGTTGGTTTCGTCAGGTGGAACGTCAACGTCCATGGATTGTAAACGTGTGGTGTTCGATAGTGAACCATTGCTAAGTAAACGGCTTAAACATGCTCTATTGGTCCGTTGACAATCCCCGTTGGTTTCGTCAGGTGGAACGTCAACGTCCATGGATTGTAAACGTGTGGTGTTCGATAGTGAACCATTGCTAAGTAAACGGCTTAAACATGCTCTATTGGTCCGCTGACAATCCCCGTTGGTTTCGTCATGTGGAACGTCAACGTCCATGGATTGTAAACGTGTGGTGTTCGATAGTGAACCATTGCTAAGTAAACGGCTTAAACATGCTCTATTGGTCCGCTGACAATCCCCGTTGGTTTCGTCAGGTGGAACGTCAACGTCCATGGATTGTAAACGTGTGGTGTTCGATAGTGAACCATTGCTAAGTAAACGGCTTAAACATGCTCTATTGGTCCGCTGACAATCCCCGTTGGTTTCGTCAGGTGGAACGTCAACGTCCATGGATTGTAAACGTGTGGTGTTCGATAGTGAACCATTGCTAAGTAAACGGCTTAAACATGCTCTATTGGTCCGCTGACAATCCCCGTTGGTTTCGTCAGGTGGAACGTCAACGTCCATGGATTGTAAACGTGTGGTGTTCGATAGTGAACCATTGCTAAGTAAACGGCTTAAACATGATCTATTGGTCCGCTGACAATCCCCGTTGGTTATGTCAGGTGGAACGTCAACGTCCATGGATTGTAAACGTGTGGTGTTCGATAGTGAACCATTGCTAAGTAAACGGCTTAAACATGCTCTATTGGTCCGCTGACAATCCCCGTTGGTTTCGTCAGGTGGAACGTCAACGTCCATGGATTGTAAACGTGTGGTGTTCGATAGTGAACCATTGCTAAGTAAACGGCTTAAACATGCTCTATTGGTCCGCTGACAATCCCCGTTGGTTTCGTCAGGTGGAACGTCAACGTCCATGGATTGTAAACGTGTGGTGTTCGATAGTGAACCATTGCTAAGTAAACGACTTAAACATGCTCTATTGGTCCGCTGACAATCCCCGTTGGTTTCGTCAGGTGGAACGTCAACGTCCATGGATTGTAAACGTGTGGTGTTCGATAGTGAACCATTGCTAAGTAAACGGCTTAAACATGCTCTATTGGTCCGCTGACAATCCCCGTTGGTTTCGTCAGGTGGAACGTCAACGTCCATGGATTGTAAACGTGTGGTGTTCGATAGTGAACCATTGCTAAGTAAACGGCTTAAACATGCTCTATTGGTCCGCTGACAATCCCCGTTGGTTTCGTCAGGTGGAACGTCAACGTCCATGGATTGTAAACGTGTGGTGTTCGATAGTGAACCATTGCTAAGTAAACGGCTTAAACATGCTCTATTGGTCCGCTGACAATCCCCGTTGGTTTCGTCAGGTGGAACGTCAACGTCCATGGATTGTAAACGTGTGGTGTTCGATAGTGAACCATTGCTAAGTAAACGGCTTAAACATGCTCTATTGGTCCGCTGACAATCCCCGTTGGTTTCGTCAGGTGGAACGTCAACGTCCATGGATTGTAAACGTGTGGTGTTCGATAGTGAACCATTGCTAAGTAAACGGCTTAAACATGCTCTATTGGTCCGCTGACAATCCCCGTTGGTTTCGTCAGGTGGAACGTCAACGTCCATGGATTGTAAACGTGTGGTGTTCGATAGTGAACCATTGCTAAGTAAACGGCTTAAAACATGCTCTATTGGTCCGCTGACAATCCCCGTTGGTTTCGTCAGGTGGAACGTCAACGTCCATGGATTGTAAACGTGTGGTGTTCGATAGTGAACCATTGCTAAGTAAACGGCTTAAACATGCTCTATTGGTCCGCTGACAATCCCCGTTGGTTTCGTCAGGTGGAACGTCAACGTCCATGATTGTAAACGTGTGGTGTTCGATAGTGAACCATTGCTAAGTAAACGGCTTAAACATGCTCTATTGGTCCGCTGACAATCCCCGTTGGTTTCGTCAGGTGGAACGTCAACGTCCATGGATTGTAAACGTGTGGTGTTCGATAGTGAACCATTGCTAAGTAAACGGCTTAAACATGCTCTATTGGTCCGCTGACAATCCCCGTTGGTTTCGTCAGGTGGAACGTCAACGTCCATGGATTGTAAACGTGTGGTGTTCGATAGTGAACCATTGCTAAGTAAACGGCTTAAACATGCTCTATTGGTCCGCTGACAATCCCCGTTGGTTTCGTCAGGTGGAACGTCAACGTCCATGGATTGTAAACGTGTGGTGTTCGATAGTGAACCATTGCTAAGTAAACGACTTAAACATGCTCTATTGGTCCGCTGACAATCCCCGTTGGTTTCGTCAGGTGGAACGTCAACGTCCATGGATTGTAAACGTGTGGTGTTCGATAGTGAACCATGCTAAGTAAACGGCTTAAACATGATCTATTGGTCGCTGACAATCCCCGTTGGTTATGTCAGGTGGAACGTCAACGTCCATGGATTGTAAAAACGTGTGGTGTTCGATAGTGAACCATTGCTAAGTAAACGGCTTAAACATGCTCTATTGGTCCGCTGACAATCCCCGTTGGTTTCGTCAGGTGGAACGTCAACGTCCATGGATTGTAAACGTGTGGTGTTCGATAGTGAACCATTGCTAAGTAAACGGCTTAAACATGCTCTATTGGTCCGCTGACAATCCCCGTTGGTTTCGTCAGGTGGAACGTCAACGTCCATGGATTGTAAACGTGTGGTGTTCGATAGTGAACCATTGCTAAGTAAACGGCTTAAACATGCTCTATTGGTCCGCTGACAATCCCCGTTGGTTTCGTCAGGTGGAACGTCAACGTCCATGGATTGTAAACGTGTGGTGTTCGATAGTGAACCATTGCTAAGTAAACGGCTTAAACATGCTCTATTGGTCCGCTGACAATCCCCGTTGGTTTCGTCAGGTGGAACGTCAACGTCCATGGATTGTAAACGTGTGGTGTTCGATAGTGAACCATTGCTAAGTAAACGGCTTAAACATGCTCTATTGGTCCGCTGACAATCCCCGTTGGTTTCGTCAGGTGGAACGTCAACGTCCATGGATTGTAAACGTGTGGTGTTCGATAGTGAACCATTGCTAAGTAAACGGCTTAAACATGCTCTATTGGTCCGCTGACAATCCCCGTTGGTTTCGTCAGGTGGAACGTCAACGTCCATGGATTGTAAACGTGTGGTGTTCGATAGTGAACCATTGCTAAGTAAACGGCTTAAACATGCTCTATTGGTCCGCTGACAATCCCCGTTGGTTTCGTCAGGTGGAACGTCAACGTCCATGGATTGTAAACGTGTGGTGTTCGATAGTGAACCATTGCTAAGTAAACGGCTTAAACATGCTCTATTGGTCCGCTGACAATCCCCGTTGGTTTCGTCAGGTGGAACGTCAACGTCCATGGATTGTAAACGTGTGGTGTTCGATAGTGAACCATTGCTAAGTAAACGGCTTAAACATGCTCTATTGGTCCGCTGACAATCCCCGTTGGTTTCGTCAGGTGGAACGTCAACGTCCATGGATTGTAAACGTGTGGTGTTCGATAGTGAACCATTGCTAAGTAAACGGCTTAAACATGCTCTATTGGTCCGCTGACAATCCCCGTTGGTTTCGTCAGGTGGAACGTCAACGTCCATGGATTGTAAACGTGTGGTGTTCGATAGTGAACCATTGCTAAGTAAACGGCTTAAACATGCTCTATTGGTCCGCTGACAATCCCCGTTGGTTTCGTCAGGTGGAACGTCAACGTCCATGGATTGTAAACGTGTGGTGTTCGATAGTGAACCATTGCTAAGTAAACGGCTTAAACATGCTCTATTGGTCCGCTGACAATCCCCGTTGGTTTCGTCAGGTGGAACGTCAACGTCCATGGATTGTAAACGTGTGGTGTTCGATAGTGAACCATTGCTAAGTAAACGGCTTAAACATGCTCTATTGGTCCGCTGACAATCCCCGTTGGTTTCGTCAGGTGGAACGTCAACGTCCATGGATTGTAAACGTGTGGTGTTCGATAGTGAACCATTGCTAAGTAAACGGCTTAAACATGCTCTATTGGTCCGCTGACAATCCCCGTTGGTTTCGTCAGGTGGAACGTCAACGTCCATGGATTGTAAACGTGTGGTGTTCGATAGTGAACCATTGCTAAGTAAACGGCTTAAACATGCTCTATTGGTCCGCTGACAATCCCCGTTGGTTTCGTCATGTGGAACGTCAACGTCCATGGATTGTAAACGTGTGGTGTTCGATAGTGAACCATTGCTAAGTAAACGGCTTAAACATGCTCTATTGGTCCGCTGACAATCCCCGTTGGTTTCGTCAGGTGGAACGTCAACGTCCATGGATTGTAAACGTGTGGTGTTCGATAGTGAACCATTGCTAAGTAAACGGCTTAAACATGCTCTATTGGTCAGTTGACAATCCCCGTTGGTTTCGTCAGGTGGAACGTCAATGTCCATGGATTGTAAACGTGTGGTGTTCGATAGTGAACCATCAGTTCACAGGTCTGCTTTTCATAGACGGGACACTGAGCGCCCACATGTATCGCAGCCTCCTAATTACCCTTTTCCACGGATGCAAGAAGACGTTCCTCTGCAGACTAGGAGGCACTTGCGGTAGCAACATGATGGCTGTTCAGCCAACAGTGCACGTTGTATTGGACGCAGAGGACCTGTACCCCGGCCAGCCCATTCCCCGGTTTCGATGTCTGTAGACTTTTTTTTCTGTGGCAGAAGCTGCAAAATGCTGCCTACAAGGATGTACCAAATACACCCGATGAGATGCAACGACGTATTACTGCAGTCTGCTCTGCCATCTCCGCTGAAAAGCTAGCACGTGTGTAGCAGTCGTTCTGTACCGTACTGTTAGCGTATATTGCCTCTGCTGGTGGTCATTTTGAGCACAACCGTTAACATCACAACGCAGACAGTCATGCCGTGACTGGGAAGCATGGACCACTGATGAATTATGTCTCAGTGTGTTCAACGATGAATCTTTATTCTCCACTATCCCAGATGACCATTGTTGCCGGTTATACCTGTGGATTGGTCCCACTCTTTCAATATTTTGGAGAGGCACAAGCCTTGTCATTCCTCTTGACATGGTGTGGGGAATCATCGGGTATGTCTTGAGGTCACGGCTGGTGGTGACTGAGAGACCTCTGATGGCACAACGTTATGTCACAGGTATCTTCTGCCTTCATGAGTTACCTCACATAGGATATTATAGCGGTCTCATTTCGCAACAGGACAAAGCTTGTGTAATGTTGAGGTACATCAGTAGTCCGCCATATATCAATATCTATCGCTGAGAGAAAATGCGTAGAACCAGGTCAGACATCAACTGTGTCCCAGTGCCATAATCTAGGACATCAAGGACCAGTTCAACAGTTGTGAGCAGGCTCGCCTTACGAGACGACACAACAACTGTATGACACACTTGACAACTGAATTAGTGTATGGTTCAAATGGCTCTGAGCACTATGGGACTCAACTGCTTTGGTCATCAGTCCCCTAGAACTTAGAACTACTTAAACCTAACTAACCCAAGGACATCACACACATCCATGCCCGAGGCAGGATTCGAACCTGCGACCGTAGCAGTCGCACGGTTCCGGACTGCGCGCCTAGAACCGCGAGACCACCGCGGCCGGCTGAATTAGTGTATGCAACTGAAAGTTGGCTGTTCATTGCAATTGCATCTCCATTCACTCGCCTGTTTTACTTTTTCCCATCATACGAGGGTGAGTCAAATGAAAACCTTAAATATTTTTTTAAATACCATTTATTGTGCAGAAGTGGTACAAAGCTGCATCACTTTTCAACATAATCTTCCCCACGCTCAATGCAAGTCCTCCAGCGCTTACAAAGTGTATAAATTCCTTTAGAAAAAAATTCTTTTGGTAGTCCGCGCAACCACTCATGCACCGCGTAGCGTACCTCTTCATCAGAACGGAACTTCTTTTCCCCCATTGCGTCTTTGAGTGGTCCAAACATATGGAAATCACTTGGTGATGAGGAAAGGCGCCATTCCTTGCTCGCTCTCTTCGCTTCCGATTGGTGGAAGTCTGCCGGCCGGAGTGGCCGAGCGGTTCTAGGCGCTACAGTCTGGAACCGCGCGACCGCTACGGTCGCAGGTTCGAATCCTGCCTCAGGCATGGATGTGTGTGATGTCCTTAGGTTAGTTAGGTTTAAGTAGTTCTGAGTTCTAGGGGACTGATGACCTGAGAAGTTAAGTCCCATAGTGCTCAGAGCCCATTTGGTGGAAGTGAACCCAGGTTTCGTCCCCAGTAACGATTCTTGCAAGGAAGCCATCACCTTCTCGTTCAAAGCGCCGAAGAAGTTCTTCACAAGCATCAATACGTCGTTCTCTCGTTTCAGCAGTCAGCTGCCGTGCCATCCATCTTGAAGACACTTTGTGAAACTGGAGCACATCATGCACAATGTGGTGTGCTGGGCCATGACTAATCTGTAAATATGTTGCAATGTCATTCAGTGTCACTCGGCGGTTTTCCTTCACTATGGCTTCAACTGCTGCAATGTTCTGTGGAATCAAAACTCGTTGTGCCTGACCTGGACGAGGAGCATCTTCCACTGAAGTCACACCATTTGCGAACTTCCTACTCCATTCGTAGTCTTGTTGCTGTGACAAACATGCATCACTGTACTGAACCTTCATTCGTCGATGAATTTCAATAGGTTTCACACCTTCAATACGCAAAAACCGAATAACAGAACGCTGTTCTTCCCTGGTGCAAGTCGCAAGTGGGGCGGCCATCTTTATACAGATACTGCGACGGTGTGTGTGCATCTGCACTATGCTGCCTACAGGCCATTCTGTACGCTGTTTGTAGCACGATTACCAACTTACAGGATAACAGCGCGAAATTTCCATTTGTTATTACAAATTTACTCACCCCAGTACTTTGCATTTAGTAGATTATGACAGTTACCATTGAAAATATCTTATGCGTGTCTGCTGCACTCACAAGCTGTTTGAGCAACCTTTTGCGTTGTCACTGAGGTGATTTGGCATCTTTGGAGAGTCGATTTGCCCTTCGACCAATGTGAAGCTTCCGCGGTGTGTAAGCCACGTGGCGTCTTTATTTGTAATAGTTTTCACCATTCTAGTTTCTGCTGCTGTTTTCGGTGGAGCTCTGTCCTGGGTTCAGACTTGGAAGGAAGACTAGTTCTTTCTTTCTTTTTTTTTTTGAGACGATCTGTGTTGGTGTGGAGATTCAACAATTATTAAACTATTGGGTGAGATTACTTACATTACTTGCTGTGGTCAAGTTTAGGCAAAGTGGTTAGGTTACTTACGGGACTTCTGTGTCTCCATCATTTGGTGCCGATTATTCCGCCTTTAGACACACGACAGTATTCATCTGTCCAGTAATATGAAAACTCGAAGATTGCTCCAGCTTGATTAAATGGAAGCTGAAGTTAGTTGTCAACATTATCTGTTTAATCTTTCGAGCGGTAGATTCAAATTTATTATCTACTCCTAAGTTTTGAAAGAGTTATTGTTTTTGCTCTCAGGACCCATATGAGCATGTAAATCAATTCCTTTTGATAGGTAACAATATGTATATTAATTAACCAAGTTCTGTCTGCATTACTTCGATCCAAACCGAGTCATTCTTTGTTACTTATGTACGTTAGTGCCACGCTGCATGGCCGCCATCTTGTAGTCTACCATGGTTCGACTTACGGTCCTGGAATATTGTAATTTACCGAAATTTACGTACTGAGTTGCAGTCAAAACATTAGTATTAAGTAACTTCTCTTTGCATACTGTCAGATTACAGATGTAAACAATATCGGTCGACGAAAGTTGATTCGACGGTTGCTGCCTGCTAAATGTGCTGCGAGGTGATCTCGCATACTACAGTGACATTAGGTGGCAATGAGATCTATAAATTATATGTTGATCATGACGGCTTACTTACTCCTTTGAACTTAGTCAGTGATTACAAAACGGAGGAAAAATTATCTTTAGAAAGCTATTGGCAAAAAGCTAACACTTGTGCGCTTCTTATTCACTTTCTTGATGAATCACTACTCACTGCTTAGTATTCAAGTAGTATCTAAACAAGCCCATTTGTCAGTTTCGCTGGGTTACATAAGTGTGTGTGTGTGTGTGTGTGTGTGTGTGTGTGTGTGTGTGTGTGTATGGCTATCTCTATTAAACGTTACAAGTCGGGATCGGCTTTTTATTGCAACACACACTTCTCGGCATAAAGGCAGAGGGGGTGAAACGTCACATTGATGAGTGGGCTCTTACGGCCAAGTTCTTTGCAAATTCGACACAATTAATTTTGTAATCAATGAAATAACATCATGTACACTTCCAACCTGCGAAATTTCATTTCGTTTCTTGCTTCCCTTGTAGTTGCTTCACTTATTTTGTCAGGTAGTGTACTCTGATATCAAATTCTATAGTCCCTAGCAGAAGAAAGATTTCACGTCATTTGAAGGCCAGTATGATACACGTTATGAAACTTTGACAGCTACTGTAAGAATGAAAACTCGGTGTTATTTTAGCAGTTTCTGCGAAACTCGGCTATCTGTGGTAAGTATTTCCTTTAATAGTATGCCACTGTTTCTCGGAATCTGGTCTTCTTATCTGAGTACCTGCAACAAAGACGACAGGAGAAATTTTTGCATTCTGACGCGTCTGCATTTAAGTTTTGTTTCTTTCCTTTCCAAGGTTAAGATAGTAATCACTCTGAAGCAAGATGCTTAAGTGTGGAGAGGAAATCATAAAAAAAAAGAAATGGCGATGAGAAAGAAGGCAGAAAGAAAGAGAGAAAGGAATCACGAAAAAGTAGCAACTGCGAAATGATCTACAAAGTCAACGGTTTTTATTCACGTGACTCGCAGTGCTTCGTTCCCAGTTATTACACGTAGAGAAAGGTCATTGCCCGGTTAATTCAAACTCGCCGCTGGGCGACTCCATAAATCAATCCCTCGGTAATGACACCAGCTGCTTCAGCTGAATGTAAATGGAAAACTCTCGCATCGTACAGCGCAGTGCTATTACCGTAATGCGCGATTATTATTAATTATCACATTTCACGCAATAAACGCATCTGTGGTGTACTGTCTTTGCTGTGGTTTGACATTTGTGTGATCACTGCCAGGTGGATGCGCTCTATTAAATGATTCAGTGATGTTACCGAAAGGATATTCAGAACCATTTAAAAGAGCGGCATCTCCAAATATTCTGAACATAAAACTTACTAATTACAGGAATAGAAAATGAACTGAGTTCACTCAACGGACCTGATGATATACCTGTGCGATTTGATAAAGAACAGGAAAGACGTTACTCCACTTGGCGCAGCATGTTAAACAGTTCGCCGCTTGAGCAAGCACGTGTCGAGTGCGGCTCCTAAAAGCACACGCCGTACTCGTTTTCAGGAACAGTCTTCGTACTGATGCACGTGATTACCGTCATTCGCTTGTGGAATTGCGGAACACGTTTTATGTTCGTTTTTCTGAGCACATTTGAAAATCTCCTCCAAATAAGTGAATATAGCTTGCACAAGCAACGATAGTGTAAATCTCAGCTCGTATTTTGCGTCCATGATTTCCATAGGTTCGTAATAGCGGAACTCAGGTTGATAACGTATTTCGTAATTCCAGTAGATATTTGATACATCTGTGTATTGTTATTTAGTTAGTTAGTTACATATTCCATAATTAATTTGACGTTTTCTTTATAGAAATGATGTGCATCGCTTCAGTTTACGGTATATATAGAACTAGTGTTAAAATTAATCAACACATTATTATTTTTAGTCCTGCTCATGCAACTACACTTAATTTATTTTACCTAGCTACCAGTTTTTGAGCAGAAAATCGTCAATGGACTAGAAGGGGTAGTCCAGGAGAAATGATTTTAAATTGACTTACAACTATTTGCTTCGCTATGTGTCAGACATTTTATGTTATTGAGTAAATGATCAACAAATTTTGTTGCTGCATATTGAACTCCTCTCTGACCCACTGACAGCTTGAACAATGGACAATAAAGGTCATTTTTTCTAGTGTTGTAGATGTGGACATCACTCTTCTTCTAAAATTGTGAAAGGATTTCATTAGCGAATATATGTATTGCTATAGCGCAGTTAAAGTAACTAGGTCCTTGAAGATGGACCTGTATGAGGTCCACTCGTGAACAATACATATTGTTCTTAGCGCTCGCTTTTGTGCAATCAGTACTTTCCTTCTAAGTAATAAGCTACCTCGGAAAATTGTACTGCAAGACACTATTCAGTGGTAATATGGAAAATACATCGTTTCTTCCAAAATCAGCAATTATATGAAGAACAAGTAACTGAGCTTAATTGTTCGAGAAGCTCAGTAATGTGTTCCTTACAGTTCGTTTTCATCAGTATGTACACCGCAAAACTTAGAGCATTCTACCCTGTTTATTGACTCTTGCTCACGTGTGAGCCGTGGTAAAAACTGCTGTTTCGAAGAGCGCGCCGCAGCTCGTAGTGTGAAGCAGTCGCCCTCGGTTTCGGACGGTGGCGCCGCTGGGGCAATCGCAGCTATGGTGTCTTCCTCTGGTGGGAAAGGGGAAAGGTTGCCTGTTCACGTGCATTTAAGGGCCGCTATGAGCTCGCCGGGGGTCAGTCTGGGTCAGTCTCTCGTCCCCAGCTTGCTAGTCTGTCTCTCGTCCGCATTTGTTAGGCAGTTAGTGTCTGTCTGTCGTTCGGAGTGCTAGTATGTCTGTCGTTCGGATCAACCTTTAAAGCCGGCACAATGAGAGTCTTTCCACTCCGCCAGTAAGAGAACTCAGCAAGTGGTCGCCCGGTCGGGGCTTAGTTCCTGCATCTGAGTCTGCACGTTAGGCCACCAGTCTGCTCGAGTTTGCTCAGGCAACGGTCATTGGCGGATTGATCGATCGGTTGGTCGGTCGCGCACTGAGACACAAGATGGCTTGTCCGTCTTGAGCGTCGGCGCATGTGAGGTCGCCACGTGAGTCCAGTGGGCCGCGGCGTATAGCGAGGGGTAGTGAATTCGCGGTCGGCATGAGAGCAACAGGAGTCGACCCACGACATCGGTCTGGCCGGTGCGAGCTGTGACGCCGTGAGACGGGAGATCGGCGCGCCTTCCTGCGTCCGTTGAAGCGGCTGGCAGCGGACGGTTCGGGAGAGCGTTCTGGGGGTGCTGCGCCAGGTCTTCGCCAGAAATCGCAGTTCATTAGAAGTTAAGTGATTGGTGATATCTTGTTTGATTTACTCTTGTTAAATTCTACTTGTTTTCTTGGTGAGGTCACCAGCCGTTTTGCTTTGCGGTCGTCCCACCATTCTTCTCCGTTTGCCCACCCGCGGGAAGGTGTTATTAATTGGGTGGTCCGTTTTTCCCTTGTGGAGTAGGAGCGGGTTAGAGCAACCTGCGGGGCGGATTGTTCGGTAATCTCCCTATCAATCTACAGTACGTTAGTAGCTGCCTCTGTCATGTTTCTCGGATTTGGTGTGTTAACGAATTTATTGCTTGGAATGTAACGGCCTGATACCTGAAATATGTTTTGATCTTTGGAAACTTTGATATTAATGCCCATGATCTTGAGAGGCCGTATCTGTGTACTGTAGAGCAGCTCAACTATTGTTTGAGCAACCTTGTAGAATTTTATATAAGGTTGAATTTCATGGGCTTTTATTTAAATGATCATTTTAGTATATAAAGTTGAGACCCTTTCACCGTAAGACTTTTCTTAGAAGTTAAAATCAAGTTGCACCTTCGGTGGCAAGGTTAATATTTTAATTGTTAGTGTTTTGTACCATTTCCATCCCTCCTATGTGGGGGGGGGGGTGTATAATTTGTGTGTTTGCATAAATTGTTAAAACTCTTAGTTTATAGTTATGTGGTGTGTTGCAGATTTGCACCAGTGTAGTCTTTCAGAGGCTGTTGTGAGCGGTCGTAACTACGGCCGTGTCAAAAGGGAGCGGCAAGGTTCTCTTCCAGAAAGCTCATACAGTCAAAACTTGTTTCTTTCTGCCTCATTCAAATTGTAACTTTGATAATTAGAGGGTGCTTTCTGATTATAATTTTAAATCTGTTTCTTTTAAAAAATGCTTATAGGCACTATTAAAGTGAATAAAATTCCCATTTGTTAAAAGGAATTTGGTTATGATTTCATCAGTTACTCCCTGGCAACTACTTCCATGCTTACATATTGTGATTAAATGTGTTAATGTTCTTGATGAATCGTTAGTAAATAAAATAAATTCTTAAGAATATTCTTTGAAAATAAATCACGGTTCAACGTGCTTCAACAGTTGTCCGCATGACTCCATTTGTTATGCAGAACTGAATATAGCGTACTTTTTCAAAATTTAGGGAGAGTCCATTTTAAGAGAACCACTTAATAATTCTTCGGAAAGTATTATACCAACTTTTCTGTTGCTTTCTTTCTAATGAGATTTATTATAATTCTACTATCGTCCGCAAAAAGTACCGATTTTGCTTGTTGAATGTTAAGCTACACGTCATCACATGTATGAAGAATAGGAGTGGAACCTAAATTGTGTCCTATGGGATTCCCTTTGTGATTTTTTTTCCACCACTCACTAAAATGTTCTACCTTTTCGAAATTGTCTGAATTATTCAGCACAACCTTTTGCATTCTGTTAAGTATGATGCAAACCGGCTGTGCCCAGAGCCGTCAATTCCATAAAACTAGAGTTTTTCTAAGAGAGTGACGTGATCTACACAATCAAACACAATACCAACTGACGATATACTATTATTTAAGGCGTTTACTGTTTTATGAGTGAACGTATAAATAACATGCATCATCGAGCAACCCTTCTGGCACCCAAACTGTGATATGTTCAGTGAATCGTTTGTATTTAAGTGTGCGACTACTGTTCAATTCATTATTTCGAATATTTTGGAAAAAGATGTCAGTAAGGAAACTGGATGATAATCGTTTAAATCTCGTTTTGTCACCTTTCTTAAGAAGTGGTTTAACTGTTGGATATTTTACCCTGTCTCGAAAAATTTCCTATGCCAGTCATGGATTGCATATATAGCTAAGGACATCAACTATTAAGCTGGAATAACTTTTGATAATTCTGTTTGAAATTTCATAAACCGCACATGAGCTACTGTTTTTTTTTTTTTAGAGTCTCTTAGAATTTAGTTCCTCCTGGTTCGTCACAGGCTACCGTCGCATTACTAGAACTGTAACGAATAACAAACAACTGTCTGTCTGCAGATCGCGACCCCATTCGTCATTCATTTCCAGTTTTTCATTTTATGGTCGTTTTCTGGCCAAATTACTGTGTGTTCTTAACAATTGGATTTCTTCTTATGCTTGGGTCTTCGCTTTTTTTATAATTTTATAAGCTCAATAATTGCAATAGTGATTGTTTTGTTTCATCCATCGTTTGATCCATGTTTGTCCTAGTTTCTTTAAATACTCTCCGTCGTGTTTGATTAGTTACCAGAAAACGAAAAATAATTATTCGTTATAATTTTCTAAGCATTAATAGATTTTTAAAGTGCATTTCTGGCGCATATAAGCCTAGTATGTTCAAGCTCGTCTACGAATTTAACTGTACCATTTTATGAGCATGATACATTAGCAGGCACGACATGTGGTTTCAAGTGATCAAGATGTGCCCTAGATTTCTGTTTGACATGTTATTACCGAAAAAAGATGATGGATATACAGGGTGTGCATATAAGTGCTCATATTTTTTGTATATGGACCTTAATATGTACATGCAAAATTGTGCTGGCTGTTTTTTCTCTCCACCGAACAGTCTTCCCACAAACACATCACAAATCTTACAACCTGGTGTTTTATGTACAGTTACACTGCGCCACTAACAGGGGAGCGAACCAATAAGACATGTCGAAACTTATCCTGAAATTTTGTACACGGGAAGAAGACAACGAAAGAAATGCAATGTCAAAATTTTAGCCGCTAAGAGACACTGCAAGTATTTAAAAAATATAGCTGAAAATTGCCAAATTCGTAGAGCGCCAGGCTGAAATTTTTTACGCGGGAAGAAGACAACGAAAGAAATGCAATGTCAAAATTTTAGCCGCTAAGAGACACTGCAAGTATTTAAAAAATATAGCTGAAAATTGCCAAATTCGTAGAGCGCCAGGCTGAAATTTTTTACGCGGGAAGAAGACAACGAAAGAAATGCAATGTCAAAATTTTAGCCGCTAAGAGACACTGCAAGTATTTAAAAAATATAGCTGAAAATTGCCAAATTCGTAGAGCGCCAGGCGGCGGCAGAAATGTACACCCCTACAAATGTACACCCCTACAGGCGCTGTAGTAACTGCGCATGCACAATTAGGCACGCACACACACACACACACGCACACACACAGCCGAGGCCGGCGGTACATTTGTAAACAGGAAACACGACATAACCCGACTGTAATTTGTAAAGGATGTTTCAGGTTACCGTTCGCTGATAGTTTCTCTGACAGTGCAGTACACACTTACTATTCTCTCGAATTACCCACTCAAGTGTCCTATATTACAAATTATCAGTTGCTTTTTGCAGTATTGGTAAGTGCTGACAATACAGGTAAAGGTGAATTAATATTTATTGCGCTTTTATAAAGCATGGCTGCTAATAATACCTTTTTTTTTCTTCCAGTTCCACAGTAATGTGGAATCCAGTTAACGTTCTCAATTTAGCAATGATGAAATATGAAGAACGTGGCTTCCAGCCGAAATAATCTCTTCTCCCGAGGACGTACATATGTGTCATTTGTTAGCTAGTTTCCTTGACATTTCGTTTGAAATTGTGGATACATCAGAAGACATAGGAAATAACTCTGACGATCCCATGAATTGTGGTTCGGACCACGTCAGTTGTGCCAGTAACAGCTCTGAAGAAGAGTACCTTCCAAGCCTAAAAAAAGACATGTACTGCAACAGCTTTCAGCGACGAGCAAAAGTCAGTGAAATTTGGTTAAACGAAAGAGGGAAAAAAGGCTTGAAGTTACGCAGTATGAAAAGGCATTTTCGTTTCGTAAAATCGGAGCGTGAAGTGTACAAATGCAAGAATGCATTACATGTAGTAAGAAATAAGCGTCGAACGGAAATCCCAAACCATCTCAATGAAAAACTGTTCGAAAGATTTAGAACTGCTCGTGAGAAGCTACGCACCGTTACCGATGGAGATCTAAGAGACTGGGCCCTCCGAATTGCATCTGACATGAACATTTGTAATTTCCAGGCTTCGTCGACCCCACTACGCAGGCTCAAGAAATCGTACAGAATAGGAAGTAGCAAAATTACCAAGTTTACGTCACGTAAAGGTATAGAACAGTTGCCAGTGATAGACAATGCTATAGACAGATTCATAGCTGACGTAAAGACGAAACTTGCTGTTATCCCAGCAAGTTCTGTTTATAACGCTGATCAGTCAGGTTTCAAGAAAGAATTGCGTGCACGCCGCACATTATTGTTTCGGGTTGAAAAAGATACGGAGTTGTTTTCCCAATAAATGAATGCAGTGACACATTCGTATACGATAAGTATGAGTGGTTTACTGTTTCCGCGGCTGTATATCTGTCTTCAAGAACCGCAAGGCAAATTAGGACCAAAAATAAAAAAAAATGGGTGACCATCCCGGCCGCCATGCGCTGTTGCCATTTTTCGGGGTGCACTCAGGCTCGTGATGCCAATTGAGGAGCTACTCGACCGAACAGTAGCGGCTCCGGTCAAAGAAAACCATCATGTGGTCAGCGGTGTGCTGACCCCACGCCCCTCCTATCCCCATCCTCCACTCAGGATGACACGGCGGTCGGATGGTCCCGGTAGGCCACTCATGGCCTGAAGACGGAGTGGTTTTTAGTGGCAAAAATCTGGAAATATGGTAAGGAATAATTTTCAACATTTCGTTCGAAGCTGCAGAAACTAATTCATTGCTTTTGTTGTATTCATGGTCTGGACATAACGGTGCCTCTGTTTTTGTGGAGGACGACGAAGAATCTGTAGATGTAATGTGGATTCCGCCTGGAACTACTAGTGCGATTCAGCCTTTCGATAAAGAATTTTTTCGGCAGTGGCAAGCATTTTTCAGGAAATTATCAGACAACATAACTTCCGACATCTCTCTCTCAGGTTCGAATCCTGCATCTGGCGTGGATGTGTGTGGTGTCCTTTGATTAGGTTTAAGCAGTTCTAAGTCTAGGGGACTGATGACCTCAGATGTTAAGTCCCGTAGTGCTTAGAGCCATTTGAGCCATTTGTTCTGTTTATCAATTTCCCCTCAATGGTAATGAGAAGCCAGAGAAAAATGGCAGCTGACATACAAGGAAAATTTTGGACCAGTACTAACAAGGGAACCTCCGCATCGCACCCCCCTCAGATTTAGTTATAAGTTGGCACAGTGGATAGGCCTTGAAAAACTGAACACAGATCAATTGAGAAAACAGGAAGAAGTTGTGTGGAACTGTGAAAAAATAAGCAAAATATACAAACTGAGTAGTTCATGGGAAGATAGGCAACAACAAGGACACTGGCAACCCAGGAGCGCCGTGGTGTCGTGGTAACGTGAGCAGATGGAGCACGAAAGGTCCTTGGTTCAGATCTTCCATCGAGTGAAAAGTTTAATTTTTTATTTTCAGTTTATATGACAAACTCTTATGTTTTCATCACTTTTTTTGGAGTGATTATCACATCCACAAGAAAACCTAAATCGGGCAAGGTAGAAGAATCTTTTTACCCATTCGCTAAGTGTACAAGTTAGGTGGGTCGACAACATATTCCTGTCATGTGACGCACATGCCGTCACCAGTGTCGTATAGAATATATCAGATGTGTTTTCCTGTGGAGGAATCGGTTGACCTATGACCTTGCGATCAAATGTTTTCGGTTCCCATTGGATTGGCACGTCCTTTCGTCTACTAATCGCACGGTTTTGCGATGCGGTCGGAAAACACAGACACTAAACTTCTTACAGTGAACAGAGACGTCAATGAACGAACGGACAGATAATAACTATGCAAAAATAAAGAAAGTAAAATTTTTACTCGAGGGAAGACTTGAACCAAGGTCCTCTGCTTCCGCAGCTGCTCACGCTACTACGGGGCCACGGCGCTCCTGAACTTATGTTCTCCTTGATGTTCCTTATGTGTCCCATGAACTACTCAGTTTGTATATTCTGCTTATTTTTTCACAGTTCCACACAACTTCTTCCTGTTTTCTCAATTGATCTGTGTTCAGTTTATCAAGGCCTATCCACTGTGCCAACTTATAACTAAATCTGAGGGGGGAGCGATGGGGAGGTTCCCTTGTAAGGAGAGATAGAGATGCAATTCCGTGTAAAGTGCACGATCTCGACGCATGTCATGCTTCCATACAGACTCAGACACTTAATTTCTTCCTTCCCTGTGCTATTTTGCATACTCCGCCAAGAACAGTGCTCTCGCCATGCAAAATAATCCTCACTCAATAGCAAAGTTTTTCATTGTGGTCCTAACAAGATAGCATTGTATTCTGTATGCCGAATATTAGCTCCAAATTCTAAAAACTAATAACACAGCGGTCATAGGAAATGTTCGCAACCTCGTGTTCTCTTCCGTTCCCTCTAGTGCGAACGACATACCAGTGAATGGTAGTGAATTTTCGGCAAACGGTCATTCCCATGTGTTCGCTTCCACTCGCTCCGTTGTAAACCAGGCTTTAGGCGCTTAAAAGTGATGCCTGTGAACTCCGGATAATTCCGATACGCGGCGCTGCGTGAGCGATTCGCCGAATCGCGCGCTAGGCGGGCAGGGCTGTTATAAGCTGTTCTTCGAGCGGCAAAAATGTGTAACTTCTACATTTCTTAGAAAATACTTGCAGTGCCTCTGCGCAGATAAAAGTTTACCACTGCGTTTTTTTTTTTTGTTGTCTTCTTCCTCTGTAAGAAATTTCAGGGCAGGTTTCGACAAGTCTCATTGGACCATTCTCTGGCAAACATACCACGTCTTCCAGTGTAGACTAACCGCTTTGCATCCACGTGTCGCCACTGCAACATCTGTCCTGCTACCCAGGGGAAAATAAACATTCATGGCTAGCTCTTGCTACATTTACTTGGAAGTACTAAGAAACCTAAAAACATACGACATGTAATGGGTATAATTATTAGTCTGCAAATGACGCAGATAAGTAGAAAGATTTGCACAATATCTTTGTAACTGTACTTAATAACGATTTTGCATATTTAATTCTGACAATGAATCATAAGATTATAAGCCAGTAGACTGTCATAAATCCACCAAATACGATCAAAACGACTGTGAATAACATAGTGTTTTTCAAAGTAGATGGAATGCTCCCATTTGACAATGTCAAATATCATTGACTGTCAGGTGGACTGTAGGATGTAGATGTCGATTGCACACTACTGGCCATTAAAATTGCTAAACTAAGAAGAAATGCAGATGCTAAACTGGTATTCATTGGAAAAATATGTTATACTTGAACTGACATGTGGTTAAATTTTCGAGCAATTTGGGTGCATAGATCCCGAGAAATCAGTACCCAGAACAACCACCTCTCGCCATAATAACGGCCTTGATACGCCTGGGCATTGAGTCAAACAGAGCTTGGATGGCGTGTACAGGTACAGCTGCCCATGCACCTTCAACACGACACTACAATTCATCAAGAGTAGTGACTGGCGTATTGTGACAAGCCAGTTGCTCGGCCACCATTGACCAGACGCTTTCAATTGGTGAGAGATTTGGAGAATGTGCTGGCAAAGGCAGCAGCCGAACATTTTCTATATCCAGAACGCCCGTAAAGGACCTGCACCATGCGGTCGTGCATTATCCTGCTGAAATGTAGGGTTTCGCAGGGATCGAATGAAGGGTAGAGCCACGGGTCATAACACATCTGAAATGTAACGTCCACTGTTCAGAGTGTCGTCAATGCGAAAAAGAGGTGACCGAGACGTGTAACCAGTGGCACCCCATAGCATCACGCCGGGTGATACGCCAGTATGGCGGTGACGAATACACGCTTCCAATGTGCATTCACCGCGATGTCGCCAAACACGGATGCGATCATCATGATGCTGTAAACAGAACCAGGATTCATCCGAAAAAATGACGTTTTGCCATTCGTGCACCCAGGTTCGTCGTTGAGTACAGCATCGCAGATGCTCCTGTCTGTGATGCAGCGTCAGGGGTAATCGCAGCCAAGGTCTCCGAGCTGATAGTCCATGCTGCTGCAAGCGTCGTCGAACTGTTCCTGCAGATGGTTGTTGTCTTGCAAACGTCCCCATCTGTTGACTCAGTGATCGAGACGTGGCTGCACGATCCGTTACAGCCATGCGGATAAGATGCCTATCATCTCGACTGATAGTGATAGGAGGCCGTTGGGATCCAGCACGGCGTTCCGTATTACCCTCCGGAACCCACCGATTCCATATTCTGCTAACAGTCATTGGATCTCGACCAACGCGAGCACCAATGTCGCGATACGATAAACCGCAATCGCGATAGGCTACAGTCCGAACTTTATCAAAGTCGGAAACGCGATGGTACGCATTTTTCTTCCTTACACGAGGCATCACTACAACGTTTCACCAGGCAACGCCGGCCAACTGCTGTTTGTGTATGAGAAATCGGTTGGAAACTTTCCTCATGTCAGCACGTTGTAGGTGTTGCCACCGGCGCCACCTTCTGTGAATGCTCTGAAAAGCTAATCATTTGCATATCACAGCATCTTCTTCCTGTCGCGTCTGTAGCACGTCATCTTCGTGGTGTAGCAATTTTAATGGCCAGTAGTGTATATGGCAACGCGTCTTCTGCGTGTGGCTGGCATTAACATTCGCAAGCTTCGCCAGGTTTCCCAATTGGTCAGAGCGGTATTCCAAGCGGTTGGCAGGACTCATTTCTTTTAGCCCTAAGACTCACCCGCTCTGTGACATACACTGCGCGACAAAACTAAAGGATCATTTTTTCGAAAGCACATAATTGTCTCCCAGCTTGACACGTAAGTTTGAAATTTGTCTCAATGGCGCCTACAATGTTACTTTGTAACGACGCACAAGCATGGCACCCTGCGAAGTCATCCCCGAGCTTGGCGACGCTTCCAAGTGCAAGGTGATGACACGTGCGGAAGAAAACCCCACGGCTGAGGAGTTCATATGAGCTGTAAGGTGGACTAATGATGGCACATTCGCACCAAATTTCATAACAATTCTTGGAGTACGGCATCGTGGGAAGGTCATCACACCCCTCTTATCCACAATTCATCCCAATTTTTATTAAAGATGTCATATTCACCGTTGTTTGTAGAATCTAGTTATTTCACAATTGCAATTTCTGTCTTTGGGGTATTTTCAAGTGGTTCAGCAGATGCCAGACTTTAAAATCCTCCGACACGTATACATGCCATGGTCAAAAATAAGCAAGCCCCAGGTATGGTTTTTATTTTGGTTAACATAGTTTTACCAGTGGAGTCTTAATTAGGCTCCTTAATGTGCTAGTTCACCAGAGCCACATTACACTGCCTGAGAAAAAGCGTTTTGCTGTTTTATTTTGTTCCGGGAGGAGACTGAGTAGAACCACACACATAAAAAAAGACCCCAGTTTTCAGAACTCCTGAACATATACGCTGACTATGGATACTCTATCACAGACAGTCCCTTTGACTGTTCAAGAGGTCACTAAACCCGCCAAAGATATAAACAACCATGCACGAGCAGCGCCTGTTAGACAGAGGGGGGCCGGACAGCCGATCAGTTACAGTCTTCCAACAGGATGAAGGTACACGGCTTTTGTTGTCTGCAGTTCAGCCGTGCTTAGACGGTCAATATCGCAGTTCGATCGCGTCCGCATTGTTACTTTGATCCAGGGAGGGCTCTCAACAAGGGAAGTGTCCAGGCGTCTCGGAGTGAACCAAGGTGATGGAGGAAATAGAGAGAGACAGGAGCTGTCGATGACATGCCTCGCTCAGGCCCCACAGGGGCTACTACTGCAGTGGATGACCGCTACCTAAGGATTATGGCTCGGAGGAACACTGACAGCAACGCCACCATATTGAAGAATGCTTTTTGTGCAGCTACAGGACGTCGTGTTACGACTCAAATTGTGGGCAATAGGTTACATGATGCTCAACTTCACACCTGAAGTCCATGGCGAGGTCCATCTTTGCAACCACGATACCATGCAACGCGGTACAGATGGGCCCAACAACATGCCGAATGGTCTGCTCAGGACTGGCATCACCTCGCCGATGAGTGTCACATATGCCTTCAACAAGGCAATCGTCGGAGACGTGTCTGGAGGCAGGCTGAACGCCTTAGACACACTGTTTAGTGACTGCAGAAAGGTGGAGGTTCCCTGCTGTTTTGGGGTGGCATTATGTGGGGCCGACGTACGCCGCTGGAGGTCATGGAAGGCGCCGTAAGGGCTGTACGTTACGTGAATGCCATCCTCCGACCTATGGTGCAACCATATCGGCACATCTTGTAGATGACTTCCTTCAGGATAACGACATCGCTCGACTAGAGTGGCCAGCATATTCTCCAGACATGAACCCTGTCGGACATGCGTGGGATAAACTGAAAAGGGCTGTTTATGTGAGACGTGACCCACCAACCACTCTGAGGGATCTACGCCGAATCACTGTTGAGGAGTGGGACTATCTGGACCAACACTGCCATCGTGAACTTCTGGACAGTATGCCCCGAAGAATACAGGCATGCATGAGTGCAAGAGGACGAGCTACTGGGTATTAGAAGTACCGGCGTGTACAGAAATCTGGACCACCACCTCTGGAGGTCTCGCTGTATCGTGGTACAACATGCCATGTGTGATTTTCATGAGCAATAGAAATATATTGATCTCTACTCCAATTTTCTGTACTTGTTCCGGAACTCTCGGAACCGAGGTCATGCAAAACTTTTTTTATGTGTGTATAATACATTAAATATTAGTTCACTTTTTTTCCAATATGAGTAGGAAGAATTACGTAACTCGGTAGAATCCATTTCCACAGGAATGTTTTGAGTATTTATAACTGACTCTGAATGTTCAAGTATTACTTGATACAGAAAAATTTACAAGACCCTTCACATAAAGTATAATTGACATAATATTCACATTAAGTTTCTGTCTAAGACAGTGCACACACTGATGGCCTTTCTAAGAAGATGCTGTCTATTGGTTGGCGAGTGCGAACTGAGGCGAGCCTTCTCTTCTCAGCCGTAAGTAGACCATCGATTGCGGTGGCATAGCAAAGCTGTAGGAGGCGTGGCTACGCCGGCGTTTCTCATTTGTCGGTGCGACATGCAGCTGCTATCGTTTTCTGCGATCTCTTTGCGGTATGCCAACCTCGCTTCCGCACCCCATCCTGCGGACGACACCAAACTCAGAAGACGAGGACTAAACGAAGTGAAACTTCACGTCTGGAAAACTTTGTGATCTTATTTTAGTGATTACAAAATCGAGTAAAATTTTCAAATAGCTTGGCTGTATAAGCCCACTTATCAGTATCAAGTTGCACCCCGTCTGACCTCGATGCATGCCCTGATTTTGTTTGTCAGGGGTGTAACAAAGCTATTGTATCCTCTCTTGAGGCAAGCTGGCCATCAAATATTCTAACTGGTAATTGATATCCCGCATACTGACGCCGGGACGGAGCTCACGTTCTGCTGTTCCTGCTGTTCCTGCTGTTCTGCTGTTCCTGCCGTTCTGATGTTCTGCTGTTCCTGCTGTTCTGCTGTTCCTGCTCTTCTGCTGTTCCTGCTCTTCTGCTGTTCTTGCTCTTCTGCTGTTCCTGATCTATATAAACGACCTGGGTGACAATCTGAGCAGTTCTCTTAGGTTGTTCGCAGATGATGCTGTAATTTACCGTCTAGTAAGGTCATCCGAAGACCAGTATCAGTTGCAAAGCGATTTAGAAAAGATTGCTGTATGGTGTGGCAGGTGGCCGTTGACGCTAAGTAACGAAAAGTGTGAGGTGATCCACATGAGTTCCAAAAGAAATCCGTTGGAATTCGATTACTCGATAAATAGTACAATTCTCAAGGCTGTCAATTCAACTAAGTAGGCTACCTGGGTGTAAAAATTACGAACAACTTCAGTTGGAAAGACCACATAGATAATATTGTGGGGAAGGAGAGCCAAAGGTTGCGTTTCATTGGCACGACACTTAGAATATGCAACAAGTCCACTAAAGAGACAGCTTACACTACACTCGTTCGTCCTCTGTTAGAATATTGCTGCGCTGTTTGGGATCCTTACCAGGTGGCATTGACGGAGGACATCGAAAGGGTGCAAAAAAGGGCAGTTCGTTTTGTATTATCACGTAGTAGGGGAGAGAGTGTGCCAGATATGATACGCGAGTTGGGATGAAAGTCATTAAAGCAAAGACGTTTTTTGTCGCGGCGAGATCTATTTACGAAATTTCAGTCACCAACTTTCTCTTCCGAATGCGAAAATATTTTGTTGAGCCCAACCTACATAGGTAGGAATGATCATCAAAATAAAATAAGAGAAATCAGAGCTCGAACAGAAAGGTTTAGGTGTTCGTTTTTCCCGGGAGTGGAATGGTAGAGAGATAGTATGATTGTGGTTCGATGAACCCTCTGCCAAGCACTTAAATGTGAATTGCAGAGTAATCATGCGGATGTAGATCGGGGGATCTTGCCAGCGACAGCTCGCAGTGATGTGTGTCAGGCGTGGACGAGCATTGTCCTGCTGAATAATGGCACCACAATACTACCGCATGAGACGTAACAGATGAGGATGCAGTATGTCCGTGAGGTACCATGGTGCCTTCAGACTTCCACCAATCTAGTAATCTGAATCAGTCTCGTGATCTGAAGTCACATCCGATGGCTTCCCAGAGCAGGACGCTGGGAATAGTACCGTTGTGTCCCTCCAAAACACTGTAAGAATGGGATCTCTCCCCAGGCCCCTGCTATATTCGCCGACAATGGTGGTGCGTGGTAAAGCAGAACAGCGATAACAATGCAGTGGCATTCATCAGCAAACATGCTTTGCAGTCACGGCACCATTCAAAATACAGCCATTTCCGTAGTGGTATTAAGGTCATCCTATGCGTGCGACTAATTTCCTAGTCCAGCTGCTGCTAGTCTCGGACCAGTTGTGGATAACGACACCGAAACACTGAACGTCCGACGTTGTTCACGCACCTTGTCTACCCTGCAAGACTTGGTAACAGCGTTAAACGGGAACATCACTGAGGCACTTTGGTGGCGGCTCTGCCTGTCAACTCCGATCATCTAGAATCGAGATAGCTACCGGTGGTGTCTACACGTACAAAGATATACTGACATCCGACCATGGTTTTTCGGTGCTTCCTTTTTGCTGTGGCCGAGCGGTTCTAGGCGCTTCTGTCCGGAACCACGCTGCTGCTACGGTCGCAGGTTCGAATCCTGCCTCGGGCATGGATGTGTGTGATGTCCTTAGGTTAGTTAGGTACAAGTAGTTCTAAGTCTAGGAGACTGATGACCTCAGATGTTAAGTCCCATAGTGCTTAGAGCCATTTGAACCATTTTGATTCCTTTTTTTCATGTAATGTATAAAAACAAAATTAGATTATTTGTTCTATTGCAGTGCTAATATGATGACTAACAGTGGTACATGACTTTTTTATGCCACACATTTAACTTTCCCACTCCAGGCCACAGCATTCTGGCATGGAGTGGGAGAGTTAAACAACTGACAAAAAGTCATGTCACATCATTACTCACCATATTAGAGTTTCAACTCTCTCACGTAGAGCGGCCACCAAAGTGCTGATAGAAGTGGCGCAGTGGTTATCAGATTGGACTCACATTCACAAGGACGACCATTCTATAGTCATCCAGATTTAGATTTTCCGTGGTTTCTCTAAATCGCTCCAGGACAACAACAGGATTGTTCCTTTCAAGGCCATGACCGATTTTCTTCCTCATCCTTGAACCTTTCGGAGCTTGTGTCCCGTCTCTAACGCCGTCGATGTCGACCGTACATTAAACCACCACCACTAACCCTGGGATGGAATTTGCGTACCCCAACTGTTTGCATGTATAGTAAATCTGATGTTGAAACGTGAGAACGTTTTCTGAATGTTTGCGCCTTGTGGAATTAAGAAGGAGCGTCGGTACCAGCCCGGTATTTACCTAGTGGGGTGTGCGAAACCACCTAAAAACCGTATTCAGGCTGGCCGACTCGACAGCCCTCGTCATTAATCCGCGAGGCGGGATCGATTCGCGTAGGCTCGTCTTTCCGAATCCCGGAAGCGCCACGTTAACGCTCTCGGCTACCGGGTTGGTTAAGGAAGTGTCATTACAATGGTCAGTTAAAATTTAAGGAAAAATAAAATAATTATCAAAATTATTGCAACGAAAACCAGTCCAAAACTGCAAATTTCACTTTTTTTATACACTCGATGATTAGTTTTGGGCCGGGACCCATTTTCAAAGCATCGTAACATAGTCAAAAATGGTATTTCCGAAAACGCAAAAATCATGTCAAAAATGGGCAAACGAACAGTTTCAGCTGTAACCTCCCCACAGAAATCTCAATGACAATATTTATTAGTAATGGAGCCAGAGCTAAGTGTAAGCTCCCCAGAGAAATTTAATGACAAAGACAATTAAATAAAAATTAGCTATCTGACCCAAGTATAAGTTTCTCATAAAATGAAAGTCAATTCAGTGATAATAAAATCTCAGTGACAATGAAAATGCAAATAGACCGAAATGTCAGTCTTTGGCCCTGTGCAAAAATCAGAATAAATTTCTTACCTTAGTATAACTGCATGTGAAATATCTGCTCTTATTCTGCGCCACAGCTTGGAGGAAATGCATCGCAATAATTAATTTTTTTTTTTTTGAAGTAAACTGAAACTTTTGTTTGAAGGAAATGCAAGGAAATCGAATGATTCTTTTGTTAGAAATTGCTTTGAAATAAAAATTATTATTGGGGGCGATTCTTACACAAATTAGTTACACTTAATTTACATCATTAGCTGAGCGCAATGCTGCTTAATAATATACCTTGTCCTGAATCTCGACCATTGCGGTGCCGACGCCCGCCGACTGCTCTGGGCTACCACTACTGACAGACTCCTCTTCGCTACTACTACCGACAGACTCCTGTTCGCTACTGTACTGCTACAGCGCTATCGCGCTACTGCACGCAACAGAGCTGAACATGCTCTCTGGTCAGAGATTTTTATCATGCCTCACCATCGCTGCCATCGAGTACATACGCCTTTCATAACCCTCCCCTGGGGGGGGGGGGCAAAAATTTGGCAGCGATGGTGAGTCATTTGGACTTGCCATCGTAACAATTTTTTTTTGTTTTTTAACTAATTAACTTTTACAATTTACAAAATATTCACTTGTAGTACAAAATGTGAGTACAAAACATATTAGCAAATCAGAAAAATGTATATACAAATTATTTGACAGATAACAAAGTGCACACGCACTGTAAGATTCTGTAGCATTTTCAGAACAAATAAATAGAATGGCAAAATAGCATGTTGACAAGTGACATGAGTGCACATGCACTGCAGTTCAGAACATATCAGCATATGGCGAAATGTATATACAATGAGTAACAAATGACATAAAACATATCACGAAATCATAAAAAGTATACAGAATAAGCACAAATCATAATGAAAAATGAGAAAAGTGCACAGGCACTGAAGTTCAGTAGAAAACATATTAACACATAAGTGCACATGCACTGAAATCTTTTGAACATTTTCATCACAAAAAGTATATACAATATAGATGACAAGAGTGCACACATACTGCACTTCAGAACAAATCGAAAAAAATGTCTTTAGCATTTTCACAATAAATAAACATAATGGCAAAAAATCATGTCGACAGGTGACATAAGTGTACTTGCACTGGAGTTCAACAAATCGAAAAGAAATGTATAGGCCATGAACATAAATGATGTTAGCTAAAATGATTTTCACTATTAGAATAGGAAAGGAAAGGATTGCATCATGGTTGTAGCACTTTAATTTGCACACAGCTGCACTGAAAGTCCATATCTTTCCACAGAATCACAACACCAAGTGATACAATCTGCAGTTCAGAAGCATTTATCAACGTATCAAGACACTGAAACGTCGTAGTAATATTCCATGCTATCATTTGGCAGTACACCAGGTACACCAAACAGTGGGACCATAATAACGTCTTCATCGCTTACGGTGGTGGACAGCATGTCTTGTCAACACCACGCTCTTAAGAGGCACACCAACGTAGAATTAGTGCAAAAACCAAATATAGTGCTCCATGATAATGAGGATGGATAAGACAATGGATGTTACAATAATTTCAGGTAGTTAGGTCAGAAGGTGAAGGACATTAACTAACACACAAGTCTTGATTAGTGATTACATAAGTAGTTTGCGGCATCCATAGTCTAGTTATTGAACATTTCTGTACCATGTATTTTAGTATTACAGAATAATGTTCATAAAATTAAATTATTGCCATCATGGGTAGTCGTATTACAATAAACAGCGGCAATCTTTGTCCAGTTACAAACCATGTTTAGTATGACAGAATAATGTTCATCAGAAGTCTTAATTACATTAATTATTGGCACTCAGTGGCCATCTACTAAAATCATTATTGAAAACAAGAGCTAATTAATGGCATAATTAATAACATAATTTATATAGTTACATTAATTATTGGCACTCAGTGGCCAGCAAGTATTGAATAGTATAAAACATTGTTCATCATTCAGTATTATTCAGATCATTAAGAAGTCATTATAAAAAAATCAGTTAATTACAATCATAGCATTAATAATCATGGGCATTATAAGTAGTCTCATTACAATAAACAGTGGCAGTTATTAGCCAGTTACAAAATTACAATCATAGCATTAATAATCATGGGCATTATAAGTAGTCTCATTACAATAAACAGTGGCAGTTATTAGCCAGTTACAAAATTACAATCATAGCATTAATAATCATGGGCATTATAAGTAGTCTCATTACAATAAACAGTGGCAATTATTAGCCAGTTACAAAATTACAATCATAGCATTAATAATCATGGGCAGTATAAGTAGTCTCATTACAATAAACAGTGGCAATTATTAGCCAGTTACAAAGCATTATATATTTTTTTGTATCATTAAGAAGTCATTATTCAAGTGACATACTATTCAGAGCTGATCAGTATTATTCAGAATTATCATAAACTAGTGACATTATATGAGACTGGTAATACATTTTGTTTTTTTTTGTGCTAGCAATGCATTGCTTTGGGTAATTATAAGGGAAAGCAAGAAGAAATAAGAGAAAAAATTGCTTCTAGGTTGTTCCTATAAATGAAAAATGTGTAACGTCATTCGTCAGCTGTACCAAGGTTGTGACACAAGGTAGTATATGTGATCACATGTGTAAATGATATACACAAATGGGTAAAAAAATTGCAAGTATTAGAACAGGTATAATAAGTAACAAGTTTAGTAAGTATCATGAAAAGCTTCTCCTGGACAAAATACAAAATGGATTATTGAGCTGAAAGAAGAAACGCAGACTATGCTGAAAAGTAGTGAACTTCGAATTAACAGGTAGTGAAACGTGTATAAAAAATGTGTTCCATAGCTGTCCTTTCCAAAACCTTCAGTCATCCTACTACGCAATATAACACCTGCTGTCAAAGCAAACTGCAACAAATACTTAAATAACTACATAGCATAAATACATAAACTTCAACATCATCCTCATCTGTAAAGAAAAAAACTTCATTATCCATATTATCATAACTTCATTATCGTCATCACCTGTAAAGAAAAACTTCATTATCCATATTAGTATATTCTTCATCATTATTCATCATCAGCATTCATTATCATCTGCAAAAATCACTTCATTATTCATCACACAACTATTCCTTATCTCTAGCATATTTCATCACTTAAAACTAAGATGTGTAGTTCTGTCTGACAGCTTGCATCAATCGCCTTGTATTCTGAAAGAAAAGATTAGTTAAGACTGCTATTCTGCGATGTGTATAGTATATTCTTGTTAATACTTGTTAATTCTGATCCATTTACTCGTCCTCATAAGCTTTTGTATTTTCTTTCATCTATTCCGTAGGTGAAATTCCCATTCTGTTTAATTTATTTCCTTTACGCATCATTTCTTTCTGAAACTGATGAACAAAGATTAATGTCTTGTATTTAAATCATATACCCATTAGATAATGACTGGTTAATGGTGACACAATTAAGCATACAGCATAACATGACAGAAAACGTAATATGTCAAAAGCATAGACAGTGTTCAAAGGCAAAAAGTGTACAGAGAATATCATAATGCAGCAGCAAAAAAAAAAAAGGAAAATGTAAAACAGTCACGATGTTGAGATATCATAGGGCAAAAAATGTCAAAGTCAACTGGTGTGTGTTATACCTTAACTAGTTCACAGTGCATACAAACAAAACATGAAAACAATCGTACATACATAAGAAAGACAAAATGTGACATTCGTTGTGTTCAGCTTGTATGTAGTGTAGTTAATAGAGGCGATAATTAAAGACTTTAATGGAGAGAGAATTTGATAAAATTAATGCGTCACTACAGAGAATTGCATAATTATTCATAAAATGCGTAAGTTCATCTGGAAAATATGCACGGTCTAGTGTGTAACGACAAGAAGAGCAACCTGCTAACCTTACCTTGCCGGGCACTTGCCAAGAAAAAATACGATAATCATCAATAAGAAGTCACATAAATATAATTGCATAAGTGGTCATAAAAATGTGTAAGTTCATCTGGAAAATATGCACGGTCTGATGTGTAACGACAAGAAGAGCGACCTGCTAACCTTACCTTGCCGGGCACTTGCCAAGAAAAAATACGATAATCATCAATAAGTAGTCACATAAATATAATTGCATAAGTGGTCATAAAAATGTGTAAGTTCATCTGGAAAATATGCACGGTCTGATGTGTAACGACAAGAAGAGCGACCTGCTAACCTTACCTTGCCGGGCACTTGCCAAGAAAAAATACGATAATCATCAATAAGTAGTCATGTGAATATAATTGCAGAAATGTTCATAAAAATTAGCAAATAGCATTACGGCGTGATAAATCATAAATTACGTTCACTCAATAAAGGGTTTTACGTTTGACCAATGGTGGTTGCCTTTCGATTTCCTGGTTCTCAGAGTTTCGACGTGTACAACATTGGGGTGAGGAATGCTGCGAATCCGATATGGACCTGCGTACAGAAGTTCAAATTTACTGCACTTACCTTTTAATTTGCTGGATAAATAGTGTGTACGTACTAATATCTTCTGTCCAACGTGAAAGTCTCGGCGTCTACAAACCTGTTTTTGCTGTCTTCTCCGGCGCTCTGCGGCACGTTTGATGTTGTTCAGCGCAATGTCAATTATTTCGTGGTGTCGTAATCGACGAGATGTAGGAAATGTTACTAATTCTTTAATTTTGTTTGGTGGTTCAACGTTTTTCAGTATTACAGACGGAGATAGCATAGTGGATTCATTTGGAATGGAATTAATTACATCTTGGAATGAGTGTATGTGTGTGTCCCAATTAACATGTCTTTTGTGGCAGTATATTCTACACAGTTTACCAATTTCTTTCATTAATCGTTTACAAGGGTTTGAAGAAGCGTGGTACTTGGATATATAAATCGGAGAAATGTTTCTAGCTCGTAACATGCGTGTCCATATAACAGAACGAAATTGTGGTCCATTGTCAGAAATTACTTTCATCACATGCCCTACATGAAATAGAAAATGTTTTACAAATGCTTTCGAAACAGTTTTAGCAGTAGCTTTGCGTAACGGAGTGAAAGTAACAAATTTTGAAGCGAGTTCAACAGCGACAAAGATGTAGCAAAAACCTCTATTAGTTCTCGGAATTGGACCAAAAATGTCTACTGCGGCCATATGTCTTAATTTAACAGGTACAATGGGGTATAATGGAGGAATATGTGAAGTGGTGTCAGACTTAGCTTTCTGGCAAATTTTACATGACGCTAAAACTCGTCGTATACGTTTTTCCATGTTTGTAAAATAACAGTTCTGTCTCAGTATAAGAAAACATTTTCTGGCTCCGTAATGTGCGTAGATTAAATGCGTGTACCAAATTAATTTACTAACCAGTTCGTCAGGAATGCATAACAACCAATTGTTGCTGTCAGGATGAGAGCGGCGAAACAGAATGTCATTGCGTACAGTGTAGTGGTTCCTAATCGTAACATTATTCTTATCTTCCCAAAGGTGTTTAATTTCTTTCCACACATTGTCTTCGCTTTGCTCTCGTGCTATGTCCTGTAATGACGATGAAATAAAATTTTCAAATGCAACTTGCTGAATGTACATAATGCTGAAATTTGCTTTGCAGAAGTTATTTGCTACGTCTTGCTGATTGTTGCTGAGAGAACGCGATAGTGCGTCTGCTATAACATTTTGTGTGCCGGGAATGTGAACAATCGTAAAATTAAATTCCTGTAAATAAAGTTTCCATCTGCTTAATCTGTCATGAGTGAATTTAGCCGAAAGTAAAAATTGTATAGCTCTGTGATCTGTGTAAACGGTCGTGTGTCTTCCATAAAGAAAATGCCCAAATCTCGTAAAAGCCCATACAACACATAATGTTTCAAGTTCAGTAACGGAATAATTTCGCTCAGCACGAGACAGAATGCGGCTTGCAAATGCGATGTTTTTAATTACTTTAGAACCATCTTCTTCAATTTCCTGAAAAATGTGTACGCCTAAAGCTGTGTTAGAACTGTCGGTGGCAATGGAAAAATTTCTGGTAAGATCTGGGTGCGATAAAAGTGGAGCATTCAACAAAGCATGTTTCAGATTCACGAATTCAGAGTATGCTTGCTTATCCCATGACCAAATAGTGTTTTTACCTGTTAATTGGCATAATCTAGGTGTATCTAAAGCAGAGTGATGAATAAATTTACGAAAAAAGTTAATTAAACCCAAAAAGCTGCGTAATTGTTTCTTCGTCGTAGGAACAGTAATGTCACGTAGAGCTTGAAGTTTTTCCGGATCAGGCGCAATGCCTTCTGCTGAAATTACGTGTCCAAGAAATTTTATAGAAGTTTTGCCAAAATGCGATTTACTGAGGTTAACTGTAAGTCCTTGTGCATGAAAAGTTTGCAACAGTCGTTCTAAAATCATATTGTGTTCAGACCAGTTAGCTTCTGCGATAAGAATGTTCTGTCGGAAGTATTGTGTTCAAACCGCGAATAAAAGCTGCAGAAGAAATGGTTAAACCGAATGGTAATTTGCAAAATTGATAACAGTCACCAAAACAGAGAAAAGCTGTGTACTTTCTGCAATTCGGATGAAGTTGAACTTGCCAAAATCCTGATTTCAAATCTAATGTGGAATAAATAGCTGTACCGTGAAATTTCTGTAGTAGTTCTTCTAATGTCTGTGGTCGATCTGTTTCATTGATAATAATGTCATTAATGTGACGTGAATCAAGTACAAGGCGAAGTGAGCCATCTTTTTTCTTAACAATATGTAGCGGGTTTATGTACGGACTAACGGCCGGTTCTATAATTCCTTGGTCGAGCATATCCTGCAATTCTTTTTTAACTTGTTCTCTATGAATATACGGAATAGGATAATGCTTTGCTTTAAATGTATCGTGCTGTTTGACTTTAAATTCATACATAAAGCCGGACATAGTACCAGGAATGTTGTCAAAAACTGGAGCTTGTTGTAAAATAATTTTGTGTAATTGCGTGCGTTCGTCGTCTGTATTTGCACTACTTTGTTTAACTTTATCGGAAATCATCTGCATTACGTCGTAGTCAGCTTCGTCTGGAATGTTATAGTTATGTACGTACGTGTCTGTGAACAATGCGGGATTACAGTCTATGTTACGTGTTGCGGAAATGACCTCTGTGCGGTTAATTGTTTGTTCTTCCGCAGATAAAGAATGCTGAAACTCTAAAGCTAATTGTACATTTTCGTCCTTCAACATTAAATAAGAATTTTGAAAATCGACCACTGCGTCGTGTTGTACCAGAAAGTTAATGCCTAAAATAACGTCTGTTGTCAATAAGGGAACAATCCAAAAATTTGAATGAAAAGTATGACCTCCAATACAAAATGATAAATGCGTCTGTAATTTAACGTCTACTCCTTTACTCGATACAGCTCCTTTTACATTCGTTTTGCCTAATGGTAATGTGGGATAAGTATTCTCTTTGTTGCACTCATTAAAAGTCTCCTCATTTATAACTGACATAGGTGATCCGGAATCAATTACTGCTGAAAATTTCGATGAACCAATTTTAATTTTGATGACAGGATGTGAAATAGTTTTCTGAACAACTGGTCTTTCCTGTAAAAGAGTGTCTCTGATGTCGTCAAACGTAATTACATTTTCGTGAACAACATTTTGCGTGTCAAAACTAGTGCTTGTGTTATTGGAAGATGCGTCCTGTACAGTATCTAGTCAGATTCTATCTGACGTGTTATTATTATCAGGAGGATGTTGTGGCATTTCTACAATCTGAACAGTTCTATTACTTCTTCCAGACGTGTTACGCTCTGGATGATACCTACTGTCGGGTTCATTCATGAGAATAGGTTCTTGTGGATAATTCTGCTGTTGGTATGACCGCCTGTTGTTAGATGTACGCTGAAAATTGTCGTCATTATTTTTACGTCTGTCGTAATAGTCATTTCTATACGGTGCATTGCGATAGGAATTGAAATACTGTGTTTTCTGTACGTAGCTGTTCCTTTGCTGCCGTGCGTTACTATTTGTTGTATCAGGAACTATACGTGCACGCGGCGAAACATTAAAGCCTGGTTGACCTTGTGCATTCCATTGTTGGTTAGGTATGTTAACCGGTTGACTTTCATGCTGTTGTGGTGGAAAACGTCTATTGTTACTAAAATGTGATTCCTGTTGCTCAAAATTTTGACGATACCGATAGTTAGAATTTTGTCTGTTACCAAAGTTCTGGTGGTTGTCAGTCCTAAAGCGTCTATCACTTCTACCATTGAAATTACGTGTCTGATCATAATTGCTGTACGTTTGTCGGCCTTGGTTGTTATACGAAAAATTTTTGTTCACAAAGGAATAATCAGATTGCTGCACTTCTAAAAGCTGCAACAGATCCCTGAATGCCGAAATATTTTCTTTTTGTTGACCTGTTAAAAGTGACACTCTTAATGACCGTGGTAATTTAGAGATACATAATTGAATGAGTGCGGATTCACTGTACGGTTCACTTAGGTACTGGTTCTGTTGGACCATGTGCTCAAAAAATTGCGTTACACTGGGAAAATTGGAGTTCTCATAATTTGGTAAACTAATTAGTTGATCGTTAATTCCGCGCTGTGTCGTCTTCGACCAATACGCTGACAGAAAAGCATTCTGAAATTCCTCTACCGAGTAACATTGTCTCGCGATCGGCCTCATACGAGTTGCGGGTTCGCCTTCCAAAAAGCTGCAAATGAATTCAAGTTTGTGTGTAACAGGCCAAGTCGGTGGAAAAGCAAAGCTAAATTGTTGAATCCAATCCAGTGGGTGAATCTGTGTTCTGTCGTTTTTAAACACTTTAAACTTTCTCACTGACAGAAAATGTTTGTAATCGAAATTATCGTCTCTGTGTGATGGAACAGGTTCAGGATTGTAGGAGAATCTATTGAACTGTGGTTGTTCGGAATCTAAGTCCCGTACTCTCTGTAGATTACTCAAATTACACGCGCTGCGTGAGTCTGGCAAATGTTCGAAAAGTGGCGTCTGCTGTGATGTGTTATTAACTGAAGTGTTTTTCATCTCTGTTACCTCCTGCTGTAAACTTGACAGTTTTCGACGCAATGTGTTATTAGATGAATCTATCTCATTAATAGTCTGCTGTAGATTTTGAAATTCCGGTGTTTGATTAAATGAAACCGGTGAAGTGTCGTCTGATTTATTGTCATTAGTACTTTCGATGACGTCAATACGACTGGCCAGTTCATCACATTTTTCAGTCAGTATTTTAACCTGATCATCGGTTTTAGTGTCAGTGGCATTAATCTGTTTTTGCAACTTACGTGTAGTTTCGTTCAGTTTTTTAACATCAGCTTTGACGACATCGGAATCCTGTGTTAGTTCTAATTGTTCGAGTCCATCGGTCACTGTTTGAAAATCTGTTGTGTATGTGTCTGTTTTCGATTTCAGATCAGAAATTTCGTCACGTAATTCTGTGTTCGACTGTTTGATGGTATTAATTTCGTCGGACACTGTGGCAATATTGTTGTCTACATATGTTTTCGCCTTCGCAAACATTTTATGTTTGTCTTCCTGTCTCTGAGCAGTGATTGTTTCCATGACTTGACGTTTGACTTTATTTTGATCCTGAATAAATTTACGGAAACGCGTATCACTGTTTTGTATGTGAAGACTAAGACGTTCGTTAATCTGAGTGTTCTGTTGTTCGAATTTCGCGTCAATCTTTTCATCCATTGTGCGCGAAAGTTCTACCGTCATTGCTTTAAACTCGTCGCGTAATTGTGTAGCTTTTTCGGAGCATTGTTTAGCGACTGTACTGATTTCCGCCCTAAGTGTTTCTGTTGCAGCTGTTTGCAATTCCCTTAATTCCTGAGCAACAGACTTAATTTCTTCGCTATTTTTTTTGAACACGCCTCAATTTCCTCGCGTAACTGTTCCTTAGTGTCATGACACTGCGCGGCAACGGCTCTAATTTGTTCACTTAACTGTCTGGAATTGTCGTCTAATTTTTCATTAAGCTGTCTGGAATTGTTGTCTAATTTTTCATTTAACTGTTCATTCTGTTCATTGAGTTGTTTAAGATCTTCTTTAAGACTGTCTTGTTTTTCATTTTGTTGTTTGACCTGTTCACTAAGTTGTCTGAGATTTACGTCATTGTTGTCTTGTTTTTCATTAAGTTTATCAATTTTTTGTTCTGTTCACTAAATTGTTGTTGTAGCAATTTTGCCATAATTTGTTCAAAGTCAATATTAGCATTTCTATTCTCCGTGTTGCTTAGTACCGTACCTGCGATTGTCGCGTTTTGTGTGACCATTTGGTCATTCTGTACTTTACAAAAAGGATTGCCAGTCGAATGTCCACTGTCAGACATTATTTCGGAATTAAATAAATCCGTCGTACTTTGTGTATCCTGTTCATTTTCATTAGACACATTTGTGTGTTCATCACGTAAATTTAGTAAACCGGTTGTGTTAGGCGGGGCAGCGCTCATTACAATAGAGCGTCCCGCGTCATCGATTGTCGTCAAATCAACAGAGGACATAACCGAGTTCGTTTGTTCATCATTAAGACAAAACTCATCATTAGTGGTTGGAACGCATTGATTATCAGTGAACGCAGGATTGTCATCATTACACTGCGTGTCACTAGTACTATTGGTCACGTTGTTTAAGTCGGTAATTTCGTTCATACTGCCTCGCGATACACTATTCACTGTCTTTCGCGGCATTTTCACAATAGACACAAATATTCACAAAAGAAATAAGCACAATGCAAAAGCAACACACAAATACAACAGAGCAACGAATTGCCGATGATCTGAGGAAAGAAAGTCACAAGATTAGTAAAAGCGTTGCGCCAAATTCTAATTATATTTAAGCAATAAGAGCAGATATCTGACTGTTTTTCAAAAGAATCTCAACGAAATACGATCCTGGACCGGGTGTCGCCAAGTGTAACCTCCCCACAGAAATTTCAATGACAATATTTATTAGTAATGGAGCCAGAGCTAAGTGTAAGCTCCCCAGAGAAATTTAATGACAAAGACAATTAAATAAAAATTAGCTATCTGACCCAAGTATAAGTTTCTCATAAAATGAAAGTCAATTCAGTGATAATAAAATCTCAGTGACAATGAAAATGCAAATAGACCGAAATGTCAGTCTTTGGCCCTGTGCAAAAATCAGAATAAATTTCTTACCTTAGTATAACTGCATGTGAAATATCTGCTCTTATTCTGCGCCACAGCTTGGAGGAAATGCATCGCAATAATTAATTTTTTTTTGAAGTAAACTGAAACTTTTGTTTGAAGGAAATGCAAGGAAATCGAATGATTCTTTTGTTAGAAATTGCTTTGAAATAAAAATTATTATTGGGGGCGATTCTTACACAAATTAGTTACACTTAATTTACATCATTAGCTGAGCGCAATGCTGCTTAATAATATACCTTGTCCTGAATCTCGACCATTGCGGTGCCGACGCCCGCCGACTTCTCTGGGCTACCACTACTGACAGACTCCTCTTCGCTACTACTACCGACAGACTCCTGTTCGCTACTGTACTGCTACAGCGCTATCGCGCTACTGCACGCAACAGAGCTGAACATGCTCTCTGGTCAGAGATTTTTACCATGCCTCACCATCGCTGCCATCGAGTACATACGCCTTTCACAGCACATACTGATAAACGGTAACAGATAACGGAAACACCATTTCTGACTATGTTACGATGATTTGAAAATGGATCCCGGCCCGAAAGTAGTTATCAGGTGAATAAAAAAAGTGAAATTTGCAACTTTGTACTGGTTTTTCGCTGAACTGACTAATAGAAGTTTCTGACCCACAGCTATTCCAGCAGGAAGCTCGTAAACTATCAAAATTGTTATCATTTTAATAATGTCCGCAGATACAAGAGAAAAATGCCAGGACCTGTAACACTCCATGTTTTATAGAAAGAACAACATTCCTCAAAAAAATCTGAAAACAACCTTATAATTGCGGTGAGATGGATGTTGACGCATGCTGTGCCTAACTAGACAGAGAAGAGACTCGTGGAAGCTTAAAGCGTAAACTCAATTAACAGTAAACTACCGTGAAAAAACAACCTGTGGTGTACCAGTTAAATGTATCCTAGTAAATGAGAGAGAAAGATACCGCTTTGGGGAAAACCTGCTCCTTTCTCAGCTGTGTTAAGAAACTGTAGTTCGTCTACTGTTGGTGGCTTAATATTTACTTGATTACATTGGTGTTTATCCAATAATATAGGTACCTGCATTTGTAGATACAGAGTTCTAGTTATAGTGGACAATTACTAAACAAGGCATAAAATTACAATATAGTTTGTAATAAACTGCATGAAACGAAAATAATGTAGGTGAGGGATAACAGTGTATACATGAAATGCACGAACGTGTGAGTCATGTAATAAAGGCCTGGGTAGCTCAGTTAGGTAGAGTGTTGATCCAGAAATTTAGGTGTAGTCTGTCACGAAGATTTTATTGGTGAAAAATTCTACAATATACAGGTATTCAACCTGCCCGGCGAACTAAAGCGTCAAAAGTGTTCACTAGATCTTATTCAGACACATTTATGTTCAATATTTTATTTAGATACCGGATTTGACTGTCACATTAATATTTCATTCCGTGAAAACTTTTCTCTTTAACATCATGGTCAAGCTCACTCATTACTTAAAATGCAAAGGTATATTAATAAGAAATATATCTTTCAGTTAATAACAAACGTCTAGGTTTGACGGGGAAGAAAGAAGGAAACGCTGTCTTGCATCTGAAAGAAAGCAACGAACCTAAGACTAACATATTACATTCTGAGGAGCTGCATGTGCGAACTCACAAAACGAATTCCGCATTTTTCATATACAAATGAGGCGAGCGATGCAATATGGGGGCGTTTTCATTGCGGCTTTTATTAAAAATTTTGATGCGCACATATAAACATATAAAATATTTGCTAAATCAAATAGTTGCGCTGTAATTTACGTTATGTAGGAAAACAGAAGTGATTATAACACACTACTGCTTATGAAAGTTTCTGAAGCAATCATATCACTAATGTCGATTTGCAGTCATATTTTGGAACATATTACACAGTGAAATGAGATGATCGTATGGCACCGTTGGCCGGGAGGCCCCATGTGGGGAGGATCGGCCGCCGTATTGCAAGTCCTTTTTAGTTGACGCCTCTTCGGCGACTTGTAAGTCAATGATGATGAAATGATGATGAAAGACACACAAGGTAGAGAAAATCCCTGACCCCGCCGGGAATCGAACCCGGGACCCCGTGCGCAAGAAGCGAGAAGGCTACCGCAAGACCACGAGCTGCGGACATTAGACTGTGTTCGATCATTATGAATTACACCAAAGAAAACGATTCACTGACAAACAGCCAGCACGGTTTCGTTCTGGGGGAAATAATAATAATAATAATAATAATAAGAGAGATGGCATATGGATGAAGCGACCTACCAAAGAGCTGTACCAGCACACTGACAGACAACAGACGCGATCAGAAAACGCAGATTAACTTTCTATGGGCACATACAGAGAATGGACAACAACCGACTTACAAAGAAAATTTTTGATGTAGTAAACAGCTCAAGCAAGAAAACAAATTGGTATCATGAAATAGACGAAGACTTAAGGCAGATAGGGATCAACAGGCAAATGATAGGAGACAGGAAATACTTCAGAAACAAAGTTAGGAGTGCAAAATTTATTGTAAAGGAGAGAAAGAAGACAGGAACATTATGGACAGAGCAAAGGAAACAGGAGCACAGCCAAAGGATGAAGAGATTTTGGGAAGAGAAGAGGAAGAGAGGAAAAAAGTGAAAATTGTGTCATCATGTGATTTTCGAGTTCAAACACTGTCCATAAGGGCAACAATGGAATGAATGAATGAATGAATAATAATAATAATAATAATAATAAACCCCGTGGAGGCCCGGGAAAAGAATAGGCCTCCGGTATGTTCTGCCAGTCGTAAAAGGCGACGAAAAGAACAAACCAATAATAGGGCTAACCCCCCTTTTAGTGTGATTAGTTGGTTCAGGACAGAACTAAAGAAGCCTCGGACAAGCACTGTCATGGTCGGGGACGACGCTTGAACCCTATGCCCGTCCACAATGGTAACGACACTGCTAGTCAACTGGAAAATAATTTAAATCCAAATAGAGGTGTTTTGCAGGATATGCTTCCTGCAACCACCCTAGAAGGAAAACAAAGACAGAGGATGAGATGGTCAGATGAAGTTAATCGACACCTCATGTTCTGTTATTACCAAGCAACAAACCTAGGAACCAACACAACTGGATACAGATCACAAGTATACACAACATTTATTACCAGATACCCAGAATTAAAATTTTTAACGGAACAAGGACTAGCTGATCAGATCCGTATAATAATAAAAAATAACAGGATACCCCAGTCAGAATTAGAAAACATCAAACAACAGGTACAACAAATAATGGGACAAAATAATGTGCAATCAGAAGAAGAAGAAAATACAGTAATGGACTCAAACATCCAAGAGCAAACAAACAAAGAACAACACGTATCAATTAAACAATCAGAGGGAAACGCAATCTTAAGACAGCCACCAGAACAAGCACAAATAGAACACGAAGTGACACACATGTTAGATATAGAAGAAAAATTTCAGCTGACATATACAGAATACAAAGACACAAATACAGACATTAGACCATTCTTGCACAGACCGCCAAATAACCCACAAGTCGAAACAACAATAAAAACTATCAACACAATCATACACAACAAAATAAATGGAAACACAACTATGGAAGAGTTACAACTACTGGTTTATATAGGAGCACTCACTACACTAAATATACATACAAGGCAGAGATCAGAACCAACCAACACACAGAAGAAACTCACAAAACCAGCATGGCAACGCAGGCTACAGATCAGAATAGAAAAACTGAGAAAAGACATCGGACAGCTAACACAATTTATAAGAAATGAAATGTCAGAAAAAAAACGAAAAAGGTTAGGTAAAATCTCACAACAAGAAGCGATAGAGCAATTACATGAAAAGAAGCAGAAATTACAAGCATTGGCCAAACGACTTAGAAGATACAAAAAAAGTGAAAATAGAAGGAAACAGAACCAAACATTCACCACAAACCAAAAGAAATTTTATCAGACAATAGATAACACACGCATTAAAATAGACAATCCACCAAACATAACAGACATGGAACACTTCTGGAGCAACATACGGTCAAACCCAGTACAACATAACAGGCATGCACGGTGGATTCAAGCAGAAACAGACACATACAAGATGATACCACAAATGCCTGAAGTGATAATTTTGCAACATGAAGTCACCCGAGCAATTAATTCTACTCACAATTGGAAAGCCCCTGGAAAAGATAAAATAGCAAATTTCTGGCTGAAGAAGTTCACCTCAACACAGTCACATCTAACTAAATTATACACATTCCCTGATACACTTACACAAGGAATAACTTATCTGAAACCTAAAGATCAAGCAGACTCAGCAAACCCAGCTAAATATCGCCCCATAACATGCCTACCAACAATATACAAAATATTAACTTCAGTCATTACACAGAAATTAATGACACATACAACACAGAACAAAATTATAAATGAAGAACAAAAAGGTTGTTGCAAAGGAGCACGAGGATGTAAAGAACAATTGATAATAGATGCAGAGGTGACATATGAAGCTAAAACTAAACAAAGGTCGCTACACTACGCAATAATTGATTACTAAAAAGCTTTTGATAGCGTACCCCACTCATGGTTACTACAAATATTGGAAATAGACAAAGTAGACCCTAAATTGATACAGTTCCTAAACATAGTAATGAAAAATTGGAAAACCACACTTAATATCCAAACAAATTCAAATAATATCACATCACAGCCAATACAGAGTAAGCGTGCAATATACCAAGGAGACTCATTAAGTCCTTTCTGGTTCTGCCTTGCTCTGAACCCACTATCCAACATGCTAAGTAATACAAATTATGGATACAATATTACTGGAACATACCCACACAAAATCACACATTTGCTATACATGGATGATCTAAAACTACTGGCAGCAACAAATCAACAACTCAACCAATTACTAAAGATAACAGAAGTATTCAGCAATGATATAAATATGGCTTTTGGAACAGACAAATGTAAGAAAAATAGCATAGTCAAGGGAAAACCCACTAAACAAGAAGATTACATATTGGATAACCACAGCGACTGCATAGAAGCGATGGAAAAAACAGATGCCTATAAATATCCTTGATACAGAAAAAAATAGGAATAGATAATACAAATATTAAAGAAGAACTAAAAGAAAAATATAGACAAAGACTAACAAAAATACTGAAAACAGAATTGACAGCAAGAAACAAGACAAAAGCTATAAATACTTATGCTATACCAATATTGACCAGCAACAGAAAGATTCACATTAAGCAGAAACGAAGGAGGAAGGGGATTTATCGACATAAAAAACCTACATTATGGACAGGTAGACAATTTAAGAAAATTCTTTATAGAACAAGGAGAAACTAGCAAAATACACAAAGCAATCACTCATATAAATACATCGGCTACACCACTGCAGTTTCATAATCACCTCTACAACCCTTTAGATCACATAACATCAGCAGATACGAAGAAAGTAAATTGGAAAAAGAAAACACTACATGGCAAGCACCCATATCATCTAACCCAGCCACACATCGATCAAGACGCATCCAGCACATGGCTAAGAAAAGGCAATATATACAGTGAGACGGAAGGATTCATGATTGCAATACAGGATCAAACAATAAACACCAGATATTACAGCAAGCATATTATTAAAGATCCCAATTCCACAACAGATAAATGCAGACTTTGCAAACAACAAATAGAAACAGTAGATCACATCACAAGCGGATGTACAATACTAGCAAATACAGAATACCCCAGAAGACATGACAATGTAGCAAAAATAATACATCAACAACTTCCCTTACAACATAAACTTATAAAACAACACGTTCCCACATACAAGTATGCACCACAAAATGTACTGGAGAATGATGAATACAAATTATACTGGAACAGAACCATTATAACAGATAAAACAACACCACATAACAAACCTGACACAACTGATCGAAATATCCATACCCAATACAACAAATATACAAAAGAAAACAAAAGAAAAAATTGAAAAATACATCCAACTGGCTGCGGAAGTCAAGAACATGTGGCATCAGGATAAAGTTGACATTATACCAATTATAGTATCAACTACAGGAGTCATACCACACAATATCCACCAGTACATCAAAGCAATACAGCTACATCCAAACTTATATATATACAACTACAGAAATCCGTAATTAATGATACATGTTCAATTACCCGAAAGTTCCTAAATGCAATATAACACATACCGTACAGTTAAAAGGAAGTCACGCTTGATCAAGGTCCGCGTCACTTAGCATTTTTGACCAGACATAACGTCTGAGAAAAGAAAGAAATAATAATAATAATAATAATTCTTTCTTCTCACGAAGTGATGAGTGCTATCGACAATGGATGTCAAATTTATTCCGTATGTTTAAATCTCCAGAAGGCTCAGGACACAGTTCCTCCCTAGCGACCCCTAATCGAAATATGTGGCTAAGGAATATCGTCTCAGATGTGCGACTGGATTTGCGATTTCCTGTCAGAGAGGTCACAGTTCGTAGTAACTGACAGAAAGTCGTTGAGTAAAATAGAAATAATATCTGACATTCTCCAAGTAAAAATTACAGGTCCTCTGTTCCTGATGTACCTATTAGGAGACAATCTGAGGAATCATTTTAGATTGTTTGCAGAAGATGCTCATCATGTAAAGTCATTAGATGGTCAAAACCAACTGCAAACTATTTAGACAAGATGTCGGTATAGTGCAAAAAGTGTCAATGCCTCTAAATAATGAAAACCGTGAAGTCATCCACATGAGAACTAAAAATAATCCATTAAATTTCAGTTACACGATAAATCACTCAAATTTAAATTCAATTAAATACTTGGGGATGCAAATTACTATTAGCTTAAATTGGAACAATCATACAGATAATGCTGTGGGGAAAGTAAACCAAAGAATACAATTTACTGGTGAACACTGAGAAAATGCAGCGGGTCTACTAAATAGGCTGCTTACACTACGCATGTCCGCCATCTTCTTGCTGTGCAGTGTGGAATCCGCATCAGACAGGATCGAGGGATGGCATCGAAATAGTTCAAAGAAGGGCATCTCGTTTTGTATTATCACGAAAAGAGGGAGAGTGTGTCACGGATAAGATACGAAAATTGGGATAACTTTCTCCCCAGAATATGAAAATATTTTGCTGGCGTCCACCTACATAGGGAGAAAGCGTCATCAGTATCAAATAAGTCAAATAAGATACATCATAGCGTGCATGGAAAGATTTAAGTGTTCGTTTTTCCCACGTTCTGTTCAAGAGTGGAACGGCAGAGAAATAGCTTCAAAGTGATTCGAAGAACCATCTGCCAGGCACTTGATTGTGAACTGCAGAATAATCATGTAGATGTAGATGTAGTTACATAGGAAAAAAGACGAATAAACTGTACCGTACTTTCAAGAATGGCTGTTTTTAATTCTGTTTTCCTCCGAATCAGAGTTCATACCACTTGGACAATGAAGACTACCGACAGCCCTATTATTTCTCCATGATACTGTACACCAACACAAATTAAGATAATTTTCACATTCATCGCGAAAGCGCTGTAGAAAGATGTGAGCGAAGAGGGAGTCTTTTTAGAGCTTGCTTGTAAATGACTATGCGCTTGCGATACTTGGCCTTTGAATTTTGAAGCAATTACGTCTCAATGTCTGAAAAAAAAAGTAAAGCAATTCTCTACTCTGAACTAATAAACTCCTCATGACAAGTATTACAAGGTAATTTCTGCATGTTATTAACTCTTGTTAGTTGCTGCTTTCATGTTTAGAAATAATAATTAAGTAGATTACTATCGACCATTGTAAATGCTGTATGACATTATAGGTTGGGATATCGTCTATGAGCTGAGCCATCTAAAACAGAAATGCTTTCTTTGTTTTATAATCCTCGAAAGTACTGAATTAAAGAAACGTTGGTATTGAGACTGTTTAAGATAGGTTGTGACAGTATGTAACCTTAAAACATAGCATCAAGGTATTTGATTTTATTCCTTTTGACGAATGTGTTTTTTTATTCTTTATCAGTTATGAAGATTGCCAGTATTGTGTAGACATTATAAACTATATAAGTGAAATGATTGTGTTACAAATGAAGTATTATCTGCATCGACTGGAAATAATTGTGTAACATCCGTACAGTTGGCACTCTGGCAATGTTATCGACTTAACATTACATCGAGTGTGTGTTTTAGGGGTGGCGGGATAACCGGTTTTTGATTGTATTATTTTTTCTACGTCAGTTTAATCTGACTGTTAAAAATGCTCAAAATAACGGTTTCAGAAATAACCGATTTTCACATTTTTACTCCTATTATTTCCTGTAAAAAACGTAGAAATTGAACAAAGACTGAAAAATTTTGGCTCTCGCAGTTTCAAGATACATAAAATCAAAATGTTAAAGTAAATAAGCAAATAAAAATAAACTTAGTCTGTCACCACAACTGTTTTTCTCTAATAATGATAAGCGGTTGAATACTACAAATATAACCAGTATTCTCCTATTGATTCTAATTTTTCGAAACTGCTCAAAAATCGTATTGTAATCGGGGATCATACAACTATTTAACCATTACAATTAGAGAGTTTTAAAGGTTAAAAGCTGAATATGAAGTACTCTGTTTTTCATGTTAATTTACTCGTTTTCGAGAACTATATGCAGATAAAGGCTTGTTATGTAGACACAGGCAGCAGATCAATTAATTCTACTTTTCCTGTATACAACGAATGAACTCTTACGTTTTTAACTTATTACCGATACCATAATTTCCATCTTCTTTCGTACAAATGATAACAAATCTTAAATCTTTTACAGCAAATGAAGCATTGTAGTCCATTGCTATATCCCCTCGTAAAAATATTTCCAGCGTAGAGTTGGCGTCATTCTGCAATACAACGGATGTACGACGATGACAGCGAGAAACTGCCGTAGAGACCAGGTGGGGACAGGTCTTGCACACTGCACGTACACACACGTAGTGTAATACCCACGACCACATTTTAATCAGAACAATATTCACGACAGCATTGTGTGTGGAATTTGAGCGAACATTCTCGTGATATTAACAAAAAAGGACTTCATCGATGTTAAAATAATAATAATTAATTATTGTCAGTGACATAATTTAATTTTCTACGAAAATTATATCTCAGACAATAGACATGGAAAAAAGATAATGGAAATCTTCATCTTTTGTTATCTATGATACTTCTAGAATAATTTATTTTTCTTGTTCGTACTGTTATAATGATCGGACGCGATTGATGTATTGTAGCACTGAGGTCGGTAAAAAAACTGAATTATGTTGCTAAGAAATATTTGAAAAACAGAGTTTCCATGTCATTGAAATCAATACGTGCGTTTGAACTTTTATTTTAATATGATTCTCGTCCTATATGAATGTTAAGTTTTCTGTTCAGCTACAATGGAGCCCAGCCATTAGCGCCATTTATCTACATCGCGGATTATTGGTAATGTGCTGAATAACGAGTGACTAACATGAAGAAATACTTTTAAATGTTAATGCCTATAGTTAAGGTACAGATAAGAGTTAATATGTATATTATTTGTTGAGAGTGAAACAACGCCAGAATTGTTAAGTGACTGTCTTATGTTGGCCGCCATCTTAGTGAAATATTGCAGCGGCAGATTTAAATCAAACTACTAATGACACAAGAATCTTGATGGTCAATTTTCACGATAATAATTGTGGCCCACAACCCTCGCAGAAATCATAAATTCAACTTAGATTATGAATAATCTTTAAATATGGTGTAAACAGTATCTTACGTGGTGAAATTGTTCTCTGCTAATGTATGAACCCTGATTATTTCGTAAGAACTATTAGGAAATATCTTTTCACAGGAAAGAATACATTAGTGTTGTGCGCGTGTGGTATTGTATGCAAAAATAGTTCATTTTGTTTAAGGAAAAATGTTGGCACTTTGAATAATGGTTCGCTAAATTGTGTGAAATCACTCTTGTGAAAAAAATTAGTCCCATTTACACTGCTTGACAGACTACATTGGTACATGTTCTCAGGTGGAGATTTCTTTAACAGGATGCAACGTAAGACATAGCAATACCTTTTAAAAATTGTCACATGAAAAAAATGGAATCTACATATGAACAACATAGACAATATTTCATAAATATGCACAACTACTGTGCCCTCTAGATTTTAATTTTTTTCTTAGTATTGATGTGTAAGAATTATTATGTAATCTATGTAAGAAGAAGTCTCTTATTACTCCAATAAATTGTATCTGTGCAGCATGTACTATACATGTCAGTTAACGATTATTGCAGCCTACTCATTGCAAATCATTTCAATAAAGACATGTTGCTGCTCAATAGTACATCGTCTGAAGTGACAGTCTTTGTCATTCCATTTTCGCAACAACTTCGTTAGAAAGAAGCCTGCTGCCACATCTTTGGACTGGCGTTTATCCTCACCATGGCAACCACTAGTTTGCCTATCGACTTTACAACAACTTCAGTCGAAAGAAGCCTGCTGCCACATCTTTGGATCGGCGTCCAACTTCACCATGGCAACCAGTGGTTCCAAATGGTTCACTAAAAGGCCTTGAGAGGGAAACCCATGTACTGTCAAAACGAAGTTCATTTATCCTACATGTTTAAATATTTTTAACGCTTCTTAATTGACAATAGCTGTTGAACAAGCTAAGTTTAGTGTGTGTTTATTTTCCTTTCTTTGCAATGTTCTTTTAACAAAGAAATTTTACATTGTTATTCGACCTATAACCCATTGGTTAGTAATGAAATCATTCCGTCAGAAGTGTTTAGCAGTGGCTTGAGGTTTTAACGTCCTGTTCTAGGAGTAGCTAATATCATCTCAGCAGTAGGCGTTATTGCCTCCACAGTTTCAAGCTTAAGCCTAAATCAAAATCTGTTACCTGTTATTTGATTACACTACTGAAGTAACTCATATCAAACGCCTATTGCTAAGGTTCTAGTGCAGACTCAGAAATTATTGTAAAATTTCAGTGGGTTGCTTTTACGTTTGCCTTGAATTGTACGGTTATTCTTGGTGCGACTTGGAGCCGCAAGTTTCGTAGGTAGACTTGCCTGTCAGAAATTTCTTATTCTATCTTACTGAAGTGTATTCAGTGTTATGTGATTTTACAGACACGACACGGGTGTAAATTGTTTAAGCAGAGGAATACTTGCTTCCTATAAGGGTGACGGATCTAACGTCCATCTAGTGTACAAATTGGGAATGTTTTAATGAAAGGTGTTGTATTTTCTAAATCCTGGGGGCACGTTTGACACGTTTCAGCTATATTACATCTTTAGATTCTGTTAAGTAAATTTCAGTTTTTTAAAAAATGAGGTACATCACGTCTAAGATACATTATATTTTTTGATTGTTTTTAGGTAGATTACAGTTTTCTTAAAACTGACACACGTGATGTCTAAGTTATTTTTTTATATCTTTGTAATCTGTTAATGTAAATTTCTATTTCCTTAAAGGTGGCACGTGTCACGTTTTGCTAAATTGTACCATTTAATGCTGTTGAAGGAAATGCATGTTATATTTTATGTGAGACATACCACGTCTGAACATTTGAATATTCATATACGCTAATCTTTGATGGACCTGAAGGTCTATTGTTTGGACCTACTGTAATTTAGTACTGTTTCCACGGGCTAATGTGATTAATGTCTCGATAAATGATTTTTTTTAAATGCTTGATAAAGACTGGTTACACTATGTTGTCATTATTAACCGGCCAGTACCTTACGCTTCCCCTCCCCTCACCTGCTTCCCTACGCCTTATCACAAGTTTCATTACCATGACTCGGTGCTGGTACTCACTGCATTATTGTTGAATATGCTGGAACAACTGCCCTACCCATTCTGCGATGTTATCGGCTATCGACAGAACAAAGTACGGTGAATTGGTGGAATCTAGGATATTACTTAGCCACGTTTGATTAACATCTGAAGTCCCTGTTATTGTCGATGAAGCCGAATAGTTGCGGCCCGAGATGTCTCATTGATTCGCATTTAGCACCATCCCGCTGTTCCGTAATTTCAGGCATCCTTGCTCGTTGCAGAAGTGATAGCCACGATTGAGTCATACACTGAGAAGATGCTCCGTGGGCATCCTCTAACTTCTAAACGCCTGAGAAATCTCTCTCGCATGTCCCCATGGCAGTCTGGACGAGCGCGGAGAGGCCCAATGCAGCCTGCTACCTCTGGCCATTGCGACAACCCTTCTGCTGTCATCAGTGCGTGGATCTTCCTATCCAGTGTAACTGACAGAATGATCTTTGTTCTAGTGTGTACAAATTTCTCTGAAGTTCCCCATTTCTCCGAATACAGGTGTACCTCAGAGCACTTGTATTTGCGTTGGTGCACGCTACTTCAGTCACCCAACCTTCTTCTCTATGTCAGCCTGAGTCTGTTTCTCAATGCGTGTCTCAGATCAGATGCAAACCCCTCAGGAGCAGCTTGCTCGTTATATCGTACGACGTTTCCTTTTCTACTGCCTCCACTTCCCTGTTTTTGAGACCGATAATGGTGGTAAGGATTCCGTCACGCCCTGGAAGTGTCGAATACACCCAACGTCGGCGACTATTGTTCGAATTGAGAGCTGTAAATTCACATTTACCGGCGAGGTCGCGTAGTCCATTTGGTACGGACATCGACAACGAGCATACATTACATATTGCTTTGCATGGTATTTAGGCAACTTGACATTTCACTGCTCCATTCACTCTTGCCATTCCAGGATGTTTGTATTCGCTTTTTGCATTTGGCGCCTTATTGTCCATAACATCTTCGCCAAATTCTGCACTTATGCACTTTTTTTTCCCACTGTAGATTGCACTATCTCAACTGATGGTGGCATCTTACGTCCATACTTTATTTCGTACGGTGATAGATCTGTACTTCCATGAATTTTCCAACTGTATTCTGCAACAACATAAAGTAATGGAGCATCCTAGTCATTATGATTGTTGTTGACATAGTGACTCAACATCCCCGCTATCGTCCTGGGAACCTATCCCGTTCTTCCATTTGCTTGCGGATATAATACGCCCATTCTTATTTTCAAAATTTTTAACAAATGACAAAACTGCTTCTTTAGTTCTGACATCAAGTTTGTGCTCTGGTCAACGTCTCTGGAGTACCAAACCACCCAGCCTAATGAAACTCGAGCAAATTTCACTGCTGACAGTAGTGTGCTGATTACACACACTCGGAATACTAGAAGCTTTGAATTTTCTATTAGCAGATTGTTGTCCTGAACACTTTTTTCGGAGTCAGCCTTTAACAGCTACTGTTCTTACTATACTGGGCATGGTCCCCGTACCTGACAATATACAAGGTGTCCGGAAATTCCCATTATAAACTTCTGTGACTTGTAGAGGAGAGTGAGAACATAATATTCTGAATAGGAACTCGTGTCCGGAAACGTAGAGTTTTCAGTTCAGATGTTTAACTCGTCCACTTCTGCTCGAGGTGAATTAGGCGTGTTGCAGTACAATTATTAGGTAACAATTCGAAAGGAAACATAGCGAAGATCCATTTATCACTTAAGCATAACAGAACAGTACTGATACATTACAACAGCAGCTCGATGTGGGAAGCACCAATGTTTTTACTGACATTCTACCTGCGGAGCATGTTCTGGTACACACTCTCCAACTCACCTTGTGCCAGCATATCTTCCTCTGTCTGTACAGTGCTCCCGAAATTAAACTTTACATATTACCCCACAAGAAGTAGTCCATAGAAGTTAAATCCAGCGATCGCGGTGGCAACGATGTTGTACCACCTCGGCCTATCCATCTTTCACCATATCGTCTGTTGAGAAGTCTCGAAACCGCATATAACAAGTGAGGTGGTGCAACATCAGTCTGAAACTACATTTCCTGATGGACATTCAGCGGCACAGCTTCCAAGAACGGGTCCAATAAGTTTTTTAGGAAGATCGGGTATGCAGGACCAGTTAGCTTGAGTGGAAAGAGGTATGGCTCAATCACATGACCGTCCAGAATACCTCCCCACACGTTAATACCAAATCGCAGCTGAAATCACTGAACATGCATAGCACGAGGGTTTTCGTCTGCACCTATATGTGGCTACGAGTCCTTCTCATGGGGCAGCCGTAACTGTAAAAATCCATTTTGAAAAATGAAGAAATAGCAAGGCAACTACTTGATTCACAATCTGTTACTGTGGACACACGACTAGTTTCGGAACAGTTAAAGTTCCATCATTTGGTGTAAACTTCGTTGAATAAGAAACAGCTAGCGAAGCACGGAGAGTGGTGGGGCAGGGAGAGCAGAAGGGGGGGGGGGAGGGGAACGGTGGAGATGGAGGAGGGGCATTGAATGAAATGACTCTGGAAGCAGAAGTGAAAATGAACAAGTTTTATCCACATCATGGATATGTATCAGAGAGGAGTGGAGAGAAATTTGTGTCAGCCAACATAGCTCCGGAATTTTTCATACCAAAAAATTTGGGCATTAGATTAAGTACCGTGAAGTCTTCAGAAAGGAGCCTTTCTCTGATTGCGGAGTGTATCGTACTGAATGCGATGAAAGCCAGAGCAGATACACTGGCCAGACAGGCAGCAGTTTTTATACGAGATTTAAAGAACATAAAGACATGACAATTCATTTGTTTGACAACCAGCGTCAGCTGTTGCAGGCTAGCGGTAAACTAACTACCTTACACGCTACACAGGAAGGTCGGATACTCAATATTCTGAAACAGATTTACATCTTAAGAAGTTTTCATTCCCATCCTTTCGATAAAATTAATTAATGAACAAAAGTGTATCACAAAAATATTTTAGTCAGTTACGACATGGCGGGTTAAGATGCCCATCTAACGTAATATTTTTTCTTCCTTTTTAAATGCACAGATCCTCTTTCCTCTTAATGTTGTGACAGCCCCGTCACCTTTCTGCTGTTAGTTCCCGCTTTTCCACTTTAAACAGTTCACCAATCTCATGTCTGTTCTGCATCGTGCCTACGCTAGGGTTGTGTGCTGCTTCAATGCTCACGGCTAGTATTCACTATTACATACTTTTGGTGTTTGCGTTCCCGGTCACGCAGCATGAGGGAATGATTATTATGCAATTTTTATAAATAATTCCACGCAACATGTGATTTGCCTCCCCCTCCACCCCCCCCCCCCCCCCCCAGTTTTTATTGCATTAGCCAGCTTTTGGTGTCTGGGTGAGATGTCTGTTTATTCGGATTTCTTTTTAGATTCCTGTTATCCTTTCGACACAGAACCTTTGTTTCCCTCATAACATTGTGGTAAGGATGACCTCAGTTGATTGAATGCTGTTATTTGTGAGTAGCGTCCTGTTCTATCTTTTAACTATTTTAATTTATTAATTTTAGGCAAATCGTTACTTTATGATATTTCAGACTTGAGGATCCATTCCCATTTGCGTGTAACAGAATATTTTTATTATTACAGTTTACACTAGAAGATGGAACTTCCACTGTCACGAAACAGGTCGTGTGCTCACAATAAAAGATTGCAGATTAAGCAACTGTATTACGGCTTTTCCATTTTTCAAAACCAGATATGGCGAATTTGTTACCCAGTCCATAGTGAACTTACATTCACGTGTGAACAGGACTCGACGTGGAAACAGGGGTGTGTCTATGCAGCAGTGCAGGAACTGTATACAGTAGGCTGGACACATAGCGCGGACCCTTTTTAAATCGTACCTCCCAGACGATAATGTGACTAACACGCATTCTACGTGGAATTGTTACAGTACTCGTTGGCTGGTTCTCTTCAACGTGGTGCAGCACATCTTCTTCGAAGTTGGGGGTGCTGTGTTACCCTGGAGCACCACAGTCTTGCATCTTCACGATGGAGCCTACTTGTTTCTCGGAGCCACTGCATAACTTGGGCAAAAATTTTGTTCGATGGCATGCTACGTTTGGGAAAACGTTCGTGATGCAGCCGACTAGGAGCTCTTCCGTTACCTCGAGGGACGCCTTACACAAGGAGTCTGTCTGTGTATTCCGGAAACGTGTACTGAACCACGTTTGCTGTATCGGAGACGCACAGGCATTGAATAGGTCTCGCAGCAAGGCAGACATTAAGTGACATCAGGTGACCGTCTGGCGTAGTACACGTCATCCTGGCTGCACTACTGCAGGCACCTCTGAGACTTTCCTCTTTGCCTCAGCAGGCGTGGACGCGCTACACATCTGAACTGAAACCGTCGTAGAACGGATTCCTACAAGACGTTAACCTTATACCATTTATACCAATGTTAAGCAAATGTGCTGAACTGTTTATTTGTCACCTTGGACAGCTCAGAGCAAAATGATGTTAATGGTCTAAGAACACTGTACTCGATAACAGTGAGAAAGCCGAAATCTAGATTGTACAGAAGAAAAATACAGTAATATACTGTCAAATGGCGGTGTATTCTTTCAAAACAGGTCCATTGTGTTTATCACAGCGCGACCTCACTCGGTTATACTTTAACTGATCGGACACATAGAGTTTTAGGAGGTTTGAATTGATTATGAGGAAATTTTATGAGTTTACTTTCTGAGCGGGCACGTGGTAAACGAATGTAACAATAAAAGACAGTAATTCACAGAGCACAAATTACCGAGGAATAAATCTGCTGAATTCCTGTTAGAAACTATGTTATATAATTTCAAACATGAGATTAATACCAACAGTGGAAGGACATGTGTTAAAAGTATAACATCGTTTCAGGAATGATATATCACGTTCTGATTGTCTCTTCACTTTGGCATAATTAACAGGGAAAAGAAGAGAATTAGGATGCGAACATATTATGCTTTTATAGGTTGTAAAAAGACATTTGACAAGGAGAAAAGGAAAAAGCCCTGGGAATCACTAAAGGAAATGGAATTTCAAGCACATCTGGTTATGACAATTGAGTTATTATTTAGAAAAACGTACTGAAACAAGGATTGTACTATAAAGAAAGGGACAGGATCTGTCGATATTAATAAAATAGTTAGGCAAGGCTGCACAACCTTCTCAACGTTTATGCTGACATCATTCATAAATGGTTGACTATATTAAACGACATATCAAGAAGTGATAATTTTATATTCATGAACCTTTTATTTGCTGATGATCAGCTTATAATAGGGCATTTAGAAGAAAAGACTCAGACTTTAGTAGATAATTTGAGTCAAATTACCGCTGAATATGGAATGAGAACATTAACAGATAAAACAAAACTTTTGGCATTTCAGGCCTAGGAACAACAAGAGCGAAAATTTTTACAAATGACAAATAATTAATCAAGTAATATCTTGGGTGGAATTTTAAGTTTTCGAAGTGTGATGATGTAGAGCTAGTACTGGCCACATTCAGATGTTTCTGTGGAACGATACAACGTATATAAAACAAAACGTAGGGACAGAAACATTAAACTTTACAGAATAATAGCCTTCCTTTGCTGCTGTATGGTAACGAATGTTGGATCTTAACATCTGGTCAATTACGACGAATTGAATCATCATAGATGAAGTTCCTCTACTTCGTATCGGGATATTCATTACTGGACCACGAAAGAAACACTGAGATTAAACGAGAACTTAATGTTGAACCCATTAAAACTATCACTGAAGAGTACAGACTGAACTGGAAAGACCGCGTCCAATGTACGTCTAATAATAAGACAAGTAAGGCTGTAGGGTGATTCAGCTGCCCGTACCTACGGGTTTATGCAACCCAAAAGACCTTCAAAAACTACAAGTGATATTTTCATATTCTGTGGTTTGCTGACCGCAAACTAATAGTCCTACAGAAAAAGTGGACAGGACATTTTACAGGAAATTGAATGTAGTTAAATTTTCAACAGGGATATGTTTTAGCTGTAGGCCGCAGTTTTCGAGTCATTCAAGAAACAAGCGTTTGAAGTCTCTTTTTCAGGTTTTTCTTGAATAATTCGAAAACTGTATCCTGTCAGGTAATGGGCGAGTTGTGGATTTTGTGAAACCTTAATTGCAGACATTTCACAGTTCGTATAGAAATTAATGGTAGCTAGATGAATAATGATACATCAACAAGAAACATGTACATTACCATTATTTGCACAACGATTCTTATGGTGTAATCAGATTTTCAATAACTTTATTAGTTTAAAGTTTAGTATCTGACTGTAAATTATACAAGTAACTCCCAACAACGAATTTCCAAAATCCAAACGTTTCATCTGATTTTGTCGATCGACATGTCTTTAGAAAGCTATTGTTGTAAACCGAAATTGGTATAAATTACAGGTGTGTAACTTGAATAGTACATGATTTATTGGAGGTTAAAGTGGCCATAAGTACTCCACAGTGACACGTAAAAACGGTAGCAGCATGCTTATAAATATATTTATTCGTGTATATCTTTGTTTATATCCGATACGTACTATACATGAATAAATCGGTTAAATATTTACTGTGTTTTAGAAAGCACAGAGAAATTGGGTTGCTGGCCTACCTTTTGTTCTATTCCTTTGATATATGTTTATTTAATTTGTTTATGTATCTAATAATGCGTGTTAGAGCGTGTTTATGGTCCAGCCGTAGGAATATTTACTTAATTTCAAGTTATTTAAATGTAAATCGAGTATTTCGAATGTGTTTCATTATGTTTGCGTTGGTGCGTTGGCTAGAAGGCATGGCGCGAGTGCTCTAGCGAATCTCAGCGTTCGTGAATGGGGAGACTTGATGGAAGCGAGAGAAGAGTTCTTTCTGGACAGTGCGGCGCGAGGGACGGGAGAGACTTGGACTGTGCGGCGTGAGGCACAGTCGCGGAAAAGACTTGGAGAGTGGAACAACTTTGGGCCTGGTAGCGGGAGACGGAAATATTTCGTAGTGCCGACTTGTGTGATATCTGTGGCTTCTGCAGTGAAGACGTAGTATGCGTTTGGAAATGAATATCTCGCGAGCTATGTTGTTGTTCATAACTAATTACGTCCAGTAGGAATCTATTGTTTCCCTGTTATTCAACTTATGTTTTATTTAATTGCTGGACCATCTACACCAATAAGTGTTTTACAATAATAAAGGGCATTCATAAAGGTAGTTCTGCTATCATACTCATCATTTAAAGTCGTTAAAATAGTAACTGCAGAATTTACTTAATTGCAATCTTTCATTTATAAATTTCTATATAACATTCAAAATTCACAATTGTCGAGTGATAGGAACCTACGACCATTCGATTCATAAGCATACATTCAAATTGTGTAATGTAGACTCAGCAGTATTTGGCCTGTAATGTGGCAACTACGTATCCCAACACCTAGACAAAGAAACCAGCCAAACCTTTTAATATTTCAACTATGAATCAGGGGGTACTTACTTGAGTTCCACATGATTTCATTTCTTATTTAGAAAGCCCGCAAGCCTCTAGCGAAAACGTATCCCAGCACAAAATTTAATTACATTAAATCTCATTCAAAAAGTTCTTGTTTATTTTTTCTGTAGTAGGACTAATAGTTTTCATGTAGCGAGCGGGAGAATATGAAAACATCGTGTGAGGTTTTTGAGTGTTGCCGGTTGCATAAAATCCGTAGGTAGAGGCAGTTGAATCAACCTGTGTAACGCAGTAGGAAATAGAAAGGATGGATGTCTCTTAAAAAGTTGGCTTTAACAACTGTGAGGTGGAAAAGGTCAAAAGACCTAATCACTGAAGACGATGAAAGTGACAAACCTTCTAAAAATCTTGTCTCGACTTGGAGACTGGTAAAATTTCATATTTTCTTGGGAAGCAATGATCGTGAAACAAAATGTGGCGTCATGTTGTAGACATGTGTGTCTGAATGTGTATCAGAGTAAGGCTGTAAGACGTCATGGCCTCCTGACCTTCATTGCTTACATATTCCGCCCTCACAAGCATATTCCGCACATCAAAAGGCTTCATTTGAACCCAAACTCGATAAAGTAAAGTCAATGTTGTATGAATTCATGTAAACGATATGCAAATAACAAGTAAGTGCATCGTGGTTGAAATACTCAAGGCTGGCGTACACACATACATTCCAGACATGATGGTCACAGTAGCTCTTAGTTCGAGAGAGGTAGACCACACACCGGGAGGCTGGTTCCTTCAGAGGACGACCCAGCCCATGTCGGCAGATGACCGCCAGTGGAGCGGACAGCATGGGCCCGAGTGAAAAGGGGGAACGACCCCATGTTCAGCTTAAAAGCAAATTCAGCTACATTGTGTGGGAGCGGCCAGCCTACGCATTCTTTACACATAGCACGCAGTTTCAGAGATTTTCACAGAGAAACAGCAAACGCCAAACGCGAATGCTACACGTTTTCAGATTGGTCGCCTTAAACGAAACGTCATTCTCCCGTTTTAGAAGAGCAATGCTGATTGGCAGACGATATTTCTGACGCCTTGAGCTGAAGGAATAATGGGAGAGACCGAAAGATATACCCCTTCACATCTGGCGTGGAGATGTGCCATTCCGTTGTCGCGCTTGGAGCGAGGAACAAGTCTCTCCACAGTACTTCACTGGGAGAGCACCTCTGTTGAGAGCGAATCGAAGTGCTACTCTATATTGAGTCCTTGCGATAAAGTGCTGTTCACTGTGTTGGCCGACACACTTATTGTGCGGTGTGAATGGACAAAGTTATAGTTAAATGCCTGCGAGCGAATTTTGAGTGGCATTGCGGTGGAGTGGTTATCTGACCGGTGTACCACGCCAATAGTTAGACTAGGGGCGAATAGGAATCCTTGACTTCATCAAGGCGTAGGAAGAGTTTGATTGGCGAAGGTCAATCCACATAGAACGAGAGTTATCTTATTTGTCAGCAGCGAGCGGCGCAGACAGCAGTCATCGCAGCTTACGGTATTGTGTGCTACAGCTATTGCGAGGCCTATATTTCCTCCACAACAGTACATTTCACTGCATTTCACACGCGGCAGCCTCGACAGTACCTAGCAACATTCTAAAGGATAATTATTCAAGATGAGTAGGCGCGCCTCTCAGCCATTCTGCCAAGTCAACAACCATCTTAAACTTTGTATAGAAATTTCATTAGCGAATCCTATCCTTGAGAGGTAACTTCACATTCCGAAAAGAACCAGGGTATAACTTGTTCAATTCACAACTAAAAGTGCCATTGTGATTTTTCAGAATTTTTTTCAAAATAAATAATAACTTTCGTTAGTTTCATGTTTTTTCTTACACTAACTAGCACTACTCCAGTACCCAAGTGTCACACTAGTTACGTAAGATATTTTGTGAATTTTTGTGTCATTTCCTTACAGCGGACGACTCGAGAAGATACACTGCTGGAAATGGAAAAAAGAACACATTGACACCGGTGTGCCAGACCCACCATACTTGCTCCGGACACTGCGAGAGGGCTGTACAAGCAATGATCACACGCACGGCACAGCGGACATACCAGGAACCGCGGTGTTGGCCGTCGAATGGTGCTAGCTGCGCAGCATTTGTGCACCGCCGCCGTCAGTGTCAGCCAGTTTGCCGTGGCATACGGAGCTCCATCGCAGTCTTTAACACTGGTAGCATGCCGCGACAGCGTGGACGTGAACCGTATGTGCAGTTGACGGACTTTGAGCGAGGGCGTATAGTGGGCATGCGGGAGGCCGGGTGGACGTACCGCCGAATTGCTCAACACGTGGGGCGTGAGGTCTCCACAGTACATCGATGTTGTCGCCAGTGGTCGGCGGAAGGTGCACGTGCCCGTCGACCTGGGACCGGACCGCAGCGACGCACGGATGCACGCCAAGACCGTAGGATCCTACGCAGTGCCGTAGGGGACCGCACCGCCACTTCCCAGCAAATTAGGGACACTGTTGCTCCTGGGGTATCGGCGAGGACCATTCGCAACCGTCTCCATGAAGCTGGGCTACGGTCCCGCACACCGTTAGGCCGTCTTCCGCTCACGCCCCAACATCGTGCAGCCCGCCTCCAGTGGTGTCGCGACAGGCGTGAATGGAGGGACGAATGGAGACGTGTCGTCTTCAGCGATGAGAGTCGCTTCTGCCTTGGTGCCAATGATGGTCGTATGCGTGTTTGGCGCCGTGCAGGTGAGCGCCACAATCAGGACTGCATACGACCGAGGCACACAGGGCCAACACCCGGCATCATGGTGTGGGGAGCGATCTCCTACACTGGCCGTACACCACTGGTGATCGTCGAGGGGACACTGAATAGTGCACGGTACATCCAAACCGTCATCGAACCCATCGTTCTACCATTCCTAGACCGGCAAGGGAACTTGCTGTTCCAACAGGACAATGCACGTCCGCATGTATCCCGTGCCACCCAACGTGCTCTAGAAGGTGTAAGTCAACTACCCTGGCCAGCAAGATCTCCGGATCTGTCCCCCATTGAGCATGTTTGGGACTGGATGAAGCGTCGCCTCACGCGGTCTGCACGTCCAGCACGAACGCTGGTCCAACTGAGGCGCCAGGTGGAAATGGCATGGCAAGCCGTTCCACAGGACTACACCCAGCATCTCTACGATCGTCTCCATGGGAGAATAGCAGCCTGCATTGCTGCGAAAGGTGGATATACACTGTACTAGTGCCGACATTGTGCATGCTCTGTTGCCTGTGTCTATGTGCCTGTGGTTCTGTCAGTGTGATCATGTGATGTATCTGACCCCAGGAATGTGTCAATAAAGTTTCCCCTTCCTGAGACAATGAATTCACGGTGTTCTTATTTCAATTTCCAGGAGTGTATTTATTGCTGAAAGTTTTTCATGCATTTCTCTTTAGAACGTTAGGAGCGTCTGCCTGGCTTCTGTAGTAGTGTGGGGGTAGAAATTGCATCTTGCAGGAGCCACAGGGTAAAGGGTACATCTCAGATTAATCCGTTGCGCAGAATAACAGATCAACCCCACACCTCAGAAGGCTGATGACTTGCTCGAGACGAGTAACAGAGTACTCCTTTGAGCGCGGTCCTGAGGACAGAGGCAGTCACATACAAGTAACCTGACCCTTAGCCCTGGCCTGGTACATCACGCAGGACGGAGGGGCCTCAGAGGCGGCCGGCGCCACCGCTGGGACGAGTGGGCGCCCCAGCCTGACTTTAGGGCCGGCCCGCGCCGGAATGCGCCGACATGTCGCCTCATATGAGGCATTCTCGGCGGCCCTGCACGCCCTGCGCCCAGCGACCGGCGCCCACTTGCAAATTATCCGCACTGGCGCCGGCGCTGGCGCCAGCTCTTCAACTGGCGCCACCGCTGGCCCCGCGTGACGTCATCCTCTGGTGGCTGCATCAGTTCTAGGGCGCCTTCTCACGGTCCGAGCGGCTTCCCCTGTTCGAGGTTAGAGTCCTCCATCGGGCATGGGTGTGTGTGTTGTCCATAGCGTAAGTTAGTTTAAGTTAGATTAAGTAGTGCGTAGCCTTTGGGACCGATGACCTCAGCAGTTTGGTCCCATAAGGCCTTACCACGAATTTCCAATAATTTGTCGTAACATTTTTAAACGGCTAAACCATTTCCTAGTTATTAAATGAAACAACAAGTTTACTGTTACCAGTCACTGTTTTATTTATTTCCACGACGCGTTTCAAAGATTTAAACCTCCATCATCGTGGGGATTTACATTAGTTAGTATGACATTTGTGTGTGTGTTGTGTTACGATTTTTTGCAGGAACTCGTGGCACTGTCTAGTGGAGAAAAAAAGACACTATTTCAGAACATAAGGGACGAGTTTGACTATTCTCCGGATGGAGGGCACTTTGAACACTGTGAAAGGAAAATGAGCGCTTTGGTCTTAAACGTGATCGTAAAAAGTACCGAAGGATGTATGTGCATGCATGTAAAAGTTATACACTCGTGAGACAGTTTTCTTGCAAATAAAAACTTTGAAGTCCTATGCGTAAATTAAAATTGACCCCAAGCTTCTGTCTACATTCATGTAGGAGATAACGTATTGTGAAATCCGATAGCACTTTTAGAAGTAGTGCTAGGTCTCAGTTTTCCCAGCTATGTCACTCACAACACCTCTGTGTTTTTGCCATTCTTTGATTCGCGTAGAAGTCTCCTCATCTAGATCTGTACAGTCTAGTAATACTTCACAAATATTGCTCGTACTTTCCTCATCCAAATTTACGTGGGTTATCTAGAATGCCACTGGGAAAATCCGGTAAAGCTTTGCACAGATATGTTGGGCAGTGTCTCTAGTATTCCCGGCGATCGTGTCGCGTCGCTGTTTCCAATTTTGAGTGAACAGTGAGCACGTAAAGATGCGCAGGGAATCGCCTCTCCCTCCAAGTATAAGGGCCTGGTAGAGATTTCGCCTGTGTCATGCAACCCACACAACACAACTGTCGAGCAGTTCCTTCTTCATACCAATTCTCGGCCGCACACTGCAGTGGCAATGAAGACGCTCCTGCAGCGTTTCCGATGAGAAGTGTTGGATTACCCACAATATAGTCCGTAACTTGCTCCCTCTGAGTCTCATCTCTGCTCACAAGAACCGTTGGCTATGAAGACAAAATTTTTCCACAGACAACAAGCTGCAGATCAGTGCAGATAACTGGCCGAAAGCACAGGCGGCTGTATTCTATGACGAGGATATTGGAAAGTTCATACAAAACTACGACAACACTCGAACGTGGAGCGGCGACTATGTAGAGAAACAGGTGGAAGGTGTACCTAACTGTTGCAAATAAACCGTTTCTGGTTTTCACTGTGGTTTCCATTTCGCGAGTGATCGGAACTTACTTTCTGGACAACCCTCGTATCACGTGTGTCACCACCAAAATCTATTTTTCTTACTTAGTACGAATTTATGTCGACTTCTCTACCACACCTCAAAGAGATGAAATACGTTCAATCATTACCTTGTTATATTTTCCACTAAATGAAATGTAAGACTTTTTCATAATATTGTCAAAATAAAAAAAAAATCTTTAACACTACGCTTGTATTCAACGACAAGACACAGGAAAATAGCTGTTGAAATAATAAGCGAAAACACGTGCGCAACTAATCAACACAGAATATAGGCTAATCTATTATATCCATGAGTTTTCTGCTTTGTACTATACCATTTTGTTGTTCCTCTAGTTTACATAGTTCTTTAAGGTATATTTAAACTTTAAAGAAAATTATGGCAATCTCGAAACAGTCTCTCAAAGCAACGAAGAATGGTAATAGTATAACAGCTATATCCCTATGTTAGGTATCATTTTTATTGTAAACTTTACTGTTATGTGCCATGTTGAACTTCATTTTATGGTGGAGGTAACTTTGTTGTTAATCCTTTGTTGATAGCTATTTTATGTAGTTATCAGTTAGCCCCTTTAAGTCCTTCTGATTCCTTCTGGACGTTAATTAACAGGACAATAGATTCATTAATCATTTGTACATGTTGTTGTTCTTGTTGTGCTCTTCAGTCCTGAGACTGGTTTGATGCAGCTCTCCATGCTACTCTATCCTGTGCAAGCTTCTTCATCTCCCATTACCTACCGCAGCCTACATCCTTCTGAATCTACTTAGTGTACTCATCTCTTGGTCTCCCTCTACGATTTTTACCCTCCACGCTGCCCTCCAGTACTAAATTGGTGATCCCTTGATGCCTCAGAACATGACCTACCAACCGATACCTTCTTCTAGTCAAGTTGTGCCATAAACTCATCTTCTCCCCAATTCCATTTAATACCTCTTCATTAATTATGTGATCTACCCATCTAATCTTCAGCATTCTTCTGTAGCACCACATTTCGAAAGCTTCTATTCTCTTCTTGTCCAAACTATTTATCGTCCACGTTTCACTTCATACAACACTGCATACAAATACTACACTCCATACAAATACTTTCAGAAAGGACTTCCTGACACTTAAATCAATACTTGATGTTAACAAATTTCTCTTCTTCAGAAACGCTTTCCTTGCCATTGCCAGTCTACATTTTATATTCTCTCTACTTCGACCGTCATCGGTTATTTTGGTCCCCAAATAGCAAAACTCCTTTACTACTTTAAGTGTCTCATTTCCTAATCCAATTCCCTCAGCATCACCCGGCCTAATCCGACTACATTCCATTATCCTCGTTGTGCTTTTGTTGATGTTCATCTTATATTCTCCTTTCAAGATACTGTCCATTCCGTTTAACTGCTCTTCCAAGTCCTTTGCTGTCTCTGACACAATTACAATGTCATCGGCGAACCTCAAAGTTTTTATTTCTTCTCCGTGGATTTTAATGCCTACTCCGAACTTTTCTTTTGTTTCCTTTACTGTTTGCTCAATATACAGATTGACTAACATCGGGGATAGGCTACAACCCTGTCTCATTCCCTTTCCAACCACTGCTTCCCTTTCATGTCCCTCGACTCTTATAATTGCCATCTGCTTTCAGTACAAATTGTAAATAGCCTTTCGCTTCCTGTATTTTACCCCTGCCACCTTCAGAATTTGAAAGAGAGTATTCCAGTCAACATTTTCAAAAGCTTTCTCTAAGTCTACAAATGCTAGAAACGTAGGTTTGCCTTTCCTTAATCTTTCTTCTAAGATAATTAGTAGGATCAGTATTGCCTCACGTGTTCCAACATTTCTACGGAATCCAAACTGATCTTCCCCGAGGTCGGCTTCTACCAGTTGTTCCATTCGTCTGTAAAGAAGCTGTGACTTATTAAACTGACAGTTCTGTAATTTTCACATCTGTCAACACCTGCTTTTTTGGGATTTGAATTATTATATTCTTCTTGAAGTCTGAGGAAATTTCGCCTGTCTCATACATCTTGCTCGCCAGATGGTAGAGTTTTGTCAGGACTGGCTCTCCCAAGGCTATCAGTAGTTCTAATGGAATGTTGTCTACTTCCGGGGCCTTGTTTCGACTCAGGTCTTTCAGTGCTCTGTCAAACTCTTCACGCAGTATCATATCTCTCATTTCAGCTTCATCTAAATCCTCTTAGATTTACATAATATTGTCCTCAAGAATATCGTCCCTGTATAGACCCTCTATATATTCCTTCCACCTTTCTGCTTTCCCTTCTATGCTTAGAACTGGGTTTCCATCAGAGCTCTCGATATTCGTACAAGTGTTTCTCTTTTCTCCAAAGGTCTCTTTAATTTTCGTGTAGGCAGTATCTATCTTATCCCTCGTGAGATAAGCCTCTACATCCTTACATTTGTCCTCTAGCCATCCCTGCTTAGCCATTTTGCACTTCCTGTCGATCTCATTTTTGAGACGTTTGTATTCCTTTTTGAATGCTTCATTTTCTGCATTTTTATACTTTCTCCTTTCATCAATTAAATTCTCTATATCTCCTGTTACCCACGGATTTCTACTAGCCCTCGTCTTTTTACCTACTTGATCCTCTGCTGCCTTCACTAATTCATCCCTCAAAGCTACCCATTCTTCTTCTACTGTATTTCTTTCCCCCTGCCTGTCAATTGTTCCCTTATGCTCTCCCTGAAACTCTGTACAACCTCTGGTTCATTCAGTTTATCTAGGTCCCATCTCCTTAAATTCTCACCTTTTTGCAGTTTCTTCAGTTTTAATCTACAGTTCATAACCAATAGATTGTGGTCAGAGTCCACATCTGCCCCTGGAAATGTCTTACAATTTAAAACCTGGTTCTTAAATATCTGTCTTACCATTATATAATCCACATGAAACCTTCTAGTATGCCGGCCGGAGTGGCCGGGCGGTTCTAGGCGCTACAGTCTGGAACCGAGCGACAGCTACGGTCGCAGGTTCGAATCCTGCCTCGAGCATGGATGTGTGTGACGTCCTTAGGTAATTAGGTTTAATTAGTTCTAAGTTCTAGGTGAGTGATGACGTCAGAAGTTAATTCGCATAGTGCTCAGAGCCGTTTGCCCCATTTGAACCTTCTAGTATTTCCAGGGTTCTTCCATGTATACAACCTTCTTTTATGATTCTTGAACCAAGTGTTAGCTATGATTAAGTTGTGCTCTGTGCAAAATTCTACCAGGCGTATTCCTGTTTCATTTCTTAGTCCTAATCCATCTTCTCCTACTACGTTTCCTTCTCTTCCTTTTCCTACTGTTGAATTCCAGTCACCCATGACTATTAAATTTTCGTCTCCCTTCACTACCTGAATAATTTCTTTTACCTCATCATACATTTAATCAATTTCTTCATCATCTGCAGATCTAGTTGGCATATAAACTTTTACTTCTGTAGTAGGCGTGGGCTTCGTGTCTATCTTGGCCACAATAATGCGTTCACTATGCTGTTTGTAATAGCTTCTATTTTTTATTCATTATTAATGAATAAAAATTAATGCATTACCCCTATATGATTTTGTATTTATAACCCTGTATTCACCTGACCAAAAGTCTTGTTCCTCGTGCCACCGAACTTCACTAATTCCTACTATGTCTAACTTTAATCTATCCATTTCCCTTTTTAAATTTTCTAACCTACCTGCCCGATTAAGGGATCTGACATTCCACGCTCTGATCCGTAGAACGCCAATTTTCTTTCTCCTGATAATGACGTCCTCTTGAGTAGTCTCCGCCCGGAGATCCGAATGGGGGACTATTTTACCTCCGGAATATTTTACCGAAGAGGGTGCCATCATCATTTAATCATACAGTAAAGCTGCATGCCCTCGGGAAAAATTTGTACGTATTACATTTATTACATTAAAAGTGCACTTGCCAGGGATACTTTAAATCAACATCACGTGATAGAAATACAATTAAAGTGTATTTCAAATGCATTTATTCCTTTAAAATTTAGCTTATTATGGATCATCGAAGTTGACTGACGTTTTTCTTCCCAAAGTTATTCTGAGACAATACATTTCTTTCTGTCACACACTAAGATTGAAGCAAAACAATGATATGGCAATTGTATTAGTAGATGTATCTGTGTAGCTTTGTGGGGTTTTAGTTACAACTGTGACAGAAGCAGAACGGAGACAGGTAGACTTTTATCGGGGTGCTTAAGGCTCGTCATCAACGAGTGGCGATCAACTTGCTAGTAACTCAGCCACTGCATGAGCCAGGTCTGTGTTTGCCAGTAAATACTCTAATGGTCACCACTCATGTACTTGTCAAAGGCCGTGAGTAATTTCCCTCCTTCGCCACCCTCCCCCCCCCCCCCCGCTACCTGCCCCCACCCCTCCCGAAGGATGCTGAACTGAATGATCTGAGGCTCAGGACGCAGCGTGCCACTAAGCGTACAATTCCATCTCCTTTCCCCCATACGCTTCTGTAAAGTTTCCTCCAGGGCGTGTCCATAAATTTGATTGGCCAGCTCCGATTCCTTATCTCATGAACAGAATTAGTTGTTAGCAAATTATGTTTCTGTTATGTAGCATTCCGTTCTCATGCTAGGAAACTTATACTTGCCAACCAAATTCGTTTCCAAATATCTACCTCAGAATCAGCAAACCCTCTGTTTTTTGAGTTCTCAATTTTATTGTTCTGTTGAGCAGTATCAGCGACATACGAACCAACAACAGGCCTTGGATTGAGTCCACAGACCCAAAGCTATTCGTATAGTGGCTGTAAACAAGGCACTTACAGCTCATTGCCTGGAGAAATGGTTTCCTCTGTCTTCCAGCATGCCTTGTACAGACATACAATACAGCGTGTCTAAGAAGGAAGGGTCAATATTCGAAGATATGACAGGAACTGCTCTTCCAAGCAAAGAAGTCTAGTAAACAGGGGTTATCTAAAACATACCTCAACAGCTATGACCAATTGTTGATTTTCGCAACTGTGAAACACATCTCTTCTACTGAACAAGTGTTCATAGCTATTAAGATATGTCTTTTAGAGCCCATGTTTATTAGACCTTTTTAATTCGAATCATAGTTTCTGTTATATCGTTGAGTGTTGACCGCTCCTCCTGAGACATCCTGTATATGCAGACATTTGTACTGAGGTAGCCGCGGGTTGTCGCTGTTTAATAACTGACCACCCACTGTGAGCTCCTAACTCTCTCTGTTGATGCGCTCTTCGTGTAAAAGAGATTTATAAAGTAAGTTACCGAGTTATAAAGTACGTCAAGTCTTTAATACTACAAGAAATACGAGGGGCGTTCAGAAAGTAAGCTCCGATCGGTCGCGAAATGGAAACGACTATGAAAATCCGATAAAGCTTTGCACAGATGTGTTGGGTAGTGTCTCTAGTATAACCCCAGTTAGCATCACGTCGCTCTTCTCATTTCTGAGCTCGCAGTGAGTGCGTAAAGATGTCTAGAAAATAGTGTCTGCCGCCAAGTACGAGGGCCTGGTGAGAAATTTCGCCTGAAGCTATGCAGCTAACATTACATAACTGTCGTGCTGTTTCTTCTTCAAGACAATTCTCAGCCGCATTCTGCAGGGGCAATGAAGATGCTCCTGCATCGTTTTCAAATGGAAATGTGAGATTACCCACAATACAGTCCGCAATTGTCTCCCCCTGAGTTTCATCTCTGGTCACATGAACCGCTGTCTTTGAAGACAACATTTTGACACAGACAACGAGGTGTAGGCCAGCGTGGAGAATTGGCGGAAAGCACTGGCGGCTGCCTTCTATGATGAGGCTATTGAAAAGTTGGTACAACGCTATGACAAAAGTCTAAGTCAGAACGGCGACTACGTAGAGAAGTAGCTGAAAGGTGTAGCTAATTGTTACAAGTAAAACATTTCTGATGTTCACTGTGGTTTCAATTTGGCAATCAATCGGAGCTTACTTTCTGAACAGGCCTCGTAGTTCCTGAACTCCTGCAGAAAGTTGTACGTTCCTGAACTGTTATAGAAATTCTACAAGTCCATAAACTTGATGCCTGTAAAATTTCAAACATTTTGATCGTAACAGACACGCTCCTCATCGGTGCTCACCTTGAGTCACTGACCCTGGACATCAACTGGCCCAGGCCAAAGCGTCCGCTACCCTCAGCTATCCTCAATTTGTATTTATTAAAATACACAAAAGAAGACATATTGTAAGAATTCGTGTTAAAACCACACTGTTTAACACTTTGGGATGACTCATCCTTGCACGCTGGTTCCTTTAGGTGTTGAAGATAGCAGTCTGACGTTTTTTATCAGCAGTTCTAAGGTATTGTCTTTAGTCGGTTGAGTCTGAGATTAATAACAAATAAAATATAAATTTAAAGGCGATTCAGGGATTTTCATCCAAATAGTCCCACGCTGCTGGCCTAAATGTAGAAAATTAAAGAAACTGAGAAAAGACAAATTAAATCATCCCATAACAGGCGCCAACAATGTAGTGAACTCAAGTATGAATATTAGGTCTTACTGAAAACAATTTAATTTGTGGATTAATACATGTAATCAATGACATTTATTAGGTTCGGAGGTGACGCCCTGGGTAGCCTAACTCCTTCCTTCTACTTCCGCACTCCTGGCCTAATCCCCTCCAGACATACCACGGACCTGGAGGCAGACACGGGGGAATGGCGCCTGCGCTCTCAGCGCGTTCAGCATCTGCTAATTATCTCACACAGGCAGTGTCAACATGATAGTTGGAGCCTGAGATCAGATGCTTAAAGATCCGAGCACCGGAACGCAAGGAAAGTTCCTTTCACATAGAATGGAAAATGATTGTATTACAAGGAGACGACAGACATCAGAATGAATGCATAAATCGAACTCAATTTGAAGACTCAATCTAAAATAGGTTGGCATGGCAAGGTCACTGTCTCCTTCTGTCAGATTCCTCCCTGGCTAATCGCTGACTAATTGATCAATTTGACTGTTGCTCACTCACTGTTTCTCTGTCTCACTGATAACTCACTGATTCCACTGACTGACTGCTATGTCTGATCACACAGGCTATCCGCCTGCTGATTTCCTGCTGACTTACCTGTAGCTCCTGCTGCTTGGCAGCTTTGTTAAACCATCGCCCAGTCTGTCCTCCACGGTGCTGAATTTCCCGCCATGTCGTCTTCGTCATTGGTGTGGGTTGGGGGGGGGGGGGAGGGGAGGGGGAGAGGGAATGGCCAATTTTCAGTCTGACCTGATGACCTAACGACTTAATGAACGCTGCATGACGATAGTTCTCAGCACTCATACAGGGTGAAAATTTCTGATCTTGGAGCAGCCAGCGTGTAACCTGGGAACTTCTGCTTCGTTATCAGGTGATCCATATGGTGGTACTTCACACTGCAGGTTGCGATTCCCTTGTGGGCTGCACACCTCCAAGTTTCTATCCATGTGTTTGACTGCATTCCTGAGCTGTCAAGAAGCCGGTGACCCAAGAGGAAGCCCGCCTGTTTGTAATGGGAAGGCCTGTGGCGTCCCCAGTTGTTTGTGACTTCGCAGCAATGCCGTTGCTGTCCATCAGGTTTTAAATGGGACACCCCTTTCAGCTGCACCTGCCTGGCTTTTGAGAAAATCTCACCTGCAGGTAGCGACTGATGAATCCCCTCTTGTCCTGAGCACCTAGTGGCGAAGTATTACAAAAAATTACGTTAAACTTATCACTACTATGCGTATTACGTATGAATTTGGACTAGAATTTCACAGGGTTTTCAATAATTATATTAGAATTTAGTTATGTTAGCATTTAGCTTATTTCCATCTTATTCAACGAAAAGTTGAGGTTAACATTATTTACTATCACATGTTTCAACATCAGGGAAATTATATCTCTGTAAATAGCTGCTGTAGTCTGATCTCTGAGACTTCCGTTACACCTATTATTCTTCATTTTATTTTTTACTTAAATTCGTTTGTAACTCTAGGTGTGAACATTATGCATTATAATTCGAACTGAAGAATTTCAATAGATTTAATGAAGCAGGTTTTCGGTAGTACTGCTGAAACGCAATCCGATAACATTTTGTACAGCCTTCCGGGGTGGCCGAATGGTTCTAGGCGCTACAGTCTGGAACCGCGCGATCGCTACGGTAGCAGGTTCGACTCCTGCCTCGGGCATGGATGTGTGTGATGTCCTTAGGTTAGTTAGGTTTACGTAGTTCTAAGTTCTAGGGGACTGATGATCTCAGAAGTTAAGTCCCATAGTACTCCGAGCTATTTGAACCATTTTTGAACATTGTGTACCCTTATGTCTCCTGACTAGTTTAAAATCTATTAACTTTTACAAGTAGTATTTACATTTATATTTTCGTCATAAATATCCAAAGTAACTTTACAACTAAGTTCTGGGTGTTTAAAAGTGTTTATTTGTCTCATTTATCTCTGTCATGTGGTACCACTGTTTGTCATGTACCTTTAGTTTTATGGATTTGACTCATGCGGCAGTGGTGAAATACACTAACGGAAAAAAAGACCAGCAGCACCAAACACGAGTTGTGCGACATGTACGAAAATCGGTAGGTGTGTTTCTACATCTGAAATATTACATCAGTTCAAATTTCGCGCCAGTCACTTAAAAGTGGCACTAGTAGTGTCATTATGAGGATACAAATCAGGTCCGCTTTAAATAAACGCTGTAAGGGTCGTGGGAGTTAATTACCTTTGAGACTGGACGTGGTGAGTTGATGATAGTGTAGAATGTCTCCAAGGCGGCAAAGAGTTTGAATCTGGTCGTGTAAATGGACTATGAGAAGTGACTACGAAGGTTTTCCCGGCGTAATAATTGATAATATTCTTCTCGGGTATGCAGCCGGGTCATAACGTCTTCATGACACAATATCTGGGAAATATGGATCTCTTACTTGAAGACTCGGCATACAGAACATTGCAGGACGACCCAACTGAACGGATAAAACGGAAGACGCTTTCACTGCTGAAGAACAGTTCTTTACCTGACGTCGTTCTCAAAAAACTTCGTACTGGTGCTGCCATGCCACCGAGACTATACAGTCTACCCAAGATTCAGAAGAAACGGGTCCCGTTTCGTCCGATCGTGAGTAATTTGGGTGCTCCTACCTACAATCAAGCCAAGTATTTAGCATCTGTTCTTGGCCCTCACGTCGGTAAATGCGAACATTACATTCCCAATTCTATGGTGCTTATTCAGAGATTGAAGTCCTCGTATCTTAGTCCCTGGGATTTGCTTGTGAGCTTTGATGTCGTGTCGCTTTTTGCCCGGATTCCTCTGGAAGAATCCTTGCAATTAATTGGTGAGAAACTGGATGAGGAAACAACCAGGCTTTGTCGCCACGTGCTGACGTCGACGTACTTTTTATTCAATGACAAATATTTTGAACAGACTGACGGAGTGGCTATGGGGAGCCCATTGTCCCCAATAGTCGCCAATCTTTTTATAGAAGATTTTGAGGACATGGCGCTGAAGACGGCGTCCTTAAAACCAACCTGTTTCTGGAGGTACGTTGACGATACGTTTATGGTGTGGTCTCATGGAACAGAAGCTCTTGACCGCCTCCTAGATCATTTTAATTCCCTGCATCCTAGCATCAAGTTTACCATGGAGGTGGAAAGTGATGGAAAGCTTCCGTTTCTGGATGTTCTGGTGTACAGAAAGGATGATGGGACACTGGGACATAGTGTTTATCGAAAGCCTACGCACACGGGCCGTTACCTGCATGCTTCTAGCTGTCATCCATCGTTCCAGCGTACGGGGGTCCTGCGGACGTTGGCGAGAAGAGCTTATGCCATTTCAGATGGAGAAAGCTTGACACGAGAATTGGACCATCTTAACGTTGTGTTCAAGAAGAATGGCTGTACAGATAAACAGATCCGTCGTGCTTTCCAGTTTGGACATTCGCCTTGAACCACCAGAAGATACCTGCAAATCAGTGGCTTTTCTGCCTTTTGCTGGGAGCATTTCGTCGAAGATAGGAAGAATTATGAAAAAATATCATATCAAAAGTATTTCTCGTCCACCTGCCAAGATTACAGCCCTCCTTGGCTCTGTTAAGGATGACTTGGGTTTGAGGAAGACCGGTGTGTACAAGATCCCTTGCCACTGTGGGAAGGCTTATATTGGTCAGACAATCCGGACCATTCAGGACCGATGTGTTGAGCATCAGCGGCACACACGGCTGCTTCAGCCTGAGAAATCTGGCGGAGCACTGTCTCACCGAGGGACACAGAATGCTATATGATGAGACACAAATGGTTGGCCCTGCATCTCGCTATTGGGACTGTGTTTTAAAAGAATCCATAGAGATTCGTTTATCTGACAATCTTATTAATAGAGACAAGGGTTATCTTTTAAGTAAGACTTGGGACCCGGTGTTATCTGACATTAAAAAACAACAGTCTGTGTTTCGATCGTCGGAATAAAATTTTTTAATTTTTGACAGCGATATCTCGATTTCGCCTCTTTCCACCACAGGCGGCGCGGCATGTTTACTGCACTAGAGGGCAGTTACGGCACCTTCTCGCGCACGCGTTGTGGGGCTTCTGTGGCCTATATAGGGGCCGCCGCTTGCGCTGGGATGTCAGTTCCGGCGAGATCGTGCACCAGCACTCTCACCTGAAGATGGCGGCCAGTTGGACCAAGGAAATATTGTGTCATGAATACGTTATGACCCGGCTGCATACCCGAGAAGAATGTTATCACGGACTATGAGAAGTTAGACGTTCCTTCTGCGATATTGCAGAAAGACTTGGCAGGAATGTTGCCACTGCAGTGGTGGTCAGGAGAACGCACGGTCGCAAGAAGACCGGGCTCCGGATGGCCACGTGTCACTACCGAGAGGGAAGACCATCATGTGCGACGTTTGGATTCGCCACATTGTACTGCATCTGCAGCAGCAATAGGAGAGCCCATTGGACGTCAAGGTAGTGGTCTGTTGCGTTTTCTGATGAAATATGGTGCTGCTTCGATGCCAGTGATGGTCCAGTGTTCGTTACGAGGAGGCCAGTGGAGAACCTGCAACCAACCTGTCTGGGTACCAGACGCACTGGAACTTCACCTGGAGTGACGGTCTGGGATGCGATTACATATGACAGCAAGAGCAGCCTCGTGGTTACCCCCCACACACCCTGACTGCGAAATTGTACGCCAATCTGGTGATTCAATCTGTTGTGCAGCCATTCCTGATCAGCATTCCAGGAGGAGTTTCTCAGTAACATAACGCTCGCCCACATACCGCTGCTGTGGCCCAATATGTCAACACGTTGCCTTGGCCTGCTGGATCACAAATCTGTCTTCAATCGAGCACATATGGGACATCATCGGACTGCAACTCCAGCGTCATCCGGAAAGAGGGTTAACCATTCCTGTACTGACCGACCAAATGCAACGGGCATGGAATTCCATCCCACAAACTGACATCCGGCACCTGTGCAGCACACTGTATGCACGTTTGTATGCTTGCATTTAACATTCTGGCGCTTACACTGGCTATTAGTGTACCAACGTTTCACATTTACAGTGGCTTCTCTCGCGTTTACTGTGATCTTGCAATGCTATTCGCTACACTATGTTACCTACACAAACGTATCCCAGAAATTTCATGACTCTACTACTACGTGATCAGACCCAGTGGACCGCACACATCTACAAGATTCCTCCTACACTGTATTCTCTCCATTGCTGCTATGCGCCATCTGTCCACATCTATTGACACTTGGTTTAAATCTTCATGGAGTCCATCCCTCCAACGCTTCTTGAGTCTCCCTGACGGTCTCTTTCCTGTAGGTGTGAAATCCAGGAGCTTCCGAGGCCATCTGTGATCCTCTATCTGCGCCACATGGCTGGCACACTGCATTCGTTTGGCTTTGACAGTTCCTGCTTGTTGGGCCGCTGGTATAGTCCTCAAGCTCTCGGTTGTATCTGATCCTCCATTCCCCTGTATCTTCATGCAGAACCGGACCGAAGATCTTCCGAAGCACTTTTCTCTCAAAAACAAGGAGCTTATGGAAGTCCTGTTTCCGGATACTCCATGTCTCACAGCCATATAGAACAACAGGCTGGATCAGGTTTTTGTACAGTCGAATCTTGAACTGTCTGGAGAGATATTTGGACCGAAGCAGTTGTGCTAGGCTGTGGTAAGATCGGTTTCCTGCTTGTATTCTCGCAGGCGAAATACCCTCAGACTTCAAGAAGAATATAATAATTCCAATCCCAAAGGGAGCAGATGTTGACAGATGTGAAAATTACCGAACAATCAGTTTAATAAGCCACAGCTGCAAAATACTAACACGAATTCTTTACAGACGAATGGAAAAACTAGTAGAAGCCGACCTCGGGGAAGATCAGTTTGGATTCCGTAGAAATACTGGAACATGTGAGGCAATACTGACCTTACGACTTATCTTAGAAGAAAGATTAAGGAAAGGCAAACCTACGTTTCTAGCATTTGTAGACTTAGAGAAAGCTTTTGACAATGTTGACTGGAATACTCTCTTTCAAATTCTAAAGGTGGCAGGGGTAAAATACAGGGAGCGAAAGGCTATTTACAATTTGTACAGAAACCAGATGGCAGTTATAAGAGTCGAGGGACATGAAAGGGAAGCAGTGGTTGGGAAGGGAGTAAGACAGGGTTGTAGCCTCTCCCCGATGTTATTCAATCTGTATATTGAGCAAGCAGTAAAGGAAACAAAAGAAAAATTCGGAGTAGGTATTAAAATCCATGGAGAAGAAATAAAAACTTTGAGGTTCGCCGATGACATTGTAATTCTGTCAGAGACAGTAAAGGACTTGGAAGAGCAGTTGAACGGAATGAATGGTGTCTTGAAGGGAGGATATAAGATGAACATCAACAAAAGCAAAACGAGGATAATGGAATGTAGTCGAATTAAGTCGGGTGATGTTGAGGGTAGTAAAGGAGTTTTGCTATTTGGGGAGCAAAATAACTGATGATGGTCGAAGTAGAGAGGATATAAAATGTAGACTGGCAATGGCAAGGAAATCGTTTCTGAAGAAGAGAAATTTGTTAACATCGAGTATAGATTTAAGTGTCAGGAAGTCATTTCTGAAAGTATTTGTGTGGAGTGTAGCCATGTATGGAAGTGAAACATGGACGATAAGTAGTTTGGACAAGAAGAGAATAGAAGCTTTCGAAATGTGGTGCTACAGAAGAATGCTGAAGATTAGATGGGTAGATCACATAACTAATGAGGAGGTACTGAATAGGATTGGGGAGAAGAGGAGTTTGTGGCACAACTTGGCACGAAGAAGGGATCGGTTGGTAGGACATGCTCTGAGGCATCAATGGATCACCAATTTAGTACTGGAGGGCAGCGTGGAGGGTAAAAATCGTAGGGGGAGACCAAGAGATCAATACACTAAGCAGATTCAGAAGGATGTAGGTTGCAGTAGGTACTGGGAGATGAAGAAGCTTGCACAGGATAGAGTAGCATGGAGAGCTGCGTCAAACCAGTCTCAGGACTGAAGACCACAACAACAACAACATTCTCGCATTGATCTCTGCTTCACATGACGAGTTCTCAGTGAAAAGTGCCCCTAGGTATTTGAATTCTTGCGCTCTCTTGTAGGAATGGTCCCCAACCTGCAGTGATTGTAGATGATCAGCAGTCTGACAATGACCACGCTTCATAACGAGGTACTCTGTCTCGGCTTCGTTTATGTTTAGCCCAAATTTGCTGGCAGCCTCCTTTAGTGCTTTGGTCATTTGCTCCAACTCCTCTTCCGACCTAGAGAGTAAACAGATGTCGTCATGACTCTATAATAATAATAATTTTTGAGTGTTGCAGGAGGCACTCGAACACCTTACGTGGAGCTACGACAGCCACTCGTCTGGGGAAAACCACTCGTAGTAACCTATCTGACGGCTTATTTCGTGGTCTTTATATTTGACCAATGACAGAGACTGGTGTGTCGTCTACTGGTCAAATACAAAACTCCGCAAGTGACCACTTCGCGTGCTAAGCTCGGCTGTGCCAGAACCCGCGTCTCACCGTCTGTCAAACACGGCGCTTCTAGCTGCGCCAGTGTATCACTCGGTATCTTGGAGATGGGTAAGTGCAACTGTCTAAAACCTCTAATGCTTTGGAGCCTTCATTAGGTTTTGAGACCCTCACGAAATTAAAAGGCCAGAACCCTTGGTCTATGGGTGCGTAAGCGGTAGCGTAAAACATGAGTGAAGAAATCGACCATGAACTTGAATGGATGTCACGTGACATCCGCCTAGACCGAGTTCCATGAACAATAACGAATAAAATGAATAAAAGAAGTCAGTTAAGTGCAGATTTTAAAAAAAAGGGGTAGCGTCTGCTGGTAATGTCCTGGATTAGAACCTAGCCACTGCCTACATTTTGGACGAAAATCATTAGCAGTGAGAGCCTATGAATTCTGGCATAAGAAGTCACCCTCTTTCTGCCGAAGGTCTTGACAAAGAAGGCGGACTAGCGGACAGCGATCCGGGGCACTCTCTTGCCCTTAGAGTGGGAAACTACTCTTAAAATGCGGAAGAATTAGCAAAGTCCAACAGCATGAGGATGCGAAAAGCAATGGAAACAACTGCATTAAAGAGACATAAGCTGTATCCACAGGACATGTGGCCAGTAACTGAAACATGTCATTGCCAAAAGATTCCTGCATAGTCTTCCATTCAAATCTCCGGAAGGGACTGCCAAGGAGAGAAAAAGGTGAACCCAACGAAATGGAAACATTCTCCGGGTCGGGGTGTGGAGTGTCGGAATTTTGGACGAGGCAGGAGAGCTAGAAACTCTGAAAAGGGATATGCAAAGGCTAATTCTAGTTACAATGGGCGTCAGTGAAGTGAAACGGAAAGAGGACTAGTATTTCTCTTCATACGAATGTACGGTAATGTCTACAGCAGCAGAAAATGGTGTAATAGGAATATGATTCGTTATAAACAGGAAAATAGGGAAAAGTGTGAGTTACTGTGAACTGTTCAGTGACAGGATTATTCTCATCAGAGTCAACAGCAAACCAACGCCGACAGCAATAGTTCAGGTATACATGACAAGGTCACAAGCAGGAGATTAATGTATAGAGAAAGTATATGACGGCACTGAAGGGGTAAAGAGAGATGAAATTATTATAATAATGGGGGACTGAAATGCGGTTGTAGGGGAAAGAGCAGAACGAAGTTTACAGGGGAATATGAGGCTGCTAGTAGCCATGAAAGAGGAGAAAGACTAATTTAGTTCTGCTATAAATTTCAGCTTTTCAGAAGTGGCGGACATATACTTCGAAAAGTCCCAGAGACGCGGGAACATTCCATCTGGATTCCGAAATTAGATATTGGGCTCTGAGGCACACCCAGGAGCAGATACGACATCATAATCTGGTAATGACGAAGAGCAGATTGAAGTTTAAGAGCGTCGTATGGAGGGATAAATCGTGAAAGAATTAGGATACTGATATAATGAGGTATGATGAGACACGCTTGAAGTTCGCTAAAGATGTGGATACTGCAATCAGAGTAGGCAATTAAGTTGAGGAGGAGTGGGCATCTCTAAAAAGAGCAAAAGGAGATTTTGGACAAACAAACATGGGTACAAGGAAGGTAACAGCAAGAAACTTTGGGTAACAGAACAATTGATCAACGAATGAAGGAAGCACAAAAATGTTCGGAGAAAGACAGAAATGAAGCGACATAAATCTCTTAGGAACGAAATAAACAGGAATTTCCCGACAGGGAAGCTGAAATGGCTGTAGCAAATATATGAAGAAATCGAAAAGTAAATGGTCATTAGAAGGACTAACTCAGCGTAGCCTACAGAAAATTCAAAACAGTCGTCGATAAAATTAACAGCAAGGGAGGCAACATTAAAAGTGCAATATGAATTTCGCTGTGGAGAGAGCGGACAAGTAGAAAGAGTGCGCTGAAGGCCTCTATGAGGGGTAGGAACTATCTGATGGTGTGACAGAAGAAAAAAATGGAGATGATATGGAAGAGATAGAGTACCCAGTACTAGAGTCAGAATTTAAAAGAGCTTTGGTTAATTTGAAATCATATAAGACGAAGGAGACAACATTGGACAGAAATTTCTGAAATCGTTGGGGGAAGTGGAAAACTAAACGACTATTCCAGTTGGGTGTAGAATCTACGAGATTTGCGATAAACCATCGGATTTTTGGGAAAATATCATCGACGCAATTCCGACGGTAGCAAGAGATGGTTCAAAAAATGGTTCAAATGGCTCTGAGCACTATAGGACTCAACATCTTAGGTCATAAGTCCCCTAGAACTTAGAACTACTTAAACCTAACTAACCTAAGGACATCACACACACCCATGCCCGAGGCAGGATTCGAACCTGCGACCGTAACAGTCCCGCGGTTCCGGACTGCAGCGCCAGAACCGCTAGACCACCGCGGCCGGCAACAAGAGATATAAGAGCTACCACACAATCAGGTTTACAGCTCACGCATCCAAGTTCTCACAAGAGCAACAAACAAAATAATGGGAAAGACAATTGAGGATCTGTTACATGACAATTAGTTTCGGTTCAGGAAAGGTAAAGGAATCAGGCAGTTGGTGCTGACCTTGGGCTTGATAATGGAAGCGAAACTGAAGAAAAACCAAGACACATTCATATGATTTGTCGACCTGTAAAAACCGTTCGACAATGTAAGATGGTGCAAGATGTTCAAAATTTCGAGACAAATAGGTGTAAGCTACAGGGAAAGACGTACAAGAACCAAGAAGGAACAATAAGACGGGAAGAACAAGAACGAAGTGCTAGGATTAAAAGGGTGTTAGCCAAAGATGCCGTTTTTGACCCCTACCGTTCAGTCTACACATCGAAGAAGAATGACGGAAAGGAATTAAGACTGAAGAGTGGGATTAAAATTCAGAGTGAAAGGATGTAAATGGCAAGATTCGGTGAGAGCTTTGTTATCAGCTGTGGAAGTGAAGAATTACGGAATCTGATCTATGGAACGAGCAATCTAATGAGTTTACCTGTATGAAACATAAATCATAATTTCAGGGAAACATTTCTGAGCATGTGCATTTGGAGCGCAACATTGTTTGGTAGCAGATCATTAACTGTTGGAAAACCGAAACAGAATAGAATTCACGCTATTGAGTTCTGGTGCTACACAAGAGTGTTGAAAATCAGGTGGACTGGTAAAATAAGGAATAAGGAAGTTCTCCGCAGAATCGGTAAAGAAAGGAAAATATGAAATACGCTGACAAGAACATGGGAAAGGATGGCAGGACATGTGTTAACATGTCATAAAATAACTTCCCCGGTACTAGAGAGGGATGTAGAGCGTAAAAGCTGTAGAGGGAGACACAGACTGGAGTACATCCAACAAATATTTGAGGACATAGGTTGTAAGTGCTACTCTGAGATTAAGCGGTTGGCACAGCAGAGACATTCGTGGAGAGCAACAACAAACCAGTCAGAAGACTGAAGATGGAGCAAAAATGAAATCGAAAACCACTGGGAGGGTTGGTACCTCCGGAATTGATCTTCCAGATGTCTGTCTTCTGTTGACTTGATCATGACAGATGTCAGTATTCTGTATACTGTATGCATTCCGCTCCATAACACTACCTTTCTGTGACAGTCACTGCTATTTTTGTGCCCCATTAATACATCTGTAGCAGGCCTTATGGTACTTTGATGACGATACTCCATTTAGGCAGCTGCGCCTCACATTTAGTTCTTCAAACACGAACAAAATGTAACTATTCCGTGTAATTCTACTTGTCGTTTAAACTAGCGTCGATTACAATGCACTCTCTAGGATGTGGTAGACATCACAATACGTGGAAACTACGAGATTGTTTGACTTCTAACATGTTATGAGCCGTCTCCAATGTCTGATAATTTGTTTACAAGAAACTAAACCATTTTTCGCCACGGACGAATTTTACATTTGATAGGTAATGCTAACGCTAATCTATGTAAATCCATTTCGTAAACGCAAGAGTAAAAAAAAAAAACTTTAGACATTCATCATACGAACATTTCTGCCAAAATAAATTATTATCTGTATTTATATACAGGGTGGTCCATTGATCGTGACCGGGCCAAATATCTCACGAAATAAGCGTCAAACGAAAAAACTACAAAGAACGGAACTTGTCTAGCTTGAAGGGGGAAACCAGATGGCGCTATGGTTGGCCCGCTAGATGGCGCTGCCATAGGTCAAAAGGATATCAACTGCGTTTTTTTTAATAGGAAGCCCCATTTTTATTACATATTCGTGTAGTACGTAAAGAAATATGAAGGTTTTAGTTGAACCACTTTTTTCGCTTTGTGATAGATGGCGCTGTAATAGTCACAAACATATGGCTCACAATTTTAGACGAACAGTTGGTAACAGGTAGGTTTGTTAAATTAAAATGCAGAACGTAGGTACGTTTGAACATTTTATTTCGGTTGTTCCAATGCGATACATGTACCTTTGTGAACTTAGCATTTCTGAGAACGCATGCCGTTACAGCGTGATTACCTGTATAACACATTAATGCAATAAATGCTCAATGCATTTGGCAATACGTGTAACGACATTCCTCTCAACAGCGAATAGTTCGCCTTCTGTAATGTTCGTACATGCATTGACAATGCGCGGACGCATGTTGACAGGCATTGTCGGTTGTTGACGATAGCAAATATCCTTCAACTTTCCCCACAGAAAGAAATCCGGGGACGTCAGATCCGGTGAACGTGCGGGCAATGGCATGGTACTCCGACGACCAATCCACATGTCATGAAATATGCTATTCAATACTGCTTCAACTGCACGCGAGCTATGTGCCGGACATCCCTCATGCTGGAAGTACATCGCCATTCTGTCATGCAGTGAAACATCTTGTAGTAACATCGGTAGAACATTACGTAGGAAATCAGCATACATTGCACCATTTAGATTGCCATTGATAAAATGGGGGCCAATTATCCTTCCTCCCACAATGCCGCACCATACATTAACCCGCCAAGGTCGCTGATGTTCCACTTGTCGCAGCCATCGTGGATTTTCCGTTGCCCAATAGTGCGTATTATGCCGGTTTACGTTACCGGTGTTGGTGAATGACGCTCCGTTGCTAAATAGAACGCGTGCAAAAAATCTGTCATCGTCCCGTAATTTCTCTTGTGCCCAGTGGCAGAACTGTACACGACGTTCATAGTCGTCGCCATGCAATTCCTGGTGCATAGAAATATGGTACGGGTGCAATCGATGTTGATGTAGCATTCTCAACACCGACGTTTTTGACATTCCCGATTCTTTCACAACTTGTCTGCTACTGATGTGCGGATTAGTCGTAACAGCAGCTAAAACACCTACTTGCTCATCATCATTTGTTGCAGGTCGTGGTTGACGTTTCACATGTGGCAGAACTCTTCCTGTTTCCTTAAATAACGTAGCTATCTAGGGAACAGTTCGGACACTTGGATGATTCGTCCAGGATACCGAGCAGCATACATAGCACACGCCCGTTTGGCATTTTGATCACAATAGCGATACATCAACACGATATCGACTCCGCAATTGGTAAACGGTTCATTTTAACACGGGTAACGTATCACGAAGCAAATAGCGTCCGCACTGGTGGAATGTTACGTGATACCAGGTACTTATACGTTTGTGACTATTATAGCGCCCTCTATCACAAAGCGAAAAAAGTGGTCCAACTAAAACATTCATATTTCTGTACGTACTACAAGAATACTCGTATGTAATTAAAAGTGAGGGTTCCTATTTAAAAAAAAAAACGCAGTTGACATCCGTTTGACCTATGGCAGTGCCATCTAGCGGGCCAACCATAGCGCCATATGGTTTCCCCCTTCAAGCTAGAAGAGTTTCGTTCTTTGTAGTTTTTCGTTTGACGCTTATTTCGTGAGATATTTGGCCCGGTCACTATCAATGGAGCACCCTGTATATGAAGGGACAGAAATAGTATCATTCAGAAGCGTCTTTGTACAAAATGTCGACTTGCAATATTGCGAGCGAATGTTTTGTATTGAAAGATATTCGCACAAACAATAGGAAACTAAATCAAGAATTTTCAGTCTACTGAAATTGTTTGGAAAAAGAATGACTTAGTAGGTGACAAGTAGTTTCCATGTCGTTAGCACGAAACAAAAAATGAGACTTGATCACGGACACCGGAGTTGAGTTCTGTATTATTGTTTTAGGTAATAACTGTCTTTCATAAATGTGTGTGTTCCTTCAGGAATTTAGGTGTGAATGATACGGAGAATGTAGTTCTTCGCAGAATTTCCATGAGCTTTACCTTGCTAACGACTGTAATAATCGTATTCAAATATTGAAAGTAAGCGTAAAAGAAACCCAGCAGAATAAGACATCCTTTTCCTGCTAACAATGTATGAAATAAGAAAGGCATTTCAGTAACGCGAGGGATGAAATTACAGCAGAAACTTAATTGGTGCTGTCTGAAGACCGACGCATGACATCTAACAAGCGGCATTGTGAGTGTAAGCTTACCCAATATCCACCATTTACGTCACGTTATTGGTGCTTACTGTACCGCTAAGAAGGGCCTATTAGATGAGTGGCTGAAAATATATGGCCTCTCTTCTAGGAAGAGCTGCTACCGCGGAGGTGAAGAGATGTTCTGTAGCGAGAGGCAGCTCTGGCCATTAGAGCGCCGTTAACAAGCAGCAGCGGCAGACGCTGCGCCATCGGATACTGTGCGCTGTGGCCTGTTGCAGGGGAGGCTGCACCACCAGGGACCTGCTGTGTGTTGCGTAAGGATCGCCGAGGAGGGAGGGTGGGAGAGGAATCGCGGTATAGCGGCGGCTCGGCTGCGGGGTCACTTGAGAAGCGGCGCGACCTCATTCTTTTTATACTGACCTAAAATAAGAGGTACACAACTCAATTTTCTCCACTCTACAGAGCCCTCTGTCCAAGAGATTCGCGAAATGTCACATAAATAATTTAACTGGAGGTTTTCAGTGCCTCTGTAATATATCATAACAATTACTGGTTTGTCTTACTACATAACAGTGTCTGCTTTCGTCTTCTAACCTTTAGGTTCTACTAACGGAGTTTTTTTTTTTCTTGAGGCTGGTTCCACTCGAAAGCCGAAACGTCAATGGAAGACTGTAGGAGCTATAACGCGTACGAATGCACAGAGAATTTGTAGAGTAGTAACAGAACAGGTGACGTACTGCACTCTGGTTTTGCGCGTGAGATTTAAGACTTGAGCACATCTTGATTTTAAGATGTGTGTGTGTGTTTGTATGTGTGTGTGTGTGTGTGTGTGTGTGTGTGTGTGTGTGTGTGTTTGTGTATGTGTGTGTGTCATATCCTTTCCTTTGGTGGATCTACTCTATAACAAAAAGCCTTCTACATCTACATCTACATTTATGCTCCCCAAGCCACCCAACGGTGTGTGGCAGAGGGCGCTTTACATGCCACTGTCGTTACCTCCCTTTTCTGTTCCAGTCGCGTTTGGTTCGCGGGAAGAACGACTGCCGGAAAGCCTCCGTGCGCGGTCGAATCTCTCTAATTTTACATTCGTGATCTCCTCGGGAGGTATAAGTAGGGGGAAGCAATATATTCGATACCGCATCCAGAAACGCACCCTCTCGAAACCTGGACAGCAAGCTACACCGCGACGCAGAGCGCCTCTCTTGCAGAGTCTGCCACTTGAGTTTGCTGAACAGCTCCGTAACGCTATCACGCTTACCAAATAACCCTGTGACGAAACGCGCCGCTCCTCTTTGGATCTTCTCTAACTCCTCCGTCAACCCGACCTGGTACGGATCCCACACTGATGAGCAATACTCAAGTATAGGTCGAACGAGTGTTTTGTAAGCCGCCTCCTTTGTTGATAGACTACATTTTCTAAGGACTCTGCCAATGAATCTCAACCTGGTACCCGCCTTACCAACAATTAATTTTATATGATCATTCCACTTCAAATCGTTCCGCACGCATACTCCCAGATATTTTACAGAAGTAACTGATACCAGTGTTTGTTCCGATATCATATAATCATACAATAAAGGATCCTTATTTCTACGTATTCGCAGTACATTACATTTGTCTATGTTAAGGGTCAATTGCCACTCCCTGCACCAAGTGCCTATCCGCTGCAGATCTTCCTGCATTTCGCTACAATTTTCTAACGCTGAAACTTCTCTGTATACTACAGCATCATCCGCGAAAAGCCGCATGGAACTTCCGACACTATCTACTAGGTCATTTATATATATTGTGAAAAGCAATGGTCCCATAACACTCCCCTGTGGCACGCCAGAGGTTACTTTAACGTCTGTAGACGTCTCTCCATGGAGAACAACATGCTGTGCTCTGTTTGCTAAAAACTCTTCAATCCAGCCACACAGCTGGTCTGATATTCCGTAGGCTCTTACTTCGTTTATCAGGCGACAGTGCAGAACTGTACCGAACGCCTACCGGAAGTCAAGGAAAATGGCATCTACCTGGGAGCCTGTATCTAATATTTTCTGTGTCTCATGAACAAATAATGCGAGTTGGGTATTACACGATCGCTGTTTCCGGAATCCATGTTGATTCCTACAGAGCAGATTCTTGGTTTCCAGAAATGACATGATATGCGAGCAAAAAACATGTTCTAAAATTCTACAACAGATCGATGTCAGAGATATAGGCCTATAGTTTTGCGCATCTGCTCGACGACCCTTCTTGAAAACTGGAACTACCTATGCTCTTTTACAATCATTTGGAATCTTCCGTTCCTCTAGAGGCTTGCGGTACACGGCTGTTAGAAGGGGGGCAAGTTCTTTCGCGTACTCTGTGTAGAATCGAATTGGTATCCCGTCAGGTCCAGTGGACTTTCCTCTGTTAAGTGATTCCAGTTGCTTTTCTATTCGTTGGACACCCTATTTCGATGTCAGCCATTTTTTCGTTCGTGCGAGGATTTAGAGAAGGTACTGCAGTGCGGTCTTCCTCTGTGAAACAGCTTTGGAAAAAGATGTTTAGTATTTAAGCTTTACGCGTGTCATCCTCTGTTTCAGTGCCATTATCATCCCAGAGTGTCTGGATATGCTGTTTCGATCCACTTGCCGATTTAACGTAAGACCAGAACTTCCTATGATTTTCTGTCAAGTCGGTACCTTCGAATTCACTGGACGCTTCACGCATAAACCCCCTTACGCTAACTTTGACATCGTTTAGCTTCTGTTTGTCTGAGAGGTTTTGGCTGCGTTTAAATTTGCAGAGAAGCTCTCTTTGCTTTCGCAGTAGTTTCCTAACTTTTTTGTTGAACCACTGTGGGTTTTTCCCGTCCCTCACAGTTTTACTCGGCACGCACCTGTCTAAAACGCATTTCAGTTATTTCTTCGTAAGTAGTAGTAGCAAAAATGAGTGATGAAGAAATTTTGGACCTTCCTAGAGACACAGTCAGATAGCACAGATTTTCGTTAGTTATCTCATATTTATCATAATAAATTGACTTTCAAGAAATACTGTTATTTATCGAAGAAAAAAAAATAATTCTGTAAAAGATAGAACGTAACGGGGACAGTAAACGTACAAACGTACAACTTCGAGATCTTGAGGTTCATGTCCTCTTAAAAACAGAAATTAAGAAATAGGAAAACAGATTTACAGAATTAAATCTAATAATGTTTCAAATCATAATATTATTGTTGGATTAAAAATAGAGTAGATTTACGTTTACATTGTAGCGTTCGTACAATTACTGAAGTAATGTGTACTGTAAAAGTCAAATGATTGATTTATGATTTCCTTTTTTTTAGTAACTATTGTCATATAAGCAATAAGAACACTTCAATTAATAATCGTGTATGACTGGTTGCTTGCATAAATAATAACTGCATTTTCGTCACAGTCACAGACAAACAAGGGTCAAAATGCCCCCAGTTTTTCTAATTCAAAAATTGAGTAACTATTCGATATATACAGGGAAGGTGCGTAAATCTAGCGTAGCTAATGAATTAAGTAAAGCCATTATGTTTCGAGACGCATTAAACTATTAACTGATAACATTCCAATTCTGTCAACGCAGCTAACTAGAAATTTAGGATGATATTTGGTTGCAGGATGAAATATGACAGAACTGCAAAAATAGAAAACTTCTAAAGAATCTATTATATCAGTTACATCTAGAATTTCTCATCACAGCCGACGGATCCCAACTGCTTCACCTTCTTTAAATGACTGAGCAACAGATTAACTCCATCTAAATGTGTTAATAATAATCAAATCTAAAGCCGTAAATTCAACTAAATACCTAGGAATTACAATTACAAACAACTTAAATTGGAAAGAATACATAGAAAATGTTATGGGGAAGGCAAACAAAAGACTCCGTTTTATTGGTAGACCACTTAAAAAATGTAAAAGATCTACTGAAGAGACTGCTTGCACTACGCTTGTCCGTCCTCTTTTGCAGTATTGCTGCATAGTCTGGTATCCTGTCAGATAGGATTAACGGAGTACATCGAGAAAGTTCAAAGAAGGGCAGCACGTTTTGCATTGTCACGAAATAGGGGAGAGAGTGTCACTAACATGTTACAGGATTTGGGGTGGACATCATTAAAACAAAGACGTTTTTCTTTGCTGCAGAATCTCCACCCAAAGTTTCTATCACCCACTTTCTCCTCCAAATGAGAAAATATTTTGATGACGCCGACCTATATAGTGGGAAACGATCATCAGAATAAAATAAGGGAAACCAGAGCTCGCACGGAAAGATACAGATGTTCGTTTTTTCCGCGCGCTTTTCAAAATAGGAATAATAGGCGCCTCTGCCAGACATTTAACAGGCGGTCGCTTGCGTATATTGTTGTCACGCGTTAACTCCCGTGTTAGATTTTTTCTAACAGAGAGATCTTTCACCTTTTTATCTCTTTATGCCAGACAAAGACACGTTTATACAATAAATCACTTCTTTATTATTACCAAAGCATTACAAATTAGTATAAACATGGTATGTAATATGTAATTTGCTAAAATTAAAAATATTTCAACATGCAAAGATTTCACAAACTTTTTGATTACAATTACAGCACCCCTGTGAACAGCATTTCGTAATATTTATAGCAAGTGGTGAATTACGGTTAACCACACTCCTTTTTACTCGTCAGATTCAGATATGGCTTCTTGTGACATACACTCCTGGCAATAAGAACACTCGATGTTGTGGGGAAGGCTAACCAAAGACTGCGTTTTATTGGCAGGACACTTAGAAAATGTAACAGACCTACTAAGGAGACTGCCTACACTACGCTTGTCTGTCCGCTTTTAGGATACTGCTGCGTGGTGTGGGATCCTTACCTGATAGGACTGACGGAGTACATCGAAAAAGTTCAAAGAAAGGCAGCACGTTTTGTGTTATCGCGAAACATGAGAGAGAGTGTCACAGAAATTGTTGTACCGGAGCCAAGGTTGCCCCTGAGGACCGGTAACCCATATCACACCAAAGAGGACGAGGTTGTCTGTGCCCAAGGCGTACCAAAAGTGTCATGCAAACACCGGCTTTTTACATACAAAACAATGGAAGCAGACATGCCGAGCACTACATCCTGCTGGGGGAGCTGGAGCCACGGCCTGCAGCAAGTATCACTACGCCAAAACCTGATTGGCTGGAGACAGCTGTATAGGGACTACAACCAGCGCTGAAGTTCAGTTCATGCCGGATGGCGACCTCGTGTACTGCGACCATTAAAGGTTATGTCTTCGTCTCGGAATTGGACTATTACTAGTGTGTGAGTGTGTTACCATGAACCTTTGTGGAAAATTAGAAGTGAACTTTTGTTTGCCTCAATCAGGAGACTTTTTTCGTTATTGTTACCTTTCGTTTGTATGTTCAGTCTTCAGTCTTGTGAACTTACATCAATAAAAATTGTGTTTGTGAAAAATTTCGAATTGTCACTCACAACAGAAATGATACAGGATTTGAGCTGGACATCATTAAAAGAAAGGCGTTTTTCGTTGCAACGGAATCTTCTCACGAAATTCCAATCACCAACTTTCTCCTCCGAATGCGAAAACATTTTGTTGGCACCGACCTACATAGGGAGGAACGATCACCACGATAAAATAAGGGGAGTCAGAGCTCGTACAAAAAGATATAGGAGTTCATTCTTTCCGCACGCTATACGAGATTGGAATAATAGAGATTTGAGAAGGTGGTTTGACGAACCCTCTACCAGGCACTTAAATGTGATTTGTAATCCATGTAGATGTAGAAGTATGTTCTTTATAGATAGGGCTGGAATAATTATGGCAGTGACGTTGTGTGTGTTTTTCCTTGTAGGGCAGTAGTGACATCTTGTTTTTCTCTTGATTCATTTCCTTCTTTAGCTGTCGGTAGTTTGCAAATGTGTTCAACACCTTTTATTTTCAACTTCAAGTGAAGTGATATCCTCGGAATCGACGTGCGTTTGATCATGTGGGCTTCTGCAAGCCTCATACTCAGTTCTGTGATGAATCTTCTCCGTGGAATTAAGTCATTTGTTCAGGAGACCAGGTGGCCTGGTCTCCTGACCTTCATTTCTTATATATTCGGTCCTCACAATCGTATTCTGCACATCAATATGCTTCATTCGAACCCAGACTCGATAAGGTAGAGTCAATTGTGTATGAATTCATGTAAGTGATATGCAAATCTAGTAAGTAAATCGCAAGTGCGCACCGAGGTTGAAAAAGTTGAAGCTGGCATACACAACATGACGGTCACAGGAGTTTTTGTTCTAAAGAGGAAACCAGCCCGTTGGGAAGACCGTCCCTTCACAAGGCTGGGTCAACAACATACCTACTTCAACCTAAGCGACCACCCAGAGAGAAGACAGCTTTTGCCGTAGCGAAAGGATAATGATCCCCGTGTTCGACTTAAAAGCAAATTTCGCTACATTGTGTGGGAGCACCCAGAAGACACATTTTTTCATGGAACGACTGCGTAGTCACAGAGATCCCACAGGAGGACAGCATACACCTAATGGAGATGCTACAGATTTCCGCATTGGTCGACTTAAAAGAAACGTCATTCTCCCATTTAAAAGAGCAACATTGATTGGCGGAATATTTCTGACACAAAGAGTCAGAGAAGTGAGGGAAGGCAGCAAATGATATAGCCTTGCAACTTTTCCAGAAAAAGGGGCCGTTCTGTAGTCGCTCGTGGAGTGGGAACACGTAACGAGAGCGAGTGCGCTCGTTCGTGTACGCAAAGAGCGAGGAACAAAGTCTCTCCTCAGTACTTCACTGGGAGAGCCCCTCTGTCGTTAGCGAATCGGAGTGACACTCTATATTGAGCCGCTCGCGATTAAATGTTGTTCACTGTGTTGGCCGCCACACTTATCGTGTGGTGTGAACACAGACAGTATACTAGTTAAACGCCTGTGAGTGAGTATTGAGTGGCATCGCGGTGGACTGATTATCTGACTGGTGTACCATGCCAATAGTTAGGCTAGGGGCGGATAGGAGTCCTTCAGTTCTTCAAGGTGTAGGGAGAGTTTGATTGGCGAAGGTCAATCCAGATAGAAAGAGATAGTTGTGTTATTTGTCAGCAGCGAGCGACGCAGGCAGCAGTCGTCACAGCTCACGGTATTGTGCGCTACAGTGTATGTGAGCCCCATCTGTCCTCCCTAACAATACACTCCACTGCATTTCTCACGTGACGGCCTTGACCGTACCTAGGAAAGTTATTCAAGTTGTGTAGGTGCAGCTCTCAGCCATTATGCCGATTAAATAACATTTTTAAAGAAAAGGGAGACAGGAACCTTTCCATACTTTGTAAAATAATAGCATTCCTATCCATAAGAGGCAATCTACTATTCTAAAAAGAACCCGGAAATTTATTAATTTTTTATAAGAAAAAGTTTCACTTGATTTCTCAGAATTTTTCTTGCAATAAATAATATTTTTCGTTCGTTTAATGTTTTTCTTACACTAACTAACAATACTCCTGTACCTAAGTACCCCCCAAGTTATGTAAGAATATAAAATATTTTTGAGTCTTTTCCTTACAGCGGACGACTCCAGAAGATATTTGTTGCTGAATGTTTACAAGCAGTTCTTGTTGGTACATTAGGAGCGTCTGTCTGACTTCTATAGTACTGTGAGGTGGAAATTGTTTCTTGCAGGACCCAAAGGGTACTTGTTGGATCAATCCATTGCGCAACTTGACAGAATAAAACCCACACTCTCACAACCATATATATTGTTTGAGCATTTATTGCTCTGATGTTCAACAAGCTGCAAAACAGTGTAAGAGGCCAGCGGTTGCTTATTCTTGAAACAGAATATTCTGATTTAAAATGGTCGACAACATCTACACCTCCTTTTGTGAGACCGTAAAATGTAATGAGTTCAGGTTTGTTCGCTTTGCCACAGTCAGCGTCTATAGCATCGTCGCTGTGCATGGTGGATAACATTAGAACATTCTTTTACTTTTTTTTGGGACGTATGAGCAAATCAAGCAGTTGTTGCTTGGTTTTTCTCCAAATGCGAATAAGCTGCTGTTCAGTTGCCTACACTTTACGTCCAGAAGTTCCGGTGGAATTTCTCTTTTATTCTTCCTTAGGGTACCTACTACTGTGAGTCGATGATTGATGTACGTTTTGTTAGCCAATGGTACAGATGTAAAATAGTTGTCCGTCACTTTTCTGCCTGTTTTGTCAGTTGGTTGAATCAATCGTAACACCACATTCTCTGCGTCATTGGGTTCTTGATTCGGCCCAGTAGCCTGTTTGCCTGCATATACTTCCATATTTAGCGTATAAAACCATCTGGCATCACAGAGCGCATATACCTTGATGCCACATTTTGCAGGCTTGTTTGCTATATACTGCCTGAATTTGCAACTTCCACGGAATGGAACTTTCGTTTGTTCATCGATGCAGTAAAGAAATCCGGTGCAGTCCCATCAGTGTGTAGGGAAGCAGCCTACTCACGCTGTAGTAAATTCACATCAGTCTTTCCATTGTGTGCCAGCCAGTCCGCTGTAACTAGCTCTGACGTCATAAATGTTGCGCAATACATTAAAAATCAAGCAAATAACCTAAAACATTTCCAGCATGTCAGGAGTAATACTAAATTAATGTGTGTTGAATATCAGTTCGATAACTTTAGCCATTTTCGAAATTTGGACGTTTTTCTGTAAAAATCATTGGCGCAACAGAAAAGAGCTAGAGAGTTAAAAATTTATAATTAGATAAATTTTTCAGAATTATTTAATAAAAACGTCTTCTGGATCTCACAAATTAAGATTTTAGTGGAAATTCATGATTTTCTGGTTTTCGTCTCAAAACTTAAGGAAGCAAAATAGATTAAGTCGGCTAATAAATAAGGCTAGGATGTTTATATTTAAGTAGAATGGAGATCCGCTATCACCATAAGGATGTGAGAAGTTTCATTTGAATACCTACAAAACTATAGCGATAGCGTATCTCCAAAGCGCCAGAGCTTCATCGGCCATCAGCAAAAGAAGCTATGATTTATTCGGTAACTGAAAGTGGTGCATTACTAGCCCAGCGGCTAGTCGGGACAGCCGATTTGATCAGGCGTTCCCTTAGCCGTCCGCACCGCGGCTTTATATATAAGAACGCTGCGCGAGGAAGCAAGGCCCCAGTTCTCTCCAGACGCTGAATAGCACACCACCTGTGTCGGGAGTCGCGTCGCGTCGGTATCACTGCTATAAACAGCCTCGGATGCCGTATTAAGTTACTCGGGATACGCGTAACCATGAAATCATTTTCGAGAGAAGTGTTAATTCTGGGATGACTTTAATTATCTATCTTCAGTTTGCGTATGTCGTATTTTCACGTGCCGCCGCGGGACAGACATTCTACCATTATTTAGCGTGACGTTTGATGAACATTATCATCAAATTATGGCGAGCATTCACTTAAACATTTAATTTGGACAGTTATAGTTGCATCAGCGCATTAGACTCTGAACTGCTCTGTTTTTTTTCACGATTGTTTTTGATTATGAATCCCAGACAATTTCCTAATTTCTCAGAGCTTTAAGCTGTAGCTCTAAGTGTATTTCTCAGATGAAGTGGGCACTAGGAATTCTAATTACAGGCTTCTCGTTTTGCTAATCACTTTCTGGTTGCCAATATTGTAGTTAGAGAGCCAGTGTGAGAACGGCAAAAGATAGCATAAATAATAGGAACATTTAACATCAATCTTTCCACCCGCCGCCCCACAAGTGGCGCATAGCTCACCAGTATTGAGAGGCTGTGCCTTTTTCACTCCTGCGAGATATAGTACTCCAAAGAAGGCAGATAACCCTTCAAAATCTGTCAGTGGTGAGTGTCGAGCACTCCGTGAGTAAGATGCTGCCGTTCTGTCAAGTTCTTGGTTTGTGTATTTCACAATGTGACCAATTACACTATCTGGAAAAAATTATCTCCAGCATTCCAAAATTGTTTTCGAATTTTTTGCAACACCAACACCCTTCACACCTGGAAGCTGTGTTACAATATTCTGACGGGCAGTTTTTGCTGGAGGAGCATATTGCTTCAACCATTCTGTTATTCCATCCTTACCAAGAAAGGTTTCACGATCTGCATATTGAGAAACAGCTGTAGCATAAGTATCAGATTCGCTGTCTGACTGAAGTATTGCAGTATCGATCTCTTCACGCTCAGAGCGTGCGTCAGTATCTGATGACAGAACTTCAATGTAAATATCCTCGTCTAGTGGTTCATCTAGCCATAATATCTGTTCCTCTGACATGACTTCTTCCCTGGAAAGTTTTGTATATTTCCATCTCCGACAGAGAATGTCGTGTACTCTGTACAAACAATTTCTTCATTCAATTCGCAAAACCCAATAAAAATACTTACTTTTCTTATAAAAGACGTAACATACGCTGAACACTTTCAGGAGAAAACAAACGAACACAGCCGCTTGTTACGTGTACAAGAAACAAACTAAAAGTGAAGCAAGGCGGTATTCCACGAAAGGAGAAGTATTTGTTACGTAAAGGACGCCGTGTTAGAAAAAATCTAACACAGCGCACCACTTCAAATAATGGCACAACTACCAAGCAATCGTTGAAATTTGGCTGTCAAGTCATAGACTAATTGAAGCACTGGATATGAAAGAAATCATTTCTACATCGTCAGTTCATTAGCTTTGAAATTTGCTGGAATATCTAACTAAAATCATAAATGTAAGATTTTTTTCTAACAACGCGAGTGATCGTGGGTTAAATGTGATTTGCAGAGCATCCATGTAGATGTACACTGAAGTGCCAGAGAAACTGGTATATGTATTGTAACGCACCAAGTTATTACGAGATGACATTCGTTGCAGCAAGGCACGCAGCCGTCTAGCACTGTGGCTGCAGGATGGCAATTTATTTTTTATTTTATTTTTCACTTTGCTGCCAGCACAGATGACGCTGCCTGCCAAGAGAACTGCATAGCGTAACATTCAGTCGATACGAAGATTCATACCCTCTACCAATCTAAATAATCCATATTTGTTATTATCCGATTTTGTTCAAATGTGGTATAGAGCCTTTTGTTATTAATGGAATGATGCTGTAAAAATTTCAGATTTTTATTTATTGTTCTTTTGGAGATATCAGATTGACTTTCATTATCATTTGAAGTCATTAGAAAGTTATCAGTGCATAAAAATCAATTAATTAGAATTTTCTTTTTAAGACTGTGCATTACTTAATGAAAAAATCGCTCAAAATTATTATTTGATTATATTTTGCCGTTTGAGTGTGTGAGAATGATTGAGAGAGTGTATGTGGGACACGTTAAAATTTAATATTTATTTTTACGTAAAACCTTGTACAAACGAACCGTGGGAAAGTTATGTTGCAGCCACGATTCAGGTGACGTATGTCGGTGTGTGCTTGGTTTTGTATAAAAGTAGCCAGAATGGAAGTCAGAGGCAGAATATGTTTATTTATCAATTTGAAGAATATTTCGCACGTCGTTTATTTTGATTAAACAAAATACAAGAATTTGAAGTTTTGCTTACATTAATTACTATGAAATTAGTGATTGGATAGGGCAAGATTTGCCGCGAGAATGATCTAAAGGAACGTTCTGATTAGTCGTTTAGATCAACAGCCAATCAGAATTAACCTGTTCCAGCGTGAAAATAGGAGTGGGCATATAGGAGAGTACCTCGAACAGGAGTTGCTTGCTAGCCAGGCTACGGATAACACAATGTCAGATTGCTCCTTAAAAATACTCTGTAAGATGAGGAAATAGTGAGCTAGTTTCGGTTAGAACATATCGTGACTGAATCAACTGAAGTTGCAAACATTTTAATGAAAGTGTGGGGTTTCTAAGTTAAATAGTTCGAGAGATATGAGCTTGTGAGGTTTCTGTTCGTAGTAACAACTCCGCGTGACGTGTTTAGTGCTCTGTACGGAATATTTTGACGAGCACCTCTTACCAAGACCACTGAAACGACCGATTGTTTAACTCGCGAATAGTTGTGCGTCTGTGACTGGTAGAACGTGAAAATTAGTCGGGTCGGACTTACTAAAATTGTGGCTGCTTTTCAAGTGAATATTTGTTATACAGACAGTGAACTTTGAATGATAACATTTCACCATATTAAATATATTAAATACGGACTTGATAGCCATTTCATGTGTTTCAATAGGAATAAAAAGCAGAGTTTCTCTAATTTTAAAAGCTCTTCTGCAAGTAGACTGAAGATCCCGAACTCCCGATTTTTTAAATCATGAACTTTCCGGAATTGACTTTCAAGTAGAGATAGGCGACCTCTGTGTGGTACGTATTAGGTGGTGGCCTCATCAACGCTGCTTTACACTGCCTAGCACGTAGTGAAGGGTCAACGGCAAGGATCCTATCGAGGTAGGTGGAGAGCATTACACTGCCTAGCCGTTATGTCGCCAGAGCGTTAACAATAAAAAAGTAGACTCCCGACCCCGCCCCGCCGCAGCATGCGTATTCAAATACGCAGAATACAGCGCTGCGGTCGGCCACGCCTATATAAGACAAGTGTCTGGCGTAGTTGTTAGATCGGTTGCTGCTGCTACAATGGCAGGTTATCAAGATTTAAGTGAGTTGTAACGTGTTGTTATAGTTGGCGCACAAGCTACGCTACACAGTATCGCCGAGATAGCGATGAAGTCGGGATTTTCCAGTACGACCATTTCAAGAGTACCATGAATATCAGGAATCCGGTAATACATCAAATCTCCGACATCGCTGCGAACTGGAAAAGATCCTGTAAGAACGGGACCAGCGACAACTGAAGAGAATCGTTCAACGTGACTGAAGTGCAATCCTTCCGCATATTGCTCACGATTTCAGTGCTGGACCATCGACAAGTGTCAGCGTGCGAACCATTCAACGAAACATCAGCGATAAGGGCTTTCGGAGCCGAAGCCCCATTCCGCTACCCTTGTCCTTATCCTGTAGTGAAGTAGAACTGGGTAGTTCCTGTGAATTAATATGGGTGGAGGTTACACTCAACAACCGAGCTAGGTTAATAATTGGCTCCTTTTACCGAACTCCCGACTCAGCAGCATTAGTGGCAGAACAACTGAGAGAAAATCTCGAATACATTTCACATAAATTTTCAGCATGTTATAGTCTTAGGTGGAGATTTCAATTTACCAGATATACACTGGAACACTCAGATGTTTAGGACGGGTGCTAGGGACAGAGCATCGAGTGACATTATACTGAGTGCACTATCCGAAAATTACTTCGAGCAATTAAACCGAGAACCGACTCGTGGAGATAACATCTTGGACCTACTGATAACAAACAGACCCGAACTTTTCGACTCTGCAAGCGCAGAACAGGGAATCAGTGATCATAAGGCGGTTGCAGCATCCCTGAATATGGAAGTGAATAGGAATATAAAAAAAGGGAGGAAGGTTTATCCGTTTAGCAAGATTTCAGGCTACCTAACAGATCAAAACGAAAATTTCTGTTCCGACACTGACAATGTTGAGTGTTTATGGAAAAAGTTCAAGGCAATCGTAAAATGAGTTTTAGACAGGTAAGAGCCGAGTAAAACAGTGAGGGACGGGAAAAACCCACCGTGGTTCAACAAAAAAGTTAGGAAACTACTGCGAAAGCAACGAGAGCTTCACTGGATGTTTAAACGCAGCCAGAACCTCTCAGACAAACAGAAGCTAAGCGATGTCAAAGTTAGCGTATGGAGGGCTATGCGCGAAGCGTTCAGTGAATTCGAAAGTAAAATTATATGTACCGACTCGACAGAAAATCATAGGAAGTTCTGGTCTTACGTTAAATCAGTACGTGGCTCGAAACAGCATATCCAGACACTCCGGGATGATGATGGCATTGAAACAGAGGATGACACGCGTAAAGCTTAAATACTAAACACCTTTTTCCAAAGCTGTTTCACAGAGGAAGACCGCACTGCAGTTCCTTCTCTAAATCCTCTCACAAACGAAAAAATGGCTGACATCGAAATAGGGTGTCCAACGAATAGAAAAGCAACTGAAATCACTCAACAGAGGAAAGTCCACTGGACCTGACGGGATATCAATTCGATTCTACACAGAGTAGGCGAAAGAACCTGCCCTCCTTCTAACAGCTGTGTACCGTAAGTCTCTAGAGGAACGAAAGGTTCCAAATGATTGGAAAAGAGTACAGGTAGTCCTAGTCTTCAAGAAGGGTCGTTGGGCAGATGCGCAAAACTATAGATCTATATCTCTGACATCGATCTGTTGTAGAATTTTAGAACATGTTTTTTGCTCGCGTATCATGTCGTTTCTGGAAACCCAGAATCTACTCTTTGGGAATCAACATGGATTCCGGAAACAGCGATCGTGTGAGACCCAACTCGCTTTATTTGTTCATGAGACCCAGAAAATATTAGATACAGGCTCCCAAGTAGATGCCATTTTCCTTGACTTCCGGAAGGCGTTCGATACAGTTCCGCACTGTCGCCTGATAAACAAAGAAAGAGCCTACGGAATATGAGACCAGCTGTGTGGCTAGATTGAAGAGTTTTTAGCAAACAGAGCACAGCATGTTGTTCTCCATGGAGAGACGTCTACAGACGTTAAAGTAACCTCTGGCGTGCCACAGGGGAGTGTTATGGGACCATTGCTTTTCACAATATACACTCCTGGAAATGGAAAAAAGAACACAATGACACCGGTGTGTCAGACCCACCATACTTGCTCCGGACACTGCGAGAGGGCTGTACAAGCAATGATCACACGCACGGCACAGCGGACACACCAGGAACCGCGGTGTTGGCCGTCGAATGGCGCTAGCTGCGCAGCATTTGTGCACCGCCGCCGTCAGTGTCAGCCAGTTTGCCGTGGCATACGGAGCTCCATCGCAGTCTTTAACAGTGGTAGCATGCCGCGACAGCGTGGACGTGAACCGTATGTGCAGTTGGCGGACTTTGAGTGAGGGCGTATAGTGGGCATGCGGGAGGCCGGGTGGACGTACCGCCGAATTGCTCAACACGTGGGGCGTGAGGTCTCCACAGTACATCGATGTTGTCGCCAGTGGTCGGCGGAAGGTGCACGTGCCCGTCGACCTGGGACCGGACCGCAGCGACGCACGGATGCACGCCAAGACCGTAGGATCCTACGCAGTGCCGTAGGGGACCGCACCACCACGTCCCAGCAAATTAGGGACACTGTTGCTCCTGGGGTATCGGTGAGGACCATTCGCAACCGTCTCCATGAAGCTGGGCTACGGTCCCGCACACCGTTAGGCCGTCTTCCGCTCACGCCCCAACATCGTGCAGCCCGCCTCCAGTGGTGACGCGACATGCGTGAATGGAGAGACGAATGGAGACGTGTCGTCTTCAGCGATGAGAGTCGCTTCTGCCTTGGTGCCAATGATGGTCGTATGCGTGTTTGGCGCCGTGCCGGTGAGCGCCACAATCAGGACTGCATACGACCGAGGCACACAGGGCCAACACCCAGCATCATGGTGTGGGGAGCGATCTCCTACACTGGCCGTACACCACTGGTGATCGTCGAGGGGACACTGAATAGTGCACGGTACATCCAAACCGTCATCGAACCCATCGTTCTACCATTCCTAGACCGGCAAGGGAACTTGCTGTTCCAACAGGACAATGCACGTCCGCATGTATCCCGTGCCACCCAACGTGCTCTAGAAGGTGTAAGTCAACTACCCTGGCCAGCAAGATCTCCGGATCTGTCCCCCATTGAGCATGTTTGGGACTGGATGAAGCGTCGTCTCACGCGGTCTGCACGTCCAGCACGAACGCTGGTCCAACTGAGGCGCCAGGTGGAAATGGCATGGCAAGCCGTTCCACAGGACTACATCCAGCATGTCTACGATCGTCTCCATGGGAGAATAGCAGCCTGCATTGCTGCGAAAGGTGGATATACACTGTACTAGTGCCGACATTGTGCATGCTCTGTTGCCTGTGTCTATGTGCCTGTGGTTCTGTCAGTGTGATCATGTGATGTATCTGACCCCAGGAATGTGTCAATAAAGTTTCCCCTTCCTGGGACAATGAATTCACGGTGTTCTTATTTCAATTTCCAGGAGTGTATATAAATGACCTAGTAGATAATGTCAGAAGTTCCATGCAGCTTTTCGCGGATGATGCTGTAGTATACAGAGAAGTTGCAGCATTAGAAAATTTCAGCGAAATGCAGGAAGATCTGCAGCGGATAGGCACTTGGTGCGGGGAGTGGCAACTGACCCCTAACATAGACAAATGTAATGTATTGCGAATACATAGAAAGAAGGATCCTTTATTGTATGGTTATATGATAGTGGAGAGATACCCGTGGTCTAGGGGTAGCGTCTTTGATTCATTATCAAAAACGTCTTCGGTCCCGGGTTCGATCCCCGCCAGTGCCTAAATTCTGATAAATAATCAGCATTGGCGGCCGAAGACTTCCGGCATAAGAAGTCAGCCTCATTCTGCCAACGGTCTTGTCAAAGAGGGCGGAGGAGCGGATAGAGGTTCAGGGCACTCTCTTGTCCTAGGGGTGGGAAATTGCCCCTAAAGGCGGAAGAATCAGCAATGATCAACGACATGAGGATGCAGAAGGCAATGGAAACCACTGCATTAAAGACACGTAACGTGTATCCACAGGACATGTGGCCTGTAATTGAAGAAGTGTCATGATGATCTCTCCATTGGCAAAAGATTCCGGAATCTCTGGGAGGGGACTGCCAAGGGGGAGGTTGCCACGAGAAAAAGATTGAATAATCAACGAAGGGATAATGTTCTACGAGTCGGGGCGTGGACTGTCAGAAGCTTGAACGTGGTAGGGAAACTAGAAAATCTGAAAAGGGAAATGCAAAGGCTCAATCCAGATATAGTAGGGGTCAGTGAAGTGAATTGGAAGGAAGACAAGGATTTCTGGTCAGATGAGTATCGGGTAATATCAACAGCAGCAGAAAATGGTATAACAGGTGTAGGATTCGTTATGAATAGGAAGGTAGGGCAGAGGGTGTGTTACTGTGAACAGTTCAGTGACCGGGTTGTTCTAATCAGAATCGACACCAGACCAACACCGACAACGATAGTTCAGGTATACATGCCGACGTCGCAAGCTGAAGATGAACAGATAGAGAAGTGTATGAGGATATTGAAAGGGTAATGCAGTATGTAAAGGGGGACGAAAATCTAATAGTCATGGGCGACTGGAATGCAGTTATAGAGGAAGGAGTAGAAGAAAACGTTACAGGTGACTGTGGGCTTGGGACAAGGAATGAAAGAGGAGAAAGACTAATTGAGTTCTGTAACAAGTTTCAGCTAGTAATAGCGAATACCCTGTTCAAGAATCACAAGAGGAGGAGGTATACTTGGAAAAGGCCGGGAGATACGGGAAGATTTCAATTAGATTACATCATGGTCAGACAGAGATTCCGAAATCAGATACTGGACTGTAAGGCGTACCCAGGAGCAGATATAGACTCAGATCACAATATAGTAGTGATGAAGAGTAGGCTGAAGTTCAAGACATTAGTCAGGAAGAATCAGTACGCAAAGAAGTGGGATACGGAAATACTAAGGAATGACGAGATACGTTTGAAGTTCTCTAACGCTATAGATACAGCAATAAGGAATAGCACAGTAGGCAGTACAGTTGAAGAGGAATGGACATCTCTAAAAAGGGCCATCACAGAAGTTGGGAAGGAAAACATAGGTACAAAGAAGGTAGCTGCGCAGAAACCATGGGTAACAGAAGAAATACTTCAGTTGATTGATGAAAGGAGGAAGTATAAACATGTTCCGGGAAAATCAGGAATACAGAAATACAAGTCGCTGAGGAATGAAATAAATAGGAAGTGCAGGGAAGCTAAGACGAAATGGCTGCAGGAAAAATGTGAAGACATCGAAAAAGATATGATTGTCGGAAGGACAGACTCAGCATACAGGAAAGTCAAAACAAGCTTTGGTGACATTAAAAGCAACGGTGGTAACATTAAGAGTGCAACGGGAATTCCACTGTTAAATGCAGAGGAGAGAGCAGATAGGTGGAAAGAATACATTGAAAGCCTCTACGAGGGTGAAGATTTGTCTGATGTGACAGATGAAGAAACAGGAGTCGATTTAGAAGAGATAGGGGATCCAGTATTAGAATCGGAATTTAAAATAGCTTTGGAGGACTTATGGTCAAATAAGGCAGAAGGGATAGATGACATTCCATCAGAATTTCTAAAATCATTGGTGGAAGTGGCAACAAAACGACTATTCACGTTGGGGTGTAGAATATATGAGTCTGGCGACATACCATCCGACTTTCGGAAAAGCATCATCCACACAATTCCGAAGACGGCAAGAGCTGACAAGTGCGAGAATTGTCGCACAATCAGCTTAACAGCTCTTGCATCTAAGCTGCTTACAAGAATAATATACAGAAGAATGGAAAAGAAAATTGAGAATACGCTAGGTGACGATCAGTTTGGCTTTAGGAAAAGTAAAGGGACGAGAGAGGCAATTCTGACGTTACGGCTAATAAGGGAAGCATGGCTAAAGAAAAATCAAGACACTTTCATAGGATTTGTCGACCTGGAAAAAGCGTTCGACAATATAAAATGGTGCAAGCTGTTCGAGATTCTGAAAAAAGTAGGGGTAAGCTATAGGGAGAGACGGGTCATATACAATATGTACAATAAGAGGGAATAATAAGAGTGGACGATCAAGAACGAAGTGCTCGTATTAAGAAGGGTGTAAGACAAGGCTGTAGCCTTTCGCCCCTACTCTTCAATCTGTACATCGAGGAAGCAATGATGGAAATAAAAGAAAGGTTCAGGAGTGGAATTAAAATACAAGGTGAAAGGATATCAATGATACGATTCGCTGATGACATTGCTGTCCTGAGTGAAAGTGAAGAAGAATTAAATGATCTGATGAACGGAATGAACAGTCTAATGAGTACACAGTATGGTTTGAGAGTAAATCGGAGAAAGGCGAAGGTAATGAGAAGTAGTAGAAATGAGAACAGCGAGAAACTTAACATCAGGATTGATGGTCACGAAGTCAATGGAGTTAAGGAATTCTGCTACCTAGCCAGTAAAATAACCAATGACGGACGGAGCAAGGAGGACATCAAAAGCAGACTCGCTATGGCAAAAAAGGCATTTCTGGCGAAGAGAAGTCTACTAACATCAAATACCGGCCTTAATTTGAGGAAGAAATTTCTGAGGATGTACGTCTGGAGTACAGCATTGTATGGTAGCGAAACATGGACTGTGGGAAAACCAGAACAGAAGAGAATCGAAGCATTTGAGATGTGGTGCTATAGACGAATGTTGAAAATTAGGTGGACTGATAAGGTAAGGAATGAGGAGATTCTATGCAGAATCGGAGAGGAAAGGAATATGTGGCAAACACTGATAAGGAGAAGGGACAGGATGATAGGACGTCTGCTAAGACATGAGGGAATGACTTCTATGGTACTAGAGGGATCTGTAGAGGGCAAAAACTGTAGAAGAAGACAGAGATTGGAATACGTCAAGCAAATAATTGAGGACGTAGGTTGCAAGTGCTACTCTGAGATGAAGAGGTTAGCACAGGAAAGGAATTCGTGGCGGGCCGCATCAAACCAGTCGGTAGACTGATGACCAAAAAAAAAAAAAAAATATGATAGTGGAATAGTAGAACAAACACTCGTAGCAGTTACTTCCGTAAAATATCTGGGAGTATGCGTGCGGAACGATTTGAAGTGGAATTATCATATAAAATTAATTGTTGGTAAGGCGAATACCAGGTTGAAATTAATTGGAAGAGTCCTTAGAAAATGTAGTCCATCAACAAAGGAGGTGGCTTACAAAACACTAGTTCAACCTATACTTGAGTATTGCTCATCAGTGTGGGATCCGTACCAGATCGGGTTGACGGAGGAGATAGAGAAGATCCAAAGAAGAGCGGCGCGTTTCGTCACAGGGTTATTTGGTAAGCGTGATAGCGTTACGGAAATGTTTAGCAAACTCATGTGGCAGACTCTGCAAGAGAGGCGCTCTGCATCGCGGTGTAGCTTGCTGTCCAGGTTTCGAGAGGGTGCGTTTCTGGATGAGGTATCGAATATATTGCTTGCCCGTACTTATACCTCCCGAGGAGATCACGAATGTAAAATTAGAGAGATTCGATCGCGCACGGAGGCTTTCCGGCAGTCGTTCTTCCCGCGAACCATACGCGACTGGAACAGGAAAGGGAGGTAATGACAGTGGCACGTAAAGTGCCCTCCGCCACAAACCGTTGGGTGGCTTGCGGAGTATAAATGTAGATGTAGATGTAGATGACTGCACGACACAAAGCTTTACGCCTCGGCAGGGCCCGTCCACACCGAAACTGGACTGTTGATGACTGGAAAAATGTTGCCTCGTCGGACGAGTCTCGGTTCAGACCGTATCTAGCGGATGGATGTTTACGAGTATGGAGACAACCTCATGAATCCAAGGACCCTGCATATCAGCAAGGGACTGTTCAAGCTGGTGGAGGCTCTGGATTGGTGTGGGGCGTGTGCAGTTGGAGTTATATAGGACCCTGATACGTCTAGATACGAGTCTGGCAGGTGACACTTTTATAAACATCCTATGTGATCACATGCATCCACTCATGTCCATTGTGCATTCCGACGGACTTGGGCAATTCCTGCTAGACAATGCGACACCCCAGATGTCCAGTATTGCTAAGGAGTGGCTCCAGGAACACTATTCTGAGTGTAAAAACCGGCGCTCATCACCAACTCCCCAGACATGAACATTATTGAGCATATCTGGGATGCCTTGCCATGTTCTGTTGAGAAGAGATCTCAACCACCTCGTACTCTTACGGATTTATGTACAGCTCTGCAGGGTTCACTGTGTCAGTTCCCTCCAGCACTACGTCAGACATTAGTCGAGTCTACGCCACGTCGTTTTGCAGCCATGTGCGTGCTCGTGGGGGCACTACACGGTATTAGGCAGGTTTACCAGTTTCTTTGTGTCTTCAATGTAGATGTAGAACAACAAGATCAACTCATTCTCAGCAACCATGTAATAGAAGGACAAGGGTAATCAACATCCCTGATATACACCGAAAAGCCAAAACACTATGATCACTACCTAGTGCGACGATGGATGCCACGTGATGACGTCGCGGGCACGTGGCGAGGTAAAAAAAGTTTGTAAGTGGTGCAGACGTGGACAGGTGACGATCCTAGCGAAGATATGGGTTGCAAATGGGGGAATCCATTGAGATAAGTGACTTTGACAAATGACTGGTTATCATTACACAGAGCCTGTAAACGACTATCTCAAAAATGGCGAAGGTAATCAAATGTTCACGTGCTACTGTCGTGAGCGTCTGCGAAAAGAGGTTGATGGACGGAGAAACTAAGCGCTAAGTGGTTGGATGTCCACGACTCTTGACAGAACGTGGGGTTCGGAGGCTTGTCTTCTCTGTAAAGTAGGACAGATGGTGATCTGTGGCATCTCTGCCTAAATGGTACAATGCTGGTGCACGCACAAGTGTTTCGAAGCACGCCGATCATCGTCCATTGTTGAACATGAAGCTCCGCAGCAGACTACCCCCAATTGTACAGATGTTGACCCATTTACATCGTCAGTTAGGATTGCTGTGGGCACGGGACCATCGGGATTCCAACGTCGATCAATGGAAAGCTGTCGGCTCTTCGACTGAATCACATTTTTGCTACGTTAGGTCGGTGGTCGTCTCCGCGGACCCTGTCATCGAGGTGAACGGCGGCTCTAAATGTGCAGTGCGCAACGGACACAGGCTTGATGGAGCAGTGTTATGCTATGGGAGACATTCTCCTACGCTAGCATGGGAGCTGGGGGACCTGTGGTAGCAATTGAAGTATAATTATCCGCGTCTCGGAGCCCTAACTGTGCCACGGTTGTTTGAGGAACATTGTAGTGAACTCACGTTGATGTCTCGGCGGCCAAATTCGCCTCATGTATACCCTACGGGACCCATGAATTTCGCGATTGGGCGCCAACACAACGTACGCAGATCAGTACCTCGCTATTTACGCGAATTAGATGGCCTGTGTGTGGACGTCTAACGCCACATACCTCGACAATCTTACCAACAAACTGTCGGATCCCTGATACGCAGTATTGGTGACGCATTCCGTTCCAAAGGCGGACAAACAAGTTATTAAGCAGATGGTTATAACGTTTTGGTTCATCAGTGTATATTTCGACAATGATGACCTGTTTATTACCCACGAAAGGTATGAAGTATAATTAGAAGAAACAATATTTAGCCGCGCGGGGTTAGCCGAGCGGCCTCAGGCGCTGCAGTCATGGACTGTGCTGTTGGTCCCGGCGGAAGTTCGAGTTCTCCCTTGGGCATGGGTGTGTGTGTTCGTTCTTAGGATAATTTAGGTTAAGTAGTGTGTAAGCTTTGGGACTGATGACCTAAGCAGTTAAATCCCATAAGATTTCACACACATTTGAACATTTGAAACAATATTAAAAACATGATTCGTTCTATTAAAATGCTGCAGACAGATAAACTTAACAGTAATCGACAAAGTATACCAGTAGACAAGTACACAATACAAAAACGAAATGTCCACAAAAAGCGACCAGTGTGGAACAAGTTTCACGTAATGTCCCATGTGTCAAAGCAGACAAAGTCAGTAAAAAAGCGGTAATAGTGAAAGAAGAATACATAAAAAAAACCTTCGATACTTTTCAATAAAAGTAGCATCACTGAAATTTGAAAGGACCTGACACCAGAATTCCAAGATAAATTTGTGAAAAGGACATAATAATATAACATTCTCATCATCATCTTTTATATTCTCATCGTCATCTCTTGCTTCCCCCATGAACCATGGACCTTGCCGTTGGTGGGGAGGCTTGCGTGCCTCAGCGATACAGATGGCCGTACCGTAGGTGCAACCACAACGGAGGGGTATCTGTTGAGAGGCCAAACAAACATGTGGTTCCTGAAGAGGGGCAGCAGCCTTTTCAGTAGTTGCAGGGGCAACAGTCTGGATGATTGACTGATCTGGCGTTGTAACATTAACCAAAACGGCCTTGCCGTGCTGGTACTGCGAACGGCTGAAAGCAAGGGGAAACTACAGCCGTAATTTTTCCCGAGGACATGCAGCTTTACTGTATGATTAAATGATGATGGCGTCCTCTTGGGTAAAATATTCCGGAGGTAAAATAGTCCCCCATTCGGATCTCCGGGAGGGGACTACTCAAGAGGACGTCGTTATCAGGAGAAAGAAAACTGGCATTCTACGGATCGGAGCGTGGAATGTCAGATCCCTTAATCGGGCAGGTAGGTTAGAAAATTTAAAAAGGGAAATGGATAGGTTAAAGTTAGATATAGTGGGAATTAGTGAAGTTCGGTGGCAGGAGGAACAAGACTTTTGGTCAGGTGATTACAGGGTTATAAATACAAAATCAAATAGGGGTAATGCAGGAGTAGGTTTAATAATGAATAAAAAAATAGGAGTGCGGGTTAGCTACTACAAACAGCATAGTGAACGCATTATTGTGGCCAAGATAGACACAAAGCCCATGCCTACTACAGTAGTACAAGTTTATATGCCAACTAGCTCTGCAGATGATGAAGAAATTGATGAAATGTATGACGAGATAAAAGAAATTATTCAGGTAGTGAAGGGAGACGAAAATTTAATAGTCATGGGTGACTGGAATTCGTCAGTAGGAAAAGGGAGAGAAGGAAACATAGTAGGTGAATATGGATTGGGGGGAAGAAATGAAAGAGGAAGCCGCCTTGTAGAATTTTGCACAGAGCATAACTTAATCATAGCTAACACTTGGTTCAAGAATCATAAAAGAAGGTTGTATACCTGGAAGAATCCTGGAGATACTAATAGGTATCAGATAGATTATATAATGGTAAGACAGAGATTTAGGAACCAGGTTTTAAATTGTAAGACATTTCCAGGGGCAGATGTGGATTCTGACCACAATCTATTGGTTATGAACTGCAGATTGAAACTGAAGAAACTGCAAAAAGGTGGGAATTTAAGGAGATGGGACCTGGATAAACTGAAAGAACGAGAGGTTGTAGAGAGTTTCAGGGAGAGCATAAGGGAACAATTGACAGGAATGGGGGAAAGAAATACAGTAGAAGAAGAATGGGTAGCTCTGAGGGATGAAGTAGTGAAGGCAGCAGACGATCAAGTAGGTAAAAAGACGAGGGCTAATAGAAATCCTTGGGTAACAGAAGAAATATTGAATCTAATTGATGAAAGGAGAAAATATAAAAATGTAGTAAATGAAGCAGGCAAAAGGGAATACAAACGTCTCAAAAATGAGATCGACAGAAAGTGCAAAATGGCTAAGGAGGTATGGCTAGAGGACAAATGTAAAGATGTAGAGGCTTGTCTCACTAGGGGTAAGATAGAGACTGCCTACAGGAAAATTAAAGAGACCTTTGGAGAGAAGAAAACCACTTGTATGAATATCAAGAGCTCAGATGGCAACCCAGTTCTAAGCAATGAAGGGAAGGCAGAAAGGTGGAAGGAGTATATAGAGGGTTTATACAAGGGCGATGTACTTGAGGACAATATTATGGAAATGGAAGAGGATGTAGATGAAGATGAAATGGGAGATAAGATACTGCGTGGAGAGTTTGACAGAGCACTGAAAGACCTGAGTCGAAACAAGGCCCCGGGAGTAGACAACATTCCATTAGAACTACTGATGGCCTTGGGAGAGCCAGTCATGACAAAACTCTACCATCTGGTGAGCAAGATGTATGAGACAGGCGAAATACCCACAGACTTCAAGAAGAATATAATAATTCCAATACGAAAGAAAGCAGGTGTTGACAGATGTGAAAATTACCGAACTATCAGTTTAATAAGTCACAGCTGCAAAATACTAACGCGAATTCTTTACAGACGAATGGAAAAACTAGTAGAAGCCGACCTCGGGGAAGATCAGTTTGGATTCCGTAGAAATGTTGGAACACGTGAGGCAATACTAACCTTACGACTTATCTTAGAAGAAAGATTAAGAAAAGGCAAACCTACGTTTCTAGCATTTGTAGACTTAGAGAAAGCTTTTGACAACGTTAACTGGAATACTCTCTTTCAAATTCTGAAGGGGGCAGGGGTAAAATACAGGGAGCGAAAGGCTATTTACAATTTGTACAGAAACCAGATGGCAGTTATAAGAGTCGAGGGGCATGAAAGGGAAGCAGTGGTTGGGAAAGGAGTGAGACAGGGTTGTAGCCTCTCCCCGATGTTATTCAATCTGTATATTGAGCAAGCAGTAAAGGAAACAAAAGCAAAATTCGGAGTAGGTATTAAAATTCATGGAGAAGAAGTAAAAACTTTGAGGTTCGCCGATGACATTGTAATTCTGTCAGAGACAGGAAAGGACTTGGAAGAGCAGTTGAACGGAATGGACGGTGTCTTGAAGGGAGGATATAAGATGAAGATCAACAAAAGCAAAACGAGGATAATGGAATGTAGTCAAATTAAATCGGGTGATGCTGAGGGGATTAGATTAGGAAATGAGACACTTAAAGTAGTAAAGGAGTTTTGCTATTTAGGGAGTAAAATAACTGATGACGGTAGAAGTAGAGAGGATATAAAATGTAGACTGGCAATGGCAAGGAAATCGTTTCTGAAGAAGAGAAATTTGTTAACATCGAGTATAGATTTAAGTGTCAGGAAGTCGTTTCTGAAAGTATTTGTATGGAGTGTAGCCATGTATGGAAGTGAAACATGGACGATAACCAGTTTGGACAAGAAGAGAATAGAAGCTTTCGAAATGTGGTGCTACAGAAGAATGCTGAAGATAAGGTGGGTAGATCACGTAACTAATGAGGAGGTATTGAATAGGATTGGGGAGAAGAGAAGTTTGTGGCACAACTTGACTAGAAGAAGGGATCGGTTGGTAGGACATGTTTTGAGGCATCAAGGGATCACAAATTTAGCATTGGAGGGCAGCGTGGAGGGTAAAAATCGTAGAGGGAGACCAAGAGATCAATACACTAAGCAGATTCAGAAGGATGTAGGTTGCAGTAGGTACTGGGAGATGAAGAAGCTTGCACAGGATAGAGTAGCATGGAGAGCTGCATCAAACCAGTCTCAGGACTGAAGACCACAACAACAACATCATCATCTTCGTTACCCCTCTGTCCAACACGTGGTCGGGTTGCGGTATCAATGGTACTTCGCCACTTTACTCGGTCTTTCCACAATTCTTCTTCGTCAATTTGGTTCCACATCAGGTTTCTCCTCCTTTCCATTAACCAATAATAAATTCAGAGAAAGTTTGCAATGAATCCAATAATTAAGACGATAACAAAATATGAATAAAACGTTATTAGAGATGAGTTATTTATTCACAATGTTGACAAGTCGTCATCCTTCTGCAGCTGCCTCGGTTGTTACTAATTCAGCTGCACGCTGGACTCTAGCTGCCGTCTGTCGAGTCAGCTCAGCGTTTGCACACCCGGGAGCTGATGTCAGCGATCCCCTGGGCGCGACAGCACAGCGTGAAATGGTTACAGCGCCGGCATCGGAGTGTACTCGTCCCCACTCCCAATTCTACGATGAGTCTTGATGACCCATGGCCGATGTACCTTTTGTGGGTAGTCGTGTGGTCGCTTTGTCTCCTCGCTAACCCTGGTAGGTTTCAGCACCAGAAGGAGCCTGATGTTTGAACTATAACGTGGACCCCGAGAGGTCATGTTGCTGGCTTCCGCGTTGAAGTGTGGTACTGAGAGTTCTCTACGATGTGATGTAAAATGCTAGGCGGCGAGTAGCATGATGTGAAGGCGATCATCCTGACTACACCTTCGGCTACTTCATGGACTCTCCTAGAGCAAATTGGACATATATTCACTGCAGTATCATAATCATGGAATTACTATTACTGTGAATGCATTCGATCCCAATGATCAACTCATGACAAGAGTAGGAGAAATGGCGTATTTTATGGAGCTAGCGTGGGGCAATGACCCAAAGGACGGTTCATTTTGACCGAATGCGTCCTCTTTAATCTGCTACACCCACTTAATAGGTTGTTGAGTGCTGCGTCGATTCCTCGCCGTGTGCTCTTATGAATTACAGTTTGTAAGCGTATTGCCATATCGCTGGCTTAGTTGTGGAGTATCTTTGCGGGCAGCTGCGTCTGTAGAGAGTCGAGCGCAGGACACGGTACTGTTATGTTGTGTAGTGTGTAGCTCTGCATGTAGAAGTATGGTTAGCATTCAGGTTGAGGTGTTGCTACAAGTGCTATAACAGTAAAGTGATTAAATATGGAAGTAATTGAGAGGGAAGTGCGTCAAGATGTAATTAAAAAAGAGCAGTGCCGCCGATAATGTATTTACGTTTCCTCTCGTTGCGTGTCGCACAGCATCGGTCATCCGCGCCGTGTTCGGTCTCCCAGAAAGAACTGATGTGAATCAGTAAAAATTAGTTACCATAAAAGAGTGCAGTCAAGTGCCAGTGTCTTGCAGCGAGCGTGAGGACGTGCGTTCGATCATCGAGTTTCCGCATCATCAACAATCAGCCGCGCCGCGACGGTTACGCGCACGCTCGTACAAGTGAGAACTGAGAACCGAAAAATTAACTTTACGAACAGTGTTATATCATTACTAGTGACAAGGAGGACTATTACCAGATATCTGTATGTGCGACGAGCGTAAGAACTTTCGTTCCATCATTCGGCTTCCGCATCATCAACCATCACCCGCGTCGTATCGGTTACGCGTACGCACGTCTAAATGATATTTTGTGGACTGTTAATCATCCATTAATTGGGATAACACTTCTGAATTGGAATGTAAACAGTGCAACCTGCGATTTTCCTTTAATCGTCTCAGAATATAGTTGTTCATACCAGACGTCGAACAGTGTTGTGTTTTAACGTTGAGTGGCTCCCCTAAACCCGCTTGCATATTTCGATAAATAATTTCAGGCAAGCCAACAGCCAGCTATGGAGCAGAACAGTACGACCGCCGCGGGATTACCAGGTACGTGGTGTGGACAGGGCGCACGGTCAACAAAAGCAACAGTCACGAAACGAGAAGTCAGTTTAAGGTACCCCACCCATTTGTACTCCCGGATGTGTTATAAGTTTCTTGCACCATACCTTACGAGCTAACGAGTATGCATCACGCACTTCCTTTGGCATTTCGTCCTCTTCTCTGCTGAATGCTTATTCCTTACTCGGCAGACAGTGTCGTCGATCTGACCCACTGACGACAGAACGGCTCTCTTCCTGCTTCCGCCTCTGTCTCTACCCTGATCTGAATTTGCCTGAGGCAACGCGAATAAGTTTTAATATTTTTTTCTAATTTATCTACCTTGATATTCCATCCCGTAACATAATTAACTCGAAAACGGCGGAACGTACTGGTCCTTTTTCCCTAGTAATTATTTGTCAGCAGTCATTACCCTGCAACACCCTTACAAGCTATTCAGACTGTTTCTGTATGAAGACATAGCCGAGCAATGTGAAGTGCAATAACTGACCTCCTTGCAGATATTTTCATTAATGCTATAAAAATGGACTACTTAGCAATAATAAATGCCACAATGCCAAAACAATCTCATGTTGAAGATGTGTAGATGATAATTAATTATTTAAAGAATCCACTGATTAATTACACGCTAAATTTGGCTGTCGATACAAAAACATTAATATCACAATAGATCATGAAGAAAAACTGGATTTATTTATATGGACACGACAATATCTGTAATTAACACCACACTCTCCGTCAGAAAGCCAACCATCACAGATGTTGTTGTTGTTGTGATCTTCAGTCCTGAGACTGGTTTGATGCAGCTCTCCATGCTACTCTATCCTGTGCAAGCTTCTTCATCTCCCAGTACCTATTGCAACCTACATCCTTCTCAATCCGCTTAGAGTATTCACTCTTGGTCTCCCTCTATGATTTTTACCCTCCACGATGCCCTCCAATACTAAATTGGTGATCCCTTGATGCCTCAGAACATGTCCTACCAACTGATCCCTTCTTCTTGTCAAGTTTTGCCACAAACTCCTCCCCAGTTCTATTCAATACTTCCTCAATAGTTATGTGATCTACCCATCTAATCTTCAGCATTCTTCTGTAGCACCACATTTCGAAAGCTTCTATTCTCTTCTTGTCCAAACCATTTATCGTCCACGTTTCGCTTCCATACATGACTACACTTCATACAAATACTTTCAGAAACGACGTCCTGACACTTAAATCTAAACTCGATCTCAACAAATTCCTCTTCTTCAGAAGCGATTTCCTTGCCACTGCCAGTCTACATTTTAAATCCTCTCTACTTCGACAATCATCAGTTATTTTGCTCCCCAAATAGCAAAACTCCTTTACTACTCTTAATCTAATTCCCTCAGCATCACCCGACTTACGAGGGCTATTCCGAAAGTAAGGTCCGATAGGTCGCGAAATGGAAACCACGGTAAAAATCAAAAATGTTTTATTTGCAACAGTTAGATACACCTTGCAGCTACTTATCTCCATAGTCGCCGACCCGACTTAGACGTGTATCGTAGCGTTGTACCAACTTTCCCATACCCTCGCTATAGAAGGCAGCCGCCAGTGCTCTCCGCCAATTCTCTACGCTGGCCTACGGCTCGTTGTCTTGTGCCGAAATGTTGTCTTCATAACCAGCGGTTCATGTGACCTGAGCTGAAACTCAGAGGGAGACAATTACGGGCTGTATTGTGGGTAATCTCACATTTCCATTTGAAAACGATGCAGGAGCATCTTCATTGCCCCTGCAGAATGCGGCTGAGAATTGTCTTGAAGACGAAACAGCACGACAGTTATGTAATGTTAGCTGCATAGCTTCAGGGGAAATTTCTCACCAGGCCCCCGTACTTGGCGGCAGACACTATTTTCTAGACATCTTTACGCACTCACTGCAAGCTCAGAAATGAGAAGAGCGACGTGATGCTAACTGGGGTTATACTAGAGACACTACCCAACACATCTGTGCAAAGCTTTATCGGATTTTCATAGTCATTTCCATTTCGTGACCGATCGGACCTTACTTTCGGCAAGACACTGTCCATTCCGTTCAACTGCTCTTCCAAGTCCTTTGCTGTCTCTGACAGAATTACAATGTCATCGGCGAATCTCAAAGTTTTTGTTTCTTCTCCATGGATTTTAATTCCTGCTCCGAATTTTTCTTTTGTTTCCTTTACTGCTTGCTCAATATACAGAATGAATAACATCGGGGAGAGGCTACAACCCTGTCTCACTCCCTTCCCAACCACTGCTTGCCTTTCATGCCCCTCGACTCTTATAACTGCCATGTGGTTTCTGTTCAAATTGTAAATAGCCTTTCGCTCCCTGTATTTTACCCTTGCCACCTTTAGAATTTGAAAGAGTATTCCAGTCAACATTGTCAAAAGCTTTCTCTAAGTCTACAAATGGTAGGCACGTAGGTTTGCCTTTCCTTAACCTTTCTTCTAAGGTGAGTCGTAAGATCAGTATTGCCTCACGTGTTCCATTATTTCTACGGAATCCAAACTGATCTTGCTCAAAGTCGGCTTCTACTAGTTTTTCCATTCGTCTGTAAAGAATTCGCGTTAGTATTTTGCAGCTGTGACGTATTAAACTGATAGTTCGGTAATTTTCACATCTGTCAACACCTGCTTTCTTTGGGATTGGAATTATTATATGCTTCTTGAAGTCTGAGGATATTTCGCCTGTCTCGTAGATCTTGCTCACCAGATGGTAGAGTTTTGCAGTTTTTAGTAGTTGCAGGGGCAACAGTCTGGACGATTGACTGATGTGGCCTTGTAATACTAACAAAAACGGCCTTGCTGTGCTGGTACTGCGAACGGCTGAAAGCAAGGGGAGACTACAGCCGTCATTTTTCCCGAGGGCATGCAGCTTTACTTTACCATCACAGATACCACCACAGCTATGAGTACTGTGCACCCAAACTCACATAAAGCAGCTGCATTCAAAGCTCTGATACACAGGGTCTACAAGTTCCCTACAAGTCCACAATATGGCAACCAAAACATGAAGACAGTTAATAAGATTGCTATAAATAATGGATGCAACCAACAAAGACTAACACTATCCGGAAGAAGGTGAAGCAAAATACAGATAAAAACGAACAGGCGCCTTACAGCATTGAGGAAAATATTATAAATACTATTCAAGGATACTAAATCTCGGAAAAAAGCTCAGATGAAATTGGAAAACGCTTTTTTAAAAAAACTGTAGTTCCATTGGGTCAAACAGTAATAATAACGTTAGCAAAGGAGTTGTACTCAACATCAATCAGACACAAAAGGACACAATAAACCGGGAGAGCATGTACTTACGCATTCTCAGTGACAATCTCTTTGATATTAGGACAGAAAAGCGGTTTCAAGAATATCTTGGATCACAAGAATGTGGAATGACTACCCACATCCAAATTACAAGCCACACTGTTTCAATAAACGATCTCTAGTCAGTCCACATGATCCAATGTAGAGCTGATGGAATTCACTGGCGATCGAAAAAATTATGACCGGAGCGGGGACGAATGGGGAATCATTCTAGCGCCGCTACGGGGCGCAAATGGAGAATTCCGTTGACGCAAGTGACTTTCACAAACAGTAGGATGTTATGCGCAGGATTTTGGGAATGAGCATCTCGAAAACGAAGAAAATGGTCAGCTGTTGACGTGCTACTGAGGTGGGAGTCTGTGGAAAGTGGTTGCAGAACAGTGAAGCCACGAGTAACCGAGGGAGACGTCGGACGTCCGTGCCTCAACACAGGAATTGGAGGGCGGGGGTTTGCACGCTCTATAAAACTGGATAGGCAGCGATATGTGACGGAGCTGGAGACAGAGCACAGTGCTGGTGCTGTCTCAAGTGTTTCGGAACACTGAAAACATCGTTAAACATAGGGTTCGTGGCAAATGACCCCAACATGTCACCACGTTCAATCGATGAGAGCATTAATTATGATAGCAGTGGGCACAGGATCATGGAAACTGGATCGTGGATCAATGGAAACGTATTGCCTGGCCGGATGAATCATGTATATTACAACAAGTCGATGATCTAGGATAGATACGCCGTCATCCAGGCGAACAGCTTTACCCAACGTCTACCACGCCAAGGGTACAGGCTGATGGAGGCAGTATATTGCTATGAGGTTTGTTATCCGGACTTCCATGAGGCTTGTGTGGTAATCGGAGGCATCAAGACAGCAATGGAGAACGTAAACCTATTTTCGAATCACCTGCAGCTCTTCATGCTTGATGTCTTCCCTGACTACAATGGCAATTTGCAGCAGGACTACTGTCCATGGCACAAGACCAGAATCATGCTGTAGTTGTTTGAAGAGCATGATAGTGAACTGACGTTCTTGTTTGGGCCAACAAATTCGCCTGATATGAACCCGATGGATCACACTGGGACTCTATTGGACGGCAGCTCCGCGCCCACAAGCCGTTAGCCCGCAGTTTAAGTGACCTGTGAGTGATATCTGGTACCAGATACCTTCGCAGTCCTACCAAGGGCTCGTCGAGTCTATATCACGCAGAATCGCTACTGTGTTGCATTCCGAAGGTGTACCACAGAGCAGGAGGTTATAATGTTTTGGCGCATCAATATGTGTACATAATAATACTAAAGAAAATATAGTAACAAGTATTTACTAAAATATGTGAGATGTTCTATCTAAATATACAAAACCAGCAGATTTGACACACGAAAATATGTATTCCGTGGCATCACTTGTCAAGACGATAAGCAATGTTGCATTTTCTGATAACATTTACACACCGAGTCATATAATATAACTTCACTGTTATACTGCATTTACAACACCAGTTGAATTTACCATGTTGCTGTATAAACAAAGAACAGACATCAGCAATAGCAAAAAAACTGCTACAACAGGTTAAGACAGGATGATGTATTTCATTTGTTTTGCAACATATAGATATGTTTTGTGCTAGTCCTCAGCAAAAATGACTCCAATTGATGACTGAAGTATGAAACGCGTTGTACTATTTCCATATAAGCAACACAAACATTTGAACTGTTAATGTTCTGTGATTGATTACAACCATAAACATATTACTACATCTTTTCCAGGACAGCATATAGCCTGTGTTAAACAATATCGTGTATTTAGTACTGTTGACAAGGAAAAGAAAGTGTGCATTAAATGCGAGCTACATGACAAAAGCTAGTAAACAATAATATTCTACCACATCACACTACACAACGACACACATTGCATCCATACAACGACAATCGCTATTTCCTTTGAGGATCTGGGCCGAATTTCAATCACGTTATATCAGATTTGAAGCATTCGTTAGAAAGTTTTTCACAACTTTACCTTTTACTCTGTGAGTTCATAAAATACTACGACCCTCGATCCTCGATTTTGCTGCCCTGAAACATCCTCTTTATATGAAAACTGACTCATAAGTGAACTAAAACTCGATCTCACCAGCTTCATTGTGTATTTCGAAGCGTCACTTACTTTCTCACAGCGCAAAACCATGATTAAAGTACAGGCATCAAAAAACGTTTTGCATCACCCTGGTTCCCAGAACTCCTGGAGATAGACGTAGACTGTTGATATTCTATCACTGGTACTGTCCCTTTGACTCTGCAGAGGTGTCACTAAACCCGGCCAAAGATCTAAACAACCATGCATGAGCAGCGCTTATTAAACGGAGGGGGGCCGACAGCCGATCACTTCCAGTCAGTCCCACCAGGAAGGAGGTACACGGCTCGTGTTGTCTGTACTTCGACCATGCCTAGACGGTCAATACCGCGGTTCGATCGCGTCCGCATTGTTACTTCGTGCCAGGAAGGGCTCTCAACCAAGGGAAGTGTCCAGGCGTCTCGGAGTGAACCAAAACGATGTTTTTCGGACATGGAGGAGATACAGAGAGACAGGAACTGTCGATGACATGCCTCGCTCAGGCCGTCCAAGGGCTAGTACTGCAGTGGATGACCGCTGCCTACGGATTATGGCTCGGAGGAACCTTGACAGCAATGCCACCATTTTGAATAATGCTTTTCGTGCAGCCACAGGACGTCGTGTTACGACTCAAACTGTGCGCATTAGGCTGCATGATGCGCATCTTCACTCCCGACATCCAAGGCGATGTCCATCTTTGCAACTACGACACCACGCAGCTCGGTACAGATGGGCACAACAATATACCGAATGGACCGCTCAGAATTGCCATCACGTTCTACTCACCTATGAGTGTCGCTTATGCCTTCAACCAGACAATCGTCGGAGATGTGTTTGGAGGCAACCCGATCAGTCTGATCGGCAACCCGATCATTAGACACAATGTGCTGCGAGTGGAGCAAGGTGGAGGTCTCCTAATGGTTTGGGATGGCATTATGTGGGGCCGACGTACGCCGCTGGTGTTCTTGAAAAGCGCCTTAACGGCTGTGCGATACGTGAATGCATCCTCCGATCGATAGTGCAACAATATCGGCAGCATATTGACGAGGCATTCGTCTTCATGGACGACAATCCGCGCCCCCGTCGTGCACATCTTGTGAATGAGTTCCTTCAGGAGAATTACATCGCTCGACTACATTGGCCAGCATGTTCTCCAGACATGAACCCTATCGAACATGCCTGGGATAGACTGAAAAGGGCTGTTTATCGACGACGTGATCCACCAACCACTCTGAGGGATCTACGCGGACTCGCCATTGAGTAGTGAGACAATCTGGACCAACAGTGCCTTAATGAACTTATGGATAGTATGCAAGAGGACGTGCTACTGGGTATGAGAGGTACCGGTGTCTACAGCAATCGGGACCACCAAGTCTGAAGGTCTCGCTGTATGGTGGTACATAATACAATGTGTGCTTTCTATGAGCAATAAAAAGGGCGGAAATGATCTTTATGTTGACCTCTATTCCAAATTTCTGTACAGGTTCCGGAACTCTCGGAACCGAGGTGATGCAAAACATTCTTTGATAATGATGTTTGGTTTGTGGGGCGTTCAACTGCGCGGTCTTCAGCGGCCGTACAAAGTCCCAATTTTTTTCACAGTCCAGCTTTTACACAACCCAAATTATCCCTGGTCACAAATTATGATGATGAAATGATGACTGCAACACAAACACCCTGTCCCCGTGCAGAGAAAAATTCCCAACCCGGCCGGGAATCGAACGTGGGACCCCGTGATGCAGAGGCAGCCTTGCTAGCTACTAGACCACAAGCCGCGTGCTAACTTCTTTGATGTGTGTATGCTCAACGTAAGCCAAACCAAGGCAAATCTAATGGATTGGAAAGTCTTGAGCTAATGTGATAGCAAAATATCGATCTCCGTCGCTGCGAACCATATTCCTTGAAACTCTACTGCAACGCTAAGTTATCTGGCTATCTCAACATTTAATGCAAAATTAATGGAAATGTACCATAACTGCTGAAAGCAGTTTATTTCTCCCTCTCTCTCCCTCCCTCCCTCCCTTACTTCCACCCCCCCCCTCTCTCTCTCTCATTCTCTCCCTCTCAGAATCCCAAATTACATATTCAGGGTGTCCCATCTAACTTTGCCATGTCATATACTTCCGAAATGAAATAAAATATGAAAAATGCAATTTGTCAGGGGTTCAACTATGTTAGGGGCTCACACATTGGCAGGAATGCCAATTGTGTGTCACAAGTAAACAAACATCACTATCAAGAGAAAGTGGCTTACGTTGCCGCAGTTTCTACCGCAATGCAGTAATGCCGTAAGGCGGGTATCCCGCACTGTGCTGAAGCCTGCGGTGGGCTACGGCGCAGTTGCCGTCCTTTACAGTCTACGTATTTCAGAATGGGTGAGGCTTAGAATAGTGAAAACATATCTGCCGCCACTAATTGTACCTCTAGTTTTCATTTCTGTTGAAAAAACATACATGTGTTGTTAAAAAATATAACTTTTTGTAGAAAGCGATTTTTGTTTACGTTTATGGATCATGTATTCCTTTCCATTGTGAGAGTTCCCGACATAAGTGCATTCCCAGACAGTTGCATTTCTTTCCGGAAACATGTGATGGAGCGGGTGTGTATATACGGGATGTTGCAAAACGATGCCGACAAACTGCGAGGATTTGTGGAAGGCGTCTTGAGGAAAAAGTTGAGTTTAGCAACCCGTGTCGGGCAACTTAATCCAACGACTGCGACGTTCATCAGAGGAGCAGTTGATGCTAGCTGCTGCACAGACATGCCTTGTCGCCTACGAGTGTAATAGTCTGTTGCCCTGGTAGATGACTGTTTCGGAAGCTGGTTTCCAACTGCAGATTTTTCTCCTGTACACCAAAAAACATTGCAGATTTTAGAGAGTTGCAGGAGAAAAATTAACGTCAGCATACAAAGTCTCGATTGCTGCAGAAGCAGTGGCCGACCTCATGCTACGCAAGAGAATTGCCTCTACGCAGTTGTGAAAAACTATGGGAAACTATGCCCTGGGCTAAGGCTTTCTTCCGCGCGGCTGGCCCCGTCGGAGGTTCGAGTCCTCCCTCGGGCATAGGCGTGTGTGTTCTCCTTAGCGTAAGTTAGTTTCAGTTAGATTAAGTAGTGCGTAAGCTTAGGGGCCGATGACTTCGGCAGTTTGGTCCCATAAGACCTTATCACCAATTTCCAATGTTAAGGCTTTCCGCTCCCGACTTGATAGGAGAAGCACTAGTATCAGCCATGACCGAAGAAGGAAATTTTTGAGCGTGGTCCAATTCTCCTGATGCTGTATGTTATAAGGCACAGCAAGTTGTTGACCGAACGGATTCAATACAAGAAATAGCGCCAGGTATCTTTTTATTGACGACCTAAAGCAGTGATACGTGTGAATGTGTCTTTGTGTGTGTTTCTATTCTTACAAGATCACTTTGATCTGTTTTTATAATTTCATTCCAAAAGCCTATTTTTTTGAAGTGTATTGGATTGAAATTGACAATTTGTTGCAAGTAGAACGTGTAATTCCAGTAAGGGCACGTCCACTATGGATGAGTTTCTATGTAAAACGAGGAGTCTCGCACAGATGGGCAACTTGAACTTCCACCAAAGTGAGACATGAAAGAAATTCCTCACTCATTCCTGTGAAAGACAAATGTTTGAAAAGACGGAATTCGGAAGAGGAGGTATGTAGTTACGTTGCGTAAAATTCTTAACTTTCCACGTAAAATGTTAAGGGAGTTATATTTTATAAAAAAAGTCAAAAAGCGTCACATATTTAGGGAGCTCTGAGGTAACATGCCAGTTTAATCATGTATTCTCCCTACTATGCTCTATGCAGACGATAAGGAAAATTTCGTTATTTTCTATCCTAGCTGGTGCTGCAGTTTTATTGATCACAAGTCCGTTTCCATGATTTATATACACTGTCGGAAAAATTAGTACACCTGGAAAAATGACATAGATTTCGATTCGATGACGTCATATGCCACCTGTGCGATAACCGATATGTTGATAATGGCTTCAACATCGTCCGCCAACAGGTAGCGTGGTAGCACAGCTATCAGAGTGACATCTGTGTCGACCCTTTAATAGGCAATGCTCACAGCCAGAAGGGTCAGTGAGGTGCAAATATGTGAAGTAAGCACGCAAGCAACCACGGAGACGCACCCGTGCTCCATACACAGGCAACTGAGAGCGTGTGAATAGTCAGATTGCGGCCTTCCGATTGGGATTGGTCGTTTCGGGCCACGCAAGACGGACATGCTGAGTCAGTTGTGCAACGATGCTGGTATCAGTGGTCACGAGAAAATTCTCACATCCATAGACGAGGTTCTGGACGTCCACGTAGCTCAGACGCCCTCCAGCATGTCGTATTGTAAGGGCAGCAGTGGCAGATCGTACAGCTACTACAGGTACGAGGGCTCGGAGCCCAGACATATCGGCATGAAATGTTGCGAACCGGTCATTAGCAGTGCGACTACGGGCACGCACAGCTCTAGCCTCTCTCCACTCACGCCACAGCATGGACGTGCGCGACTCGGCTAGTGCTGTCAGCGGATCACTTCAAAGATGGAACGGAGTGCCATGGTCTTCAGCAATGAAAGCAGATCACACAGCAACTGATGGTCGTTTGCACGTACGACGCAGACCTGGTGAGCGTTGTCTCAGAGTGCGTTTGTCCAATATACACTTACAGTCTGGTATGCGATAAGCTACATCTCTCGTTCACCTTTGATGTTTCTGGAGGAGACGCCATTTAGCTCTCGGTCGGTGCAGAGCGTCGTTAGATCCATTGTTTGGCCGTTCTCGCAAAAGGAAGGTGGTGTGTTTTTCCAACAGGCTAATCGTCTCCCTCACACTGCGTGCACTCTGCGTGCTCTGCAAGACGTACAGCAACACCCCTGGGCAGCACGATCTTCAGGCTCGTCCCCAATTGAGCATGTGTGTGATATGATGAGACGAGAAGTGACTCTTATACAGGGTGGAGCAGAGGAAACGCATGTTTTTCGCCACTGAATGACTGGGACACGGTTCGATAAAAATAATAAAAACATGCATTAAGTGATAGATTTTTTAATTCAGTTGTGAAGTACACATACTTTAATTAGGTTCGAAAAATAATGTCTTAGAGATGACGTCCTTCTTGCTGGACACAAATTTGGATCCTCTTCCGGAAGTTAAGCACGGCTCTGTCCAACATTTCATTTGGCACGGCTTCAATTTCCTGACGAATGGAATTCTTCAGGTCGTCGATTGTGCGAGGCTTGTTGGTGTAGACTTTTGATTTTAAATATCACCACAAAAAGAAGTAGCTTATCGACAAATCGGGTGAGCAAGGAGGGGGGGGGGGGGCAGTAAACATCACCATATCTCGAAATAACGTGTCCTGGGAACATTTGTCGAAACAATTCCATGGATGTGAGCTGTGGCACCACATTTCTCTCAAGTTCACTTTACGCCTTTCAAGTTGTTCAACATTTTAACGTAGCGCGCTGATGTCACAGTAACTGCAGTTCCTTCCTCTTCAAATAAATAAATAAATAAACATAATAGGGCCCATTAATCCCCATCTTTGAAATACAGCACCACACTGATACTTTTAAACTGTGGAGAGGTCTTTGGTGTAATTAATGTGGGTTCTCCGGCGCCCAATACCGACAATTTTGAACACTGACGTAGCTGTCTACATGAAAATCTGCTTCATCACTTATGAAGACTGTAGCATCTGCATTTTCCGTACAAATTTCGTCCAATACGCAACAAAACTCTCTGCGCTGCACAAAATCCCCTTCACTAAGCTGCTAGACGACCATTATCTTGTACGGGTGAAACTTCAGATCAACATGTAAGATGTGGTGAAGCGAATGACGTGTGCTACCCAGCGCTACAGCCGATCGTACCAGCAAGAACTGCCGTCCCCACTCGGTCTACATTTTCCGAAGTACGAACTGAACTGGGAAGACCAGATGGTTTCTTTTTCATCACAGATCCAGTACTTCTAAACGCTGCAACCCATCGGAGTACAGTATTTAGATCAGGCACTGCACCTCGACGTCCAACTCTAAAATTTTGACGGAAAAGACGTTGCACTGTGACTACAGAATCATTGTTTCTAAAGTACTGCTCGACAACGAACACACGAACACGGTGCTCTACGCTCAAACGCTCCATAGCGACTGAAACTGCACTGTATGGGCAGTCTGGCAACATTCATTCAAGGTCAATACCCCCCTCTCGTCGCCGCATACTAGCGGTTCAAAAAACATGCGTTTCCTCTGCTCCACCCTGCATAAGTCCGTGAACAGGTCGAGCAGGCGTGGCGTAACGTATCCTAGGACAGCATTCGCTACTTGTACGATCGACTGCATCACGAAGTCAGGGCCTGCATTGCCGCCCGTGGAGGCGATACAACCTACTAAAATGGGTATTCCAGCCTGGGTCGGTACCTCATACCTCAGAACCGTTTGTGCTGTTGATACGTAAATGTACTCCATGTACTCTGTTGCAACAATAAATCTTGAGTGAACGTGAACCTCTAAAAGAATGTGCTAATTTTTTTTCGCGGCAGTGTATTTAGATCAAGCATTATGCTCGGCTAAAATACAATGTACGACATATATCCACGCATTTCGCCTCCTGAAGCTCAATTGTCGTCTTTTTCCGATGATATTAAAAGAGGGACTGAAACAGAGGATGCCAGACTAAAGGTCGAAATACTAAATGTCTTTTTGCAAAGCTGTTTCACAGAGGAACACTGCACTGTAGTTCCTTCTCTAGATTGTCGCACAGATGACAAAATGGCAGGTATCGAAATAAATGACAGAGGGATAGAAAAACAATTCAAATCGCTCAAAAGAGGAAAGGCAGCTGGACCTGATGGGATACCAGAGTACGCGAAGAAACTTGGCCCCCTTCTTGCACCGGTGTACCGTAGGTCTCTAGAAGAGCGTGGCATTCCAAAGGATTGGAAAATGGCACAGGTCATCCCCGTTTTCAAGAAGGGACGTCGAACAGATGCGCAGAACTATAGACATATATTTCTAACGTCGATCAGTTGTAGAATTTTGGAGCACGTATTATGTTCGAGTATAATGACTTTTCTGGAGACTAAAAATCTACTCTGTAGGTTTCGAAAAAGACGGTCGTGTGAAACCCAGCTCGCGCTATTCGTCCACGAGACTCAGAGCTCCATAGACACGGGTTCCCAGGTAGATGCCGTGTTTCTTGACTTCCGTAAGGCGTTCGATACACTTCCCCACAGTTGATTAATGAAGAAAGTAAGAGCATATGGACTATCAGACCAATTGCGTGATCGGATTGAAGAGTTCCTAGGTAACAGAATGCAGCATGTCATTCTCAATGGAGAGAAGTCTTCCGAACTAAGAGTGATTTCAGGTGTGCAGAAAGGGAGTGTCGTAGGACCGTTGCTATTCACAATATACACAAATCCCCTTGTGGATAACATCGTAAGTTCACTGAGGCTTTTTGCGTACGATGCTGTAGTACATCGAGAGGTTGTAACAATGGAAAATTGTACTGAAATGCAAGAGCATCTGCAGCGAATTGACGCATGGTGCTGGGAATGGCAATTGAATCTCAATGTAGACAAGTGTAATGTGTTGCGAATACATAGAAAGAAAGATCCTCTATCATTTAGCTGCAATATAGCAGTTCAGGAAGTGGTAGCAGTTAATTCCATAAATTATCGGGGAGTAGGCATTAGGAGTAATTTAAAATGGAATGATTGTATAAAGTTGATCGTCGGTGAAGCAGATGCCAGACTGAGATTCATTGGAAGAATCCTAAGGAAATGCAATCCGAAAACAAAGGAAGTAGGTTACAGTACACTTGTTCGCCCACTGCTTGAATATTGCTCACCAGTGTGGGATCCGTACCAGATAGGGTTGATAGAAGAGATAAGGAAGATCCAACGCAGAGCGTCGCGCTTCGTTACAGGATCATTTAGTAATCGCGAAAGCGTTGCGGAGATGATAGACAAACTCCAGTGGAAGACTCTACAGGAGAGACGCTCAGTAGCTCGGTACGGGCTTTTGTTGAAGTTTTGAGAACATACCTTCACCGAGGAGTCAAGCAGTATGTTGCTCCCTCCTACGTATATCTCGCTGAGAGACCATGAGGACAAAATCAGAGAGATTAGAGCCCACCGAGAGGCATCTACATCTACATCTACATCTACATGATTACTCTGCAATTCACATTTAAGTGCTTGGAAGAGGGTTCATCGAACCACAATCATACTACCTCTCTACCATTCCACTCCCGAACAGCGCGCGTAAAAAATGAACACCTAAACCTTTGTGTTCGAGATCTGATTTATTTTATTTTGATGATCATTCCTACCTATGTAGGTTGGGCTCAACAAAATATTTTCGCATTCGGAAGAGAAATTTGGTGACTGAAATTTCGTAAATAGATCTCGCCGCGACGAAAAACGTCTTTGCTTTAATGACTTCCATCCCAACTCGCGTATCATATCTGCCACACTTTGTTCCCTATTACGTGATAATATAAAACGAGCTGTCCTTTTTTGCACCCTTTCGATGTCCTCCGTCAATGCCACCTGGTAAGGATCCCACACCGCGCAGCAATATTCTAACAGAGGACAAACGAGTGTAGTGTAAGCTGTCTCTTTAGTGGACTTGTTGCATCTTCTAAGTGTCCTGCCAATGAAACGCAACCTTTGGCTCGCCTTCCCCACAATATTATCTGTGTGGTCTTTCCAACTGAAGTTGTTCGTAATTTGAACACCCAGGTACTTAGTTGAATTGACAGCCTTGAGAATTGTACTATTTATCGAGTAATCGAATTCCAACGGATTTCTTTTGGAACTCATGTGGATCACCACACACTTTTCGTTATTTAGCGCCAACTGCCACCTGCCACACCATACAGCAATCTTTTCTAAATCGCTTTGCAACTGATACTGGTCTTCGGATGACCTTACTAGACGGTAAATTACAGCATCATCAGCGAACAGCCTAAGAGAACCACTCAGATTGTCACCCAGGTCATTTATAAAGATCAGGAACAGCAGAGGTTCCAGGACGCTTCCCTGGGGAACACCTGATATCACTTCAGTTTTACTCGATGATTTGCCGTCTATTACTACGAACTGCGACCTACCTGACAGCAAATCACGAATCCGCGAATGCCGACAATCTTTCTTTCCACGAACAGCACGGGACTGGAATAGAAGGGAGAACCGATAGAGGTACTCAAGGTACCCTCCGCCACACACCGTCGGGTGGCTTGCGGAGTACGGATGTAGATGTATATGTAGGTACAGAACAAGTTATTACGAGGCCCGAGAACCTGTGGGAAAGACGTTACAGTAGGAGCCAGACGCCTGATCTGCGCAGAGACCCCTACGCGTCGCCCCAGCGCCACCTGTCTACCGGCGGCCGCGCTCCATTTCTCTCCGGCGGCGGCGCTTGTCGCGTCGTTTCGCTGCCACATTGACCCGGCGGGTGCGACAGCGTCATGCGCCCGCGATACATCACGGCGCCGCGCCGCGCTAAGCGGCTGAAGACGTCGGCTGCGGCCGCGGCTGGCGGCTGCGGGCGCCGCTGATATAAGATAATGCGGCATTAAATATTCAGGCGGGGAGCGGGCGCGGCCGCGTCGCGTCGCGTCGGGTCGCCGCTAACCCCCACTTAGGAATTACCACACTCAGCCCCTGCCGCCTCTGTTCCCGCCGGAGGGAGCCACTTTTCCGTGAATAATCATAAATTCCTGCAAAGTGCGCCACGGAGCAGCTCATAATACAGCATCTTTGCGAAATCTACGCTTAACCCCTGCCGTCCCTACTCGCGGACCTCCGGCGAGCGCGTCGCCGCGGTTCACGCCGCTCCCCGTCCTCAGCTCCCACCTACGTCACTGTCACCGCCTTGCGCGCCAAGTTCGCCGCCAGAGGTGTGGCTTTCAGAACTATAGCGTCGCTGCAGAAACTTGGATGCACCTGCCCTAGCTGAACGCTGACGGCTCTCACACATTCAGACAACAACATGGGGCAGTCCTGACGGCTGTAGTTTCATAAGCAGCCAGTGTCTGGGCACAGGAAAATTGGCAGAGCTCCTGACAAGCACCTTGTGGTGGCTGTAAGTTCAAAATGGTTCAAATGCTTCTGAGCACTATGGGACTTAACTTCTGAGGTCATCAGTCCCCTAGAACTTAGAACTACATCACTGGCCATTAAAATTGCTACACCAAGAAGAAATGCAGATGATGAACGGGTATTCATTGGACAAATATATTATACTAGAACTGACATGTGATTACATTTTCAGGCAATTTGGGTGCATAGATCCTCAGAAATCAGTACCCAGAACAACCACCTCTGGCCGTAATAACGGCCTTGATACGCTTGGGCATTGAGTCAAACAGAGCTTGGATGGCGTGTACAGGTACAGCTGCCCATGCAGCTTCAACACGATACCACAGTTTATCAAGAGTAGTGACTAACGTATTGTGACGAGGCAGTTGCTCGGCCACCATTGACCAGACGTTTTCTATTGGTCAGAGATCTGGAGAATGTGCTGACCACGGCAGCAGTCGAACATTTTCGGTATCCAGAAAGGCCTGCACAGGACCTGCAACATACGGTCGTGCATTATCCTGCTGAAATGTAGGGTTTCACAGGAATCGAATGAAAGGTAGAGCCACAGGTCGTAACACATCTCAAATGTAACGTCCACTGTTCAAAGTGCCGTCAATGCGAACAAGAGGTGACCGAGACGTGTAACCAATGGCACCCCAAACCATCACGCCGGGTGATACGCCAGTATGGCGATGACGATTACACGCTTCCAATGTGCGTTCACCGCGATGTTTCCAAACACGGATGCGACCACCATGATGCTGTAAACAGAACCTGGATTCATCCGAAAAAAATCACGTTTTGCCATTCGTGCACCCAGGTTCGCCGTTGAGTACACCATCGCTGGCGCTCCTGTCTGTGATGCAGCGTCAAAGGTAACCGCAGCCGTGGTCTCCGAGCTGATAGTCCATGCTGCTGCTAACGTCATCAGACTGTTCGTGCACGTGGTTGTTGTCTTGCAAACGTCGGCATCTGCTGACTCAGGGATCGAGACGTGGCTGCACCATCCGTTACAGCCATGCGGATAAGATGCCTGCCATCTCGACTTCTGGTGATACAAGGCCGCTGGGATCCAGCACGCTGTTCCGTATTACCCTCCTGAAACCACCGATTCCATATTCTGCTAACATTCATTGGATCTCGACCAACGCGAGCAGCAATGTGGCGATACGATAAACCGCAATCGCGATAGACTACAATCACACCTTCATCAAAGTCGGAAACGTGATGGTACGCATTTCTCCTCCTTACACGAGGCATCACAACAACGTTTCACGAGGCAACGCCGGTCAACTGCTGATTGTGTATGAGAAATCAGCGGTTGGAAACTTTCCTCATGTCAGCACGTTGTGGGTGTCGCCACCGGCGCCAACCTTGTGTGAATGCTCTGAAAAGCTAATCATTTGCATATCACAGCAACTTCTTCGTGTCGGTTAAATTTCGCGTCTGTAGCACGTCATCTTCGTGGTGTAGCTATTATAATGGCCAGTAATGTACTTAAACCTAACTAACCTAAGGACATCATACACATCCATGCCCGAGGTAGGATTCGAACTGCGACCGTAGCGGTCGCGTGGTTCCTGACTGTAGCGCCTAGAACTGCTCGGCCACCCTGGTTGTAAGATCGCTCCCCCGTTTTATTAAACCTCCAGAACTGTTTCACCTGAGTGAGTCTGGCGTAAGAGACGTGCATTATGACTGGCCGTGCTTTTCCGTACGACACTCACAAAGATTAAGACAATCAGTCCTTGGATTATCTTAGTGAGTCGTCCCGCAGGATTTCTTCCTACCTGTTGTGCCACACAGGTTTCGTAGCAGTATCAGTGCCATCGCATTTTCTGGGAAGTGCAATTCTACATCCTGTAACTTGTACGTAAAGAAGCGGGAAGGTATACTTCTTGAAATTATGTCCGTCGGTGCCCTTATGATGTGTTTATGTACGAAATCTGCTAATAAATGAAACAATATGTGACTTATTAACTCAAAACTAACAATGTCTTCAGAGAATGGTCTGACGACAGAACTGTTGTGGACTGATCAATGTTGAATACTGGGGGAGTCAGGTTTGATGAAAATCTTGCTGTCGCTGAAAAAGACCCGGCAGCACGGATGGGTGGGTTCTAGGGCAGCACACACACGCCATGAAAGTAACACACGATAGTGAATAGCAACATACATTACTCAACTTGGATAACGCTGGTAATAGAAATTGTAGAATGCAGTTTTTGCCTATCTGTCCTGCGCTGACTACATTTCGGTGAACACAAACTAAATAGTAAATGATAATTTATTGAAACCCTCAGCTGCCGACAGGTGTTGTTTATATACCTCGATGGGGAGAGGTGAAAATATGTCCCCCGACCGGGACTCGAATCCGAGAGCTCCTGCTTACATGGCAGACGCTCTATCCATCTGAGCCACCGAGGACACAGATGAATAGCGCCACTGCAGGGACTTATCCCTTGCACGTTTCCCGCAAGACCCACATTCCCGACTGACCACAATCTGCATACGTAATGTACGAGGGCAGTTCAATAAGTAATGCAACACATTTTTTTTCTGAAACAGGGGTGTTTTATTCAGCATTGAAATACACCAGGTTATTCCCCAATCTTTTAGCTACACAACACTATTTTTCAACGTAATCTCCATTCAATGCTACGGCCTTACGCCACCTTGAAATGAGGGCCTGTATGCCTGCACGGTACCATTCCACTGGTCGATGTCGGAGCCAACGTCGTACTGCATCAATAACTTCTTCATCATCCGCGTAGTGCGTCCCACGGATTGCGTCCTTCATTGGGCCAAACATATGGAAATCCGACGGTGCGAGATCGGGGCTGTAGGGTGCATGAGGAAGAACAGTCCACTGAAGTTTTGTGAGCTCCTCTCGGGTGCGAAGACTTGTGTGAGGTCTTGCGTTGTCATGAAGAAGGAGAAGTTCGTTCTGATTTTTGTGCCTACGAACACGCTGAAGTCGTTTCTTCAATTTCTGAAGAGTAGCACAATATACTTCAGAGTTGATCGTTTGACCATGGGGAAGGACATCGAACAGAATAACCCCTTCAGCGTCCCAGAAGACTGTAACCATGACTTTACCGGCTGTGGGTATGGCTTTAAACTTTTTCTTGGTAGGGGAGTGGGTGTGGCGCCACTCCATTGATTGCCGTTTTGTTTCAGGTTCGAAGTGATGAACCCATGTTTCATCGCCTGTAACAATCTTTGACAAGAAATTGTCACCCTCAGCCACATGACGAGCAAGCAATTCCGCACAGATGGTTCTCCTTTGCTCTTTATGGTGTTCGGTTAGACAACGAGGGACCCAGCGGGAACAAACCTTTGAATATCCCAACTGGTGAACAATTGTGACAGCACTACCAACAGAGATGTCAAGTTGAGCACTGAGTTGTTTGATGGTGATCCGTCGATCATCTCGAACGAGTGTGTTCGCACGCTCCGCCATTGCAGGAGTCACAGCTGTGCACGGCCGGCCCGCACGCGGGAGATCAGACAGTCTTGCTTGACCTTGCAGCGATGATGACACACGCTTTCCCCAACGACTCACCGTGCTTTTGTCCACTGCCAGATCACCGTAGACATTCTGCAAGCGCCTATGAATATCTGAGATGCCCTGGTTTTCTGCCAAAAGAAACTCGATCACTGCCCGTTGTTTGCAACGCACATCCGTTACAGACGCCATTTTAACAGCTCCGTACAGCGCTGCCACCTGTCGGAAGTCAATGAAACTATACGAGACGAAGCGGGAATGTTTGAAAATATTCCACAAGAAATTTCCGGTTTTTACAACCAAAATTGGCCGAGAAAAAAAATGTGTTGCATTACTTATTGAACTGCCCTCGTATCTAATAGATATTTGCCCATCCACTCATTACTCGCGCACACTAAGGTGACGATTCCTGTAAGAGTTCGGGCAACCTGTCCGCATTTGACAGACGAAGGTCAATGGCTGGGTAACCTTTAACTATATACAGGGTGTTACAAAAAGGTACGGCAAAACTTTAAGGAAACATTCCTCACACACAAAAAAAGAAAATATGTTTCGTGGACATGTGTCCGGAAACGCTTACTTTCCACGTTAGAGCTCATTTTATTACTTCTCTTCAAATCACATTAATCATGGAATGGAAACACACAGCAACAGAGCGTACCAGCGTGACTTCAAACACTTTGTTTACAGGAAGTGTTCAAAATGTCATCCGTTAGCGAAGATACATGCATCCACCCTCCGTCGCATGGAATCCCTGATGCGCTGATGCAGCCCTGGAGAATGGCGTATTGTATCACAGCCGTCCACAATACGAGCACTAAGAGTCTCTACATTTGGTACCGGGGTTGCTAGACAAGAGATTTCAAATGCCCCCATAAATGAAAGTCAAGAGGGTTGAGGTCAGGAGAGCGTGGAGGCCGTGGAATTGGTCCGTCTCTACCAATCCATCGGTAACCGTATCTGTTGTTGAGAAGCGTACGAACACTTCGACTGCAATGTGCAGGAGCTCCATCGTGTATAAACCACATGTTGTGTCATACTTGTAAAGGCACATGTTCTAGCAGCACAGGTAGAGTATCCTGTATGAAATCATGATAACGTTCTCCATTGAGCGTAGGTGGAAGAACATACTGACGAAACTAAAATGAGCTCTAACATGGAAATTAAGCGTTTCCGGACACATGTCCACATAACATCTTTTCTTTATTTGTGTGTGAGGAATGTTTCCTGAAAGTTTGGCCGTAGCTTTTTGTAACACCCTGTATATGAAGGTGGAACTGTCCTCGAAAGAAGAGATACCATTTATGACCATCCAGCTTCTCTAGAATAAATGATAATTAATTGAAATCCTCAGCTGCTGACAGGTGTTGTTGATATACCTCGATGGCGTTTCAATTAATTATCATTTATTCTAGAGAAGCTGCACGGTCATCAGTGGTGTCTGTTCTTTCGAGAACAGTTACTATCTTCATATATAAACTAAATAATGTTTTCTGAAATAAAGTCAGGAGAAAATTAATCTTCTATCTTGATGCACTATTCGATGAACAGCTTCAGACTAACAGTACTCAGTTAATTCTCTAAACAGGTGGCATACGTGCATTCACGATAATTCTATTCACTGTTCTGTTTCTACTGAGGCCTAACTACTGTCTATATCTATCGGACACTGTCTCACCCAACGACTTGAAGACAGGAAGACACGACGAACGTTGTGCAGCAACTCCCTAGCAAAACTCGGACTGACTTACAACTTGCAACTGACTTCTGCTAGTACACGGTTACTTAAGCGCCCTTATCTCAGCCGTCCGTCGTGGCAGAGCGCTTCTAGGCGCTTCAGTCCGGAACCGCGGTGCAGGTTCGCATCCTGCCTCGGGCATGGATGTGTGTGATGTCCTTAGGTTAGTTAGGTTTAGGTAGTTCTAAGTCTAGGGGACTGATGACCTCAGCTGTTAAGTCCCATACTGCTCAGAGCCATTTTGAGCGCTTATCTCTGCCAAATTTTGCTGCCGCTCCAGGGGGCCACATTATCGCTTGCATCGTTATCGGTCTGCGCGCAGCGATGTTTCTGCTGCTGACGGACGTCCAGAGTACCAACTGACACAAACTCTTCTTGTGTGGTGTCTCAGTACATCACAAGAACTTGATGGAAAGCCATCCTGTCGGCAACTGACTACTACGGCGCGCATTCTGGATCTTGTGCTTACAACTTCGTAATCTTAAACATTATTCATCTGCTCATTGAAATGACTCATTTCTTGCATCGTCGTAATATTCTTCAAAGAAAGTGTTTATGACCAATAGGCTTTTCCTAATATCCGTAGCGGAAAAAGTGGCTTTTACCATAAAATATTTACTAAACGAAGTTAATTGCTTCGCACCAGAATGGCTGTGTTTTCCCAATATAAAATGCATATCGGGAAATAAGGAAATAAAATGTAATCTGAACATAGTGGGTACCTTACACAGTCTTATTACAACTGGAAAGTGCGTACAGAACAACACTAACAGCGTCTCCATTAGAAATCTTGGGAAATAGAAGAGAGTAAAAACTACAGCAGTGGGAGTTGGCTCGCGATATTGCCTCAACTGTAGCGATGTGCAGGAAGACCTGGGCGAGATCGACCATTGGTGCAAGGGCTGGCAGTTGACTCTAAGGTAAGTGAATGTGAATGTACTGTGCGTGAATATGTGAAGGGGTCTAGTTCGTCGTTAGTTTAAAATTACTGGAAAAGGTAACAACCATAAAAGGCCGTCGAGTAAACTTTTGGAGCGACGTGAAGTGATATTCTAACATTCTGCATGGTGTCTGTTTGTTCTAAATCGTGTCTCCCTACCACTTTCGCGCTACGACGCTCTGAGCGTATTTTTTAGGGAATTGACTAGTTTGAACCCGGGACCTGTTGCTGGTAAGGAGACGCCAGACCACACATGACATGTAGAGTTCAGAAGAGTTCAGTGAGACTAGCGATGATATAACCAAATACTTAATGATTTCAGCGTCAGCTCCACTGCACTCCCTGTAAAAGAATCTTAATACTGAATAAATTTGGTGGAAGGGGTTCAAGGCTTTCCTATTTTTAGTTAGCTGGTAAAATAACGTCGAAAAAGCAGTTAAGTTTACCATTGGAAATTTTATTCTACTCACAAAACATTGTTTATAAATTGCACTATTGATAAAAGGAAATGTTTTCATACAGGATGATAAAAACCAACTGCGTTCAACAAAAATGTGAACGAATATTCCCTGAGTGGGTTTCCAAGTTCTACAATGGATCGAAGGATGACCTATGCCATATCAGATCTATAATCTAGGTTTAAATTAAGTTTCACAAGAGAGAAAACTATCAAAATGGTCTACAGTGACCCTCAATTATCTTTAATTACTTATCTAACTTGTCGTAAATTACAGTGGCTGATGTGGCTTCTCAATAACTATATAACAGAAAAATCATCGCGTTTCAGATTTCTACTTCAAGTGGCAAATGTGAACACCATGAGCTTTAATTGACGATCGACACTAGTATTACGCAAAAAGGGGGTGTAACAGATGAGACTTCTGCAGTTGTGAGTGAAGCTTTATGCACTGTTATGCGGCATCGCGTGCGTTCATTACCTTGTCGGTGTTTGTCAGGGGGCGGCGGGCAGCACAGCTCCGCTCACCTCGCCGTCTCGGAAGCAACTCTCTCCTAACTTCTCCTTACTACAATTTACCGTAGTTGGTTTTAAAAAAAATATATGGCTGTGTTTTCATCTGACCAATCAGGGTCTCAATGTTAACCTTAAGTTCCGCCTAGAAAAATTCTGTCTATCCAATGAGAAACTTATACTTTTCGTGGTGGGGCAATGTTTTTAAAGTTTGCAACGTAACAGAGACACGAAAAAGTCTCACGCTAAAACTTGCGGGTGGTGTGACCCATTTTGTGTTATCGTAAGATTTATACTGTTCTTCTGGAGGGCTCTAGCTTTTAACATGGGCTGGGGGTGGTCCTGACGTAACAGAGACGCGAAAAAGTCTCACGCTAAAACTTACGGGTGGTGTGGCCCTTTTTTGTGTTATCGTAAGATCTATACTATTCTTCTGGAGGGATCTAGCTTTTAACATGGGCTGGGGGTGGTCCTGACGTAACAGAGACGCGAAAAAGTCTCACGCTAAAACTTGCGGGTGGTGTGGCCCTTTTTTGTGTTATCGTAAGATCTATACTGTTCTTCTGGAGGGATCTAGCTTTTAACATGGGCTGGGGGTGGTCCTGACGTAACAGAGACGCGAAAAAGTCTCACGCTAAAACTTGCGGGTGGTGTGGCCCTTTTTTGTGTTATCGTAAGATCTATACTGTTTTTCTGGAGGGCTCTAGCTTTTAACATGGGCTGGGGGGTGGTCCTGACGTAACAGAGATGCGAAAAAGTCTCACGCTAAAACTTGCGGCTGGGGTGTGGTCCTAGCGGTTAGCTGGCGACGTGGGTGTCCGTCCCTTATCGTAGGGCCTTCCAGCTTAACACGGTTCTGCTCTCGGCTTCTGTTCTCGTTTCTCCCCACGGAACTGCGTCTGTCTCACGGTGGGAAGGTATGACATGCATTTAGGCATTCTTGTGTTAGTCTGTGGTATTCCATTTGCTCACTCGTTACTCGTATTACTTTGGTTAATTTAATGTCACGACTTATTCGGAGCTATGTGACATACTACTGGATTTGCTTATCATGTCAGGGTTTTCATGGAAGGTGTTGGATTTGCCTGACACCTTACAATATGACCACACAAAACTATTTCGGTGGAAAACAAGAGTCCAGGCTGACATTAGAAAGATATATTTCATCGTGGAAAACGTGGTGTGCTGAACACTTTGTCGACTGATTCTTGGATACTAGTCGTCAGACTGTGGACTGGTTTAATAGAGGAGACAGAAAAGATTCAAAGAAGAGCAGCGCGCGTCCTCACGGTATCTTTTAATAACTGCGAGAGCGTTATGGAGATTCTCAAAGAACTTCAGTGGCAGCCGCTAAAATAATGGCGTTGAACATAACGGAAAGATTTGCTGCTGAAATTCCGAGAGACTACTTTCGAAGAAGAGTCGGGAAGCATATTACTTTCTCCCACATGCGCCTCACGTAGGTGACCATGGCAAACTAATGAGAGGAATTATACCTCATTTGTCGACAGCTGTTTTTCCTACACATCATCCGGGAAGGGACAGGGAAGGTGGGAAATGAAAGTGGTAACAGAGTATGATTCCGAGTATAGATGAAACTGTTTTACTAATTGACAGGCCATTTTGTTACTGCAATCAGTATCTTATTTGTGTTCCAGACGCGTTTCATCTTTTACATTAAGGATTCTTCGATACACTTTTGTTTTTATGTGCGGACTAATCAGCATTTCCTTTCATCTGACCATATTTTAGAGATCGCAATGTCACTTCACCTATGAGACATCCACATATTTTCGCGTCACGACATTTTTGTTGTAGTTTTAGTATTCTGTAAGGTAACTGGTGTGGAACACCGCTGCGATCTAGTACTAACTGTGAATTTTTCTTACGAGAACTTTGAGTACTTTCTGACGTAGCTATACGTTCACTTCGTGTTTCTTTTTCATTCATTTACGTAAGAACTGTCAAACAGATGGAGTAACTGTCGCCAAACTAACGACTGATTCCTGTTTTCTCTTTCTTTCCCCTCCGTCCCCCTTCTCACTCCCCCCCCCCTCCCTCTTTCTCTCTCTCTCTCTCTCTCTCTCTCTCTCTGTGTGTGTGTGTGTGTGTGTGTGTGTGTGTATATGCGTCTGTCTGTGTATTATTTTCCGACATGTTAACATAATGTCAAGACATTTGGAAGGGTGGGCTCGTGGTTACTCAGAGAGAGAGAGAGGGGGGGGGGGGGTTGAGAAGGTTGATGTGGATCTAAAAGATGTCAGAAGCTGATTAAAAAGTTTTAGACGTTCGGATGATTGGATTTTTGGCTTAGAGGATCAGGGAAGGGTGAGGGGAAAGGGGTTGTCTGACATTATTCTGATGATCATCTGCTCGGATGTTATTCTACTACTTTATCAGTTAATGTAAACAGTGAGTTATATTTCATTAACACTTGATCATTAAAAGGTTTTTTTTCCCGCCAGGAGACCCTCAACACACGATATTTCATTTTTTAAAGCTTTGATTGTATGTAGTTCTATATGATAATTTTCTTGCGAAGTTAGAAAGTGTTTTTTATTATTTATTCTGATTATTTTCATGTCATACTATCTAGAGGTTTATTTGTGATTGTGTTACCTGGGATATTCTGCAAATGTAGAATGATTTTTCTAATACTTCTAGATTCTCAAATGTTCTCTGTATCGAACATCGAACGTTTAATCTGTTTGCCCAAGTACCTGTATTCACAAGTGATACTTGTGGTACTTTGCAATTGATATATACCTGCTTTCTGGTATAATTCTGTTTCTTATCGGTTTTGAAATGCAGTTGAGGATAGAACTGTCTGCTGTGTTTGCTATGTCATGCCTTGCTTTCCATATCCAATAACAAAAGTGTTGCTGTGTCTGGAATTTTTGATTCTTTTATGTGTTGTTAGCTGCAGAGTGGTTTATATGTATTCGTCTTCTGCAACTTTTTTTCCAGCTTTTATTTTCGTGAAATGAGTACTAAAGTATACTGAACTGCTGTTCTTTATACTCGTGTATCTGGTTTTTCGTTCTGAACAATACAAGTAGTGTAATTACGGAAACGCTGTCTGATCGATGAGTCGCAAAATTGAAATTGTATAATTGTATTTTCAATTAACAAAGTAGAGCTGACAGGGGTAAAATACACGAAGTGAAAGGCTTTTTGCAATTTGTACAGAAACCAGATGCAGTTATAAGGGTCGAGAGGCAGAAAGGAAAGCAGTGGTTGAGAAGGGAGAGAGACAGGGCTGTGGCCTATCCCCGATGTTATTCAATCTGTATAGTTAGCAAGCAGTAAAGGAAGGAATTAAAGATCAGGGAGAAGAAATAAAAATTTTGACATTTGCCGATGATATTGTAATTCTGTAAGAGACAGCAAAGGACTAGGGACGGCAGTTGAACGGAATGGACAGTGTCTTGAATGGGAGATATAAGATGAGCGTCAACAAAAACAAACCGAGGATAATGGAATGTAGTCGAATTAAATCAGGTGATGTTAAGGGAATTAGATTAGGAAATGAGACATTTGAAGTAGTCGATGAGTTCTGCTATTTGGGCAGAAAAATAACTGATGATGGCTGAAGCAGAGTGGACATAAAATGTAGACTAGCAATGGCAAGAAATGTATTTCTGGATGAGAGAAATTTGTTAATATCGAGTATAGATTTAAGTGTCAGGAAGTCTTTTCTCTCCAATAATAGATTTGCTGCAGTTTAAAGAAACACTGCTGTACATTAATCAGTAAAACCGAGAAGCATTGCTTCAGCAGCAGCGGGAGACGGATCATAGTAATAGTCCAAATAACGATGGGGAAGAGTTAGAAACTAGTGTGGGTGGATTAGCTACGCAAGGGAGAGGAGCTGGACCATCCGACTAACACACTTTGTTACATCAGACGCACGCTGGTTCATTCATCTGTACACACTGAGGTGTGATGAAAATGAGATCTGCAGACTTTTGTCGCAGTACGGATATAGCCACGGTTCCCTGACCCTTCCATCCAAAGATCTGGATCGATCAATTCCAGGAGGTGCTCCCCATGTCTTAGTATCGCATGATGAGGAGTAATTTTATTTGCACACACTTTCTCAAAGAGGCCATGTGCACATAAGAGTGACTGCGAATGATTGCAGAGCGTACGACAGTTTCAAGGCATGTGATTCTGAACGAATGTTTGTCCAAGGAAAACCAGGTTCAAGTAAAACTGGGAATATTGGTGAGGGAAACGGGATTACAGAAGTGTCCGATTACACCCGTCTGCTTCGACCCATGACCTCATCAATATGGTGGAAATGGCTATTCGAAGCGTCTCCAATATGGCGCCTATGACGTCACTACATTCAGGCGGCCATAAACACGAAAATACATATAAATAACACAATAACATCTCCCTCCCAAAATACAATCAAACTAACGGGACAATCGCGGGAAATTATGTGTTTTAGGGTGAGGACAAGCTACATATGTAGTGTCGGCAGACTTGCCAACACTACGTACACTAATTGAAAGAGGCGGCCAAGATGCAGGCGCTAACTCACGAAGGATGGAGTGAGGTCTGAAACAGGATACGTAATGAATGTTATAAAGAAAAGTACGTAGCTCCTTGAATACTTAACTTTTAATCCATTCTTGTATATATCGTTCTTGATGAGACATCTGGAGATTGTGGCGATACAAGTGAGACTCTTTAGATACATGCAATGTTACAAATGGCGCCTTGCTAGGTCGTAGCCATGGACTTAGCTGAAGGCTATTCTAACTGTCTCTCGGCAAATGAGAGAAAGGCTTCGTCAGTGTAGTCGCTAGCAACGTCGTCGTACAACTGGAGCGAGTGCTAGTCCGTCTCTCGAAACCTGCCGTGTGGTGGCGCTCGGTCTGCGATCACTGCCAGTGGCGACACGCGGGTCCGACATGTACTAATGGACCGCGGCCGATTTAAGCTACCACCTAGCAAGTGTGGTGTCTGGCGGTGACACCACAACATATAATAGTAAAAAAACACACATCACGATCCCAAAACACAAAATGACGAACAAAAATAAAAATTACAACATACACCAACAAAATCTGCAGGAATCGGACACTTCCCTTGGCCTATATAGGTCAACCACAGGTAACGATTCCAAAACACCAATACTTACAAATAAAACTACGAAAATTGTGATCTGACATTTCCCTTGACCTATATAAGTCAACTAGATATGACGATACCAACACCTACAACTAGGTTAATGGGAATCCGTCATTTCCGGTGACCTATACAGGTAAACCACAACTATTGACACCAAAACACCAACATCTACAACTACAAAACTGGGAATCGATTATTTCCAGTGACCTATATAGGTCAACCACAACTACTTATACCAAAAAACCAACTTCTACAACCACCAAAAATAAAACCAAAACCACAGCCTCAAAAATCCACAAATCAAAATTCCCTAGATGAATTAAAACTCATTCAGAGCACCATAAATACACAAAACATTGAACTCGAGAAGAACAGACCATAAAAAATTCCGGCGGTGCAAACTGGGTCGGCCAGCCCCCCCCCCCCTCCCCACCCCCACACGAATTAAACATCTTACCACACTACAAACAACAAACCAATAACGCGTAACGAAAACGACAAACACATAAACAAAAATAATTGATAACTCACTGGATAAACTTCCAAAGCTTACGTTTGGAATTACAAACACTGCCAACGAGTTCACACATCCAACACCAAGGCTCAAATGAAACCAATATACACATTATACTCAGCACATTCACACACGCCACCAGAGGGCACCATGAAGCACAAGAAGACGACATCTACAAACACAACCAACTCATAAACACCGGGACGTAATGACAACAGACACCAAAACACCCTTACGTTACGGGTCAAAGACGGGTGGAATCGGATTCTTCCATTGACCCAGGGCAACATGAACTATGTAAACTCGAGGCACCAGAGCACGATACAGTATTTCAAGACAATGGTCAGTCGTAATCAGCTCTTGGATACCTCACATGATATGGCCAAGCTTTGTCTAACAAAGTTCCCATATCGAAAACAGTGTCAAATCACTATAGTCGGAAGAGGTATGCAGGATGTGAGAGACTTTCAAAATTTAATGCAAGGTTGTGACCACAACGCTGACGCATGAGAATCTGTACAGTTTGTACAAAGTAATTGTCAAGTATAGAGGCTAGGACAGGACAGTTACAACTGCAGAATGAAACATCTTCCAAGATGAAATTATACTCAATGGAACAGGCACAATCAGCAAGGCACTGGTCAAATGATCATAGGAAGGATGAGTAGTCGTACAGTGGGAGAAATGGCCGTGGTTGACCAAACAGAGGTAGTAGAGCGGAGATAGTAGAGATCTGCAACCCTAACCCACAATATAACAAGTGGAGTCACGAGTGGAAAGATGGGTGGAGGAAGTGACAAGCAATGGTGGTTCCGACGTCAATCAGACTTGCTTATTATCTCTGATGGACTCCGGAAAACTTTATTACGGGGGGTAATTGAGATGGGTATTGCCTGCCAAAGAATAAATGTAAATATGAGTGGTGGCACAGGTTTCAGTGCGTTATAAAGAAGTATATCAGGCATGCGAAAAGGAAAGGCGATCGCCACTATTTAAAATGCTCGGAATAATGTGCACGGAGACATGAGCGGCAAAACTACTGAGGTAAATGAACAAGTGACAGTGGATTTTGAACGCCAGTTACACATGTTCAGTGTGAATTTTTTAGTTGTTCAAAATACTGCGGTGAAAGCAGTCCTAGGACTTGATTTCTTAAAGCAGTTCGAAATACACTCCTGGAAACTGAAATAAGAACACCGTGAATTCATTGTCCCAGGAAGGGGAAACTTTATTTACACATTCCTGGGGTCAGATACATCACATGATCACACTGACAGAACCACAGGCACATAGACACAGGCAACAGAGCACGCACAGTGTCGGCACTAGTACAGTGTATATCCACCTTTCGCAGCAATGCAGGCTGCTATTCTCCCATGGAGACGATCGTAGAGGTGCTGGATGTAGTCCTGTGGAACGGCTTGCCATGCCATTTCCACCTGGCGCCTCAGTTGGACCAGCGTTCGTGCTGGACGTGCAGACCGCGTGAGACGACGCTTCATCCAGTCCCAAACATGCTCAATGGGGGACAGATCCGGAGATCTTGCTGGCCAGGGTAGTTGACTTACACCTTCTAGAGCACGTTGGGTGGCACGGGATACATGCGGACGTGCATTGTCCTGTTGGAACAGCAAGTTTCCTTGCCGGTCTAGGAATGGTAGAACGATGGGTTCGATGACGGTTTGGATGTACCGTGCACTATTCAGTGTCCCCTCGACGATCACCAGTGGTGCACGGCCAGTGTAGGAGATCGCTCCCCACACCATGACGCCGGGTGTTGGCCCTGTGTGCCTCGGTCGTATGCAGTCCTGATTGTGGCGCTCACCTGCACGGCGCCAAACACGCATACGACCATCATTGTCACCAAGGCAGAAGCGACTCTCATCGCTGAAGACGACACGTCTCCATTCGGCCCTCCATTCACGCCTGTCGCGACACCACTGGAGGCGGGCTGCACGATGTTGGGGCGTGAGCGGAAGACGGCCTAACGGTGTGCGGGACCGTAGCCCAGCTTCATGGAGACGGTTGCGAATGGTCCTCGCCGATACCCCAGGAGCAACAGTGTCCCTAATTTGCTGGAATGTGGCGGTGCGGTCCCCTACGGCACTGCGTAGGATCCTACGGTCTTGGCGTGCATCCGTGCGTCGCTGCGGTCCGGTCCCAGGTCGACGGGCACGTGCACCTTCCGCCGACCACTGGCGACAACATCGATGTACTGTGGAGACCTCACGCCCCACGTGTTGAGCAATTCGGCGGTACGTCCACCCGGCCTCCCGCATGCCCACTATATGCCCTCGCTCAAAGTCCGTCAACTGCACATACGGTTCACGTCCACGCTGTCGCGGCATGCTACCAGTGTTAAAGACTGCGATGGAGCTCCGTATGCCACGGCAAACTGGCTGACACTGACGGCGGCGGTGCACAAATGCTGCGCAGCTAGCGCCATTCGACGGCCAACACCGCGGTTCCTGGTGTGTCCGCTGTGCCGTGCGTGTGATCATTGCTTGTACAGCCCTCTCGCAGTGTCCGGAGCAAGTATGGTGGGTCTGACACACCGGTGTCAATGTGTTCTTTTTTCCATTTCCAGGAGTGTAGTTTTGCACCTCCAGGAAAGGTTTGCTGTGTTACATGTGAATGATCAGGCGGTCAAATTAAATTTTAAAAAATTCAGAAGAATAGGAGAAGACAGATTCAGTGCTTTAAGACGCTTGGACACTGATGATGTCATCCAGTGACTTTAGGAAGGGAAGATGAATGGTGAAGAGATATGAACAACGGTGAAGCAAGATCCTATGACAAAAGAAACTGTGCATTTGAGCAACTATCACTCTCTCTGGCGGACATGACTACGAAGTCATTAACCTATGAGAGTGAAGAAGATGGCTTAGCGAGTATGAAGACAATAACGACTATTGGAAGGATGAGGTCACCAGTTAGTCAGATGATAAGGACACTTAATATGTGGGGTGTAACATCCTCAAAGACAGGGGTCCAAATTTTGATATTTACAATCAGAGAGAGTTTTATGACGTTTTATTGAATGTACCTGAGGAGGATGTGCGGACAGATACTGAGTACGATTCTGAAAATGATGAATCGTGAAAGAAGAAAAAGAGGAAAGATTTATGGTGAAAATACGTAAGGTAGTCTGGCGCTGGTATTCACAAAGACGCAGATCATAAGAGGTATTTGATATGAAGAACAGGACAGTGACATTGAGGACTACCCTTGATGTGATCTGTTTCGGAAAGGTTCAGAGTAGATCGGAAGTACTTTTGAATGCATTATGGGAACAGCAGTGATCAATGTCTTATAAATAATTACTACTAAAAACAGTCTTGATCACGATTTATTTAACAAGGTGACCGGTTTCGACCACTACTGTGGTCATCTTCAGACCATTGAGTAGGAACCTCTTTCTGTTGGAGAATCTGATTCTCCAACGGAAAGAGGTTCCTACTCAATGGTCTGAAGATGACCACAGTAGTGGTCGAAACCGGTCACCTTGTTAAATAAATCGTGATCAAGACTGTTTTTAGTAGTAATTATAGATCGGAAGTGCATATTGGTGGTATTAAGGAGAGTATTCTGTGCTAGAGAATAGTGTTTTCTTAGTATACGAATTTTTTCCTTATGTTAGGTGGGTTACGTGAAGTAATATATAGTGTGTACAGGAAACCAATGTGGGTATCGGTTCAACAGCCACAGTGAATATAAGGGCTGAGATGAGATCAATTAGATACTTCAAGAAGGGTAGACATCAGTACGACAAATTCTTTTGTATCTATTGTGGTCCTTCCTGAATAAGAAAAATAGTACACAGTAATGTTGTCGAACATGAGACACTGTGAAGACGTAACTCAAATAGGGAACAACAAATATGAACATTATAAAGTTCTAGGACTAAGAAATAGTATCAGTGTTTAGATACTATGCAACCTGTCTCATTCTCCATAAAAAGAATGAATATATCTCTACAATATGTGTGTAGTCCTGTCCTTTTAATAGCAATCGTAAACTTATGCGAGTACTGATTTCTGTGTGATAAGTAGCTTCAGTCACAGTCAGGTTGATTCGAGTGACAACAGTGCTATGCACGTCATTGATGGAAAGTACCCAAGATGATGATGAAGTGTGCAAGACTTATTCGTGTTGTTTTGAGGTCACGTGTACTGAGTAGTTAGTTGTGGAAATTAGTGGAGCTCGTTGTGGGAAATGCACTGAGCCAGTGACTTGATGATGTTGTAGTAATATGAACCAAGGACCTGGTGGATGTGAGGCCAGTGACGAAATGATAAGCTGTTAGTTATGTGTCTAATTTTGTCATTGACAGAAAGAGTATCGCCATAATGGAAGAAACCCACTCAGCAAAAAAGGAAAGGAGAATGATGCGTGAGATCCACTTTTTTAGGCGTGGCAAAGGAGAACCATCATGATAATTTCTGTAGACTCGCGAAGTATGCAGACGAACGAAAGATAAACTCAAGGAAGAGAGTATGAAGTACATGATTACAACCAAGGTAAGGAGGTGGCAAGGATGAAATGTTCAAGAATTTAACTTAACATAATAAATAGTTTTTGCAAAGTAATGTAGCGTTGAGTGTTGTCGGTATTGTTGCTGTGTTTACTAGTATATTAGAGAGAACCGACCGCGTCATAAGGAGTGACGAAATCAACTAGATACTAATAAGTGAGGCACATTACCAGGAAAATAATGATTTGAAATAAGATCCCATATCTTGATGACGAGCTGCAGTGAGTGTAGAATGGAAGGAAGAAGAATGATATTGCAGCTTCGTGGGTCCTACGTTAGGTACACTGGTGCAGCAATTGGTCGCGAGATGGTCGATGGAGTCCATGTGAATCTTGACCAGATGATACTGAGACGAATGCACTTACGTCAATGAATATACTAATTAGTAGTGCATATGGCAGTTAACAGCATATTGAAAAGAAGTGACAGTAGAAACTGTAACCATTACCTTCTGCCGGCCGGTGTGGCCGTGCGGTTCTAAGCGCTTCAGTTTGGAAGCGCGTGACCGCTACGGTCGCAGGTTAGAATCCTGCCTCGGGCATGGATGTGTGTGATGTCCTTAGGTTAGTTAGGCTTAAGTAGTTCTAAGTTGTAGGCGACTGATGACCTCAGAAGTTAAGTCCCATAGTGCTCAGAGCCATTTGAACCATTACCTTCTGACAAACCTACCTGCACTCCCAATAACGACAAAATTGTAAACATGTTATTAATAGATTGAGATGAGAAAAAAATTAATCCCACTCTTTTCAAGTTTTTACGGAAAAATGATAATGTTATCTTATTGTTAAAATGATGAACTGATAAGTAAGAAATTGCTGTTAAGTATATGCTGATAATATAACTTAACTCTTGAAAAACTAATTTATAATTTTTGCGTTGCTTTCCTAAAGCAGTTAAATAGTCTTGTCTTGAAATCTAATAGCTTTGTAGTTTACAAAAATTTAATTGTTGTAGTAACGTCAATATGTTAAATCTCAGTTATAGAACTGATGTTGTATGGGGCCACATGTGGAGGTGAGAGATAAGAGTGCAAGCTGACATATGTCTTTGGCTCATACAGACAAAATGAAGTAAACCAAGCTCATGTAACAAACTAAGAGAAACCCCAAAGAGATGGCTGATTATGTGTATATATTTTTCCATTTCAGTGACTGACCGGTACGTCTTGATAATTAACAGCGCCATTTGAATGTGTAGACTATTGTTATGTGATTTCAATACATGACACAAGTGCCAGTGTAGTGGCATATTCTCAACAACACCACCAGTTTCATGATTTTTAGAATCTTGCCCTTAACGACAGTAAAGATTTGTATCTTTATTGCGAAATGTTGAGTCCCCCTGTAGAGAGTATGTAATTCATGTTTCAGACATTTTAGGTTAATTCTTAGAAGTTTTGTCCACTACTAGTAATTCTATTTATAAGTGGCTTCATTTCATGAAAATACCTTGATAGTCACTTAATTTATATTTACAATTTATCAGATTCTGATGATTTTTTCATTGTGTTTTCCTGATGTTATCCGTTATATAGAACGAAAGAAGCTCAGATGGTAGTTTCAAATTTTTAAAAAGAATCTGTGTACTCGTGATTCTGGACTCTTACCTGAATTTCACAGTTTTGTGTTTAAATAGATATTTGTATTATCTGTGTTGTCATGTGCAATATACATATGTGTGATAGTTAGTAAAAAAATATACAGAATTGTTTAAAATAAGGAGTGAATGTGATTCGACAAAGAATTTTTCTAATAAAGAGTGTATCTGAATAGTCAAGCAAACCATCCTTGGATGTGAATAAGAATGAGTCAGAATCTACGCCAGTTTGTAAGAACATCTAAGTAAGAACGTGCAAAATATCTAGAGAGTAATCAGAGTGCAGATCTATAAAGAGGACGAGCGAAATTTTTGCATTGGTGCTAGCATTTTCATACTGTGTTCCCAGCGACTAAAGCTTTCCTCCCCTTCACACCAGTATTTGGGGTGAACAGTTGTGGTAACGTATAGAAAGAATGAATATCATGAATATAAGATGTTTCCCTGGCGAAGAGGCTCTCCTGGTTATCCTGAAAAATCCTTGTCACTGAGCGTAGAAAATACAATGATAAATTTTCTTGATGTAGACACACAGTGACAAGTCTCGTTGTTGTGGTCTTCAGTCCTGAGACTGGTTTGATGCAGCTCTCCATGCTACTCTATCCTGTGCAAGCTGCTTCATCTCCCAGTACCTACTGAAACCTACATCCTTTTGATTCTGCTTAGTGTATTCATCTCTTGGTCTCTCTCTACGATTTTTACCCTCCACGCTGCCCTCCAATGCTAAATTTGTGATCCCTTGATGCCTCAGAACATGTCCTATCAACCGGTCCCTTCTTCGTGCCAAGTTGTGCCACAAACTCCTCTTCTCCCCAATTCTATTCAATACCTCCTCATTAGTTATGTGATCTACCCATCGAATCTTCAGCATTCTTCTGTAGCACCACATTTCGAAAGCTTCTATTCTCTTCTTGTCCAAGCTATTTATCGTCAATGTTTCACTTCCATACATGGCTACACTCCATACAAATACTTTCAGAAACGACTTCCTGGCACTTAAATCTATACTTGATGTTAACAAATTTCTCTTCTTCAGAAACGCTTTCCTTGCCATTGCCAGTCTACATTTTATATTCTCTCTAATTCGACCATCATAAGTTATTTTGCTCCCCAAATAACAAAACTCCTTTACTACTATAAGTGTCTCATTTCCTAATCTAATTCCCTCAGCATCACCCGACTTAATTCGACTACATTCCATTATCCTCGTTTTGCTTTTGTTGATGTTCATCTTATATCCTCCTTTCAAGACACTGTCCATTCCGTTCAACTACTCTTCCAAGTCCTTTGCTGTCTCTGACGGAATTACAATGTCATCGACGAACCTCAACGTTTTTATTTCTTCTCCATGGACTTTAATATCTACTCCGAATTTTTCTTTTGTTTCCTTTATTGTTTGCTCAATATACAGATTGAATAACATCGGGGATTGGCTACAATACTGTCTCACTCCTTTCCCAACCACTGCTTCCCTTTCATGCCCCTCGACTCTTATAACTGCCATCTGGTTTCTGTACAAATTGTAAATAGCCTTTCGCTCCCTGTATTTTACCCCTGCCACCTACAGAATTTGAAAGAGAGTATACAAGTCAACATTGTCAAAAGCTTTCTCTAAGTCTACAAATGCTAGAAATGTAGGTTTGCCTTTCCTTAATCTACTTTCTAAGATAAGTCGTAGGGTCAGTATTGCTTCAGTTGTTCCAACGTTTCTGAGGAATCCAAACTGATTTTCGCCGAGGTCGGCTTCTACCAGTTTTTCCATTCGTCTGTAAAGAATTCTCAGTGCAACTAAATTTGCACACGGTTTCTCCCAGAAATGGGAGTGATGATACGTGACAGGATATTGCTGGATAGATCATCTCATCTGCTAGGCATAATTTTATTGATAATCAGATCTGAGTGTAATCCCTGTTTTTTGATAAAAAATTAATAAATGTAAGAAATAACATCAGTGATTGCCAGATGAAGTCATCTAACTGTGTGTAACTTCCTTTTCCTTGGTGGAGGTCTTGGATGATTTTTTCTGTAGTTCAGCTGAGTGAATGATGAGCAAAGCTGGGAAGGCAAAGACAGTGACACAATGCTAGGGTGTCCTGTGGCTGATGGCTGCCATTCCGGCTGACTATATCAACCACAGTGACTGCAGCTAACTGGATACTGTGTGCTGTGTCTTGTTATTGTCAGGAACTGGCGACAACTAGCCTCCTTCCTGCCGAATTCACATACTGCTTTGTGCTGTGAATGTTGTGGGTCCAAGTCTGCAGTCATGGAAACACTTAACGTGGCTTGACAAACATGTGCATTTGGGTGAAGGCATCGATTTTTACAAGCAAGAGCGCCCGAGGCAAGCAATCTACAAAGGAAGTTTTTTGCGCCAAAGTCCCACTTTCCACGAATGCTATGTGAGGGGCAGTCAGAGGTAGGTAAACATCTTGGCATGCTGTGAGAAGAGAATAGCCTGATTCGTGAACAGAAATTCTTTTCTCCTTCAGCCACCAATCTGTTGCCACCTTAAGCTAGGTGGAGGACTATGCGTCTAGAAAATTGTAAGAGGTCTCCTAATTGGCTAACCTGAATACACTCCTGGAAATGGAAAAAAGAACACATTGACACCGGTGTGTCAGACCCACCATACTTGCTCCGGACACTGCGAGAGGGCTGTACAAGCAATGATCACACGCACGGCACAGCGGACACACCTGGAACCGCGGTGTTGGCCGTCGAATGGCGCTAGCTGCGCAGCATTTGTGCACCGCCGCCGTCAGTGTCAGCCAGTTTGCCGTGGCATACGGAGCTCCATCGCAGTCTTTAACACTGGTAGCATGCCGCGACAGCGTGGACGTGAACCGTATGTGCAGTTGACGGACTTTGAGCGAGGGCGTATAGTGGGCATGCGGGAGGCCGGGTGGACGTACCGCCGAATTGCTCAACACGTGGGGCGTGAGGTCTCCACAGTACATCGATGTTGTCGCCAGTGGTCGGCGGAAGGTGCACGTGCCCGTCGACCTGGGACCGGACCGCAGCGGCGCACGGATGCACGCCAAGACCGTAGGATCCTACGCAGTGCCGTAGGGGACCGCACCGCCACTTCCCATCAAATTAGGGACACTGTTGCTCCTGGGGTATCGGCGAGGACCATTCGCAACCGTCTCCATGAAGCTGGGCTACGGTCCCGCACACCGTTAGGCCGTCTTCCGCTCACGCCCCAACATCGTGCAGCCCGCCTCCAGTGGTGTCGCGACAGGCGTGAATGGAGGGACGAATGGAGACGTGTCGTCTTCAGCGATGAGAGTCGCTTCTGCCTTGGTGCCAATGATGGTCGTATGCGTGTTTGGCGCCGTGCAGGTGAGCGCCACAATCAGGACTGCATACGACCGAGGCACACAGGGCCAACACCCGGCATCATGGTGTGGGGAGCGATCTCCTACACTGGCCGTACACCATTGGTGATCGTCGAGGGGACACTGAATAGTGCACGGTACATCCAAACCGTCATCGAACCCATCGTTCTACCATTCCTAGACCGGCAAGGGAACTTGCTGTTCCAACAGGACAATGCACGTCCGCATGTATCCCGTGCCACCCAACGTGCTCTAGAAGGTGTAAGTCAACTACCCTGGCCAGCAAGATCTCCGGATCTGTCCCCCATTGAGCATGTTTGGGACTGGATGAAGCGTCGTCTCACGCGGTCTGCACGTCCAGCACGAACGCTGGTCCAACTGAGGCGCCAGGTGGAAATGGCATGGCAAGCCGTTCCACAGGACTACATCCAGCACCTCTACGATCGTCTCCATGGGAGAATAGCAGCCTGCATTGCTGCGAAAGGTGGATATACACTGTACTAGTGCCGACATTGTGCATGCTCTGTTGCCTGTGTCTATGTGCCTGTGGTTCTGTCAGTGTGATCATGTGATGTATCTGACCCCAGGAATGTGTAAATAAAGTTTCCCCTTCCTGGGACAATGAATTCACGGTGTTCTTATTTCAATTTCCAGGAGTGTAGATTGTAGACTTGGGGAAGACACAGCTGCAATGGCTAAAACATCGAACTGCTCGGCAAATGGGAAAGAAACTCAGGGCTGATGAAGACCTCCAGACGTAAGATGTAACAACTGGTTGATGTTATAAAACTTTAACTTGGAGTGGAAATTGTTGACGTCTTAAGAAATACACGATTGAGCAGTACATTGCTGAGCTGTTGCCATTTGTGTCATAGTATCGGGCACAGTTTCAAAATACAGAACGAACTCAAATATCGATAGAGAACACACATCACACTTGATATCAGTTCTCGGTAGAGGACCGACTTCTGTGTGCTCCTTGGGAGGGAGAACACCTAACTTACAGTTTTCAGCTGATGTGTCGCAGTCTGTGGAAGTACACACCGGTCACTTTGCTCCACCCATCAGAATGCTGAGTATGGTGAGAGATTGCAGTTTTGGCGAGCAAGGTGCGATAAAGCATATGCGTTTATTGGTGCATAGTTACGGCTAGGCACATTTCAGGACCCTCTACATTAGCGAGCGTTTGCAGTCTCATTGCGAATGAACCCCAGATGTTATTTGCAGTGTAATTCATCTACATCTACATCTACATTTATACTCCGCAAGCCACCCAACGGTGTGTGGCGGAGGGCACTTTACGTGCCACTGTCATTACCTCCCTTTCCTGTTCCAGTCGCGTATGGTTCGCGGGAAGAACGACTGTCTGAAAGCCTCCGTGCGCGCTCTAATCTCTCTAATTTTACATTCGTGATCTCCTCGGGAGGTATAAGTAGGGGGAAGCAATATATTCGATACCTCATCCAGAAACGCACCCTCTCGAAACCTGGCGAGCAAGCTACAACGCGATGCAGAGCGCCTCTCTTGCAGAGTCTGCCACTTGAGTGTATTAAACATCTCCGTAACGCTATCACGGTTACCAAATAACCCTGTGACGAAACGCGCCGCTCTTCTTTGGATCTTCTCTATCTCCTCCGTTAACCCGATCTGGTACGGATCCCACACTGATGAGCAATACTCAAGTATAGGTCGAATGAGTGTTTTGTAAGCCACCTCCTTTGTTGATGGACTACATTTTCTAAGCACTCTCCCAATGAATCTCAACCTGGTACCCGCCTTACCAACAATTAATTTTATATGATCATTCCAATTCAAATCGTTCCGCACGCATACTACCAGATATTTTACAGAAGTAACTGCTACCAGTGTTTGTTCCGCTATCATATAATCATACAATAAAGGATCCTTCTTTCTGTGTATTCGCAATACATTACATTTGTCTATGTTAAGGGACAGTTGCCACTCCCTGCACCAAGTGCCTATCCGCTGCAGATCTTCCTGCATTTCGCTACAATTTTCTAACGCTGCAACTTCTCTGTATACTACAGCATCATCCGCGAAAAGCCGCATGGAACTTCCGACACTATCTACTAGGTCATTTATATATATTGTGAAAAGCAATGGTCCCATAACACTCCACTGTGGCACGCCAGAGGTTACTTTAACGTCTGTAGACGTCTCTCCATTGATAACAACATGCTGTGTTCTGTTTGCTAAAAACTCTTCAATCCAGCCACACAGCTGGTCTGATATTCCGTAGGCTCTTACTTTGTTTATCAGGCGACAGTGCGGAACTGTATCGAACGCCTTCCGGAAGTCAAGAAAAATAGCATCTACCTGGGAGCCAGTATCTAATATTTTCTGGGTCTCGTGAACAAATAAAGCGAGTTGGCTCTCACACGATCGCTGTTTACGGAATCCATGTTGATTCCTACAGAGTAGATTCTGGGTTTCCAAAAACGACATGATACTCGAGCAAAAAACATGTTCTAAAATTCTACAACAGATCGACGTCAGGATATAGGTCTATAGTTTTGCGCATCTGCTCGACGACCCTTCTTGAAGACTGGGACTACCTGTGCTCTTTTCCAATCATTTGGAACCCTCCGTTCCTCTAGAGACTTGCGGTACACGGCTGTTAGAAGGGGGGCAAGTTCTTTCGCGTACTCTGTGTAGAGTCGAATTGGTATCCCGTCAGGTCCAGAGGACTTTCCTCTGTTGAGTGATTCCAGTTGCTTTTCTATTCCTTGGACACTTATTTCGATGTCAAATTCTTTCCTGCTTTTCGGGGACACAGACAATCAGTGCGTAATCACCACGAATTTAGGTATCGATAAACATGAGCAGATTCCGGGTTTCTCTCATAGATCTGAATTATTCAATCTACGTTGAGGTAGTCGCATGTTAGATTTATAGTTTTCCCTATCAGTAGTTAATACTTTTCTCTTTCTCCGCATTTATTGTGATCCAAGTGATCCAACACTAATGAGTTATTCATGTCTGTCAGCAGAGAATATTGTAATAAACAATGGTAAATGTAGACCACTGTTGCAATCCGTAGATAGAGAAACACACTGTTATCTTGTATGAGTTACAGCATCCAGTTCTCACGTTTGCTGGGGCCACCCCTGTCTCTGTCGTGTGATATATTTTTCATTAAATGTTGGGAATCCCTGGGGAGGTAATAGGAGGTATCATTGTATTATATAGGAGGTAATAAAAGTTATTGCATAACTTGTATAACAATCTATGTAGGGATCAACACAGCCAATGATTAAATTACGGTTAACAGGCTACAATGCAATAAATTCATAAATGAATCACAGGGGTATGTCGAAGTCTCATCCATACCCTGACACCTTCTGCCTTCTTTAACAACAAGTGTCCGTAGGCGCTGTCAAACTCTAGTACTGTACCCCTTAAGTCTCCCAGATCGACTCTCGTTTCTTCTTCAATCACTTCAGCTAACCCTTCCCCTCGTAAAGATCTTCAATCTACTCTTTCCAGCTGTTGGTACTTTTTTCTGCGTTCAACAGCTGTATTCGTTTCACCGTCTTAAAGTTTACCTCATTGCTTTAACTGCTGGGAATCGTTTGCTTTAAGATAAGAACAGTTTTTTCCTTCGGCGATTTCGTTTTCGCTCTTCTCAACTTTCTGTTGTTTTCATTTCCAAATGAATTATATTGCATTATCCTGTCTTTCCTTAACACTTTTCTTCTATTTCCTTCTTTCATTGATTAATTGAAGTATTTCTTCTATTGCTCGTGGTTTCTTCCCAGCTACCTTCCACATACTTATCTGTATCTGCGCAAATTCATATTTATGGACTCTTTCAAGTTGTTTCCTTGCTTCCCAAAGTGTATTTCATTTACTTCTTCCAACCTCAGAGCCACTTCATCAGTTTTCATGATTTTCTCCATGAAGATATTGAAGAGGATTGGGGATAATCCATTTCCTTACATAACACGTGTCTTCATTTAGAAGGGCTTAGAGAACTCTCCAAAAAATTTAACGTTCGAGCTGGTGTCTGTCAGAAGTTATTAGTATTTCGCTCGGGTTTCTGTCAATTTGGAATTTCTTTACAGCCGCAAATCAAGTTTGTCTGTCAGTCGAATGGTATACTTCTTGAAGTTGACAAAAGTTACTGGTGTATTCTGGCTTCATACTGCTCTAGTTCTCAGAATGCGCACCTGGCCTGCGTCTTTGGAAACCAACTTGATAGTCTCCAGTGAGATGATGGGAACTGTTCTTCATCTCTTCTCAGCAGGGCTTGGAGAGTAGCCTATAAACAAATGAAAGTAAGGAGATACTTCCGTAATTGTTCGTATCTGCCTGGTTGCTCTTCTTGTGGAGCACATGTGTGAGTGCACATTTCCAACCTTGCATCATGCTTTGAGTTTTCAGTATTTATTTTTTAAGGCGGTGTATTCCACTTGAAGCGACTTGCCTTCCAATCGTTCACATTTCTGTCACGATACAGTCACACCCTGAAGCCTTATTATCCGTGACTTCACTAAGGATCGGTTGTTTGTAATCTAATTGTGAATTTGTTTCTGAGCATCCAGACCTTCCCGAGGGTCTTCGCAGTTTAACAGGAATTTGAAATCCTCTGACAAGCATTAACAGTTTTCCTTGCCGCTTGTAACTCTGCTTCCAACAGTTCGCCTAAAAGCACAGACTTGTTGGCTGATACCCATATAAATTCTTTTTAGGTCGTGTGAAACTCCTTGGTGTTGTTCCTTTTGTACCCTTCTTCCACTTTTCCAACTGTGTTTTGCCTTATTTTATCTTTTCTGCTCTAATGATCTTTGCTGTTTATTTCCTTTCTTTCGTGAAGTATTCTTAATTTTCCTCAATGTTGTTAAGGTGCCAGCTCCTCCAGAATTTTAAATCTGTTTCAAGTGTTTCGTCAAAATTAACACTGTTCCTTCCATCTCCTGTGCCTCCGTTTCCACGGAGGGCCCACCATTTTTTCAAGTGCTTTGATTGAGGATTCTTTAATTTCTTCCTAGTTGTTGATCTCCATGTTAGACAGGTTTTTGAGGACCTTATATGTGTCTTGCTTCGAAGTCTCCGTGTTCATTCAAGGTTTCTTGTTCATCTTCCCCTCTGGTCTGCTTGGCTCACATCTCACTTTGATCTCTGAGAGGTCGAAGTTGGCGCACTTTCTTACTTTTACGTTCAGAGCTCCTTTTCAGTTTCGGACTGTTATCGCAGCACGACCAATTTGGAACTCCCCTAAAATCGTGTTAGTAGAAATTCAAGTTTTCTACATACTTAGAAGGACTTTGTAATATGTGGATATTAATTGCAAGTTGGTTGGCTCAAATAGTTCAAATGGCTCTGAGCACTATGGGACTTAACAGCTGAGGTCATCAGTCCCATAGAACTTAGAACTACTTAAACCTAACTAACCTAAGGACATCACACACATCCATGCCCGAGACAGGATTCGAACCTCCGACCGTAGCGGTCACGCGGTTCCAGACTGAAGCGCCTAGAACCGCTCGGCCACTCAGGCCGAATTGCAAGTTGAATTGTTCACAAAAGGAGATGAGTTTTTCCCCCATTTCATTGGTTCTTTTATGTGACCCACTGTTGTTCGATATTTGTTTTCTGTACCCATTTGAGCACTGAAGTTACCGAAAAAGATTCTGAATTAATGGTGAGAATTTTTGGGTGCTGCATCTTCGAGAGTTTCCCAAAATTTATTGTTATTATTGATGGTACGAGCAGCTCATGACCTGTTACTCACTGCTTGTGTATAGTGATTTTATGTTAGATATGTGAGAGGGTCTCGCCAGATGAAACAAATGCACAAATAAGTAAATCTCTCCTGGTTGCCGAGCTAAGTCAAATCGGATGTAAGGGCGAGCTTTCTGTCGCTACAATCATTATCATCGTCAGGCGAGAAACATAAAAAAGGTGTTAATTTTATGAAGGAGTAGCAATTTTACGTTAGCACCACCCGAATTTGCTCTGGGAGACGCGTCTTCTAACCACAGTGGGATGGCCTCTTTACGACGGTTATGCATTGCACCTAGCTGGAGTCACTGCAGGCCGTGGTTGTTTCGGGATTCGATGGCGACCCGTCAAGCCGCCCGGCGCAGCTCCGTTGTCGAACAACTCGATGGGATGACAGTAGGTGCGGCCCAGGCCAGCCCACGCGGCGTTCCGTAATGGAGTGCTCGCGGCGGCTGATGCTGGGCCTGATGAATTATTACGTACGCACTCAGCTACAGCCGGAGCTGCGCCTCTGTTTATTAATTTATTATGAATTCCATTCCGGTATGCAAATAGCTAAATGAAGACAAAGAAATAATCTTCAAAGAAGATGCAAAATGTAGAAGCGGTTTTCCAATTCCTCTTGAGTAATAAACGAGCGCTACAAAATAACCATTCCAATTCTTGCAACTCTCATGTGAACGTCACACACCAATGAGCAAGGAACTTTTTTGGCTTTCCCTAATGAGAATGCTAACACCACTGACAGGAGAGAATTAAAAGAAATTGTGTATCTTTTAAATGTTAACATTAAAGTAGTAACATCATTCCCTTATAAAGAGCCCGCACATTAAGGGGGGTAGGACGTCAAACGGGCCAATTTGGAGCAGGAGAGGCACCACACGACATTTTATTTTGTACTGTCTATACTTTTACAAATAAATTCATAAATCCTTGTCAGCATGACCAGGAAGGATTCAGGATTCACACTCGTAGCAGTGGAAGTGCAAAAACATAACAAAATAAATTTTTTTTAGATATGAAATTTCATCATTTTTTCACTTACTGTTGGCTGCATTTGTTGCTATAGGTACATTTTTCTTCACAGGTGAGACAGATTGTTTGATGGAATTTTGCACAGCATACAAACCATACTTACAGCTGTATGAAACTCTAGAGTTTTCCAAATCTATTAAAAACTGTGGTAAAAATTGAGATAATTAACTACAAAATTTGATTTTTTTTGTAAACATAAAGTTTAAAACGTAACAGCTCATTCATTTTTTCATAAATTAAATAGATTCTAGAGTTTCAGACACCTGTAAGTATGGTTTGTATGCTCTGTAAAATTCATCGAACAGTCTCTCTTACTTATGAAGAAAAGTGTACCTATAGCAACAAATGCAGCCAATAGTAAGTGAAAAAATGATAAAATTTCACATGTAAAAAAATTATTTTGTTATGTTTTTGAACTTCCGCTGCTACGAGTGTGAATCCTGAATCCTTCCTGCTCGTGCTGATAAAGTTTTATGAATTTACTTGTAGAAGTATAGACAGTGGAAATTAAAATGTCATGTGGTGTCTCTCCTGCTCCAAGTCGGCCCGTTTGACGTCCTACCCCCCCTAAACAGTTAAAAAAAGTTCTTCACAATACTCATATCGTGCCATTTTTTCTCTCCTTTTTGTGTAAGAAAATTGTAAACGTCTTCCTCAATACACTTCTGACTACACGAAATCACAAGATACAGCTATTTGTCTAGTGGATCAATTTTTCTCGGCGATTTTGAAGAACGCTGTGTGCTTCGAGTCACCAATGAGACAATGCCGTTTCTGCACACTGTTCAGTCTGTCTGTATATCTCTGAGGGTGATTTGGAGCTTAGACCGTGCCATTTTCGTGGCTAGAAGAATGTGAGAAAGGAAAATTATCGACCGAATTGGCGCACACCACAGCCGCATCATCTGGGATTGAAAAGTTTTCGTGAGACAAAAAACACTGAAGATATTTCTGGGAGTGGTCGCCTGTAGTAAACAACAACAGCATATGACAAGTTATGGCTCTTAAGCACCCGGAGCAGAAAGGTACAGAGCTACGTGCTGCGTTCTTACTGGCAATTAGAAGAGGGCTGTATCAAGCTAGACAGTATACATCAAACTCGAACAGTTAATTTGGCCTCTACGAGTACAGTAGGAATACCAGCGCAAACAATAATGCCCCTCAGCACCATGGAGCATTACAGACGGGCCAAGGGAAGACACCTCCGCGTTAAGCAGGAAAGCTGTTGGGAACCTGTGCAGTGTCTGCGTCCCTAGTAAAACATTATTAGACTTGTATCATTTATCCACAATGTAACTTCCTGGCAGATTAAAACTGTGTGCCGGACCGAGACTCGAACTCGGGACCATTGCCTTTCTTGGGTAAGTGCTCTACCATCTGAACTATCCAAGCACGACTCACGACCCGTCCTCACAGCTTTTAATTCCGCCAGTACCTCGTCTCCTACCTTCCAAACTTTACAGAAGCTCTCCTGTGAACCTTGTAGAACTAGACTCCATGAAGAGAGGATATTGTGGAGATATGCCTTAGCCACAGCCTGGGGGATGTTTCCAGAATGAGATTTTCACTCTTCAGTGGAGTGTGGGCTGATCTGAAACCTCCTGGCAGATTAAAACTGTGTGCCGGACCGAGACTCGAACCCGGGACCTTTGCCTTTCGCTGGCAAGTGCTCTACTTGTCCGCGACAGGCAAAGGTTCCGAGTTCGTCCGGCACACAGTTTTAATCTTCCAGGTAGTTTCATAACAGCGCACACTCCGCTGCAGTGTGAAAATTTCATTTATCCACAATGTTTACAAGTCGTCGTTCTTCCGCACCAGCGTCGGTTGTAGCTCACCCGGCTGCGTGTTGGGTTCTAGGTGACATCTGTCCAATCAGCCCAGCGGTCGCTCGTCCGGGAGAAGTTGTTCGTGACCCCGGCGCCACCCGGTTTGCTGGCGAACAGGAGCGGCCATTGCCCAGTACGAAGTGACCTCGCGCTTTCTGCCTGAGTGTCATCAGTCGCACTCCGGATTCCGACGACCCTTGACGAACTCTAGATGATCCATCCACGATGTACCTAGCGTCGGTAGTCATGCGGTCCGTCGATCTCCTCCGTACTGCATGGTAGGTTTCAGCACCTGGAGGTGCCTGAGTGTTGAACAGAAGTGTGGACCCCAAGAGGTCCTGTTGCTGGCTGCTGCGTTGAAGTTCAGTGCTCTCAGCACACTGCAATGTGGTGTTGTCGGAAGACAGTATGTTGTTCCATCACCAGATACTAGGTGGTGTACCGCATGAGGATCCCCAGGTAAATACCACCGTACTGAGTACATCATCAGCTAGTTCATAGAGTATGCTGGAGCACCCATGACATAGATTCAGTACACTACCATAATCATGGAATAGACCGCTAACACTGTGACTGCTATCGATCCCAATGATGAACTCATGATGAGAGCTCGAATTCTAGAGTATTTAACGGAAGCTACCATGATGCTAAGATGTGAGGCTTGGTTTTTAATGATTGCATGTGTCCTCCTTATTCTGCTAACTTCACTTAATAGCCTGTTACTGCTGTGTCAGTTCTTTGATATGCGCTCTTCTGAAACATATTGTGTTTCTTGGGAACATCTTACTAGCTAACGAATGTGCATTTCTCGCTTCCTTTGGCTTTCTGTTGCAGTCCTTTTTCTGCTGAATGTCCGCTCACACTCGGCAGATGGTGTCATAATATGTCGGGAACCGACCCCACTTGTGGTATAACAGTTCACTTGTCTGCCTTTGATGTCGTTGAAATGCCTGTGACAAAGTTAGTAGTTTTTATAAAATGTTTACAATTTCTTTCCCTTGCTGTTGTATGCTTTAACGAATAAAGTGGGCAAGGAGGCACATGAAATAAAATCGGGATCGGTTGCGCCTGAGTCTCTTCACAGACTCTTAACGAGGGCCATAAAATGGTGTGGAGATGGGGAGGTACTAGTGCACATCTCAGGCACTTAGTTCCACCGGTTCAGCAGAGATGTGGATCAGTCATGCCCTCAGCCTGTGTGATGTATAGATTTGGTAACCTCCTACTGTTATAGAGAATAATTTGCAGACTGAGCTCTATCGTGGCAGGATCATCCTTCGTGCTCTTCAGCGCTACCGTAATAGAAGGCAGATTTCAGACTACCTAACAGATCAAAACGAAAATTTCTGCTCCGACACTGACAATGTTGAGTGTTTATGGAAAAAGTTCAAGGCAATCGTAAAATGCGTTTTAGACAGGTACGTGCCGAGTAAAACTGTGAGGGACGGGAAAAACCCACCGTGGTACAACAACAAAGTTAGGAAACTACTGCGAAAGCAAAGAGAGCTTCACTCCAAGTTTAAACGCAGCCAAAACCTCTCAGACAAACAAAAGCTAAACGATGTCAAAGTTAGCGCAAGAAGGGCTATGCGTGAAGCGTTCAGTGAATTCGAAAGTAAAATTATATGTACCGACTTGACAGAAAATCCTAGGAAGTTCTGGTCTTACGTTAAATCAGTAAGTGGCTCGAAACAGCATATCCAGACGCTCCGGGATGATGATGACATTGAAACAGAGGATGACACGCGTAAAGCTGAAATACTCAACACCTTCTTCCAAAGCTGTTTCACAGAGGAAGACCGCACTGCAGTTCCTTCTCTAAATCCTCGCACAAACGAAAAAATGGCTGACATCGAAATAAGTGTCCAAGGAATAGAAAAGCAACTGGAATCACTCAACAGAGGAAAGTCCACTGGACCTGACGGGATACCAATTCGATTCTACACAGAGTACGCCAAAGAACTTGCCCCCCTTCTAACAGCCGTGTACCGCAAATCTCTAGAGGAACGGAGGGTTCCAAATGATTGAAAAAGAGCACAGGTAGTCCTAGTCTTCAAGAAGGGTCGTCGAGCAGATGCGAAAAACTATAGACCTATATCTCTGACGTCGATCTGTTGTAGAATTTTAGAACATGTTTTTTGCTCGAGTATCATGTCGTTTTTGGAAACCCAGAATCTACTATGTAGGAATCAACATGGATCCCGGAAACAGCGATCGTGTGAGACCCAACTCGCTTTATTTGTTCATGAGACCCAGAAAATATTAGATATAGACTCCCAGGTAGATGCTATTTTTCTTGACTTCCGGAAGGCGTTCGTTACAGTTCCGCACTGTCGCCTGATAAACAAAGTAAGAGCCTGCGGAATATCAGACCAGCTGTGTGGCTGGATTGAAGAGTTTTTAGCAAACAGAACACAGCATGTTGTTATCAATGGAGAGACGCCTACAGACGTTAAAGTAACCTCTGGCGTGGCACAGGGGAGTGTTATGGGACCATTGCTTTTCACAATATATATATAAATGACCTAGTAGATAGTGTCGGAAGTTCCATGCGGCTTTTCGCGGATGATGCTGTAGTATACAGAGAACTTGCAGCATTAGAAAATTGTTGCGAAATGCAGGAAGATCTGCAGCGGATAGGCACTTGGTGCAGGGAGTGGCAACTGTCCCTTAACATAGACAAATGTAATGTATTGCGAATACACAGAAAGAAGGATCCTTTATTGTATGATTATATGATAGCGGAACAAACACTGGTAGCAGTTACTTCTGTAAAATATCTGGGAGTATGCGTGTGGAACGATTTGAAGTGGAATGATCATATAAAATTAATTGTTGGTAAGGCGGGTACCAGGTTGAGATTCATTGGGAGAGTGCTTAGAAAATGTAGTCCATCAACAAAGGAGGTGGATTACAAAACACTCGTTCGACCTGTACTTGAGTATTGCTCATCAGTGTGGGATCTGTACCAGATCGGGTTGACGGAGGAGATAGAGAAGATCCAAAGAAGAGCGGCGCGTTTCGTCACAGGGTTATTTGGTAACCGTGATAGCGTTACGGAGATGTTTAATACACTCAAGTGGCAGACTCTGCAAGAGAGGCGCTCTGCATCGCGGTGTAGCTTGCTCGCCAGGTTTCGAGAGGGTGCGTTTCTGGATGAGGTATCGAATATATTGCTTCCCCCTACTTATACCTCCCGAGGAGATCACTAATGTAAAATTAGAGAGATTAGAGCGCGCACGGAGGCTTTCAGACAGTCGTTCTTCCCGCGAACCATACGCGACTGGAACAGGAAAGGGAGGTAATGACAGTGGCACGTAAAGTGCCCTCCGCCACACACCGTTGGGTGGCTTGCGGAGTATAAATGTAGATGTAGAACATTTGGGTGGTGGGTTCATCCACCAAGACGACGCCTAGCGAGCACACTGTGCTTACATCGTGAACAGCTTCTTCCTCCAGGAGTCAGCAATCAACTAAATGGAATGGCCTGTGGTGTATGCTAATATGAACACGACAGTGCATGTCTAAGACCAGTTGAAACTTTCAGTGCCTCTTCACAGAAACGCTCCTTAAAGCTGGCCATGTCCATATGTGGGACAGCCTTGAGCAGCAAAATTTCAACCACCCAGTGGACAGAATTCCCTGGAGGATTCAGGCATGTTACAGAACAATGGATGGAGCAATGTGGTTTTCATTGTCATTCAGCAGCAGATTTAGATATTACTGATTTTGTGAGGTGCCCATTCAGCTGTTTAGCCTACACCTAAGACACTGTAAGTCGGATCCCACGTGACTGACAGGGAAGGGAAGATTCCCATCAGCCGGCCGCTGGTGGCCGAGCGGTTCTGGCGCTACAGTCTGGAACCGCGCGACCGCTACGGTCGCAGGTTCGAATCCTGCTTCGGGCATGGATGTGTGTGTTGTCCTTAGGTTAGTTAGGTTTAAGTAGTTCTAAGTTCTAGGGGACTTATGACCTCAGCAGTTGAGTCCCATAGTGCTCAGAGCCATTTTTTTTTATTCCCATCAAATCATGCAAATTTTAATGAAACACCAATGTCTCAGTGGCTTCAGTTCGATTAAAACACTCGAGCTTTTTATAGCTGTCTCCCCCATAGTCACTGACTACTGGGACTGGTAAGGGGTTCTGCTTGTATAAACGTAATGGCAGCGTCTGGAATCTTCAGGGAGGACCGGAAGGCAGCTTGGGCAGCTCCGTCCTGCGGCGACTGAGTGACGTCATATGGTAGGAGGGGGCGGCGCCACGTTTGAAACCGCCGCCCCTGCGTCCCCACAAGCAGCAAGCGTGCGTCCTGCTTTCTCTCAATGTCCAAAGCCCACCCCCCATGCCATACTAAGTGCGTACCTCTGATCTATGTTAAAACTGTTGCTGTTTATTCTAATTTTGGTGGCTTCTTTGATAACACAGTCCCAGTATGATGGTGTTTGTGCCAATACTCTCGTCTATTCCAGTCGTATTTTATTCCCGTTTCCTAGACGATGTTCAGCATTTCACGATATATGGATTACCGAAGACTCGCAAGGAAAATGTTCCTTTGAGACCTATAGTTAGTGCAATCGGTTCACTCATGTAAAGTATTGCAGAACATCTGGAAGGATTGTTAGCACTCAAACTGGGACACTGCGAACGTCACGTTGTTAATTCGCAGTCATCCGTTGAAACCCTCAGAAAAATAAAGATAGGCCAAAACGACATAATGGTTAATCTGGACGTTGTGGCGCTTTTCGCGAGAGTGCCAGTGGAGGACACGATGGATCTTTTGGCCCAGCAGCTTCCATCTGAGAACGTCAAGCGGTTCTGCCATGCCCCAACGACAACGCACTTTCCGTACTGCAACAAATATCATAAGATGACGGGTGGCACAGCCGTGTGATCCCCACTGTTTCCAGCCATCGTGAACCTTTTCACAGAGCACTTTGAGGAGCAAGTTCTGAACTCTGCGTGGTTGCATTATAATATTACCTTCAATTTTAATTGAAAAATGGTCGGGGATTAGACAGATAGTTTACTGTTCTTACTTGCTTTACTACTACTACACCCGAAGGAAATAATCAACTGAAGTAATTTTGAAGTTAGAATTAAATCATTTCGTGACTGGGAACGTTCTCATTCAAGTTCAGTTGAGTTAAAATCGTTCGTTATTATCTATTCAGAGAAAATACAGATTCCCTTGCCTATCTTTAATGCTTTTTATTAGACTCCTTCCTGAATTTCGTTGAAATTTCAATGGTCAATGCCGAGAAATGTGAGACAGTTGTTAATGGTGTCTCGGGTTGTAGGAGCAGATGAAGATCTCCGCTGGTCGCCAGTAAGCTGCTGCTATTATTTAGAACTTTGTACAAAACCTTCGGTAACTGACCCTGTGCCGTTCAGTTATCATTCCTGTCGACGATGCGTAGCCGGACAGCAGATCACTTCAATCATCTACATCTACATCTACATCTACATCCATACTCCGCAAGCCACCTGACGGTGTGTGGCGGAGGGTACTTTGAGTACCTCTATCGGTTCTCGCTTCTATTCCAGTCTCGTATTGTTCGTGGAAAGAAAGATTGTCCGTATGCCTCTGTGTGGGCTCTAATCTCTCTGATTTTATCCTTATGGTCTCTTCGCTAGATATACGTAGGAGGGAGCAATATACTGCTTGACTCCTCGGTGAAGGTATGTTCTCGAAACTTCAACAAAAGCCTGTACCGAGCTACTGAGTGTCTCTCTTGCAGAGTCTTCCACTGGAGTTTATCTATCATCTCCGTAACGCCTTCGCGATTACTAAATGATCCTGTAACGAAGCGCGCTGCTCTCCGTTGGATATTCTCTATCTCTTCTATCAACCCTATATGGTAGGGATCCCACACCGGTGAGCAGTATTCTAGCAGTTGGCGAACAAGTGTACTGTAACCTACTTCTTTTGTTTTCGGATTGCATTTCCTTAGGATTCTTCCAATGAATCTCTGTCTCGCATGTGCTTTCATATGGTCATTCCATTTTAAATCACTCCTGATGCCTACTCCCAGATAATTTACGGAATTAACTGCTTCCAGTTTCTGACCTGCTATATTGTAGCTAAATGATAAAAGATCTTTCTTTCTATGTATTCGCAGCACATTACACTTGTCTACATTGAGATTCAATTGACATTCCCTGCACCATGCGTCAATTCGCTGCAGATCCTCCTGCATTTCAGTACAATTTTCCATCGTTACAACCTCTCGATATACTACAGCATCATCCGCAAAAAGCCTCAATGAACTTCTGATGTTATCCACAAGGTCATTTATATATATTGTGAATAACGACGGTCCTACGATACTCCCCTGCGGCTCACCTGAAATCACTCTTACATCAGAAGACTTCTCTCCATTGAGAATGACATGCTGCGTTTTGTTATCTAGGAACTCTTCAATCCAATCACACAATTGGTTCAAATGGCTCTGAGCAATATGGGACTTAACATCTATGGTCATCAGTCCCCTAGAACTTAGAACTACTTAAACCTAACTAACCTAAGGACATCACACACAACACCCAGCCATCACGAGGCAGAGAAAATCCCTGACCCCGCCGGGAATCGAACCCGGGAACCCGGGCGTGGGAAGCGAGAACGCTACCGCACGACCACGAGATGCGGGCTCACACAATTGGTCTGATAGTCCATATACTCTTACTTTGTTCATTAAACGACTGTGGGGAACTGTATCAAACGCCTTTCGGAAGTCAAGAAACACGGCATATGCCTGGGAACCCGTGTGTATGGCCCTCTGAGTCTCGTAGACGAATAGCGCGAGCTGGGTTTCACACGATCGTCGTTTTAGAAACCCATGCTCATACCTACAGAGTAGATTTCTAATCTCCAGAAAAGTCATCATACTCGAACATAATATATGTTCCAAAATGTTACAACTGATCGACGTTAGAGATGTAAGTCTATAGTTCTGTACATCTGTTCGACGTCCCTTCTTGAAAACGGGGATGACCTGTGCCCTTTTCGAATCTTTTGGAACGCTACGCTCTTCTAGAGACCTATGGTACATCGGTAAAAACATCTCCTGATATATCCTAAGACCGTGTGCAGATTGCCCCCCCCCTCTCCCCCCCCCCCTCCACCGCCTTCCCGCTACTCCTCTCCGCGACTGGATGTGTACGTCACATCGTAGCATTCAAGTACTGCACTTCAGGGAAGTATTCGAGGCACTAGAGAACATGTAACAAATTATATTGTTCTAAAAGCATGCTATGTCACGACATAAGTATGTTTATGACGAAACACACAGTCACTGCCCGATTATAAGCTTATCATCTAGCCCTTTTGTTTGATTGTTATCACAATCTTCAACAGCTGATACGTGACGGTGTAGAGAACCATTGTTTCTTGTCGCAGACGTTTTTACTACCAATAAAGGAGAATATGACCAGCTTCATCCTACGCTCTAAGCCATGTAGAACTCGAAGAACCAAAGCTGGGCAAAGTTTTAAGTTGAAATCCTTCTGTTAAAAAACACCTTTCATATTAAATATCACAATGCGAGTTGCAAACTAGTAAAGAGAGCAAAGACTTTGTTGGCACTACATGAAATGTATTCCCATTTGCTAATATAGTTAACAATCATTGCGTAATGGAATGACAACAATGAAAATTTCTGTCGGACTTGTACTCGAATCCGGATTTCGCGCTCATCGCGAGCGGTCAAAAAAATGGTTCAAATGGCTCTGAGCTCTATGGGACTTAACATCTGAGGTCATCAGTCCCCTAGAAGTTAGAACTACTTAAGCCTAACTAACCTAAGGACATCACACACATCCATGTCCTAGGCAGGATTCGAACCTGCGACCGTAGCAGCAGCGCGGTTGCAGACTGTAGCGCCTAGAACCGCTCGGCCACTCCGGCCAGCGCGAGCGGTCACATTACTACTAGGCTACCCGAGCACGCTTCATTGTCAGACCCAAACTTCCATGCGCTGCAACCATGTGGGAGACGTTTTGTTGAAAATCGCTTGTCTGCTGCCGGTAGATAAATACACTGACACTGGGGAAGCGACTTTCAATTAAAATGCCTCCCCTGTAAGAGAATATACATAATGGATGTACGAATCCAGATGGTAGACACATGGTTGACAACATATGTAAGTTTCGATCTGCACGTGAAGCGCGCTCGGATAGCCTCATGGTAAGGCGATCTCTCGCAATAAGCGGGAAATACGAGCAAGAGCCAAAGACCAGCGCAAGTTTTCAGTGTCGTCGTTCCAATATGCAGCTGACTGCTGTCACATACACCCTATTTTTCAGCCCGTATAACAACGCAGTTTATCGACCATGAATGAAGAAATAGAGCAGGCGAATGTCACAGGCTTTCTTTTATTTACTTCCTCATTGCTTCTTCAATGTGTAGACTGAACAGTAGCGCGAAAGACTACATCCCTGTCTTACACCATTTTTAATCCGAGCACTTTGATCTTTTTTTGCACTCTTATTATTCCCTCTTGGCTCTTGTACATGTTGTACAGGGTGTTTCAAAAATGACCAGTATATTTGAAACGGCAATAAAAACTAAACGAGCAGCGATAGAAATACACCGTTTGTTGCAATATGCTTGGGACAACAGTACATTTTCAGGCGGACAAACTTTCGAAATTACAGTAGTTACAATTTTCAACAACAGATGGCGCCGCAAGTGATGTGAAAGATATAGAAGACAACGCAGTCTGTGGGTGCGCCATTCTGTACGTCGTCTTTCTGCTATAAGTGTGTGCTGTTCACAACGTGCAAGTGTGCTGTAGACAACATGGTTTATTCCTTAGAACAGAGGATTTTTCTGGTGTTGGAATTCCACCGCCTAGAACACAGTGTTGTTGCAACAAGACGAAGTTTTCAACGGAGGTTTAATGTAACCAAAGGACCGAAAAGCGATACAATAAAGGATCTGTTTGAAAAATTTCAACGGACTGGGAACGTGACGGATGAACGTGCTGGAAAGGTAGGGCGACCGCGTACGGCAACCACAGAGGGCAACGCGCAGCTAGTGCAGCAGGTGATCCAACAGAGGCCTCGGGTTTCCGTTCGCCGTGTTGCAGCTGCGGTCCAAATGACGCCAACGTCCACGTATCGTCTCATGCGCCAGAGTTTACACCTCTATCCATACAAATTTCAAACGCAGCAACCCCTCAGCGCCGCTACCATTGCTGCACGAGAGACATTCGCTAACGATATAGTGCACAGGATTGATGACGGCGATATGCATGTGGGCAGCATTTGGTTTACTGACGAAGCTTATTTTTACCTGGACGGCTTCTTCAATAAACAGAACCGGCGCATATGGGGAACCGAAAAGCCCCATGTTGCAGTCCCATCGTCCCTGCATCCTCAAAAAGTACTGGTCTGGGCCGCCATTTCTTCCAAAGGAATCATTGGCCCATTTTTCAGATCCGAAACGATTACTGCATCACGCTATCTGGACATTCTTCGTGAATTTGTGGCGGTACAAACTGCCTTAGACGACACTGCGAACACCTCGTGGTTTATGCAAGATGGTGCCCGGCCACATCGCACGGCCGACGTCTTTAATTTCCTGAATGAATATTTGGATGATCGTGTGATTGCTTTGGGCTATCCGAAACATACAGGAGGCGGCGTGGATTGGCCTCCCTATTCGCCAGACATGAACCCCTGTGACTTCTTTCTGTGGGGACACTTGAAAGACCAGGTGTACCGCCAGAATCCAGAAACAATTGAACAGCTGAAGCAGTACATCTCATCTGCATGTGAAGCCATTCCGCCAGACACGTTGTCAAAGGTTCCGGGTAATTTCATTCGGAGACTACGCCATATTATTGCTACGCATGGTGGATATGTGGAAAATATCGTACTATAGAGTTTCCCAGACCGCAGCGCCATCTGTTGTTGAAAATTGTAACTACTGTAATTTCGAAAGTTTGTCTGCCTGAAAATGTACTGTTGTCCCAAGCATATTGCAACAAACGGTGTATTTCTATCGCTGCTCGTTTAGTTTTTATTGCCGTTTCAAATATACCGGTCATTTTTGAAACACCCTGTATATTACTTGCATTTCTCTATGGGTAACCCGTATTTTCCTCAGAATTTTGAACATGTTGCACCATTTGTAACTGCCTAACGCTTTCTCCAGGTTGGCAATTTCTATGAACGTGTCTTGATTGTCGGCAGCAACGTCAGAATTGCTTCTCTGACGCCTTTACCTTTCCTAGAGCCAAACTGATCGTCATCTAACTTATCCTCAATTTTCTTTTCCATTCTTCTGTATATTATTCTTGTCAGTAGCTTGGATGCATGGGCTTCCAAGTTGATTGTGCGATAATTATCTCATTTGTCAACTCTTGCAGTCTTTGGAATTGTGTGAATGACTTTTTCCGAAAGTCAGATGGTGTATCGCCAGACTCACACATTGTACACACCAACGTGAATAGTCGTTTTGTTGCCACTTGCCCTAATGATTTTAAAAATTCAGATGGAATATTATCTATCCCTTATCCCTTATTTGATTTTAAGTCTTCCAAAACTCTTTTGAAGTTCTGATTGTAATACTGGATCCACTATCTCTTCTATATCGTCTGTTTCCACCTATCCGCTCTCTCTTCTGCATTTGACAGTGGAATTCCCGTCGCACTCTTAATGTTACCACCCCTGCTTTTAATTTCACCAAAGCTTGTTTTGACTTTGCTATATGCTGAGCCATTCCTTCTGAAAATAATTTCTTTTTCGATTTTTCTCATTTTTCATGGATCCATTTAGTTTTAGCTTCCTGCACTCCTTGTTTATTTCATTCCTCAGTCGCTTATAGTTGTGTATTCCTGAATTTACCTGAACATTTTTGTCCTTCCTTCTTTCATCGATCAGCTGAAGTATTTCTTCTGTTACCCCTGGTTTCTTCACAGGTACCTTCTTTGTACCTACCTTTTTCTTTCCGTGCTTGCGCTTTTTAGAGATGTCCATTCCTCTTCAACTGCACTGACTCCTGAGCTATTCCTTATCGCAGTTCCTATAGCCTTAGAGAACTTCAAGCGTATCTCTCCATTCCTTAGTATTTTCGTATCACACTTCTTTCCGAACTGATTCTTCCTTACTAATCTCTTAAACTTCCGCCTACTCTTCATCATTACTACACTGCGATCTGAGTCTACTTTTGCTCTCGGGTACACCTTACAATCCAGTATCTGATTTCGGAATCTCTGCTTGATTATGATGTAATCTACTGAAATCTTCCCTTGTCTCCCGCCTTTCCCAAGTATAGCTTTTCCTCTTCTTGTGATTCTTGAACGGAGTATTTGCTACTACTAGCTGAAATTTACTGCAGAACTCAATTAGTCTTCCTTCTTTCTCATTCCTAGTATCAATCCCATATTTTCCCGTAACCCTTTTTTCTACTCCTTCCCCCTCAACCACATTCCAACCCCCCATGACGATTACATTTTCATCTCCCTTTACACACTCCATTACCCTTTCAATATGCTCATATACTTTCTCTATCCCTTCACCGCAGCTGAACTACCGTTGCCGGTTTACTGTCGATTCTGATGAGAACAACCCTATGACTGAAATGCTCACACTAGCCCACTTTCTGCCATACCTTCCTATTCATAACGAATCCTGCTCCTGTTATACCATTTTCTGCTGCTGTTGACATTACCCTTACTCATCTGACGATAAATCCTTGTCTTCTTTCCATTTCACTTCACTGACCCTCACTATATCTAGACTGAGCCTTTGTATTACCCTCCTAAGATTTCCTAGCTTTCATGCCATGTTCATGCTTCTGACATCGACACTCCGACTCGTAGAACATCATCCTTTCGTTGGTTATTCACTCTTTTTCTCATGGTCACCAGCCCCTTGGCAGTCCCCTCCTGGAGATTTGAATGGGGACTATTCTGGACTCTTTTGCCAATTGAGGGATCATCATGACACTTTTTCCATTGCAGGTCACATGTCCTGTGGATACACATTAAGTGACTTTATTGCATTAGTTTCTATTGCATTCTATATCATCGTGCCGTCGATCATGGCTGAGTCTTCTACCTTTAATGGCAGTTTCACATCCACGTGTAACTTGCAAGAGGGGAGATCATAGTGTTCAGCGTATGGCTCTTGCACACTGCATTGCATCTGCAGCAGCAGTCTGAGCAGCAGTTAGCATCATAGTGACGCAGTGAGCTGTTAAAAGTCGGTTACTTCAAGGACAGCCCCGAGCCTGACGCCCTGAGGCGTGCAATCCATACAGCCCAAATTACCGCCATTTGCGACGTCAGAGGTGTCAAACGAGAGCTCACTGTAGGGCAGGGAGGAGGCCTGTCGTGTTTTCAAAGCTGGTTCTGCCTCGGTGGCAGTGACAGCCGTGTGTTGGTTAGAAGGAGGCCAGCTGACGGCTTGCAACCAGCCTGTCTGCAACCTAGACACGTACTGGACCTACACCTGGAGTTATGGTCTCGGGTGTGATTTCGTATGACAGTAGGAGCACTCTCGTGATTAGCAAATGACGCACCCTGACTGAAAATTTGTATGTCAATCCTGTGATTCGACCTGTTGTGCTACCATCATGAATAGCGTTCTGGGGAATGTTTTCCAACAGGATAACGCTAGGTCAAATAACGCTGTTGTAACTGTGCATGCTGCACAGAGTCGATATTTTGTCTTGGTCTGCTCGATCTGATTCCAATCCAGTACATATGGGACATCATCGGACGACATCTCCAGCGTCATCCACAACCAACATTAACTTGACTACGGAAGTGCAACAGGCATGAAACTCCATCCTAAAAAACGGCCTAGAGCACCTGTACAATACAATGCATTCAATCACGCCACTAAATGTTCCTACGGAGGACATTATAGCGAATGTGGAGGCAGGAATCCGTTTGTTATCATGGAATTCTGGGGATGAAATCAGGACTGAAACAGCCAGAATATTACGCCAAACGAAACCGCCTACCAGCAATTTGTCTCAAGCGGAAAGGAGGGCACTGAGGGGGGTCAATGCGGATAAGAGCGTTATTGTACTTGCAGCTGATAAAGGAAATGCTACTGTTTTTCTGAACACCGAAGATTATCACAAGAAGATTAGTGACCTTTTGGATCTCACTACGTATAAAAAGCTTCAGAAGGACCCTATAACCAAAATTTTGACAAATACCAATCAACTGGTAAAACAATCTTCTCTTTCTTCGGATGATAAAAAACAACTCTGCAAAACGGAAGCTTATCCAGCCAGACTTTATGGACTCCGAGATATGTGTTACGCGTCGAGCAGCTCGTGACCTTGATTGGGACTTTGAATTTTTCGCTGCCTCTGCTACAGCGTCCTATATATTTATTTAGCTCGTGTTGCAGAAAATGTGGTTTTGCTACTTCCGGTTGCGCAAGATAACAGCTGATAAGGACTGGCCCGCTGCTCGCGCGTTAGAGTCAGTCTTCCAGCAGCAGCCGACAGTGCAACAACACGTCCTAACCGCCGTCTGCTTCACGTCTGCTGTGCAGCGAGCTACCTTAATTTAAGTATTAACTATATTTTTCTTACTCGTCATTTCTTCTACCGTGTGTTTTTGCTTTTAGGAAGCTTTAATTGTCGAGTGCTATTAATAGTGTTCCATAGATTTCGTGTTTGTTTTGAATACAGTCAGAGAGAGTCCCTTTAGTCAGCCATAGTGCCAGTAGTGCTAGTGTTTGTTTTCAATACAGTCCACAGACAGGTAGTGCTATTTTCATTGTTTTCTACAAGAAGTGTCTAGCATTTACAGTTTAGTCAACTATCAGCCGCCTTTAGTGAATTAGCAGTCTAGTTAAAAGTTGATTAACTCTCTACAGTAAATTGATTTCTTAGGATGGATAGGATGTGTGACTGCTGTGTACGGACGCAGGAGGAGCTGGCCACTGTTCGCGAACAGCTGAACGTGTTGATGGCCGCGGTCAGCCGTCTTCAGGCTGCTGCCTCGGAGTGTAGCGGCAGTGGGGAGTCTGGTGCGTCGCATAGTACTCCCCAGGTGTTACATGCTTCACCCACTGTCCCTGCTGTCGAGACATCTTCGCGGGTACCGGGCGCGGTTGGGCCACCGTCTCCCCAAGGGGAGTGGCGGGTTCAGCGGCGTTCGCGGCGCACGAGGCGGAGGGTAAATGTGGAGGCTGGCCGTGTGGCATCGCCCGCTCTGCCTGTGAGTGGACATGTGGCTGCTCCTTCAGCAAGGTCACGGGGGGAGGGGTTTATTAGTGATTGGGAGCTCCAACGTTAGTCGGGCGATGGAGCCCCTTAGGGAAATAGCGGAAAGGTCGGGGAAGAAGGCCAGTGTTCACTCTGTCTGCTTGCCGGGGGGTCTCATCCGAGATGTGGAGGAGGCCCTGCCGGCGGCGATAGAGAGCAGTGGGTGCACCCGATTGCAAATTGTTGCTCATGTCGGCATCAATGACTCATGCCGTCTGGGTTCAGAGGTCATCCTCAGTTCGTACAGGCGGTTGGCGGAATTGGTGAAGGCGGAAAGCCTCGCTCGCGGGGTGGAATCAGAGCTAACTATTTGTAGTATCGTTCCCAGAACCGATCGTGGTCCTCTGGTTTGGAGCCGATTGGAAGGCTTAAACCAGAGGCTCAGACGATTCTGCGGAGGTCTGGGGTGCAAATTTCTCGACCTCCGCTATCGGGTGGAGAAATGTAGGGTCCCCCTGAATAGGTCAGGCGTGCACTACACGCCGGAAGCGACTACAAGGGTAGCGGAGTACGTGTGGAGTGCACATGGGGGTTTTTTAGGTTAGAGAATTCCCCCCCCCCCCCTAGGCCCGACAAAACGCCTCCTGAGACGCGGCAAGGTAGGAGTAGGCAAAATGCAACAGGGAATAACAATATTAATGTGCTAATAGTAAACTGCAGGAGCGTCTATAGAAAGGTCCCAGAACTGCTCTCATTAATAAACGGTCACAACGCCCATATAGTACTAGGGACAGAAAGTTGGCTGAAACCAGACGTAAACAGTAATGAAATCCTAAACTCAGATTGGAATGTATACTGCAGAGACAGGCTGGACAGTGAAGGGGGAGGCGTGTTTATAGCGATAAGAAGTGCAATAGTATCGAAGGAAATTGACGGAGATCCGAAACGTGAAATGATTTGGGTGAAGATCATGGTTGAAGCAGGCTCAGACATGGTAATTGGATGTCTCTATAGGCCCCCTGGCTCAGCAGCTGTTGTGGCAGAGCACCTGAAGGAAAATTTGGAAAATATTTCGAGTAGATTTCCCCACCATGTTATAGTTCTGGGTGGAGATTTTAATTTGCCGGTTATAGACTGGGAGACTGAAACGTTCATAACGGGTGGCAGGGACAAAGAACCCAGTGAAATTTTTTTAAGTGCTTTATCTGAAAACTACCTTGAGCAGTTAAACAGAGAACCGACTCGTGGCGATAACATATTAGACCTTCTGGGGACAAACAGACCCGAACTATTTGAAACAGTTAACGCAGAACAGGGAATCAGGGATCATAAAGCGGTTACGGCATCGATGAGTTCAGCCGTAAATAGAAATATTAAAAAAGGTAGGAAGATTTTTCTGTATAGCAAAAGTGACAAAAAGTAGATTACAGAGTACCTGACGGCTCAACACAGAAGTTTTGTCTCAAGTACAGATAGTGTTGAGGATCAGTGGACAAAGTTCAAAACCATCGTACAATATGCGTTCGATGAGGATGTGCCAAGAAAGATCGTAAGAGATGGAAAAGAGCCACCGTGGTACAACAACCGAGTTAGAAAACTGCTGCGGAAGCAAAGGGAACTTCAGAGCAAACATAAACACAGCCAAAGCCTTGCAGACAAACAAATATTACACGAAGCGAAATGTAGTGTGAGGAGGGCTATGCGAGAGGCGTTCAATGAATTCGAAAGTAAAGTTCTATGTACTGACTTGGCAGAAAATCCTAAGAAATTTTGGTCTTACGTCAAAGCGGTAGCCGGCCGCGGTGGCCGTGCGGTTCTGGCGCTGCAGTCCGGAACCGCGAGGCTGCTACGGTCGCAGGTTCGAACCCTGCCTCGGGCATGGGTGTATGTGATGTCCTTAGGTTAGTTAGGTTTAAGTAGTTCTAAGTTCTAGGGGACTTATGAGCTAAGATGTTGAGTCCCATAGTGCTCAGAGCCATTTGAACCATTCAAAGCGGTAGGTGGATCAAAACAAAATGTTCAGACACTCTGTGACCAAAATGGTACTGAAACAGAGGATGACAGACTAAAGGCCGAAATACTAAATGTCTTTTTCCAAAGCTGTTTCACAGAGAAACACTGCACTGTACTTCCTTCTCTAGATTGTCGCACAGATGACAAAATGGTAGATATCGAAATAGACGACAGAGGGATAAGGAAACAATTAAAATCGCTCAAAAGAGGAAAGGCCGCTGGACCTGATGGGATACCAGTTCGATTTCACACAGAGTACGTGAAGGAACTTGCCCCCCTTGTTGCAGCGGTGTACCGTAGGTCTCTAGAAGAGCGTAGCGTTCCAAAGGATTGTAAAAGGGCACAGGTCATCCCCGTTTTCAAGAAGGGACGTCGAACAGATGTGCAGAACTATAGACATATATTTCTAACGTCGATCAGTTGTAGAATTTTGGAACACGTATTATGTTCGAGTATAATGACTTTTCTGGAGACTAGAAATCTACTCTGTAGGGATCAGCATGGGTTTCGAAAAAGACGGTCTTGTGAAACCCAGCTCGCGCTATTCGTCCATGAGACTCAGAGGGCCATAGACACGGGTTCACAGGTAGATGCCGTGTTTCTTGACTTCCGCAAGGCGTTCGATACAGTTCCCCACAGTCGTTTAATGAACAAAGTAAGAGCATGTGGACTATCAGACCAATTGTGTGATTGGATTGAGGAGTTCCTAGATAACAGAACGCAGCATGTCATTCTCAATGGAGAGAAGTCTTCCGAAGTAAGAGTGATTTCAGGTGTGCCGCAGGGGTGTGTCATAGGACCGTTGCTATTCACAATATACATAAATGGCCTGGTGGATGACATCGGAAGTTCACTGAGGCTTTTTGTAAATGATGCTGTGGTGTATCGAGAGGTTGCAACAATGGAAAATTGTACTGAAATGGAAGGGATCTGCAGCGAATTGACGCATGGTGCAGGGAGTGTCAATTGAATCTCAATGTAGACAAGTGTTATGTGCTGCGAATACGTAGAAAGATAGATCCCTTATCATTTAGCTACAAAATAGCAGGTCAGCAACTGGAAGCAGTTAATTCCATAAATTATCTGGGAGTAGGCATTAGGAGTGATTTAAAATGGAATGATCATATAAAGTTGATCGTCGGTAAAGCAGATGCCAGACTGAGATTCATTGGAAGAATCCTAAGGAAATGCAATCCGAAAACAAATGAAGTAGGTTAGAGTACGCTTGTTCGCTCACTGCTTGAATACTGCTCAGCAGTGTGGGATCCGTACCAGATAGGGTTGATAGAAGAGATAGAGAAGATCCAACGGAAAGCAGCGCGCTTCGTTACAGGATCATTTAGTAATCGCGAAAGCGTTACGGAGATGATAGATAAACTCCAGTGGAAGACTCTGCAGGAGAGACGCTCAGTAGCTCGGTACGGGATTTTGTTGAAGTTTCGAGAACATACCTTCACCGAGGAGTCAAGCAGTATATTGCTCCCTCCTACGTATATCTCGCGAAGAGTCCAGGAGGATAAAATCAGAGAGATTAGAGCCCACACAGAGGCATACCGAGAATCCTTCTTTCCACGAACAATACGAGACTGGAATAGAAGGGAGAACCGATAGAGGTACTCAGGGTACCCTCCGCCACAGAGTCAGGTGGCTTGCGGAGTATCGATGTAGATGTAGAGGTACATAAACCACAGGTCCCGTTGAGACCGATTGTGAGTGCCATAGGATTTCCAACACAAGAGGTGGCCAGATATCTGCCTTCTTGCTGCAACCATACACTGGCAGAACAGACAGTTACATCAAAAACTCGGCGCATTTTATTGAAAAACTGAGGGAGATTAACGTCAGCCCAAGCTATATTCTTGTGAGCTTCGGTGTAGTGTCATTGTTTGCCATGATGCCTGTAAACGAAACTATTTCATATATAGCAGATATTCTTACGACTGAAAAAATGGTTCAAATGGCTCTGAGCACTATGCGACTTAACTTCTGAGGTCATCAGTCCCCTAGAACTTAGAACTACTTAAACCTAACTAACCTCACACACATCCATGCCCGAGGCAGGATTCGAACCTGCGACCGTAGCGGTCGCTCGGCTCCAGACTGTAGCGTCTAGAACCGCACGGCCACTCCTGCCGGCCTTTTACGACTGACATAGTGACTTTATTTAAACACTGCCTGACGACAACTTATTTCCAATATAACAAGTTTTGCGAACAGATCGACGGGAAGCACTCTCAGCCCAGTCGTTGCCAATTTACTTATGGAGATCTTCGAGCAGCGAGCGCTTCAGACTGCCAGTAAAAAGCCAGCTAAATGGTAGCGCTATGTTGATGACACATTTGTAGTGTGGACTCATGGTGAAGAAGAGTTGGATGTCTCCTTCGTGCATCTGAACAGTATTAACACGAAGATACAGTTTACGATGGAGAAAGAGAGCAACGGTCAACTCAGTTTCCTGGACGCATCGGTAATTAAACGGGTGGATGGGACGCTGGGCCACAAGGTATATAGAAAGAACACTCACACGGATCGATACCTCCACAAGGAATCTAACCATCATCCTAGGCAAAAAAGAGGTGACATGAAAACCTTGGTGGACAGAGACAGCAAAAACTGCGAGCCGGCTTACTTACAAGATTAACTAAATCACTTACAGTCAGCCTTCATGAAAAACGGATATACCAGCAAGGAAATTGATCGAGCCCTTGTAACCTCCCCCTCACTTGTCGACCTTAATGACTGAAAAATTAAACCGCGTGTACCTAATGGAGATTTTGGAAAAGCAATCGTCACCGAAGTTAATCTGTCGGTAAAGAGGGAGGAAAGGGGTACATCTAAATGAAAGGAAAAATGCAAATGAAACTGGTGGAAATTAATTTTGAAAAGGGGTAAAGTAAATAAAGAAAGTAAATGTGCGGCCGTTACGTTAACAATTAACTAGCGGTAATTAGATATTTGAGATTTGGGGGAAATTACGGTCGCCAGTCCTATGGACAATTACTATAGTAACTGAAAAAGAAAGGTTATTACACATATAATTAGCACTAGAAGCGTGGCAACTGAAGGTTGACACGTGTTGTGTGAAAACTGAAAGTTTGTCAGAAGTAATAAATTTCGCTACACTCTGACTTAATTTAGCAAAAAAATTAATAAAACCGGAAAATTGAAAGTTAATTTAGTGACTGAAATTAATAGTGAACTTTGTTTCTGAAGCACTTCGAAATTCAATAAAATAAGGTTAGTCTTGGGCAACCTCAACAAACATTTCAAAAGCTACTTGAATCTATGCAATTTAGAAATAAGAGGTTTAACTTTGAACTTGAATTAAATGATTCTGAACATTTAACAATAGTGAAATTTAGTACGTACCAAGCTGAGCTGCAGTCATAGGTAAGCTAAAATATGGTAACAAAACTTGCACCCTTCATTTGTGCTTGTGTAATCTAAATATTGTAGCCAGCTATGAATACTTTAACTGAACTTTGAAATTAAATCAGTGAAATGGAATGATATTACTTTAATGCTGGCGTATGAATTTCAACGACACTCGGGTTCATTCCAGAAAAGGAAGGGACCCTGCTTGGTGATGCAATTGGGACAATGAGCAACAAAGGTTCATGCCAAGTTGCTGTATTTTGTGATGCAACAGTTTTAAAAGCTGAAGTCTGCCATACAGTTCTATAACTTTACGTGCTTCCAGTCTTCCTTGTTGGTTGATTGAAGGTTTGAAGCCGTCGATCGAGGAGGTGGCGACAGTCACTCATTGTCGGCCGTCGCTGTTGCAGAAGCTGGATGTTGGCGCGCCTTCTTCTCGACACGGTCACCAGGCGAAACGGGCTCTTGATGTGCGCCAGCTAATGCTTCCCGTCCGCGACACCGTGTCAGAAACTATCATAGCAAGTCAAGCGCAATTACATGCTGTCCAACCCCGAAAGCGCGGCAACTCGCGGGAGCGTCACACAACACACCTGCTCCACTGCCCTCCTCCAGCCAGACCCTCTCTGCTCAGCACGCGCTCCACGCGGCATAGGTAACACTACCAAAGATCCTAAACACTTTCGTTCTCCACACGACCTATCGATGTATTCGTTCGATAGCATAGTTTTCCCTAGGCAAGACCCAGCGTAAAATACAAATAATATTTACAAAACAAACGAATTATGCATCGACATATATATATATATATATATATATATATATATATATATATATATATACAAATAGTAAAACAATTACAATATATAAAGACACAGAAATGTCATATCTTGAGGTAACAAAACAAGGAAAAAAAATTCTAGTACAAATACCCGCTTAGCCGAACATAAAAGAAACTGTCGCTTAGGACATATCGAAAAATCGGCCGTAGCTGAGCATGTTTCTCGAGATGGGAAGCACGAAATTAAATTTAATGAGACAAGCGTTCAAGCACGAATATCCCATTTTCATGCGTGCATGTATAGAGAAGCTATAGAGATTCACAAACACCATAACAATTTTAATAGAAAAGAGGAAGTTTTAAAGTTAGACTAAATATGGATGTCGACGTTGCGACAGCAGAATGATAATCGGTTACTCTTAATCGAGAATGATGGCGCCTACCTAAGATAGGCATACCGCTGGCATCACGTGACGAATGGTGGTGCCATCTATGCGCTCTATAAATGCGAGAGTACATGGAGCCTCAGTGGCAGTAGCCGGACGACCTCTGAAGATGTCTCCCGCAGATGGGGACGAAACGTTAGGTGGAAATTTTATACATCGAACACGGCCTCTCAGCCCAGAAGTATCAACTGAAGACAACACCGGCCGTGAAAGCCTACATTGTCTGACAATGCATTGAAGTTTTCGTGCTCCTATTCAACATTCTGGAGGTTAGTCCCGTTATTAATGTATCAGCATTTCAGCTTTTCATTGGCTTATCTGGTGCGTGCATTAACCTGTGACCCTCCAGTATTAAAGAATTAAATTTGTTACCTAGACAGACGTATTCCCAAACATCATTACTCTACATTCATTGTTTTTTCGTGTTCCGATTTTTTTTCCTTCAGTAAACTGCCATGCCCATGTCCACTGGCGGAGTGCTGCCACTTGCCTGTATTTTGCGTCACGGAGTCTTGTTAGGTGACATGAATGTCCGTCACCTGGGGTCACGCCGAGTCGGCGGGACTTTGGATGTAAAGGCAGCCGCTAAGTACTGTGCGGAGAAACTGACGCCCCCGCTAGCAGCGGCGCGGCGCGGCGCGGTTATTATTTGGCGAGGCATTATCTTTATGGCGTCACGGGCCATTTCACAGCGAGCCGCGGCGCTATCGTGACTGCCGTCTGGGGGAATCTTAGAAACACGGGAAGGCACGGGACGCGACGGGCGGAGTCGGCGGTCAGGGTATCTGCCGCCGAGCGGGCGTCGCCCTGCGGCGCGGCGTGCAGCGAGCGTACCAACACCCCAGCACTCCCTCCCCCCACACACGACTCTCCAAACACTCTCTTTCCTTCCCGAGTGCCACTGTGGCTCCACTCCGCAGGGCGCTTGGTTTTTAATTGTTTTATTTTCTCACTGGCACCAATGATAACCAGGCAACCGTACGAAGTTCTCCACCACCGATGTGATTCATATTGACTGTGTGTGCAGTGAATGACTCGGGCTTTAACATGTGCGAACAGGAAAATGCAAATCACAACCGTTTTCGAAAAAACGAGTTTGAAAATTTTAGGCATTGTTATTTGCTTTATACCATCAGTCTTTCCAACGAATCCGCAGTCCAGCTGGTAAACCGATGGTTTTATAAATAGGAAGTCCCAGGATCGAATGTCACAGCCGGTACAACACATTTTTTTATTTTTGCATAATTCTAACAACAGATTGATTATAACTGTGGAAATTATCAATATTTAATGATTCATTTATTGTTGTCATTATCATTATCTTTTAAAAAAACAGAAAGAAATTTCACGGGGGGGGGGGGGGACTAAATATAAAAACAGGATACACAGAACTTTCAATCACATCGGTTTTAGCCATTTTATTCTATTATTGTATCTAGATTTGTGAAAAATATTCAAATGGCGTCCAGGTGCTCAGGATAAATTACGTGGAAGGACTGGACTACGGTACAGATAAACATCATTCACCGTTTCTGATACATTTATTGCAAAATATCATAAAGTTCAAACATCATGTTTTACAACAGGCACGCTTTCTGAATGTACCCAACGGCTATTGTCACATAGCAAATTTAAAGTGGACTGAATTCAACGAGGATACATGGCACTTAAATTAAACTTGAACAAGAACTAACGGTATTTACTCTAATTTTGAGTTTACACGTTTAGGAAATAATGGAAAATACGTCAGTGCCAACATGCGGTGTAATTATTCTGATAAAAATGAACCTGCTGGCCTTCTAGATACTTATACCTCAATTCAGATCTACAAACTGAGTCCCGACTACTGTGAAACTGAGAGCATGATGGGCAATAAGGACAATTATTTATAAATGAATCCCATTCATATATTGTCTCTACATGTAAAATATCCTTTGATTAAGAAATATTGGCCAGCGCCACTTAATTAAACCTTAAAGAAAATTTATCAACACAACGAACGGCTAACCGTGGCTCTTCAAAAATTTAAACCTGGCCGGCGCCAGGTAATAAAATTTCTGCAAATTTAACAATTTAGGCAACGGGGATCCTCCGCCTTACAAATCATTAGCCTAACAATGTGAAACCCTTACTTACATTAATTAAAACACAAAATAGGATAATATCACTTTAAAAATATTACAGTTGTTGTTACTGAAGCCCATAACAAGGTTACATAACTTAATTTTCTGTGACGTGAAGTGATGGAGGAGATGGCACGCCCAGCAAAGATAATGTCGTCAGCCAATGCATGCAGGCAGCCAATCTTCAAGAGAGCTTTGGGGCCAACAGGTGCAGAGTTCTATGCGTATGTCACAATACAAGTGAGACTGGAACAAACTAAGGCAGCTTCGCCGGCCGGTGTGGCCGAGCGGTTCTAGGCGCTACAGTCTGGAACCGCGCGACTACTACGGTCGCAGGTTCGAATCCTGCCTCAGGCATGGATGTGTGTGATGTCCTTAGGTTAGTTAGGTTTAAGTAGTTCTAAGTTCTAGGGGACTGATGACCTCAGAAGTTAAGTCCCATAGTGCTGAGAGCCATTTGCACCAAGGGAGCTTCTAAGTTGAGGCACCTCTAGCCCCTTCCACAATGTCGTGTAATCGGGTGTTCAGTCAGGCACCATCTTCACAAAAGTCGACAATTCTTTGCACAAGGAGTCACCAATGCGTATTTAATGTGATGTAGTAATTGAATATTTCAATACTCTATCCGGATTCTGATATCCAACAATTGGAACCTGATAGTTATTGGGACTTAATACCATTTACTGCTGCTCTCACGTAACTGGACTTGTGTCAGAGCACTGAATAAGGACATTGCCACGATAAAGCCTAAAAGGAACAACACACACGGCGATGCTGTCTCTACGCCTCCTTCCACAAGGCACACAATTTCTCTCTGGAAGCGTGGCCGCCGAGGCCATTTTTTCTCCTTCGCCGCAAACGTCGATTGTCGGAGGGACAGTAAATGAGAGCAAACGGGCGGAGGTGGCTGCCTCGGCGGCCATTCAGCGGCAGGCGGCCTCAAAAGGCGACATTCAGCCGCGAGCGGCCCAAATGAGCGCCGAGTTAAGAGAGTGCGACTAAAAAGGGAGCGCCTCTGATTGTGAGTGAACTGGCGCTGTAGTGCGGCCCGCCGCGCCGCGCCGCCCCGCGACGCCGAGGAAGCCAACCTCGGCCGCCACAAGCGCCGCGACGCCGCCGTTATTACCGGCGCCCGCATCCCTAGCGCGGCGCGGCCGCCTCGAGGCCATCGACCGCGGCGCAGCCTCAGATCAAAGGGCGGCCCTCCCCCGCCGCCCCTCTCTTCCTCCCCCGACCGCTCCTCGCCGCCTCGGTTCCCAGAGCGCCGTTTTTCGCGCCCGCTTTCCGCTGAGACCTCCGCTTCGTCGACGCTCCATTCGTTTCCCCACACTGCTGTCCGGTTTCCCGCTATGCAGCACTTTTCAATATGTACACCTGCTGCCGGAAGGTGTGTAACACCGTGGTGGTATCTAGATTCAGCAACACTGACAAAAAAGGGAAAGCGCTATATTCTGAAGCAACAGTTCGATGTCTGTCCATTTGCAAGTAGGTGTTCATCACATTATAGCGAAATCAGAAATCCCACTTTACCTAATCTTCCTACCAGTAAGCCTAAGTCACGTAAAAAAAATTGGTTCTTTTAAATAAAAATCAAATGCTTCCAATAATGTGGAAGAATGTGGCAGAAAGCTGATTGCTCACGAATGAAACGAGTAAAAAATCCGTCGCAACGTAATGTTAGACGAACTAAAGATTTCGCCACTTCCGAGTACTGATCCGCAAAAACTTACACTACTGGCCATTAAAATAGCTACACCACGAAGATGACGTGCTACAGACGCGAAATTTATCCGACAGGAAGAAGACGCTGTGATATGCAAATGATTAGCTTTTCAGAGCATTCATACAAGGTTGGCGCCGGTGGCGACACCTACAACGTGCTGACATGAGGAAAGTTTCCAACCGAGTTCTCATACACAAGCAGCAGTTGACCGGCGTTGCCTGGTGAAACGTTGTTGTGGTGCCTCGTGTAAGGAGGAGAAATGCCTATCATCACGTTTCCGACTATGATAAAGGTCGGATTGTAGCCTATCGCGATTGTGGTTTATCGTATCGCGGCATTGCTGCTCGCGTTGGTCGAGATCCAATGACTGTTAGCAGAATATGGAATCGGTGGTTTCAGGAGGGTAATACGGAACGCCGTGCTGAATCCCAATGGCCTCGTATCACTAGCAGTCGAGATGACAGGCATCTTATCCGCATGGCTGTAACGGATAGTGCAGCCACGTCTCGATCACTGACTCAACAGATGGGGACGTTTGCAAGACAACAACCATCTGCACGAACAGTTCGACGACGTTTGCAGCAGCATGGACTATCAGCTCGGAGACCACGGCTGCGGTTACCCTTGACGCTGCATCACAGACAGGAGCGCCTGCGATGGTGTACTCAACGACGAACCTGGATGCACGAATGGGAAAACGTATTTTTTTCGGATGAATCCAGGTTCTGTTTACACCAACATGATGATCGCATCCGTGTTTGGCGACATCGTAGTGAACGCACATTGGAAGAGTGTATTCGTCATCGCCATACTGGCGTATCACCCGGCGTGATGGTATGGGGTGCCATTGGTTACACGTCTTGGTCACCTCTTGTTCGCACTGACGGCACTTTGGAAAGTGCACGTTACATTTCAGATGTATTACCACCCGTGGCTCTACCCTTCATTCGATCCCTGCGAAACCCTACATTTCAGCAGGATAATGCACAACCGCATGTTGCAGGTCCTGTACGGGCCTTTCTGGATACAGAAAATGTTCGACTGCTGCCCTGGCCAGCACATTCTCCAGATCTCTCACCAGCTGAAAACGTCTGGTCAATAGTGGCCGAGCAGCAGGCTCGTCACAATACGCCAGTCACTACTCTTGATGAACTGTGGTATCGTGTTGAAGCTTCATGGGCAGCTGTACCTGTACACGTGATCCAGTCTGTGTTTGATTCAATGCCCTGGCTCATCAAGACCGTTATTACGGCCAATGGTTGTTGTTCTGGGTACTGATTTCTCATGATCTATGCACCTAAATTGTGTGAAAATGTAAACACATGTCAGTTCTAGTATAATATATTTGTCCCATGAATACACTTTTAGCCGGCCGGTGTTGCCGAGCGGTTCTAGGCGCTTCAGTCTGGAACCGCGTGACCGCTACGGTCGCAGGTTCGAATCCTACCTCGGGCATGGATGTGTGTGATATCCTTAGGTTAGTTGGTTAAGTAGTTCTAAGTTCTAAGGAGCTGATGACGTCAGATGTTAAGTACAGTGAAATACAGTGAGTTGTGCCACGATGGCTGCAGACAAATGTAATCCAGTAATAGTAATTCCTGTTGAAAAATGCCGCTGCAGCTTTCTTCTTGGAAGTGATAATGTGAAGATACGGCAAAAGAGGCGTGTCGTCTTCATTTTGGTTCCAGCGTTGGTAGTCGACGATTAAAAATGGATTTAATCCATACTGGACGGCGTAATGTTTACTAACTTTACTGCAAGTACAGATACTGGTGACCACAGTTCGAGCTTAGAAGTTTTGCCGGTGCCATACAGTTCGCTCAGTATCGAAGTTAATTCACTCGGCAAAGCTATACATTACTGTCACTGCTTTCGTATTTCTCTACGATACGTTAGTTCACAGTAAGATGCACATCGACGCCGGTGCACAGATTAAAGTATGTGCTTGATATTCTGTTGAGTTCATTCGATCAATCTGTCTTTCCATAGTCACTGTTTACAGATGTGTGCACTAGGCAGATCGACACATTTGACGTTCAACTCAGCAGCTCGCGTTGTACTTCGTAAACCGTCACCACAATGAAGAGGCTATGTAGTATTCTCGTGTCGCAATCATTATACCATTACGTGGAATGTTAACCTTAGACGCGTAACATTTAGACGAACTTCATCTACCAGTTTTACAGCCCAAAAAACAGCGGTAAACAAGCTGTTCTCCGTTGATAAAAACTGGCTATCCATGGTCGCGTAGCGGTCAACAGCCAACCCCCTGCAACCCCCCATAACTGTTGTCCATTCATTGTTATATCGAAGTCGCTACCTATCGATATACGTCTAAACTCTCGCTCTCGTAAAATATTATTACAATTGAATTATATTAAAGTTTTCAGTGTAATATGTACACCTGATTCTAAGATAAACGAACAGTATTAAATAAAAAAAAATAGTAAATACAGCAAAATGAAATCCATTCAGTCTGTGACAGCTACAGGACATATACAAATTGTCGTGCCTTACATTATACAGAAGTCTTAGACTTCGTTTTAAATAAAGGATGTCTCTCCTAAGAATCATCAGGAGCATTCTCTCTGGTGTTTCAGCAGATTTTTACAATTTCGTTTCTGCTGTGTGTAGCTAGAGTTTGCCCAAAAAAATCCTGCTCATAACGTCTTTCGCCCTACGTCCAGTGTCGACGGTAAGTTTCGGTTTGTTTCCTGTTACAAACAACATGACTTTTAAAGCGGAATTTTACGTGTCCATGCGATAGGAGTGTCGCAGATTAGTCCAGTGCTGTATTTGTTTTTTCGATCTGTATTAGTATGGACAGAAAGCTTGCAAGAATGAACAGAAGTCCAGCAACGAGAGCACTGCCCCGTCTCACGCTGACTGCTACCGCCAAGCATCCAGTGCTGGGTTGCTGTTTATTCTTCGTGGTAGACTCAGGAACAATTAATATTGTTGTTGTAAGCTGTTGTAGCTGTGTTGGGAAGGAAGCAGAGCTCCAAGCCATAACAGAAAGCACCGAGTCCCAAATCTATACACCGGCCGAAGTGGCCGTGCGGTTAAAGGCGCTGCAGTCTGGAACCGCAAGACCGCTGCGGTCGCAGGTTCGAATCCCGCCTCGGGCATGGATGTTTGTGATGTCCTTAGGTTAGTTAGGTTTAACTAGTTCTAAGTTCTAGGGGACTAATGACCTCAGCAGTTGAGTCCCATAGTGCTCAGAGCCATTTGAACCATTTGAACCAAATCTATACAGGTACGGAAAGCTGGCTAAAGCTGTAAATAAGTTCAGCCGAAATTTTTACAAAGGATGTAACCGTGACGGGAAGGATAGATTAAATATAGTTGGTGGTGGAGTGTTTAATGCTGTGAAATTGAAATTGATAGTTCCCTTGAGTTAGTATGATAAAGGCTATGCTTAAGAACTGGAATAAATTAATATTTTGTTCCTTTTACTGACTCCACGTCTCAGATGATACAGTTGCTGAACAGACCAAAGGAAAATTGAGAGTCATTTCAGATAGGTTCACCATTCATATAATTATAGTTGATGGTAACTTCAATCTACCTTCGATATGTTGGCGAAAATACATGTTTAAAGTCAATGGCATCAATAAAACGTCGACCGAAATAGTACTGAATGCCTTCACAGAAAATTATTTTGAACACCTAGTACAGGAACTCACTTGAAGTGTAAATGGTTGCGAAAACATACTTAACCTCTTAGCAACAAATAATCCTGACCAATAATTAGCATCATGAGAGATACGGGGATTACTGGCCACAAGGTTGTTGCAACTAGACTGAATACCGTAACATTCAAACCCACCAAAAATAAAAGCGAAATAATTATACTTAAAAAAGTAGATAAAAGTTAGCTTGAAACCTACCCAAGAGAAGGTCTTTACTCCTTACCGTCTGACTATGGAGACGAAGGCCAGATGTGATTTACATTCAGAGAAATAATGTCGACGGTAATTAGAGACATATACCAAATAAATGAATAAGAGATGATAATGATCCCACAAAACAAGTCAGAACAGAGTCGCAGAAGCAACGAAAAAAACATGGCGGATTTGAAAGAAAGCAAAAGCCCCAAGATTGTCGAAATTTACCGAAGCTCGCAATTTAGAACGAGTTGCTTTCAGTAGTTTCCACAAAGAATCTCTGTCTCGAAATCTTCCAGAAAACCCAAAGAAACTCTGGTCGTATCTAAAGTTCACCACCGAGAAGATGCAATCAATACATTCACTGCGCAATAACAATGGTGATGTTACTGAGGACAGTGTCATTAAACCAGAGTTACTAAACAGAGTTTTCCGAAATTCCTTCCCAGAAAGACGTCGAAGCAAATATTCCAGAATTCGAGTAAAGAACAACTGCTAACGTGAGTAACTTATAAATAGATATACTTGGTGCAGCGAAGCAGCTTAAAATGAATAAGAAAGGGGAGGCTTCCGTTCCAGATAGCATATACGTCACATTTCTTTCAGAGTATACTGAAAAAATGGCGCACTACTTAGGAATCATATACGAGTACAATCACACGCTCGTTGAAAAATCCGCACCTAAAGACTGGAAAGTTGCACGAGTCACACCAATATCCAGGAAAGGAAATACGAGTAATCCGTAACCCTCTCAAATACATACCCATGCCGGCCGCTGTGCAACCGCGCTGCTGCTACGGTCTCAGGTTTGAATAGTGCTTACGGCCATTTTACAGACCCATGTTACTAACGTCGAGTGTCCTCACAGTTGTGTCACAGGATTAGTGATTTCTATTCATAAAGGCCACAGTTCTTAATATCTGAAGGTAAGACATCATGTAAAGCAAAGGTAACAAAATGGTTCAAATGGCTCTGAGCACTATGGGACTAAACTTCTGAGGTCATCAGTCCCCTAGAACTGAGAACTACTTAAACTCAACTAACCTAAGGACATCGCACACATCCATGCCCGAGGCAGGATTCGAATCTGCGACCGTAGCGGTCGCGCGGTTCGAGACTGAAGCGCCTAGAACTGCTCGGCCCCTCCGGCCGTTAATTCGAGTAAAGAACAACTGCTAACGTGAGTAACTTACAAATAGATATCCTTTGCGCAGCGAAGCAGCTTAAAATGAATAAGAAAGGGAAGGCTTCCGTTACAGATGGCATATCCCTCACGTTTCAGAGTATGCTGATAAAATAGAATATTTGGGAATCATATACGATTACAATGACTCGCTGGTTGTAGGATCCGTATACACAGACTGGAAATTTGCACGAGTCACACCAATACCCAGGAAAGGAGCAACCCTCTCAATTACAGACCCATATTACTAACGTCTACTTGCAGTAGGATTTTGGAACAGATACATTGCTAGAGCATTATCAGTCAATGCGAAGAAAACGGTATATTGACAAACAGCCAACACTGATTCAGACACTGCCGTTCTTGTGGAAAACAACTAGCTCTTTATTCTCACGAAGTAGTGAGTGCTATCGACAGGGGACGTAAAATTGTTTCCATATTTTTAAACTTCCAGAAGGCTTTTGACACCGTTCCGGACAAGAGACTTGTAATTAAATTGTGTGCCTATAGAGTGTAGTCACAGTTGTGTGACTGGCTTCGTGATTTCCATTCATAAAGGTCACAGTTCTTAATAACTGAAGGAAAGACATCGTGTAAAACGGAAGTAACATCTGGCGTTCTCCAGGGAAGTGTAACAGGCCCTCTGTTGTTCCTGATCTACATAAACGATTTAGGAGATAGTTTGAGGAATCCCCAAAGGTTACTAGCGGATGATGCTGCCATTTACCATCATGTAAATCTTCAAATGATCAAAAAGGAATTACAAAATGATTTAAAGAAGGTAACTTTATGGTGTATAAAGTGGCAATTATTCTAAATAATGAAAGCTGTGAAATCATCTACATGAGCACTAAAAAGAATCCGCTACATTTCAGTTACGCGATAAATGACACAAATGTCAAGGCTGTAAAATCAACTACATACTTAAGGGCTGTAGTAATGAAAAACTGAAACTGAAACGATCACATAAATAATGTTGTGGGGAAAAGAAATCAAGCACTCCGTCGTCAGGTCACAAGTGGCCCATCGGCACCATTCGACCGCCGTGTCATCCTTAGTTTAGGATGCGGATAGGAGGGGCGTGTGGTCAACACACACACGATGGTTTTCTTTGACCAGAGCCTCTACTATTCGGTCAAGTAGCTCCTCAGTTGGCATCACGAGGCTGAGTGCACCCCGAAAAATGGCAACAGCTCATGGCGGCCCGGATGGTCACCCATCCAAGTGCCGACCACGCCCGACAGCGCTTAACTTCGGTGATCTGACGTGAACCGGTGTATTCACTGCGGCAAGGCCGATGCCAAAACAAACCAAAGACTCCGATTTATTGGCAGAGCACTTAGAAAATGTAACAAGTTTACTAAAGAGACTGCCTACACTACGCTCGCCCGCCCTCTCCTGGTGTGTCGCTATGCGGTGTGGGATCCACGTTAGATAGCATTGACGGAGGACATCGAAGAAGACAAAGAAAGGCAGCTCGTTTAGTATCATCGCGAAATAGGGGAGAGAACACCACGGATATGATACACGAATTAGGGTGGTAGGCATTAAAACAAAGGCGTTTCTCGCTACGCCAGGCACTTCTCATGACATTTAATTCACCAGCTTCCTCCTGAGAGTGTGAAAATATTTTGTAGGCATCCACCAACATAGGGAGAAATGGTCATCGTAATAAAGTAAGAAAAATCATAGCTCGCACGGATAGATCTGAGTGTACGTTTGAAACGTCCCCTTAGAAAAATTAATGAATTACTGGGCTGATAAACCTCTTACATTATTTGATTTTCAAACAGCTGAGCAAAACTGAACATACTCAGACATTATTCTCTTTACTTATTCTGATCAACACTAAACTGACACACAATATTTTTAGCGCAACACAATCTGACTTTCAAAAATCCCTACAAAAGAATGGCCCTGACTAACATTAACCTATACGTTCCACAAATCACTTACCACACAAAAATCTTCGTTACTGGAACTACTGCAATACAGCGAGCGCCACTACTGCCAGCTAAATAAAAGATTCAAACTACTGAAGGCACTAACTACTGATAGACATAGTTAGCAAATGAAAGATTTTGATAGAGAACAAACAGTGTATTTACCTCAATAGTGTTTAAAAGTGATAATAATATATATCAGTCCATGATATCCAATATTACAAATTTACTCTTTCTGATGGACACACGTCCAGATCGTCCGCTCTCAAAATTCCGCCATCTCTCTCCCCACATCCACCACTGCTGGCGGCTCACCTCCAACTGCGCAACGCTACGCGCTGTTAACAGCCAACTGCCCAACACTACAATAGTGAATATTACAACAATGCCACCCAGCCACAGACTGCACAGAGTCCAGCCAGTGATTTTCATACAGTGCGCTACGTGGCGTTACCAATATGATAACCTAAACAGCCTACTTACATAGCCCCATGCTCCCCACAAAAAATTTTACAAATAGTTTTGGGCCGTGGCCAATACAGATTTGAAAAAAATTTCATAATCATAATTACAATAACAAAGAAATCAAATGCACACACTTATTGATCCAATGTTGGTCAAAAGCTAAAATTTTCTCACAGTCCATAAAGACAGTCCTGATCATTCATCAGAATAGTAATTACAGTTTTTTCCACAAAGTCTCATTAGTAAAAGAAATTGCACACAGAAGTAGTGGATTTCCATGCAGTCTTGCACAAGTAGTATTGTCCTTCCAACGGAAAGACAGTGCTGGCTCTTGACATGCAGACAGGTAATGGGCTACAACAGAGCAAACCCACAGCAGAGTCAGTCGAAGTTTTGAAGAATATTGGTAGGTAGGTCATCACAGAGCAGACGCACTGTAGTCCTGGTAGAGATTATGGTACTTGTGGGCCACCAGAGGTGCAGACCCACTACAGTTCTTCTAGAAATAATGGTATTGGTGGGCCATCAAAGACCCACTTCAGTCCTTGTAGAGATGGCCAGCAGCCATCTGTTGCGACTGTGCAGGTGCACAATCACCATCGAAGAGTCTTGTACTATATAGCAAGTCCATAAACCACCACATGTGCACTCACAAAGTTTTTGGAATTGTCCTTAGAACCAGCAGTGCTGTTAACCAGTCCCTTGCTGAATTATCAACACACGTGCAAACACTAACAGTCTCAACTTCTCACATATTGTGCATATACTATGACCAACAGAAACGTGTGCACTGAAATGAATGCTGACAAGTTACTTAATTTGCTGATCTGGTGTCCATTACAATTTTATAACATGAGAATACAATTACAAAGATACAGAAAACATCATTATAAACATAATAATACAGATAACATTTGTAGTAATACAAGCTTTACAAAAGAATAGAAATAAACGTATACACCAGTGTTACAGGAATTATGGCATAAGTAAATATATAAAATAATGAGAATAGTTTTCGAAACATTAATTTCACACATGAGCATTGAAACAGAACAGAATTAATAATGTCTATAAACATCTTTACAAAGAAAATAACATATTATTAAAGCAAATTATATTTGAGGATAACAGTATTCCTCATCATAGTGAATGTAGCTTAGTACTAGAAAAATTCTACAACATAAATCTTACTAGCTAAACACATAAAGACAGGAAAAACACAAATACACAAGAGTACACAAACACATAGCAGAATAACACAGGAGGAAAGGACAGGGTTTGTTTTCAGTGTAACATTTGGTACTGCAGTCCAACCCAAAACTTCATTCCATAGATCTTTCGTCTTATTTCAACATTTGTTTCCACCAAAAAAATCCAATCCAAGCATGCTTTCTGTATTTATATCTTCACATATTTCTTACCTCATTATTTATTTTCCATTATCTTACCTCATCATTTATTTCCAAGGAAATTCTACCGAAACCTGTTGTCCCTAAACCCTATTTTTTGTTCATATCCTCATTCAAAATCCGTTTTTGGCCAAACCATTTTCTTATAGCTTCTCAATGCATTTCTTCCAATTCATCACAACTCGTTCTCTCATATAGCCTACCCCATCTTAAGCTAACTTAAATCTACTGAGCTCAGATGCTAAACTAAGGGACGAGGCAATGCAGCAGCACAAAACAATTAACACAAACAGCAACAACAAAAAAATTCAAATTGGCAAAGCAAGCAGCAATATATATAAGTTAGCAAAGGAAATGCAACATTATCACTAATATGAGCCAATGTGCAGCAAAAAGAAAAATAAATCAGTAGTAAAACTGGCTTAACAGAGTAATACAAAGTGAAATTCAGTAGCACTATGCCTGGCAAACAGCAGCAGCAAATGTAATAACGTATATCTAAACATGACAAAGCTCAAGCAGAAAAAATATTACACTAAAGATGGCCATGTCTAATACCTGTGTCATATCTTAACACTAGAGTGATGCATCACTTTGACTTACTCTAGCAGACAAGTTACCAAAACGTTAAAAAATTATTTTTGCAATTCCTGTGAAGGGAAATGTCTCTTTGTGCTCTCTTTTCTACGAAAGTACATCATAAAATTATTCCTTGCTGGGTCTGTAGACAGAAAATAGTGATATTAGTACATCTATCAAATTTTATTTTAACCAATGCTGCAGTGCAGCTACAAACTAGATATTAAACGAAATGAGCAAATATATAGAAAGCAATGTGTGAAACGTCATTCACTAGGCAAATGGCGTCTCCAAAGACAGTAACAAATCTCTCAACTAGAAAGACAATAGATGTAAAAATGTTTCTCATCATTTCATTAGGCAATTTAGTAAATATCATAAATTAAGAGCTCCACAGTGTAATCATATGTTTTCAAGTTTGGGCGTGTCGTACTTGCGATGCTTTCTACAAAGAAATGTCAATAGCGAGGATAAGGGCCTCTTTTTTTTGCTACCTGTGCCTCTGAAAGGCACACACTATTGGCTTTTTTCCAGGCGACTGTCACGCAGCTGGGTGCTTATAGTGACCTATCTTCCTTACCGAAATATTTACGGCATCAGTTTCCGCTACAGTGACAGTTTGATACAAATAAAATTTCACAGGTCGAAATATTTACGTTACAAATCTTTAGAAACAAAATCATGTAAATGTAACAGTGTCCAAAAAATTTTCGCCGGCGTTGTGATACATTCACACATTTACACACATTTCATAATTCTTAAAGTATGATTCTTGGTTTCCAACATCCTTTTTCACAAGTCAGAGTCCCAAGCCACCACTCATTATTCCTTCCCTTATTACACATATACATATTCGCCGACAATTCTTCAATATTTCATCATAATAAATACATAGCATAATCAAATTCCTCATATAGCATCTGCTTATTGATCATAAACATACCTCAACAGCATAATACACATTGTCATCATAATAACAACATCATAAAAACTCAGCCAAATCTCAAACCGTCGTAGCTTTCTGCAATAATTTCAAAACCTAAAAAAAATTCTCTGATCATTTCAATAGTGTTATCTACCTCAAATGTACTTTAAAAATCATGATCCCATACCTAATACATCATTCAAGGCTCTCATAGTATCACAATGGTTCCAAAAGAATATGAACAGTTCACAAAGTACAGACAATGGTGTAATTACGTAAACATGTGTCACTGACGTAGTAAAAAAAATGTTTGTTTCTCTGTTAAATAATCAGATAGTTGTGTAATTCTGTGTTAGAGAAATATGGTACCGATGTGTAAAATTGTATAAGAAAATATCATATTAGCTAAGTCTCCTTGTGTTTGCCAAACACATGGTACACAAAGTAAGCGTGTAGCTCCTGAGGATTAATGTATTTATACCCTCAGGTGTTACAGATTACAGCAATCGAATGAAATGTGTCACAGAAAACCTTTGTATCATTGTAATTCAAAAAACTTTAAAAATAAATGTTTTAAGTACAAAATTAATCACTCAAATGCGTGTCCTGTAGCGCTAAATGGGCGTGTTGTTGTAAGATAATCTTTGTCATTACTGAAGGGTAAAAAATGTGCCAAGTGTCGTAATTATCGTCGTCTGTAAGCAAAGGTCTGCAGAAGTCAATGTACTTACCTCGTAATAAACAAAAGCGAAATGCTATGCGTATAGATATCGTAGTTATTACGTACAATTCCGTGATCAAGAAAGCACTGCACTGTAACGTATTGTTGTGCTACGAAAAATGCTGTATCATTGTAGCTATACCACAAAAGTTACTACTAAAACATGTTTTACTTTCCAGAAGAGTTCACAAAAACTGTGCAGATGTAAAACAGATACAGCACAAAAATAAAGCAACAATGTAAATTGTGTCACAGCGTCGTGATATAATCATGTAGCTGTCAAAGAAACCAAATGCTAAGTCATCTTTAATCTCACAGAAAGTACTTTAAATCCAGAATGTATTCTCAAGTAAACCAAAATGTTGCATTAAAATCTCGTTAGCAGTACTGGTATATGCTCTAAGTATGTGAGCCTTATAGTCGTTACGTAATGTACACAAACAATAACACTGTGTCATCTGTTTACTATAACCATGCATAAGTAATTACTGTCTAAATATGTTCCCTAGGTTCTAGACTGGATAGTTAACTTTAAAACTTAGTTGAATGCTAACAGTTTCTAAGTCTGACGAAGCGTACTAGTAACATGAAGTGAAAAATTTTATAGCAAAGACTAAGTTAAAAATCAGATTATCTCTCAATAAATGGTTTTACATGTGAAATATGGTGTAAACCTTTACTCTTCCTAGTACGCAGAGTTTCAACTTGAACGCAATTATCATGTGGTATATGTCGGTAAAGAATACTGGAATTTTTCTCAAGGTTAGCGTGTATGTTATTTTTCTCTGAGCCAGCCAGCACACGTGGCTGCCTGCGATGCGAGTCATTGTCTGTTTCTTTGTTGGCGAGCGTCGTTATTGGGATTTGGAGATCTAACTTCTACAAATTCACCTTGTCGAGAGAGCTCTGTCCTGTTTGAATCCCGCCAGTTCTGATGCAATTCAGGTCTGTCGTTACGATCATATCGTCTGTCGTCATGTCGGTAGATTCCATAGTTTCTTTCTTGTCGGTCACGTTGTGGAGAATTTCTCCCTGAATCGTAACTGAGTGGTGGACCGTTGCATCTAAAGTTGTTCTGTCTCCCTTGATAATAACTATTTTGGTTCCCATATTGTCTGTTTCTCTGACTGTCTCTGTGATAGTCACTACCGCGGAGAGGTGATCTTTCCCTGTAATTATTACTACTCTGCCAACAGTTGTCATATGGGTGGTGTCTGTATTGGTCACGATTTACGTTGTGAGAATAGCCTTGTTATGTCCAGTTATTATTTCTTTCGTTCGGAATTGTGACGGATGTGACCTGTAATTGTTGTGTTCCTGTTTTCGCATTCCGCGATTGTCAGTGTCAATTTCCAATTCTTGTAAGAGTCCCTGAAAAGCTTCAATGTCGTCTTTGTAAGGTCCTGCCAAACTAATATGTCGTAAATGTTCAGGCAGTTTGATTAAGCAAATGCGGATGAGTTCTGAGGGGCTGTATGGGTTTGAAAGATATTGATTCTTATGTAACATGTCTTCAAAATATTTGACAAGACTGGAAAATTCAGATTGTTCGAAATGTTTCATCATTATGATGCTATGTTTTACTCGGTCTTGTGTGGCTTGAGACCAATATGCTGAGAGGAAGTCATGATAAAATTCTTCTTCACTGTGACAATCGTGAATGACCGATCGCATTCTTACAGCTGGTTCATTCTCTAAGTAGCCACAAATAAATTCTAATCTGTGCTCTAATGACCAGTTGAGGGGAAAACAATGAGAGAATTGATGAAACCACGCTTGTGGATGAATGTCGTTGCCGGAATTCTTAAATATTTTGAATTTACGTCTAGTAATGAACAGCTTATAGTCAAAATCATCATGTCGGCGAGTCGCATATCGGTCACTGTTACTTCGATTCGGCGGTTCCATCTCAAAATTCGGTGTACCTTGGCAATTTCTTTCATAATTTCCGAAGTACTTCGTGTTATTATTTTGTGGCTGTTCCGTATTTCTATGTCCGTCTTCCCGTATTGGAGCGCGAGTGTCCTCTGAAATATGTAATTCTTGTATTAACTGTGTCAGCTGATCTTGTACTTCCCGGATTGCTCTTTGGTGTTGCGTATTAATTTGATTCTGATTTTGTTTGAATTTCCTAATTTGTTTGCACTCTTCTGTGTCATTAAAGACTACCGGTTTTGTGTCATTCAGATTATCATCTACCTTCGTAGATAAATTATTTCGCTGATCCGAAAGTTCAACTACTTTTTCTGATAATGAACTAACTTCCTCCATGTGTCTTTCTGAACCAATTTTCAGAGTATAAACTGTGTCCTTTAAGTTTTCCTGAGTTTTTGCAAGTTGTGTAACCGAATCGGTAGATGCAACTGAGTCAATTTTAGCCTGCAAGGTCTCATGATTTTCATGAACAATAGTTTGCAGTTCTTTTATGGCTGCTTCGTGATTCTGTAACGCATTTTCATGCCGCGAAAAATAGGTTGAAAATGCTCACAAATTTGTGTTTTTAGTCATTACAGACTTTTTGACATTTCGATTCAATGTTATGTAACTCAGTAGTTAAATCTTCACGTGTTTGTTCAAGCGTGGTGGTTAACTTCCGAAGATTTTGTTCCATTGTGTCTAACTTTTGAAGATTTTGTCCCATTTGTTTCTGATTTTGTTCAAGCGTGGTGTCTAACTTTTGTAGCCTTTGTCCCATTTGTGGCATTAACTGTAATAACAATGCACTGGTGTCTGAAACATGTTCCTCAGTGCTATTCGGCAGTGCATTTGAACCGGCAATATTCGCATTTTGAAAAGCAGAAAATGTGTCTTGACGTATTTGAGAAAACGGTGAGGACCCAAAACCTGAATCTACAGTATTTGCGAGATTGTGTCCTGTCATTTCGGATTCCTCAGGCGAGCTGGTGCCGACCGATCGATCGATAATGCTTCCCTGTTCACTAATTGTTTCACTGTCTGCACCATTATTAGCAGCCCGCTCCATTTCCCTATGCACAATTGCCAAATTACTACTTTGAACATTAGTTAATTCATTACACGGTGGCGCTGATGCACTGCTTTCGTCTTCACTATCATTTCTCAGTTTACTTTGGAGCCTAGTATCACGTTTTTCACACGCCATTATTGTCACAATATTTCACAAGATAACACAGAAAAGCACAATTTGAACAGCAAAATAAGAAAACATATTAATATAGCATTCAAAATAATATCTAGTTAATTGCAAGCGCAGCTGCGAAATAGTTGGTGCAAATCTACATGCATGCCACTACTATTTTACTGTACAACAATGAAAAACTACAACTACAAAGGAAATTCTCTCTATAATTACGCGCTAGCAATAAACAATATCTACACTAATTACACAAACTACAAGAAAAAATCAGAAGATTCCAGTGAGGTATCCTCGGCTAAGGGTCACCATATTAAACGTTCCCTTAGAAAAATTAATGAATTACTGTGCTGATAAACCTCTTACATTATTTGATTTTCAAACAGCTGAGCAAAACTGAACGTACTCAGACATTACTCTCTTTACTTATTCTGATCAACACTAAACTAACACACAATATTTTTAGCGCAACGCAATCTGACTTTCAAAAATTCCTACAAAAGAATGGGCCTGACTAACATTAACCTATACGTTTCACAAATCACTTACCTCACAAAAATCTTCGTTACTCAAACTACTACAATACAGCGAGCGCCATTACTGCCAGTTAAATAAAAGATTCAAACTACTGAAGGCACTAACTACTGATAGGCATCGTTAGCAAATGAAAGATTTTGATAGAGAACAAACAATGTATTTACCTCAATAGAGTTCAAAAGTGATAATATATATATATATATATATATATATATATATATATATATATATATATATATCTCAGTCCATGATATCCAATATTACAAATTTACTCTTTCTGATGGACACACGTCCAGATCGTCCTATCTCAAATTTCCGCCATCTCTCTCCCCACATCCACCACAGCTGGCGGCTCACCTCCAACTGCGCAACGCTATGGGCTGTTAACAGCAACTGCCCAACACTACAATAGCGAAAATTACAACAATGCCACCCAGCCACAGACTGCACACAGCACAGCCAGTGATTTTCATACAGTGCGCTACGTGGCGTTACCAATATGATAACCTAAACAGCCTACTTACACGTTCTTCCCGCGCATGACAGGGAAGTAGCTTAAAGGTGGTTCTATGAACTGCCAGTAACTTAATTGTGAATTGCGCAGTAATCATGTATATGTAGATTTAGAAGGCGTATTCGGGGAAAACCAGTCTGGATTCCGGAGAAATGTAGGAATACGCGAAGAAATACTGACCCTACGACTTCTCTTAGAAGATATGTGAAGGAAGGAGAAAAGTACATTTATAACACTTGTAGTTTTAAAGAAAGCTTTTGATAATGTTGACTCTAATACCCTCTTTGAAATTCGGAAGGTAGCAAGGATAACATGCCATGATCCTAAGGCTTCATACAAATTGTACAGAAACCAGACAAGAGTTACAAGAGTCGAGGGGCATGAAAAGGAAGCAGTGACAGAGAAGGGAGCGAGACGGGTTATAGCTTATCCTCGATGTTATTCAGTCGTTACACTGATCAAGCCGTAAAGGAAACCAAAGAAAAATTTGGAGTAGGAGTTAAAATCCAAGGAGAAGAAATAAAAACTTTCAGGTTTGCCGATGACATTGGAATGCTGTCAGAGACAGCAAAGGACTTAGAAGAGCAGAAAGGAATGGAGAGTGTATTCAATGTAGGATGTAAGATGAACAACAACAGAAGCAACACAAAAATAATGAATCGTAGTCGAATTAAATCAGGTGACAATAAGGGAATTCGGTTACTATACGAGACTTTTAAAGTAGTATGTGAGTTTTGATATTTGGGCAGCAAAAAAACTGATTATGCCCGAAGTGGAGAGGATATAAAATGCAGGCTGGAATTGGCAAGAAAGGCGTTCCTGAGTGTTGGAGGGAAGTGTGGGAGGGTAAAAATCGTAGAGGGGGACGAAGAGATGAATACAGTAAGGAGATTCAGAAGGATGTAGGTTACAGTAATTATTAGGAGACGAAGAGGCGAGACGAAGAGGCTTGCACAGGATAGATTAGTATGGAGAGCTGTACCAAAGGAGTCATCGGACTGAAGGCCACAGCAACAACAACAGCAACAACAACAACAACATCAACAACGACAACAGTAACTGAGACAGGCGCAAGATTGAATCTTAGACCGTTCATGTGTTTTCACTATTGTGTTTTTGGAACTTGAAAGTCAGTGGTTTTGTGCACCCACGCTGCCACGTGGTCAATGGTAGAGTCGTATTCCAAATTTCTGTTGAATTCTCCCGTTGCAGATTGATCATTTTTTACTGTGGGAAGTGGGTTTTTCAAACATATGTGAACAGGAGAAGCTGTATTTCCAGACAGTATATTGATCTCAATTTGTAGCATATCATAGCGAAATTATTTTTGTGGTTCAAGAGTTTGGTAGTTTAAAGGAAATTCGTAGTTTGTGGGACTTGGTCGTAGTTAGCTCGTCCATTCATTAATTTTGTCACATATGCTGACGCCTTCAGCGTTCCTGGATCATTTTTATGCTTCATTATATTTCTGTAGATTCTGTCGAAGCTATGAAAGGCGCTTTTCTTTGTATGTATTGTGCCATCTGCAACCAAGAGCTGATCAGCACACATTGTATCTTACATCTTTAGCGAAGATATTCTGTGACGAGTAGCCATTGGATTTTGTTGTAGGTTTGGTAGCAATAATGTTTACTTCGAGTTGTTGTATGAGCAAGTGTAGGAATGCTGGATTCGTTTTACTAATTCCTGTTTTCTTTTGTTATCCCAACCACCCAGTATCGATGTTCCGATCTGTGCACTGAGAAACTGCATTGAGCCTTCGAGTAAAGTAGAAGACCACACCAACCTACTAATTTGTGACTACTATTTTTTAACTGTACTTGATCCAATGCTGGTAAGTAGGGTAATAAATCTTTCGAACCATGTATTGAAAAGCAAATCACAATATCTATATTGCAGTCCCATCACCAACCCCGTAATGTATTTATGGAGAAGCACAACCAAAACCCCATTAATCGTTTTAAACATGATATTCTATTTCATTAATTAATATGTTAAATTTAAAGATAGCTACCCGTTGCGTATTCCTTTAAAGTGATTATCAGAGTCAGAAAGTAAGTAGGCCTGCAGTTAGAGTCTTAACGGGAAGGAGGAGGATAAGTTGAAGTAACTATATAATCTACTGAGTGATCCAGAAAAATGTTTACGCTCTTTAATAGTTATTGTAAGTAGGCTGTTTAGGTTTTTATGTTGTTAACGCCACGTAGCGCTCTGTATGAAAATCACTGACTGCGCTGTGTGCAGTCTGTCGCTGGTTGGACTCATTGTTGGAATATTCGCTTGTGTAGTGTTGGGCAGTTGGATGTGAGCAGCGCGTAGCGTTGGGCAGTTGGAGGTGAGCCGCCTATATATATATATATATATATATATATATATATATATATATATATATATATATATATATATATATATATGATGACTTTTGAACGCTATTAAGCTATTAAGGTAGATAAATTGTTTGTTCTCTATCAAAATCTTTCATTTGCTATCTATGCCTATCAGTAGTTAGTGCCTTCAGTCTTTTATTTAGCTGGCAGTATTGGCGCTCATTGTATTGCAGTAGTTCGAGTAACGAAGATTTTTATGAAATAAGTGATTTATGAAAGGTATAGGTTATTGTTATTCAGGGCCATTCTTTTGTAGGGTATATTGAAAGTGAGATTGCGTTGCGCTATAAAAACATTGTGTGTCAGTTTAGTGATGATCAAAATAAGTAAAGAGGTAAAGAGAGAAACGTCTGAGTACTTTCAGTTTTGCTCAGCTGTTTGAAAATTAAATAACGTAAGAGGTATACCAGCACAGTAATTTATAATTTTTCTAAGGGGCACGTTTCATTATTACCTTTGGAACAAAATGATATATCGTTACAAATTTGCGCAGTAGCGGAGACTATTGTTGCCTCAACAGATCTTAGCGCATGTTTCCAGCAGATGACAGAGGAGCAATGAATGAAGTAAAATTGCCGCGTTGAAGTGGTACTGGAAGTACGAAAACATAATGGATGTACATTGACAATGGCGTAATGTCTACGGAAGTCAGCCACCAACACTTACAACAATTTATCGTATTCGGGATTAATATGAAGAAAAGGATGTACATAAGGAAAGTTCTGGCCGCCCAAAAACATCAACAGGTCCAGCTTCCAACGCTCCGGTGTTGCAACGTTTTACTAGGTCACCTCCAAAATCTGTGAAGCGGGGAGCACGTGAAAGCGAGGTAAGCTGATCAAGGGTGCGTCGAATTCTGAAGGCTGCAAAGTGGAAATCGTACATTTCAAGATCGCCGCACACTGTGAACGAGGACGACCCGGAGGGAAGGATGGAGTATTGTGAGTGATTTGAAGGTATGCTTCGCGAGGACAAACGGTTTGCAGAGACGATTATCTGGTCTGATGAGGCGCAATTCAAACTGAACGGTACAGTAAACCGCCACAACTCTCGTTCCCGCGGACAAAGGTATTAATCTACGGGTTGTTAATGCGTGGTCTAGTTCGTTGTTTGATTAGTCCACTTGAAATCTGGTTTCGCAGGACAGAGTGGATCAGCTTACGTTTGGGGAGCGGGCCGTAATCAATTACTGTTAGTTGCACAAAATACACAAACTTTTATTTTTCTAAGAACCACTTAATTAATCATTATCTTAAAAGGATCAAATTAAAACAATACGCCTGAAGGTGTAGTTAAGAAAACTTGCGATAGCTCCTGGGCTGAAGGCCCAAAACCACACCAAAAACAAGAACCGTGGAAGGCCTGAACACAAGTTATAAAAAATTGCGTTAAAGGATTCACACAGCTGAAGGCCTTATTTAAAAAAAAAATATTTCACGTAAATGCTCGGCCGAAGGCCACACACAAGACATGAACTACTCAGGGCTTAGGGCCTGGATAACAAGAATTTCAGATAGACCAATTTAAAAAAAAAATAGTTTTCAATAAATCAGTTTTCAATATTTTAATTTAAAACAGCTGAAGGTCTTATGTTAAGAACATTTCACATAAAAGCTCGGCTAAAGGCCACACACTGGACATTGAACAAGTTGGGGCCTGGATAACAAGAATTTCAGATAGAACAAACTTTCAAAATTTTAGTTATTAAACAAATCAATCTTCATATTTTTAATTTAAATCGGCTGAAGGCCCTATTTAAAATTAAAACAAACTAAATTAATAGATGGCTGAAGGCCTCCCACAGTACATCAGACTAAAATGAGAATCACAATCTAAAATCAAGAGGACAGTGGTGCTCAGAAGTGTTCCGAGGGTCGGCCTGAGGAGGTAGCTCTAACGTAAGGTGAGGTGAGACAGGTAGCCAAGAGTAAGGTTAAGTAATCGGATGGCAACGCGACCCAGGAACGGCTGAAGGACCGACCAACAACCTAATCAATTCCCTTCCGCACGACCATGGGTACGACAGCGGAAAATATCAGCTGAGGACAAAGATACCAGTAGCATTACGTCTTCAAAATTGGCGTCTAAAAAGAGCTAAGGTACGATAACCAGTATTAAGGAAAAAATACGAACAAACAACTAAAAGGCTGTCGAACTACACACCATGGCAGACAGCATCAACACTGCGAGGAAAAACACACTGCTGGTAAACTACGCTAACAAATGGTTCAAATGGCTCTGAGCACTATGCGACTTAACTTCTGAGGTCATCAGTCGCCTACAACGTAGAACTAATTAAACCTAACTAACCAAAGATATCACACACATCGATGCCCGAGGCAGGATTCGAACCTGCGATTTGAGCGGTCACGCGGTTCCAAACTGAAGCGCCTAGAACCGCATGGCCACACCGGCCGACACTATGCTAACGACCAGGGCAGGTAACTGGGGCGTTAACGGTCACAAGGCAGAAAAATCGCTGGTGCACCTCACTGAGAAGTAACAACCAATTTAATAGTTAAAGACCATACAGGAAGATGGCTGCAAAATTTCACCGACTCCAACACACCATACGTTGCTGCTAGCCAGAACGGCCCAGGAGGCAACAACTGGCAATGAACGGAGGGATGTCAGAGCAGTTGAGGTTTCATAACAGGTTAACTGATCACTCAACTTCAGTGTCCAGTTTCGGTGGGCAACGAACTTTGTTGCTCTCGCAGCTAGCGCCTCACAATCCGACCGCACGTGTACGCCGCCAGGGGTCCCAGCCTGACCTCGCGCTGCGGAGACTTCCTCTCTGCTGTGTCGCAACTGACCGACTACTACATGCAACACACAGACAGCAGTGTGCGATTTGCAGGGGGGGATGGGGGGGATTTCCCCCCCTCTGCAACAGACCATCCCCTCCTCTGGTTTTAGTTCATGCATCCCAACCTGGGATGTTTTTTTCCCACGCACTGGAGTAAAACTTTACATATAATTTAAATTTGTAGAGCCGAACACTGAAAGTTTTTTAATACAGCCTTACTATTAATACTATTAATATGTTTGCTTATTAATTTTGAAGAAGTGTTATGTAGTAGTTAAGGGGCTCCGGAGCGCCCTATACTTGCAATGTTAAAATAACGCTTATAAATTACATCTTTCCTCACAAAGTATTTGAGGTAGGAAGTTGAACTTTTTACAGATTATTTATTGGAATATGGGCTACAACTTAACACAGGGATTTTACAAAATTTTAGTTCAGTTATTAAAGATGATTTTTTTTTCAATTGTAATGAAAATTCACAACATTTTTTTTGCAATTTTTTATTTATATATTCAAAAATATACAGTTTTTTGGAAAAAGGCTGTGTTAAATTATGCAGAAGGTACTGTGTAACATTTACTGAAAGTTTGAAACAAATATGTTTGGAAGATCCTTCGAAAACATGTAATTAGTATGAGAAAATAAAAGTTTTGGGAATCGAGCGACAAAGACTGGATTAACTTTTTAGTGCATTCCAGGTCCATAGGATGGATTATCTTCATCCTCTGCAAACTCCTCCTCCAGCTTCCTCTTGTTCCTCCTCCTGTTTACTCTTGCTTGTATTTCTAGACTCTTTACAGCCCTGTCTGCAGCCCGAAGGCGTTCCTTGTCTAAAGCAAGCATCGCGCGTACCATGTTAGAACCTATCTTCATTCCCATATTTCTAAATACCTTGCACCTTACAATGTTGCCATCATTGAAAGTCTCAACAGCATCATACACACCAAAGTGAAGTGTTTCTATTGCAACAAATACAGTCTTGTGGATTCTCGACCATATAACACTATTTACACTTTCATTGGGGTTTTGAGTTTTTCCGTGAATATACTTTTTCAACAGTTCAGGTGCTGCTAAGTCTCTGAAAATAGGTTTTATCACCTCCATTATTGCATGAGGCAGACTATGCTTATGAGTGTACACGTCACCGGTTAGCAATCCTTTGTTATATTTACACCAACTGTCTTCTTCTTTGGGACACAAGCTATGTTGGGGATTTTCATCGTCTTTATTGTTTACAGTAATAACACATACCTTTGGCTTTCCAACATTTCTCCTTTTCTTAAAAGCCTTCAGAGGATTTCTAATAACTTTACTTTTACTCAATATTATACTTCAACAAAACAGAGACTCAAGAAACAGAATTAATTACGAATATTTTCGAGATAACGACAGAGTAAATAAACATGAAACAATCGACAATCACACCAGCGATATATATTGAACCATCACAGGTTAGCCACAACACATACTTTATCTCACATCACTAAAATGTACCTGATGAACACGGACGTTAATAATAACACCATTTGACAGCAGTTTAACAGCGCCACAGTGGGTCACGCCCATGTAGAACACATTTCAAATAAAATTTAAAAATAGTTGTATTCTTCGGAATTGAATAAATTATATATCTATTAAAAGGTAATAGTCTGCAGATTCAGAAAACGCAAAAAAATTAAAAATTGAACTTTTCATGATTTTGAGCCTTTCCGGAGCCCCTTAAGCATTTCAAAACATTTAGAACTAAATCATCATTCTCATGTTGTCATTGTTGCTTTCGTCTAAGGTGCGTCATCCGTTTACTTGCGAGCTTGCGAGGGAAGTAGTGTGGCAGTACCGCAGCAGTCGTACCGCAGAGTTGGGTGAGCTGGGGGCTGAAAGTCACACCCCGGGCGCTGACACAGGGTGGTGACCGGCCCGGTAGCTGTGCGAACATTCACATTTCGGCAACGCTATGGTGCGGCCTAACGCGCCTGGGACGAAAGCACAAAGTAGTGCGAAGTGAGCAACGGTACTGGTCAGACGTGATTGAACAGTCTGACTTCGCTAGCCGCGAACCACGTGGGTGGAGCTTAACACACGCTCCCCAGTATCGCGTACTCCAAATTCACTGGTGCCGTTCGTTCGTTGCCTCGCGTCCGCCAAACACACGGCGATCTTCACACGTTCCCGCTTCAGTAGCTTCATTAGTGAGTTGAATTCGTCCGGGACTGCAAGAACTACGGAATTTCATTCAAACAAAGCTAAATTTCTGATTTCCTTAAGAGCAGTGCATTACATGATACGTGTACAAACTCTGACAGTCAGGATACTAACAGTGGTGCTAAAAGAGTTAAAATAGTCCGTGAATGTAAAAAAGAAAACGGTAATGATGATGCTAATACAGGGGAAGAGACTGAATCTCCGGTGACTGAAAACTGTGACACGTCTCAACGTAGGAATGGGAGTAACAGTACTCTTGAGATTATAGTAGGAAATTGTGTTGCCTAATCACGTTTTCAAAACTGGCAAAAGACTAAGCCGTGGCTGTCCGTAAATGACAAAAAATTAGTAATATCCACAGTGTGTTCACAAGTTCGTGAACTTAGGGTGGAAAGCATTGAAGGTGTGCGTATCGATAACGCGTTTTTAGCTGGTGTTTTTGCTAATAACGCCAAATAACTAAATGATAAAATCGTGGATCATGCAAAGTGCAAATCACACACGAAGTGCGTAGAAATCATGAGTATAAAAGAAAAGAAAAGTTTAGAAAATGCGTGAGTGAAAAGGAAAACTTGTGGGGAAAGCAGCATCAAGAAAAAGTAATCGCAACAGCTTCATCGTTAAGATCTGCATATGTAATAGCTAAACAGAAATTATCATTCAAATCGTATCCTGCAGTAATCGAACTACAAAAGCTTAATGCTTTATCAGTTGGTAATATGCTTCGTTCTGACCATGCATGCCGAAATATCATTATGTTTGTAGGAGAAGAAATGAAAAAGAATCTTGCTCACTTCCTTGTAGAATCGGGTACAAACTTTAGTGTCATGATGGACGAAAGTACAACGGTTTCCAATAAAACTTGTTTAATAATATATTTACGTTTGTACTTTGACGGAGCTGTTTGCAGTTATTTTTTTGACATTGTTGAATTAAAGTGGGAGAGGAGAATACATTTTCAGCACACTGTTAGCAGCTCTTGAAAAGTATGGCATTACAAATGATGTACTAAAAACCACCTTGCAAGTATCGCAACAGATGGTGCCTCAACAAAGCTTGCACCTTACAAAGGTGTAGTTACTCTACTGCGTAATCATTAACATAAGGATTTAAGTGTCGTTCATTGTATGAACCTCAAAACGGAATTAGCTGTCCACGATGTTATGGATGATCTAGCAGATGTATGCCATATACAGTTTTTTTTAGATTCCTTATTTTCTGTGTTTTCTCGAAGTCCCAGAAATCAGAGACTACTACAAAGTGTTTCACAAGAATTATCCTCGCAGCTATTAAAGCTAGGCCGTATTTTTAGCGTACGTTGGATTGCTTCTTCATTTAATGCTGTTCGAGCTCTTCTTGGAAGTCACAGTTCTCTTGTCCATCTTTTTCAAAAACTGAGACATGATGGTTCCCGAACAACTCAGGAGGGATCTAAATTTGAAGGTCTACTAAAACATCTCACAAAGTGGTTGCTTGTAATGGAATTAGTTATGCTTTATGAGGCCCTAGAAGTTTAGCAAGTATTATCATTCTTTATGCATAACAGAAATTCTTCAGTCCTTAAAGCAAAACAAGAAATTGACGTGGCTATAAGAACTCTTGAAACACTGAAAACAAATGATTCGCCACGAATTAGGATGATAGTACAAGAGTTGGAGGAAAAGAGCACATTCAAAGGGGTATTAATTAAATAACCATCTTGTGATGAATATAAAAGATTTCAGACATTTCGGAAGAAATTTTTTCAGTCTTTGGTCGACAATATAAGAAACCGCTTTGAGGACGGATTTCTCTTCGGGTGTAGCCGTATTAAATTCAGATACATGGCCTTCAGATGATTATGAACGTGTGTTTTATGATGACATGTCAATTTCTCGCTTGTGTAATAAGGTGGATTTTAAATTACGTGAAAGCACGTGTGCGTCACTAGTTAAAGATTTTCGAATCTATAAAGAAAATCCTCAACATATGCCCAATTCTGTGAAGGAACTTGTGAAAGAAGTCGAAGTTATACCTAAATCTACGGGTGAATGTGAACGCGGATTTAATGCCATGAATTTAACACTGACTGATCAGAGAAATCACTTACAAATTCCGACTCTTTCAAATCTACTTTTCATTTCAATAACTGGACGTCCACTGCATTGCTTCGATGCAGAAAAATTTGCAGCAAGGTGGATCAAGTCTCAGCACCGTAGCGTCCTTGACAAACCAACAGGCAACCCGTCGAATCTTCATGAGCAGTCTCATTCATCTCGTCTCTTCAACTAACCTCTGTAAGTTAAAAATGACAATTATATGCTGTAGTACTAGCTGAACCGGCCACACTTTGCTGTGGCTTTGTCATAATACGATGATTTAACAAATTAACATTCACTTATAATTTCAGAGTGTTAAAATTAAGCACAAAACAACACAAAAATTTTAATTTTACATTTTATTCATCTCATATTTTAGTATAGTTCGAGTATCGTATACTACATGAATCATTTACAAAGTTGTTAATTAACAACATATGAAAATTTATTAATTTTATAAATTAGGTAAATAAACTCGGCATTGCCCGGATGTCTCTACCTTCCCCTTATGTCCATCTCCTTCTTGTCCCACTCCCCATCTTCTCCTGCCCTTCTCTCTGTCCATCTGCTTCTCTCCTCTATCACCTCCTACCTCCTCCGTCTCTCTCCCCTTCGCTAAGGTCAATTTCTCTCCCCCTCTAAGTCAATGTCCTACTCCCCTCTCTTTCTGTCCCTGTGACATCCAATATTTACATATTGAAAGCACTAATTTGCGTTTACAATTGCCATAAGGAAAATGCTGAATGTTTTTTTGTAGTTGATGTATCCACTTCCAGTATTCGGAGGACAAATAATTTACACATGTTTGCCATATATGGCTCCTATGCAGCGAGGTAAATTCCACTTCACTTCGAAATTTCTTGCTACCTTCTGCCATTCTTCAGTATCCTTTGGAATCTGAAAAGTAAATCATACTCATTACTCTTCCTATTTTTTCAGACTGATGACACAGTATCAAAAATGACGGCGATGTAGTTCTTGTAGAACATGTACCTCCCACATATGTCAAACACATATTTTCAAATGTTCTTTTTAAAGCGGCCTTGGGGGAGTATGAACAGCAAAATCCGAGTATCGAAACATTGGTTGCAAAACCTAGCTTTGAAATTGTTCATGTGGACAATAATAATTGTGACGAATTTGTTCAAACAGAAACAGAAGAGCTCGAATTAATTCGATTTTTGAAATAAGTATTTTTAGGAGTTCTTTAATATCCATTTTAATTTGCTTAAAAATGCCAATAAAACATTACTTAAATGAAATCAGTATTGAATGTTGCATGCTTACCTTTATGTAATTCTTCAACACCAATGAAAAAGCTTCACATATCGGCACTACGAGGGAAACAGCAGAATATGATACTTTAAATAAGTACATTAATGACTTGTATGAATCGCCAGTGACTAAAAATCGTAATGTGATGGCCCATCGAATTCTTGGTGAAATACTGTCTTGGCAGTTGTTATCTTTCTGTACCATAAGAGGTGTAGTTAACTGCAGTAACTAACGTCCTCAGTCGACATTCTCATAAGATTACTAAATAACGCACCATCGTCTGCTTCTAGTTCCTAGGGTACTATTTCGTGGACCTTCTTTAAATACTCTTCTCTTCCACCATCGTTTTATTTTCCTTTGGTTTTCTTTTCCGCTGTAAGCTGCATTTGCAAATACCAAGTAGGCCGCCGCTGCGATCACTTTATCATCCATTATAGTGCAAGACCGACACACGTGTGGCACAAATTCTGTTGCTTTGGTATAAATTAACCTGCCGTATGCAACATACGCCGTAAGATGTTGCCTGTTGTAGCGTGCTACAAGACGACGCACGCCACATTTCCGTAGCATGCCACAATGTTGCAAGACGTCGCCCCAGCGTAAACGAGGCTTTAGAGGCACGTCTGTATTGTATGGTGGATGTGATGTGTTGCGTACGAAACTAAAACCTGCAATCAGATCCAAACGTCGTGGAAAACTGTGAAGAGGTGTCATCCTGCAGCAAGATAACGCTCGCCCACATTCTGCCAAATGGACAGCCGACGCAATAAAGCAGTTAAGATTCGAGGTGCTGGAACATCCACCATTCAGTCCAGACCTGGCTCCAAGCAATTTTCACATGTTTGGACCCTTAACGGAAGCACTACAGGGAAGAAGATTTGAAAGTGATGAAGACGTCATTGCTGTGGTGCAAAATTGGTTACAGATGTAACCGAAAAAAGTATTTTCTGATGAAATAAAAAAAGCTCGTAAAACGTCGGGAAAACTGCATTGAAGTCCAGGGATGTTACGTAGAAAAATAACGCATGTTTCAGTTTTCTATCATCAAAATAAGTACAGCTTTTCACAAATGTTGTAAATTGGCTGTTTAGGTTTTCTTATTGGCAACGTTACGTAGCGCTCTGTATGAAAATCACTGGCTGTGCTGTGTGCAGTCTGTGGCTAGTTTGCATTGTTGTCTGCCATTGTAGTGTTGGGCAGCGGCAGCTGGATGTTAACAGCGCGTAGCGTTGCGCAGTTGGAGGTGAGCCGCCAGCAGTGGTGGATGTGGGGAGAGAGATGGCGGAGTTTGGAAATTTGTAAGACTGGATGTCATAATCTGTTATGTATATTATGATGTTTCAACACTATTAAGGTAAATACATTGTTTGTTCTCTACTAAAATCTTTCATTTCCTAACTATGCCTATCAGTAGTTAGTGCCTTCCGTAGTTTGAATCTTTTATTTAGCTGGCAGTAGTGGCGCTCGCTGTTTTGCAGTAGTTCGAGTAACGAAGATTTTTGGTGAGGTAAGTGATTTGTGAAAGGTATAGGTTAATGTTAGTCAGGGCCATTCTTTTGTAGGGATTTTTGAAAGTCAGATTGCGTTGCGCTAAAAATATTGTGTGTCAGGATAAGCACAGTCATGTATAATTTTTCAAAAGGGGACGTTTCATATGTCGACCCTTAGCGGAGGATACCTCACTGGAATCTTCTGATTTTTTTTCTTGTAGTTTGTGTAATTAGTGTAGTTATTGTTTATTGCTAGCGCGTAATTGTAGAGAGAATCTCCTTTGTAGTTGCAATCTTTCATTGTTGTACAGTAAAACAGTTGTGGCATGCATGTAGATTTGCACCAAGTATTTCGCAGCTGCGCTTGCAATTAACTACATATTATTTTCAGTGCTATGTTAATGTGTTCTCTTATTTTTGCTCTTCAAATTGTGCTTTTCTGTGTTATCGTGTGAAATATTGTGACAATAATGGCGTGTGAAAAACGTTACACTAGGTTTCAAAGTAAACTGAGAAATAATAGTGACGACGAGCGTAGCTTATCAGCACCACTGTGTAGTGAATTAACAGACATTCGAAGTAGTAATTTGGTAATTGTGCATAGGGAAATGGAGCGGGCGGCAAATAATGGTGTAGACAGTGAAACAGGTAGTGAACAGGGAAGCATTATCGATCGATCGCTCGGCAACAGCTCGCCTCAGGAATCCGAAATGACAGGACACAATTTTGCAAATACTGTAGATTCAGGTTTTGCGTCCTCACCATTTTCTCAAATAAGTCAAGACACATTTTCTGCTTGTCAAAATGTGAATGTTGCCGGTGCAAATGCACTGCCGAAAAGCGTAGAGGAACAGATTCCAGACACTAATACATTATTATTGCAATTAATGCAACAAATGGAACAAAAGCAGAGACAAATGGGACAAAGGCTTCAAAAGTTAGACACAATGGAACAACACCAGAGACAAACACAGCAACAGTTAGACACAATGGAACAACACCAGAGACAAACACAGCAACAGTTAGACACAATGGAACAAAATCTTCAAAAGTTAGACAACAGTGCAAACTAGCCACAGACTGCACACAGCACAGCCAGTGATTTTCATACAGAGCGCTACGTAACGTTGCCAATAAGAAAACCTAAACAGCCAACTTACATAGCCCCCATATGTAAGTTGGCGGTTTAGGTTTTCTTATTGGCAACGTTACGTAGCGCTCTGTATGAAAATCACTGGCTGTGCTGTGTGCAGTCTGTGGCTAGTTTGCATTGTTGTCTGCCATTGTAGTGTTGGGCAGCGGCAGCTGGATGTTAACAGCGCGTAGCGTTGCGCAGTTGGAGGTGAGCCGCCAGCAGTGGTGGATGTGGGGAGAGAGATGGCGGAGTTTGGAAATTTGTAAGACTGGATGTCATAATCTGTTATGTATATTATGATGTTTCAACACTATTAAGGTAAATACATTGTTTGTTCTCTACTAAAATCTTTCATTTCCTAACTATGCCTATCAGTAGTTAGTGCCTTCCGTAGTTTGAATCTTTTATTTAGCTGGCAGTAGTGGCGCTCGCTGTTTTGCAGTAGTTCGAGTAACGAAGATTTTTGGTGAGGTAAGTGATTTGTGAAAGGTATAGGTTAATGTTAGTCAGGGCCATTCTTTTGTAGGGATTTTTGAAAGTCAGATTGCGTTGCGCTAAAAATATTGCGTGTCAGGATAAGCACAGTCATGTATAATTTTTCAAAGGGGACGTTTCAATGTGCCTTTACTTTTTGAATTCCCTAATTATACTAACCCCCTAAGACATCCCCCCCCCCCACTAGTAAAAGCACAAATCGCACACTGACAGACAGCATTAAAATAGCTGCTCAGTCAAAACCACAAGCTACACACGGTTCTACGAAAACACTTCCACAAACAACTCGAACAATACTAAAATCAGTGACTGTGAAACAACAAGAACGAATCACAAGTCGACACACGCGGGGAACCCAGAAGCGGTCAGCGACCAAGTACACGTAATCTGATGAGTCGACCGACCGAACGACCAACCGAGGTCGTCCCCACTCAAGTCACGTGTGTCGGTAACAGTCCGGAGAGTCATGGCTGTCTCGACCTCACTGCTGCTCCAGCCTGACTCAACTGCCGACACACGACGACCCAGAAATACTAGCGGTGGCTCCAGAGATGATACGACAGTGCTCTTATCGATAAGCGCTGCTGCTGCCACTCGCGGGGAGGCAAGCCAGCAACTTAGTGACGCCAGTAAATCGAATAAGAAACGGGACGGCAGTACCACAAAGACAAGACGTGAAGCAATAAACGGCACGAACACGAGCCGCTCACGGATCATCACTGTTCTTTGAAGGCACCGTAACTGGTGAGGTGTATCTTCATATGCTGCGAACATCGATTTTACCGGCCATTCGAGAGCTGTTAGGAGATAAAAGATTTTACCTATAACAAGATGACGCTCTTCCTCACTACCACTGAGGTGTCAGAGCCTACTTGGATTAGAAATCTTCCTGGACGATGGATAGGTCGAAGAGTAGCTGTGGAATACCCACTACTGTCTCCGGACCTTACAATTCTTGCCTTCTACCTTCGGGGAACCTTGAAAAACGAAGTTTATCAACAGGAGCCAGCTGCGCTGCACGATGTACGAGAAACTATCGAGGCTTCATTTGCGGCTACCACACTGGCAACACTGACAGTGGTAATTCAGCCAGCACTTCAGCGACGCCGGCGTCGTTTGGCTGCTAATGGGAGTCACTGTGAACACATAAAATAACCCTCCCCCCATACAATAAGTGTAACGGTCTGTCATTTTGGTCTTTAATATTGACAGTTAAAGAGTGTATACATTTTTCTGGACATCTCTGTATTTTCATCCTTTTTTTAATGGTAATCATTTACCTGGCGACAGAACCAGGAAAAACTGAGTGTAGCAATGTGTCAGATAGCTTTCGACACATACGTTTCACAGTCATTCATTCACTGACTGTTCACTGTGATAATAGCGAATCTCGATTTGATGTCTAATACTGATCACCTCAATATTTAACAACAATTCTACAAATTTAACAGTTATTACAATTGTCATCACCAGTCTCCTACATCACTTGACAAAGAAAAATACGGAAGTACGAAAGTTCGCATTATATACAATGAAAATACACACCTAACATCGGTGAGAGAAAGGTATCGAAATCTTCGTCTTGACATAAGCTCATCGAAAGGAGCCGTCACGCTAATAGTGTGTAGTACCTCCTGTAACCTTGATAATGGCGTCGACAAGGCGAGGAAGAGGGTCCACGTGCTTCGTCAGGTACGTCATATGCAGATGAAGGCACTCAGTGATGACTGGAGCTCGTGTGGGTAGCTAATTTCGGGGGCATCGATTGGTACGTTTCATCTGTTGTTCCACATAGTCCCAGGTATTTCCTACTGAATTAAGGTCGGGTGATGTAGCGGACTAGTCGGGGTGCGATAGGGTACCTGATTGTTCGCCAAACAAGGTACGTATGCTTCCTGTGAAAGCGGCTATCGTCGTATTGGAAGAGGGGTGTGTTCAGATGAAGAAGGAATAGGAGAAAAAGGCAAATTATGTTCACTGAAAATGTTAAGTCCCGATTCATGTACTCTGTGATTTGAGTGGACTGTTAACCTTTATGGTTGACTGAGAACCTTTGACTGATAACCATTATGGTCAGATTTAAGGACATCACGGAAAATCTATGCCAACAATACGGAAAATGTGAAATGAATGAGCCGGCCGAAGTGGCCGTGCGGTTAAAGGCGCTGCAGTCTGGATCCGCAAGACCGCTACGGTCGCAGGTTCGAATCCTGCCTCGGGCATGGATGTTTGTGATGTCCTTAGGTTAGTTAGGTTTAACTAGTTCTAAGTTCTAGGGGACTAATGACCTCAGCAGTTGAGTCCCATAGTGCTCAGAGCCATTTGAACCATTTTTTTGAAATGAATGAGTGGGCCTAAGTCGTGGTAAACCACCTCTAGCCTGAACTTTACCCTTCACACATCGCGGATTAAACGCCTTTCAGGGTGGTTGGAGCAGTTGCCGCGTAGCGTCGTTTGGAGAGAGGCGAAATGGCTCCTCGTCGCACTACACTACACTCCACCACGCAGCTGCTGCCCAGAATCTGTCTTGTTCGCCCTATGAACACGTGCGGCTTCGTTTGTTGCTGTGAGTAACGTCCATCTCACGCAGTTGACTTTGCAGTATTCACTCGGAATTTAGTCAAGATGCACCTGTCTTAACTGACAACAACAATTCCATTCGGGTCTGAAACTGATTGTCACTTATACTCTACACCGACTTCTGGCTGTAGGGTTGGGTTGGGTTGTTTGGAGAATGAGACCAGACAGCGAGGTCATCGGTCTCATCGGATTAGGGAAGGACGGGGAAGAAAGTCGGCCGTGCCCTTTGAAAGGAACCTTGCCTGGATCGATTTAGGGAAATCACGGAAAACCTAAATCAGGATGGCCGTATGCAGGATTGAACCGACGTCCTCCCGAATGTGTCTGTAGGGAATATGTGATGTTGGTTGATCTTACGTGTTACATGGTTGCGAGTGGCATATCATTTCTTGGAGACAATCAGATTCATTCAAGGGTTGGTCATAGACACGTCCAGACACGATAACTCATTTCTGCCACTTCGAAGCACACACACTTCGGCTAAGTGACTTAAGCCACGGTGAACGATCAACTGACCACATAGTACCACTTACACACCACCTACAGGGCACCAGAGGGATCACTGTGCTCCTTTAAGGAAGTGACAAGTAGTTTGTGCAGTGACGTTGGTCACAGATCTCGTGTTGCCATATTGTCCCAGAATTAAATTGAAAATAATTTCGGATCAATGAACTTTTAGTAAGGATTTTGAGAGATACCCTAGGTTTTCAGGCAAAAGTCGCAATTGGAAATACCTTGCCAAATATTTCCAGATGAGGCTGCCCCTCTACCATCTCGCCTGTTTCCAAATGGTTTTAACAGCCTGCTGTACAGTTAGGAGCTTAGAATGAACACTGTATTAAAGGAAAACAACATACACTCAATTCTCACACTCCTATGAAGCTTACAGTTAGCCCTTCTGGTACGGTATTGGCTACTTTGTGTTGTTTATGTAGTTTGACTTGGATACGATTCATTCACGGAGACGTTAGCTCACGCGTGAGAATAAGCTGGCTTACGATTCCCCACGTGCGCTTTGCAGAACTAACTGTTTACGCGAGTTAGGAACGATTTACGTTAATGTCCTGCGACGTACTAAACCCTGATTTTGAAGCTGGTCGGGGAAGTAAAAAAGTAAGCGCACATTTTAAAACGGACTTCTTGTCTACATCTACACCTACATGATTTCTCTGCAATTCACAGCGAATCCACAATGAAGTGCCTCGTAGAGGGTTCATCAAAATATTTTCAAGTTACACTGACGGAAAAAAAATTACAACACCAAGAAGGAGTTGTGCGACATAAACGTAAGTTGGTACTCGTGTTTCTACTTCTGAAAGATGATGTCTATTCACATATCGCGGCAGTCGCATAAGAGTGGCGCTAGTAGCTCACTATGAGGATGCAAATTAAATCTGCTTTAAATGGACGCTGCAACGGTCGTCAGCGTTAGTTATCTGTGAGTTTGGTCGTCGTGAACTGATGTTAGTCAAGAACACCTTTACGACGACAGACGCCATTATCAGCACCTCACCGAGTTTACACGAGTTCGCTTAATAGGTCTATGAGAATCTGCATGTCCCTTCTGCGATACTGCAGAAAGGCTTGCCACGGTGTATAATTGCTGGCAGCGGTGGTCATGAGAATGTACGGTCGCAAGAAACCGAGCTCGGGACGACCACGTGACGCTACCGAGAGGAAGGTGCACCGTTCTGCGTCTGCAGCAGCAATTTGAGCAGCAGTTGTCACCACACTGACACAACGAGCTGTTACAAATCGGTAGACTCAAGGACGCCTCTGAGCCAGTCAGCCGTGCGCGGCTAGTGTTCATTCTCGTTTATTGCTTTTTATTTATTTATTTATTTATTTATTTATTGTACCGTGGGACCAAATTAAGGAGAAATCGCCATGGTCATAGAACAAGTCAATACATGAAATTATAACACGATATTAGAAACAGATAAAATGAAATATAAAAAACATATTCAGGTGACAAGTAAGTTTAAATAAAGAAAATCAACAATGTAACACTGGAATTTGCTTAATTTTTTATATCTTCCAGGAGCTCCTCGACAGAATAGAAGGAGTGAGCCATGAGGAAACTCTTCAGTTTAGACTTAAAAGAGTTTGGGCTACTGCTAAGATTTTTGAGTTCTTCTGGTAGCTTATTGAAAATGGATGTAGCAGAGTACTGCACACCTTTCTGCACAAGAGTCAAGGAAGTGCATTCCGCATGCAGACTGGATTTCTGCCTAGTATTAACTGAGTGAAAGCTGCTAACTATTGGGAATAGGCTAATATTGCAAACAACAAACGACATTAAAGAAAATATATACTGTGAGGGCAATGTCAGAATTCCCAGACTATTGAATAGGGATCGACAAGACGTTCTACAACTTACACCACATATAGCTCGAACAGTCCGTTTTTGAGCCAAAAATACCCTTTTTGAATCAGAAGGATTACCCCAAAAAATAATACCATACGACATAAGCGTATGAAAATATGCGAAGTAGACTACTTTTCGTGTTGAAGTGTCACTTATTTCAGATGCTGTTCTAATGGTAAATAAAGCAGCATTTAGTTTCTGAACAAGATCCTGGACATGGGCTTTCCACAACAGCTTACTATCTATCTGAACGCCTAGGAACTTGAACTGTTCCGTCTCGCTTATAATATGCCCATTCTGTCTGATCAAAATATCGGTTCTTGTTGAATTGTAAGTTAGAAACCGTAAAAACTGAGTCTTACTGTGATTTAACATCAAATTATTTTCCACAAGCCACGAACTTATTTCATGAACTACATTATTTGATACTGTTTCAATATTACACACAAGGGCCTTCACTACCAAGCTGGTGTCATCAGCAAACAGAAATATTTTTGAATCACCTGTAATACTAGAAGGCATATCATTTATATAAATAAGAAACAGCAGTGGCCCCAGCACCGACCCTTGGGGAACGCCCCACTTAACAGTGCCCCATTGGGACTGAACATCACTACCACTCTCAATATTGCGGAGAATTACCTTCTGCTTTCTGTTCTTAAAGTAAGAGGCGAACCAATTGTAAGCTACTCCCCTTACTCCATAATGGTCCAACTTCTCCAGTAATATTTTGTAGTCAACACAGTCAAAAGCCTTCGTTAAATCAAAGAAAACTCCTAGCGTTCGCAACCTTTTATTTAATCCGTTCAAAGCCTCACAGAGAAAAGAGAATATAGCATTTTCAGTTGTTAAACCATTCCTAAAACCAAACTGAACATTTGACAGCAAATTATGTGAATTTAAATGCTCCAGTAACCTTGTATATACAACCTTCTCGATAACTTTAGCAAACACTGATGGCATAGAAATAGGTCTATAATTGTCAATATTATCCTCGTCTCCCTTTTTATAAAGTGGCTTCACTACCGAGTACTTTAATCGGTCAGGAAACCGACCACTCCTAAAGGAGTGTCGCCTCGTTTCTTATTAGATTTACTGGCGTCACTAAGTTGCTGATTTTCTTGCCCGTGAGTGGCAGCAGCAGCGCTTATCGGTAAGTCCACTGTCGTACTACCTCTGTAGCGACCGCTAGTATCTCCGGGTCGTCCTCTGTTATAGGTCAGTCGGGACGGAGCAGCAGTGAGGTCCAAACAGCCATGACTCGCGCGACGGTTGCCGACACATATGACTTGAGTGGGGACGACCTTGGTTGGTCGTCTCATCGGACGACGTGTATTTCGTCGCCGACCGCTTTTGGAAACTCTGTGTGTATCGACTTGTGATTTATCCTTGTTGTTCCACAGTGATTGGTTTTAGGATTGTCGGAGTTCTTGGTGCAAGTGTTTACGTGGAACTGTGTGTGGCTTCCGTGATTAGCACTGAGCAGTTATGAATGCTGTCTGCGCACTGGAGAAGGCAGTCGGTCGGTTGGGACAGAGCAGCGAGTGTGCGTTTCCTCACCGTGTTGATACTGTCCGGCACGGCGTGTAGTTCGACAGCCTTGCGTGTTGTTTATATTTTTGAGTGGTTATTGTCGCTTGGCTGCATTTAAACACCAATTTTGAAGACGTGGTGCTGCTGTTGTCTTCGTCCTAGGTGATATTTTCCGTTGTCATGCTGTTGGTCGGTCATTCAGCCGTCCCTGGGTCGGGTTTTCATCCGATTATTTAGTATTACGCTTGGCTGAATGTCTCCCTTGGAACACTTCTGAGCATTACTGTTCTGTTGGTTTTTATATTGTGATTTTATTTTGTCTCAAGTGCTGTGCGAGACCTCCAGCCGTCTATTAATTTAGTTTGTTTTAATTTTAAAATAAGGCCTTCAGCCGACTTAAATTAAGGTTTCAAGATTGAATTGTTTAAAACTTATTTTAAAAAAGGAGATTTGATCTATTTCAAATCTTTCTTATTCAGGCCTTAAGCCTTCAGTTCTTCATGTCCATGCCTTCAGAGTATTTATGTAATTTTTTTGCTTTTCAACTAAGGCCTTCAGCCTTGTGTATACCTTAAAGCAATTTTGATAACTTGAGTTCGGGCTTTCAGCGCTATTGTTTTTGAATCCTTTTAAGGGCATGTGTGATTAAGCGTTTTAACAAAATAAAGTTTATATGTTTGTGCAACTAACAGCAACTGATTTGGCTCCCTTTCCACTACCTGGTAAGCTCTGTTCTGGAAGACTGGGTGAGGGTCTGTTGTGTCTTCTGAGGAAAGCTGGCTGTGCCTCGACGTCAGTGATGGTCGTTGTGTTGGCTAGTAGGAACTAAGTTGAGCGCCAGTCTGCGTCCTAGACACACTAGGCCTACATCTCGACTTACGGTCTGGCGTGCGATTTCGTATGACAACAGGAGCACTCTCATGGTTATCCCATGGACACTGTCATCAACTGGGTGTTGTGTGCTGTCCTTAGGTTAGTTAGGTTTAAGTAGTTCTAAGTTCTAGGGGACTGATGACCATAGATGTTAAGTCCCATAGTGCTCAGAGCCATTTGAACTGTCGTCAGTCTGCTGGTTAGACCTGTTGTGCTGCCATTCGTGAACAGCAGTCAAGGAGGTGCTTACCTATAGCATAACTCTCGCCCACATATCGCTTTTTTAATCCAACGTGCTCATACAGAGTGTCGACATGTTGGCTTGACCTGTTCGATCACTATAATTGCCTCCAATCGAGCACATATGGGACATCAGCGGACGAGAATTCCAGCGTCATTCACAACCAGCATAAACCGTCCGTGTATTGACGACCAAGTGCAATATGTATGGAACTGCACCCCGCAAAATGACACCCGGCACCTGTAAGCACGTCTGCATACTTGCATTGAATATTCTGGCGGTTACACCTATTATTAATGTACCAAAATTTCACATTTGAAGCGGCTTATGTCGCGCTTACGTTAACCTGTGGTCTTACAATGTTAATTGCTTAAATATGTTACCTAGACAAATGTATTCCTCTACCTTAATTATTACTCTACCCTAATTATTTTTTGGTGTTGCGATTATGTTCCCTTCAGTGTATTTCTGTATCGTTGTACTCTCGAGTGGCGCACGGGAAAAGCGAGCATTTAAATCTTTCTGTCCGAGTTATTATTTATCTATTTTATTGCCGTCATCATTTTTCCCTATGTAGGTGGGCACCAGCAGAATATTTTTTCAGTCGGAGGGGAAAGTTGTTGAAATTTCACTTGAAGATCTCGCCACAACGAAAAACGCCTTTGTCTTTATGATTGTCACCCCACTTCACGTATCACGTCCGTGGCACTCTCGCCCCTGTCTCGCGATAATACAAAACGGGCAGCCCATCTATGACCTTTTTTGATGTCATCCGTCAGTGCCAACTGATGCGGATCCTACGCCGCACAGTAGTACTCCAGAAGAGGGTGGACAAGCGTGGTATAAGCTGTTTTTTGCCATCTTTCGCACCACACAGATATCTTGTCTAAATCGTTTTGCAATATTGAAAGTTTACCGTCAATCCTCCTTGCCTAGGGACGCCAGATGAAAGTTGATGTCGTCAAGCCCTGAATGAAAATTGCGCAACGGATAACTGGGGAGGGGAGCTTGAGAGCGCTACCTAGAGAGCGCGCCCTTTCTGTACGATACTAGGCAAGGGGCTGAAGGGCTCACACGCTGATGTGTGGTTTCCTAAATTCTATATCTTTTATCTTAAATGAATTCCTTTGACTTGACTTCTTTGTGATTTTTAAAGTATGTTAAAGATTGATGACAATTCATCACCTATTTATTTTAAACATTATCACTCGATTTTACAGCGATTGCAGGAATTGCTCCAGTTTACAGATATTACAATTTTACAACTTATAGCTCGAGTATATTACATACTAATCTGCACGCACATTTCTACGGGCAAGACGGAATTGCGTTGGCCAAATGTGTACCACCAAAGTCTCCCAATATTTTACACAGGACATTCACTATGTGAGGAGGATAACGGGCAAACTGGGGACCAGATACTTTAACACAGGGGGTCAAATTTCCGGAATTAAACGAGCACATTCATTACCTTACACAATTCGAAGCTGGAAACAAAAGAATTAGTACAAATATTCAAATACCTCTCTTCCATGCGTGACCATTCCAGACGGGGCACGTCTGCTCACTTACCCGTCTTCTGTAACACTCCTAGAATATGGCGGGCACCCGGAGGTCTTCCTGGGCCCCGGTGGAGGGGGTGGTCGAACCACTTGGCCGTGACCAACCTCTCCACCCCAAATCTTGTGACACTGGAAAGTCTTTGACTTTTACCTTCCTGTGCTGTCTCTCTGATCCCCTAGCCAGGAGTAAGGTTGGCACTACTATACTACAGAACTACTTCCCAACAAAGATTTGGCCACGCTTTACGGAAAGGTGTGAGGAGGATTAGGAAAGTTCATGTGCAGATTCACATCCACGTACAAGAAATGCATAATACACGACACATATAAATACGTATTATGAAGCCTGACACATTTCTTTCCACCCGTCCACATGGGTTCTGTTGCACCCGCGGCCGGCCGCATCGTGTAATAAAATTGGCTGCGGAGCCGCCTCTGTTTCTATTTCCCGGTGCGAGCGAGCAGCGGAACCTGCTGCTTATAGAGCGGAAACTACTGTACCGTTTCAACATGTCGGACGCATTACTTTTCAGCACGCCTTCGTATTTTCAGACACCATTCAATTATACACTACTGGCATTAAAATTGCTACACCAAGAAGAAATGCAGATGACAAACGGGTATTCATTGGACAAATATATTATACTTGAACTGACATGCGATTACATTTTCACGCAATTTGGGTGCATAGATCCTGAGAAATCAGTATCCAGAGAAACCACCTCTGGCCGTAATAACGGCCTTGATATGCCTGGGCATTGAGTCAAACAGATCTTGGATGGCGTGTACAGGTACAGCTGCCTATGCAGCTTCAACACGATACCACAGTTCGTGAAGAGTAGCGACTGGCGTATTGTGACAAGCCAGTTGCTCGGCCACCATTGACTGGACGTTTCAAATTGATGAGAGATCTGGAGAATGTGCTGGCCAGGGCAGCAGTCGAACATTTTCTATATCCAGAAAGGCCTGTACAGGACCTTCAACATGCGGTCGTGCATTATCCTGCTGTCCTGCTGAAATGTAGGGTTTCGCAGGGATCGAATGAAGGGTAGAGCCACGGGTCGTAACACATCTGAAATCTAACGTCCACTGTTCAAAGTGCCGTCAATGCGAACAAGAGGTGACTGAGACGCGTAACCAGAGGCACGTCATACCATCACGCCGGGTGATGCGCCAGTATGTCGATGACTAATACGCGCTTCCAATGTGCGTTCACCGCGATGTCGCCAAACACGGATGCGACCATCATGATGCTGTAAACAGAACCTTGATTCATCCGAAAAAATGACGTTTTGCCATTCGCGCACCCAGGTTTGTCGTTGAGTACACCATCGCAGGCGCTCCTGTCTGTGATGCAGCGTCAAGGGTAACCGTAGCCATGGTTTCCGAGCTGCTACAAACGTCGTCGAACTGTTCGTGCAGATGGTTGTTGTCTTGCAAACGTCCCCATCTGTTGACTCAGGGATCGAGACGTGGCTGCACGATCCGTTACAGCCATGCGGATAAGATGCCTGTTGGGATACAGCACGGCGTTCCGTATTACCCTCCGGAACCCACTGATTCCATATTCTGCCGACAGTCACTGGATATCGACCAACGCCAGTAGCAATGTCGCGATACCTATAAACCAGAATCGCGATAGGCTACAATTCGACGTTTATCAAAGTCGGAAACGTAATGGTACGCATTTCTCCTCCTTACACGAGGCCTCACAACAACGTTTCACCAGGCAACGCCGGTCAACTACTGTTTGTATATGAGAAATCAGTTGTAAACTTTCCTAATGTCAGCACGGTGTAGGTGTCGCCACCGGCGCCAACCTTGTGTGAATGCTCTGAAATGCTAATCATTTGCATATCACAGCATCTTCTTCCTGTCTGTTAAATTTCGCGTCTGTAGCACGTCATCTTCGTAGTGTAGCAGTTTTGATGGCCTGTAGTGTAGATAATTGCATCATCTGAATAGCCTGGGACTGCTTTTGAGTGCTGTACCAGGTAATTAATATACAACACAAGGAGCAAGGGTTCCAACACACTTACTTGGACTACGGCTGAACTTACTTCTGCATCTATCAATGACTCTCCTTCCAAGGTAACATACTGCGTCCTTACTAACAACGAATCCTCAGTCAGTTTACAAATTTCGTTCGATTCCCCACGTGATCGTACACTTGTAAGTCACCGCGCTCAGCAGATGTGGTGACTCCAGAGTCCTTCCAGCACTCCGCCCCCTCCCCTCCCCTCCCCCTCCAAGTCCAGGGAGGGCCCGTACACTTGCAGCTCTGAGGGGCGCCTCGCCGCGCGCCGAGCGGCCTCGGTGTCACAGAATAAATCATTTAGCAGTCTCGCCGTGAATGGCGGCGATAAAGCGGCTTTTGTGGCTCCTTGCGGCAGGCGTGTGTGTCGTGCGCTTGTTTGTGTGTGCGCCTGTGTCGCCGTGCGCGCGCTGGAGACAATCGCGACGCGGCGTGCGCCTGCCGAGAGGCGTTCATTATCTGGCGCCCTGCAGGGCTCACTCGGGGACAAACGGGTGCGTGAGAAATGAAGCACTTCCCGGAAAACCGCGCAAGCAGATGCTAATGCCGGGCGACGCTCACTGTCGTTCTTCCTCGGCGATAAAACGAAAGAAGGAAAAAAAAAAAAAAACCGCACAGAAAAGGAGAAAGAGGGAAGCGGAGTGGGGAGTCTAATTTTGTTTCGAAATTCTCCGAAAGTCTTTGTGTTCGATTTCACTTGCAAATCGCCTTGTAATAAATTACGCGTACTTGTCTACCGCGGCAGATTCGATACATTTTTTAAAGGTAAGTTTCGGCTTGTATACTACTTGTCGATAGATAGCTCTTTGGATATTATGTCTAAAGAGAAAAAGGAATATAACGAAGTGAAAAAACTTGTATAAAAAATTAAAGTAGTAAATTCTGTTTTTAGGGAACTGGAACTTTACCACAAACTCTTCCTTCCTATACCTGTATAAGTTTTCAGACAGCTGATACCACGATTGCGTTTTTAATAAATTACATATTACGTCGCTTGTATCCCATCCGGTACAGAGAAAGATCACAACTTTCTTCTGCTGGTTGATTTAGAATTGTTGTTGTTTTACACGTAAGTTGTTTCGTCCATGGTCATTGTGAAACAAAATGGTGTTTTGCAGCAGCGAAGTTTGCAACTGTAAAGCGACAGTTACGAATTGGTCGATGGTTAATTGGGACTGCCAGCTTTTATTTGTGATTAATCGTTTGCAGGTGTTGCGTGAAGTCTTCTGCCTCTGTACAAAATACGCATGTAATTCAATCCCTTCCGGCGGTGTGGTAGTAGCACTTTCAATTCAAAACCTGGCGCATACAGAAATATATACGGGTGACAAGATAAACCCAAATTCCACCGTCAAAATTGCGAATATGCTCCAAGGAATTGGGTTGTTAAAAAAATACCTGTGTCATGAAAATGTTCTCTCTCTCATTCACTCATGGACTCTCACACTCACACTCACTCACACGAACACACACCCACACCCAACCACCCCCCCCCTTTTTCACATACACACAAACGGTATAAATTTCACTGTGTGATCAACAGTATGTGGAAACACGACAGCTCCATAATGTGTAAGGTTTTCACATGGTTTCTGCGGTTTTAAATAATTCACCTTAACTGTACTGGGCCTAAGATGAATCAGCGCGCTGTGCGGCTAGTGGATGAGACCCCTGACTCTATGTTTAAGTTTATCTGTAGTTCGTTTGCTCGCCTGTCACTTGTGCAGCGCAGGGTCATTCTTATTTGTGGTGTAGTAGCGAGCAGTTTGAGTTTTTAGAGAACGAAATTTTATATTTGTGAATCTGACAAGGGGAGGCCGCCAGTTGTGAAATTCAGATTCGATCCATACTGTGCATCATAAAAGCTCATATCCGGAGGTGTAATGTGGCAAAGCACCAAGATGCACTTCTCAGTCGTTGCCGAGAAAATCGACAGTTAAAAGAAACCGTTGCATTGAAATACTCTCTACGATTAATAATTTTTCTGCAGCGTCGTGGCGCAGCGGTAAACGCTCGGGTTCGTAATCCGGTCACCGGATCGAATCTCGCGCCAAGCAACTTTTTTTTACTTTGTTTTTTGTAATTCAAATGTACACACACACACACACACACACACACACACACACACACACACACACACACACACACATATATATATATATATATATATATATATATATATATATATATATATATATATATATCCATCGTCCACCACCAATTGTCTTCTCCGATTTTTGCCGATATGATACGATACGCGTGGTATGCATCAAACCTGACGAACGATAGAACAATTTTTTCAGAATGTCAATGAGGTGTGTTTCCCAACAGATAATTTACAAAACAATTGTTCTTGTAAAAACGCATCGTTTATCAGATGTGCTCGACGTCGTGCTGTTTTCTGCTTTCCATGTTTCTATGATAACTATCACTCTGGTTCGTGCGATACTCCAGCTCCTTCTGGTCACTAATTGTTAATTATGTGCGAGTGTATACCGAACTTATCAATCAATTGTATCCAATTGAATACTATTTGTGATATTGTGTTTTATTTCAAGTTTTATTTTTCCACGACAAACGACTTTCAACAACTTATTATATGCATAATTGTTGCAACTGATTGCCGGGAATTATAATTATAATTATATTACAAAACAACAAATAATAAAAAAAAGTTGCATGGCCCGAGATTCGATACGGCGACCTTCGAATTACGAACCCGAGCGCTTACCGCTGCGCCACGACGCTTCAGAAATTTATTAGTCGTAGAGAGTATTCCACCGCAACGGTTTCTTTTAACTGTCGATTTTCTCCACAACGGCTGAGAAGTGCATCTTGGTGCTTTGCCACATTACACCTCTGGCCATGAGCTTTTATTATGCGCAGTATGAATCGAATCTGAATTTCACAATTGGCGGCCTCCCCTTGTGAGAGAAATTATCTGAAATATGTTATTATGGCTATGAAAACTTGTGTGTAAGCACTTGTTATTGATTCTATTGTTGAAGAAGATTTTTTGTAGGTATTATCCAACGTGACCAATCCATGTGCAAGAATGAAATCTTTGTTTGTCAGAGCTATTAATTGAAGGAAATGTGAGTCCTTGAGATAACTAATAATATTCATAATTATCGTTAATTTTATCTATTTGTTTTCATTATGTCGCAAATAATGCAGTTAGTGTAAATGTCTGTAATTCTTGCACTGAGAGAATTCCATAATCATGAGGGTTTTATTATGTTTTACAGTCTTTTTGTCAATAATCAGTTTAATTTTTCAAGAATGATTTTCTTTTAAGCAAAACCCGTCTCCATCATTCCTAGTAAAGTTTTCAATATGTTTTCGTGTGTGCATTGAACCTTACGTCACACGAAGCTACAGATTGTTTTCAATAATCGTAAACAAATTATGTAGTGAGTAGTTAATTTTTCCTTAGCTCTTGAATCTGCTGATTTCCATTTTCTTTCGGGAACGTCAGTACACCGGACACGAAACAACATATTGAGCATGAGGTAAGTTCAAATGGTTCAAATGACTCTGAGCACTATGGGACTTAACTTCTCAGGTCATCAGTCCCCTAGAACTTAGAACTACTTAAACCGAACTAGCCTAAGGACATCACACACATCCATGCCCGAGGCAGGATTCGAACCTGTGACCGTAGCGGTCTCGCGGTTCCAGACTGTAGCGCCTAGAACCGCTCGGCCACTCCGGCCGGCACGAGGTAAGTCACTTTTCTTTCAGGGTGGATCTCATTTTACATTCTTATGACGAAACAGTATAGTCAGAATTTTCAGGTGTTATGCTAAACAAATAGATTAATCTGCAACATTTTTTTTCTTCTGAGTAGAGCAGTATGTTATTTTCATGGTATTTCAAGTCATACTTCATCTCACATAACTTTCATAATTTACTCCAGTACTAAGTTTTACTTAAATATTTTTCACTAAGCACGCACTAAATTTCTTTTGAGATTTAATTATATTCATTTTCATTATTTCAAATTCAGTATTACATTAAGATTAAAGATTTGACTCTCGGCACTGTTTACATGCGCAAGACAGGCCCAGTATTGCTCAGCAGTTGAACACGAATCTAAAAACACGTTTTACGAAGACAAAGTTTAGAAAAATATATTCAGTATTTTCATTTATAAATAAGTTTTTATAGAAAGCTTACAAATGTTATTCTCTTACATTTTCGCGTAGACCCATCTTGCTGCTTTGATTCCTTACAACCGACTGGCGGACACACACACACACACACACACACACACACACACACACACATCCTGCAATGCTGCCGCCATTCTTGTTTGTCCTCCGGAAATAATTTCCACTCAGCTTACGGCGAATTTCTTCTCTGCGGCAGAGTCAACATGCCTGACCTGTTGGAAAATGGGTAATGTTCGTCAGCTAGAGAAAGCTGTAGCGGGAACTAGCCACACTACACGTCTCTACAAGTTGCGTCAAATGTTTTCTGTTATCCGTTTAAATAATCTATTAAACGTCAGATAGTCTGTGAATGGAAGGAATTCCGCCTTCCCATTTGGTAGCAAGCACGGACATACGAAGAAGAACTGCAACACCACGTGATTGATGACGTCAGATGTTAAGTCCCATGGTGCTCAGAGCCATTTGAACCATTTTGCAACACCACAAGATGATTACTTCAATATACTGTCACTTGTTTGATACAGAGTCACTGCCAAGCCCATACAAGTCTTCAACACTCACATGCGAGCAGAGTCGTTCGTAATAGCCCGCTTATGGCGTCTAACCGAACCATTTGTTTGCAAAACGGATTGTCTGTGAAAGAATGCTTGCTCTAATACTATACAAATTGATTTCTCCGAACATTCAGTTCTTAGTCCCGACCTGCACAATGCACCACACGCATTTTTGTTAACTCAGAATTCACAGTTTACAAATACAAATCGAAATTCCACGCGTTCGTCTGTAGAACCTGTTTGGTATTACTCTGTCGTCAATGGTAACTTATAATTCCGCAAAAATATCACATCTATTCAGAGCTCCTAACACGAGTGTCTGAACATGATGAAGGCAGATATTCAAACTGAACCTAGACTTCAGAAAGTAATTCTTTAACTCTCAAAATACGCGTGGATGTACCATCCTCTAATTGGCAGATGTTCATCATAGCAAATCTGATATAAATATTAAATCACGCAATCCAGCGTCTTTTACCTTTGAAAAATGACAACGTAATGACTTATATGAGCAGTTTATTAAAAGAGCGAATTTATAAAATCCACAAATTTCAAGATAATCACTTCTTTAAATAACTGAATTATCGGAAAATGTTATTTGTTTTCCCAACATAAAAATTTCCTCAGCGAGTAGTGAAACAATTCCCATTTACTCAGCTAGTACACATCACAATACTAATTTATTATATTACTTTGCACTTATACTATCACTCACACTAAGAATTAATCATAGTAAACAAGCAATGATTAGTAGGTTATAATATTCAAAGAAGTCAGAGTTTTGTTTAGAAAATGTGGTATTTTGACTGCCTGTGAGTTAAGTCCTTAAGATGCTGACACTTTTCGGCCATAGTTGTAACTACACCAAAGAAAAAAATTCGCGACACGAAAAAGTAATTAATGTAGAGTAATGAAATTTTGGGAATACAATTATCTATCTAACGTATTTAAGTGATTAACATTGCATGAGTGCGAGATAATCCATTGCAGATATGAAATTCTGACACATTAATAACCGGTATACCAGCCAAATGTTGAATGCAAACACGTAAACGTGCATACGTTGTGTTGTACAGGTGCCAAGTATCAGTTTGTTGTACTTGGTGTGTCAATACAGGACGGTTATGTTACTTGTGGATGACACTAGAGATGTCGCCCCAAATGTGCTCGATTGGAGACAGATCTAATGATTGAGCAGGCCAAGGCAACAGAATGCGGAGCTACAACAGCAGTATGTGAGCAAACGTTATCATGTTGGAAAGCACTCTCTAGAATGCTGTTCATGAATGGCAGCACAGCTGGTCGAATCGCCAGACTGACGTACAAATTTGCAGTCTGGGTGTATGGGATAACCAAGAGAGAGCTGCTGCTGTCATACCAAATTGCACCCCAGACCATAATTCTAGATGAAGGTCCAGTGTGTCTTGACGCAGACAGGTTGGTTGAAGGTCCCTAACTAGCCTCTTTCTAATTAATACACGACCACCAATGCACAGAGGCAGAACCACGTTTTCATCAGAAAACACAACATACCACGCACGTGTCCATCGATGAGCTCTTGCTTGAGACCACGGAAGTCGTAAATGGTGGTGGTTTGTGGTCACTAGGATGCACGCTATTGGGCGTTGGCCCGGAGCTGTCGTTGAAGTGACCGATTTGTAAACGCTTCGTGGTGTCACTGTGGCACCAGCTGCTACACAAGTAATTGTTGCAAATGCAGTACGATGAACCAGAGTCATACAACGAACACGATCGTTTTCCCTCGCCCTAGTGTAACGTAGTTGTCCAGCAGTGCCCAGTCTTCTGGCGACCACACCTTCTCGTGACCACCGCTGACAGCAGTCATGTACAGTGGCTACGTTGAGTGGTTATCTTCCCCGTTGTTATCTTTTTTCTCTCTCTCCCAGTCTATGTTAGAGCGTGCCGGTTGCGTGTGTGCCAAGGCATCTCATATACTGGGTGGTCCTTTGATAGTGACCGGGCCAAATATCTCACGAAATAAGCATCAAACGAAAAAACTACAAAGAACGAAACTCCTCTAGCTTGAAGGGGCAAACCAAATGGCGCTATGGTTGGCCCGCTAGATGGCGCTGCCATAGGTCAAACGGATATCAGCTGCGTTTTTTTAAATATGAAACCCCATTTTTATTGCATATTCGTGTAGTACGTAAAGAAATATGAATGTTTTAGTTGGGCCACTTTTTCGCTTTTTGATAGATGGCGCTTTAATAGTCACACGTGGTACCACGTAAAATTCCACCAGTGCGGACGATATTTGGATCGTGATACATTACCCGCGTTAAAATGGACCGTTTACCAATTGCGGAAAAGGTCGATATCGTGCTGATGTATGGCTATTGTGATCAAATTGCGCAACGGGCTTGTGCTATGTATGCTACTCGGTATCTTGGACACAATCATCCAAGTGTCCTGACCGTTCGCCGGATAGTTATGTTATTTAAGGAAACAGGAAGTGTTCAGCCACATGTGAAACGTCAACCACGACTTGCAACAGACGATGATGCCCAAATAGGTGTTTTAGCTGCTGTCGCGGCTAATCTGCACATCAATAACAGACGAATTGCGCGAGAATCGAGAATCACAAAAACGTCGGTGTTGAGAATGCTACATCAACATCTATTGCACGCGTACCATATTTCTATGCACCAGGAATTGCATGGGGACGACTTTGAACGTCGTGTACAGTTCTGCCACTGGGCACAAGAGAAATTACGGGATGATGACAGATTTTTTGGACGCGTTCTATTTAGCGACGAAGCGTCATCCACCAACAGCGGTAGCGTAAACCGGCATAATATGCACTATCGGGCAACGGAAAATCCACGATGGCTGCGACAAGTGGAACATCAGCGACCTTGGCGGGTTAATGTATCATGCGGCATTATGGGAGGAAGGATAATTGGCCCCTATTTTATCGATGGCAATCTAAATGGTGCAATGTGTGCTGATTTCCTACCTAATCTTCTACCGATGTTACTACAAGATGATTCACTGCATGACAGAATGACGATGTACTTCCAACATGATGGATGTCCGGCACATAGATCGCGTGCGGTTGAAGCGGTATTGAATAGCATATTTCATGACAGGTCGATTGGTCGTCGAAGCACCATACGATGGCCCGCACGTTCACCGGATCTGAAGTCCCCGGATTTCTTTCTGAGGGGAAAGTTGAAGGGTATTTGATATCGTGATCCACCGACAACGCCTGACAACATGCGTTAGCGCATTGTCAATGCATGTGTGAACATTACGGAAGGCGAACTACTCGCTGTTGAGAGGAATGTCGTTACTCGTATTGCAAAATGCATTGAGGTTGACGGACATCATTTTGAGCATTTATTGCATTAATGTGGTATTTACAGGTAATCACGCTGTAACAGCATGCGTTCTAAGAAATGAAAAGTTCACAAAGGTACATGTATCACATTGGAACAACCGAAATAAAATTTTCAAATGTACCTACGTTCTGTATTTTAATTTAAAAATCATACCTGTTACCATCTGTTCGTCTAAAATTTTGAGCCATATGTTTGTGACTATTAAAGCGCCATCTATCACAAAGCGAAAAAAGTGGTCCAACTGAAACATTCATATTTCTTTACGTACTACACGAATATGTAACAAAAAATGGGGGTTCCTATTTTAAAAAAACGCTGTTGATATCTATTTGACCTATGGCAGCGCCATCTAGCGGGCCAACCATAGCGCCATCTGATTTCCCCCTTCAACCTAGACAAGTTTCGTTCTTTGTAGTTTTTTCGTTTGACGCTTATTTCGTGAAATATTTGGCCCAGTCAAGGTCAATGGACCACCCTGTATCCGATGCTTACCTGTTTGGTTCAATGCTCGGAAGGATTCATTGAAAGGGGACGGTCCCGAGGTTAGTATTTGATTGATTAGGTGATTATCATATTGAGATTTCGCAACAGATAACGCGGGGGAGAGCTCAAGCAAGTGGGCAAGTAAATAATTACCACGCTCTAACATGATCTATATTCTCTATCCTCGTTAATTTTCATTCCCCCCCCCCCCCCCCCAGATAATGGCTTCAATTTAGTACTAACATTGTTCTCTAAACAGGATGGGGGTATTATTATTAGTCACTGAATACATGAAATTAAATTCATATGACATTTTTATTAGTTACACATAAACTTTACAAATGTTGTAACCATTTTTTTACTCGCTACTCAAGTGATCCCATAATTGCAATTAACAAAGAAAAGACGAGTAAGTTCTATCTTAACTGCCACTGAAGGTGCCCATATTATCAGCTGTTGCCTCTAAACGTTCCTGGGAAGGCTTTTGGTAATATCACAGAAGAAACATCCAGCTTGTAGTAGGCCTGTTACACGACCTTGTTCAAACACAATATATGGTCATATGTGTGTGAAAACATATGGGACTTAACTGCTAAGGTCATCAGACCCTAAGGTTAGATACTACTTAACCTAAATTCCTAAGGACAAACACGCACACCCATGCCTGAGGGAGGACACGAAGCTTCGCCGGGATCAGTCGCTCAGTCCATGACTGCAGCGCCTTTGAGCGCTCGACTAACCCCGCGCGGCTCAAACTCAATGGGATTTTGATAATAGCGCCTGTCGTCGTAAAAGTGATCTTGACTGACATCAACTCACCGTGTCCAGTCCCTAAAATAGCTAAGGCTCACGACCATTAAAGCGTGTATTAAAAGCAAACCTGATTTGCGTCCTTATAGTTCGAGGTGGCTTCAAATCGAAAGACTTGCACCCGGCGGACGGTCTACACGACGGGAGGCCCTAGTCACACGACATTTATTTATCATCCTTATAGTGGCTCTACTAGCGCCATTCTTATGCGATTAGTGCATAGACATAATTTTTCTGATGTAGAAACGCGCCTGCCAACTTTCGTTTATGGTGCACAAATTCTTCTTGGTGTGGCGAGATTTTTTTCGCCTGTGTTAGGAACTGCTTCATCATAAAAGCATGACTCATGTATGAAGCTCCCCGCCCATTACGGTCTGACATAACTACATCTACATCTACATCCATACTCTGCAAGCCACCAGATGGTGTATGGCGGAGGGTATTGTGAGTAACTCTATCGGTTCTCCCTTCTATTCCAGTCTCGTATTGTTCGTGGAAAGAAAGATTGTCCGTATGCCTCTGTGTGGGCTCTAATCTCTCTGATTTTATCGCCATGGTCTCTTCGCGAGATATAGGTAGGAGGGAGCAATATACTGCTTGACTCCTCGGTGAAGGTGTGTTCTCGAAACTTCAACAAAAGCCCGTACCGAGCTACTGAGCCTCTCTTGCAGAGTCTTCCATTGGAGTTTATCTACCAACTGCGTAGCGCTTTCGCGATTACTAAATGATCCTTTAACGAAGCGCACTGCTCTCCGTTGGATCTTCTGTATCTCTTCTATCAACCCTATTGAAACGTCCCCTTTTTGAACAATTATACAAGACTGTCCTTAAACTGACACACAATATTTTTTTAGCGCAACGCAATCTGACTTTCAAAAAAATCCCTACAAAAGAATGGCCCTGACTAACATTAACCTGTACGTTTCACAAATCACTTACCTCACAAAAATCTTGGTTGCTCGAACTACTGCAACACAGCCAGCACCACTACTGCCAGCTAAATAAAAGATTCAAACTATGGAAGGCACTAACTACTGGTAGGGATAGTTAGCAAATGAAAGATATTAATAGAGAACAAACAATGTATTTACCTTAATAGTCATAATATATATAGCAGTTCATGACAAATTACAAAACTCCGCCATCTCTCTCCCCACATCCACCACTGCTGGCGGCTCACCTCCAACTGCGCAACGCTACGCGCTGTTCACAGCCAGCTGCCTAACACTACAATGGCGAGTATTACAACAATGAAAAGCAGCCACAGACTGCACACGGCACAGCCAGTGATTTTCATACAGAGGTGGCGTTACCAATAAAAAAACCTAAACAGCCTACTTACATAGCCCCCATGCTCCCCACAAAAAATTTTACAAATTGTTTTGGGCACTGGGCAATACATATTTGTTAAAATTTTTCATAATCGTAATTACAATAACAAAGAAATCAAATGCACACACTTATTGATACTATGTTGGTCAAAAGCTAAAATTTTCTCACAGTCCATAAAGATAGTTGTTATCATTCATCATAATAGTAGTTACAGTTTTTTTTTCACAAAGTCTCATTAGTAAAAGAAATTGCACACAGAAGTAGTGGATTTCCATGCAGTCTTGAAGAAGTAGTGTTGTCCTTCCAACGGAAAGACAGTGCTGACTCTTGACATGCTGACAGGTAATGGGCAACAACAGAGCAAACCCACAGCAGAGTCAGTCGAAGTTTTGAAGAGTATTGGTAGGTAGGTCATCACAGAGCAGACCCACTGTAGTCCTGGTAGAGATTACGGTACTGGTGGGCCACCAGAGGTGCAGACCCACTGCAGTCCTTGTAGAAATAATGGTACTGGTGAGTCAGCAAAGGTGTAGACCCACTGTAGTCCTTGTAGAAATGGCCAGCAGCCATCTGTTGTGACTGTGCAGGTGCACAATCACCATAGAAGAGTCTTGCGGACAATATAGTAAGTCCATAAACCACCACTTGTGCACTCACAAAGTTTTTGGAATTGTCCTTAGAACCAGAAATGCTGTTATCCAGTCCCTTGCTAAATTATTAACACACGTGCAAACACTAACAGTCCCTACTTCTCACATATTGTCCATATACTATGACCAACAGAAACGTGTGCAGTGAAATGTAACTTACAAGTTACTTAATTGGATGAACTGGTGTCAATTACAATTTTATAACATGAGAATACAATAACAAAGGTACAAAATACATCATTAAAGAACATAACAATACAGATAACATTTGTAGTAGTACAGGCTTTACAAAATAATAGAAATAAACATATACATCAGTGTTACAGGAATTATGACATAAGTACATACATAAAAGGTCTGAATAACTTTCGAAACATTAATTTCACACATGAGCATTAAAACAGAACAGAATAAATAATGTCTAAACATCTTTACAAAGAAAATAACATAGTATTTGAAAAATTCTACAACATAAATCTTATTAGTTAAACACATAAAGACAGGAAAAAGACAAATACACAAGGGTACATAAACGCATACCAGAATAACACAGGAGAAAAGGGCAGGGTTTGTTTTCAGTGTAACATTTGGTACTGCAGTCCAACCCAAAACTTCATTCCATAGATCTTTCGTCTTATTTCAACATTTGTTTCCACCAAAAAAATCCTATCCAAGCATGCTTTCTGTATTTATATGTTCACATATTTCTTACCTCATTATTTATTTTCAAGAAAATCCTACCTATACCTGCTTTCTTTACGTTTTTCGTATAACTTCTCAATGCATTTCGTCCAGTTCATCACAACTCATTCTCTTCTATAGTCCACCCCCTCTTAAGCTAACTTAAATCTACTGAGCTCAGATGCTAAACTAAGGGACGAGGCAATGCAGCAGCACAGAACAATTAACACAAACAGTAAAAAAAAAAAAAATGGAAATTTGCAAAGCAAGCTACAGTAAATCTAAATTACCAAGCAATTCAACATTACAACTAATATGAGGCAATGCACAGCAAACAAGAAAAATAAATCTGGCTTAGCAGAGTAACACAAATTAAAATTCAGTAGCACTATGCCTGGCAAACAGCAGCAGCAATGTAAAAACTTATCTCTAAACATGACATAGCTCAAGCAGAAAAAATATTACACTAAAAATGGCCATGTTTAATATCTATGTCACATCTTAACACTAGAGTGATGCATCACATTTTTTCTAGAAAAGAAATTACCAAGTCATTAAAAAAAGTATTTATGCAATTCCTGTAAGGGAAATGTCTATTTGTGCTCTCTTTTCTAAGAAAGTTTATCAGAAACGTATTCTTTACTGGGTCTGTAGACAGAAAATAGTGATATTAGTACATCTATTAAATTTTATAATAACCAATGCTGCAGTGCAGCTAGAAACTAGATATTAAAGAAAATGAGCAAATATGTACAAAGGAAGGCATAAGAACATTGTTCAATAGCCATGTGGCATTTCATAAGTAGTAAAAAAAAATCTCTCATCTAGAAAGACAGTAGTCATAATCAGGTGTGTAGACAAACTATTTCTTGTCATTTCATTATGCATTTCAGTAAATATCAGAAAGTACGACATGTTTCGAAGTAATGAGCGTGTCGTATTTGTGATGCTTTCTACAAAGGAATGTCAGTAGCGAGGTTAATGGCCTCTTTTTTTTTCACCTAATGGCTGTTTCTCCAGGTGGCTGGCACAGGTGGCCGCTCAAGATGCATTACGTCAACGTCACTTACCTTTCTTACCGAAATATTTACGACAACAGTTTCCACTACAGTGGCAGTCTCGTATAAAAATATTTCACAGGTCAAGAATTTGCGTTACAAATCTGTAGAAACAAAATCCTATTGATATAACAGTGTCCAAAAAGTTTTCATCGGCATTGTAATACATTCACGCATTTACATACATTTCATAACTCTTAAAGTACGATTCTTTGTTTCCAACAACCTGTTTCACAAACCAGAGTGAGTCCCTAACCACTACTCATTATTCCTTACCTTATTCGTCGACACTTCTTCAATATTTTATGATAACAGATACGTAGCATACTCAAATAACTCATGTAGCATCAGCTTATTGATCATAAACATACTGCAACAGCATAATACACATAGTCATCGTAATAATATCATAACACCTCAGTCAACTTTCAAAATCGTCGTAGCTTCCTCCAATAATTTCAAAACCTAAAAAAAATTCTCTGTTCATTTCAAAAGTGTCATCTACCTGAAACGTACTTTAAAGATCATGCTCCCTTACCAAATAAATTATTCAAAGCTCTCATAGTATCACAATGGTTCCGAAAAAATATGAACAGTTCACAAAGTACAGACAAAATACAATTTCATAAGTGTGAAGTTACCCAACTGTGAAATTGCGTAAACATGTGTCACTGATGTAGTAAAAAAAATGTTTCTCTCTCAGTTAAGTAATCAGATAGCTGTGTAATTCTGTGTTGGAGAAATATGGTACCGATGTGTAAAGTTGTATAAGCAAATACCATATTAGCTAGGGCTGCTTGTGTTTGCCACACACATGGTACACAAAGTAAGCGTGTACCCCCTGAGAATTAATGTAATTATACCCTCAGGTGCTACAGATTACAGCAATGGAATGAAATGTATCACGGAAAACCGTTGTATCATTTTACTTCAAATATCTTTAAAAATAAATCTTTTAAGTACAAAATTAATCACTGAAATACGTGTACTGTAGAGCTAAACTGTGCGTCTTGTTGTAAGATAATCTCTGTGGAAGTGTCGTAGTTATCGTCCTCCGAAAGCTAAGTTCTGCAGAAGTCTGTGTACTTACCTCATGATAAACAAAAGTGAAATGCTTTGCGTATAGATATCTTAGTTATTACGCTTATTGCCATGATGAAGAAAGTACTGTGCTGTAACGTATTGTTGTGCTACAGAAAAGGCAGTCTCATTGTAGCTATACCACAAAAGTTACTACTAAAACATATTTTACTTTCCAGAAGAATTCAGAAAAACTGTGCAGATATAAAGCAGATACAGCACAAAAGCAACAATGTAAATTGTGTCACACATTAGTAGCGTCGTGATATAATTGTGTAGCTGTCAAAGAAACCAAATACTAAGTCATCTTTAATCTCACAGAAAGTACTTTAAATCCATAATGTATTTTCAAGTAAACCAAAATGTTGCATTAAAATCTCGTTACCAGTACCAGTATGTGTTCCAAGTACGTAAGCCTTATAGTTGTTATGTAATCGTGCAACTAACAAGCAAGAATGTACACACACAATAACACTGTGTCGCCTGTTCACTATAAAAATACATTCGTAATTTCTGTTAAAATAAGTTCTCTTGGTTCTTGACTGGATATTTAACTTCAAACATTGTTGCATGGTAACAGTTTCTTAATTCTGACAAAGCATACTAGAAATGTGAAGTGAAAAGTTTTATGGCAAAGACAAAGTTAAAAAGCAGATTATCTTTCAATAAACGGTTTTACATGTGAAATGTGGTGTAAACCTTTACTCTTCCTAGCACGCAGAGTTTCAACTTCAAAGCAATTATCATGTTGTATACATCGGTAAAGAATGCTAAAATTTTTCTCAAGGCTAGCGTCTTATGTTATTTTTCTCGGAGCCAGCGGGCGCACGCGGCTGCCTGCTGTGCGAGTCATTGTCTGTCTCTTTGTTGGCGCGCACCGTTATTGGGATTAGGAGACCTAACTTCTACACATTCACTCTGACGAGAAGGCCCTGCCCTGTTTGAATCCCGCCAGTTCTGATGCAATTTACGTCTGTCGTTACGAATATATCGTCTGTCGTCATGTCGGTAGACTCCGTAGTTTCTTCCTTGTCCGTCACGTGGTGGAGAATTTCTCCCTGAATCGTAACTGGGCGCCGAACTGTTGCGTCTGAAGTTATTCTGCCTCCCTTGATAATAATTGTTTTGGTTCCCATATTGTCTGTTTCTCTGATTGTCTCTGTGATAGTCATTACTACGGAAATGCGATCTTTCTCTGTAACTATTATTACTCTGCCAGTGGTTGTCATATGGGTGGTGTCTGTTTTGTTCACGATTTGCGTTGTAAGAATAGCCTTGTCGTGTCCAGTTATTATTTCTTTCATCGCGGAATTGCGACGGATGTGACCTGTTATTGTTGTGTTCCTGTTTTCGCGTTCCGCGATTGTTAGTGTCAATTTCTAATTCTTGTAAGAGTCCCTGAAAAGCTTCAATGTCGTCTTTGCAACGTCCTGCCAAAATAATATGTCGTAAATGTTCAGGTAATTTGATTAAGCAAATGCGGATGAGTTCTGAGGGGCTGTATGGGTTTGACAGGTACTGATTCTTGTGCAACATGTCATCAAAATATTTCACAAGACTGGAGAATTCAGATTCTTCGAAATGTTTCATCATTATGATGCTATGTTTTACTCGGTCTTGTGTAGCTTGAGACCAATATGCTGAGAGGAAGGCATGGTAAAACTCTCCTTCACTGTGACAATCGTGAATGACCGATCGCATTCTTACAGCTGGTTCATTCTCTAAGTAACCACACATAAATTCTAATCTGTGTTCTAACGACCAGTTGGGAGGAAAACAATGAGAGAATTGATGGAGCCATGCTTGTGGATGAATGTCGTTGCCAGAATTCTTAAATGTTTTGAATTTATGTGTAGTAATGAACAGCTTATAGTCAAAATCATCATGTCGGCGAGTCGCATATCGGTCATTGTTAGGTCGTGTCGGCTGTTCCATCTCAAAATTCGGTGCACATTACCAATTTCTTTCATAACTTCCGAAATGCCCTGTGTTATTATTTTGTGGCTGTTCCGTATTTCTATGTCCCTCTTCCTGTATTGGGGCCTGAGTGTCCTCTGAAATACGTAATTCTTGTATTACCTGTGTCAGCTGATCTTGTACTTCCCGGATTTCTCTTTGGTGTTGCGTATTTATTTGATTCTGATTTTGTTTGAATTTCCTAATTTGTTCATACTCTTCTGTGTCAGTGAAGGCTACGGGTCTTGTGTCATTCAGATCATCATCTACCTTTGTAGATAAGTTAGTGACCTGATCCGAAAGTTCGGCTACTTTCTCCGATAGTGAACATATTTCCTCAGTGTGTGTTTCTGAACCAAGTTTCAGAGTATCTACTGTGTCCTTTAAGTTTTCCTGAGTTTTTGCAAGTTGCGTAACCGAATCGGTAGATGCAACTGAGTCAAATTTAGCTTGCAAGGTCTCATGATTTTCATGAACAATAGTTTGCAATTCTTTTATGGCTGCTTCGTGATTCTGTAATGCATTTTCATGACGCGAAAAAATAGGTTGGAAATGCTCACAAATTTGTGTTTTTACGGCATTACAGACTTTTTGACATTTCGATTCGATGTTATGTAACTCAGTAGGTAAGTCTTCACGTGTTTGTTCAAGCGTGGTGTGAAGATTTTGTTCCATTGCGTCTAACTGTTGCTGTGTTTGTCTCTGGTGTTGTTCCATTGTGTCTAACTGTTGCTGTGTTTGTCTCTGATTTTGTTCCATTGTGTCTAACTTTTCAAGCTTTTGTCCCATTTGTTGCATTAATTGTAATAACAATGCACTGGTGTCTGAAACATGTTCATCAGTGCTTTTCGGCAGTGAATTTGCACCGGCAACATTCACATTTTGACAAGAGGAAAATGTGTCTTGACTCATTTGAGAAAACGGTGAGAACCCAAAACCTGAGTCTACAATATTTGCAAAATTGTGTCCTGTCATTCCCGGTTCCTGAGGCGAGCTGTTGCCTACCGATCGATCGATAATGCTTCCCTCTTCACTAATTGTTTCACTGTCTACGCCATTGTTTGCCGCCCGCTCCATTTCCTATGCACAATTACCAAATTACTACTTTGATCATTAGTTAATTCCTTACTGCTTTCGTTTTCACTGTCATTTCTCAGTTTACTTTGGAGCCTAGTATTACGTTTTTCACACGCCATTATTGTCACAATATTTCACACGACAACACAGAAAAGCACAATTTGAAGAGCAAAAATAAGAGAACACATTAACATAACACTGAAAATAATATCTAGTTAATTGCAGCTGCGAAATACTTGGTGCAAATCTACATGCATGGCACAACTGTTTTACTGTACAACAATGAAAGACTGCAACTACACAGGAGATTTTCTCTACAATTACGCGCTAGCAATAAACAAAAGCTACACTAATTACACAAACTACAAGAAAAAAAATCAGAAGATTCCAGTGAGGTATCCTCGGCTAAGGGTCGACATATGAAACGTCCCCTTTTTGAACAATTATACAAGACTGTCCTTAAACTGACACACAATATTTTTTTAGCGCAACGCAGTCTGACTTTCAAAAAAATCCCTACAAAAGAATGGCCCTTACTAACATTAACCTATACGTTTCACAAATCACTTACCTCACAAAAATCTTGGTTGCTCGAACTACTGCAATACAGCTAGCGCCACTACTGCCAGCTAAATAAAAGATTCAAACTATGGAAGGCACTAACTACTGGTAGGGATAGTTAGCAAATGAAAGATATTAATAGAGAACAAACAATGTATTTACCTTAATAGTCATAATATATATAGCAGTTCATGACAAATTACAAAACTCCGCCATCTCTCTCCCCACATCCACCACTGCTGGCGGCTCACCTCCAACTGCGCAACGCTACGCGCTGTTCACAGCCAGCTGCCTAACACTACAATGGCGAGTATTACAACAATGCAAAGCAGCCACAGACTGCACACAGCACAGCCAGTGATTTTTATACAGAGGTGGTGTTACCAATAAAAAAACCTAAACAGCCTACTTACACTATCTGGTACGGGTCTCACAACGATGAGCAGTATTCAAGCAGTGGGCGAACAAGTGTACTGTAACCTACATCCTTTGTTTTCAGATTGCATTTACTTAAGATTCTTGCAAGGAATCTCAGTGTGGCATCTGCTTTACCGGCAATTAATTTTATATGGTCATTCGATTTTAAATCACTCCTAATGCCTACTCCCATATAATTTATGCAATTAACTGCTTCCAGTTGCTGACCTGCTATATTGTAGCTAAATGATGAAGGGTCATCTTTCTATGTATTCGCAGCACATTGCACTTGTCTACATTGAGATTCAGTTGCCATTCCCGGCACCATGCGTCAATTCGCTACAGACCCTCCTGCATTTCAGTACAATTTTCCATTGTTACAACCTCTCGATATACTACAGCATCATCCGCAAAAAGCCTCAGTGAACTTCCGATGTTATCCACAAGGTCATTTATATATCTTGTGAATAGCAACGTTCCTACGACGCTTCCCTGCGGCACACCTGAAATCACTTCGGAAGATTTTTCTCCATTGAGAATGACATGCTGCGTTCTGTTATCTAGGAACTCTTCAATCGAATCACACAATTCGTCTGATAGTCCATATACTCTTACTTTGTTCATTAAACGACTGTTGGCAACTGTATCGAACGCCTTGTGGAAGTCAAGGAACACGGCATCTACCTGGGAACCCGTGTCTATGGCCCTCTGAGTCTCGTGGACGAATAGTGCGAGCTGGGTTTCACACGATCATCTTTTTCGAAACCCATGCTTATTCCTACAGAGTAGATTTCTAGTCTCCACAGAAGTCATTATACTCGAACATAATACGTGCTGTGGCCTTCTCCACCAGACGAATAGTGCGAGCTGGGTTTCACACGATCATCTTTTTCGAAACCCATGCTTATTCCTACAGAGTAGATTTCTAGTCTCCACAGAAGTCATTATACTCGAACATAATACGTGCTGTGGCCTTCTCCACCAGACATAACGGCGCCTAGAGTATCAGCAACCAAACTGACAGCCTGCAGCTGAGGTTTGCCCGCCTTATAGACACACCTAAGCACTACACAACCGACAGGCAATATTGATAAACGGCCACAGCGACAACCACAACAGCAACACCACAGCAAAGACACCAGCGGCCACCAGGGCCCACTACCGGCCCACATAAACATAAGAAAGAGGTCGCTGCAGATCCCGGAACTATTTTCACAGGTCAAAGCAAATGATGGAAAATAGTTCCGAGGTACTCATCCGCCGAAAGGCTATAAATTCTACCTCACCATTTATGGCCGTCCTATCCACCTCACCCCTACCCTCAAATACCTTGGCCTCACACTCGACCGCCACCTCACCTGGACTCCCAATCTCCTTACCATCCAACACAAAGCCCACAACCGCCTCCGCCTCCTGAAACTCCTGTCTGGCTGGACGTGGGGTCTGCATCCTTCCACCATCCTTCACACCTACAAATCCTTGATCCGCCCCATCCTCTGTTATGCCAGCGTAGCTTGGATTTCCTCCCCTCCCCGGTTCTATAAAACCCTCCAAATCCTCAAACGTCCTGCACTCTGCCTCGCCTTCCACATCTGCCTTCCGTCCCCCACGTCCTCTACGACCTCATCCCCTTCCCCCACCTTCTCCTTTTCCTTGAAAACATCCGCACACTATATATTGTCCACCGCCTTGATCCCCCACACCCCCTGGTGTCTCCCTTCCTCTGCACCCCCAACCAGTTGCCGCACCTTTACCGTTGTGTCCCACCCTCTCTCCATCTCCACACCCTCCATCTCCTTTTCCAACACAACTTCCAACGTCTACCCCTCCCGGATGATGAGCTTCGCCCTGACATCTACCCTTCCTACGAACTCTAACCCTATGTTCGTGCCTCCTCCTCAGGGCTCCCTCTCCTCCCCCTCCCACCTCCTGAGCGGCTTCACCCTCCTACCCCCCTTCCTCTCTTGTGCCCCCTTTCAGTGTTTCTGAACTCCCTCCTGCCTGTCTTCCCTCTTCCTCTCCCGCCCCACGTGTCTCTTGCCTCTTAGTGTACCTGCTGACGCCCCTACTCTCTTCATCCCGCCGCTTCCCCTGCTGCCCCTGGCTCTCCCCTCCTTTTCCACCCTCTCTGACCTTTCCCTCGGCAGGTCCCACCTGGCAGTTTTATTCTTCGTCGTGTGTGCTACAAGTGGGTTTTACGTGTGTTGTTCTGGAGTGTTTTTTAATACTGCGGCCGACTTTTAACCTGTGCATGTCCATTCAGTGTTTTCTCTGTGTTTTAAGAATCGCCAACTGTGTTTTTTACCTTTCTGGTGACTTTTCTAACTGTCCCCCATGAAGGTCTCCAAGTCGGTCTAATTTTACCTCCATTTTCTCGCATTACTTTGTTTTATTTTTCCCCTTTTTTATCGCCTTATGTATGTAACATTTTATTCTTATTTTAGTTGTCATGTCACTCGCCTGAAGAGCGGCGGCTTGTGCCGCTGACAGCCCTCCCCTGCCCATATGGGGCAAGGGAATGAAATCACAATAAAGGAAAAAAAAAAAAACGCTACAAAGGCCGGCGCTCGGCCGCACATCGGCAGTTCATCGACCGCCAGCAGACTCGGATAGCTGCCGCCCCGGCAGTCCGGCTTGCATCTTCTCGCTGATATCTGGATTAGGCTCGGTATATCGGAGAAGTCTCTGGCGGACACTAGCAGGAGATTATTTCAGTTGTTTTCTATCTTATTCTTGTAAGTAGTTGTGATTCGAAGACAGATCACTGTTTTGTGTTGGTGTCATAATTGGAGAATTTGTTTTGGTTAATTGAACAGTCCAATAAATTGTGTTCGGACTTTGCTCGTTAGTTTCTTCTGCTTACGCAGACATATCAGTACGTGTTCCAAAATTCTACAACTGATCGACGTTAGAGATATTGGTACATAGACCGTACAGTGAGCTCAGATGCAGCAGCGGCAGTCGCAGTGCAGTGGCCCCGGCGCGGCTTGGGCAGCGGTGCTCCGACGTGCTGAGACCTCGGCGGATGCCGCCAGCTGGCGACGGCGCCGCCCGCCGCCCTCCGCCACAGCAGCGGCCACTGCAGGGCCGGCCGGGGTCCATCTGCGGCGACGCAGGGCAGGCAAGTTGCCGGGGCGACAGCTGCCGCCCGCCGCTAATTCTGGGCTCGTGTCAGCGGCCGCAGCCTCTGGCGGCGCGGCGCGGCGTAATGGCGCGGAAGCGACCGGCAGCGGCGGCGGCGGCCGGGCCCCGAGACAGATGCGGCCGGCTTAGGCGCGCCTCCTGCCCGGATTAAACAACAACAGCCGCGGCGCGCCTAAGCCGGCAGGCCTTAGCCCGCCGCAAGTTATTCGCCCACGCAGGGACCGCCGGCGCGCTGCACCCTCCGTCTTCAGCAGCCAGCCCCACTGGTAAAGACCGCGCACAGCCGCGGATTGCGCAGCGCAGAGCTCGTAAAAAAGGCGCCCTCAAACGAACGCGCGCTCCGTAACTATTGCAGCGCAACGTAGCTCGCGTGTAACAAAAATGTGTGGCCAAATTTTCTTGAAACATTCCTCACACGGAGCTCAACCAGAGTGAAGAATGCTCCTATCGTAGCACAAAAAAGGCGAATATTTCCTGGACAGAGTTAGGGATGTTGTTGTCGTTGTGATCTTCAGTCCTGAGACTGGTTTGATGCAGCTCTCCATGCTACTCTATCCTGTGCAAGCTTCTTCATCTCCCAGTACCTACTGCAACCTACATCCTTCTGAATCTGCTTGGTGTATTCATCTCTTGGTCTCCCTCTACGATTTTTACCCTCTACGCTGCCCTCCAATACTAAACTGATGATCCCTTGAAGCGTCAGAACATGTCCTACCAACCGATCCCTTCTTCTAATCAAGTTGTGCCACAAACTTCTCTTCTCCCCTACCCTATTCAATACTTTCTCATTAGCTATGTGATCTATCCATCTAATCTTCAGCATTCTTCTGTAGCACCACATTTCAAAAGCTTCTATTCTCTTCTTGTTCAAACTATTTATCGTCCATGTTTCACTTCCATACATGGCTACACTCCAAACAAATACTTTCAGAAACGACGTCCTGACATCTAAATCTATACTCGATGTTAACAAATTTCTCTTCTTCAGAAACGCTTTCCTTCCCATTGCCAGTCTACATTTTATATCCTCTCTACTTCGACCATCATAAGTTATTTTGCTCCCCAAATAGCAAAACTTCTTTACTACTTTAAGTGTCTCATTTCCTAATCTAATACCCGCAGCATCACCAGACATAATTAGACTACATTCCATTATCCTCGTTTTGCTTTTGTTGATGTTCATCTCATATCCTCCTTTCAAGACACTGTCCATTCCGTTCAACTGCTCTTCCCAGTCCTTTGATGTCTCTGACAGAATTACAATGTCATCGGCGAACCTCACAGTTTTTATTTCTTGTCCATGGATTTCAATTCCTACTTCGAATTTTTCTTTTGTTTCCTTCACTGCTTGCTCAATATACAGATTGAATAACGTCGGGGAGAGGCTACAACCCTGTCTCACACCCTTCCCAACCACTGCTTCCCTTTTATGCCCCTCAACTCTTATAACTGCCATTTGGTTTCTACATAAATTGTAAATAGCCTTTCGCTCTCTGTGTTTTAACCCTGCCACCTTCAGAATTTGAAAGAGAGTATTCCAGTCAACATTGTCAAAAGATTTCTCTAAATCTACAAATGCTAGAAACGTAGGATTGCCTTTCCTTAATCTTTCTTCTAAGATAAGTCGTAAGGTCAGTATTGCCTCACGTGTTCCAGTATTTCTACGGAATCCAAACTGATATTCCCCGAGGTCGGCTTCTACTAGTTTTTCCATTCGTCTGTAAAGAATTCGTGTTAGTATTTTGCAGCCGTGACTTATTAAACTGACAGTTCGGTAATTTTGACACCTGTAAACACCTGCTTTCTTTGGGATTGCAATTATTATATTTTTCTTGAAGTCTGAGGGTATTTCGCCTGTCTTAACATCTTGCTCACCAGATGGTAGAGTTTTGTCAGGACTAGCTCTCCCAAGGCCGTCAGTAGTTCTAATGGAATGTTGTCTACTCCCGGGGCCTTGTTTCGACTCAGGTCTTTCAGTGCTCTGTCAAACTCTTTGCTCTGTCAAACTCTTCACGCAGTATCGTATCTCCCATTTCATCTTCATCTACATCTTCTTCCATTTCCATAATATTGTCCTCAAGTACATCGCCCTTGTATAAACCCTCTATATACTCCTTCCACCTTTCTGCTTTCCCTTCTTTGCTTAGAACTGGGTTTCCATTTGCGCTCTTTATATTCATACAAGTGGTTCCCTTTTCTCCAAAGGTCTCTACGGACGGAAACTAGGAATTCGACTTATCTGGCAGCTTCAAAGACATTTGCATCCACAGCTTCGTGATTACTCTGCTATTCACAATAAAGCGCCTGGCAGAGGGTTCAACGAACCACCTTCATGCTGTCTCTCTACCGTTCCACGCTCGAAAATTTCTGTTCCGACATTGACAATGTCGGAACTGTGAGGGACGGGAAAAACCCACTGTGGTTCAACAACAAAGTTAGTAAACTACTGCGAAAGCAAAGAGAGCTTCACTGCGAGTTTAAACGAAGCCAAAACCTCTCAGACAAACGGAAGCTAAACGATGTCGAAGTTAGCGTAAGGAGGGCAATGCGTGAAGCGTTCAGTGAATTCGAAAGTAAAATTCTATGTACCGACTTGACAGAAAATCCTAGGAAGTTCTGGTCTTACGTTAAATCAGTAAGTGGCTCGAAACAACATATCCAGACTCTCTGGGATGATAATGGCATTGAAACAGAGGATGACACGCGTAAAGCTGAAATACTAAACACCTTTTTCCAAAGCTGTTTCATAGAGGAAGACCGCACTGCAGTTCTTCGCACGAACGAAAAAATGGCTGACATCGAAATAAGTGTCCAAGGAATAGAAAAGCAACTGAAATCACTCAACACACGAAAGTCCACAGGACCTGCCGGGATTCCAGTTCGCTTCTACACAGAGTACGCGAAAGAACTTGCCACCCTTCTAACAGCCGCGTACCGCAAGCCTCTAGAGGAACGGAAGGTTCCAAATGATTGGAAAAGAGCACAGGTAGTCCCAGTTTTCAAGTAGGGTCGTCGAGCAGATGCGCAAAACTATAGGCCTATATCTCTGACATCGATCTGTTGTAGAATTTTAGAACATGTTTTTGCTCGCGTATCATGTCATTTCTGGAAACCCAGAATCTACTCTGTAGGAATCAACATGGATTCCGGAAACAGCGGACACACCAGGAACCGCGGTGTTGGCCGTCGAATGGCGCTAGCTGCGCAGCATTTGTGCACCGCAGCCGTCAGTGTCAGCGTTTGCCGTGGCATACGGAGCTCCATCGCAGTCTTTAACACTGGTAGCATGCCGCGACAGCGTGGACGTGAACCGTATGTGCAGTTGACGGACTTTGAGCGAGGGCGTATAGTGGGCATGCGGGAGGCCGGGTGGACGTACCGCCGAATTGCTCAACACGTGGGGCGTGAGGTCTCCACAGTACATCGATGTTGTCGCCAGTGGTCGGCGGAAGGTGCACGTGCCCGTCGACCTGGGACCGGACCGCAGCGACGCACGGATGCACGCCAAGACCGTAGGATCCTACGCAGTGCCGTAGGGGACCGCACCGCCACTTCCCAGCAAATTAGGGACACTGTTGCTCCTGGGGTATCGGCGAGGACCATTCGCAACCGTCTCCATGAAGCTGGGCTACGGTACCGCACACCGTTAGGCCGTCTTCCGCTCACGCCCAAACATCGTGCAGCCCGCCTCCAGTGGTGTCGCGACAGGCGTGAATGGAGGGACGAATGGAGACGTTTCGTCTTCAGCGATGAGAGTCGCTTCTGCCGTGGTGCCAATGATGGTCGTATGCGTGTTTGGCGCCGTGCAGGTGAGCGCCACAATCAGGACTGCATACGACCGAGGCACACAGGGCCAACACCCGGCATCATGGTGTGGGGAGCGATCTCCTACACTGGCCGTACACCACTGGTGATCGTCGAGGGGACACTGAATAGTGCACGGTACATCCAAACCGTCATCGAACCCATCGTTCTACCATTCCTAGACCGGCAAGGGAACTTGCTGTTCCAACAGGACAATGCACGTCCGCATGTATCCCGTGCCACCCAACGTGCTCTAGAAGGTGTAAGTCAATTACCCTGGCCAGCAAGATCTCCGGATCCGTCCCCCATTGAGCATGTTTAGGACTGGATGAAGCGTCGTCTCACGCGGTCTGCACGTCCAGCACGAACGCTGGTCCAACTGAGGCGCCAGGTGGAAATGGCATGGCAAGCCGTTCCACAGGACTACATCCAGCATCTCTACGATCGTCTCCATGGGAGAATAGCAGCCTGCATTGCTGCGAAAGGTGGATATACACTGTACTAGTGCCGACATTGTGCATGCTCTGTTGCCTGTGTCTATGTGCCTGTGGTTCTGTCAGTGTGATCATGTGATGTATCTGACCCCAGGAATGTGTCAATAAAGTTTCCCCTTCCTGGGACAATGAATTCACGGTGTTCTTATTTCAATTTCCAGGAGTGTAGATCGGGAACAATAGAGGGCGTATAACACTTCCTTGGGGAACGCCGGATATTACTTCTGTTTTACTCGATGACTTTCAGTCTATTACTACGAACTGTGACCTTTCTGAGAGGAAATCACGAATCCCGTCGCTCAACTGAGGCGATACTCCGTAAGCACGCAGTTTGATTAGAAGACGCTTGTGTGGAACGGTGTCGAAAGCGTTCTGGAAATCTAAAAACATGGAATCAATTTGACATCCTCTGTCGACAGAACTTATTTCTTCATGAGTATAAAGAGCTAGTTGTGTTTCACAAGAACGATATTTTCTGAATCCGTGCTGACTATATGTCAATAAATCGTTTTCTTCGAGGTATTTCATAATGTTCGAATACAGTATATGTTCTAAAACCCTACTGTAAATCGAAGTTAGTGATATTACATCAAAACATCTCGACGTATTCGCTAATTTTTACTTGTTAGTATTAATACCCATGTAATACAATGCATCGTGTCGGATAAAGTAAGATAACACATGATGTCATATCATACAATATTGCACATACTATTATGTCATCAAACTTAGTATTTGTCAAGTTCAGTATAACAGAACGCATCATTAAAGTTTAGGATACATGGATCCCCGCTATGCGATGATTCCTTTTATAGATGCACCCTACCATCACATACTTATTACTGTGAGGAACTACTTTCAAATGCCCGTACAAGTAAAATTCTGGTAGGTTTAGGTAGGGATAGCGGGAGGACAAGTAATTGGTGGGTTCTTTTCTACCTATCTATCTGTCATGGGACATGCTATTTAGAAGCCGATGAACATTAACACTGAAATAAGGAGGAGCACTATCGTGCTATCGTTATGTCGCACTTGTAAAAGCAGATGATGTAGCAGAAGAGGTAGATAATTTTCTAAGAAAGCCTGTCCACAAGCACATAATTTCGTCTCTGCTCTACCTCTCATGGGTTAAGGTGTAAAAAAGCGCGAATGTGTCAAGATGTATAAATGTCTTTAAACCTGCCAGGTAAGCTGAAAACCTGCACACAGGATATATTCGTCTTTTTGTGTCATGATTGGAGCATTTTCCTTTCCGGTTCCCAACTTTTACTCCACAATAGATTCGACTTTACACTGCCATAGTATGGAAAACTGAAACAGACGACTTCTGATGCAGTACAGGTATTTTTATCGTCTTTCGAACCATGTTCCATACATCGTGGCAACGAATAAAACTTCCACAAAACAACAGGACAACAGTTAATGAAATTTGTTTGCCTACCTTCTTACAAAATTTGACCTGATTCGCACATGCTTGAAACATAGTTGCACACGTAAAAAAACTCACAAAAAAGAGGTTTTTGCAAGTAAAATGCGAATGAAACTAGATTTTTAAAAGCGCGTTTTCAATTTTATGATACGAGTGCATTTATTATTTATTTCACTCACTTTAAGCTATTTTCACCGAGCGATATGGTGCAGTGGACTCCCGTTCGGGAGGACGATGGTTCAAAACCGTGTCCGGCTATCCTGTTTTAGATTGTCTGTGATTTCCCAAAATCGCTTCAGGCAAATGCGGGGATACTTACTTTGAAGGGGCACGGCCGACTTCGTTCCCCATCCTTCCCCAATCCGATGGGACTGACGACTTCGCTTTTTGGTCCCCTCCCCCAAACCAACCAAACCGTTCCCGCACATTCACTTCACTTAAAAATGAATTATGCGTGTTACATTTAGCTCGACTGCAAACTATCGTATCTCTATAACATATAAGACTGTTAATTAAAAAATCGTTTTATTTCGTCAAATTATATGCAAAGTTCGAACCAGTTCATACAGTTTACAGTTCAGAAATTCAAATAAATTAACTTTTTAAAGCGGTTAGAACTTACCTTAGATCGAGGAACCAATTCGTCGGTGGAACAAATTTGAACCACGTCTCGCTCGAGTCCGGAGGTATTTACGAGTGACCGTTTTTGCCCATCAAATTCGAACGAGGGTGACTCTTCTTGACCGTAAAATCCTGACGATGCACTTACTAATGACATCATTAGCTGAACATTAATTTCAGCCCAATTAAACCCATTTGCAGAACGAATTAATCGATTCGCAAAATTTGCTTGGGCGCCAGCTTCGGTTCGTCGTTCAAACCTTGCTCAATGTACTGGAACATAGCTACCGTAAGACTGGTTATAGAAATGGCTGATGGTCTCGGCTAAACCGAAAACTTTTGACCCCATGTTCCTAGGTCAAACAGGAACAGAAAACCAAGACAACCCCCTCCCCCCTCCACCCCCAAACCGTGATTCTCTGCCCTGGCTTTTCATACACATTTGTAACAGCTCTTCTGCACTCTAACGATAAGCATGTTATACGGACACGGGTCTGAAAATGCATTTTTGCCATGTTAGAGCACATTTTCTAATTCTCTTCATAAACACATTAATCATGGAAAACACACAGAAACAGCACTTACTAACATTACATGAAACGTTCCCTTCCGTGAAATGTTCAAAATACCCTTTTGGTTACGTTTGGTTAGAATGTACAGTAAGTTACTCGTATGCAACCACCAGTGTTTGGTGTTCCAATGGAACGAAAGGACCGAAGAAAGCGAGCTCCGTCAACCGGTGCCCAACACATTGACAACTGGGAGGGTGGAAGTGCAGGGGGAACTAGCATCGTTTTCCTGCTGCGCTGGTACTACACAGTCATGTGCTTTGGGGTTAAGTACAGGAGAGCACGACAGTTACTTCGTAACGGCTACTGCACACGCACGCACTGTATTCTTACGTCGCCAATGTTGGCACCGGACGAAAACAAACCACTCCTGGCCCACAGTAAGCTGACTTCCACTGGCTTCAGCTGATCCAGGACTATGGAGCCATCACTGAAGACGTTGCGAAGCAATTGTTCTTGAGTTTATATTCAGGCTTATAGATGATAATCCTCCTCTTCTGTCGGTTTGGTTTTTTTTTTTAACAACATCCATAAAATGCTGGTTAAATAAAGATATCTTTACGGTGAAATCGTTGATTGCAAGAGGACATTGGAGTAATATTTCTTCAGCAGCGTTTTCAGTTTCATCGATGTACCGACTTTGTGACCAAGGATGTATCCGTTGTTCGAAACGACAGGATTCGTTCCATGTCCAAAGATCAGGTATTTTATTTATTCATCCGTGAAGGAAGGTCATGGTACACATTATAATCCCGCTTATTTGATATTATTAAAGGAATTAAACTTTGTGCAGTGTTGCTTTTTGTTCTAATTCAAATACACTCCTGGAAATGGAAAAAAGAACACATTGACACCGGTGTGTCAGACCCACCACACTTGCTCCGGACACTGCGAGAGGGCTGTACAAGCAATGATCACACGCACGGCACAGCGGACACACCAGGAACCGCGGTGTTGGCCGTCGAATGGCGCTAGCTGCGCAGCATTTGTGCACCGCCGCCGTCAGTGTCAGCCAGTTTGCCGTGGCATACGGAGCTCCATCGCAATCTTTAACACTGGTAGCATGCCGCGACAGCGTGGACGTGAACCGTATGTGCAGTTGACGGACTTCGAGCGAGGGCGTATAGTGGGCATGCGGGAGGCCGGGTGGACGTACCGCCGAATTGCTCAACACGTGGGGCGTGAGGTCTCCACAGTACATCGATGTTGTCGCCAGTGGTCGGCGGAAGGTGCACGTGCCCGTCGACCTGGGACCGGACCGCAGCGACGCACGGATGCACGCCAAGACCGTAGGATCCTACGCAGTGCCGTAGGGGACCGCACCGCCACTTCCCAGCAAATTAGGGACACTGTTGCTCCTGGGGTATCGGCGAGGACCATTCGCAACCGTCTCCATGAAGCTGGGCTACGGTACCGCACACCGTTAGGCCGTCTTCCGCTCACGCCCCAACATCGTGCAGCCCGCCTCCAGTGGTGTCGCGACAGGCGTGAATGGAGGGACGAATGGAGACGTGTCGTCTTCAGCGATGAGAGTCGCTTCTGCCTTGGTGCCAATGATGGTCGTATGCGTGTTTGGCGCCGTGCAGGTGAGCGCCACAATCAGGACTGCATACGACCGAGGCACACAGGGCCAACACCCGGCATCATGGTGTGGGGAGCGATCTCCTACACTGGCCGTACACCACTGGTGATCGTCGGGGGGACACTGAATAGTGCACGGTACATCCAAACCGTCATCGAACCCATCGTTCTACCATTCCTAGACCGGCAAGGGAACTTGCTGTTCCAACAGGACAATGCACGTCCGCATGTATCCCGTGCCACCCAACGTGCTCTAGAAGGTGTAAGTCAACTACCCTGGCCAGCAAGATCTCCGGATCTGTCCCCCATTGAGCATGTTTGGGACTGGATGAAGCGTCGTCTCACGCGGTCTGCACGTCCAGCACGAACGCTGGTCCAACTGAGGCGCCAGGTGGAAATGGCATGGCAAGCCGTTCCACAGGACTACATCCAGCATCTCTACGATCGTCTCCATGGGAGAATAGCAGCCTGCATTGCTGCGAATAGTGGATATACACTGTACTAGTGCCGACATTGTGCATGCTCTGTTGCCTGTGTCTATGTGCCTGTGGTTCTGTCAGTGTGATCATGTGATGTATCTGACCCCAGGAATGTGTCAATAAAGTTTCCCCCTCCTGGGACAATGAATTCACGGTGTTCTTATTTCAATTTCCAGGAGTGTATATTGTGGAACTGCACTCTACGTGACTGTTAGCGGACAAATGTAATCTTGCTATGGAACTTATCATTTCTTTATGGAATGATAATACGAAATTATTGTAAATTTTCCTTTAATAATTTTGATCCTGCGGTCATTTCTGAAAATTGTTACATTCTCCTGGGCTGTACCCATGTGATCAAATCTTCGTACTTAAATCGGTAGGTGATCCAAGCACAGTTTAATAAATACGTTCTACCTTCAGCAGAATCGTTTTTCAATTAAGCTGCCACGAGTAGAAATATTTAATATTCTTTTCATGAATTTCACACTGTGTATAAGGTAGGTTTATTTTGCTTAGGATTTCGAGAATTCTTGCTGATCCTGAGTATGTTCGGAGAGATCATTGTGATTGATGTTCATTGCAAATAGGTGTTCGACCATACAGAGTGAAGTTTTATATTCCGATTGTACGGATCCTCTCTATAAGGGAGGATGCCTATATATATACTTTCAGATCCTATCAGGAGGTTAGAGTGTGTTGATGATAAATTTGCATTCAGTTAAAATACGTGTTCAGATTCTCGTTGCGCTATGAAAGCCTTTCCTACTTCTCAGTATATCATTCAAATGTCAGTCCGATTACATTATTATCAATTGATGGGTCAAAATTGGGTATAAAAGTAGAAGTATTTTCAGAGCATTTTTGCTGAAGACGTATCAGTTATGTAAGCAGTTCAGAAAAGAATTAGGAGGATATCAGGTTTACCGTTTCAGCTGCTTGTATACTATATCTTTTCTTCTGCTTGGGACTTCGGCGCCGCGCGGGATTAGCCGTGTGGTCCAGGGCGCTGCAGTCATGAACTGTGCGGCTGGGCCCGGCGGAGGTTCGAGTCCTCCCTCGGGCATGGGTGTGTGTGTTTGTCCTTAGGATGATTCAGGTTAAGTAGTGTGTAAGCTTAGGGACTGATGACCTTAGCAGTTATGTCCCATAAGATTTCACACACATTTGAAAATTTTTGGACTTCGGCGTGTATGAGAATAATCCTGCCACTAAATCATTAACAGTAACTCATCTCTGCCCTACCTTGTTGCTGTTGGTTTTACCCTTATTCATCTGACCAGAAATTCTTACCATTTTTCCATTTGACATCATGAGATCACTAACACATCCATATATCTTCACTGGGCGTTTAAGTTCTCCTTTTCAGGTGGTTTGGCTCTCTATCACATTCAGACTTCTGACATTCCATTCTCAAACTCGTAAAATGTTACCCTTTCGTTGGTGTTTCAGCATTTTTCCGTGTTTACCTACACTTTGGTAGTCTCCTCTTGAGGAACCCAACTGGGTACTAATCTAGAATTTTTGGCTGTTCAGAGATCACCATGACACTTTATTCAATTACAGGCCACATGCTCTGGGAATATGCTGTAAATGTTTTTACTGCAATGGTTTCCGTTATCTCAGTGTTCTCACCATCCCAGGAGCAAAGAGAAGATGTTGTTGTTGTTGTGGTCTTCAGTCCTGAGACTGGTTTGATGCAGCTCTCCATGCTACTCTATCCTGTGCAAGCTTCTTCATCTCCCAGTACCTACTGCAACCTACATCCTTCTGAATCTGCTTAGTGTATTGATCTCTTGGTCTCCCTCTACGATTTTTACCCTCCACGCTGCCCTCCAATGCTAAATTTGTGATCCCTTGATGCCTCAATACATGTCCTACCAACCGTTCCCTTCTTCTAGTCAAGTTGTGCCACAAACTTCTCTTCTCCCCAATCCTATTCAATACCTCCTCATTAGTTACGTGATCTACCCACCTTATCTTCAGCATTCTTCTGTAGCACCACATTTCGAAAGCTTCTATTCTCTTCTTGTCCACACTAGTTATCGTCCATGTTTCACTTCCATACATGGCTACACTCCATACAAATACTTTCAGAAACGACTTCCTGACACTTAAATCTATACTCGATGTTAACAAATTTCTCTTCTTCAGAAACGATTTCCTTGCCATTGCCAGTCTACATTTTATATCCTCTCTACTTCGACATTCCATTATCCTCGTTTTGCTTTTGTTGATGTTCATCTTATATCGTCCTTTCAAGACACTGTCCATTCCGTTCAACTGCTCTTGCAAGTCTTTTGCTGTCTCTGACAGAATTACAATGTCATCGGCGAACCTCAAAGTTTTTACTTCTTCTCCATGAATTTTAATACCTACTCCGAATTTTTCTTTTGTTTCCTTTACTGCTTGCTCAATATACAGATTGAATAACATCGGGGAGAGGCTACAACCCTGTCTCACTCCTTTCCCAACCACTGCTTCCCTTTCATGCCCCTCGACTCTTATAACTGCCATCTGGTTTCTGTACAAATTGTAAATAGCCTTTCGCACACTGTATTTTACCCCTGCCACTTTCAGAATTTGAAAGAGAGTATTCCAGTTAACGTTGTCAAAAGCTTTCTCTAAGTCTACAAATGCTAGAAACGTAGGTTTGCCTTTTCTTAATCTTTCTTCTAAGATAAGTCGTAAGGTTAGTATTGCCTCACGTGTTCCAACATTTCTACGGAATCCAAACTGATCTTCCCCGAGGTCCGCTTCTACCAGTTTTTCCATTCGTCTGTAAAGAATTCGCGTTAGTATTTTGCAGCTGTGACTTATTAAACTGATAGTTCGGTAATTTTCACATCTGTCAACACCTGATTTCTTTGGGATTGGAATTATTATATTCTTCTTGAAGTCTGTGGATATTTCGCCTGTCTCATACATCTTGCTCACCAGATGGTAGAGTTTTGTCATGACTGGTTCTCCCAAGGCCATCAGTAGTTCTAATGGAATGTTGTCTACTCCTGGGGCCTTGTTTCGACTCAGGTCTTTCAGTGCTCTGTCAAACTCTTCACGCAGTATCTTATCTCCCATTTCATCTTCATCTACATCCTCTTCCATTTCCATAATATTGTCCTCAAGTACATCGCCCTTGTATAAACCCTCTATATAGTCCTTCCACCTTTCTGCCTTCCCTTCTTTGCTTAGAACTGGGTTGCCATCTGAGCTCTTGATATTCATACAAGTGGTTCTCTTCTCTCCAAACGTCTCTTTAATTTTCCTGTAAGCAGTATCTATCTTACCCCTAGTGAGACAAGCCTCTACATCCTTACATTTGTCCTCTAGCCATCCCTGCTTAGCCAAAGAGAAGGTAACGTTCATATAATAAATATTATGTAAGAAGTGACTGAACTACATCGATATGGAACTTCAGCGAACAGTGTCTACTTACCTTCGAACCATAGCTTGCAACGAAATGAGTATGAAGATATTCTAATGAACAACAGGCATTTACAGATCCGTGATTTTGACTTATACAGCCATATCTCTCAAAACCGAGGGCAATACATTCAGAAATAAGGATAGAAAGAACCACAATGGCAGACGATCGCCAGTACTATAACCTCCCGTATAAGCTACGACAAACTCCAGTAACCCCCTCCCGCCTTTCCCCCTAGCCAACAAAGGCTTAGCATTCTATAACGTTTCTAAAATCGTTCTACGTCGTCATGTCTCTTACACGCACCCAGCCGTCTTTCATGGTTATTAAAGCAAGTTGTAGCCAAAATTACACTGAGCTCCGTGTGAAAATCTACTTGGCGGTTTGACTTTCATTACGTTTACCTAGTGTGTGTTCCCATAATATTTTTTCTTCTCTTCCTATTTCTACTAATAATTCCAATCACGATTCACAATTAAATTTTCGTCTCCCTTAACGAACTGAATAATTTATTTTATCTGCTGATACATTCATTCAATTTCTTTCAATTTGCTGAGCTACCTGCCATGTACGAGGTGTCCCGGGAAAGATGATCAATGTTCAGGAATATGACAGGAACGATCATTCGACAAAAAAAAAAAGGCAGTACATCTGGGCTCTAAACTGCCTTAAGAGCTGTGAGCACGTCATCTTCAATACTATGTAACAAATATTTCGTACTGCAAGCTCTTCGCTGTCCATATTCTGAGAGGTATTAGTATGGATCACATCAAGAACATGATGTCCGATAAACATTAGCTCTGAAGTGCATAGCTTAATAGCCATGAGTAGTTGTTTGTCTTCGCTACTGTGAAACACATCTCTTCTACCGAACCAGTACTCATAGGTCTGAAGGTATTTTAGAGTCCATGTTTACTAGACTTTTTTTTCTTGTTTTGGTCCATAATACCTCCACCCAAAATATGGAAAGCAAAGAGCTTACAGTAGAGTAGACACCTTTTTCACAGTATTGAAGACTAAGATGAGTTCACAGCCCTTAAGGCATGCCTTTTAGAGCCCATGTGTTCCATACTTTTTGCTTCGAATGATTATTCCTGCCATATCACTGCGTAATGACTGTTCCTCCTGTGTCACCGTGTATTATACTCGAACTGTCGAGCTACTGTTATGGGTCTCAGCTACGAATCTATATTGACTACGATAATGTGCTCTCTTATGCTATTGTGTATTTGTGTGTGTGTGTGTGTGTGTGTGTGTGTGTGTGTGTGTGTGTGCGCGCGCCCGAGTGTGTATGTATTTGTGGTTTATGGGCGTACATATTCTGCTGCGGTACGCTGTACCGTTCGTAGTATTTCTCCACACTCCCGTTCCCCATTCATTATTTAACCTGTATTGATAATTCAGTACTCACATCAGAAGAAATTCTTTTTTTTTGTCCTCGTTTCATTTCCACTACATCTAACTATTCATGTCTCATTTTAATCTACTGGGCAAAGGACGTTCCACAGAAGTCACATTCTAAAACCACTACCAAGGATTTAATTTGTTTTGAAATATTGTTCCAGTTTTTTCTTCCGCCGGGACAGTCAGTGTTTTCAGAAGCAATCAGTCTCCTGTGCCTCGGCAAGGCGAGTAGGTCGTCTTGGTTGTGGTGACTGAAAGTATTCTGTGTTCGTCTCCGCTGTTGCTGGCTGAGGGCCTTTGTGAACTCGAAATGGATGGTCGTGTGCGGGGTAATAGTTTGAAGACTCATCTTGGATGTGATCAACCTTGCCCTGAAGTTGCTGACTCTGGCGCCTGACTTTTCAGTGAAATCAGAATTGGACAGAACAGAATCTGTGTACTTCACCATGAGTTTGTTACTAACACTTTGTACGCTAATCTACCTTCCTACACAGCAATAACGAGGTGAGTACCGTGCAGTTAAGCTACGCTGGTTTTAGCTGACGACTGTTCAGATGTATAATTTGCCCTTCGAAGTTGATTACTATGTCTCGCGTCAGGCCTTATCCTCCTACGAAAATGTTTACAGCATCAAAAATGGTAAGTGGGACGGTAGAATGCACTTCAGAGTACTAGATAACAGTGTTCGCATTATGAGAATTGATTTACAGAAACATATTACGTTAGTTTTGTATGTCAAGGGATTCCCGGCATTGGCTATCTATGACGGTTGACCTATAACTTGTTATCTTTGCAACTCTACAGAACACTCGCGTGTCGAATGCACCCGCCGCCGACAGGCGAAGTCGGCCCCGAGGGCTAGACTAGTGGCAGCGCAGCTGTCCTCACTTACTCTGACGTCATGAGAAAAGTAGCGTTCCCGCTCCGATTCGCGCTGAGATTTCGCCAGGAGACCAAACCTTTAGACCAACTGCTCTTGAGGCAATAATTTGATTCAAGGTCGAAAAGATGATACATCTAAAGCTGTAGTAGCGCTAACAGCAATGGCGTATCTGTTTCGTCGTTTTCCAGCAAAAAAGTCACTGACTTCCGAACCGTATGAGAAGCACGAAGGACGGAAAACAGCTGTTGGAGATCGCGGTGCCATACGAGAAGAGTCTTCAAAACAAACTCCGAAACAGACTCCAAAACATTTAGAAAAGAAGCATTTCGATTTTCCAGTTCTAGAAAGGCCATCACAGAAAGGAAACGTCTTGACGAAGGTGTCAGAAACAGTCCTGGACAAACAATAATGAAATTCGTATCGCACGCGGCAGACAGCAGACGTGACGGAGAAGCCACAGACAATAATGAAAACTACAGTCGAACCCATTCTAACCCAAGACGCATATGTTACAAAAAACGTGGCCAACTATTCGGATGAGGAAATGCGTACTGATGAGAATGAGATTCAGGACTTCAACAGCGGCAACTGGCGGAAAGATCAAGCTTGGGGTTGTAACGCCGGAAATGCATATCCTCCTATTTCCATCTATTGTACTGTAAATTCTTTTCCTTTATTTGTTACCTGAAGATATGACATTTCTGTGTCTTTATATATTGTAATTGTTTTACTATTTGCATATAAATATAGTTATGCATTTATGTAGATGTATAATTGGTTTGTTTTGTAAAAACTATTTGTATTTTTACGCTGGGTCTGGCCTAGGGAAAACTGTGCTATCGAACGACTACATCGATAGGTTGTGTGGAGAACCAAAGTGTTTAGGATCTTTGGTAGTGTTAACTCAGCCGCATGGAGTGCAGGCAGAGACAGAGTCTGGCTGGAGTAGGGCGGTGGAGCAGGTGTGTTGTGTGACGCTCCCGCGAGTTGCCGCGCTTTCGGGGTTTGGCAGCATGTAATTGCGCTCGACTTGCTATGATAGTTTCTGACACGGTGTAGCGGACGGGAAGCATTAGCTGGCGCATACCAAGAGCCCGTTTCGCCTGGTGACCGTGTCGAGAAGAAGGCGCGCCAACAGCCAGCTTCTGCAACAGCGAGAGCCAACAATGAGTGACTGTCGCCACCTCCTCGATCGACGACTTCAAACCTTCAATCAACCAACAAGGAAGACTGGAAGCACGTATATGGCTGACCTCAGCTTTTAAAACTGTTGCATCACAAAATACAGCAACTTGGCATGAACCTTTGTTGCTCATTGTCCCAATTACATTACCAAGCAGGGTCACTTCCTTTTCCGGAATGAACCCGAGTGTCGTTGAAATTCATATGCCAGCATTAAAGTAATATCATCACATTTCACTGATTTAATTTCAAAGTTCAGTTTAAGTATTCATAGCTGGCTACAATATTTAGATTACACAAGCACAAATGAAGGGTGCAAGTTTTGTTACCATATTTTAGCTTACCTGTGACTGCAGCTCAGCTTGGTACGTTCAGAATCATTTAATTCAAGTTCAAAGGTAAACCTCTTATTTCTAAATTGCATAGATTCAAGTAGCTTTTGAAATGTTTGTTGAGGTTGCCCAAGACTAACCTTATTTTATTGAATTTCGAAGTGCTTCAGAAACAAAGTTCACTATTAATTTTAGTCACTAAATTAACTTTCAGTTTTCCGGTTTTATTAATTCTACAAAATTGTTAAGGCTTTCGTGGCCAGTCTTTTGCTTAATTAAGTCAGAGTGTAGCGAAATTTATTACTTCTGACAAACATTCAGTTTTCACACAACACGTGTCAACCTTCACTTGCCACGCTTTTAGTGCTAAATATATGTGCATTAATCTTTCATTTTCAGTTATTATAGTAGTTGTCCATGGGACTGGCGACTGTAATTTTCCCCAAATCTCAAATATCTAATTATCGCCAGTTAATTGTTAACGTAACTACCGCACATTTACTTTCTTTATTAACTTTACCCCTTTTCCAAATTAATTTTCACCAATTTCATTTGCATTTTTCCTTTCATTTAGATGTAACCCTTTCCTGCCTCTTTATCGACAAATTAATTTCGGTGACGATTGCTTTTCCCAAATTTCCATTAGGTGCATGCGGTTTAATTTTTCACTGTCATTAAGGTCGATAAGAGAGGGGAGGGTTACAGGGTATGTTGGAAATTACAGCTAAAGACATTCAACGGCCTAGATCACATAAATATTCAAGACAACCGTTTTCGACAGACTTTACAGTCATCTTCAGATCCTAAGAAATCGTCTTATTATGAAACGTTTCATTTTACGTCGGTCCTTGTGCCAAGTTGTCATTTGGAGAAAAATCGGCACATAAAACGTTTATGATAACTAATGTACTTGACAAAATAAAGCACCTTGTGCAAACGCCCATGTACATATCCATGCCGCTTACATATGCTTGGTAAATCACAAAAACGCAGTACATACTCTGTACTGTGTACCCTGTGCTGTGGTTTTGTGATGTAACACACATCTGCGAGAGATGTATGTATATGAACATGGGTATTTGCACAAGGTGCTTTATATTTTTAAATGTTTTAGTTATGACACCCTTTTACAATTTGCTGGTTTTCATCCACATGACAACTTGGCAAGAGGTCTGACTTAAAATGAACACGTCTCATAATTTAAAAAAAATTTTAAGACCTGAATATGACAGAAAAGTCTGTCGGAACCGGTTGTCTTAAGTAAAGAAATCTTTATGCAATCTAGACTGATGAATGTTTTTAGCAAGTTAACAGATCGCTACTTCGGTCTTCTCAAAATGAGAACATTCAGTCGGAAATCACAGCATTGACTCGTAATGATACCAACAGTCTTAATCGGGATACTAAGTGAAAGCAAATTTGGTTACCTTAGAGATTTCTTGTATCGAACTGATGGATATACAACTGGCACTTCTTCAAGTTGTCTTGATGACAGATTTTTACGTGACTAGGAACAAACATACTGTTAATCTCCATAGAGAGGATGGAACTGAAAGTACCACTAAAATTAGTGGTGGTGTTCTGCATATGGTGCTCAACACCGCAATGTTCGATGTTCTTTAAATGATAGAGGCATCATTGTGAATATTAACGGCGCTCAGGTTTGAAATCTCAGTATATCATCCGGAAGGCAATACCGTCCACGCCAAGCCGTTTTATTTTCACACGAATTTTCTAGAATAACTTCGAACTGCCCTCACGGTGCAATTAGCGACGAATTTTATGACAAATCCGGATAACTGTTACATACACAAAACGAGATGAAGTCTTCCGCCCAAACTTACATCCGTGATCTTTACCATCAAACAACTATCAGTGTACAACTACGCGACAAAATCCTTCGAAAGTAGAGAACAACTTCACGGCCGAGGACAGAATCTTTCTTGAAGAGTGCTTTACGGACGAGGAAATCGAACTAGCGGCTTTCAAGAAACAGAGTGGAAAACCACTGGGCCCTGACGAGGTTTTCGCTGAATTTTAGCAACATTTTTGGCACATTACTGGAGCATCACTGCTGGAATTGGTAAATGACGAATGGCATGCTGACCGAATATTCAATGAACTGAAAGAGAGAATTATAGCTCTAATATCCTAAGAAGAAAGCGTCAAGAGGACAGTGCAAATGAGGACTATCACGCTCTGCATTACTGCCTTCGAAGAGGATGGAAACTGTTTAGGGTATAAGCCTTGGGATGTGTAAGCAACGCGCCGTAGCTGGGCAAAGAGTTGTAACTGCAACGTGTAAGCTCAGAGGCGTCATCTGTACAGCTGCAGAAAGTAAAATCAAAGGTCGCTTACTATTCATCGACTTTGAGAAAGTTTTCGATCGCACGTACCACGAATATCTACTACAGACGCTCCAGAAAATCGTTTAATCAACTTCCGGAGGAAGTTTTTCGTGAATGCTAGCTCCAAGACCTTACTCGAAAGACATTGAGGAAAGATGTTTGTATTAGCCTGTCCGGGAGACATGGGTATCCGTTGTCAAAGGTGACGTATGCCATCATAGTCAAACCGTTATTTCTAGGCGCTCTGGAACCGCGCGACCGCTACGGTCGCAGGTTCGAATCCTGCCTCGGGCATTGATGTGTGTGATATCCTTAGATTAGGTTTAGGTAGTTCTAAGTTCTAGGGGACTGATGACCTCAGATGTTAAGTCCAATAATGCTCAGAGACATTTGAACCATTTGAGCCAAACCGTTATTGGTTAACATAGCACTTCGGTACAAAGTCTAGCGCTCCATAACATCTAAATGTCTTGTACAATTCACGCAGACGACATCTGTATATCACTCTCATCAGCTGTATACTTCACGCAGTCACCGCATATCTTCAAAGACGTCACAGCGGCGATAGGTACCAACCTCAAAACAAAGAAAACGATTTTGCTAAACATCGGAAAAGGCATCAATATTACTGACAGCACGGAATGGTGAAAAACTAGGACATCGCATAAATCACTTGGCCTCTAGCTAAACGCAGTTCCAGCTCAGATGGTATCCTGCAATCGAGCGAAATACTAAACAAAATGAGAGTCGTTTTCCAAATTCTCCCTGACGCATAACTAGACTCACTTCGAACAGGGAAGACTATTGACGTACCAATAGCAAGTACACATCGTAAATATTGCCTATCCCGGACCAATTGGCTAACGTCATCGAACGAGCCTTCAGCTGGATCTGATAGAGAGGCAGTGTGTTTATAATACAATTCGACACGCCGACTGTACCATTTGCGCAGGCAGGCCTGAGACTTGTAAGCATGAGTCATTATGCACCGAGCACTTTTAATTACTCACATAAAAAAGCCTTGTAGAGAATCTAGTACTGAAACAAAAGGGGGAAAATACCACGCCGCTGACACAACGTAGCTGAAATTGCTTGTATAAGTACATCTTACACCATTATCTTGAGTTTAATTATATAAACAGCAAAGCGAACAAATTATAATTACTTACCAAAGAAGATATTTACAATGTCCTGAAATCAAAAGCAAAATGTAACCGAATCGAAGCCAAATACCCTCTATCGAAATGGAGCATCATCTGGAGAAACGTACGTAGCGTTCACCTCACGTCGTCTGTGAACTCTAAATGGTACATAATCGTCAATGGAAAATTCCCGACCAACTGAAAAACTCCACAAAATGTAACTGTCAGGTCGACAACTGCGTTATATCTAGACACGTTGATACATTAATCCACAGATTTACTTGTGGACACCTAGACATTATATCTACATCCACATCTACATCCATACTCCGCAAGCAACCTGACGGTGTGTGTCGGAGGGTACTTTGAGTACCTCTATCGGTACCCCCTTCTATTCCAGTCTCGTATTGTTCGTGGAAAGAAAGATTGTCGGTATGCCTCTGTGTGGGCTCTAATCTCTGATTTTAACCTCATGGTCTCTTCGCGAGATGTACGTAGGAGGGAGCAATATACTGCTTGATTCCTCGGTGAAGGTATGTTCTCGAAACTTCAAAATAAGCCCGTACCGAGCTACTGAGCGTCTCTCTTGCAGAGTCTTCCACTGGAGTTTATCTATCATATCCATAACGGTTTCGCGATTACTAAATGATCCTGTAACGAAGCGCGCTGCTCTCCGTTGGATATTCTCTTTCTCTTCTATCAACCCTATCTGGTACGGATCCCACACTGGTGAGCAGTATTCAAGCAGTGGGCGAACAAGTGTACTGTAACCTACTTCCTTTATTTTCGGATTGCATTTCTTTAGGATTCTTCCAATGAATGTCAGTCTGGCATCTGCTTTACCGACGATTAATTTTATATGGTCATTCCATTTTAAATCACTGCTAATGCCTTCTCCCATGTAATTTATGGAATTAACTGCTTCCAGTTGCTGACCTGCTATATTGTAGCTAAATGATAAAGGATCTTTCTTTATATGTATTCGAAGCACATTACACTTGTCTACATTGAGATTCAATTGCCATTCCCTGCACCATGCGTCAATTCGTTGCAGATCCTCCTGCATTTCAGTACAATTTTCCATTGTTACAACCTCTCGATATACTACAGCATCATCCGCAAAAAGCCTCAGTGAACTTCCGATGTTATCCACAAGGTCATTTATGTATATTGTGAATAGAAATGGTCCTGCGACACTCCCCTATGGCACACATGAAATCACTCTCACTTCGGAAGATTTCTCTCCATTGAGAATGACATGTTCTCACTTTTGCTAGAAAGAAAAATCTTTCTATCTTTTTTAATATTTGTATTTACGGCTGAAATCATCTATGCAGTACCCGATTTATGATTGCTGATTCCCTGTTCTGCGTTAACTGTTTCAAATAGTTCAGGTAATTTCTTACATCAGACAGAGCGAGGTGACGCAGTGGTTAGCACACTAAACTCACATTCTGGAGGACGACGGTTCAATCCTGCGTCTGGCCATTCTGATTTAGGTTTTCCGTGATTTTACCAAATCGCTCCAGGCAAATGCCGGGATGGTTCCTTTGAAAGGGCACTGCCGACTTCCTTCCACGTCCTTCCCTAATCCGATGAGACTGATGACCTCGCTGTCTGGTCTCCTCCCTCAAATCAACCCAACCTTCTTACGTCAGAAATTGCCAGTGATCGACCCCGGCAAACGAAAGTGAACTGACAGGATCGGTAAGTCTCAGATACCAAGAAAAATAAATAGCGCTGCAATCTGCATGCTTGCGCATAATGCAGCATACGATGCTGAGCAAACCTTAAGAAGGAAAGGATCTTTCGCATGGTGAGTCACTGCTAAGTAACGCAGCTCGACGAAATTTGGAGCATCCATAGAACGTACTGGTACAGAATAGTACATAAGGTAACTTAAAGAAATACGCAAGGAGACGAACAGAAAGGATACTTTTATTCAAAGACAATAATTGGACTGAACTCACCACGATTCACGACAATACAGAAGGCAGGATAAGGCCCTTAATAGGATGTGTCACCACTACGAATGGCAATCCATACTCCGCCACGTGCTCTCACCCTGGTCATAAGATTGTATAGGATTTCTTGTGGACGGGCGTTCCATTCCTACACCAGCGGGCTGATGTTTGCTGGTGATCGTTGGGTCATGTGGGCGTGCCGCAACACGCCGCGCACGTGCTTAATGGAATTTAAGACAGAGGACGAGCAGGCAACTCCATTCCCCGAATATCCTCTCGTTCCAGGAGCTTCTCTGTTCCGTGGGGTCGCATACTGTCATCCATTGAAATGAAGTCAGGAAGAAATGCATCCCCGAAAAAGAAGCAAATGGTGTCGAAGTACAGTGTCACAATAACGTGAATGTACTGCGTTCAAAGATTTGGAGTTCATTACTCCCACACAACGCTATGCCTCTCCACAACAAAACACCTCGGCCACCAAAACGGTCATGTTCGATAATGCCAGACGTATCCCCGTATGACGAAAGGTGCGAACGCATAATGCGCCGATGAACATTGTCGAACACGTTTGTATTTGTGCTCCAGGTGTTATTGTATGGGGCGGTGTATTGTAGGGGCTTACTGACCACCAACTGTTTCAGCCCTGTAGGCTCACTGATCAGCGTTACTGTGACACTGTACCCCACTACAATGTACATCTTTTCAGGACTGCAGTCGGTCCTGACCTCATTTTTATGAATGAAAATGCCCGAACGGAACGAGCAGTGCAGCTGGGGAGCTCTTGGAACGAGAGGATCTTCGGCGAATGGATTGGCCTGCCCATTCCCCTGACACATACTGTGAAAGGTGATTGCAGATAACACAGGCTGCTCAAGTGGTAGGAGTAAGCCCAACTGAGGATGCAAAATGTATTTAAAACTTTATTTTTAAAATCGCAGCACTGAACACATACACTAGTGACAACATGTATATACGCTCAAGAGCTGAAGAAACTGCTGCACTTGACTAATATCGTGTATGGCCCTAGGGAGCATGCAGAAGTGCAGCAACACGACGTGGCATGGACTCGACTAATGTGTGGAGTAGTGCTGGAGGAAACTGACACCATCAATTCTTCAGGGCTGTCCACAAATCCGTGCGAGTACGATGTGGTGGAGATCTCTTCTGAACAACACGTTGCAATATATCCCACATATGCTCAATAACGTTCATGTCTGGGGAATTTGGTGGCCTGCGGAATTGTTTAAGGTCAGAAGAGTGTTCCTAGAGCCACTCTGTACCAATGCTGGACCTGTGGGGTGTCACATTGTCCTGCTGGAATAGCCCGTCAGAATGCACAACGGACATGAATGGATGCAGGTGATCAGACAGGATGATTAATTACGTCTCGCCTGTCAGAGTCGTACCTGGACACATCAGTGGTCCCTCATCACTCCAACTGCCACCACATTGAACAGTCCCTGCTGACATGCAGGATCCATGGATTCATGAGGTTGTCTCCATAGCTGTACACGTCCATCTGCTCGACACAATTTGAAACGAAACTCGTCCGACCAGGCAATATGCTTCCAGTCAACAGTTCAATGTTGGTGTCGATAGGCCAAGGTCGTGCAGTCATCAAGGGTACACGAGTGGGCCTTCGGCTCCGAAAGCCCACATCGATGATGTTTCGCACGCTGACAGTTGCAGATGGCCCAGCATTGAAATCTGCAGCAATTTTCGGAAGGGATTGCACGTCTGTCACGTTGAACGATTCACTTCAGTCGTAGTTGGTCCCGTTCTTGCAGGATCTTTTTCCGGCCCCAGCGATGTCGGAGATTTGATGTTTTACCGGATTCCTGAAATTCACGGTACCTCATCGCCACCTCGGAGGTGCTGCGTCCCATCGCTCCTGAGCCGACGACTTTCAAACTCACTCAAATCTTGATACTCTGCCACTGTAACAGCAGTAACCGATCTAACAACTGCGCCGGACACTTGTTGTCTTATATAGGCGTTGCTGACCGCAGCGCCGTATTCTGCCTGCTTACGTATCTCTGTATTTGAATACGCATACCTATACCAGTTTCTTTGGCGCTTCAGTGTATTTCATTAAGATAAATTCTTTATAACCAGCAATTGCTCAAGAATTGTGCCCTCAAAAATTTATCGTTAAGATAAATACACTGAAAATTTGCAATATGGCAAAATGCTGGATAGATCGTTCAAAGAATGTCAACCAAACTGACAGTAAGTTGCTGCACCAAAATCCTTCACAAATGAAGAATAGACTCAAATTAATTGCAGCAAAATAATCAACAAGCAACTCTTTGATTTAATTACACACATTAAAAAAAGTTTTGCATCACCTCGGTTCCGAAAGTTCCGGAACCTACACAGAAAATTAAAATAGAGATCAACATAAACATCATTTCCGCCCTTTTTATTGCTCATGAGAACCACACATTGCATGTTTTACCACCATACAGCGAGACCACCAGAGGTGATGGTCGATAGTGCTGTACACACCGGTACGTCCTCTTCAATTGATGCATGCCTGTATTCGTCGTGGCATACTATCCACAAGTTCATCAAGCCACTGTTATTCCAGATTGTCCCACTCCTCAACGGCCATTAGGCGTACATCCCTCAGAGTGGTTGGTGGGTCACATCGTCCATACACAGCCCTTCTCAATCTATCCCAGGCATGTTCGATGGCGTTCATGTCTGGAGAACTTGCTGGTCACTGAAGTCGAGCGATGTCATTATCCTGAAAGAATTCACAATATGAGCACGATTGGGGCGCGAATTGTCGTCCATGAAGACGAATGCCTCGCCAATATGCTGCACATATGACTGCACTACCGATCGGAGGACGGCATTCACGTATCGTACAGCCGTTACGGCGCCTTCCATGACCACCAGCGGCGTACGTCGTCTCCACATAATGCCTCTCCAAAACAGCAGGGAACCTCCACCTTGCTGCACTCGCTGGGCAGTGTGTCTAAGGCGTTCTGCCTGACCGGGTTGCCTCCAAACAAGTCTCCGACGATAGTCTGGTCGAAGGCATAAGCGACACTCAAAGGTGAATAGAACGTGATGGCAATTCTGAGAGGTCCATTCAGCGTGTTGTTGGGCCCATCTGTACCGCGCTGCATGGTGTCGTGGTTGCAAAGATTGACCTCACCGTGGATGTCGGGAGTGAAGTTGCGCATCATGCAGCCTATTGCGCACAGTTCGAGTCGTAGCACGACGTCCTGTAGCTGCACGAAAAGCATTATTCAACATGGTGGCGTTGCTGTCAGGGTCCCTCCGAGCCATAATACGTAGGTAGCGGTCTAAGGTAGCTACTAAAGACCTGAGGGCGGTATTAGTCTCTTAGAGGTACGTCGGCAGGGAGCCTTTAGTACGCAATCACGAAGCAATCTCTGTGTCGCATCGTCAGTGTGAGGGTCATCCACTGCAGTAGTAGCCCTTGGGCGGCCTGAGCGAGGCATGCCATCGGCAGTTCCTGTCTCTCTCTATCTCCTCCATGTCCGAACAACATTGCTTTGGTTCACTCTGAGACGCCAGGACACTTCCGTTGTTGAGATCCTTTCCTGGCACAAAGTAACAATGCGGACGCAATCGAACCACGGTTATTGACCGTCTAGGCATTTCTGAACTACAGACAACACGAGCCGTGTACATACTTCCTGGTGGAATGACTGGAACTGATCGGCTGTCGGACCCCCTCCGTCTAATAGGCGCTGCTCATGCATGGTTGTTTACATCTTTGGGCGTGTTTAGTGATGTCTCTGAACAGTAAAAGGAACTGTGTCTGTGATACAATATCTACAGTCAACGTCTATTTTCAGGAGTTCTGGTTACCGGGGTGATGCAAAACTTTTTTTGATGTGTGTACAAGAGCCAGCCAGATGGGCCACTACTCACTAATATGCTTCAAATATGCTACTAATTGAGAGAAACTTACCGCAAGAATTTAGATGAGCTTAGTAAGTCACCAGGTTTGATTTAATTTGCTCAGAGAGCACTTCCTTTAGTAGGCCTGAAGGGCCAGGAAAAAAAGAAAATTATTAATTTCTAAGAGAAAGCAACACAGTATCTTTACAGTTATTAAGAAAACACGAATATAGTACCAATAAAACACTACAGATTATATGATGGTGCACGCCTGGCAGTCCACTTTCCTATAGGAAGGAGGTCCTGACGATTAATCTGGTGACAACAACACCAGCCACAGTATCATACACACAAGCCGAATTAGATGTGCTCTATAACATGAAGAATCAATATTAATTACAAGGCAAAAGAGGGAACACTGTTAAGGCGTTACAGTTAAGAAAGAAAAGGAAATAATGTAACGCCGGATTGTGTAGGCGGAATGCTGTTCTAGCTGCTTAACAGTGACAATTAGTTTAACTGACGGCATGACCATACAAGTGAGGCTACTTTGAACCTCCAAGCCAGCAACTACTTGTGATGTTAAAAAAGGTAACTACCAGGGCAGTTCAATAAGTAATGCAACACATTTTTTTTCTCGGCCAATTTTGGTTGAAAAAACCGGAAATTTCTTGTGGAATGTTTTCAAACATTCCCGCTTCGTCTCGTATAGTTTCATTGACTTCCGACAGGTGGCAGCGCTGTACGGAGCTGTTAAAATGGCGTCTGTAACGGATGTGCGTTGCAAACAACGGGCAGTGATAGAGTTTCTTTTGGCGGAAAACCAGGGCATCTCAGATATTCATAGGCGCTTGCAGAATGTCTACGGTGATCTGGCAGTGGACAAAAGCACGGTGAGTCGTTGGGGAAAGCGTGTGTCATCATCGCCGCAAGGTCAAGCAAGACTGATCTCCCGCGTGCGGGCCGGCCGTGCACAGCTGTGACTCCTGCAATGGCGGAGCGTGCGAACACACTCGTTCGAGATGATCGACGGATCACCTTCAAACAACTCAGTGCTCAACTTGACATCTCTGTTGGTAGTGCTGTCACAATTGTTCACCAGTTGGGATATTCAAAGGTTTGTTCGCGCTGGGTCCCTCGTTGTCTAACCGAACACCATAAAGAGCAAAGGAGAACCATCTGTGCGGAATTGCTTGCTCGTCATGTGGCTGAGGGTGACAATTTCTTGTCAAAGATTGTTACAGGCGATGAAACATGGGTTCATCACTTCGAACCTGAAACAAAACGACAATCAATGGAGTGGCGCCACACCCACTCCCCTACCAAGAAAAAGTTTAAAGCCATACCCTCAGCCGGTAAAGTCATGGTTACAGTCTTCTGGGACGCTGAAGGGGTTATTCTGTTCGATGTCCTTCCCCATGGTCAAACGATCAACTCTGAAGTGTATTGTGCTGCTCTTCAGAAATTGAAGAAACGACGTCAGCGTGTTCGTAGGCACAAAAATCAGAACGAACTTCTCCTTCTTCATGACAACGCAAGACCTCACACAAGTCTTCGCACCCGAGAGGAGCTCACAAAACTTCAGTGGACTGTTCTTCCTCATGCACCCTACAGCCCCGATCTCGCACCGTCGGATTTCCATATGTTTGGCCCAATGAAGGACGCAATCCGTGGGACGCACTACGCGGATGATGAAGAAGTTATTGATGCAGTACGACGTTGGCTCCGACATCGACCAGTGAAATGGTACCGTGCAGGCATACAGGCCCTCATTTCAAGGTGGCGTAAGGCCGTAGCATTGAATGGAGATTACGTTGAAAAATGGTGTTGTGTAGCTAAAAGATTGGGGAATAACCTGGTGTATTTCAATGCTGAATAAAACAACCCCTGTTTCAGAAAAAAAATGTGTTGCATTACTTATTGAACTGCCCTCGTAAGTTCATAAATGAAAACTAGTGGTTCTATAAATCTAGATACATAAATACATTTACAGAATTATCGTGAAGGATCACACACACAGAGACACACACGCACACACACAGGCACACACACACACCCACACACGGAGAGACAATAGTGTGATGGTTTGGATTTGACCACACCTGAGCCAAATGACACGCAGCTTGCAAATACTGACACCGTGAATAAGCAGTCACCGACGCCTAACAAAATTTTGCAGCCTGAGAGTTGCACTACAAGCTCGAGATGCTCGCGATTCGGACAATCCCAAAGGCCGCAACTGTTGCGATGGCGTCGGACACGGTGTGGGGTTGCAGGCGACGTATCTTCTTCTTGTACCAGCACCGGTGGCCTATGGGCAGCGCCGGCCGGGGTGGCCGAGCGGTTCTAGGCTCTTCAGGCTACGGTCGCAGGTTCGAATCCTGCCTCGGGCATGGATGTGTGTGATGTCCTTAGGTTAGCTAGGTTTAAGTAGTTCTAAGTTCTAGGGGACTGATGACCTGAGAAGTTAAGTCACATAGTGCTCAGAGCCATTTGAACCATTTGAAACTATGGGCAGCGCGCCGCCCCAGCGGTCGCTGTTAAATCCACTTCTGCAATAACAGGGAGGCCGCTTGCGTCCGCCGTCCGAACAGCTGAGCTGCAGGCTATACTGCAATTTTCCAACCCGTCCTCAGCTACCAGCCCTCTCGCGGATAGTACCGCACCCTCTCCGCCACGCGATTCTCCCCGAAAGTCTGCCCCCCGTAAATAGCGACTTCCTCCTTAAATAGCAAGTGTCCGCCAATCGCGGGCCGTCAAAGATGGCTTCGCCGGAAAGATCGGTCACGCAGTCAGCTCCAGGGATCTTGTACGCCGCCACGGCTCATATCACAGCAGGCCCACATGCACCAGCGACCGTCCATCAGTTGTGAACCGAGCTGCTGGAGGAATGGAACGACCTACCGTAAGAATTTTTACCAAACCAGTGGCCGGCATGGGGGCACGTCGCAGAGAATGTATTGCTGTTCGTGGTTGTCACATATTCTATTAAGAGCCATATCCCGGCTTTCCTAATGTCCTGAGAACCACCTCGAATCGCGGTGACTTCAGTCAAATTTTTTTTCGTCATTGCACATTTCTTTCAGTTGCCTTCTGTGCTGTAGCGTAGCAGTTCTTTCTACGTATGGTACAAGTTTCATCAAGCCATGTTACTTGGCAATGACACGTGATGCGAAAGTTACATTCGTCTTTAATTTTCGGACACCAGGACCACCGAACAGCAACATACTCTGGCTGTTTATCATACATTCGTAGGACGTCAAACGGGTCGACTTGGAGCAGGAGAGGCACCACAGGACATTTTAATTTCCACTGTCTATACTTTTGCAAAGAAATTCATAAAACTTGTTCAGCATAACCAGGAAGGATTCAGAATTCACGCTCATAGGAGCGGAAGTTCGAAAACACAAGGAAATGATTTTTTTTTTCATGTTAAATTTCATCATTTTTTTCACTTACTAATGGCAGTATTTGTTGCTATAGGTACACTTTTCTTGATAAGTAAGAGAGATTCTTCGATGAATTTTGCACAGCATACAAACCATACTTAAAGGTGTACGAAACTCTAGAATTTTCCAAATCTATTAAAAACTGTGGTAAAAATTGAGGTAATTAACTATAAAATTTGTAACTTCTATAAAATTCGTGTTTTTTCTAAACATGAAGTTTAAAATATAACAGTTCATTCGTTTTTTCATAAATTAAATAAATTCTGGAGTTTCATTCACCTGTGAGTATGGTATGCATGCTGTGCAAAATTCATCGAAGAATCCCTCTAACTTATGAAGAAAAGTGTACCTATAGCAACAAATGCAGCCATTAGTAAGTGAAAAAATGATGAAATTTCGCACGTAAAAAAAATTATTTTATTATGTTTTCGAACTTCCACTGAAATGAGTGTGAATCCTGAATCCTTCCTAGTGTTACTGACAAAGTTTTATGAATTTATTTGTAAAATTATAGACACTGGAAATTAAAATGTCCGGTGATGCGTCTCCTGCTCCAAGTCGGCCCGTTTGACGTCCTACCCCCCTTAACGCTGGAAAATAACGAAATGTGCCAAATACACAGAAAGCTTTGGCAACGTTCTCAAAATAATGGCCGCGCCATAAATAAAGCAGATGAAGGACAAGAAGAAGACCATGATAAACTGATCTTAGCGGTGACACTGCAGCTCTAGCCGATGAAAGAAAGGGATGTTCATTACTGTGATAAAAACTTGAAACTTTTATAATGGGTGAAGTAATGAAGACGTTTTCTAATGCTTCTTGATGTAAATGTGTACGCCTTCCTTATTCGGAAAAATTGTACAGTAACCACTAATAAATCATTTTTGGAAAACAGACAGAAAGAGAGAGAGAGAGAGACGTCTAAATACCACGCTATGACCGGTACAACGCCAGATTCGCTTTTTCTGAAGACAACATCCTCCTGAGTAGTCCCTGATTGGAGATCCGAAGGAGGACTATTTTGCTCCCGGACGTTTTACCCAAGTGGATGCCATCCTAATTAAGCATGCGGCTGCATGTCCTCAGAACTGTAGTCCCCTTGCTTCGAGTCGTCTGCAGTACCAGCGTGTCTGATATTAAAAGAGCGGATCAGTCTGCCTTGTAGACTGTTACCTTTCGCACAACTGCAACGCTACTGCCTCTGCAGGAATCATACATAGTCTACAATCCTTGTGGCGAAAATTCTCTGTTTCGCACAAGCGCCTCTCCGCGGTTACCGTCTGATAGTTCGACCACAGCTGCTTCTGTTTGCAGTATTACCGCTTTTACGTCATTAATTGACTTTCCATCAAGCCGTGTTTTTCTGCTGTCAAACAAGGTAATAGTGTTTACGCAGAGGCTGCGTCGATTCGCCCGTCGCGCGTTCTGCAGCCTTCGCGGAATTCGCCACAGCTTTGAAAAGCGTTCCTCCGCTTACTTATGTTTGCTGCGGGCTTCTCTTTGGGAGTGCCGCTGTTTGGTGCGGAACCTAATTACGATCGGCAGTGCCGCTGTAGCCTTTGTGAACTGAGAAAGAAGTCGATGTTCCTCTTCGACAACAACGGTGCAATTAAAGTAGCTGTTGAAGGTGTTCAGTTGTAATAAACAAACTGCCGCCAGAAGAAATTTATTTTTGAGAAATTACAAGGTATTTAATTTAATTTAATTACTTTAATTTAATTTTTAATTTAATTACTCACATCATATGTGAGTAAACCAGGTGGTGCTTGCAATCACTGCAACTAAACAAAGCCGCGCGGGGTGGCCGAGCGGTTCTACGCGCTACAGTCTGGAATCGCGCGACCGCTACGGTCGCAGGTTCGAATCCTGCCTCGGTCATGGATGTGTGTGATGTCCTTAGGTTAGTTAGGTTTAAGTAGTTGTAAGTTCTAGGGGACTGATGACCTCAGATGTTAAGTCCCACAGTGCTCAGATCCATCTGAGCCATTTTGATGTGGGTTAGTGCCGACTCCAATGACATCGTCAGTTTGTAACCTCCCTCTTACTAATCGGACTATCCTGCTTGCGATATAATCGCGTGTATGCCTAATGGATTTTTTCTATTTGTTAAGGCTATCTTACCCGAAGAGCTAATACCGGTAAGTAGGAGGAAAATGTACAACCGACCCTTCTGATGGAAAGCGAGTGACTGCGTGTGAGATCGCTCTCTAAGTTTTCATATATTTTTAGGTTCCAGATACATATTTTAACGGTTTTTGTGATAATATTTACTATATAAGTGACGTATTAGTGGTTTCTTCATTCAGCTCTGCCTTTCTTCTGTTGTGACGTGATATTTGTGAGTGTTTCGTATCGAGCAACTTAACCTCTTGCCTGTGTTTACATTCCGCGCTGACCAGTTGCAGCTGTAGCGGCGCATCGAAAGCTAAGTACTAATTAATTGTTTGTGCATAGTGATTTATTTAGGAACTTTAGTAGTCTTCAACCGGTGTTCGTGGTGTTTTCTGGTGAAATAATTTCAGAAGAACCTTTTGGGAACTGTTTACAGCTCGTTACTGTGTGATTAGACGTTTGATTCTCTTTCTGTATTAGTCTTTTGTTATATTCACATTTGTTGTTTATTAATACTGTTAATAATAGTAGTTACTTCCCTTGTAGAGTAAGTTTGTGATTATTGTAGTCAGTTTTTTAGCATCTTCTTATTGTAGTAGCGGAACTTAGAAAAAGTAAAATTTTACCATGAGTGAGAAGTGTGGGCTTTGCCGTAGGTTCGTGAGTAGTGGATTGCGGTGTGACACTTGTTCGAAGTATTTTCACTGGGGGGAATGCAGTGGGGAAGCCAGTGGGCATTCTGGTGAGATCCTCTCCTGGAACTGCAGGTTATGTAGCAAGAGTAAACTGATAGAGGAGCAGGAGCGTAAGATCTGTGCCCTTCAGGTGCAGTTGAAAAACGCACAGGAGGAGCTAGATAGGATGAGGAGGGAGAAGGGGGTTGGGGAATGGGAGCTGGCTGTTGGCAAGAGATCTGCTAGGAGAAGAAGATTTTCAGATAGTTTTACTATTGGTGTTTACAATAGATATGACCAACTGTCAGAGTCTAGTGGAGAGGAATCTCTAGTAGCTGTAGATGTAGGAAGTATGCAGCAGACCTCAGTAGTTACTGTGCCTAGAACAGTTGCAAAGTCGAAGAGGAAGAAGAAGGTTCTGCTGTTAGGTAGTTCACATGGCAGAGGTGTAGGCCAGCAGTTGCAGGAAGTGCTGGGAAGTGAGTACCAGGTCACCAGCATTGTGAAGCCTAATGCAGGGTTGGCTCAGGTGACTGTTAACATAGGGGGGTTATGTAGGGATTTTACTAAAGAGGATCAGGTAGTGATTGTGGGTGGGGCTGGTAATAGTATTGGTAGGGATGGGGAGTATAACATAGATGGTGACCTGGAAAAGATAGCCACTCAGACTGGCAACACGAATGTGCATTTCGTGGAACTGTTTCAGCGTCACGATCGGCCTCATCTTAATACAGCCGTCAGGCGTAATAACATGAGACTTGGGGGTGCGCTGATGACAGAAAGCATGGGTCACATTTCAGTGGTGTCGGTGGAGTCTATCAGCAGGACGGGTTTCACTAGACACGGCCTGCACCTCAACAGGTATGGGAAGGGGAGGTTGGCAAAGCTTATAGGTGACAGCATAGGTGGGGTTGGTGGGATCACTCATGGGAAAATTCCTGCAGTAGTGTGTGTTAGAGCTGCACCTTTTTTAGATTGAAGTCAGCTGATAGGTATTCCTGCTTAAGGGAAGTCTCTCTAACAAGGGAATCACTTTTGACAAAGCTTAGGTATCCGAGTAATGAGGGAATTAGTATATTTCATCAAAATATACAAGGTATTAGGGATAAAGTTAGTGAACTGCTTATAGATGTTGACTCTGAAATTATTGGTATATCTGAACACTTCTTAAATAAGGAGATAATTCAGAGGCTTCCTTTACCAGGATACAGGTTGGCTGGCTGCTTTTCGAGGAGCTCTTTGCGGTGTGGGGGAGTAGCCATGTATGTGAAAAACGGCATCCCATTTGAGTCAATTGATGTTTCAAAGTACTGCACTGAAAAGGTGTTTGAATGTTGTGCAGGTGTGGTTAAATTTAACGGAGTTAAACTTGTAACTGTTGTTATTTATAGATCCCCAGACTCCGATTTCACAGCATTTTTGCTAAAGCTAGAGGAGGTTCTTGGTTCACTTTATAGGAAATACAAAAAGTTAGTTATATGTGGTGACTTCAATATTAATTGTATAAGTGATTGTGCAAGGAAGAGGATGCTGGTAGACCTCTTTAATTCATATAATCTTATGCAAACCGTATTCTTTCCAACGAGAGTGCAAGGGAACAGTAGAACAACCATAGACAACATTTTTGTTCATTCCTCATTACTAGAAGGGCATTCTGTTAGAAAAAAGGTGAATGGCCTTTCAGATCATGATGCGCAAATTTTAACTTTAAAAGATTTTTATGCTGCAACTCGTGTTAAATATAGTCATCAGCTGTTCAGGAAAGCTGATCCGGTTGCTGTAGAGACCTTTGTAAACCTTATAAAGGAACAAGAGTGGCAAGATGTTTATAGCGCTGAGACAGTAAACGATAAATATAATGCTTTTCTAAAGACCTTTCTCATGCTCTTTGAAAGTTGCTTTCCGTTACAACGTTTAAAACAGGGTACTAGCACAAACAGGCAGCCTGGGTGGCTGACTAGAGGGATAAGAATATCTTGTAGAACAAAGTGGCAATTATATCAAAACGTTAGAAACAGTCAAAATCTAAATGCAGCAGCCCATTACAAACAGTATTGTAAGGTGCTTAAAAATGTTATTAGGAAGGCAAAAAGTATGTGGTATGCAGATAGAATAGCTAAGTCTCAGGATAAAATTAAAACCATATGGTCAGTCGTAAAGGAAGTTGCTGGTCTGCAGAGACAGGTCGAGGATATAGAATCAGTGCGTAGTGGGAATGTCCGTGTTACTGATAAGTCGCATATATGTACAGTATTTAATAATCACTTTCTTAATATAGCAGGTGAACTAAATAGAAACCTAATTCCAACAGGGAATCATATAGCGCTCTTAGAAAAAAGTGTTCCGAGACTGTTACCTGAAATGCTCCTCCATGATACTGACAAGAGGGAGATTGACTTAATAATTAAATCACTAAAGACCAAGAACTCTCATGGATATGACGGGGTATCTAGCAGAATACTGAAGTATTGTTCTATGTATGTTAGCCCAGTACTTAGCCATATCTGTAACTTTTCCTTTAGGAGCGGTCGGTTTCCTGATCGATTAAAATACTCGGTAGTGAAGCCACTTTATAAAAAGGGAGACATTGATAATGTTGACAATTTTAGACCTATTTCTATGCCATCGGTGTTTGCTAAAGTTATCGAGAAGGTTGTATATACAAGGTTACTGGAGCATTTAAATTCACATAATTTGCTGTCAAATGTTCAGTTTGGTTTTAGAAATGGTTTAACAACTGAAAATGCTATATTCTCTTTTCTCTGTGAGGTTTTCGACGGATTAAATAAAAGGTTGCGAACGCTAGGTGTTTTCTTTGATTTAACGAAGGCTTTTGACTGTGTTGACCACAAAATATTACTGCAGAAGTTGGACCATTATGGAGTAAGGGGAGTAGCTTACAATTGGTTCGCCTCTTACTTTAAGAACAGAAAGCAGAGGGTAATTCTCCGCAATATTGAGAGTGGTAGTGATGTTCAGTCCCAATGGGGCACTGTTAAGTGGGGCGTTCCCCAAGGGTCGGTGCTGGGGCCACTGCTGTTTCTTATTTATATAAATGATATGCCTTCTAGTATTAGAGGTGATTCAAAAATATTTCTGTTTGCTGATGACACCAGCTTGATAGTGAAGGATCTTGTGTGTAATATTGAAACAGTAACAAATAATTTAGTTCATGAAATAAGTTCATGGCTTGTGGAAAATAATTTGATGCTAAATCACAGTAAGACTCAGTTTTTACAGTTTCTAACTCACAATTCAACAAGAACTGACATTTTAATCAGACAGAATGGGCATGTTATAAGCGAGACGGAACAGTTCAAGTTCCTAGGCGTACGGATAGATAGTAAGCTGTTGTGGAAAGCCCATGTTCAGGATCTTGTTCAGAAACTAAATGCTGCTTTATTTACCATTAGAACAGTATCTGAAATAAGTGACACTTCAACACGAAAAGTAGTCTACTTCGCATATTTTCATACGCTTATGTCGTATGGTATTATTTTTTGGGGTAATTCTTCTGATTCAAAAAGGGTATTTTTGGCTCAAAAACGGGCTGTTCGAGCTATATGTGGTGTAAGTTCGAGAACCTCTTGTCGACCCCTATTCAATAGTCTGGGAATCCTGACATTGCCCTCACAGTATATATTTTCTTTAATGTCGTTTGTTGTTAGCAATATTAGCCTATTCCCAAGCGTTAGCAGCTTTCACTCAGTTAATACTAGGCAGAAATCCAATCTGCATGTGGAATCCACTTCCTTGACTCTTGTGCAGAAAGGAGTGCAGTATTCTGCTGCATCCATTTTCAATAAGCTACCACAAGAACTCAAAAATCTTAGCAGTAGCCCAAACTCTTTTAAGTCTAAACTGAAGAGTTTCCTCATGGCTCACTCCTTCTATTCTGTCGAGGAGCTCCTGGAAGAGCTAAAAAATTAAGCAAATTCCAGTGTTACATTGTTGATTGTCTTCATTTAAACTTATGACTTGTCACCTGAATATGTTTTTCTTTTCTATATTTCATTTTATCTGTTTCTAATATCGTGTTATAATTTCATGTATTGACTCGTTCCATGACCATGGAGATTTCTCCTTAATTTGGTCCCACGGAACAATAAATAAATAAATAAATAAATAAATAAACTAAAAATAAAAGTAATTAAACCGAACAGGACTATAATTTGGAAAATGAAAGTTATTTTGTGCATCCACTCACGAACAACACTGGACAGAAAGGGGTACCACTGATCATGAATCCAAAAGTTACACTAATGAACGAAAAGGAAGTAATTAATGGTCGCCAGCCCACTAGGACAATTTACATCCAAAGTCATGTACAAGATGATGGGAAAGAATAACATGTATTATTAAACACTGACGTGGCAACTAAAGGTTTCCACGTGTTTTTCTTTTTTTTTTACACTGATTTTAAGTGAGTATGTAATGATAAAGAAAACTGGGAAGTCACTCTTACGTTATGTTTGGTATTAAATTTTGAAAAAGGCAGTCGAGTAATGATTTGAAAATATGCAATTAAACTGTATCTTAGTACTGAACTTCGTTACGTGAACAATGACTTTCAGTGACCTCAGCATAACGTCATCAAAGAAATTTAGAAAAAAGGCAAGCACTTTTTACTTTGCCGTTACTCATTTTGGAAACTGGATTTAATATTAATGTTTGAACAACTGAGCCTTTTTTACTGACTTAAACAGAATTAAATACTAGAATACGCACCAAACCAAACAGCCATGCGCTCAAAGCTATATGTAACATAAATAAAACTTCTGCACTCTTAATTTGTCCATTTCTTTAGATTTGGATTTTTCCAGTGATTGATTCTCAAGCTTAAAAAGTGAAATTGCTTTACTTTAGTCATATACTGAAGCCTCTGTTGTACAACAGTTAATTGAAAGTAGACTGAGGCTAAAATTCTTAAAAGAGAAATTATTCAGTAATAAACTGGATGTAATTTTTCAGTTTGTTTCTTATGACACTCAGTTAACATATTAGGGAAAAAGAGGAACAAGGATCCTGCTTGGTAACAATGTCTGGGGGCAATGAAGACACAATCGCCCTGAGTTTAAGTGGTTATTATTTAAATAAATCTTATCAATCAAATCACATTCAGTTGTGCTGCTGGGTTAGCCGTTAATACTTTCTACCAATGAACAGTCTTACTTCAGTGCTGTGCGTTCGACGTAACTCGGAGCCGACATCGAATCTGTGTTGCTGGAACTGCTGCTGTTGTTGAAGACGGTAGCTTACTGTGGAGCCACGGTTAATTATAGGAACGGGCAATCGTAATTAATACAGCCTCTTCCGCCCGTCTACTGTCCGTACTCCTGCTCTAGACATATGGCCGGCGCGCATAGATGATGCCGCCGAAAATGGTACTCTCTACTGCGAGAGCGTTAACACCACACTTCCGCACACTACAAGCGCTGGAACCCGTCTCCCGCTCTCTCCACGCGCTCTACCCAGCAACTCTCTACCCAAATATTTTACAACGCACAAGCACTGCTATTATCGTTTCTAGTCGATGCAAAAACAATTCCTTTGGCTTTTTCCCAGAGCTTATAAGTTTCACAGTAAAACACAGATAAATACAATGAAACGTCAACAGACTTCTACCTACATGTACACATACAGTGAAGTAATGTCCTTACTTATTAAAAGAAAGCATTTAAATTGCAAATATTTACATACAATTCAGCAAAAAAGTTATATATAGGTAGCAGGTGCCATGCATCCTGCATTTTCGGTGTTACAAGTTACTTTAGTGTTCTCGGTTGGTGATCCATGGTGCGAACAGCTCGATTGAGGTGGTTCCACAGATTCTTGATTGGGTTCAAATTCGGTAAGTTCTGTGGCCAGGGGAGTGCGGTAAACTCATCCTGGTGATTTTCGAACCAGCCTCGTACACGGCCAGCTGTGTGACACAAAGCATTGTTCCTGCTAGTAGATGCCATAGTTCCGAGAAAAAACAAATTGCGTGCAGGTATGGACGTTGTAGCCAAGGAGAGATGCATGATTGTGTTGATCAATTGCGCCATTCACAATGACGAAATCACCCGTGGAATGCCACGAAAACATTCCCTGGAGGGTAATGTTCCCTCCTCCGGCCTGGATCCTTCCGACGATTGTTGCATGGAATCTGCTTTCTGTCCGATGGAACATAAAATAAAATTCATCTGAAAGGGCCACACGTCGTCACTCACTGGACATTCAGTTGCGGCACTGTCGTGCAAATTCCAACCTCCATCGTCGATTAACAGCAGTCCACATGGATGCAGGAACAGCAACCTTCGCTGAACGCTCGTTAAGGAGATGCTTTTGGTAGCCTCTTGGTTCATCTGGGCGATCACTTGCTACTCACCCCTGCAAATCTCGGCAGTCGTAATTCACCCCTGTCATCTATGGCCAGTGGTGCTCCACAATAGTCTCGGTGCTAGTTTGGGATAGTGTCATTTAGCCATGCACGGCATATTTTAAGCACGGTGGCACGCGAGCAGTTTAGAAATTTAGCCGTTTTGGGAAAGCTTCCACTGTTGGCCTTAAATCCAATGGTGTGCACTTTTGGACGTCAGAAAAATAGCTCCGCTTCCTCACTGCGGCAACGACTGCACTTCCCCTCACCCCTCCCCCCACCCCCCCTAACACACTTTGTAAATTCTCCACAGCTAATGCTACCACCTGCCGTCTGTGAATGGTTATTAGACACTGACGTATAGTATAGGTGGTGGTCAGATTAATGTGATTGGTCCATGTAGCTCTCAACATAAAGAAAGGAACAGTACATTGAGTAAGGGAATTACACATGACAGAAAAGAAGGTACCTCCTACACACTCCATGTGATTAATAATAAAAATCAATCTTTGTTGGATGCCATGAATGTGCCTGTATGAAAGAGTTATGCCATGAGTACTACTGTAAACTAGTTATACCTAAAGGAATATCGTCAGAGGTGGCCAACGACGTGGTGACTGAGTAGAAGGAAAAAAATTCCTGCAGATATCCGAAAGAGGTAACTTAGTTGATAAAATTACCCTCTTCAGTGGATAATACGACCCTACAACGACGTAAAGTAACATTTCGTACAAATATTTTCGATTAATTTTACAAAAAAAGGAAAGAAAAAAATCTTTTTCCTCCGAAAACTTCATTTTGTATTTCGAATATATTGTAACACCCCACCCGTCACTTATCTGGTTTTGGTGTGTGTTCACCCCAGGTAATTGACTAACAGATCAACAGAGAGTGCAAAACTGCCGCAATGTCGGATAACGCAAAGAAAGTAATAAGGCCCTGTGACTCCTGATTGAACTGCAGTGGCAGTGTTGACATTAACTGATTCAGAATTGATCCCTTTTAATTAAGAAGGAGTGCACACTGATGTTATATTCAGTTATTGAACACCAGATGCAAATGTTGAACATAAAATTAATTAAGAAAGTGACTTGGGATTTCAACTACTTGATTGAAAACAGATGCAGTCGATTAGCACAAATTTATTTTAAGTCACGACCTTCAATCATCACATTACATGACTCTCCTAACAGGCAGTGGGAATAAATTGCGTTTATGCAGAGTAAAGCGCGATAAATCAAAATTAATTCCTATCGACTGACCCAGGCGTAATGCAAAGTGCCAGAAGAATTCTACAATAAATGGCCCACGAAACCCTCATGGAAACTTTGCCGACGTGATCCGACAAATTAATCAGTGGCCTAACTCAAGCCAGAGCGGATGCAATATCACCGAGTTAAGCGTGGCGGCGCGGCGTCGTTATGCGGAGGTCGGCCGACCTCATGGTGCCGCAAGGCTACGCTCGTCTATTCACTTCTAGCTATCTTGCTCAGTTCATAGCTGAACGAAAACTTTCTATCTCCAAGCTCATTCGTTCCATTTGCTAAGTCCTAAACTGCAGAGATGCTCACTCTCTTTCAGGCAAGCTGAGCGAAGAACGCCACGTCCGCACTCTAGGCAAGCTGGGAACAGAAGACCCCCACGGAGACTTCTCCCAGTCCGCTCTTCGCCTCGGTTACCCCTCCAGCAAAATCACTTATGCCAATTGCATCACAAGTCGCGTTAATTATGTGTCACTTCCCAGTGGCGACAATTGCCTGCTCTGGGAAGTGAACAAATTCCCACAAAATTTCCCTTCCCCTCAACTTCTGCTATTTAGCTCCTCCCCTGCCACCCATCAAGGTTAGCATCTGCACAAAACTCCAATTTTTCCGGAATTCTGACTCCCAGGAGAGTACTTCAAATTCCATGGTCCTATGTTCCCATCAGAGGCCGGTGTATTTCATTCTGTCGCTCTTCACCTGATTTACTTCAGACTCTGTGCACCGTGAATTCAGCATGAAGTTGCTACAGTCATGAACACGCATATTTTGACCTCTGTTGACTGCTTGCGCAGCTTTCTCGCATGTTTCACTGAAAACGGGATGATGGGCATTTATCAACAGGCGTACAAGTTCTCTGTCTGCTTCCCGGTACATCAGCATGGTGTCAACCATCCACTCACTGTCGCTCATCTTAAGGCAGCTGGAGGCCGCGCCCCGTTACAGCTTTTTCAGAGCTTGAGCCGCCCTAAGCTGCCTATTATCGCTTCCTTTCGCCGCTTCCCCGCCGGCCAAGGTCAATTCTGAATACTTCCCTGGGATAGACTAGCGTCCAGTAAATTGACTCGTTTCCACAAAGTTTTCATGTCGTGTGAATTACTTTAAAACCATCACCCGACATTAAATGTTCCACTACGTCCATACTATACCCTCTACAAGATGCATTGTGCCTTGTCAGTCATTTTTGTTCAGCCCTAATGTTCGCTCAATGTGAGTAAGGGGCATAGTTCTAGCCATCTTACAATACGACCTGTTTGTGAAACTGCATGCTCTTGTTATATTGTTTCTTGTTATATATAGGTAGAATGTCACAAAAGTAATGAACTGGCAGCAATGTGTGAGAACCAGTAGCGCTGTTGCCCCCTGCTTTTTAACGGAAGTTATGCTGAATCCCGACAGACCTTCACTCAGCACCGATTTGGACTTGCAGCAGTTGCTACATGTTGAAAACATCAGAACTGAAGTTCCATTGATTGAGTGCATTACGAACATGTGCCAGTAAAACTGTGAGAAATGATGGACCAAATTTTATGTTTTCCAGGCGAAAGCACTATGTGACTTGCGAAAAGTTCATATACAGGGAAGAAATGCTCAGATGGTCCTTTTTAGCAGGACGAGATGAAGCAGAAGACGAAGCCCTTACGACAAGACGTTCAGCTTCAAGAAAAGACTTATGTCAGATTTTTTGACTCTGAAGATGGTGCCCCATACACCTTGCACATTATTAATAATAGAAATATATCATCTTGGGGTAGAAGCTCTTTTCTTCGTGTTTGTTTTAACAATATGTATGTTTTGGGATAGGGTCCGCCTATAGCAAAACACAATTTTGTTTTTTGCTAAGGCGGACCCTATCCAAAAAAATAGGTACAGAAATATTTTTGTTGGATGCCATGGGTATTCTTGTATGAAAGAGTTACACCATGAGTACCATGGTAAACTACTTCTGCCTAAAGGACACATGAAAGTGTTCAGCGACCATCCGATCTTAGCATAATATTCGGACATGAAAGAAGTGTATGGAAAGATGATTCCAAAGGTACTCATGATTGAGCAGGACCAATCAGAAGGATACGTGTGTTAGTCCTCTGGACCGCCTTCAGAGGAATTCGGAATTCGTCAGTCGCTTTGTTACCGGTTACGGATGATGTTTATTCGAATACTACGACGAGACATTGTGCCACAGTCGCGAGCGGCACATGGTAAGCTCTCCCCATCCCAGGAAAGAGAGAACGAGCAATTCAACGTGAATTTTTTCCTCCAGTACAAACTGTCACTCTAACCTTTAATAGATAGATTCTTGAAAGTTTCAGGGAAATGGTGTAGGTGTGCAAGCACGCATTGAATATGCTTGGATGTTGGCCCATTACAGCGTACCCTCTGACGCGACAAACTCATCAATTAACGTTATCGTGGTATAGAATTCCTGCAGATCTCCTGTCTGCTAATCAATGTGACTCAGCCACTGTAACTTCTTTTAATTCCACCAGTTCAAAAAACACTTGAAAAGGCGTTACTTTGGTGCTATAGTTGATGTACAGAAAAGCGCAACCGACGATCTGAAAGATATTCCAGAGCTACTACGATGATTGGTAATGCTGTGTCCATTGGCCACGAGCAGAAAAAGGAAGTTTCAAGCCACTTATAAGGATTCTACTGTAAGTCAATCTGGCACCCAGAAACATTCTTCAGACACAAAAACAAATCATTCTACTGGCCACTTCTGAGTCCACAATAAAGAATTTCAGCCAGAAAATCGTTGCAGTTCAAGCACAACTTAATATAACTACGCAAGACGAAAGTTCGCCATTTTCCGTTAACCAACAAAACTGTTTCTCGAGTAAGCTTGGATGAGCACCGTCGGAGACCACGTAAACGTCTGGGATGCTGATGACGTGGAGATTTCAATTTCAGGTGAAACGTCCCCTTAGAAAAATTATGCATGACTGTGCTTAAACTGACACACAATATTTTTTCGCGCAACGCAATCTGACTTTTAAAAATCCCTACAAAAGAATGGCCCTGACTAACGTTAACCTATACCTTTCACAAATCACTTACCTCAGCAAAAATCTTCGTTACTCGAACTACTGCAATACAGCGAGCGCCACTACTGCCAGCTAAATAAAAGATTCAAACTACTGAAGGCACTAACTACTGATAGGCATAGTTAGCAAATGAAAGATTTTGATAGAGAACAAACAATATATTTACCTTAACAGTGTTCAAAAGTCATAATATATATAGCAGTTCATGACATCCAGTCTTACAAATTTCAAAACTCCGCCATTTCTCTCCCCACATCCACCACTGCTGACGGCTCACCTCCAACTGCGCAACGCTACGCGCTGTTAACAGCCAACTGCTCAACGCTACAATGGCGAGTATTACAACAATGCAAACCAGCAACAGATTGCACACAGCACAGCCAGTGATTTTCATACAGAGCGCTACGTGGCGTTACCAACAAGAAAACCTACACAGCCTACTTACATAGCCCCCATGCTCCCCACAAAAAAATTTACAAATTGTTTTGGCAGTGGCCAATACAGATCTGAAAAAAATTTTCATAATTACAATAACAAAGAAATCAAATGAACACACTTATTGATACAATGTTGGTCAAAAGATAAAATTTTCTCACAGTCCATAAAGACAGTCCTGATCGTTCACCACAGTAAAATTGCAGTGTTTTTCTCAAAGTCTGAGCAGGAAAAGAAAATGCACACAGAAGTAGTGGATTTCCATGCAGTCTTCAAGAAGTAGTGTTGTCCTTCCAACGGAAAGACAGTGCTGACTCTTGACATGCAGACAGGTAATGGGCCACAACAGAGCAAACCCACAGCAGAGTCAGTCGAAGTTTTGAAGCATATTGGTAGGTAGGTCATCACAGAGCAGACCCACTGTAGTTCTGGTAGAGATTATGGTAATGGTGGGCCATCAAAGGTGCACACCCACTGCAGTCCTTGTAGAAATAATGGTATTGGTGAGTCATCAAAGGTGTAGACCCACTGTAGTCCTTGTAGAGATGGATAGCAGCCATCTGTTGCGACTGTGCAGATGCACAATCACCATCAAAGAGTCTTGAGGACAATATAGCAAGTCCATGAACCACCACTTGTGCACTCACAAAAATTTTTTTTGAAATGTCCTTAGAACCAGCAATGCTGTTATCCAGTCCGTTGCTGAATTATTAACACACGTGCAAACACTAACAGTCCCAAATTCTCACATATTGTGCATTACTATGACCAACAGAAACGCGTGCAGTAAGATGTAACTTAATTTGAAGAACTGGTCTCTATACAATTATAAATTTACAACATAAGAATACAAATACAAAGGTACAAAATACATCATTAAAGAACATAACAATACAGATAACATCTGTCGCAAAACAGGCTTTACAAAAGAATAGAAATAAACATGTACATCAATGTAACAAGAATTATGACATAAGTACATACATAAAAGGTCAGAACAACTTTTGAAACATCAACTTCACAGATGAGCATTAAAACAAAACAGGATAAATAATGTCTAAACATCTTTACAAAGTAAATAACATATTACCAGAAAAATTCTACAACGTAATTCTCATCAGATAAACGCATAAAGACAGGAAGAACACAAATACCCAAGGGTACACAAACACATAGTGGGATAACACAAGGAAAGGACAGGGTTTGTTTTGCTGCATATTTTGCGAACAAAACTTTCTTTACTTCTCGGAGATCTCCCTTCGTTCTTCATTATTTCCAAAAAGTCCTATCTATACCTGCTCTCTGTACTTTTTTCGTATAACTTTTCAATGCATTTCTTCCAGTTCATCGCAACTCATTCTCTTATATAGTCTACCCCCTCCTAAGCTAACTTAAATATACTGAGCTCAGATGCATAAACTAAGGGACGAGGCAATGCAGCAGCACAAAACAATTAATACAAACAGAAATGAAAAAAAATTCAAATTGCCAAAGCAAGCTGCAGTAAATCTAAATTACCAAGCAAATGCAACATTACAACTAATATGAGCCAATGTGCAGCAACAAGAAAAATAAATCAGTAGTAAAACTAGCTTAACAGAGTAATACAACGTGAAATTTAATAGCACTATGCCTGGCAAACAGCAGCCGCAAATGCTATAACTTATATCTAAACATGACAAAGCTCAAGCAGAAAAAATATTACAGTAAAAATGGGCATGTTTAACACTACAGTGATGCATCACGATAACTTACTCTACCAAAAAAATTACCAAGTAGTTGAAAAGAAAATTATGTATGCAGTAACAGTTATTAATACCTTATTACTGTTCTTTCCTTTCCAAGTGCTCCTTTTTCGAAGAACGTGGATCATAAAATTATTATTTAATAGATCTGTTGACAGAAAGTGTTCACATTAGCAAATGCACTTAATTTTATTTTATAAAACCAATGCTGCAACACAGATGGAAACCAGATATTAAACAAAATGAGCAATCTCTCAACTAGAAAGACAATAGATGTAAAATGTTTCTCATCATTTCATTAAGCATTTTAGTAAATATCATAAATTAAGAGCTCCACAGTGTAAGCATATGTTTTCAAGTTTGAGCGTGTCGTATTTGCGATGCTTTCGACAAAGAAATGTCAATAGCGAGGATAATGGCCTCTTCTTTTTCTCCACCTAATGGATTTCCTTTATCAGACGACTATCTCTCAGCTGGGCACCCAAAATGCATTACGTCAAGGTGACGTAAAAATTACCGAAATATTTACGACATCAGTTTCCGCTACAGTGATAGTCTCATATAAAAATTTCACGGGTCGAGAATTTGCGTTACAAATGCGTAGAAACAAAATCCTGTAAATATAACAGGGTCCAAAAAATTTTCGTCGGCATTGTGGTACATTCACGCATTTACACACATTTCATAACTCTTAAAGTACGATTCTTGGTTTCCAACATCCTTTTTCACAAGTCAGAGTCCCTAACCACTACTCATTATTCCTTACCTTGTTACACATAAATATTCGTTGACACTTCTTCAATATTTCATCATAATAAATACGTAACATAATCATATTCCTCATACAGAATCAGCTTATTGAACATAAACATTCCTCAACAGCATAATACACATTGTCATTGTAATAATAACATCATAAAAACTCAGCCGAATCTCAAAAACGTCGTAGCTTTCTGCAATAATTTCAAAACCTAAAAAAATTCTCTGCTCATTTCAATAGTGTCATCTACCACCAATTTAGCATTGGAGGGCAGTGTGGAGGGTAAAAATCGTAGAGGTAGACCAAGAGATGAATACACTAAGCAGATTCAGAAGGATGTAGGCTGCAGTAGGTACTGGGAGATGAAGAAGATTGCACAGGATAGAGTAGCATGGAGAGCTGCATCAAACCAGTCTCAGGACTGAAGAGCACAACAACAACAACATCTACCACAATCGTACTTTAAAAATCGTGATCCCATACCAAATATATCATTAAAAAGCTCTCATAATATCACAATGGTTCCGAAAGAATATGAACAGTTCACAAAGTACAGACAAAATACAATTTCATAAGTGTGAAGTTATCCAACTGTGTAATTGGGTAAACATGTGTCACTGATGTAGTAAAAAAAATGTTTGTCTCTCTCAGTTAAATGATGAGATAGCTGTGTATTTTATGTGTTAGAGAAATATGGTACCGATGTGTAAAGTTGTATAAGCAAATACCATATTAGCTAGGGCTCCTTGTGCTTGCCAAACACATGGTACTCAAAGTAAAGTAAGCGTGTACCCCCATGAGGATTAATGTAATTATACCCTCAGGTGTTACAGATTACAGCAATGGAATGAAATGTATCATGGAAAACTTTCTTTGTAATTCAAAAATCTTGATAAATAAATGGTTTAAATATAAAATTAATCACTCAAGTGCGTGTCCTGTAGCGCTAAATGTGCGTCTTGCTGTAAGATAATTCTGTGGAAGTGTCTAAGTTATCGTCCTCTGTAACCAAAGTTCTGCTGAAGTCAATGTACACCTCATCATAAACAAAAGTGAAATGCTTTGCGTATAGATATCTTACTTATTACGCTTATTACCGTGATGAAGAAAGTACTGTGCTGTAACGTATTGTTGTGCTACGGAAAAGGCTGTCTCATTGTAGCTATACCACAAAAGTTACTACTAAAACATGTTTTACTTTCCAGAATAATACAGAAAACTGTGCAGATGTAAAACAGAAACACTGCAAAAGCAACATTGTAAATTGTCACTCACTAGTAGCGTCGTGATAAAATCGTGTAGCTGTCACATAAACTAACCACTGTGTCATCTGGTATCTCAGAGAAAGTACTTTAAATCCAGAATGTATTTTCAAGTAAACCAAAATGTTGCATTGAAGTCTCATTAGCAGTGCCAGTATATGTTCTAAGTATGTAAGTCTTATAGACGTTACGTAATCGTGCAACTAACAAGCAAGAATGTACACACACAATAACACTGCGTCGTCTGTTCACTATAACAATGCATTCGTAATTAGTGTCTAAATATGTTCCCTAGGTTCTAGACTGGGTAGTTAATTTTAAAACATAGTTGCATGTTAAGTTTCTAAGTGTGACAAAGAGTACTAGTAACGTGAAGTGAAAAAATTTTATAGCAAAGACTAAGTTAAAAAGGAGATTTTCTCTCAATACACGAATTTACATGTGAAATGTGGTGTAAACCTATACTCTTCCTAGTACGCAGAGTTTCAACTTCAACGCAGTTATCATGTGGTATACGTCGGTAAGGAATGCTAAAATTTTTCTCAACGTTAGCGTCTACGTTATTTTTCTCGGAGCCAGCCAGCGCACGTGTCTGCCTGTGGTGCGAGTCATTGTCTGTCTCTTTGTTGCCGCGCGTCGTTACTGGGATTTGGAGGTCTAACTTCTACAAATTCACCTTGTCGAGAGGGCCCTGCCCTGTTTGAAACCCGCCAGTTCTGATTAAATTGTGGTCTGTTGTTACGATTATATCGTCTGTCGTCATAACGGTAGATTCCGTAATTTCTTTCTTGTTGGTCACATGGTCTAGAATGTCTCCCTGAATCGTAACTGCGCTCTGAACTGTTGCGTCTGAAGTTATTCTGTCTCCCATGATAATAATTGTTTTGGTTACCATATTGTCTGTTTCTGTGGTTATGTATGTCTTATTCATTACTACGGAAATGCGATCTTTCTCTGTAATTATTACTACTCTGCCAACGGTTGTCATACAGGTGGTGTCTGTTTTAGTCACGATTTGCGTTGTAAGAATAGCCTTGTCACATGTAATTGTTGTGTTCCTGTTTTCGCATTCCGCGATTGTCAGTGTCAATTTCTAATTCTTGTAAGAGTCCCTGAAGAGCTTCAATGTCGTCTTTGCAACGTCCTGCCAAAATAATATGTCTAAAAAGGTTCAGGTAATTTGATTAAGCAAATGCGGATGAGTTCTGAGGGGCTGTATGGGTTTGACAGGTACTGATTCTTGTGCAACATGTCTTCAAAATATCTCACAAGACTGGAAAATTCAGATTTTTCGAAATGTTTCATCATTATGATGCTATGTTTTACTCAGTCTTGTGTAGCTTGAGACCAATATGCTGAGAGGAAGGCATGATAAAATTCTCCTTCACTGTGGCAATCGTGAATGGCCGATCGCATTCTTACAGCTGGTTCATTCTCTAAATAGCCCCACATAAATTCTAATCTGTGCTCTAATGACCACAGCCAAGTTCAAGCTAGCAGGAAACAGAAAAGTCAACGAAATAGGTACTGGTATTGGTGGTCGTATTATGGACTTCACATACCTAGTGGTCGTACCAAGACTGACAGTTCATTAGTGTCCATAACATGGCTACCCCCCCCCCCCCTCCCCCCGTGTCTTGATGTTTGCTATATAGTACGCCCGCTCCAGGACACACTGCTGACTCTGTCCCGTCATGTAGGGTGCCGAAGAAAGTAGAACCGTAGATGTCGTGACCTCTAGTGGCGCATGTGAGGCCGCTGATTGGCCACCGATGAGAGTCTGCGTACTTCGGGTGTCTGGCCCGCTTAACTGGTCCGTTCCGAGGGTGGTCGGTGTTGCAGGCGCTCGACATAGACACATTATAAAACACGACCTTAGTTGCTGCGTAACTGCCGAAGGAACAAACTTGATGTGCACAAAGAATAAAATGATTGCTTTAGAAAAAGGAGTATCATTACTCTTCAAACTCATCTCGTACTGGTCGAGGTACGAAACTTTTGCATCTCAACTATTGGCTCTTTAAAGATATGTGCAACAAATGGTTCAAATGGCTTTGAGCACTATGGGACTTAACATCTGTGGTCATCAGTCCACTAGAACTTAGAACTACTTAAACCTAACTAACCTAAGGACATCACACACAGCCATGTCTGAGGCAGGATTTGAACTTGCGACCGTAGCGGTCACGCGGTTCCAGGCTGAAGCGCCTAGAACCGCACGGCCACACCGGCCGGCATATGTGTAACCTCATCAGGATCAGCAAGATACAGACATTAACATTAAAACAAAAATATGCTTTTATTTTTCTCCTCTTTCTAAGAATAGGCCATCTGTAACAGAAAAATCGAGGGATATGATTCTTCTGTAAATCTGAGAAAAAGTACTGGGTAGAAACACATGCAACATGGGAATACTCGTGCTGTTGTTGCGGCTGATTAAATGCGGCACCGCCTAGAAATTAACTGAAGTCTTTGTTGAGAATGGCGTAAACATTCAATAATGCTTGCTCCAGCGCTCTAGTTTCCATCATAAGTGGGGTAAACTTGCCGGTAGCGAGCAATTCAAATGGGTTTCGTTCAGTTTGAAAGCCTTCGCACACCTTCTCCCAACATTTAATAAAGTCTCCCAAATCTGCTCCCTGCGGAGGCTATCTTTTATACCCCAAGCGATACTTCGATTTTCGAGATGATTATGCGGCAACAAAAACAAAGCGGCAGCATCATTTCTATGCAAAGGTTACTCCCATCCTCCTGACACAGTCTCTTTCTATCCAGGTTGTATCCCTTTACCTGGGATTACTTAACGTAAAAATACCCGTGAATACCCTCCGCTTTGTCCAAAAAAATGTTTCTGTTCAAGACAGACTAGTCGAGGTTCAAATTGGCTTCATACTTCAATTTTGAAGCTATATCCACTTACAGCCTGATTGAAAATATGAGGCCAATACACGTAACTCTGGCACTTGCCACTAAGTATTTGGGCCTCTGCTCGTCTACGTGCGACTATTGAGATTGTACTAAGAGAGCATTATTTTGTCCCATCACATTAAGTGGAAGTCGTAACACGTGCTGCATTTGGAGGCATTTGTTGAGCTATGTTCCTCGTAACGAAAACAAAGAGACTGCTCACAGATTAAGGAGCTATTAGTAAGTGCCAGTTTCTGGAACATAAACTGTGTGCTTACACTGTGACAAGTTTCATGAGAATGAATCACTCAGCTGCCGCGGCGGGCAGCTTCCTATAGTCGCAATCTTGAACTCCGTGTCTGAGGTCTGACACAAAACGGACAACATCGATGACACAATTTCTGTGACCAACTTACGGAACAAGTTTTATTAATCATCACTGCATTCAAAGTAGCATCAGCTGAATCAGCATGCATTTGTATTTGTTCCTCTAATTCTTTAAAACACTTTTTGCAAATAGTTTTCCCTATTTATATAAATTATTTGTTTCTTTTGTGTAGAAGGTCAATAATTTATTTTTACTGCATGAAAAAATTTTGTATATACATTTACATAATGCTCACCGTATTTGTACAGGGTGAGTGACAATTTACACACTCCGACACCACAGTTGGTGTCCTTGCATAATAACAGTTCAAAGATGACTATCAAAATTTTGTACTATGTGTATTTTACATAGAAAATGAACGTCAGAGAAAGGCTATTTGGCAACACATTAGTCCATGTACAACAAGTTTCTCCATTCAGTACTTTGTAACTGCGCAGTGCAGCGAGCAGCGTTTCACGTTACTATACTCGACTGCGTGATATGTTATCTGGCATCTTCATAGTTAAACACCCATTACAACAGGTCTAATACTGATCACATAGAACTATTTAATACTATCGCAGAAATTAATGTACAATCATTTTTATCATTCCTCTTTTCAAGACGTGTTTTTGCCTTTAAACATTTACTCTTCTCTCTTTCACATACTATCCCCCTCTACACTTTCCAGTATACTGACGTGCCGTCACTGACAATTCATTTAAAATATTACAACTAGCCCATCATGCATTATTGAATGCAGAATGTGTGTTCGATATCTCCACATTTGAAAACTTTAAAGTTATTTCTGCCCTATGAAAGGTAATTTGTTATTAACTGATTATTACTGTTAGTGGATATTTCTGACGTGTGTGAACAGCGGTTATTATAATGTTTAAGAAACAGTGTCTACTAGAGGATTATAGGACAGATCCAAATTAGGAAATAAATAATAATAATAATAAAAACAGTTACATCTATACCCAGAATTAAACTGTCGAACCAGAGTATTCTAACACAAAGCTTTATCTACAGCACTAACTCTTCTTTCGCTGCCTAAACATCACTGCTAGAAGACAAACCTGGTCCCGTACTTTTGAGAACTTAAGTTCAATAGAAGTTTTAATAAGACAAATATTAATTAGCTTGGGCCAAACGAGCAGTTCAATGCTTCTGAAGTAGAGTAGGTGCAAGGACAAGAAACGTTTAACTACAGTTTTAAAAGATTTTATTTATTGTACTAAATACCAGAGACCGGTAATTGCAAAATTGCAACTTGCTGAAATTTCTGTGCAAGAAATTTCTTAGCAACGCATCTGTTTACTTTCATTGCCAAACAATGACAGCTTAAATCTGAATTTAAGTAAATTTTACAGTGAAACAAGAAACTAAAATTTTAAGTAAACTTGAAAACAAAGACACTAAACATGCAAAACTTTCAACTTTCAAAGATTTCATAAATTTTAAAAAAGTTCTTCAAATAAAACTTAACAATAAATTAAAGAAACTAAGATATTCAAAATTTATCAACAAATTCAAATCATTTGAAAAATAAGCAATGAAATGGGAAGTAGGCCAATTTCTTTCATTGTAAGTGTAGATCAAGTGCCTTGTTTCCAAATGGTACCTCGTTTATGTAACGGCATTAACTGTAGATTGAGTGACTCATATCACTTATGTATGGGACCTCTACGGCTTCCAGTTTGGCCTTACATCAATTTTAGTAACACAACTTCAGCACACAGGAATAGCTCCTTCAACAAAATAGCTGTTGAAGACTTACAATAATAACGTGAATAAATTTTTTTTTTATCTTGAAACTACCATGGCTTGGCTTAACTAGTACATTTCAAGCAAGAAACTTAAGTTACCAATATGATGTTTATTACTAACAAGCGAAGGAGCTAAATTGGTTAATTAACACAGTCACTAAGCATATTTAAATATGTAAATCACTTGGTGCATCGTGTTCTTTAAATTTAAGCAAAGATCTTTCCCTCACGGTACTACGCGAACACTGACACTAAATCTATGCCTGATAACCAGGACGGCGAATTTCACACAGTTTTACTTTAACATGTAGATTTAGAGCAAGGTATTGTTTACCAGTAAATAAACTCTCACTACGATGTTGATCGCTAGTGCTGTAACACGATTCCCGTACACATTAACCACAATGAGAGCCCCATCGGATGCTGACTGCATTCCACACACTATCGGCTATAACTTGTTCCATAAGCTATAACTACAGTCAGACACAACAGCCGCGACACTCTGTCTCGTTTTCGTTACCCACGGCGATAGCAGCGCACCGGCGGTCATCAGGCGACACATCTGAATACGATATCGTACGAGTGCGAACACTAACGTTTGTATTGATTTGCAGGTTAGTTTTTACGGTAGGCAGTATATGTAGTGCCATAAAAATCGACAATAAATAAAAAATAACACACCACGTTTGTCATTCTTTAGTTTCTTAAGGGCCGTAGTAGGTAGTAAACGGACGTTACAGGACACTTTATTTAAGATCCTTTTGTAACGTACTAAAATTTATTAAATAATATCGTTTTCTTACAAAAATTGCTAGTAAAAATTTCTAGTAAACACCAGAAGACTTGATCTTTTCAGAAAGACGTCATATATCCACTCCACAAAGTAGAATTTTGTATGCTACACTTTCAGCCAAATCAGTTAATGAGGAACGTGGAACGTTATTTCACGTATGAAAAAGCTACCACACCTGTAGCTTAAGAGAGAACTTTCTAACACGGAAGAAACCGATTCCACAATTATTGCCAACCTTGAGGCACAAACGGCAAGAATCTTCAGCAAAAGTAATTACATTTACAAAAATATTCGTATTTTAGAAAGTCATGTGAAGTTTAAGACTGGGCGAATCAATAGAGTCCACAAAAGTGTTTCAAGTGTCAATAAGAGTGCCTATGATGATAACAACAGAAATATATGCTTTTCATCAGTGAAGTATGTGTTTGTTTGCTCTTGCTTTCAGCGGAGTAAGCTGCAGATATACGCATACTCGAAAGTATTTCTTCATGAGTAAGTTGTAGTTTCGTCATTGAATCACTGCGATTCGGCTGATTTACGCGTATTTCACATTATTTCATGTCTCAAGACAATTTACTAATTCGCGGGGCGCAAAAATAGAACTGTTTCGTTAATCAAGTAGAAAATGATTAAAACGAAACATTATGCTTACCACGCATGTGACTATCTGCTTTCTCACCGCTTGGAGCGCTACTGTCGCTCTAGCTGTTAAACGGTAAATATTTTTGCACCATTGTGTGTTGTGACTGTATGTATTAAACTATGCTATAACTGGGGCGGTGCCTGTAATAGGAAACGAAGGGAAACTGCATTTGCCGAAAACTTGAAACTAAGCTAAACTAACCCACGCGAAGACAATGTGCATTTCGCTCAGCTTGCAGAACCCTACACCAACTCAACACACGGGACACAACACACAGCCTGCGACCTATGGCTAATTGCATGATGGCTCCACGTCTTCTCTCCTCTTCGGTATCTCTCTCGCTTCTCAGCGCCATGGTGCTCGTCCTTTTATAACTAGCCGTGCCACAGTTCCTCTAGTAATCAGAGCTTCAGTTTAGCGCGAGGTATCAACCCGAAATAACTAGTGAAGGAAGGTCGGCCTTGCCACGGCACAGAGTCTCTTCTTGAACATAGATCGATGAAAAATATGATAATAACATAATAATTAGTAATGATGAATGGCGTCTTCACAAACATATCATTATCTTTGGTGGACCAGGCTGCTGTATAAATTAATAACAATTCATGATAAAAAAATAAAGGTCATCCTTTAAATACAACAAAAGAACAAAACGTCTTGAAGAACACTGGACTCCTTCTGAGACCACAACAGTGACTCTCCGTGAATAACATTCCTTACAAACCGAATGGATTTCTTCTGAGAAGAAAATTAGAAGTCTGGAGAACAACAATGAAACACTACAAAATAATAAGCAACTCTCAACACAGTGATGCAGAGCAACCCTTATAGATATTCTAAGACAGTCTGAAGAACATTCTGAAACTCGGTTTGATACTTGTGGCTGAGCATAACTTGTATGATCGAATGTTGTCGTCTTAGGCAGTCTAGAAAATCTCCTATCAACGATGATTTCAAAATTAATGTAAAAGTGAGTGGATGTCCCGTTAGCCCGGAGTCAATATACACTCCTGGAAATTGAAATAAGAACACCGTGAATTCATTGTCCCAGGAAGGGAAAACTTTATTGACACATTCCTGGGGTCAGATACATCACATGATCACACTGACAGAACCACAGGCACATAGACACAGGCAACAGAGCATGCACAATGTCGGCACTAGTACAGTGTATATCCACCTTTCGCAGCAATGCAGGCTGCTATTCTCCCATGGAGACGATCGTAGAGATGCTGGATGTAGTCCTGTGGAACGGCTTGCCATGCCATTTCCACCTGGCGCCTCAGTTGGACCAGCGTTCGTGCTGGACGTGCAGACCGCGTGAGACGACGCTTCATCCAGTCCCAAACATGCTCAATGGGGGACAGATCCGGAGATCTTGCTGGCCAGGGTAGTTGACTTACACCTTCTAGAGCACGTTGGGTGGCACGGGATTCATGCGGACGTGCATTGTCCTGTTGGAACAGCAAGTTCCCTTGCCGGTGTAGGAATGGTAGAACGATGGGTTCGATGACGGTTTGGATGTACCGTGCACTATTCAGTGTCCCCTCGACGATCACCAGTGGTGTACGGCCAGTGTAGGAGATCGCTCCCCACACCATGATGCCGGGTGTTGGCCCTGTGTGCCTCGGTCGTATGCAGTCCTGATTGTGGCGCTCACCTGCACGGCGCCAAACACGCATACGACCATCATTGGCACCAAGGCAGAAGCGACTCTCATCGCTGAAGACGACACGTCTCCATTCGTCCCTCCATTCACGCTTGTCGCGACACCACTGGAGGCGGGCTGCACGATGTTGGGGCGTGAGCGGAAGACGGCCTAACGGTGTGCGGGACCGTAGCCCAGCTTCATGGAGACGGTTGCGAATGGTCCTCGCCGATACCCCAGGAGCAACAGTGTCCCTAATTTGCTGGGAAGTGGCGGTGCGGTCCCCTACGGCACTGCGTAGGATCCTACGGTCTTGGCGTGCATCCGTGCGTCGCTGCGGTCCGGTCCCAGGTCGACGGGCACGTGCACCTTCCGCCGACCACTGGCGACAACATCGATGTACTGTGGAGACCTCACGCCCCACGTGTTGAGCAATTCGGCGGTACGTCCACCCGGCCTCCCGCATGCCCACTATACGCCCTCGCTCAAAGTCCGTCAACTGCACATACGGTTCACGTCCACGCTGTCGCGGCATGTTACCAGTGTTAAAGACTGCGATGGAGCTCCGTATGCCACGGCAAACTGGCTGACACTGACGGCGGCGGTGCACAAATGTTGCGCAGCTAGCGCTATTCGACGGCCAACACTGCGGTTCCTGGTGTGTCCGCTGTGCCGTGCGTGTGATCATTGCTTGTACAGCCCTCTCGCAGTGTCCGGAGCAAGTATGGTGGGTCTGACACACTGGTGTCAATGTGTTCTTTTTTCCATTTCCAGGAGTGTATATTCCATGCACTAACTAAACAACGCAGCTACGGAGTATTCAACAAATATTCTTGTCGTACATGTAACTACTAAAAAATAAACAAAACGCCCTCCGATCAGGCCAAGAAAGCCCATCGGTACCGATCGGCCTCCGTGTCATCCTCAGCTTGCAGGCGACACTCTATAAGGATATTGAGAGGCATGTAGTCAGGACACAGTACTCCCGGCAGTATGTCAGACACCATACATGTGTCTACAATGCTGCCACATTGCCTTTCTTTGACGTCCATTTTCTATATGTACGGTACGAAATTTTAGTACAAATATTTTTGTACTGTCAGTATGCAAGGAATCGCACTGTGGTCTCCGAGTGCAAGAATTTTTGTTTAGGCTGTATAACGGATCGCTCATAAAGGTGGATGTACTACCAGTTGCGACAGCGCTCACGTTCTTAAATACGTAATTACACAGGTCGTCGCACACTAAGGCCACTGCGCAACTAGATTGGCGCATTGCCGGAAGAGAGTACATGTTCCGGGTTTCCTGCAGAGACAATTGCGCTGCGCTGCGGGTAAACAGTATGCGAATGAAATGAAGCGGCAATTGGAAACATGTCAGGCCCCGGTAGCTGAGTGGTTAGCGCGACAGACTGTCAATCCTAAGGGCCCGTGTTCGATTCCCGGCTGGGTCGGAGATTTTCTCCGCTCAGGGACTGGGTTTTGTGTTGTCCTAATCATCATCATTTCATCCCCATCGACGCGCAGGTCGCCGAAGTGGCGTCAAATCGAAAGACCTGCACCAGGCGAACGGTCTACCCTACGGGAGGCCATAGCCATACGACATTTCATTTTCAATTGGGAACATAACTTACTCCAAAGATGAAATACGTGGGATAGTACATTTCTTGTGGGCGAAACGTCTAAATGGCAAGCAGATTCACCGTGAAATTCTGGCAGTATATGTACCAAATGCAATGTCGCTTGCAGCTGCAGTGAAGCGTCAACAATTTGAAGAGTAGTGATCGATGGCATCAGTCGTTTGGTCCCTTGGGAATTCACACACTCACATCTGATCAATGCCGTATAGTCGCCGTTAGTGCTGACCGGGAGGAAGAGAAGATGTTGCACCTGGCAATTTCGATCTCTTCGGCAAGCTGAAAGAATGTCTGCGGAAGGTGGGCGTCAGGGGAGGCAGGGGGTGAGCGCTGAGATTTCCCAACAATGACCTTGACACAAAGGTTCTCGAATGACTCCGTGATCTAAGAGTGGATTTCCGTCGTTTATTGTTAGGACGTACCAACTGTTGTTTATTGAGACTTCATCACTATTATGGAAAACAAATCACGTATCTGTGTCATTCTGAGACATACCGCGGCATTCACTAAAAGTCACTACGCCCACCATGATAATTTGTAACATTCTTCTTGAAATCCCTTCGTGTACGTATAATATCTGTGTATTCGATCATATACAGAAGCATAAGATTATGATTAAAATAGCCATTGGTAGCCCTAGGGTCATGTCAGGGAGCGGAGGGCTGCGGTGACATAAGGTTCCTTATAAAAAGAAAGGTGGTAGAACAGCTTAGAGGAGCATCGCCATCGCAATCATAGTTATCCTCACCCATTTGACGTTTACCGCTGGGTAACGGGTCCGCCTAGCCTTTGGTGACGGTCTTCAGCCAGATGCGCCTTCGTTGGTCGTGAATGTTTTCTGACTTCATTCACCCTTCTCCCATCAGGTCGTCGTCTCGATCTTATCTTACCTCTATAAATGTAACAAACAACTTTGTCAGTCCACTTGTTCTGCCTGAAGGCAACACAGCTACCACACAGTGTTTTGAGAATTTTCTAGGATTTCACAGGGTAAGCTCACATTAAGTCATAAATTGTATAATTAGTATCAAAATGAATACAGTCGAAACTTGTTGTAACGAAGTCGGAGGGACGGACTGTTATATTCGATAGTCGCAAAAACCTGCTTTCTGATTTGTTTTCTTGATAGAAATTTCGTATCTGTAAATTTTAGCCTACCAAATAGTTAAAACTGAAAAAATAGCATAAATACAGCAAACGTACAGTATTTACAATACACTATTTGTAGAGTGGGACTGCGGAGGAATTTTTCTTATGTTTATGTACTACTACAGAGCAATAACATGCCAACGAAATGTAAAAACCTTCAATAAGTGAAGAAAGAAGTGCATCGGACACGGTACTGGATATTGAGATAAAAGTTTTGCATCTCTAAACTTACTGTAAATGTCGTGTAGTATGATAGTCATGAATGACACAATTTCGTTCGTTCGTTCCACTTACTGTATTACACAAATTAATCAACCGTACTAAAATGAAAAGATAGAATTCCACACATAAATAACACGAAGATCTACACTTTCTCCTATGATTCTCTTTAAAATATTGTACAGATGTGATGTACTGTACCTAACACGGCGAAAACATCGAACTCACAACACAAAACATCGGTAATGAAGACACCATTTTTCGACTTCTGTATTTTGAAAAGAAGCACGTAGTAAAATGTAATTTTCTTGTCTTCTATAATGATAGCAAAGACAGCACTGTTTAATTCTGTAACCAGTTGCTTTCACTTTAACATGTCATACAGTAACCAATATTGCAGTATACCGTCATACTTAAAGTAGTCACTTATATTTGTTAGTTTTTTGCATTTAAGATGTGCAAACGCATTTTGCAGTTTACGATTTATTCGTTTTCACGCCTCGTTATTGTCACCTATACTGAACTCTTCATTGAAAATAAGAGTTTTCTTGAAAGTTTTCACTGCACTGAGAGCTTCATTAACTGATGGCACAACAAACTATTCTTGTTTATTTTCATGTTTGTCAGTCACTTGTTGGCTTTGAGTTTTAGCTATAATTTCTTCTTCACTCGCTGAAGCGTATATAGTAAGACTGTTATCTACCCGAGGTGAGTCCTCTATTTCTCTAGTCGACAAAGGTGGACGCAGATCTTGCACTAATGTCATCCTCGCCCCCCTCATCAGAACCATCAGCTGTTGCTTGGATCCTGTCACCCTCGCCGTGGGATGGTGAAGAAATATCTGTGAATCTTGCATATTTACAACAATACTGGCAATTTTCTTTTGAGTGACATCTTCCAGTATCATTAAAATTGAAACATCCCCTTAGAAAAAATTTATAAATGACAGTGCTGGTAAACCTCTTACTTTATTTGATTTTCAAACAGCTGAGCAAAACTGAACGTACTCAGACATTTATCTCTTTACTTATTCTGATCAACACTAAACTGACACCCAATATTTTTAGCGCAACGCAGTCTGACTTTCAATAATCCCTACAAAAGAATGGCCCTGACTAACAATTACATATACCTTTCACGAATCACTTACCTCACAAAAATCTTCGTTACTCGAACTACTGCAATACAGCGAGCGCCAATACTGCCAGCTAAATAAAAGATTCTTACTACTGAAGGCACTAACTGCTGATAGGCATGGATAGCAAATGAAAGATTTTGATGGAGAACAAACAATGTGTTTACCTTAATAGTGTTCAAAAGTCATAATTTATATATTAGTTCATGACATCCTGTCTTACAAATTTCGTTTTTCTGACGGACACATGTCCAGATCGTCCGCTCTCAAAACTCTGCCATCTCTCTTCCCATATCCACCACTGCTGGCGGCTCACCTCCAACTGCGCAACGCTACGCGCTGTTCACATCCAACTGCTCAACACTACAATAGTGAATATTCCAACAATGCCAACCAGCCACAGATTGCACACAGCACAAACTGTGATTTTCATACAGAGCGCTACGCGACGTTACCAATATAAAAACCTAAACAGCCTACTTACAAAATTGCACCAATAACGTTGAAAACTGTTTCTTCGCCTTCTTACATTTTTTGTAACATGTTCATTTTCCTGTACTGCATTTTCACAAATTTTATAGCTCCCTCGTCCATAGGTTGTACAACTGAAGGGATACTAGGAGGTAAAAACATACGCTTTATGCACTGAAGATTGTCAATTACTGAATGATTAGGACAGTTACCGAACAAGGGAATAATTTTTCCTTTCTTTGGTTTCACAGGAGAGACCTGGTTTCACGACCACTTATCAAAACTGTCAGATGTCTTCCAACATTTTGCATTATCTTCATATACTAAAAGTGGGTAGTGAATGTTTCTTAGGTTTCTTTAGACGAAGCTGTCGTATTTGCAGCAACTACAATTGTGCGTTTTGTCTTAGACAATATCCCACCTGAACACTGTTTGCCTTTAAATTTCAGTGTCTTTTGTGGGGTCATGTATTAAAACAAGCCAGTTTCATCTGCACTGAATATATCATCCAGCTTGTCATTTTCACACAAAACACTCGTGTGCTAAGCCATCAGGTACACCGGCAGCTTCGTCACGAATTTTCCCAGCGATAATATCAAGGCGATCTCGGAATGGTATCCAAGATGGGGAAGAGTTGAAGTTCCGATTTCCCGACAGACTCGGAAATTCTTTGGCGTTCACTTGAGGAATAGTGCACTGATCGACACATTATGTGATCTTTGCCGCTTAAAATATATGAGTAAAGCTTCTTCAATATATTTCTGTTCGAATGACTTCAGAGGTTGTATTTTCCCTCTGTCCTCGCAAATGGTATAAATCGTTGAGTGTGAGACAGCCCGTTCCTTCGCGATGCCGACATGTGTTTCCCCAGTTTTTAATCACCATCATACGTGTCTCTTTTGTTCTATATTAAATACTTTTTTTGCAATATCTTTAAAGTGATGGTTGGATTGACTGTTTTACTCTCTTACCGATTTGAAACCAACAATACATAGAAAAACAGCAGTCTAAAAAAAATGCAACAATGTTGTTAGTAATCCTGAGATAGGTAATAAACTAAAATGAGCAATGGACGATGTAACCGATACATTTATCCGAAAATGTAACAAAAATACTTCCTTTTCACGATAAGTTGCAATAAGTGATTTTTTTAAATATAGCATTTATATAGAAATTTTTTGAAACATTTTACCTCGATTCTATTATAATGTTAAAATTTTTGTATAATAAAACATTCCCAGCCGCAAAAAACTCTATTTTTTTTTACTGGTAAGCGGTTTCGACTACTGCTCTGACAATGGTGTAACACTGGAGATAGTGAGTGACGTTTCCGTTATTTAAGCGATCCAAATTGCTTTTCCTGCAGCAATGTTTACGTGCCTCCTAGAGTGGCGCCTGCTAATCGCCAGCTTCAGCAGGCTCCCATGGGCAGAGCTGCCCTTCTTTTACGTGTTTGTTGATGTGGTATGTTTACTTTTGTGCTTGTAGTTCACATTGCTCTAAGTACTTTCATGTTACTCTCTTCACAGAGTAAGCGGTCTGATGATGACCAGAACAGCTGTCGACACCGGTCACCAGTAAATAAATAAACACCTGTATGCTGTAGGGACTGTTTTATTATATAAAAAATTTTAACTTGACCGCTAACTTTGCAACAGAAAGAAGCAGTGCCTAGTTCAACAGAAGAAGGAGGTATTTTGTATTAAGTCTCATATTAGGAATGCTTTTAAAGGAAAACAGAGTTTCAACCATAAACTGTACGAAATTTCATATTTTATTAGGCTGCCTACTTTCAAGTTTAGTATTTTCTAACCTACTTTCTCTTGTAGATGAAAAGATTAACTTTAAACATAGAGTAATTAAGGACAACCACCAAAAGAAAATACATCAGTTAGTAAGTCAATTCTTCCTGAATGTGGAAATGATGTACATAATTTCTTGACAAGGATTTCGAATCTTACTAATATCAACTTATGTCGGCTGAGAATACATTACTGAATAAGGGTTTGAAATATAACATAACTCCCTCCCTTAACAGAGCAATTTTTGCATGTGTTATTGCTGACATCAGAGTTGTGACTAAATACACTAAATGCAGTAAGCTGGTAATCTGAAAAATAGCATTAAAAACCAAAGATTTTATTTTAAAACACAGACATAAAAGTAAGTACACAAAGTATCTTAAAGCCAGAGTTGTTCAAAGCATTAACAAAAAATTAATTGAAAATCAAGCAATTATCATGAAATCTGATAAAGGTAATACCCTAATTGTTATTAATGAAAGGGGTTACACCTCTAAAACCCTAGAATTTTTCAATGAAAATGTTATTACAGAAATTGATAAGAACCTAATACCTAAATTTTACGTTAATTTAAGGAAACTAATTGACAATAATAACTTTTTGTTGTTACCAATTGAAAAGGCCTCTCTTATAGTTTTGAATCTGCATTTACCGCAGTTGAGGTCGCAAGGAGACTACATGAGTCACATTTGACGATCTGCCCTATAGTGAATAATAAGAATTTTTCATTTTGCAAACCGAATGGAAAACTAAATGATCTTCTAAAAGTTTTTATATTTTAAAAGAAAATTATAGCATTAAGGATATTTTCGAATTAGTAGGGCAAATATACACTTTGGATATTCCAAATGGTGCTAGGTTTGTGTCACTTGATACTAAGAATATTTGTACTAATTTTCCAACTGTCGAAGATATTGCTATCGTAAAAGCTTATTTGCTTAGGCACAAAATGGTGAATCAAGGGAAATATCTGAGTTTATTAAACTACTTGAGACATCGCTTGCTTTCAATTCATTTTCACTGAATGGAAAAATATGTTTTCAGTGAGATGGTGTTGCTATTAGGAATTCATTAACAGGCACAGTCGCAGACATATTCGTAAATTACATGGAAACACAGTTCTTTCAAAATAATCCAGACTTCGCCAGGTAGGTTTTAATGTGATATATACCGCTTTTCGTGAGTGCGATCGAAATCTAACGTTAACTTTTGAGCAATGTTTGGTCTGTTTTTGAAAGAATCCTCTCCATTTTATACGTCGAATACTTTCTGAGCATGATACTTGGATCCACCATTTCACTCCAGAAATGAATTAACAATTGAAGCAGTGAATGGAAGGACCACAAAAAGCGAAACTGATCTCATCTGACAGCAGTGTTATGGCCGTTGTTTGTGGCACAAACATTTCTTTGAAAGCGTTCAAGCAATAACTGATATACACAATGGTTAGATTCTTGATTGTTTGTATGAAAAAAAAAAGTAAATTGAAACATGAGAGGTAGTGCGCTTTACAAAATAAAGTCTCCTTCGTCACAATGATTCCGCTCCTCATACTGTCAATTTTGAAATGGGTAAGTAACGTGGTTTATGTCTAAATTCCTTTAATATCAACGTTATTCGTCACTTTTGATATGCTCTGACCTCTAACGGATATTTTGGGCTTGGTGGCGTTTTTCTAATGAAGATGTTACTGCAGTCACAGACATGTAATTTGCAGACGTTTAAGAAACGTACTTTCGGAATGAAGTCTAGCAGCTGGAAAAACCTTGATCAAACACCCACTTATATAGACGAGGACAGCGCATACATTTGTGTCGGAAAGCATAGTGTTTCGTTTCTGGATCTTGGCGTATCACCAAGCCTGTATGTAAGATGTAACAGAATGGTACCGACAGATTTCAGGGTGCCTCAAAGACCGTTCCCAATATAGGACGTACGATCCGAAACTATTGCGTAATCGCACCACAGAGTATCACAAATATGGATGGTGATGCCTCCTGGCAGAATGGACGAAGCACGCTGGAGTTTGATCTGTTTGTTCGTTTGGAAACTGTGACTTACAAAAACCCAACAGTCAGATGTATTTGTTAACGACTAATTTGATTCCTCATATTTTTTGTTTGTGTTTCTAATACAGTCTTTCAAACAAACAACGATTATCCAATTATTTAAACCGCGACGTTTCTAGGATCCAGTGTGACTGCATCAGTCTCCAAAATCAAAGACAGAAGTAAATCCTACTTGCACTTGGGGCTGAATCCCAGATCTTCAATACCTTCTAACGTCACTGACTGAGATAGCCGGTGACTCGTTCCTATAAAGTAGAATTCGTCCTGCAGACATCCTAATCAGTACTTCTAAAAGATTTCTGTATCATTTTGAAACACCCTGTACAGATTTTGAGATTACACCGGTGCGCAGCTGAATAAGTGTAATGTATATACCGTTTCATGCGTAGTACGACTGATTAGTTAACACACTAAAACACGTGTTGAATGCCAGTCACGTTTCAATAGAGATGCTGTCGTCATCAAAGGATTTCATTATCTTTAGATACTAGAATGTGCTTGTGGATTCGCATATGCCATGTATTTTTTCCATTGCTGTCTGCAAATAGACATCACATTTGCATGACACAAGTATATTCCGCCCTGTATATAATAAAATTTACAAGTTACTGTTGGAATGATCATCGGAACGCGTCATAGATTTTAAAACAGAAAGCACCTGAAGCAGAAAATCGAAGATTTTTTGTACAATTTAATTTATGATCTAAAACACGCGATTCATCTAAATTTATTAAAAACTACCTCCAGTCGATTGAAATATAGATACATTTGTATTTATATTGGTGACGTTTCATATATGTATTCTGACATTAATAACATACACTTGTCATTGCAGCATGTAAACCCTGGGTACTCTTTTCAACAATACTTAATGTTGTGATAATATTAAACACGTTAGATCTGATCTGTTTATTGTTAGTGACCGATTTCACTTCTACATCATCACCTTAGAGGTATTAGCTAAGGAACACGTCAGGATTATATACCCTTCAGACATAAAAAATTGTACTAAAGAACTACTTCATACCTGACGGAGTTCTGAGCTTTTGAGAGATAAATTAATTTCTGTTAGCGGTAGGCACTTTTCATGAACTTCAGCAGTTGAAACTAATCCAACACCGACTCATGTCTACCTTCTCTTATCATAGATGATGATAAAAAAAAAAGAATTTTCCCCTGCGAACAGGTATTTCATTAGGAAGCATTGCAGAAACGTCTTCAAAACAAACTGTCAGTTCTGGCGTTGCGACACGCTTATGAAATTATGCACACCAAGAGGAAAAAATATTAATAAAAGGAAGATGTGGCGGTCATGGAACGAACAAAAACGGTTAGCCTCAAACTTTTGGACAATTGATGCATTATCAGATTTTAGAGAGAGCTATGTTTAGTAATTTACCGTATGATGAAAGGGAAGTTCCCGACATGTAGCCATAGTCAATTATGAGAAATTTTGTGTCACAATAAACGATTTGGCCTCTCCCGCCGGAGGTTCGAGTCCTCCCTCGCGCACGGGTGTGTGTGTTGCTCTTCGCATAAGTTAGCGTAAGTTAGTTTACGTAGTGTGTAAGTCTTGGGACCGATGACCTGAGCAGTTTGGTCCCTTAGGAATTCACACACACTTGAACATTTTTGAATAAACGGTCGTGAGTAGGCATTCTGTGAACTAAGGTGTAAAATTTACAATATTATGCAAATAATATGCACTGATAGTAAACCAAAGAAAGTCGAAAGTAATAAGAAGATGGAAAAATGAGATTATCGATAAACTTAAGATCAAAATTGGAGATCACGTAGTAGCCGAAGTAAGTAAAATCTGCTACCATCGAAGTAAATTAACTCATGACGAAGCAGTGAGGATACTAGAAGCTGACTAGCACAGGCAAAGAGAGAATTTCTCGTTAAAAGAATTCTGCTTGTATAAAACATAGGCCTCAAAATGAAGAAGAAATTTTGAGGTTCATCTAGAGCGAGCAGTGTATGGTAGTGAATCACGGACTGTGGATAAAGTAGAAAAGATGAGAAACGAAATGTTTGCCGTATAGTGTTACAGAAAATTAAGTGGGCCAATAAGAAAAGAATTGAGTTTCTCCATAGTATCGGTAGGGAATGATATATATGGAACTCACTGACGTGGGGCGCACGGAAAGTGCTGTAACCTGATTTCCCAGAAAGAATGAATGGCTCTGAGCACTATGGGACTCAACTGCTGAGGTCATTAGTCCCCTAGAACTTAGAACTAGTTAAACCTAACTAACCTAAGGACATCACAAACATCCATGCCCGAGGCAGGATTCGAACCTGCGACCGTAGCGGTCTTGCGGTTCCAGACTGCAGCGCCTTTAACCGCACGGATTTCCCAGAAACTTCACTCAGTGGAAGAGGAGTAGAAATCAGCGAACACGTGTCTCTGTTTAACCGCAGATACCCGACCGTTTCAGGGGATTGACGGTCAAAGTTTTCGGTGTACTACATCGACCTTTCAAAGGGCCGTCATCTTAGCCGAGATCGTGGGACAGTGGTTAGCGTTGCAGTTCTTCAGTTTTCGCCCCATGATCGAAACCCGTTTATTATTGCAGTTTCTCAGTTTTGCGTCCCATGTTCGAAACCCGATTATTACTTTTATTTATTTTATTTAATGAAATTTCATCATTTATCTACCCATGTCCGTAGAAAGTTACAACACGAATGTTTCTTATCAAGTTAGGGGATACAATGGCGTTAATTGGAAGATTATAACTGGGTTTCACAATAAACGCCGTAAATTTATTATATATGTGTGTATAGTATTTTCAGGGGTTAAAATCTGTGGTGTCACCGCCAGACACCACACTTGCTAGGTGGTAGCTTTAAATCGGCCGCGGTCCATTAGTACATGTCGGACCCGCGTGTCGCCACTGTCAGTGATCGCAGACCGAGCGCCACCACACGGCAGGTCTCGAGAGACTTACGAGCACTCGCCCCAGTTGTACGGACGACTTAGCTAGCGATGCACACTGACGAAGCCTCGCTCATTTGCAGAGCAGATAGTTAGAATAGCCTTCAGCTAAGTCAATGGCTACGACCTAGCAAGGCGCCATAGCAATTGATAGTTATCGTATGAAGCATGTCTCATCAAGAACGATGTATACAAATGATGGATTAAAGTTAAGTAGTCCAGAAGCTACGTACTTTTCTTTATAGCATTCATTACGTATCCTGTTTCAGACCTCACGCCATCCTGCGTGAGCTTATAGCGTGCATTTCGGCCTTCTCTAGCTATACAAAAAAATCTTTTTAAATTTCACATTTTTATATTTCTTTCTTATATGAATTCTTCTATTAACTCCTACATTTTATTCTCATGTTTATTCTGCAGGAATGTTTGATGCATTCCTCTGGATGCTACCGATCGTGGAATCCTTCGTAACGTGGGAATTCCGATCACCATGAGCATCGTGCGAATGGAGTTTTCCCACTGCGACATTTCTTCGAATGAATCTGACTCGTGGCAGGAAAATAGTTAACGTTGTCGATGCCTTCACGCATTGGCAGTTACATCGCGGTAAACCATGACCACTTTACCGAAAACTGGCGCTTGCAACTGATTATGAATCAAGGTACGCCACTGCAATTTCACCGAAAATAATTTCGAATAATTTTGTCATTAATTAATTAATACTTTTTTAATTCATTCACCAGACATATAATTATTAGACGTATAAGGACAACGTTATTTCAATATACACTGGAAGTACTCGTGTAGTATACCTATACGGAAATGGGTACATAAAAAAAAAGTAATAATACGGTTTCGAACACGGGGCGCAAAACTGTTAAACTGCGAAGTGCCACCACTTCTGTTGAGCTACTTCTTCGGCAAAATGCACATAAAGTAGTTCGAAAACTTTGACCGTCATTTTCTCAGACACGATCCAGTACATACAGATAATCCGAAACACGTTCTCTCTTACTTTGACCCCTCTTGCACAGAGCAAAGTTTCTGGGAAATAGGGATATGGCACTTTTCCTGTTCTCTTCGAGAGTAGAAAGGGCGAAAACCTTTTACGTGCTAAGACATCAAGCAATAAGGCAGTCTTGGAGTCTTAAACTTATAGAGCGGGACAGAGATTGTAATATACTCACAAAATATAATAACTGACGAAGTTGGGTGTATGTGCTACTCTGAAGTTTAAAGGTGGGAACGGGAGAGGGAACTGTGCAAGGCCACATCCAGTCAGGCAATTGGTGACACACACACAAAACACAGGCACACACGGAAAGAACCTATTTATGCCATGTGAAAGCCGACGTATGAATTTGTGCTTTTAGTTCTACTCTTCGCTTTAAATATCGATAAACGAGACGACAGACGAACTACAAATAAAAATAAGCACAGGAGATATAAAAGAGAATCATCGGCTTATGTCTTACTTCGTTTACAGGTATCCGAGGTAACGTGGGTGGGTTGTGCCAGAAGCTGGCATATGCCAGACGTGTAACCGGACGAAATGACGACGAGTTGAAGGGGAATGAGTAACACGGACGGTAGGTAAACTTGTTAATGAGGAATCAAGCACCGCTAGATTCACGGGAAAGAGTTTCACAAGTGCGCGATAGGATCGGATAATTGAAACCTGCGCTCAGACCTAGTATTTCCGGATGGAACGTTTGAAGAGGAGTCAGTTAATTATCGGTACCGCCCCTGTGGGTTGCCGAGTGGAAGGGTTAATACCGCTGGCCGGTCTGGGGGAATGAAGAGTGCTCCAGAGAGGGGAGGCTGCCCCTGTTGACACAGGCGACACTCGCCCCTAATGAATCGCCGCCCCCCGCCATCTGCCGCACACACCGTGCGCAGCACCGCTTCCCCCTGGCCGCACCTCCGACACTGCCCCTTGTTTCTCTCCCTCGGCATCTACAGGTGACGCTGTATGTTATGAGTTCACCTCTGTTCTGTGCTGTACCCGTTTTATGATATACTGGTGTGGTTTACTGAATGGAAAACTGCGCTACTGTCTACTATCAGGTCGATGAGGGCAAAATAGTATATCACTTGGTACATGATATACCGAGAAGTCTTAACGTAGCAAGTGTTATGAACCGTTGCGGGATCGATAGCTCTCCCACGTGTCTCAGAACACCATTTTTGGCTTATAGGGGGCGTCGCACGTTTGCCCCGAGTGCTGTTGAAGCCATTTTCTGGAGTGAGAATGGAAAGAAGCAGCGCAGGCAGCGCAGGTCTGCAGGGCAACGGGCCGGCTGTTTGTTCTACCGCCCGTGCGACTTCCAAGTTGGTGGGGCTGAACATCTTCCGGACACGAGCGATGTGCATCGGCAACAGGAATGGACACACTGTTCCGTTGGCCGACCGGCTTTGGAGGCGAGCTGTTTTTCCTCCCTTATTTCATCACACGGCGGCTTTGAGTGCCTGGTGGGCTACTTCCAGTTCGCTGCTTCGGTTCTGAAACGGCGCGGAATTTGTGAAGACTGATCTTCCTCCCCGCAATGAGAGTGATAGTTGTTACTAGTTCGCTTCCTGCGCGTATTAGTACCCTGCTGCTTCTACACTCCTGGAAATTGAAATAAGAACACCGTGAATTCATTGTCCCAGGAAGGGGAAACTTTATTGGCACATTCCTGGGGTCAGATACATCACATGATCACACTGACAGAACCACAGGCACATAGACACAGGCAACAGAGCATGCACAATGTCGGCACTAGTACAGTGTATATCCACCTTTCGCAGCAATGCAGGCTGCTATTCTCCCATGGAGACGATCGTAGAGATGCTGGATGTAGTCCTGTGGAACGGCTTGCCATGCCATTTGCACCTGGCGCCTCAGCTGGACCAGCGTTCGTGCTGGACGTGCAGACCGCGTGAGACGACGCTTCATCCAGTCCCAAACATGCTCAATGGGGGACAGATCCGGAGATCTTGCTGGCCAGGGTAGTTGACTTACACCTTCTAGAGCACGTTGGGTGGCACGGGATACATGCGGACGTGCATTGTCCTGTTGGAACAGCAAGTTCCCTTGCCGGTCTAGGAATGGTAGAACGATGGGTTCGATGACGGTTTGGATGTACCGTGCACTATTCAGTGTCCCCTCGACGATCACCAGTGGTGTACGGCCAGTGTAGGAGATCGCTCCCCACACCATGATGCCGGGTGTTGGCCCTGTGTGCCTCGGTCGTATGCAGTCCTGATTGTGGCGCTCACCTGCACGGCGCCAAACACGCATACGACCATCATTGGCACCAAGGCAGAAGCGACTCTCATCGCTGAAGACGACACGTCTCCATTCGTCCCTCCATTCACGCCTGTCGCGACACCACTGGACGCGGGCTGCACGATGTTGGGGCGTGAGCGGAAGACGGCCTAACGGTGTGCGGGACCGTAGCCCAGCTTCATGGAGACGGTTGCGAATGGTCCTCGCCGATACCCCAGGAGCAACAGTGTCCCTAATTTGCTGGGAAGTGGCGGTGCGGTCCCCTACGGCACTGCGTAGGATCCTACGGTCTTGGCGTGCATCCGTGCGTCGCTGCGGTCCGGTCCCAGGTCGACGAGCACGTGCACCTTCCGCCGACCTCTCGCGACAACATCGATGTACTGTGGAGACCTCACGCCCCACGTGTTGAGCAATTCGGCGGTACGTCCACCCGGCCTCCCGCATGCCCACAATACGCTCTCGCTCAAAGTCCGTCAACTGCACATACGGTTCACGTCCACGCTGTCGCGGCATGCTACCAGTGTTAAAGACTGCGATGGAGCTCCGTATGCCACGGCAAACTGGCTGACACTGACGGCGGCGGTGCACAAATGCTGCGCAGCTAGCGCCATTCGACGGCCAACACCGCGGTTCCTGGTGTGTCCGCTGTGCCGTGCGTGTGATCATTGCTTGTACAGCCCTCTCGCAGTGTCCGGAGCAAGTATGGTGGGTCTGACACACCGGTGTCAATGTGTTCTCTTTTCCATTTCCAGGAGTGTATATCGGGCTCGGTTCAGCCTCCTCCTGTTGTTCCCTGTAACTGTGTCTGGCCAGAAGTCTTGAGGAGTATGTCACTCGTATCAAAACATGATAGTTTCCATTTGTAATTGCCATAGAGCTATGACTTAATTGTGTCATTAAGTTATTGAGTATTGTAAATTTCTTTTATGTCCAGTGTCATTAATCATGACGACCAAACCATTTTTCTCGCCAAGTACCTTGTGTATTAAATCGCCGAGTCACCTTCTTTAATTACACTACTGGCCGTTAAAATTGCTACAAAAAGAAGAAATGCAGATGATAAACGGGTATTCATTGGACATATATATGATACTAGAACTGGCATATGATTACATTTTCACGCAATTTGCGTGCACAGATCCTGAAAAATCAGTACCCAGAACCACCACCTCTGGCCGTAATAACGGCCTTGATACGCCTGGGCATAGAGTCAAACAGAGCTTGGATGACGTGTGCAGGTACAGCTACCCATACAGCTTCAACACGATACCACAGTTCATCAAGAGTAGTGACTGACGTATTGTGACGAGCCAGTTGCTCGGCCACCATTCACCAGACGTTTTCAGTTAGTGAGAGATCTCGAGAATGTGCTAGCCAGTGCAGCAGTCGGACATTTTCTGTATCCAGAAAAGCCAGTACATGACCTGCAACATGCGGTCGTGCATTATCCTGCTGAAATGTAGGGTTTCGCAGGGATCGAATGAAGGGTGGAGCCACGGGTCGTAACACATCTGAAATGTAACGTCCACTGTTCAAAGTGCCGTCAATGTGAACAACAGGTGACCGAGACGTGTAACCAATGGCACACCGTACCATCACGCTGGGTGATACGCCAGTATGGCGATAACGAATACACGCTTCCAATGTGCGTTCACCGCGAAGTCGCCAAACACGGATGCGACCATCATGATGCTGTAAACAGAACCAGGATTATTCCGAAAAAATGACGTTTTGCCATTCGTGTACCCAGGTTCGTCGTTGAGTGCACCAGCGCAGGCGCTCCTGTGTGTGATGCAGCGACAAGGGCAGCCGCAGCCATGGTCTCCAAGCTGATAGTCCATGCTGCTGCAAACGTCGTCGAACTGTTCGTGCAAGTGGTTGTTGTCTTGCAAATGTCCCCATCTGTTGACTCAGGATCGAGACGTGGCTGCACGTCCCGCTACAGCCATGCGGATAAGATGCCTGTCGTCTCGACTGCTAGTGATACGTGACTACTGTGCAATTCACATGTGAGTGCTTGGCTCCTGAACCCACCGATTCCATATTCTGCTAACAGTCATTGGATCTCGACCAACGCGAGCAGCAATGTCGCGATACAATAAACCGTAATCGCGATAGGCTACAATCTGACCTTTATCAAAGTCGGAAACGTAATGGTACGCATTTGTCCTCCTTACCCGAGGCATCACAACAACGTTTCACCAGGCAACGCCGGTCAACTGCTGTTTGTGTATGAGAAATCGGTTGGAAGCTCTCCTCATGTCAGCACGTTGTAGGTGTCGCCACCGGTGCCAACCTTATGTGAATGCTCTGAAAAGCTAATCATTTGCATACCACAGCATCTTCTTCCTGTCGGTTAAATTTCGCGTCTGTAGCACGTCATCTTCGTGGTGTAGCAATTTTAATGGGCAGAAGTGTAAAAGCAGGTCTTCCGGTCCAGATTGTATACCAATTAGGTTTCTTTCAGAGTATGCTGATGGAATAACTCCGAATCTGACAATCATGTACAACCGCTCGCTATACAAAAGATTTGTACACACTGATCGGAAAGTTGCACAGATCGCACCAATATTGAGGAAAGGTAGAAAGAGTTAATATTCCTACAGGCCCATATCACTGTCCTCGATATGCAGCAGTATTTTGGAACTTATATTGTGTTCGAACATTATGAATTACCTCGAAGACGACGGTCTATTGAAACACAATCAATACGGTTAGAAAACATCGGTCTTGTGAAACACAACTAGCTCATTAAACACACGAACTACTGGGTGCTATTGACAAGGGATTTCAAATTAATTCAGTATTTCTAGATTTCCAGAAGGCTTTCAACACTGTACCACACAAGCGGCATGTAGCGAAATTGCTCGCATCTCGTGGTCGTGCGGTAGCGTTCTCGCTTCCCACGCCCGGGTTCCCGGGTTCGATTCCCGGCGGGGTGAGGGATTTTCTCTGCCTCGTGATGGCTGGGTGTTGTGTGATGTCCTTAGGTTGGTTAGGTTTAAGTAGTTCTAAGTTCTAGGGGACTGATGACCATAGATGTTAAGTCCCATAGTGCTCAGAGCCATTTGAACCATTTTTTGTAGCGAAATTGCGTGTTTATGGAATATCGTCTCAGATATGTGACTGGATACGTAATTTCCTGTCAGAGAGGCTGCAGTTCGTAGTAATCGACGAAAAGTCATCAGGTAAAGCAGAAGTGATTTCTTCGTTACCCAAGGTAGTGTTATAGGCCGTCTATTGTTCCCTATCTATATAAATGATTTAAGAGACTATCTCAGAAGCCGCCTTAGGTTGTTTGCGGGTAATGCTGTCATTTATCGCCTAGTAAAGTCATCAGAAGATAAAATGAAATTGCAAAACGATTCAGAAAAGATGTCTGTGTGGTTCGAAAATTGGCAGTTGACGGTAACTAAAGGAAAGGTGAAGTAATCCACATGTGTGCTAAAAGGAGTCCGTTACACTTCTCGGATCCTTACCAGATAGGATTAACGGAGTGCATGGAGAAAATTCAAAGAAGAGCAAGACGTATTGTATTATCACGAAATAGGAGAGAGAGTGTCACTGATATGATTCGGGATTTGGGGTGGACATCACTAAAACAAAGGCGTTTTTCGTTGCGACGAAATCTTCTCACGAAGTTTCAATTACCAACATTCTCCTGCGAATGTGAAAATATTTTACTGACGCCGACCTGCACAGGGAGGAACGATCGTCATAATAAAATAAGGGAAATCAGAGGTCGCACGAAAAGTTATAGGTGTTCGTTTTTTTCCGACTGTTGTTCAAGATTGGAATAATAGAGAATTATTGTGAAGTGGTTCCATTAACACTCTGCCAAGCACATAAGTGTGATTTGCAGAGCATCCATGTAGGAGTAGATTACAAGCTGGAGACGTAGACAAAACACTTGTGAATAGTCGCTAAAAGATAATGAGGTAAGTGACCAAGACAGCCACCCCTACTTATACCTGACAGTAAAGAAGTTCAGCGACCAACAGAAATTCAGCTTCAAATCACGCCAGGAGGAAACGGTCAATACTTAACCGCGGGACGGAAAACCTAAGTGCAAGGAACCTCACCTACGTAAACATAAAGGTTGGGTTGGAAGTACAACCCTACAAAGTATAAGCAACAAGGTTCGTCTCGCTGAGACGCACACTGTTGCGGGTTCCTAATACACTACTGACCATTAAAATTGCTACACCACGAAGATGACGTGCTACAGACGCGAAATTTAACCGACAGGAAGAAGAGGCTGTGATATGCAAATGATTAGCTTTTCAGAGCATTCACACAAGGTTGCCGCCGGTGGCGACACCTACAACGTGCAGACACGAGGAAAGTTTCCAACCGATTTTTCATACGCAAACAGCAGTTGACCGGCGTTGCCTGGTGAAACGTTGTTGTGATGCCTCATGTAAGGAGGAGAAATGCGTACCATCACGTTTCCGACTTTGGTAAAGGTCGGATTGTAGCCTATTGCGATTACGGTTTATCGTATCGCGACATTGCTGCTCGCGTTGGTCGAGATCCAATGACTGTTAGCAGAATATGGAATCGGTGGGCTCAGGAGGGTAATACGGAACGCCGTGCTGGATCCCTACGGCCTAGTATCACTAACAGTAGAGATGACAGGCATCTTATCCACATGGCTGTAACGGATCGTGCAGCCACGTCTCGATCCCTGAGTCAACAGATGGGGACGTTTGCAAGACAACAACCAACTGCACGAACAGTTCGACGACGTTTGCAGCAGCATGGACTATCAGCTTGGAGACCATGGCTGCGGTTACCCTTGACGCTGCATCACACACAGGAGCGCCTGTGATGGTGTACTCAACGACGAACATGGGTGCACGAATGGCAAAACGACATTTTTGCGATGAATCCAGGTTTTGTTTACAGCATCATGATGGTCGCATCAGTGTTTGGCGACATCGTGGTGAAGCGTGTATTCGTCATCGCCATAGTGGCGTATCACCCGGCGTGATGGTATGGGGTGCCATTCGTTACACGACTCGGTCACCTGTTGTTCACATTGACGGCACTTTGAACAGTGGACGTTACATTTCAGATGTGTTACGACCCGTGGCTCTAACCTTCATTCGATCCCTGCGTAACCCTGCATTTCAGCAGGATAATGTACGACCGCATGTTGCAGGTCCTGTACGGGCCTTTTTGGATACAGAAAATGTCCGACTGTTGCCCTGGCCAGCACATTCTCCAGATCTCTTACCAACTCAAAACGTCTGGTCAATGGTGACCGAGCAACTGGCTCGTCACAATACGCCAGTCACTACTCTTGATGAATTGTGGTATCGTGTTGAAGCTGCATGGGTAGCTGTACCTGTACACGTCATCCAAGCTCTGTTTGACTCAATGCCCAGGCGTATCAAGGCCGTTATTACGGCCAGAGGTGGTTGTTCTGGGTACTGGTTTCTCAGGATCTATGCACCCAAATTGCGTGAAAATGTAATCAAATGTCAGTTCTAGTATAACATATATGTCCAATGAATACCCGTTTATCATCTGCATTTCTTATTGGTGAAGTAATTTTAATGGCCAGTAGTGTAGTAACTGTTAGAAGTCAGTCCACATAATAAGACGGTGCAAGAAATTATACTTCACAGTATCACATGCCTGTGTTATCTGTTGCCCAATGATACGGACATGTAATATGCTTCCAAACATTTCCTCTTCAGAATGAATTTTGACTGTGCTCTGATTTGAAAATTGCTGGAAGATTAAAAATGTGTGCCGGACTGGCACTCTAACTTTGGGACCTTTGCCTTTCGTGGGCAAGTGCTGCTGTTGCTCTTGCAATGGCATGCGAAATGCATAGGTTGCAGTTTCGAGTCCGGGTCCTTTTGCAAAACCTCGCCACCAGTTCTATAAACGCCTCGTCGCTACTGCCGTGGAAGCTGACTTGCCACTGTTTGCTACGGCAGACTTGAGTTTCTGAGTTCGTGCAATGGTTTCTGGTGTAGTACACCCCTAAGACAATTTCTCCCTGCCACTATTACACAGCTGTGCCCAAGTGTCAGGTAACAGGATAGGATCGAAGGTTCTAAAACACTCCAGAAATCTAGTAACAAAGTCACACAAACGAGTTAAAAGGTTTACTTGTCATTGTGACTAGTTGAATTATGAAGCCTGCAATACTGCTTATAATACAACACAAAAAAGGCACGCAATGTCTCAGTGCAAATAATCGTATGTAAACTTCATAGTACATGTTGTTGAAGTTGTGGTCTTTAGTCCTGAGACTGGTTTGATGCAGCTCTCCATGCAACCCTATCCTGTGCAAGCTTCTTCATTCCCAGTACCTACTGCAGCTTACATCCTTCTGAATCTGTTTAGTGTATTCATCTCTTGGTCTCCCTCCACGCTGCCCTCCAATACTAAATTGGTGATCCGTCGATGTCTCAGAACATGTCCTACCAACCGATCCCTTCTTCTAGTCAAGTTGTGCCACAAACTCCTCTTCTCCTCAATTCTATTCAATACCTCCTCATTAGTTATGTAACCTGCCCATCTAATCTTCAGCATTCATCTGTAGCACCATATTTCGAAAGCTTCTATTCTCTTCTTGTCTAAACTATTTATCGTCCACGTTTCACTTCCATACATGGCTACACACCATACAAATATTTTCAGAAACGACTTCCTGACATTTAAATCTATGCTCGATGTCAACAAATTTTTCTTCTTCAGAAACGGTTTCCATCCCATTGACAGTCTACATTTTATATCCTCTCTACTTCGACCATCATCAGTTATTTTGCGCCACAAATAGCAAAACTCCTTTACTACTTTAAGTGTCTCATTTCCTAATCTAATTCCCTCAGCATCACCCGACTTAATTCGACTATATTCCATTATTCTCGTTTTGCTTTTGTTGATATTCATCTTATGCCCTCCTTTCAAGACACTGTCCAATCCGTTCAACTGCTCTTCCAAGTCCTTTGCTGTCTCTGACAGAATTACAATGTCATCGGCGAACCTCAGTTTTTCCTCACGTATTCCAACATTTCTACGGAATCCAAACTGATCTTCCCCGAGGTCCGCTTCTGCCAGTTTTTCCATTCGTCTGTAAAGAATTCGCGTTAGTATTTTGCAGCTGTGACTTATTAAACTGATAGTTCGGTAATTTTCACATCTGTCAACACCTGCTTTCTTTGGGATTGGAATTATTATATTCTTCTTGAAGTCTGTGGGTATTTCGCCTGTCTCATACATCTTGCTCACCAGATGGCAGAGTTTTGTCATGCCTGGCTCTCCTAAGGCTGTCAGTAATTCTAATGGAATGTTGTCTACCCCGGGGGCCTTGTTTCGACTCAGGTCTTTCAGTGCTCTGTAAAACTCTTGACGCAGTATCATATCTCCCATTTCATCTTCATCTAAATCCTCTCCAATTTCCATAATATTGTCCTCAAGTATATCGCCCTTGTATAGACCCTCTATATACTTCTTACACTTTTCTGCTTTCCCTTCTTTGCTTAGTACTGGGTTTCCATCAAAGCTCTTGATATTCATGCAAGTGGTTCTCCTTTCTTCGAAGGTCTCTTTAATTATCCTGTAGACAGTAACTATCTTACCCCTAGTCAGATAGGCCTCTAAATCCTTACATTTGTCTTCTAGCCATCCCTGCTTAGCCATTTTGCACTTCCTCTCGATATCATTTTTGAGACGTTTTATTCCTTTTTGCCTTCTTCATTTACTGCATTTTTATATTTTCTCCGTTCATCAATTAAATTCAATATTTCTTCTCTTACCCAAGGGTTTCTACTAGCCCTCGTATTCTTACCTACATTATCCTCTTGCGCCTTCGCTGTTTCATCCCTCAAAGCTACCCATTCTTCTTCTACTGTATTTCTTTCCCCCATTCCTGTCAATTGTTCCCTTATGCTCTCCCTGAAACTCTGTACTACCTCTGGTTCTTTCAGTTTATCCAGGTCCCATCTCCTTAAATTCCCACCTTTTGCAGTTTCTTCAGTTTTAATCTACAGTTCATAAACAATAGATTGTGGTCAGTGTCCACATTTGCCCCTGGAAATGTCTTACAATTTAAAACCTGGTTCCTAAATCTCTGTCTTACCATCAAATAATCTATCTGATACCTTTTAGTATCTCCATGGTTCTTCCATGTGTACAACCTTCTTTTATGATTCATAAACCAAGTGCTCTGCGTAAAATTCTACCAGGCAGCTTCCTCTTTCATTTCTTAGCCCCAGTCCATATTCACCTACTATGTTTCCTTCTCTTTCTTTTCCTACTCTTGAATTCCAGTCACCCATGACTATTAAATTTTCATCTCCCTTCACTATCTGAATAATTTCTTTTATCTCATCACACATTTCATCAATTTCTTCGTCATACGCAGAGCTAGTTGGCATGTAAACTTGTACTACTGTAGTAGGCGTGGGCTTCGTGTGTATCTTGGCCACAATAATGCGTTCACTATGCTGTTTGTAGTAGCTTACGCGTACTCCTATTTTTTTGTTCATTATTAAACCTACTCCTGCATTGCCCCTATTTGATTTTGTATTTATAACCCTGTATCACCTGACCAATAGTCTTGTTCCTCCTGCCACCGAACTTCACTAATTCCCACTGTATCTAACTTTAACCTATGCATTTCCCTTTATAAATTTTCTAACCTACCTGCCCGATTAAGGGATCTGACATTCCACGCTCCGATCCGTAGAACGCCAGTTCTATTTCTCCTGATAACGACGTCCTCTCGGAATATTTTACCCAAGAGGACGCCATCATAATTTAATCGTACAGAAAAGCTCTAACATTCTGCGTGGTGTCTGTTTGTTCTAAGTCGTGTCTCCCTACCACTTTCGCGCAACGATGCTCTGAGCGTGTTTTTTAGGGAATTGACTAGTTTGAACCTGGGACCTGTTGCTGGTAAGGAGACGCTAGACCACACATGACATGTAGAGTTCAAAAGAGTTCAGTGAGACTAGCGATGATATAATCAAATACTTAATGATTTCAGCGTCAGCTCCACTGCACTACCTGTAAAAGAATCTTAATGCTAACTAAATTTAGTGGAAGGGGTTCAAGGCTTTCCTATTTTTAGTTAGTTGGTAAAATAACGTCGAAAAATTAGTTAAGTTTACTATTGGAAATTTTATTCTACTCACAAAACATTGTTTTTAAATTGCGCTATTGATAAAAGGAAATATTTTAATACAGGATTATAAAAACCAACTGCGTTCAACAAAAATGTGAACGAATATTCCCTGAACGGGTTTCCAAGTTCTACAAGGGATCGAAGGATGACCTATGCCACATCACATCTGTAATCTAGGTTTAAGTTAAGTTTCATAAAAGATAAAACTATGCAAATGATCTTCAGTGACCCTTAATTATCTTTAATTACTTATCTAACTTGTTATAAATTACTGTGGCTTATGTGGCTTCTCAATAATTATATAAGAGAAAATCATCACGTTTCAGATTTTTACTTCAAGTAGCATATGTGAACACCATGAGATTTAATTAACGATCGACACTAGTATTACGTAAAAAGGGGATGTAACAGATGAGACTTCTGCAGTTCCGAGTGAAGCGGTATGCGCTGTTATGCGGCATCAAGTGCGTTCATTACCTTGACGGTGTTCAGGCAGCGTCAGGGGATGCAGCTCCACACAGCTCACCATCTTGGAAGCAACTCTCTCCTAACTTCTCCTTACTACAATTTACCGAAGTTGGTTTAAACAAAAGGTATCTGGCTGTGTTTTCAACTGACCAATCAGGGTCTCAATGTTAACCTTAAGCTCCGCCTGCAATAATTCTGTCTATCCAATGAGAAACGTTATACTTTTTGTGGTGGGGCAATGCTTTTAATGTTTGCAACGTAACAGAGACGCGAAAAAGTCTCACGCTAAAACTTGCAGCTGGTGTGGCCCTTTTAGTGTTATCGTAAGATCTATACTGTTCTTATGGAGGACTCTATCTTTTAACATGGGCTGGGGGGTGGTCCTGGCGGTCAGCCGTCAATGTGGGTGTCCGTCCCTTATCGTAGGGCCTTCTAGCTTAACACGTTCTGCTCTTGGCTTCTGTTCTTGTTTCTTCTCTCTGAACTGCGCCTGTTTCACGGTGGGAAGGTGTGACACGCATTTAGATGTTCTTGTGTTACTCTGTGGTATTGCATTTGCTCACTTGTTGATCGTATTTCTTTGGTTAATTTTAATGTCAGGATTTATTCGGAGCTGTGTGACATACTGCTGGATTTGCTTATAATGTCAGGGTTTTCATGCAAGGTGTTGGATTTGCCTGACACCTTACATATCACCACCCTTCGAACTTAATTTTTGCACTTAACTTAGGCAATGATTAAATCGTTGTCTAAGTCAGTCAAAAATTATTCCTTTATCTAAATTTTGTTGCCTACTGTTCAGCCACGTTATACTGGTTCTATGCTAGTTTGTATTAATAATTAATCTTTTTATATTTTTCCACACTATTCTCAAAAATATATTTATATTGACAAGAGAAGAATATTATTATGTTATTATCATTATTAATTTTTAATTATCTTCTTTCTTTATTTAAGTGTGAAATTTGTTTTTTAAGAAGTCTATTATCGAGAGTGAGGAGTCTTTCACATCGATTTTCTTAGAAATATTTTTTTATGAATGTATTAATTAAGTAAAATCTATTCCTAACACATTTTCTAAATATCATGTTCAAGTAAAATGTTTTTGTTTCTAGACACTCACTTCAACATTGTTACACTAACAAATAAGAATTATTTCCAAGAATTGCTTTGACAAAGAAATACCCATACACAAGTACTGAGATATTATCCTAACAAATGGTACAAATGTTAAAAAAAAGCGAAAACATCCAACAAGATAATTTTTTATTCTTTGTTTTTATAAGGAGAAAATAAGTAAAATATAGTTATTCTTTTATTTTTATGAGGAGAAAATAAGTGGCATATAGTTTTAGTGTTTATTATGCCTTACTTTTGTTCTTTATACACTGTCCATTTCAGAACTAATGACTTATTTTTATCGATAGTCTATTTTTTACTTAAGCCCATACTCAACGACTGTTATTTTGTAGTTTATTAGCTGTCTAGTGTGCTTTACTTATTTAGTTTTTCACACGCGTCTTCTGCACAATTCCTACATCACCATTTTCATGATCCTCTGAATGTTAAGCATGAGGTTGACGAATGGTTTTGCACGAAGTTGATGGACTTGAGCGAGGCGGATGTGGGCAAGTATTTGATGTACAGCTTCGTTCATCGTTCCTTGTTGGCTTTGCAACGGTGTATTGCTGTTGTGGAGGTCCCATAATGGAATGGAGCTGTGAGTGCAGAATCTCGTGGTTTACTGGCTGTGTATTCATGAAAGTCATCGTTATACGTCACTGAAAGCGGTTGCTTTTCGTTGTAATACTTCGCAGATGACTAGTTTCCAATAGGATAGGGATTTGGGAAGGTATGTCGTCTGTTCTTCACCCATCTTCCTTCTTGGTCTCAATCTTGCGAATCTTCAACTTCTGTTCTTCCTGCTTTTTCTCTGCTTCTTACTTGATTCTTGGTTCTTCTCTGGGCAGGATATGGGAATATTTATTGATAACTAGTCGCTTTGAAGTTCTCCTCTTAGTAACAGTTTGATAAATTGTTTGGACGTGTCAGTTCTACTTTGTGGAAGTTTTCTTCAGTTTCGTGCATCAGTGTGCTGTTCAGTAGCAGTAGTGTGACTTTTACACATAGTTTTTGCCAGTGGTGGCTTGCCCAAGCGGTCTTCTCATCGGCCCGTTTTTCTGCTCGCTCCACTGAGTCGGGGTGTCCCAAGACCCTCTTGGCCTTCCATGTTCTGTCACAGCAGGGTTCCGCTAAGCGGGCAGATTTACTGCCCACATCGGATACAATGGCCCTCTGTTGGTCTCACTGTCCTTTTCCTTCTCTCGATGCTTCTGCCTTGTAGGAATCGTGTCTTGACAATTATGTCCTTTTCTTTCTTGATACTTCTCGCGTTGCAACTTGTGGGTCGTTGCATCTGGTTGTTGCTGGAGTTTTTACAATGGTTCTTACAAAATTTTTTACTGATATTCATCTAACATATGTCTAGTATCTACATTGTTTTATGCCTTTTTAAAAAGCTTTACAAATTTCGGTGCCTTTTCCATGTTACAATTCAAAGATATTTTGAGTCTTAACTTCTACAAGAATCCTCAAATTGGTTCTTTATTTTTGTCTAGTGTCGCGGTGTATAGCATTTTAGTATTTCATGCTGTTAGACTATCTCCGCTTTATCCCTTCACCTTAATCTGTGCTACTATTGGTGTTATTTTTGTTTTTGTTTTTATTGAAACTACTTTCTTTTCCCCACCTTCCTCTGTCTTCATTCTTCTTTCTCCTGACGATCTTATCTGCAACATAAACTTGAAATATTGTGCTAATTATTTACTTGAACTTCTTGAAATTTTTTGTGAATTTCTTTATGGACTTCTAACATGAGTAGAGGCGATTCCCCTTTTTGTGCATACCATTCTAATTCTTCATCCTCTTTATATCGCAACATTCTTAATTGTTTGTTTATAACTGGTATTTCTTCTAATTTTAGCTTTTGCTCGAAGAGAAGTGTGACATTACCGAATGTTACGCTACCTTTCCCCATATCTATTATTGCTCGTCTCTCATTTAAAAAATCTGCACCTATAATCAAATCTACAGTTAGTTTAGGTATAATCACAAAGTTGGCTTCGACCTTTTGACCTTGGCACGAAAGAGTTAACCTTGTTTGTCTCGTAACTACCGCAGCATTGTTTCTAATAGGACCTCTTACTTTAATCTTACGTATTTTCAGAACTGGCAATTCCTCATTGGCATTACACTGAATGAGTAAGCTTTCTGAGATCGCGGTCAGTTCCGCTATCAATTACAGTATTGACTGGGATATGCTTTACCATGGCCTTCACAATTGGTTGAATTTGAAAGGGTTGGTTCTGTTCTTCTTCTTCTTGCATCAACAAAACCTCCACTGAATCATACATGAGTCTTTTCAGGACATTCCCCTGTGAATTCGAACTTTCTGTAGGATAAGCTTCGACTACTACTTCTCTCTCTTTTATTTCCTATTCTCTATGTCTTTCTTCATTTACGCTTTCTACAACATCCTCTACTTTTCCTCATCTTCGTCTATCTTCTCCTTCTTCGTCGCTACTTGGCTCAAATGGTTCAAATGGCTCTGAGCACTATGGGACTCAACTGCTGTGGTCATTAGTCCCCTAGAACTTAGAACTACTTAAACCTAACTAACCTAAGGACATCACAAACATCCATGCCCGAGGCAGGATTCGAACCTGCGACCGTAGCAGTCGCACGGTTCCGGACTGCGCGCCTAGAACCGCGAGACCACCGCGGCCGGCGTCGCTACTTCAACATAATCGCATCTAAATGCTCTAATTATCGCTTCATAACTTCCTTCATTATATACGTTGGGTTGTGTGCCCACTAGTAACTTATTTTCAACTTCTGTCGACTGTGCATTGTCCTCAGTGAATTCGCTTTCCCTGGTTTCCATCTCAAATAGCTCTGCAATACTCATTACTTCGTCCTTTCCTCCTACATTCGTTGTGCAAGCCTCCGGTAACTCATCTTCCTCGTCAGTATTCTCCCAATTAATTTCGTCCCAACACGATATTGTTAATTTCCTGCTTTCGTTTTCATCTGGTCCCTGCGGTTTTGTTTCTTCCCTCTTCTCTTCTCGTGATAAGGTTTTTGCTTCTCTGTTCGAGGTGCTGCAATTATTCTGGGTCTGTGTGTCATTCTCTTTGGCATAGGCGCTTAGCTGTCAATTCGAACGTTTTTCGGGGTTTGGTGGTCTTACATCCACCTCTTCTATCTGTATTCTCTTTTCTTGCTCCGCTTGTTGATATTGGTTTCTTTGTTGATAATTTGTCGGTCTATTGGTTCTCCAATACCCGTTCCGATTGTCATTGTTCCCTCTGTAATAGTTGTTGCCGTTCCTGGGTGAATTATAGTTATTGCCATATTCTCTTCTAAATCCATAACCGTTTCTTTGTTGAAAGCTGTTACCGTTTCTTGGTGCGAAGTTATCACGTGGTTCGTAATTATTGTTTCTTCGTAGTGTGTCTTGTGGAGTCCACTGCTTTTTGCTTTCGTTTTCACGTGCGCTTCGTCTTTTTCTTGCGTCATCTTCCGAAATATATAAACTCTAGTTGCCTTAGAAATCCTTTAAATGCTTCGACGTCATTGCCTCCACGACCTACTAATGATTGCTGGTATTTCAATAGTAACTTTATCACGCATAATTTAATCGACTCTCCGTCACTGTGTGGTACATCTAAGCATTGATTTTTCTTTGCCATTACTTCGAAATATTTCACGGGACTCTTCTCTCCTGAATTTTCAAAAAATGGGTTCTGTAATAATTCGTACTTCACTCTGTTCTGTGCTTCGCTGGACCAACATCGTGAGAGAAATTTCTCTCTGAAATCTTCGTACGATCTGCATGTCGCTGCAACATTCTGCATGGTTTCTGCAACTGTTCCTGACATGTGTGCACATATAAAATCTAATTTGTGTGCTAGCGTCCAGTGTTCTGGTAATCCTACTCGGAATTGATCAATAAAAGTTCATGGATGTAATGAGTTTCCTTCCCGAAAGTGTTGAAATTTTCTGACTGTGAGGAAATGATCGTTGTCGTATTTCGTGATAGTTCCATATGAAATTCGCGATTCTTCGCTACTTTTGTTTCTGATCATTTCTCCCGTCGTTCTTTCCGGTTGTGGTAGATCCATTGGACATTGTCCACTGTAACTTTCTCCTACCCTTGCGTAGTATCGTTGGAGTGGTACGCAATAATTTTCTTCCATCGGTTGTGAACGTATAGCTGAATGCATTGCACTGTACTCTTCGCGACCTGGCTTTCCATTGTCAAGTATTGGTTCGGAATCTTGTCTGGCTTACCTTGCCGCTTCATTGCACGATCCAGACTGTCTTGAAACATACATTTGTGGTTCCGCATGTGTTTGTGGTGCCGTTTGTTCATCAAGAATTTCGAAACGTGTTTGTTGTGGTGCAGGCTGTCTGATTTCACGTATGTTACTTTCCGCCTGTGATTGGAATCGCAAATGCATGATATCTTCGTTAATTGCATGTTTTTCCGGTGCTATTACAGATACGGATGTGGTTGCAGACTCAGTGCTTGTTCGATCCTGTTCACTACACTCTTCAATAGTTTGCAACAACTCTGTTCGCAATTTCTGAAATTGTTGATTCGTTTGCGCTTCTATTTTGACTATGCGGTTATCATATCTTTTCAGCGCTGCTTTTGTGATACGTTTGTGTAACACGATGTTTTCAACAATTTCACGCGCTGTACCTGCTGTTTGTCTAGTAATTACGTTTATCTGTTTCTCTAGTTTCTTGACTTCTCCCTGGGTGTTGTTATGTAATGTTTTGATCTCGTCCTGAGTGTCATTACGCAATGTTTGTACGTCCACTTGTACCTTTTCAATGTCTGTTCTCAATTGATTGTGACCTGTTATTAAGTTTCCTATCACTTCTCGAGATTCTTTTGCCTCGTCTTCAATATGACTTAGGTGTAACTGAATTTTTTTGTTTTTTTTTCTTTAATCTCACGCATTTGTCTGGTGGTTTCTGCATTTTGAATTTGAATTTGGTTCGCTATTTCTTTATTTTGCCTTGTCATGGTTTCCGCAATTTGTTGTAATAATTCTGCCAGATTGGTGGGTCCTATTGCGTTTTCTTACGACGTCCTACGCTCCGTGTTTTCGCCCAAGTGTTGGTTTGCAACCGATTGCATTGAACTGTGTGGTGACACGTTTCTGCTCGAATTCCTTGTACTCTGTGGTGAGGGAGCTCTGATTACTTGTACTATGGGTTCTACGTATTCAAGATGCAAGTTGGAATCCTCATCGTCTGTCTCTCTACTTTCCTGCTCCTCTGTCGTATGCTGACCTACGTTTTCTATGCCTTGGCGTACATTATCCTCCTTATGGTGCGTTATCTGTCCTATTTCTCGCGGTACTGCATCGTTTGTTGTCCTCTGTTCTATTCTCTGTCCGTCTTCATGCTGAGTCTCTACCTCAATTCGGTCAATGTCTCGATCTGCCATTGCTAATCTTTCCGAATCGCTTATTTTCTGTTTTAAAAGCTATTCACGCGCCCTACTTCGCGTCAACATGCTCTCATTCGATCTCACGCGTTTCATAAACTTTTTGTTCACACGACTTGACACTTATTATACCCTAGACTGGCAATCCATTCACTTACTTGTTGGGTCAGAACCAACTTGTCAACGATGTATCCGCCACCTGTGCGCTTGTATTGGACAGAAAACTTAATTCTAACGATATTAAAATTCACAACTTCATTATGCTATTGTCTCTGATAGAATGTCTCACTTTCTATTGAATAATTTCTTACTATCTATCGCTGCAGCTACTGTTTTCGACTATGCATAACTTTAAGAAAAAAAATTTTGTTACGAAAATTTTTCAACAGGATATTTTTCTGACCTAGTTAGGCATGTGGTCGACCTTCAATCATGGTATTTTACCATCCTGGCAGGGTCGCCATTCTCTAACATTTGCCTGACACCTTACAGAGCTGCATGCCCTCGGGAAAAGTTATGGCTGCAGTTTCCCCTTGCTTTCAGCCATTCGCAGTACCAGAACAGCAAGGCCATTTTGATTAGTGTTACAAGGCCAGATCAGTCAATCGTCCAGACTGTTGCCCCTGCAACTACTGAAAAGGCTGCTGTCCCTCTTCAGGAACCACACGTTTGTCTGGCCTCTCAACACATACCCCTCCGTTGTAGTTGCACCTATGGTATGACTATCTGTATCATTGAGGCACGCAAGCCTCCCCACAGACGGCAAGGTCCATGGTTCATGGGGGGGGGGGGGAGGCGGTACATAGCACATGAAATTTACAACCACTGTCTGTTCATTTCTAAGAGTTCACTAAATGTCGTTCCCTCTCTAGGTTACCCCTGGTCGATGATCTACAACCAAGTTGGGAAGAGCTGCTTTTCTGTCTTCCAAGTAGCTTTCCGTTCGTTGTCACCCGGTCATTGGCAGATTGTACTCGGCCGACAATGGGCCGAGGCGAAGTCGATATCTTCATTCTCAGCGCCGCCCGTGGCGCCGGTGGAACTCACGCAAGTGGCGAGTCTCTATGGTACTGGCACCAGCTGGCATCTTTGCACCTGTGGTGCTTTTGCCCTGGCTGTGTCTTGTTCTGACTACACCGTTTTAATCTATCGACAAATTTCAAATTAGTGTACAGTCCGCGACACAGTGAAAATTCATTCTGGAAACATCCCCAAGAGAATGACTACGCTATGTCTCTTTAAAATCCTTTCTACCAGTAGTGCTAGTCTCGCAAGTTACGCAGGAGAACTGTTTTGCAGTGTGAAACATAGGAGACGTTATAATGTCGGTGCTGAAGGTGTGAGGGCGGACATGATTCGTGCTTGGGTAGCTTAGCCCGTGGGGTGTGAAACTTGGACGTTAATACCTCTTTTTGCAAAGTGGACCAATGATTCTCCTGTGGTGTGCATACACAATCTCTGAGTCTGAGATATTATTATCACGTGTTGTGGCAAGCGAACAGTTGTTGAGAGGAGTCGGAAGAGATCGCACGGAGCCTGCGGTGGAGAGAAGCCACACGACATGAGAGGTCGCAGCTGCCGTGGTCGTGCGGAAGCGCACGAAGAGGCTCGGGTGTCAGTTGAGGATTTCTGGTAATTTGCCTTTTTTGTTGCACGTAGTAGTTGCTTGCTTGCGCACTGGAGGGATTTTGTCAGATTGGTGTATGAACACATTGAAAGTAATATTCGTACGTTTGCTGTGCCCAGAGATGTGTTTATTGAGTACTGACATTGTGGAAATAATTAAGGTCTGTGTAAAGTTTGTCAGTGGCAGTGGATCCACCGGTTCCCATAAGATCACCGAAGTTAAGCGCTGTCGGGATTGGCCGGAACTTGGATGGGTGACTGTCTGGGCCGCCATGCACTGCTGCCATTTTTCGGGGTGCACTCAGCTTCGTGATGCCAATTGAGGACCTACTCGACCGAATAGTAACGGCTTCGGTCAAAGAAAACCATCATAACGACCGGGAGAGCGGTGTGCTGACCACACGCCCCTCCTATCCATATCCTCATCTAAGGATGACACGGCGGTCGGATGGTCCCGATGGGCCACTTGTGGGCTAAACACGGAGAGCTTTTTAAAGTATGTCAGTGTTCAAATAATCTGTTTTGGAAATATGGTGAATTACAGTCTTCATTGTTTTCTTTCATTTTTTACACCATTTAAGTGTTACTGACCAAACCTTCCTTGATCATTCAGTTTATACATACAAGAAAAATATGGCAGTAGTTAGTGCAATTATTATGACCATGCATTGCGCTCTTCATGAGACGCAGTATTACTTCTGAAATATTTTTAGCTTGTTGCGGATCACACAGTTGCAGCGGCAGGACGAGGTAGCTTGTCTGTTACGTACAGGAGCACTGCAGTACACTTGTTAGGAGTTGATAATATTTCAAAACTCGCAGTCAGATAATTGAGAATTGATTTCTGTAAGATCTGTAGGTTGAGTAACTAATTTCTGTTTTTTTTTTTTATCAGAATTGTGTTACCATCAGAGATGCATCGACACTTATTTCCGTATGTCTCTTTCACGAGAACAAAAGAAAAAAACAGCAAAAATAAATAAATAAAGAAAAATTACAAACCAGTTTCAAGCGCTTGCAAACTAAAGGCAAATGTCCGAGTTTCGAGTCCCGGGTCGGCATACAGTTTTTATCTTGCAGGAAGTTGCGTTTCCTCTTTAATTTAGACCATCATCATCTCTATCAGAATATCCGATGAGTTTTCCTCCTCATTGTTTCCTTACTAAACATCTTCAAGTGTTGGTTCTGCTGCTTTTATCATTGGCATGCGCTCGAAACCTAGTTACTGTTGTCCCATTTCGATTCCAGTTATAGTATCCTGTACTTCGGCACAAATATCACTATGTTCCCTACTGTAAAACAAATACTGCAGTGCTTCTGAGCCGGCCGCGGTGGTCGAGCGGTTCTAGGCACTTCAGTCCGGAACCGCGTGACTGCTACGGTCGCAGGTTCGAATCCTGCCTCGGGCATGGATGTGTGTGATGTCCTTAGGTTAGTTTGGTTTAAGTAGTTCTAAGTTCTAGGGGACTGATGACCTCAGATGTTGAGTCCCATAGTGCTCAGAGCCATTTTTAGTGCTTCTGATATTTTGTTGGTAGCAGAGTTAAATAACTTTCAACCTTCGGTGTTCACAAGAATTATGTACGGGTTGAAGACATTTAGTCCGTTCATCGTTTCTGATTGGCGCGAATAGCAAAGAAGTTTCAATCTCTCCGCAAATGCCGAAATTTTTTGCCCGTCTCACTATTCTGTGTAGATGGACTGGGTAAGGTCCATGCCTAGTAATGAAGCGCACCGTTCCCTCACTATGATCACCTATTTACGATAGTAGTCTGATAATTCGGAAAAAGTTGTACAGACACCTGCTGGTTGTGCTATCGTTACAGTCGCATGGCCACTTAACTGTTCTCCATGTACAGAGCTGGGTTTTGTCACTGACATTCACCCCTGTGAGTATCCACACTCAGTCGAGTCTGCCTCGGCTTGACCAGCAGCGCGCTGCTCTGTGTCGTAATTGAATGTCAGTGGTCCAGGTTTCCAATATTACTAGTGTACCTCTGACAGACGTTGTACCGAAGGCCCCAGTATGCCTGGTAAGTACGCACCTCTGCGCTACGCTGACGACCAATCTGTGGCCCTAGAATAGCAGCCGTTGCGCCCATAAACTGGTTGCGAAGCCAACTACGGCACTGAAGGTTGCGTTGTGGTACGCGCTTAGGGCACGCGGGTTGGACAAAAATGTGGAAACAGTACGAGAAATAAACGTATATACTACACTCCTGGAAATGGAAAAAAGAACACATTGACACCGGTGTGTCAGACCCACCATACTTGCTCCGGACACTGCGAGAGGGCTGTACAAGCAATGATCACACGCACGGCTCAGCGGACACACCAGGAACCGCGGTGTTGGCCGTCGAATGGCGCTAGCTGCGCAGCATTTGTGCACCGCCGCCGTCAGTGTCAGTCAGTTTGCCGTGGCATACGGAGCTCCATCGCAGTCTTTAACACTGGTAGCATGCCGCGACACCGTGGATGTGAACCGTATGTGCAGTTGACGGACTTTGAGCGAGGGCGTATAGTGGGCATGCGGGAGGCCGGGTGGACGTACCGCCGAATCGCTCAACACGTGGGGCGTGAGGTCTCCACAGTACATCGATGTTGTCGCCAGTGGTCGGCGGAAGGTGCACGTGCCCGTCGACCTGGGACCGGACCGCAGCGACGCACGGATGCACGCCAAGACTGTAGGATCCTACGCAGTGCCGTAGGGGACCGCACCGCCACTTCCCAGCAAATTAGGGACACTGTTGCTCCTGGGGTATCGGCGAGGACCATTCGCAACCGTCTCCATGAAGCTGGGCTACGGTCCCGCACACCGTTAGGCCGTCTTCCGCTCACGCCCCAACATCGTGCAGCCCGCCTCCAGTGGTGTCGCGACAGGCGTGAATGGAGGGACGAATGGAGACGTGTCGTCTTCAGTAATGAGAGTCGCTTCTGCCTTGGTGCCAATGGTGGTCGTATGCGAGTTTGGCGCCGTGCAGGTGAGCGCCACAATCAGGACTGCATACGACCGAGGCACACAGGGCCAACACCCGGCATCATGGTGTGGGGAGCGATCTCCTACACTGGCCGTACACCACTGGTGATCGTCGAGGGGACACTGAATAGTGCACGGTACATCCAAACCGTCATCGAACCCATCGTTCTACCATTCCTAGACCGGCAAGGGAACTTGCTGTTCCAACAGGACAATGCACGTCCGCATGTATCCCGTGCCACCCAACGTGCTCTAGAAGGTGTAAGTCAACTACCCTGGCCAGCAAGATCTCCGGATCTGTCCCCCATTGAGCATGTTTGGGACTGGATGAAGCGTCGTCTCACTCGGTCTGCACGTCCAGCACGAACGCTGGTCCAACTGAGGCGCCAGGTGGAAATGGCATGCCAAGCCGTTCCACAGGACTACATCCAGCATCTCTACGATCGTCTCCATGGGAGAATAGCAGCCTGCATTGCTGCGAAAGGTGGATATACACTGTACTAGTGCCGACATTGTGCAAGCTCTGTTGCCTGTGTCTATGTGCCTGTGGTTCTGTCAGTGTGATCATGTGATGTATCTGACCCCAGGAATGTGTCAATAAAGTTTCCCCTTCCTGGGACAATGAATTCACGGTGTTCTTATTTCAATTTCCAGGAGTGTAGTTCAACTTGCAGGTTACACTGTTGTACACTCCTGGAAATTGAAATAACAACACCGTGAATTCATTGTCCCAGGAAGGGGAAACTTTATTGACACATTCCTGGGGTCAGATACATCACATGATCACACTGACAGAACCACAGGCACATAGACACAGGCAACAGAGCATGCACAATGTCGGCACTAGTACAGTCTATATCCACCTTTCGCAGCAATGCAGGCTGCTATTCTCCCATGGAGACGATCGTAGAGATGCTGGATGTAGTCCTGTGGAACGGCTTGCCATGCCATTTCCACCTGGCGCCTCAGTTGGACCAGCGTTCGTGCTGGACGTGCAGACCGAGTGAGACGACGCTTCATCCAGTCCCAAACATGCTCAATGGGGGACAGATCCGGAGATCTTGCTGGCCAGGGTAGTTGACTTACACCTTCTAGAGCACGTTGGGTGGCACGGGATACATGCGGACGTGCATTGTCCTGTTGGAACAGCAAGTTCCCTTGCCGGTCTAGGAATGGTAGAACGATGGGTTCGATGACGGTTTGGATGTACCGTGCACTATTCAGTGTCCCCTCGACGATCACCAGTGGTGTACGGCCAGTGTAGGAGATCGCTCCCCACACCATGATGTCGGGTGTTGGCCCTGTGTGCCTAGGTCGTATGCAGTCCTGATTGTGGCGCTCACCTGCACGGGGCCAAACACGCATACGACCATCATTGGCACCAAGGCAGAAGCGACTCTCATCGCTGAAGACGACACGTCTCCATTCGTCCCTCCATTCACGCCTGTCGCGACACCACTGGAGGCGGGCTGCACGATGTTGAGGCGTGAGCGGAAGACGGCCTAACGGTGTGCGGGACCGTAGCCCAGCTTCATGGAGACGGTTGCGAATGGTCCTCGCCGATACCCCAGGAGCAACAGTGTCCCTAATTTGCTGGGAAGTGGCGGTGCGGTCCCCTACGGCACTGCGTAGGATCCTACGGTCTTGGCGGGCATCCGTGCGTCGCTGCGGTCCGGTCCCAGGTCGACGGGCACGTGCGCCTTCCGCCGACCACTGGCGACAACATCGATGTACTGTGGAGACCTCACGCCCCACGTCTTGAGCAATTCGGCGGTACGTCCACCCGGCCTCCCGCATGCCCACTATACGCCCTCGCTCAAAGTCCGTCAACTGCACATACGGTTCACGTCCACGCTGTCGCGGCATGCTACCAGTGTTAAAGACTGCGATGGAGCTCCGTATGCCACGGCAAACTGGCTGACACTGACGGCGGCGGTGCACAAATGCTGCGCAGCTAGCGCCATTCGACGGCCAACACCGCGGTTCCTGGTGTGTCCGCTGTGCCGTGCGTGTGATCATTGCTTGTACAGCCCTCTCGCAGTGTCCGGAGCAAGTATGGTGGGTCTGACACACCGGTGTCAATGTGTTCTTTTTTCCATTTCCAGGAGTGTATTTGACCACGAACGGCGTCTGTGCAGTACCCGCAATAAGTTGCAAGAGTCAGTCGCACTCGAAACAGTATTCAGTGCAGTTGTGAGAGCGGACCTAAGTGAATTGGAACGTGGGCAGATTGTTAGTGCTGGTATGGTGGCTGCTTCCCTAACGAAGGTGGCCGAAGTGATTGGCGTTTCAAGAGCCACAATATCGAAGATTTATACCGCATAAGGGAAAGCGTAAAAGCATCATCCAATAACTCACAACGCAGACGAAAATGCGTGTTGAATGATCGTGCCGGACGTTTATTGAAGAGGATTGTGACGGAAGATAAAGAGGGTGACAGCTGCAAGAGTCACTGCAGAGCTGAGTGTGCCATTCGCAAACGCTGTCAGCACCAAAACAACGGTGAGGGACTTTATAAACTGGGGATTTCAGGGCGACATGGAATTCCGAAAGCACTCGTCAGTTATGCAAACTCCTGTAACAGGAAAACGTGGTGCCGAAGCCATTGAATCGGGACTGTGGAGCAATCGAAGAAAGTAATTTCGTTCAAATGTGTGTGAATTCCTAAGGGACCAAACTGCTCAGGTTATCGGTCCCTAGACTTAAACACTACTTAAACTAACTTATGCTAAGAACAACAAACAGACGCCCATGCCCGAGGCAGGACTCGAACCTCCGGCGGGAGGGACCGCGCAGTCCGTGACATGGCACCTCAAACCGCGCGGCCACTCGGCGCTGCAGTAATTTGGTCCGATGAGTCTTGTTCCATACTATGTCCAACTATTGACCGTGTTTACATCCCAAAAGTGGTGATGATGTGGGCAACCATATAGTAGAATTCGATGGGCCCATAGTTACTCTTCAAGATCGCATCACTTCCAAGGATTATCTACATCTACATGATTTCTCTGCAATTATGTGACCATTTTGGATGATTAGGTCCATCCCATGGTACAATGTTTGTTCTCCAATGGTGATGCTGCGTTACAACACCTAGGGCCCCTGCTGACACTCCTGGCACCGTCGAGTACTGGTTTTGTGAAACTGTTGCATCTCCCCTGGTCACCATAGTCACGATATCTCAGTATTATTGAGCCACTGGGTCTAATTTCGAGAGAAGGTGCTTGATCGCTAGGCACTTCCTTCATAGTTACTTGAACTTGTCACTATTTTGCAGGAAGAATGATAAAATGGAAGTGGTACATTTCCTGTACTTACCTATTCCGAGACGACAAAGTTGTTTTTAATGCCAACGGTTTTCCTTCACAATGTTGGGCTTGGTAGTGTGCTGTGTTTGTGGTGTTTTCATATTTTTGTCCACACCCTTCAGCTTGAAATTCATGCTACCGGCTCACATGGAGCTGGTGCGTAATTTTCACTGCTTTTTCTGTGGATACGAATAATATTAATCATTTCATCTAACTGGGCTCCATGATGTATGACTTGGAAGTGATATTAATTTGGATCATGAGATTGGAGTAGGATACAGGCAGATTTGTGTGCTGCTATGGCTAGCTCTTATTCGAATATTCTTTATCCAAGACTCCGCTTATACGCCCAGCAGGACAAGAGTACTTAAGTGCATGTCATTAACCAGGCGGTGCTTGAACATGGCGGACAGTTGGCATGAGACCCTGACGAAAACTTGTTTTATTAGCCGACTCTGTGTGTCCACTGGCAGGAACCTGCGGTACATTTTCGTGATTAATTTGACCTCTTTTTTTTGTTTTTCTCTTTTTTCTTTCTTTTTTACTCCCTCTGGAGCGGTTACACAGCTTTACGTATATTTCCCATGAAAGTGCGGCGGCGCGGTTCTTTCCGTCTCTTTACGACGTACCTGCACCTACCTGTGACCATTGTCTCAGCAGATCATCAGTAGGAAAGCGGAGTGTACTTCGACGTGAACCAGGCTGCAATATAAGTCACTAATCTACGTTTAGGGAGAAAGTTTTCACACAAATGAAGTTTGGAAATTTTGTCCTCGATTAATATATTCTGAAACTTAGGTGAACAAGTATCACTGCCAAGCCCGTGCTAGTCTTAACACAGTCACTCATAATCCCTTTCACTCACGTTAGCAAGTTTATGGTGTTGCATTTGCCGAAAACGTAATAGCTACAAAAATACTGATTGTTTTTGATTGATAATGCTCGCCAAATATTAAGTCTGTCGGTACCAAATGCAGTCACAGTTTTTAGCCACCGACCTGCTCAATACGCCACGCGGAATATATGTCTCTTCTCGTCACAAAATTCACTTAAAAATTCCGAAATTTCTACACGCCCATCGGAATAATTATGCCGTCATTTCACCACACTTTTGATGCATGAAACACTGCTAGAATCGGCAACTTATCGTTTCCATCGGAACTACTACTACACACGTCCGAACTGTTTCATGGTTAGGCTCCCACTCCTCTTTAGAATACTCTAAGTCTTCTGTACCAGCAGAGAAAGGCACGCGCAGAATATTGCTTTACCATTGGTCAGTTTACCCAACAGCCAATAGCAAATAACATTCCCCCTCGTCAATCCACGCTTTTCAAAAAAATGGTTCAAATGGCTCTGAGCACTATGGGACTCAACTGCTGAGGTCATTAGTCCCCTAGAACTTAGAACTAGTTAAACCTAACTAACCTAAGGACATCACAAACATCCATGCCCGAGGCAGGATTCCAACCTGCGACCGTAGCGGTCTTGCGGTTCCAGACTGCAGCGCCTTTAACCGCACGGTCACTTCGGCCGGCCGCGCTTTTCACCAATAACCAATTGCAAAATAGTAAACCTAACGACTTTTTACCGATCTAATTATCTAATATGCTGAAGTTTTGTTTATCTATAAAGTTATTTATTGTTGTTATTTATATATGAATTAACTTTCCCTTTACCATAAACTTACTTTACAAAACTATTCTACAAAAATCCCCTTTGTCCTTATCCATACTTCTTCGAAATGTTCCCACACTAAAGCATACTACATAACTCGTTCAACAATTAACTTCATATTAACATTAAACCACACTCAGGCATCATTCATACTGCTAAAACACATATATAACAATTTACATACACAAAAAGACATAATAACACTTTATGAAAATACTAGAACACTTTATGAAAAACATTCTATTACTTTAGTGCACTCTAGTGGGCACAATCGAAACTATAATCACAGTCCCCCTATCCAATACTGTCCTCTATCGGCTGATACATAAACTACGTGCGCGTCCAGTCTCGTGTCACCATCTGTCACTAGTCAGCTCTGAGACACATCTCCCACTTAACCGCCTCCAAGGCAGGATCGTTATACGGCGCTACGCCTCAAAAGTAATGTTGGGTCGTTCACTATAACGTTTCGTTAGGTAATAGCTTCACATCGACTATTCGTTTCATTGTACGGTTTCAGTAGCACTATCAACAAAATTTCGCAGTTGTTTGTACATAACAGTGAGTGGTCGTTGTTAATACTGTGATGAGTCCGTGCAGTCCACTTTTAGATGGTCACCAGCGAATGTGATGCCGCGCTTCCACGCTTTCGGTTTACACCGAACACACTACTACTCCGGCTTCGCGGTCAGCTTGCACGTCTATAGGGCTTGGTAATGAGCTTACGCTACATATCGTTCTGATCTGCTGCTGGCATAAAATTACAATTGCTCTTCAAATGTCTGTAGCCAATGATGCAGTTGTGGAAAAATATTTATTGCTCTCCAGGTAATATTTCCAGTTCAGTAGATATACGATACGATCAAAACACGCGAAACTTTTTCCCGTTATTAATTTCTCGTTTCCCCTAACTTTTAACCTTTCCTGATTCTAACTATAGTGTTACACTAAAGGGGCGGAACATAATGAATCCGAATTTTGGTATGCAATACCTCGGAAATTCATCGTGTCATGTTGCATGAATCTGTAATTATATCATGTACACAGTTGGCCTCTAAGATTATATCAACGGGGAGGATAGAAAATAAACAAATTTAACTGCTTTCGTGTTTACAGTTTAGTACCAAGACTACATGATTAAACACTTTTAAAGTACATCATGTTCGCCATTGACTGTATAAATTATCTATTTCACTATTGCAATTTCGACATTTTGCTCATTATCAAATGATACTGCAGAAGCTAGAAAAAAAAAAAAGAGACAGAGTCGCACAATATGGCGTTTAGACAGTATTATATTTTTAAAAAAAGTAGTGAGAATAACACTTTGCTTCAGCAGATGACTTTAAAATTCTACGACTTTTATATATGTTGTCGTGAAGCTAAGCTTTTTTACTATAGGAATACAGTAACGTCAAACGAGTGCGGAGCTCTGTACATCGTGTAATGATGTAAAGTACGTGGACTGTTATCAATGTTAATATCCCAACACAATCCGCTGTAAATCAATCTTCTAACACACTGTTTGCAAGGGAACTGAGACCGCTGGAGCAAAAATACATTCGAATCTCATACGAGGTGCGACAATAAAGTAATGAGACTGATGTGAAAAAGAAAGTTGCTTACCGTTTTCGTCAAGTTTAGTGTTGTCTCCTTCAGAGTAGTTCCCTTCTGATTGCACACACTTTCTCCAGGGCTTCTGCCATTGATGGTAACATTTCTGGAACGCACCTTCTGTAATATCCTCCAAGACCCTCGTCACAGCTTTTTGAACATCTTGTGTTGTTTGAAAATGGTGTCCCTTGACCGCCGTTTTGACTGTTGGAAATAGAAAAAGTCGCACGGAAAGATATCTTGTGAGTAAGGTGGCTGTGGTAGTACTGAAATTTGTTTTGAGGTTAAAAATTGCTGTACTGACAGCAGTATGGGATAGTGCATAAGCGTGATGCAGAATCGAATTATCAGCAATGTTGGCACGGACATGAAGAACTGTTTTACGAAGTCTTTCTAAAATTTCTTTGTAGTAATATTGGTTAACTGTTTGTCCAGGAAGCACCGACTCTTTATGAACAATTCCCTTGGAATCAAAGAAGCATACAAGCATGCATTTCACTTTTGACTCTGACATGCCAGCTTTTTTTTTGGTCTGGGTGATCCCTTTGAGCACCATTGCGAACCTTCGCGTTTTGTCTCTGGATCGTACTGAAAAAACCAACTTTCATCACCAGTGATAACATTGATCAACAATTCTGGGTTGATTTCCGTTTGCTCTAACAGATCGCCTGCCACATTTATCTGTGTTTCTCGGTGTTGTGTTGTGAGATTTTTGGGGACCATTTTTGCACAAATCTTACTCATACCAAGATTTTCATTTATTATTAGACGAACCGATTGATGTTCAGTTCTTCTGCAATCATTTTCACGAATAATCTTCGATCAGATCGTACGAGCTCACGCACCCTGGCCAAGTTGACATCCATCCGTGAGGTTCATGGTCGTCCACTGTGGTCTTCATCTTCAACATTCGTTCTGCCTTCACTAAACGTTTTATGCCAATGAAAAAGTTGAGCTCTTGACATAACCTCCTTTCCAAAAGCCTTCTGAAGCTTACCGTAAATTTTCGTCACGTTTTCACCCAATTTAACGCAAAAAGAAATGGCACACCGTTGCGCAATATTATGCTGTTCCATTTCCGTGATGAGAGACAAAAACATGTGTTAACTCATTACAGCACAACCCACGACTCAGCAGTTGCATCGATGTGCCACTTTGACTAGAAGCAGATTTTAAGTGACAATACATTGCTTCAGTGTTTTTCTCAGAAGAATTTCACCATTCTGCGCCCAGTTTTTAAAATGAGTGTATTTCTGTTTTTTAGCTGTCAAAGATATTGTGCCTACGCAAGCCTGCTGGGTTGCCACATCTTGCAAAGAAAATCAGTCTCATTACTTTATTGTCGCACCTCGTATTTTATGCGCATTTATCACAGATAGTACATTCCAGCGATAACAGTTATAAGTTTCATTACACTATTTTACATCCGTTGCCAGCATACAACTGTGTGATGATATAGTCTTAAGATATAACGGGACAGGATAAAAAATTTATTTTGTGACGGGGTGGCGTGAAGGTACAAATATTATCTGTGCTTACGATATTGCAGTGGCTAGAGTGCTCATGCAGAAGATGGCAACAGTAATCTTACATAACACTTTCTTTACCTATAAACAGCCTTGTTACCACTACCCTACCCACACACCAAACCCCACCTCATCCTTTGTCCTTTCTACAGTATGTACCCCCACTAACCACCTCAATCCCAGTCTTTTTCTCCACAGTTTTCCTACTTAATTGACCCCTATCTATTCTACCCACACCCCTTCAGATTTTAAGTGACAATACATTGCTTCAGTGTTTTTCTCAGAAGAATTTCACCATTCTGCGCCCCGTTTTTAAAATGAGTGTATTTCTGTTTTTTAGCTGTCCGTCTTTCATTTTTAATTTAAAATAGAAAAATAGCCTTAATTTCTTCTCATTCTTATTATAATTTTTAATTTTCTTGTCTGGAGAGCGGAATATTGAACCACTGACAGACCAACCTCTCGCCAATATGTTGCGAAATAACAATAGAGGAAAATATCAATAAAGGAAAAAATATACATTGCAACTGATGAAACAACACAGAAGGCATAAAGGGCGTAACTGCAATAGGGAAATTATCTACTTCGCTATTGTAGTCACTACAGTCAATGGCAAACATGACGTCCTTTAAAAAAATTCTACGTGACTACGAGCCACGTCCATAAGTATTTAATGATTAAATACGTCGATGATTTGGATACGAAATTCAGTACACACAGGTTGCTACCTCTGGGAGCAACACTGTCTCTAACGCGGTTGAGCATCGTGTTTAATTCAGCATGGGTAACAGATTGGGTATGTCACTCCATACTGATTCAACTTAATGTCAGCGTTCAAAATCGTAGTGTTTGCAATCTGTGGCGCGCCAGTCTCTCAGCAAGTCATGGTCAAATGTCAGCGGGTGACCTGAAGACCTTGCTAACCTGGACAACCGTTGGCCACCCTCTGTAGAGAGATACATTAAGGCAGAATGGGCTTCATGCGGCCTTATATTATCTTGGTAAGGGATAAGATTACGAAGACACGACAAATAGGGGACAGCCACCGGCCTAAACACGTCAGAAATGTAGCGGCTAGTGTCCACATTACACGCTATGCCACCCAGAAGTTATTGTGTTTGGTACCTAAAGTCACCGCACACTACCAAATGGTTCAAATGGTTCTGAGCACTATGGGACTTAATATCTGAGGTCATCAGTCCCTTAGAACTTGAACCTAACTAACCTAAGGACATCACACACATCCATGCCCGAGGCAGGATTCGAACCTGCGACCGTAGCAGTCACGCGGTTCCGGACTGAAGCGCCTAGAACCCCTTGGCCACCGCGGCTTGAACGCATACTATCACGGAAGGTGCTGGCTTCGATGATGAGTGCAATAAGGACATGTTCGTTTTCCTAAGACTTCAGAAACGGATCCATCCATCGTTATGCGATCGCAGAACCGAGACTCGTGTGAAAAAATATAGCGTGATGCCACTCTTGTGTCCACTGCTGTCGTTGGTTGCACCATTGTCGATGCGCCTGTTTCTTCTGCCGCGTCAGTAGATGCTGTGACAATGATCGCTGTGCTCTCAGACCATGGTGCTCCAGATGTCGTCACACTATCTGTGTGGATAACTGTCTTGCTGCAAAAACACCATTTCCTTACAGAAAATACGTCACGCGGCTATACTGCGTTCCACATGGTTAAAATGGTTCAAATGGCTCTCAGCACTATATGACTTAACATCTGAGGTCATCAGTCTCCTAGACTTAGAACTACTTAAACCTAACTAACCTAAGGACATGACACACATCCATGCCCGAGGCAGGATTCGAACCTGCGACCGTAGCAGCTGCACGGTTTAGGACTGACGCGCCTAGAACCAGTCGGCCACAACGGCCGGCCTACATGTTTAAAATTAACAAGGAAAGAACGACTCACTACGAAAGAAGTATCCGAATGGGACGGAAATTCGTGGATGTGATTATGTGATGTACAAGTGCAGATAAACAAATGATTACTATTTCAGAAAACATGGATGATTCATTCAAGAGAAAGAGCTTCACAAATAAAGCAAGTGAGTTTCGTGTTGGTCCACCTCTGGCCTTTATGCAAGCAGTTGTGCGGGTTGGCATTGATTGACACAGTTGTTGGATGTAAACCTGAGGGATACCATGTCAGAATCTGTCCAGTTGTCGCGTTACATTGTCGAACTCCGGTGCTGGTTGGAGAGCCCCGCTCATAACGCTTTAAACGTTCTCAGTTTCGTAGAGGTCCGGCGACCTTGCTGGCCGAGGTAGGTTTTTGTACGTCCATCCTTGTGACTGAAGGTCTGGGAGACTTCGGCCATTCACTTACGTAAGGATATGAAACACCTGCAGCCGTCCTTATGATGTCATTTATTGTATGGCTACCGGTGCACCATCTTGAGGTCTGTATACATAAACGGTAATGATGACCTCATCAAATTATCAACCACGCGATACAATGACAGGTTAAAAACAGAATGAGGATCAAGGACAAGACTCTGCAAGTGAATTTACAGTAATCATTTGATAAAACCAGCAACTACGTCCATTGTCACACACCTAAAGTATGCCATAACGTATTTCAACTCTATACATTTTACAAATATACTATTTATTAACAACGTCATTAATTAAATATTGCATCATTTTTATTGGCCTTCTGGACGATACATAATCTGTACAATCCTGAAACGTCTTACTGAACGACAATCTGTAGATTGGTGTTGGGCAATGATTCAGTTGCTCACCTTGCCATGTGATGCCCAGCTTTTGCTGCGCTTCCCTGTTTCGTAAGTGGTAGGCCCTCACTTGAGTTTTACTGGGATTGTGCTTCAGGTGGTTGGCATCATATTACTTGGAGAGTTCATCCATAGCTGGAGACAGTTTTCCCTCTACTTCTTTAAAAATTGGCCCCTGAACAGCTACTGCTGTGTCATCGACATAGATGAAGAGCCTAGTACTTGCTGGTATTGGCTGATCATCTGTGTATTGTACAGTGCTGGAGCGAGCACACTGCCTAGTAATTTAATAAATAGCTATAATGGTTTTAATTTGGACAACGCATGGAATCCCCCCCATGAACCATGGACCTTGCCGTTGGTGGGGAGGCTTGCGTGCCTCAGCGATACAGATGGCCATACCATAGGTGCAACCACAACGGAGGGGTATCTGTTGAGGCCAGACAAACATGTGGTTCCTGAAGAGGGGCAGCAGCCTTTTCAGTAGTTGCAGGGGCAACAGTCTGGATGATTGACTGATCTGGCCTTGTAACATTAACCAAAACGGGCTTACTGTGCTGGTACTGCGAACAGCTGAAAGCAAGGGGAAACTACAGCCGTAATTTTTCCAGCAGCTTTACTGTATGATTAAATGATGATGGCGTCCTCTTGGGTAAAATATTCCGGAGGTAAAATAGTCCCCCATTCGGATCTCTGGGCGGGGACTACTCAAGAGGACGTCGTTATCAGGAGAAAGAAAACTGGCATTCTACGGATCGGAGCGTGGAATGTCAGATCTCTTAATCGGGCAGGTAGGTTAGAAAATTTAAAAAGGGAAATGGATAGGTTAAAGTTAGATATAGTGGGAATTAGTGAAGTTCGGTGTTAGGAGGAACAAGACTTTTGGTCAGGTGATTACAGGGTTATAAATACAAAATCAAATAGGGGTAATGCAGGAGTAGGTTTAATAATGAATAAAAAAATAGGAGTGCGGGTTAGCTACTACAAACAGCATAGTGAACGCATTATTGTGGCCAAGATAGACACAACGCCCATGCCTACTACAGTAGTACAAGTTTATATGCCAACTAGCTCTGCAGATGATGAAGAAATTGATGAAATGTATGACGAGATAAAAGAAATTATTCAGGTAGTGAAGGGAGACGAAAATTTAATAGTCATGGGTGACTGGAATTCGTCAGTAGGAAAAGGGAGAGAAGGAAACATAGTAGGTGAATATGGATTGGGGGGGAAGAAATGAAAGAGGAAGCCGCCTTGTAGAATTTTGCACAGAGCATAACTTAATCATAACTAACACTTGGTTCAAGAATCATAAAAGAAGGCTGTATACATGGAATAATCCTGGAGATACTAGAAGGTATCAGATAGATTATATAATGGTAAGACAGAGATTTAGGAACCAGGTTTTAAATTGTAAGACATATCCAGGGGCAGATGTGGACTCTGACCACAATCGGTTGGTTATGAACTGTAGATTAAAACTGAAGAAACTGCAAAAAGGTGGGAATTTAAGGAGATGGAGCCTGGATAAACTGAAAGAACAAGAGGTTGTAGAGAGTTTCAGGGAGAGCATAAGGGAACAATTGACAGGAATGGGGGAAAGAAATACAGTAGAAGAAGAATGGGTAGCTCTGAGGGATGAAGTGGTGAAGGCAGCAGAGGATCAAGTAGGTAAAAAGACGAGGGCTAATAGAAATTCTTGGGTAACAGAGAAATATTGAATTTAATTGATGAAAGGAGAAAATATAAAAATGCAGTAAATGAAGCAGGCAAAAAGGAATACAAACGTCTCAAAAATGAGATCGACAGAAAGTGCAAAATGGCTAAGCAGGGATGGATAGAGGACAAATGTAAGGATGTAGAGGCTCGTCTCACTAGGGGTAAGATAGATACTGCCTACAGGAAAATTAAAGAGACCTTTGGAGAGAAGAGAACCACTTGTATGAATACCAAGAGCTCAGATGGCAACCCAGTTCTAAGCAAAGAAGGGAAGGCAGAAAGGTGGAAGGAGTATATAGAGGGTTTATACAAGGGCGATGTACTTGAGGACAGTATTATGGAAATGGAAGAGGATGTAGATGAAGATGAAATGGGAGATAAGATACTGCGTGAAGAGTTTGACAGAGCACTGAAAGACCTGAGTCGAAACAAGGCCCCGGGAGTAGACAACATTCCATTAGAACTACTGATGGCCTTGGGAGAGCCAGTCATGACATAACTCTACCACCTGGTGAGCAAGATGTATGAGACAGGGGAAACACCCACAGACTTCAAGAAGAATATAATAATTCCAATCCCAAAGAAAGCAGGTGTTGACAGATGTGAAAATTACCGAACTATCAGTTTAATAAGTCACAGCTGCAAAATACTAACGCGAATTCTTTACAGACGAATGGAAAAACTGGTAGAAGCGGACCTCGGGGAAGATCAGTTAGGATTCCGTAGAAATGTTGGAACACGTGAGGCAATACTAACCTTACGACTTATCTTAGAAGAAAGATTAAGAAATGGCAAACCTACGTTTCTAACATTTGTAGACTTTGAGAAAGCTTTTGACAACGTTAATTGGAACTCCCTCTTTCAAATTCTGAAGGTGGCAGGGGTAAAATACAGGGAGCGAAAGGCTATTTACAATTTGTACAGAAACCAGATGGCAGTTATAAGAGTCGAGGGGCATGAAAGGGAAGCAGTGGTTGGGAAAGGAGTGAGACAGGGTTGTAGCCTCTCCCCGATGTTATTCAATCTGTATATTGAGCAAGCAGTAAAGGAAAGAAAAGAAAAATTCGGAGTAGGTATTAAAATTCATGGAGAAGAAGCAAAAACTTTGAGGTTCGCCGATGACATTGTAATTCTGTCAGAGACAGCAAAGGACTTGGAAGAGCAGTTGAACGGAATGGACAGTGTCTTGAAAGGAGGATATAAGATGAACATCAACAAAAGCAAAACAAGGATAATGGAATGTAGTCAAATTAAATCGGGTGATGCTAAGGGGATTAGATTAGGAAATGAGACACTTAAAGTAGTAAAGGAGTTTTGCTATTTGGGGAGCAAAATAACTGATGATGGTCGAAGTACAGAGGATATAGAATGTAGACTGGCAATGGCAAGGAAATCGTTTCTGAAGAAGAGAAATTTGTTAACATCGAGTATAGATTTAAGTGTCAGGAAGTCGTTTCTGAAAGTATTTGTATGGAGTGTAGCCGTGTATGGAAGTGAAACATGAGCGATAACCAGTTGGTCAAGAAGAGATTAGAAGCTTTCGAAATGTGGTGCTACAGAGTAATGCTGAAGATAAGGTGGTAGATCACAAAACTAATGAGGAGGTATTGAATAGTATTGGGGAGAAGAGACGTTTGTGGCACAACTTGACTTGAAGAAGGGATTAGTTGGTAGGACATGTTTTGAGGCATCAAGGGATCACAAATTTAGCATTGGAGGGCAGCGTGGAGGGTAAAAATCGTAGAGGGAGACCAAGAGATCAATACACTAAGCAGATTCAGAAGGATGTAGGTTGCAGTAGGTACTGGGAGATGAAGAAGCTTGCACAGGATAGAGTAGCATGGAGAGCTGCATCAAACCAGTCTTTGAACTGAAGACCACAACAACAACAACATGGAATCCGGCTCTTGGGGCAATTAAACTGCAGAGAAGTCGTCATGGTGTCACCGCCGCCTATCATACATCGATAAGCGAATCGAATGTCTGTACGCCTTCGCCACAGGGAGCGCATGTGTGAGCGTATTTCTTTGCCGCCGACCAGCATCTGTGACCCGTATGCGCAATCCCGTCGCGGTGGAGCATATAAAGCCGCGCTTGCCATCTTGTGACTCACTCTGACGATGACCGGACGATACGCGGCCGAAATATCAATGGAGGAAATTTTATTTGCGCGGCTGCATGCCCGAAATTTAGTGGAGATCTTAAATTGTAAGATATTTCCAGGGGCGGATGTAGAATTTGATCACAATTTATTCGTTGTGAATTTTAGATGAAAACTGGATAAATTGCAAAATGTTAGGAAATTAAGGAGATGGAACTTCAATAAATTGAAGGAACCGGAGGTTGATCCGTGTTTCAGAGCGAGCACTGGGCAGCGATTGACTAGAACAGGGGAGAGATTTACAGTAGAAGACGAATGTGTAGCTTCCGGAGATGAAATAGTAAAGGCAACTGAAGCTCAAATAGATAAAAAGACAAGGCCTAATAGAAATCACTGAATCAAGCAGGAGAAATGGGAAACATACGTATAAAAAATGAGATTAACAGGAAGCGCAAAAGTGTACCACGAGGTGAGATAGATACGTCTACAAGAAAATTAAAGAGGTCTTTGGAGAAAAGAGTAGCAGCCATATGAATATCAAGAGCTCAGATGGAAAATCAATCCTAAGGAAAGAAGGCAAAACTAGAAGGTGGAAGGAGCATATAAAGGGTCTATACAAGGGAGCGAACTTGCAGGCAGTACGACATAAATGATGGAGGACACAGATGAAGAGGAGATGGGAGACATGATACTACGAGAAGAATTCGACAGAGCACTGAAACACATAAATCGAAACAAAGCCGCATGATTAGACGACATTCCGTCAGACCTACTGGCAGTCTTGGGAGAGCCAGCCATGACAAAACCCCTCTGCCTTCTGTGCAAGATATATAGGACAGGCGAAATACCCTCAGACTTTAAAAAGACTGTAGTAATTCCAATCCTAAAGAAATCACGTGCTGACGGGTGTGATTATTACCGAAATATGAGGTTAATGAATCATGGTGGCAAAATACTAATCCGAGTTCCATATAGAAGAATGGAGTAACTGGTAGAAGCCAACATTGGGGAGGATCAGTTTGGATTTGGGAGAAATGTAGGAGCACGTGAGACGTTACTGTCTCTACGACTTTTCTTAGAAGATAGGTTAAGGAAAAGCATACCTATGTTTACAGCATTTGTAGACTTAGAGAAAGCTTTTCACGATGTCGACTGGAATACTCTCTTTCGAACTCTGAAGGTGATTGGGTTCAAATACAGGAAGTGAAAGGCTATTTGCAACTTGTACAGAAATCAGATGGCAGTTGCGGGGTGCGAAGAGGAAGCAGCATTGTGAAAGGAGTGAGACAGGGTTGTAGCGTTATTCAGTCTGTATGCTGAGGAAGCAGTAAAAGAAGACAACGAAAAATTTGTGCAAGAAATTTAAATTTTGGGAAAAGAAATAAAAACTTTTAGGTTCGTCAATGGTATTTTAATTCTGTCAGAGACAGCAAAGCACTTGGAAGAGCAACTGATTGCAATGGGCACTGTCTGGAAAGGAGGATATAAGATGAACATCAGCAAAAGAAAACAAGAATAATTGAATTAACCCTTTTTAAATCAGGTGATGCGCAGGAAATTAGATTAAGAAAGGAGATACTTGAAGTAGTAGATGAGTTTCGCTGTTTGGGCAGTAAAATGACTCGTGACGGCTGAAGCAGAGAACATATAGAATGTGGACTGGCAGCGGAAAGAAAAGTGTTTATGAAGAAGAGAGATTTGTTAACATCTAATATAAATTTAAGTGTTAGAAAGTCTTTTCTGAGAGTATTTGTGTAGAGTGTGGCTATGTGAGAAAGTGGAACATGGACGATAAACAGTTTATACAAAAAGAGACCAGAAGCTTTTGAAATGTGGTGCTACAGGAGAATTCTGAAGATTGAATTGGTAGATCATATAACTAAAGAGGAAGTACTGAATATAACTGAAAAGAAAAGAAATTTTTCGCAGAAACTGACTAGAGGAGATATCGGTTACTAGGACACATTCTGAGATATCAAGGGATCACCAGTTTAGTATTTTCGTGTTATTGCATGGTGATGTAAGGAACGAGGTGTCTAGTCTCTCTGACTATTTGTTCTTTTGCTTTTACCCTATTTATATGAACCTCAACTTTTTTGCTGAACAAGAAGCAACCAGCAGTTGTATAACGAGACAAGTTGATGTGCACAGGAGTAGGAGGACAAGGGGGGTGTCAGCTCACGCTGCATTGTTGCCAAATTTATTCAAGATGGCGACGATGACGTCATCCAAGAAGGCGGCATGTAGACTTGGCAACAGTGCATGATGTCATCCAAGATGGCGGATTTGGGTGGGAAAATAGGCCAATTGTGCTACATCCATAAAAGAGTTAAGAAGCCATTCCAATAGTCTCCAAGATGAAGTGATGGTGCAATTAATACTGTGCACTGAGTTAGAATCAGCCTCATGTTACATAATATTTAATATACCAGTATGTTTTAACAGTTACTCTTCGATAATTGTCATGTGAATATTGTGATAGCTTAGAGATGTCGCTGGTGACAAGCAACCTGAAAATAAATTACGAGCAAAATGCACAGAGTGTAAGATAATGTGCAGAAATTCAATCCCATGCTGGCCTAGAATAACCCCATCTTGTTTCCTCTCTGTCACTAGCTGTCCGAAAATTATAAAGCTCAATAATCAGCCGTTTTTCGCTTTTAATAACAAGGCACGTATATTGTAATAATTATGAGTAGACTATACTTTTTCTTTTCATGTTATCAGAAGCTGGAATCAAACTTGTACCGCAATTATTCACTTATTAGTTTTCTTCGCAACTTTTGATTCATATATTTTCGTCATTGCATTTTGTAATCAGTGTCTTATCTTCTTTTGATTTGTATTATTACGTATTGGAAGTGCAGTCAGTGAAAGTATTTAAAAGTAAATTGTTTTCAATTGTCTAATATTAAGGCGAATGTAATTTACTCGTAATATTAATAGCGTCTGGTGATTTTAAAACAGCGAATTGCTTCCACTGAATGAGTTTTAGGTTGCAGTGCACTTAAGACAAAGAAAGAAACAAGTCTATAACGGCTACTGCAGAAGACAGTCAACCAAATCATTCTCCGTGCCCTTTATTTATGATGCTCAAGTTACAGTCGGACATTATTTGTAGCTACTGTTTACACACAAATCATAGTTACACTAATACAAATGAATGGATTGGCCTGTACTAGATATTTCTGCCCCCTGTCAATGAGGTGGCAACTATCGCTGCTACATCTTTGAACAGCGAGCTATCACCGCGCTAACCAGCTCAAGAAGTGCACTGGCTGGGCGAACCTGTTCTTCCTGTGGCTAGTTTGGTGGAGAACTGGCTTTATTGGCACTTAAATTAAATATTCTGAATGATTATGGCTTGAGGAATGACATAGAGACAGAGTTTTAATGTTTTCGAGTCCAGGAAGCTGTTACAACAAACATTGAAGCTTACTTCACCATACGTGTTGTGAATTCTCCATCTTAGCCATCACTGGGATAACAAGTGAATAATGTCTGCTACAGTTGCATGCTAGTTTAGTGGCAAAGTGTTTGCTTTTCAAGAGGAATTTTCAATAGTTTTCCATTCTAATCTCGCTGGAGGGATGATTCTTTCCTGTTCTGTGGAAGAGCCACTAGCAAGCAAAGTAACAGCCGGTAAATAAATCTTAATACAATTTCTCCCCCATAAAGTTTGTCGCTACTTAATTCTGTAATCTATAGATCTAAAGGTAAAACACCTGCAGTTTTGCACACTTGTTAAGCCTCTTTCTGTCAGTTGTTTTGACTTAATCATGATTTGATATATTGATTACGTTGTGTATCAACGCCTACTGCGACATAAGCGTATTTTCGTGTAGTCCATCTACGAACGCTACTGCAGTATGATTGTGGGCTGAACGTAGACACAGATTGTTTCAAAGTCAAAAGTGTATATTGTCCTCTTAATTGATGATAATTTGGGATACTCTGATTTACTAAAAAAGATTTTTTTCGTAAGTTGTAATTCATTTGTATTCGTAGAGTGCATATTAAATACCGTTCTATTGTTACTTTAACAAACTCAACAGATAAGCGTAGGAGATAAAGTAATCAGCAGAAATATAGCGTCCCTCAGTATCTAAAAAAGTCTGCCAGTTCTAGGATAGTTTTTCAAGTCCACACCTGTAGACAGTATATTGATAGCACGTCGTCACTTTGTATGTTTTGCTGTGTAAGAGGCAGTAAAGCTGTGCAGTTCAGCCTAACGACAAGGAGAGGGGTCTAGCAAATTCTGTGACCTACTGTACATAATGTCATTTGTTCTGTTACTCCCATTTATCTGTATACCTGCAGTACAGTGGAAGTGTTGATAGCATGTGCTGTACGCTTTACTTGTGTTCTGGCGTAACCACAAGCACCGGAACAAAGATGAACGCAAGAGAAGAGAAGGTGATGAAACGATATCTGCCAATGGTGCACTGATTAGGACCACACCACAACAGGAGCGGCCTCTACAAGAGGAGAATATAAGCGCCGCTACTGCCAGCGTCAGCTCTTGTTCAATAACATCTGTTCCCTTCCCGCAAATAAGAACCTCCTCCTGCACACCCTCACGACCCACCGACCGTACACACATCGCCCTACCTCCTCCACCGCTCCAATAAACCCCTCCCGATAGTGCGTGGCGGAATGGACATCGGCCACCACTGCCAGATCCCTGTTCGGCTCCAACCCCTCCTTCCCGACTCCACAGAACACCTGATCCACAGTCTCTTCTTCCCCAACCTTACCATTACCTGCACCACTATCTATTTTCACCCTAACGACCCTATTCTTTTTGACTTCCTTTCCCACATCGATCATACTTTCCCCTCCTACGTGATCGCCACCGACCTCATCATCCACAGTCGTTCCGCCGCCCAGTTATGGCGGTGGCATCGGTTCCTCTCATCCCTTCAAGGTGACCTCGTTCCCATTCCCCAGCACACCTGCCCCGAATCCAATTCCACTCCCGATGTCGTCCTCTCCTCCACTAGCCTCCCTGGCCGAACAGCCATGGACGTCCTTGACCCTATTGGCAGTGACCATCTCCCTGTCCTCCTCACCGTGTCAGATGGTCGTCACCCCCGTCACGATCTTCGCATCGACCCTCTCCCAAAATATGTCCATGATTATTCGTGTGTCGACTGGAATGCCTACCAGGATACCCTTTCTACCCAGGTCGATAGCCACCCACTCGCTTCCCACCACCCTGATGATGTTACATATGCCACCTCCTTTCTCCAACAGACCTTGTCTGAGGCCGTGGAGGCTCAAGTCCCTACTGTCGCCATCCACCCTCACCATCCCCTCTACCCCCACAGGCCATCCTCCTCCTCCATGAATCCCGCTGTCTCTACCATGCCTTCCGTCACACGCATCACCGGGACACATTATGACGCCACCAGCAACTACAACGACACGTCAGAAACTTGCTCGTGGCTAAGAAATGCCAGGACTGGCGACAGACATGCGCCTGTCTTAATGCTACTCTTCCTATCAACTCATGTAAGTATTGGACAGCCTTCCACCGCCTTACCGGATCTAACCCCCATCTCCAAATACCCCCTCCTTCATGGTGACCAATACTTCCCTGACAACCTTAGTAAGGCCAATCACTTTGCCTCCTACCCCTCCAATGTCTTTACCCTACCTGACGATCCCCAGTTCGATTACTCCCTCTGCCTGGATGTCCGTGATTGAATTAACACCTCTGTCTCTCCACTCGCTCCTGGCTTCCAGTACTTGGACAACATTACACACAATGAACTCAATGCCCCCATCACCACTCAGGAAATCATCACTACACTCCGCACGAAACGCAACACCCCTCCCGGTCACGATCGTGTTACCTACGCCACCTCTGTGAAGCTCCCGCCTCCTTCCTCTCGACCCTGGCTATATAATGTGGTCTTGTCCACTGGCTACTACCCCGACCTGTGGAAAACCTCCCATATATTGACATTCCTCAAACCCGACAAACCGCCATTTGCTGTCTCCTCCTACTATCCGATTTGCCTTACCTCGGTCTTCGGCAAGGTCCTGCAATCCATCCTTACCCGATGCATCCACCAGCATCTCTGCCAGCACCGCCTCCTTACCGCTACCCACTGTGGCTTTCGACTGTCCTTCTCTGCCGATGACCTTCTCCTTTACCTCACTCACCTCCTCTCCAAGGAGATCAACTCCCATCGATGCGCCATCTTCCTCTACCTCAACCTTGAGCGTGCTTACGACCATGTATGGCATTCCAGTCTCCTCTTCAAGCTCCAAACCTTCACCCTTCAGCTACGTCCGTCTGATCGGGTCCTTTCTTTCCCAATGTCCTTCCTATGTCACCATACGAATTCTACTCCTCCGCCAGTGTGCCTCAAGGTTCTGTCCTCTCCCCTCTTCTCTACCTTCTGCATATGGTGGACACGCCACTGCCTTCACGCCCCCGTCCACCATCTCCAGTATGCCGATGACACCACCTTCCTTGCCCTCCCACCTACCCTGCATTGCTGAAGGTCAATCCTTCCAAAACTCAGGCGATCATTGTAGGCAAAACCACCCCTTCCTTCCATCTCCTCGACTTCTATATCACCATTTGTGGCCTTCCTATCACCCTCAACTCCACTCTCAAGTACCTTGGCGTCACCCTTAATCGTTGCCTCTCCTGGACCCCCCATCTCCAGACAATCCAAGCCAAAGCACGCTCCCGACTCCATCTCCTAGAGCTCCTTTCTGGCTGCACATGGGGTCTGGATCCCTCCACCATCCTCAACACCTATAAATCCCTCATCCACCCTATCCTCTGCTACGCCCATCCCGCCTGGATCTCCGCCCATCCTACATTTTACAAATCCTAGGATGCCATGCGCTCCGCCTCGCCTATCACATCCACCTTCCCTCCCCCTTGCGGATCCTCTATGACCTCATTCCGTTCCCACACCTTCTCCTTTTCCTCAAACGGATACAGATCCTCTACACCTCCCATAAACTTGATCCCCCTTACCCGCTTGTCTCTCCCATCCTCTCACACCTCTGTCTGCTGCCGTGCCTGTATTCCCACGTCCCACCTGCTCTCCATCTCTCCAGTCTCCATACCCTCGCCCAACGTGGCTTCCGCAAACTCCCCCTCACTGATGATGCTCTCATCCCCACCATTTAGGCCGTCTGGAGTGTCCGTGTGGTTCTAGGCGCTGCAGTCTGGAACCGAGCGTCTGTAACAGTCGCAGGTTCGAATCCTGCCTCCGGCATGGACGTGTGTGATCTCCTTAGGTTAGTTAGGTTTAATTAGTTCTAGGATACTGATGACCTCAGAAGTTAAGTCGCATAGTGCTCAAAGCCATTTGAACCCTCCATTTACCCCTCCTACCCCAGCTTTGACCTTCCCCTTCCACCACCTGTGTCGTTTCCCTTGGGCAGCCTCCCTCCTTTCTCTCCCTCCACCCTTCCTCCAACCCTCCTATCCCCCAGGTTTCCTCTACCCCCTACCTTCATTCCTCCCCCTCCCGTCTCCTCTGACAGTGGCATCTACACGCTCCCCCTTCCCTCCTCCCCCACCTTTTCCCCTTTGGCAGGTCCCTGGAGTCGTACACATACAGTGAACATTCGCACGCCAGAGTTCATCGCCATCAGCTCTTTGTGTGTGCCGTCGTGTTAGTGCTTTAGTGTCTCACCACCCACGCTCCATCGTTCACATGTGTCATTTCAGTCGTCAGTGTTTTTTATTTTACGACGCCTGTGAACGGCTCCATGTTTTTTACACAGGTGTCTACTGTTTTATATTTATCATAATGTTTTGCTTTCTATGTCTTCCTTGTTTCTATTTGTATTATCTGTGGCCAAATAGCTGCGTAATGTTTGCCGGTGCCGGCCTACCTTTGTATAAGGTGGTAAAATAACAATAAAGAAAAAAAACAACAGCCTCGGCCGCGGTGTTACAATAACAATAAAGAAAAAAAGAACAGCCTCGGCGGCTCAGTATCGGCTCAGTATTCGGATACTATATGGACAGGCCTAGCAGAGAACGCTACGATAACTGTTACTAGTGATCCGAAAACTGTGTGTCAAACTTGCATGAACACTGTATATAGCAAAGGAGTCGGATTTATGTTGCATGTCGTCCATCGCTTGCGACACCCTTGTTGATTCAAACTCAAGTATCGTCAATCAGCTTTATTGAAAATAAAACTACTAAAGTTATTTGCTTGAGTTGTTGCATAGCATTCCGAGAACGCAGCATCCTTTAGGCACTCCATACGAGACGAGTGGGCAGGACCCCAAAGTTTGGAACGAATTTTTTTTCCATTTGACCGTAGTTCAAAAATGGTTCAAATGGATCTGAGCACTATGGGACTTAACTTCTGAGGTCATCAGTCCCCTAGAACTTAGAACTACTTAACCTAAGGACGTCACACACATCCATGCCCGAGGCAGGATTCGAACCTGCGACCGTAGCGGTCGCGCGGTTCCAGACTGAAGCGCCTAGAACCACTCGACCACCCATGCCGGTTCGCCCGTAGTTCTTGGTGTGGAAACATCAATGTCCATCTTACTCTTCACGCTCGAGCTCGCATACGGCAGTGCTCTGTTCATTCTCGAGTTTCTTTTTCGGGCAGTGTTAGTCTTGTGTTAACAGTGATGTGCACCAGTACATACATGTTTATTCACGAAGAATTGGCCAATGTGAACCTTGCATATGGGTTCACCAAGTGCAACGGAAGGGTAGTACAACAACGCTATACCGAGCGGTTCGTATTGCAACAGTAAACAGATCGCAACATTTTTGCATCTGAAGACTGTTGTTTCCTTTGTACTTTTTGTGAGTGCATATGACAAAATTTTTCACTGCTGTAAAGGTAATTTGACAGAAACAAAGGTAACTGTTGTAACAAACCAAATAAATTATAACTACCTCACGATCCTGTAACGGAACTTGGGAGGCCACGGGTCCACTGAACCACAATATTCAGAAGAAAAGCTTGAGCGAGCACCAGTGACGTCACTGAAGGCAGCGTGGCTGTATAAGGACGGCAGCAGCAATCATTCGACAGGCACCACTTGACAATGGTCGAGGAGATTTTTTTGGTTCAAATGGCTCTGAGCACTATGGGACTCAACTGCTGAGGTCATTAGTCCCCTAGAACTTAGAACTAGTTAAACCTAACTAACCTAAGGACATCACAAACATCCTTGCCCGAGGCAGGATTCGAACCTGCGACCGTAGCGGTCTTGCGGTTCCAGACTGCAGTGCCTTTAACCGCACGGCCACTTCGGCCGGCAGGTCGAGGAGAGCTCGGCCGAAAGCTCGTGGATTTTAAACCAATGGATGCGGCTGGAAGCCCGAGAAAATTTTATCAAAATTTTGGATTTCGGATTCGCCCTTTATATTTTGGCATTTACGCCACCAGCTAACACGAGTCGTTGGTACCTCACAGTGAGTGGCTGACTGGTCAGGCAGGCCAGCAGGTGAAGAGCAGTAGTAGCCCTGTTGTCCTGTACTGCGCCAGTCTTCTCGAGGAGGAGGAGTAGGCTGGGGCAGCGGTGACAGAGTGGGACCTGTCACCCAGCAGGTATTTATGGCTGCGCTCTTAATCCCTGCGGCGCGGGTTTAATTAACGCTCATCTGGCGGGGTTCTCTCCTGCGCGTCCTGAGGATGCCGCGCCGTTTCGGTTTACGCTGCGTGGGGCCGGCCGTGCTGTCTAGCAGCTCTGCAGCCAGCCGAGAAGAGAACACGCCGAGGGCGGAGCCGCGCGGTGGGTGGGGCGGCAGTGCGTTCAGCTGCGGCCCTGCGGCGTACGCCTCTGAGCAGGTCTGCTCTGGAACAGGCAGCTAGCTGATACAGGGGAGCACCGCGAAGTACATAGTTACAGATCAGACACCAAACACTGACTCGCTGCACAGAAAAAGTGGAGACTTCTCGTCAAAACATTGGTATGCTTAGACACTGAAATGCGGTTCTGCAGGCGCAGGAAAATACTCATTTCCTGTTGTAAGTAGAATCCTGTAACGCGTGGTAGCTGAACAGCGAGACTTCGGCTTCGTTACAGTGTGGCCACCATTTTGTGACGGCGAAAAACATGAGGGAGGATGAAGTAGGAGGAGGAAGGAGAAGAAATCAAGGATTGCGAAACACAAAAATGGGAAAGGGTGTGCGACTGCGAAAAAGAGAATTATTAGGAGATACGGATTGCACTGCATTGAGAAACACTTATTGAGGACCTCCATTTCCCTGATACAGAAACTATTGTTTATGGGTTTTTGCTACTAGATAAAGTTATTGCCATCATGTCAAGTGAACCAACGCAAAGAAAGTATACAGAGCGTAAGTTGCGTGGCGACATAATTGTTACATCCTTCAAATGATCAGCAATGGAACATTCACGTTAGTGTGGCAAGCTGTGCGACTTTGGATTGTTAACTGAATAACATAAAAATTGAAGTGTGTACCATTCAATTCGCTGCAAAGTCGTGTTTAGGTTAGGTCCATGGCCTAGGATAGTGTCTTTGATTAGTATTAGCCGCGTGGGGTTAGCCGAGCGGTCTAAGGCGCTGCAGTCCTCGACTGCGCGGCTGGTCCCGGCGGACGTTCGAGTCCCCCCCCTCGGGCATGGGTGTGTGTGTTTGTCCTTAGGATAATTTAGGTTAAGTAGTGTGTAAGCTTAGGGACTGATGACATTAGCAGTTAAGTCCCACAACATTTCACACAGATTTGAACTTTTTTTTGATTAGTAATAAAGTCGTATGTCCTGGGTTCGATGACAGGAACAAATTAAATTCTGAATTATAATCATCATCAATGGAGGTAGAAGACTCCCGGTCTAACGAGCCACCCTCGTTCTGACCACAGACGTGTCAAATAGAGCGGAGGAGCAGAAAATGTTTCAGGGCAACTTCTTGCTCTTGGGTTGGGAACTGCCTCTAAAAGGCGGAAGAATCAGCGGTTTGCAGCCTGAGGATGCGGAGGGCTATAGAAACCAATGCATTAAAGTGACCGAATGTGTATCCAAAGGACATATGGTCTGTAATTCAAAAAGGTCCATGATAATCTCTCGAAAGCGTTACGGAGATGATAGATAAACTTCAGTGGAAGACACTGCAAGAGAGACGCTCAGTAGCTCGGTACGGGCTTTTGTTAAAGTTTCGAGAACATACCTTCACCGAGGAGTCAAGCAGTATATTGCTCCTTCCCACGTACATCTCGTGAAGAGACCATGAGGATAAAATTAGAGAGATAGAACCCACACAGAGGCATACCGACAATCTTTCTTTCCACGAGCAATACGAGACTGGAATAGAAGGGAGAACCGATAGAGGTACTCAAGGTACCCTCCGCCACACACCGTCAGGTGGCTTGCGGAGTATGGATGTAGATGTAGATGTAGATAATCTCTCTATTGGGAAAAGATTCCGGATTAATCACGCATTCGGATTTCCGGGAGGGTACTGCTAAACTGGACGTGGCTTTCAGAAAAAGATGGAAAATGCAACTATTACGACACAAGCTGGGCTCGCGTTGTTATCAAGAGGTCGGTTGGTGAGCAGGGGCGGGTGATCCCGTAGAGCTCCGGGGCGCTAATGAAACATCGTTCAGTTAACAAATACGCTACTGGCCATTAAAATTGCTACACCACGAAGATGGCGTGCTACAGACGCGAAATTTAACCAACAGGAGGAAGATGCTGTGATATGCAAATGATTAGCTTTCCAGAGTATTCATACAAGGTTGGCGCCGGTGGCAACACCTAAAACGTGCTGACATGAGGAAAGTTTCCAACCGATTTCTCGTACACAAACAGCAGTTGACCGGCGTTGCCTGGTGAAACGTTGTTGTGATGCCTCGTGTAAGGAGGAGAAATGCTTATCATTACGTTTCCGACTTTGATAAAGGTCGGATTGTAGCCTATCGGGATTGCAGTATATCGTATCGCGACATTGCTTTTCGCGTTGGTCGAGATCCAATTGCTGTTGGCACAATATGGAATCGGTGGGTTCAGGAGGGTAATACGGAACGCCGTGCTGGATGCGAAAGGCCTCGTATCACTAGCAGTCGACATGACAGGCATCTTATCCGCACGGCTGTAACGGATCGCGCAGCCTCGCCTCGATCCCTGAGTCAACAGATGGGGACGTTTGCAAGACATCGACCATCTGCACGAACAGTTCGACGACCTTTGCAGCAGCATGGACTATCAGCTCGGAGACCATGTTTGCGGTTACCCTTGACGCTGCATCACACACAGGAGCGCCTGCGATGGTTTACTGAACGTCGAACCTGGGTGCACGAATCCCAAAACGTCATTTTTTTGGATGAATCCAGGTTCTGTTTACAGCATCAGGATGGTCGCATCCGTGTTTGGCGACATCGCGGTGAACGCACATTGGAAGCGTGTATTCCTCATCGCCATACTGGCGTATGACCCGGCGTGATGGTATGGGGAGCCATTCGTTACACGTAACGGTCACCTCTTGTTCGCATTGACGGCACTTTGAACAGTGGACGCTACATTTCAGACCTGTTACGACCCGTGGCTCTACTCTTCTTTCGATCCCTGCGAAACCTTACATTTCAGCAGAATAATGCACGACCGCATGTTGCAGGTCCTATACGGGCTTTTCTGGATACAGAAAATGTTCGACTGCTGCCATGGACAGCACATTCTCAAGATCTCTCACCAACTGAAAACGTCCGGTCAATGGTGGCTGAGCAACTGGCTCGTCACAATACGCCAGTCACTACTCTATATGAACAGTGGTATCGTGTTGGATCTGCATGGGTAGCTGTACCTGTACACGCCATCCAAGCTCTGTTTGACTCAATGCCCAGGCGTATCAAGGCCGTTATTACGACCAGAGGTGGTTGTTCTGGGTACTGATTTATCAGGATCTATGCATCCAAATTGAGTGAAAATGTAATCACATGTCAGTTCTAGTATAATATATTTGTCCAATGAATACCAGTTTATCATCTGAATTTCTTCTTGGTGTAGCAATTTTAATGGCAGTAGTGTATTTATTGGTGACTGTTTTACAATCACTCCTTCTTCTTCCTGGAGCTGCCTAGCGGCGAGCATGCTGTGTCTGCGCTGCATGAAATCGCGACGTGGCAACTCAGTGCCCGGCGGGGAACTTGCTGAGTACAGGTCCTGCGTTGGCTGTGTAGCAGATCCGTCTTAGGGGGATGCAGCAGCTGCGCGTCCCAACAGCCTGGCGTGGCTGAAGACGTCCTTCAAAGCCTCCGCACCCGCTATGAGTAAAGGTGCACTTAGGCTCGCACCCAGGAATTTGCGATCCCCTGCTCTCGGTTCTCGAGATGGCGCGTAGCTGGAAGACGCGGCAGCAACACGGAGGACAGCCTGATTGGTAGTCCCATTATACAGCCCAAGAGGCGGTACGATCATTGCCCCAGTAGCGGCGACACGTGCGCCCAACGACGAAGCTGAACAGCTTAAAGGTGGGCAGACCCGTTCATCATTCACAGAAGACCGGCCTGGCCGCTTCCTCAGCTAGTCACGTTTGTGACAGGCAGGATTGCGACTTGCAGATCAGAGATCCTCTTCATGACTAGAAGGCTGTGGATCTGGAGCAGTGCACTCCACGTTGGCGGCGGCTTATTGTCATTTGCTGAATTCACCAGAGCATCCTGCTACTTAATAGAGATGGTCTTCCATCAGATGCAATGATATAACCCCGAGAATGAGATTGGAGAGGACGGACAGTTTATGGCAGGTGATGTGATCATCCCTTTCACGCAGACTGGTGACAGAATATGCTCTCTGCTGTTCTAGCGTTTAACATAACCTTTTCAGAATGTCTCTTTATGCGAAGTTTGTATCGTGGAAGGAGTTCTTGTGACATCTCTAAGTGAAGTTACTACATTTAAAAAATGGTTCAAATGGCTCTGAGCACTATGGGACTTAACATCTGTGGTCATCAGTCCTCTAGAACTTAGTACTACTTAAACCTAACTAACCTAAGGACATCACACACATCCATGCACGAGGCAGGATTCGAACCTGTGACCGTAGCAGTCGTGCGGTTCCGGACTGAGCGCCTGAACCGCTAGACCACCGCGGCCGGCTACTACATTTAGCCTCGTCACAGTAGCACTTTCTGTCTGTTACACACAACTGTTGAAGTGCTGAATCACTTGTTCTTGGCTTTCCTCTTACATATCCTCATGTAATGTGCACATAGCTAGTTGTATTTTGGGCCCCCCGTGTTGGTATTCCGTTTCGACACCGTTTCGTAGCCAGCAGGTGCATCCCACTTACCCGTCTCCCTTTTTTCTTAACGAAATTTCATGCCTGCATTTTCTTACTATTCTACTGCGCAACATAAATAAAGGATAATATTACACGAATCAGAGCCTGTAAAACCAGAAGGTATGATATGGTTGGGACGCTAGAAAATCGGAAGAGGAAAATAGAGAGTTTCATTTATATATATTAGGGGTTGGTGAAGTGAAATGAAAAGATGATTAGGATTTATGGTCCGACCAAGAGCAGAAAATGATATAACAGGAATGGGTTTCGTTATGAATGGGAAAGTTGGCCAGAGAGGGAGTTACTGTGAGAAGTTAAGCGATAGGGTTGTTCAGATCAGATTCGACAGCAATCCATCGCCAACAACAACAGTTCACGTGTAGATGCCGGCGACATTAGCAAGGGAAGCAGAGATAAAATATATGAGGATGACGAATAGATAATACACTGTGTATAAGTAGATAAACATGGGGAATTGGAATGCACTATTAGGGGTATGAAGAAAATAGTAGGGATGAAAGATCAAAAAACTAATTGGATTCTGAGTTACATTTCAGTTAGCGATAGTGCATACACTGTTCAAAAATCACGAGAGAGATGGCATACTTGGAAAAGACCTGGGAATACCGCATGGTTTCAGCTGGCCAGACCGAGATTCCGAAACCAGACATAGGATAGAAAGGAATAGCAGAGGAACATATAGACTCTGATCACAATTTAGTAATGATGAGTATCAGGCTGAAGTTTAAGATTCGTCCAGAAAAATCACTGTTAAAAGAAGCGAGATATTTAAATACTAAAGAATGATGAGATACTTTTGAAGGTATCTCATGCTATAGCTACTACGATAATGAATACCATAGCAAGCGGTTAATCTGAAGAGGAATGTACATCTCTAGAAAGGGCATCCAGACTTTGCAGAAAGAAAGATCTCTGCAAAGAAGTATTCGGTAACAGAAGAAAAACTTCAGTTGATCGACAGAAGAAGGAAGAAGAAAAATTTTCAGGAAAATTAAGGAACGCAGAGACGGAAGCCATTTAGGAATGGAAAAATGGGAAATAAAGGGAAGCTATGCGGAAATGAGTGTAGGAAAAATATAGAGAAGCGAAAAAACAAGATCGTCGGAAGGACTGATTCAGCATATAGAATAGTCAAAGCAACCTTCGGTGAAGTTAGGAGGATGGGCGTCAACATTGAGAGTGCAATGGTAATTCTGCGGTCAATCGAAAATAAGAAAGTGAAAATGTGGAAAGAGCGGAAGTAAGGCTCTAAGTTGGTGGGGACTTGTCTAATAACGTAACAGGGGATCTCTGGGAGGGGACTGCCAAAGGGGAAGGGAAAAGAAAAGGATAACGTTCTGCGAGTCGGGACGTGGTAGACCACAAACTTGAACGTCGTAGGGAAGCGAGAAAATCTGAAAAGAGAAATGCAAAGGCTCAATATAGATATAGTAGGGGTCAGTGAAGTGAAACGAAAGAAGGGAAGGATTTTTGGTCAGATGAGCATAGGGTAATATCAACAGCAGCAGAAAATGGTATAACGGGAGTAGGATTCGTTATTAATAGGAAGGTAGGGCAAAGAGTGTGTTACAGTGAATAGTTCAGTGCTGGGACGTTCTTATCAGAACCGACAGAAAGTCAACACCAACAAAGACAGTTCAGATATACACTCCTGGAAATGGAAAAAAGAACACATTGACACCGGTGTGTCAGACCCACCATACTTGCTCCGGACACTGCGAGAGGGCTGTACAAGCAATGATCACACGCACGGCACAGCGGACACACCAGGAACCGCGGTGTTGGCCGTCGAATGGCGCTAGCTGCGCAGCATTTGTGCACCGCCGCCGTCAGTGTCAGCCAGTTTGCCGTGGCATACGGAGCTCCATCGCAGTCTTTAACACTGGTAGCATGCCGCGACAGCGTGGACGTGAACCGTATGTGCAGATGACGGACTTTGAGCGAGGGCGTATAGTGGGCATGCGGGAGGCCGGGTGGACGTACCACCGAATTGCTCAACACGTGGGGCGTGAGGTCTCCACAGTACATCGATGTTGTCGCCAGTGGTCGGCGGAAGGTGCACGTGCCCGTCGACCTGGGACAGGACCGCAGCGACGCACGGATGCACGCCAAGACCGTAGGATCCTACGCAGTGCCGTAGGGGACCGCACCACCACTTCCCAGAAAATTAGGGACACTGTTGCTCCTGGGGTATCGGCGAGGACCATTCGCAACCGTCTCCATGAAGCTGGGCTACGGTCCCGCACACCGTTAGGCCGTCTTCCGCTCACGCCCCAACATCGTGCAGCCCGCCTCCAGTGGTGTCGCGACAGGCGTGAATGGAGGGACGAATGGAGACGTGTCGTCTTCAGCGATGAGAGTCGCTTCTGCCTTGGTGCCAATGATGGTCGTATGCGTGTTTGGCGCCGTGCAGGTGAGCGCCACAATCAGGACTGCATACGACCGAGGCACACAGGGCCAACACCCGGCATCATGGTGTGGGGAGCGATCTCCTACACTGGCCGTACACCACTGGTGATCGTCGAGAGGGCACTGAATAGTGCACGGTACATCCAAACCGTCATCGAACCCATCGTTCTACCATTCCTAGACCGGCAAGGGAACTTGCTGTTCCAACAGGACAATGCACGTCCGCATGTATCCCGTGCCACCCAACGTGCTCTAGAAGGTGTAAGTCAACTACCCTGGCCAGCAAGATCTCCGGATCTGTCGCCCATTGAGCATGTTTGGGGCTGGATGAAGCGTCGTCTCACGCGGTCTGCACGTCCAGCACGAACGCTGGTCCAACTGAGGCGCCAGGTGGAAATGGCATGGCAAGCCGTTCCACAGGACTACATCCAGCATGTCTACGATCGTCTCCATGGGAGAATAGCAGCCTGCATTGCTGCGAAAGGTGGATATACACTGTACTAGTGCCGATATTGTGCATGCTCTGTTGCCTGTGTCTATGTGCCTGTGGTTCTGTCAGTGTGATCATGTGATGTATCTGACCCCAGGAATGTGTCAATAAAGTTTCCCCTTCCTGGGACAATGAATTCACGGTGTTCTTATTTCAATTTCCAGGAGTGTATATTCCAACGTCGCAAGCTGAAGATGAAGAGAGAGAGAAAGTATATGAGAATATTTAAAGGATAACACAGTACCCTAAACGGAGCTGAAAATAATAATAATGGGGGACTGGAATGCAGTTGTAGGGGAAGGAGTAGAAGAAAAGGTGACTGGAGAATAGGACCTTGGGACAAGGAATGAGAGAGGAGAAAGACTAACTGACTTCTATAATAAATTTCTGCTAGTAATAGTGAATACTCTGCCCAAGAATCTCAAGAGCAGGAGATAAACTTGGAAAATTCCGGGTGATACACGAAGATTTCAGTTAGATTACATCATGATCAGACAGAGACAACGAAATATGATACTGGATTGTAAGGCGTTCCCAGGAGCAGATATAGGCTCAGATCACAATGTAGTAGTGATTAAGAGGAGGGTGAAGTTTAAGAGATTAGTCAGGAATAATCTATAAGCAAAGAACTGAGCTACGGAAGTACTAAGGAATGACAAAATACGCCTGAAGTTTTCTAAGGCTATCGATACAGCTATCGAATGGCTCAGTAGGCAGGCAGGAACGGATATCCCTAAAAAGTGCAATCGCAGAATTTGGAAAGAAGAACACAGGTACAAAGAAGGTAAGCGCGAAGAAACCATGGTAACAAAAGAAATGCATGACTTGAACGATGAAAGAAAGTAGAACAAATAAGTTCAGAGAAATTCAGGAATACAAAAATACAAGACGCTGAGGAATGAAGTAAATAGGGAGTGCAGGGAAGCTAAGACGAAGTGTCTTCATGACAAATGTGAAGAAATCGAGAAGGATGTGATTGTCGGAAGGACTGAATCAGCATATAGGAAAGTCAAAATAACCTTTGGGGCAAATAAAAGCAAGGATGGTAACAACAAGAGTGCAACGGGAATTCCACTGTTAAATGCAGAGGAGAGAGCGGATTTGTGGAAAGATTACATTGCAGGCTTCTATGAGGCGGAAGGCTTGTCTTGTGTGATAGAAGAAGATGGGGAATCCAGTATTAGAATCAGAATTTAAAAGAGCTTTGGAGGACTTACGACCAAATAAGCAGAATGGATAGATAACATTCCATCAGAATTTCTAAAATCACTGGGGGAAGTGGCAACAAAACGACTTTTCACATTGGTATGTAGAATGTAAGAGTCTGGCGATACGGTATCTTACGTTCGGAAAAATATCTTCCACGCAATTCCGAAAACTGCAAGAGCTGACAAGTACTAGAATTATAGCTCAATCAGCTTAACTGCTCATGCATCCAAGTTGCTGACAAGAATGGAAAATAATATTGAGAATGTGTTAGGTGACGACCATGTTTTGCTTTAGGAGAGGTAAGGGCACCACAGAGGCAATTCTGACGTTTCGGTTGATAATGGAAGGTAGACTAAAGAAAAATCAAGAGACATTCATAGGGGTCGTCGTCCTGGAAAAAGCATTAGACTATTTAAAATCGCGGAAGATGTTCGAAACTCTGAGAAAAACAGGGTTAATCTATAGGGAGATACGGGTAGTATAAAATATGTGCAACAGCGAAGAGGGGATAATAAGAGTGAAAAACCGAGAAAAAATGTGCTCTGATTAAGAAGGGCGTAAAGAAAGGATGAAGTCTTTTGCCCCTACTGTTAGTTCTCTACATTGAAGCAGCAGTGATGGAAATAAGAGACAGGTTTAGGAGTGGAATTAAAATTCAAGGTGAAAGGATATCAATGATACGATTCACTGATGACATTGCTGTCCTGAGTGAAAGTGTAGAAGAATTACATGATCTACTGAATGGAATGAACAGCCTAATGAGTACAGAATATTGATTTAGGATAAATTGAGAAAAGGCGAAAGCAATGAGAAGTGGCAGAAATGAGAAAAGAGAGATGGTCACGAAGTGAGACAGTCTTGCTATGATTTCAGAATACAAGATAACATGGCGCGCCTGAGTAAAATGTGACAAACACAAGATGGCCGACCAGGGTAAAACAAGGCTGATGTAGAATCCTGATGCAGTCTTAGTATGACATTAGAAACCAAGATTATTCTGCTACCTAGACAGCAAAATAACCAATGATGGACAGAGCAAGGACGACATCAAAAGCAGACTAGCACTGGTAAAAAGTACACCCCTTGGCCAAGAGAAGTCTACTAGTAGCAAACGTAGGCCTTAATTTGAGGAATAAATTTCTGAGAATTTACGTTTGGGGCACAGCATTGTGTGGTAGTGAAACACAAACTGTGGGAGAACTGGAACCGAAGAGATTCGAAGCATTTGAGATGTGGTGATTCAGTCGAATGTTGAAAATTGGGTGGACTGATGAGGTAAGGTATGAGGCGGTTCTGCGCAGAATCTGAAAGCGAAGAAATATGTGGAAAACGCTGACAAAGAGAGGGGAACGGATGATAGGACATCTGTTAATACATCAGGAAATGACTTCCATGGTACTAGAGGGATCTGTAGAGGGAAAAACTATAGAGATAGCCAGAAATTGGAATACAAATGATTGAGGACGTAGGTTGCAAGTGCTACTCTGAGATGAAGAGGTTGGCACAGGAGAGAAACTCGTGACGAGTCACATTAAACAAGTCAGAAGACCGATGGCTTTAAAAAAGAAAGAAATGAGAGAGAGAGAGAGAGCTTTAAAAAATTGCAGTCGACCAAGGCGGAAGGGATAGATACATTCCTTCGGAATTCCTGCAATAATGGGTGGAAGGTGGTGTGTAGGATCTATGAAACTGGCAACTTACCGTCAGACATACGAGAAACATTATCCACACATTTCCGAAGGTAGCAAGGCAGACACCTACGAGAATTATCAGACAATCAGCCTAAAGGGTCATACATCCAACTTGATGAGGGGAATAATAACAGAAGAATGGAATCTGTTGTTCGGAGATTAGTTTGGCTTTCGGAAAGGTTCTGCCTATGCGATTGATAATGAAATCATGACTTAATAAAAGTCAAGACATGTTCACAGAATTTGTCGAACTGTTAAGGGTGTTCGACGCAGTACAGTTGTATAAAAGTTTATAAATTCTGAGGAAAATTTGAATATGCTATAAGGATAGATCGGTGATATACAGTATGTACAAGAACCAAGAGAACAGTACTTAGATTAAAAAGGTTCTAAGACCGTCCTTTACCTCTCCTGTTCAATCTGTACGTCGAGAAAAAATAAAAGGAAAGGTCAAGAGTATCAAAAGAATATCCTATGTAACAGGCTAAGAGTTTTAGATTTGCTGATGACGTTGCTATCCTCAGTGAAACTGAAGTAGAATTACAGGTTCTGTTAGATGGAATGGGAATTGTAATGAGTACAGAATGTGGTTTGAGAGTAAACCGAAGGAAGACGAAAGTAATGAGCAGCAGATGTAAGCTTAGCAATAAACGTAACATCAAAATTGGTATCATCAAGCAAACGAAGTTAAGGAGTGTGCTGACCTTAGAATACGAGCATGAGGTTACGGATAACGTTGTTAGAAGAAATGTTTTATAGCCAGCTGCAGATATTCGAATGATTATACTCACATCAAAGAGGCGAATTATTTAATGTATCTAGATGCAAATAATATCTATGAGTAGCTAGTATTCATAAGTAAATACGCCTACAAGCTAACCATTTGCGAAGTATTTTTACAGTTATAAATTAGTATCTCCTACCCATGTCCTTTTACAAATTACAAATATAAATTCTTGTACAGAATAACTGTCAGTCTCTTACCAAATTTAACGTTGCTAACCGTCAGGACTTTAACAGCATCAGGCAAATGACGGCAGCATTATGCACAAATTTCTGCGCTTAAAACAACTGTAATATGGAATAATAATAGTATATCAATGTACTATACAGACCACTTCGCATTCAAATGACCTTCGTAAGTATTAGTACAGGTTGCCTCCATGTCAAGGGAAATGATGTCGTCAATGACCTCAAACAAATGACACCATAAATTCGAAAAATTGCTGGAAATTTAAAAATCAGATATGGTGGATGCTGAGATATTGAAAATTTCAATATGGTAGATGGCTACAAATTTAAAATTTCAAGATGTAACTAGAGGGAAACTTAAAAATATGCAAGTTGGTGACATGATGATATCAAGATGGCAAATGGTGGGAAATATATAAAGCGAAGATGCCTTTGGTGGAAATTTAAAAATGCAACATGGTGGAAATAGCCCAACTGAACTTCGTATCACTTCCATACACCCCCCCCCTTCCCCGCCCACACCACTACACTAAATAGAGGCTAGTACTTTACAAACTATGAAAATGAACCAGCTACTCGCAATGTAGCCATCCTTGTGGTGTTCAAAAGTATCGAAAAGGCCTGATATTTTTTTATGTCATCTTCGAAAGCTTTTATTCAAAACTTTACATTAAGGGTATAATTTACAATACTTCGACGTGTAAAAGTATTTTACAGAGCATTAAAATGAAAGAACCAATCCCAATGCAGTTATTTTGGGCACGCTCAAAAATATCCAAATGCTATGACTTCTTTTTTCGCATTATGTTCAAAAACGATTCTCCCAACGAAATACTTACAGCAGTACTCTCATACGTGATACGTTTGGTTTTCTAAGGTACAATGCTGTTCTTTAATGCTTGTCAGGTATCACAAGGCGGGCCTTCAGGCTTTGGGAAATCTGAATTTCCTGAATGACCTTCGCTTGTTCCGACAATTCTCATGTACCTGACATTCAGTGCACTTGGCCCTCGGCTACACACAATATAACATGCATGCCTCAAGCGGCGTGCTGAATGTTATTCTCTCACCTAAATTCGTCAAAACTCATCTCTAAATCTGATATCAATGTCATCCAAAGATATTAGTGTCCCCATGCACCATGACAGGTTATCAGCTTCATCTTGAAGTTCAGAACGTTTGACATCTTTTGCCGTCACACAGTTGGCCTACATGACACTTTGGTAGAGTCACATACCGAACAGTAGTAGTACACGTACGTATAAGTAATAAACGATACTTGCTATGCTTTCAAAGTCAACCAGATGCTACAGCGCCTTCATATTGGGTATTAAATGTTCAAATGTATGTGAAATCTTATGGGACTTAACTGCTAGGGTCATCGGTCCCTAAGCTTACAAGCTACTTAACCAAAATTATCTTAAGGACAAACACACACACACACACACACACCCATGCCCGAGGGAGGACTCGAACCTTCGCCGGTATCAGCCGCACAAATATTTTGTACTTATTATCATCAAAAGAAAACAAATATCTTTAGGGGGCAGGAGTGTGCTGCAAGATAAGTTTAATACACTACCATGGAATCACTCTAACGTAAGCGTGTAGTAGGAAGCATAGCAGTCTCATTTCTTACCTATAAGAATGTATATTAGGGCTATGCTGTAAAGTATGACATTATGAGCAAGAGGAGGCAAACGTCCTGTACTGCAACACGAAGTTAATACCCTAGTGCCGCGCGGGATTAGCCGAGCGGTCTAAGATGCTGCAGTCATTGACTGTGCGGCTGGTCCCGGCGGAGGTCCGAGTCCTCTCTCGGGCATGGATGTGTGTGTTTGTCCTTAGGATAATTTTGGTTAAGTAGTATGTAAGCTTAGGGACTGATGACCTTAGCAGTTAAGTCCCATAAGATTTCACACACATTTGAACATTTTTGTTCTTCCTTTCCTGTAACAATGTTCACTTGAACATGAAATTTTAGTCTGAGACTGCGCCAGCAATGCTCCGGTAGCCTGGCAAAAGTGTACTGGTAATATCGGAACCTTCCTATTTTGACTGCCTGATTTCAAAAAATTGTGGCTCATTACGTAGGCTGTATCTCCGGTATCGATAATTATAAACAAAAAATTCATGGCGATAAAAGATACACATCTCATTACTAAGGGAACACAGCATGGACTACGCCGCAATATGCAGCGGTCACACTTGAAAAAGGCACTATGAGTGACTTTAAAGGTAAAGGTAACTGCATTTCTTCTAAAATTTGATATGGTCGAAGTAATTTGTTGCTGCTGTCATTCGCCTCTACTTTTTGTGTAAAATTTCTTCTGGTCGGCTTTGAAATGTCTTTGTCATGAATTATCATCAAGTAGTCAATGAGTTTCTGTGGCAACATTAATTCACCAAGCCATTGCCCTTCTACTCAACTACAAGTACAGAAATAATGCATTACAATCCTTGCAACTAACTAAAAATGAGGTGTGATTTAATCAAGTAGCCCTCACAAAACCTTGTGTACCACAATGAACTATGTGTTCTTCTGTCTTCTAATAAATGTTACCGTAGTTTGTTGTGTACAGAAAAAAGAAAACTGTAAGTGTATATTCGATTTACTCATACACACAAATAAATGTATTTAGTGTATTTGATATCGAAGAAACCAGAAATCTGCAAGAAAATTAAAATGCTGTTGGCATTATGTACTAAGGAAATTGAAGGGCGATAGTATATAAATGTACGTTTGGATTCAGAAATATTCCAGTCCACTGCAATCAGACGATTTTGCACACGCAATCAATATTTCGTGCACGTCAGTAAATAGATAATTGGAACTACAGGACACGCCTTGCTAGTACTCGAAAGTAACATGATTTAATTCCAATCTAGCCCTATAGGTGTATATGTTTTGTAATTTCTCTTAATCTCTTCAGCTGATTACGAGTTTGGTTCTATCTAAATCGACCGAACAGACTTTTTTCTATCCTTTTTCAGTCCGAGATTATGCTCCTTCCCTGGTGCGTAATCATTCGTTCTTCAAAACGTCAACGAAAATTCATCTGGATAGATGTCATCGGTGACTGTTGGTGAGACTTAATAATTGAATTGGGTGGACCAGGTCTGAAACAATTTGTTCTAAAGAAAGAACGGACAAACCAGTTGAAAAATTGTCAATACTATTGAACTGTAAGAAGAAGAGTACTAAATTATGCTCCAGAAAAGTGCTAGGGCTGCTGAAGAAGTAGAGATGGTTACAGCGACGACGGATTCTAGCTGTAAATTAAAGTACTCTCTCCACGTAGAATATTTTATTTCGTTGCCTGGGTAACAGCCAGCCCACCAGAAGCAAATTTCACTGCGAATTACGCTAATTGCGATATACTGCGAACCCTCCCCTTCTTCTCCTTCGCTACCCCGTCCCATTCCCTTAAAAACTTCCTTCACCTCTTTCCGAGTCCCAGGGTAATTGAGAAAAATTCGTATTTCTCGGCGGCTTCATTGCTTTCATTCCTCGTGCAGATGGCCGCCGAGGGCAGACGGATCCACTTTCCCCCGCGTCCCGGCCGCTTCCAGGCAGACTCTCCCTCCCTCTCTCTCTCCCTCCCTCTGTCTCTGTCCCTCCGGCTAGCTCGCGATGTAGGTGTAGTGATGGAGAGCGGAGCCGTATAAAAAAGGAGCGGCCATAATTCGCGGACGTTCCTTTTGTCTATTAAGGCGTTTCAAAGTCTAATAATTCTCCACCGGCACCCGCTGCGACTGACGTGCGCCGCGGGCGAGCCTGCCTCACAGGGGCTGGCCGCGGGCCCGGGCGATGTCCCGCGCTCGGCACATCTGGGGGCGGAGGGTGATGTTGGCGGCGGGGGCGGGGCGGGGGGGTTGGAGGTGGAGGAGGAGGTGGCGGGCGACCCAGCCGCTATTGGCTCGCTGCCTCGTCACGTTCATGTGCGTCTGTGCCATATGTTCAGCGCTTCCCCTTCAAAACAATAATAGCTGAAAGTCCATTTACAATGAAGGCCGAACAGGCGTAAGTACGGGGTGATAGAAGCAGAAATTTTTCATTAAACATGGGCCTACAAAAGAACCGTTAGCGTGATAACCGTGAATATGTGTTTGTGGACCACTACTGAATTGAGTATGAAATATTAACCCAATTAGTACCAGTGTGCACAAAATTCAATCTTTTCGCCTAAGTCATCAAACTTGGCGTAAACACGCATGCTGTTCCGAGTCACCATACTAGCAGAATTTCTCACAATGTATGCTTAAGGGTAGCAGGTGATCGTCTCAGTGACTCACTGCGACGACTTTTCTCATACTGTCGCATATTTTCATCCTTCAGCTTATACTGTTAATTACGATACATAGGCACGCACTGGCTGCCGGTCATTAGTAATTTTCCACCACAATCCACAAGGAGATCACATTCACTGCTGAACGTGTGGACACGAATAAGAAAAAAGCAACCCAGAATTACCAATTTGTTCGGAAATTTCATTATTCGAGCCCTACTGATTAAGGGACAGAAAACCGTCAAGGCGCTCAGCAATCAACTTGCAGGACAATAACATATACAGGGTGAGTCACCTAACATTACCGCTGGATATATTTCGTAAACCACATCAAATACTGACGAATAGATTCCACAGACCGAACGTGACGAGAGGGGCTAGTGTAATTGGTTAATACAAACCATAAAAAAATGCACGGAAGTATGTTTTTTAACGCAAACCTACGTTTTTTAAAATGGAACCCCGTTAGTTTTGTTAGCACATCTGAACATATAAACAAATACGTAATCAATGCCGTTTGTTACATTGCAAAATGTTAATTATATCCGGTGATATTCATTGACGCACATGTACATTACCATGAAGGGTGAGGTACACGTACACACGTGGTTTCCATTTTCAATTACGGAGTGAAATAGAGTGTGTCACGACATGTCAGGCCAATAGATGTTCAATGTGGGGTACGTTAAAGGAGAATGTGTACCGTGATGTACCTATAACCCCAGAGGATATGAAACAACGTATTGTGGCAGCCTGCGGCGACATTATGTAATGTCTCTTGCAGCGGTCTCTCCGCGATATTTTCAGAAATTTTATAAATTATATAACTCAGTACATATCTCGAAATATCTCTTCTTATCTTGCCGATTATCAATGCAAAGTGGTTTCAAGCCCAATTATTCCTCGGAGCGTCCATTTACTCCATGGAATAGCTTCTCTGCTATCTATGTTTTCTCTTATGAAAAGAATGAAGGAATTCTTGCCGATTAGTCGTGAAAGAAGGAGGATCTATATGTATGTATTGCTGAGCTAGTCGCCATCTTGATGAGATTCTGTATGAGAAGGAATTTAGTACATGAACAAAACTAAAGAAAGTGTGTTCGCGTATTAACTGATTATTATTGACAATGTCTGCTTACTACGCTGTGTTGCCCGGGATCAGTGGGGAACGTCTGATTTACACTGGACGAACCTGCCGTTTTGTATGCTCAAGATATCCAGTTACTTCAAATAAATAGGCTAACACGGTCTTACCAGCAGATCTCCGGTCTTCCCCCTGTGATCACCGAAAGTTAATAATTATTACAAATGTTTTCACGAGATCAACTGACAATTTTCGTCGCACCGAGACTTAGAAATTGCTTCACTGCCTTATGGAATTTAAGTTAAGCTCAATTTAATCAGGATAGAACAGTATTGAACTGTGCAAATGTGATAAGCCTGCTTTGTGAATGAAAATTCCCTTAACATACGCATTTTTTTACTATCCTGATCAGTGAAGCTAAATCAGGTCGGTGTGAGAGAGGTTTTTTAAATTTTTTGAATACCACACCAAAAAATTTTAAAATTACACCATATGTACTGCGGCATGTACGACATTCATTACGCCAGAGATTGCAGTTGTGTGCAGCAAATGATGGCCACCACATTGAACATCTATTGGCCTGACATGTAGGGACACACTCTATTCCACTCCGTAATTGAAAACGGAAACCACGTGTGTACGTGTACCTCACCCCTCATGGTAATGTACATGTGCGTCAGTGAAAAAGACCAATAAAAAGGTGTTAGCATGTGGACGTAATGTGCTGTTCCAATCTCTTCTGTACCTAAGGTCCATCACCGTTCCCTTTGGATCCCTACGTAATTCGGTGCTCTCCGATACACACTATCGAACAGCGGAAGAGTGGTACTCAAGCATCAACTTTAGGTTACAATATCTCCGGATGTAATTAACATTTTACAATGCAACAAACGGCATTGATTACGTATTTGTTTATATGTTCAGATGTTCTAACAAAACTAACGTGGTTCCATTTAACAAAACGTAGGTTTGTGTTAAAAAACATACTTCCGTGCATTTTTGTATGGTTTGTATTAAACAATTACACTAGCCCCTCTCCTCACGTTCGGTCTGTGGAATCGAATCGTCAGTATTTGATGTGGTTTACGAAATATATCCAGCGGTAACGTTAGGTGACTCACCCTGTATAGTAATGCCGTGTGACGAGGGCCTCCCGTTGGGCAGACCGCTCGCCTGGTGCAAGTCTTTCGATTTGACGCCACTTCGGCGACTTGCGCGTCGACGGGGATGAAATGATAGGCAACACAGCACCCACTCCCTGAGCGGAGAAAATCTCCGGGAATCGAACCCGGACCTTAAGGATTGACAGTCTGTCGCACTGATCACTCAGCTACCGGGCTACCGGGGACGCACAGGACAATAATTTCGACATTACAAAAGCCTGGAACTATTAAAGACCAGACCAATCTTTTCTGAAGCATCGCCAACTAACCAAAGCTCCCTGGGAGCGACCAGCAGGTATTCATCTACCCTGACGGCACTGACGCGTACTGAATCGGATCAGTAGTGGTGGGGGCAAATCTGGAACCCCTGAATGTAATTGTGGTGAAGAGCAGCAAATAGTACATAATATAACATTTGAATGTTCGCTCGGAGCTTTCAGAGGGCCAATAGAAGCCCTTCAGAATTCGTCCACAGAACCTTCTGACTGGATTTCAAACCTGGATGACCCAAATACGAACTTGAGATTGTGTATAACTGTGCGGAACTGTATATATTTGTTGTAAATAGTTGTCTAGCACTTCTCCTGACATCAAAAAAAGTATGGTAAACAGAAAAATAAATTGGTAGTGTTCCAACTCTTAGGGCACTAAACAGTCGACGTTTAAACTGCGGTTAGTTACTTCAGGCTACATAAACATAAAATATAATGGTAATGAATGAATCGAAATGTGAAAAAAAAACTTTAAGCCAATCAGTGATAGGAAATAATTGCTTTAGTCATTACGTATATTACGCCTTTAATCATCTACGGTACTATATTGTATTCCCTGTTTTTTTATTATTTTAAATCTATTTTATGTCACTGGGTTACGACGCATTGATAGTATAATTCATGTGTAGCGGGTCGGGGTTTAGTGATAGAAGATATTAAGCGTCAGTGTCAGAGGGGAGCATAGGTTATTGTTTTCTCAGGGATTGCGGGAGCGAACGAGACACTTCGTGGGTTGTGGAATGGGCTCTTTCCTTGCTCAGAGGGTGAGGTGGAGTAAAACATTGGTGGTACCACTAGCAGTCATTTATTGAGACATAAGATCCTTGTAACAAACAGACTAATACAGTGCGTCTTGCTGTTGTTGTTGTTGTTGTGGTCTTCAGTCCTGAGACTGGTTTGATGCAGCTCTCCATGCTACTCTATCCTGTGCAAGCTTCTTCATCTCCCAGTACCTACTGCAACCTACATCCTTCTGAATCTGCTTAGTGTATTCATCTCTTGATCTCCCTCTACAATTTTTACCCTCCACGCTGCCCTCCAATACAAAATTGGTGGTCCTTTGATGCCTCAGAACATATCCTACCATCCGATCCCTTCTTCTAGTCAAGTTGTGCCACAAACTCCTCTTCTCCCCAATTCTATTCAATACCTCCTCATTAGTTATGTGATCTACCCATCTAATCTTCAGCGTTCTTCTGTAGCACCACATTTCGAAAGCTTCTATTCTCTTCTTGTCCAAACTATTTATCGTCCATGTTTCACTTCCATACATGGCTACACTCCATACAAATACTTTCAGAAACGACTTCCTGACACTTAAATCTATACTTGATGTTAACAAATTTCTCTTCTTCAGAAACGCTTTCCTTGCCATTGCCAGTCTACATTTTATATCCTCTCTAATTCGACCATCATCAGTTATTTTGCTTCCTTTACTACTTTAATTGTCTCATTTCCTGATCTAATTCCCTCAGCATCACAAGACTTAATTCGACTACATTCCATTATCCTCGTTTTGCTTTTTGTTGATGTTCGTCTTTAAAGACACAGTCCATTCCGTTCAACTACTCTTCCAAGTCCTTTGCTGTCTCTGACAGAATTACAATGTCATCGGCGAACCTTAAAGTTTTTATTTCTTATCCATGGATTTTAATACCTACTCCGAATTTTTCTTTCGTTTCTTTTACTGCTTGCTCAATATACAGATTGATTAACGTCGGGGAGTATTCCAGTCAACATTGTCAAAAGCTTTCTGTAAGTCTGCAAATCCTAGAAGCGTAGCTTTGGCTTTCCTTAATCTATTTTCTAAGATAAGTCGTAGGGTCAGTATTGCCACACGTGTTCCAACATTTCTACGAAATCCAAACTGATCTTCCCCGAGGTCGGCTTCTACCAGTTTTTCCATTCGTCTGTAAATAATTCGTGTTAGTATTTTGCAGCAGCGGTTATTAAACTGATAGTTCGGTAATTTTCACATCTGTCAACACCTGCTTTCTTTGGGGTTGGAATTATTATATTCTTCTAGAAGTCTGAGGGTATTTCGCCTGTCTCATTCATCTTGCTCACCAGATGGTAGAGTTTAGTCAGGATTGACTCTCCCAAGGCTGTCAGTAGTTCTAATGGAATGCTGCAGATTAGATGGGTAAATCACATAACTAATGAGGTGGTATTGAATGGAATTGGAGAGAAGAAAAATTTGTGGCACAACTTGACTAGAAGAAGGGATCGGTTGGTAGGGAATATTATGAGGCATCAAGGGATCACCAGTTTAGTATTGGAGGGCAGCGTGGAGGGTAAAAATCGCAGAAGGAGACCAAGAGATGAATACACTAAACAGATTCAGAGGAATGTAGGTTGCAGTAGGTACTGGGAGATGAAGAACCTTGCTCAGGATAGAGTAGCATGGAGAGCTGCATCAAACCAGTCTCTGGACTACAGACCACAATAACAACAACATGGAATGCGCAAGAAACGAGAAAAAGTGGACGAGGGATATATAAATCCCATTACAGTCTCATAGGAAGGATATTGTTCGTTGGTAAACAATGATATAAACTGCAACTCAGTACCAAAATCGTTCTCACTGTGACGGCAAGTGATATTTTACTTTCATGTATACTGCAAAAAAGCTGTTAAAAACTTTATTTTACTGCAGTCAGTTTCTACGTATCGTTATTATCTAGCAGACTTTGAAGCTTACTATGGAATATACAACTTGTTAATCAATGCAAAATAGGTGTATGTATACCATCCTAAGAGTCATCAGGCGAACTTTCTCTGATATTTCAGCAGATGTTTACAATTTCGTTCTTGTAACGTGTAATTTGAATCAGCCCAAGCAGGTACTGCACATTATGTCTTTCATGCGACGACCAGTGTAAACAGAAAAGGTCGCTTTTCTCCCGTTACAAACAAAATGAGTTTAAAAAGCTGAATTTCATGTGGTGATTTTATTGGGCGGTCCAAAATCTGTCTAGTCCGATACTTGTCTTATCGATATGTATTGACAGGGATAGTAAAAGACGAAGAATAACTAGTGCTCGAGCACCACGCTGGTTCTCGCTGACTGCTACCGCCATTTAGTAGTGCTACTCACGCGCTGATGTAGTATTGGATATGAAAGACATGATGACTGCAGCAACACATTGCATAAACGAAATTGTGAATATCTGCGGGAAAACCAGAGTAAATGCGGGAGGGACACCCTGTATACTTAATTCTGTGCAAGTTGGATGTTGTGGTTTCTTACATGAAGCCCACTTGCTTCCACATCACTAAATATATAAGTGCATACAATGTGTTATCATAGTGGACATGCATTAGTTACAAGTCATCCAGAATAACAAGTCTCTCAGTACTGCATCTGTAAAACAGCAATAGAAACTTATTTTGCGTTGTAAATTGCTGAGATAGTTATAATATACATTTTAGTGCCTAATATTACATCAGAGTTTCAGATGTGTTGCTGCAGATTGATGTTGGAAATTAAGTGTAACGTTAACATAAGGAATGTGTAGGTTTCCAACAGGACCGAGGTAGAAAGGCAAATGTGTAAAACACTGACAAGAAGAAGGTGCAGGATGCTGGACATTGTTCCATGTCATTAAATGCTGTAACTGTCCCAAACAAGGAAGAACCTTCTGAAACAGGAAGATGGGCGGAGTTAGAATTGACACAAAACAGGGCGATACTACTTATTCTCGAGCCGTGTTTCATTGGAAGGGAAGAAACCACTGGATGTGAATATTGGAAACGGAGTAATTTCTTAGCAGAACTGAGGAAAATATTCAAAACACAGCTTCTTTTGAATTCTGTAGTGAACTACATAGGTGCCTCAGCTGCAGGAAAGTAATGGGATTTGTTGTGATTCCTACTTAACGGAAGTAAAAAACAAACTAGAATATATACAACCAAAAAACTGATGATAACTTTTTCAAAAGGATCCACGCATAAATGAGCATATGAAAGAACCGACCGTTTGAAAGTTGGTGATAAGAATGTATACGAGGAGTTAGAGAACTACTGTTAATGGATGTAATCAGAGTAATATCTTGGAAGGTATAGAATCTGCATCACAAGACAATCTGAATAACAGAGATCTTTGAGATTAACTGACGAAGGGAGGATATATATATAAAAATCTGTGTTTAAAACTCTCTCCCATTCAAATAAAAATCTATACAAAAATCTTGTAAGTAGGCTGTTTAGATTTTTACATTGGTAACGCCACGTAGCGCTCTGTATGAAAATCACTGGCTGTGCTGTGTGCAATCTGTGGCTGGTTTGCATTGTTGTTGGCTATTGTAGTGTTGGGCAGTTGGCTGTTAACAGCGCGTAGCGTTGCGCAGTTGGAGGTGAGCCGCCAGCAGTGGTGGATGTGGGGAGAGAGATGACGGAATTTTGAGAGCGGACGATCTGGACGTGTGTCCATCAGAAAGAGTAAATTTGTAATATTGGATATTATGGACTGATACATATATAATCACTTTTGAACACTATTGAGGTAAATACATTGTTTGTTCCCTATCAAAATCTTTCATTTGCTAACTATGCCTATCGGTAGTTAGTGCCTTCAGTAGTTTGAATCTTTTATTTAGCTGGCAGTAGTGGCGCTCGCTGTATTGCACTAGTTCGAGTAACGAAGATTTTTGTGAGGTAAGTGATTTGTGAAACGTATAGGTTAATTTAGTCAGGGCCATTCTCTTGTAGGGATTATTAAAAGTCAGATTGCGTTTGGCAAAAAAAAAAAAAAAAAATGTGTGTCAGTTTAAGCACAGTCGAGTATAATTTTTCAAAGGGAACGTTTCATATGTCGACCCTTAACCGAGGATACCTCACTGGAATCTTTTGATTTTTTTCTTGTAGTTTGTGTAATTAGTGTAGCTATTGTTTATTGCTAGCACGTAATTATAGAGAGAATTTCCTTTGTAGTTGTAGTTTATCATTGTTGTACAGTAAAACAGTTGTGGCATGCATGTAGATTTGCACCAAGTATTTCGCAGCTGCGCTTGCAATTAAGTAAATATTATTTTCAGTGCTATGTTAATGTGTTTTCTTACTTTGCTCTTCAAATTGTGCTTTTCTGTGTTGTCGTGTGAAATATTGTGACAATTATGCCGTGTGAAAAACGAAATACTAGGCTCCAAAGTAAACTGAGAAATGACAGTGAAGAAGAAAGCAGTGTGTTAGCGACACCGAGTAATGAATTAACTAATGTTCGAAGTAGTAATTTGATAATTGTGCATAGGGAAATGGAGCGGGCGGCAAATAATGGCGTAGACAGTGAAACAAATAGTGAACAGGGAAGCATTACCGATCGATAGGTCGGCAACAGCTCACCTCAGGAATCCGAAATGACAGGACACAATCTTGCTAATACTGTAGATTCAGGTTTTGTGTCCTCACCGTTTCCTCAAATGACTCAAGACACATTTTCTGATTGTCAAAATGTGAATGTTGCCGGTGAAAATGCACTGCTAAAAAGCATAGATAAACAGATTCCAGACACTAATACATTATTATTGCAATTAATGCAACAAATGGAACAAAATCAGAGACAAACACAGCAAAAGCTACAAAAGTTAGACACAATGGAACAAAATCTCCGGAAGTTAGACGCCACGCTTGAACAAACACGTGAAGATTTAACTACTGAGTTACATAACATTGAATCGAAATGTCAAAAAGTCTGTAATGACGTAAAAACACAAATTTGTGAGCATTTTCAACCTATTTTTTCGCGGCATGAAAATGCATTACAGAATCACGAAGCAGCCATAAAACAACTGCAAACTATTGTTCATGAAAATCATGAGACCTTGCAAGCTAAAATTGACTCAGTTACATCTACCGATTCGGTTACGCAACTTGCAAAAACTCAGGAAAACTTAAAGGACACAGTAGATACTCTGAAAATTGGTTCAGAAAGAGACATGGAGGAAATTACTTCATTATCAGAGAAAGTAGTTGAACTTTCGGATCAGCTAAATAATTTATCTACGAAGGTAGATGATAATCTGAATGACACATAACCGGTAGTCCTTAATGACAAATTATGAAATTCAAACAAAATCAGAATCAAATTAATACGCAACACCAAAGAGAAATCTGGGAAGTACAAGATCAGCTGACACAGGCAACACAAGAATTACGTATTTCAGAGGACACTCGCGCTCCAATACGGGAAGAGGGACATAGAAATACGGAACAGCCACAAAATAATAACACGAGGCACTTCGGAAATTATGAAAGAAATTGGCAAGGTACACCGCATTTTGAGATGGAACCGCCGAAACGACGTAACAGTGACCGACAGCCGCCCGCGGTGGTCTAGCGTTTCTAGGCGCTCAGTCCGGAACCGCGCGACTGCTACGGTCGCAGGTTCGAATCCTGCCTCGGGCATGGATGTGTGTGATGTCCTTAGGTTAGTTAGGTTTAAGTAGTTCTAAGTTCTAGGGCACTGATGACCACAGATGTTAAGTCCCATAGTGCTCAGAGCCATTTGAACCATTTGAATGACCGACTTGCGACTCGCCGACATGATGATTTTGACTATAAGCTGTTTATTACTACACGTAAATTCAAAACGTTTAAGAATTCCGGCAACGACATTCATCCACAAGAGTGGCTTCATCAATTCTCTCACTGTTTTCCTCCCAACTGGTCATTGGAGCACAGGTTAGAATTTATGTGTGGCTACTTAGAGAATGAACCAGCTGTAAGAATGCGATCGGTCATTCACGATTGCCACAGTGAAGGAGAATTTTATCACGCCTTCCTCTCAGCATATTGGTCTCAAGCTACACAAGACCGAGTAAAACATAGCATCGTAATGATGAAACATTTCGAACAATCTGAATTTTCCAGTCTTGTGAAATATTTTGAAGACATGTTGCACAAGAATCAGTATCTGTCGAATCCATACAGCCCCTCAGAACACATCCGCATTTGTTTAATCAAATTACCTGAACATTTACGACATATTATTTTGGCAGGACGTTGCAAAGACGACATTGAAGCTTTTCAGGGACTCTTACAGGAATTGGAAATTGACACTGACAATCGCGGGACGCGAAAACAGGAACACAACAATTACATGTCACATCCGTCACAATTCTGCTGTGAAAGAATTAATAACTGGACTAGACAATGCTATTCTTACAACGCAAATCGTGAACAAAACAGACACCACCCATATGTCAACCACTGGCAGAGTAATAGTTACAGAGGAAGATCGCATTTCCGAAGTAATGAATATGACACAGACAATCATAGAAACAGACAATATGGCAACCAGAACTATTATTATCACGGGAGACAGAATAATGTCAGACGCAATGGTCCACCGTGCAGTGATAATTCAGGGAGAAATTCTCCACCACTTAACCGACAAGAAAGAAACTACAGGAAGTACCGACATGACGACAGACGATATAATTATAACGACAGACCTGAATTTCATGAGAACTGGCGGGATTCAAACAGGGCAGGGCCCTCTTGACAAGGTGAATTTGTAGACGTTAAGTCTCCTAATCCTAACAGACAATGACTCGCACCGCAGGCAGCCACGTGCGCTGGCTGGCTCAGGGAAAAATAACATAGACGCTAACCTTGAGAAAAATTTGAACATTCTTTACCGATGTACCATATACCACATGATAATTCCGTTGAAGCTGGAGCTCTGCATAGTAGGAAGAGTAAAGGATTGTACCACATTTCACATGTAAAACCATTTATTGAAAGATAATCTGCTTTTTAACTTTGTCTTTGCCATAAAACTTTTCACTTCACATTGCTAGTATTCTTTGTCAGACTTAAGAAACTGTTACCATGCAACAATGTTTGAAGTTAAATATCCAGTCAAGAACCAAGAGAACTTATTTAAACAGAAATTACGAATGCATTGTTATAGTGAACGGACGACACAGTGTTGTTATTTGTACATTCTTGCTTGTTAGTTGCACGATTATGTGACGACTATCAGGCTTACATACTTAGAACTTATACTGCTAATGAGGTTTTAATGCAACATTTTGGTTTACTTGAAAAGGTACTCTTTATATGAAGTACATTCTGTGAGATTAAAGATGACTTAGTATTTGGTTTATTTGACAGCGACACGACTATATCACGACGCTACTAATGTGTGACACAGTTTACATTGTTGCTTTTGCGGTGTATCTGTTTTGTATCTGCACAGTTTTTCTGTATTATTCTGGAAAGTAAAACATGTTTTAGTAGTAATTTTTGTGGTATAGCTACAATGAGACATCCGTGTTCGAAGCACAACAATACGTTACATTATAGTACTTTCTTGATCACGGTAAGGTACGTGATAACTACGATATCTATACGCGAAGCATTTCACTTTCGTTTATGATGAGGTAAGTACATTGACTTCAGCAGAACTTTGCTTACAGAGGACGATAACTACGACACTTCTACAGAATTATCTTACAGCAAGATGCACATTTAGCGCTACAGGACACGTATTTGAGTGATTAATTTTGTACTTAAACCATTTATTTTTCAAGATTTTTGAATTACAAAGATAGTTTTCCGTGATACATTTCATTCCATTGCTGTAATCTGTAACACCTGAGGGTATAATTACATTAATCCTCAGGGGGGTACATACCTACTTTGTGTTCCATGTGTTTGGCAAGCACAAGGAGCCCTAGCTAATGTGGTATTTGCTTATACAACTTTACAGATCGGTACCATATTTCTCTAACACATAAATTACACAGCTATCTGATCATTTAACTGAGAGAGACAACCGTTTTTTTTTACTTCGTCAGTGACACATGTTTACGCAATTACACTGTTGGATAACTTCATACTTATGAAATTGTATTTCGTCTGCACTTTGTGAACTGTTCATAATTTTTTGGAACCATTGTGATACTATGAGAGCTTTGAATTATGTATTTGGTATGAGATCATGATTTTTAAAGTACGTTTGAGGTAGATGACACTATTGAAATGAGCAGAGGATTTTTTTTAGGTTTTGACATTATTGCAGAGAGCTACGACGTTTTGGAGATTTGACTGAGGTGTTATTATTACGATGGCGATGTGTATTATGCTGTTGAGGTATGTTTATGATCAATAAGCTGATGCTATATGAGGAATTTATTATGATGAAATATTGAAGAAATATCGACCAATATATATATGTGTAATAAAGTAAGGACTAATGAGTAGTGGTTAGGGACTCTGATTTGTGAAAAAGGATGTTGAAAACCAAGAATCTTACTTTAAGAGTTATGAAAGGTGTGTAAATGGGTGAATCTATCACAATGCCGGCGAAAATTTTTTGGACACTGTTATATTCATCGGATTTTGTTTCTACACATTTGCAACGCAAATTCTAGACATGTGAAATTTTTTATATGAGACTGTCACTGTAGTGCAAACTGGTGTCGTAAATATTTCGGTAAGAAAGCTAAGTGCCCTTGACATAATGCGTTATGGGCGACCAGCTGTACGAGTCGCCTGGAGAAAAAGCCATTAGGTGGAGGAAAAAAGAGACCATTAACCTCGCTATTGACATTCCTTTGTAGAAAGCATCGCAAATACGACATGCTCGAACTTGAAAACATATGATTACACTGTGGAGCTCTTAATTTATGATATTTACTAAAATGCCTAATGAAATGATGAGAAACATTTTACATCTATTGTCTTTCTAGTTGAGAGATTTCTCATTTTGTTTAATATCTAGTTTCTAGCTGCACTGCAACATTGGTTAAAATAAAATTTAATAGATGTAATAATATAAATATTTTATGCCTACAGATCTAGTAAATAATAATTTTATGATCTACTTCCAAAAAAACGAGGGAGCACAAAAAGACATTTCCCTTCACAGGAATTGCATACATAATTTTTGTCGATGACTGGGTAACTTGTTTAGTAGTGTAAGTTAAGGTGATGCATCACTCTAGTGTTAAGTTCTGACATAAGTGTTAGACATTTCCTATTTTTACTGTAATATTTGTTCTGCTTGAGCTTTTTCATGTTTAGGTATAAGTTATAGCATTTGCTGCTGCTGTTTGCCAGGCATAGTGCTACTGAATGTCACTTTGTATTACTCTGTTAAGCCAGTTTTACTTCTGATTTATTTTTCTTGTTGCTGCATATTGGCTCATATTAGTTGTAATGTTGCATTTGCTCTGTTAATTTAGATTTACTGCTGCTTGCTTTGCCACTTTGCATTTTTTTGTCATTGCTGATTGTGTTAGTTGTTTTGTGCTGCTGCATTACCTCGTCTCTTCGTTTAGCATCTGAGCTCAGTTGATTTAAGTTAGCTTAGGAGGGGGTAGACTATATAAGAAAGTAAGTTGTGAGGAATTGGAAGAAATGCATTGACAAGGTATTAAGAAAAGGTGAAATTAGAGGAAACGTCTATGAAATGAAGTTTTGGGTTGGACCACAGTACCAAATGTCACATTGAAAACAAACCCTGACCTCTCTTTTGTGTCATTCCACTATGTGTCTGTGTACCTTGGCTATTTGTGTTCTTCCTGTCTTTATGTGTTTATCTGATAAGACTTATGTTGTAGAATTTTTCTAACACTCAGCTACATTCACTATGATGAAGAATACTGTTATCCTCAAACATAATTTGCATTTATAATATGTTATTTACTTTGTAAAGATGTTTAGACATTATTTATTCTGTTTTGTTTTAATGCTCACGTGTGAAGTTGATGTTTCGAAAGTTATTCAGACCTTTCATGTATTTACTTATGTCATAATTCCTGTAAAACTGATGTATATGTTTATTTCTATTCTTTTGTAAAGCCCCTATTACTACAAATGTTATCTGTATTGTTATGTTCTTTAATGATGTATTTTTTACCTTTGTCATTGTATTCTCATGTTATAAAATTGTAATTGACAAAAGTTCATCAAAATAAGTAACTTGTAAGCATTCATTTCACTCCACACATTTCTTTTGGTCATAGTATATGCACAGTATGTGAAAAGTTGGAACTGTTAGTGCTCCCACGTGTGTTGATAATTCAGCAAGGGACTGGTTAACAGCATTGCTGGTTCTAAGAACAATTCCAAAATCTTTGTGAGTGAACAAGTGGTGGTTTATGAATTTGCTATATTGTCTGTAAGACTCTTCGATGGTGATTGTGCACCTGCACAGTCGCGACAGATGGCTGCTGGCTGTCTCTACAAGGACTACAGTGGGTCTCCATCTTTGATGGCCTACCAATACCATTATTTATACAAGGATTGCAGTGGGTCTGCACCTCTGGTGGCCCACCAGTACCATAATCTCTACCAGGACTACAGTGGGTCTACTCTGTGATGATCTACCTACCACTATTCTTGAATTTCGACTGACTCTGCTGTGGGTTTGCTCAGTTGTGGACCATTACCTGTCTGCATGTCAAGAGTCAGCACTGTCTTTCCGTTGGAAGGACAACACTACTTCTTCAAGTCTGCATGGAAATCCACTACTTCTGTGTGCATTTTCTTTTACTGCTCAGACTTTGAGAAAAAAAACACTGCAATTTTACTGCGATGAATGATCAGGACGGTCTTTATCGACTGTGAGAAAATTTTAGCTTTTGACCAACAGTGTATCAATAAGTGTGTACATTAGATTCCTTAGTTATTGTAATTATGAAAATTTTTTTCAAATCTGTATTGGCCACTGCCCAAAACAATTTGTAAAATTTTTTGTGGGGAGCATGGGGGCTATGTAAGTAGGCCGTTTAGGTTTTTATATTGGTAACGCGACGTAGCGCTCTGTATGAAAATCACTGGCTGTGCTGTGTCCAATCTGTGGCTGGTTTGCATTGTTGTTGGCTATTGTAGTGTTGGGCAGTTGGCTGTTAACAGCGCGTAGCGTTGCGCAGTTGGAGGTGAGCAGCCAGCAGTGGTGGATGTGGGGAGAGAGATGGCGGCATTTTGAGAGCGGGCGATCTGGACGTGTGTCCATCAGAAAGAGTAAATTTGTAATATTGGATATCATGGACTGATATATATATATATAATCACTTTTGAGCACTATTGAGGTAAATACATTGTTTGTTCCCTATCAAAATCTTTCATTTGCTAACTATGTCTATCAGTAGTTAGTGCCTTCAGTAGTTTAAATCTTTTATTTAGCTGGCTGTATTGGCGCTCGCTGTATTGCACTAGTTCGAGTAACGAAGATTTTTGTGAGGTAAGTGATTTGTGAAAGGTATAGTTTACTGTTAGTCAGGGCCATTCTTTTGTAGGGATTATTGAAAGTCAGATTGCGTTGCGCTAAAAATATTGTGTGTCAGTTTAGTGTTGATCAGAATAAGTAAAGAGCGAAATGTCTGAGTATGTTCAAATAATGTAAGTGGTTAACCAGCATAGTAATTCATACATTTTTCTAAGGGGACGTTTGAATCTGCACGCAATTAGTAACTGTAAATCCGCTCGTAGCATTCGGAACTGTACTTAGACGACCGAAGAAGACTGTTCAAAATTAAATTATAAGAACTGACACTGACCACCTTAGACAAACACTTCAAGAATCTTCCATGATCTCTAAAGAGACTGAAATTCACATTTAACTCGCGACGGTACTGTAAGCGGCTTTAAATCAGATATTGTTTACCGCCATCTGTTGTCTCTGCTGGCAAGTGAAAACTACTTTGTACATGTTTTGCTATTGTTTCCAAGAGTTACTACTGTCATAAAGCCGCCCGCTGTGGCCGAGCGGTTCTAGCCGCTTCAGTCCGGAACTGCGCTGCTGCTACGGTCGCAGGTTCGAATCCTGCCTCGGGCATGGATGTGTGTGAGGGCCTTAGGGTAGTTAGGTTTAAGTAGTTCTAAGTCTAGGGGACTGATGACCTCAGATGTTAAGTTCCATAGTGCTTAGAGCCATTTGAACCATTTTAACTGTCGTGAAAAACATTCTGAAACTATTTCACACTCAATAACAAAGTCCATTACGAAAATAGCTCTTGTCACTTTGTTTCGTTTTCGATGCTCCAGCTTATTCTCGTAGCAATAGCTGAAAGTCACTATTAACATTAACCAATTATGACCGAAACAACTCTTGTCCTCAGTTATTGTAGCTCAAAGACAGGGTGGTTGAACAAACACAACCCTTTTCAAAAACATCTCAGACAAAACTGTTTTTGTCGTTCGACAGTGTGAAAATAGACGATAGGGTAACTTTACTGTTATTATTAGGTGTCTTTCACTTGATTCCTTCCTTGTGCTGCGCTTCAACGACTGTTAGTCGGTTATTAATTAAGAAGAGAGTTTACGGTTGCCCAAAACAGCAACTTCAAACAAAGAAAGGAAAATGTAACAATAACGAAGAAGCTGACAAGCGAGGAAGACTAAACTACGTTGGGAGAAGTGTTCCCGCCAAATGTCTGATGACTGCAAATAAGAATTATTTCCATTCTTTTCTTATCTCCAACGGTAATTTTGTAATCTCCTCTCAACGGGAATGTATGTAAGTGAACAGATTCCATTCCCAATGGCTGCATGTGGGAAAGACAGCGATGCTTTCAGTAAACAACAGCTGAACAGCTTTCTCCAATTATATGCAAAATGGATCCGAAAACGTTCAAGATTCCTATGGGGCTGCTTTTATCACGGTTGCCAATGTGAAATAACGAAGACTGTGCAAAGTACCTAACGGAGAGGGAGCAACTAGTGCTGATGGCGCAAGTTCACTGTTTAGCCCTTCTGTACGTGACGCCTCTTTTACAATAAAGTCCGAAGGACTGCTGACGCTGTTACAAATAAGCTACCTTTCTGTAGAGCGACTACGCACTGTACAGTATAGTCTAATCTCACCCAACAGTTCACCAGAGCAGAAGAAAGAAAAATGTAATTTATGACTCGCCTCGAGCTATTCGACGGCCACGCAAAGGCCTGATAGAATACCATATGTAGTTATTTAAACCATGATTTCTCATTATTCACTTCATAAAAAACCGTCTGAAATACATCTGATTGAAACTGTAGCTGTGAAGAAAACCATGAACTTTTCTTTGTATCTCTAACGTAGCAGACAAGCATAAAAGGTGTTAATGCTGGTGACAGTGACAAAGCCCGTCTGATCATGCAAAGAGAAGTTCACTTTAGAAAAGTGAAAGCCTTCTATGACCTGAAAATATTGCAAGCTGCAGATTGCTTTAATTATAATTTATGTCTGAGTGAAGCTAAATGCTATTATCTTTACATAAAGAAAAATATTATCTTGGCAATAACCTTCAAATCTTGTGATATAGCTACCCTTAATTATTATATGTGAATTAGTGAATTTACTCATGGCATTTTTGTTGCCCTGTGCCTGTGATCACTTTCAGCACTAAAACTGATAATCTAATTAACTAATTTAATGAGACTGAAACATAAATCAGTTAAGGCATGATGCTCGACAGGCAAAGCATACGTTGGGGTGGAAGCTATACTAATTTTCCTCTCAATTGACCCATGTTACAACGCAGTCTGACTTTGTTTACATGAATCCACTGTGAGACCCAACTCTATTCAAATGGAATCAACTACGATGGAGTACACCATAAACTATGGTTCACCTGAGAACAGGGAGCTAAGAAGATCATTTAACTACTCTATGTCAACGTAGCAATACTTTACTCTTTCACTTTGATTCAGGAGGCAGCAGAAAACAGCGCATTGTTGACAAGTAGCAGGGCACTGCAGCAGCTGTTTGTCCATCAAAATTTGCAAACAACATGGCGAGCCGTTCCGATTATCAGAACGTGGGAATCTTACCCATCAGAGCCCTGAAATCCCAGCAGATATCAGGATATGCCGCATCTGTTCGCTGGTCTGGCCGAACCAATTTGACTCACAGATATGACGGTCCATGCTGAAATTGTGAAACGTTAGATGGCCGTCTCAGGATGAATAAGTTCACCCTTGTGACACATGATGTGTCTGAGATGATATGCATTTCCACTATCGGTACAGTTGGAAACTGACATTGGCTCCTAGTCCACCACAAGATACAGACCAAATGTCTCACCCACTAGGGAAAGCCTTGAAGTTCTTCTCCAGGGGAGGACCAAAAGACGTAGAAGCCAAAAGATCAAAACCACTTTGCACCAAGCCTCGTTACGGGAACCGAATTAGCAAAAATTAAACTGGCCCCACATTCCACAACCCAACTGAACTATCCTCTACTCATTGAACCTCCCCTCTTGACTATTAGATATGGCACTGGGGCTCTCACTCTGGGGGGAGCAAGCCTCTACTTCGCATGTCCTGAAACAGGCCAATTGGCGACTCCAAATCTCTTTTGTCAGAAAAAAGATGATTTTTGACTATGGAGGCGCTATTCTCACAGTAAGCATGGCCATGTTTTGGCATAAAACATCTACCTAGATGGGACCACAGTCCCTCATTTGCAGAGAGATCTAATCTTTCTGGGCCGACCAATTCCAATTTCTGAAAGAAGGTTGTTAAGCTTCCCAGACAGTCGTCCCCATGAAATACTCGTTTCCTCTTCTCGGTAAAAGAATCTGGTGACTTCTTGGCATCAGAGAAGGACGGGATTACAGTCCTGCCACCACTAAACATATACACCAGCCACTCTGTCCGTACCATCATCCCAGCTTCTAACATGGGATGCACGGAGTTTCATAACCTTCCCACCGTCTGCACGAAAGCTTAGTTTACAGCGGTCTCTCCTAAATGATTCCTCCACCTACTTTCGGCCATCTAGCTGCCTTTGTGATGGACTGCAGCCTGGCCCAGGTAAAATGTTTTGCAAACTGGCGTCCTTCTCTCTGACCCTAAGCAGAAGGAGGAGAGAGCTTCGGCCAGAAGTCCTTCTGCAGGTAACATCCACTGATAACTGCTAGCCAGAATCACTAAAATGACCAGATCACTGCACTCAGCATTTATGACTCCCATTTCATCTCTCTCCGTGTTCACCATTGCCCCCACTCTGGCCCCTTAGTTACAAGTTCCTCTACAAGTTACACGTGCAATTATAAGAACATTCTCACCACAGTTTCCCCATGTAAAATGTCATAAACCAGACATTGCAAATGTAGTGCTTGGGAACGCTAAGATCCTGACCTAAAATATGAATGTTAATTTGACTGACAAATTGAAGTAAGAGCTGCCACCTCCCAAGGTACTTAAAAAATATTCAACTGGTATTAGAAGAACCTTACTCCTTCCCATGACAAATAATTTCTGTTCGTCCAATGATCAGGATTTCTCCCTAATTTCATGTAAGAGACAGAATGAAGTCACTGAAGTACGTTATTAGCAGGACACGGTCATTACTTCTCAGCAACATTCTGATCCTTATAGCATGTACAAGATATACCAATCACTGACATTCGTCAGGGAAGAAGTTTCTGATCGCTGCTTCAAAACACCTACACAGGAAAGAGTTAACATGAACGAACTACGAATGTATAAAAAAGAGGTATCCAAGAGCTACATTTTCGTACCAGACAGCTATATGGGACCTCAGCATGTGGTTGCAATTCTAAACAACCGAAGAGTCCACAATAAATTATTTTCGGTTAGTTTAAGAACGATTCAGTCAAGATTAAGAAGTCAAATGTCAAGATCTTAAAGCTGTTCTTCCTTCCTTGTTGCATGAGAGCAAACCCTTTTGTAACAAATTCATTGTCATTGGAGTCAAAGAAGGCGGCAGTAGTGGAGAAGAACAGTGAAAGTTTGATTTGTTAATTTCTATGTATTGCGCAGTGCAAAACGGCACAGTTAAACTTCCCACCACCTCGGGAGAGAGTCTGGTGGATTTTGGATGGCGTGCTTCGCCAGAGGACTCGCTCTTTGTGGGGGCATCAATGCGAGTATCACTGGGGTTTTACTGGTGGAAAGTAGAGCAGCGTGGAGCGGAGAGCAGTTAGTTAATGGCCAACAACCGGGACGGAAGTTTCGCGGGAGCGTGATGTGCCGAGAAGCCGGGTAGCCTGTGTAGTCAGTGGTCTCTGTGGGACCAGGCCGACCCACACTACTGGCCATTAAAATTGCTACACCACGAAGATGACGTGCTACAGACGCGAAATTTAACCGACAGGAAGAAGATGCTGTGATATGCAAACGATTAGCTTTTCAGAGCATTCACACAAGGTTGGCGCCGGTGACGACACCTACAACGTGCTGACATGAGGAAAGTTTCCAACCGATTTCTCATACACAAACAGCAGTTGACCGGCGTTGCCTGGTGAAATGTTGTTGTGATGCTTCGTGTAAGGAGGAGAAATGCGTACCATCACGTTTCCGACTTTGATAAAGGTCGGATTGTAGCCTATCGCGATTGCGGTTTATCGTATCGCGACATTGCTGCTCGCGTTGGTCCACATCCAATGACTGTTAGCAGAATATGGAATCGGTGGGTTCAGGAGGGTAATACGGAACGCCGTGCTGGATTCCAACGGCCTCATATCACTAGCAGTCGAGATGACAAGCATCTTATCCGCATGGCTGTAACGGATTATGCAGCCACGTCTCGATCCCTGAGTCTACAGATGGGGACGTTTGCAAGACAACAACCATCTGCACGAAAAGTTCGTCGACGTTTGCAGCAGCATGGACTATCAGCTCGGAGACCATGGCTGCGGTTACCCTTCACGCTGCATCACAGACAGGAGCGCCTGCGATGGTGTACTCAACGACCAATCTGGGTGCACGAATGGCAAAACGTCATTTTTTCGAATGAATCAAGGTTCTGTTTACAGCATCGTGATGGCCGCATCCGTGTTTGGCGCCATCGCAGTGAACGAACATTGGAAGATTGTATTTGTCATCACCATACTGGCGCATCACCCGGCGTGATGGTATGGGGTGCCATTGGTTACACGTCTCGGTCACCTCTTGTTCGCACTTTGAACAGTGGACGTTACATTTCATATGTGTTACGACCCGAGGCTCCACCCTTCATTCGATCCCTGCGAAACCTTACATTTTAGCAGGATAATGCACGACCGCATGTTGCAGGTCCTGTACGGGCCTTTCTGGATACAGAAAACGTTCGACTGCTGCCCTTGCCAGCACATTCTCCAAATGTCTCACCAACTGAAAACGTCCGGTCAATGGTGGTCGAGCAACTGGCTCGTCACAATACGCCAGTCACTACTCTTGATGAACTGTGGTCTCGTGTTGTAGCTGCATGGGCAGCTGTACCTGTACACGCCATTCAAGCTCTGTTTGACTCAATGCTCAGACGTACAAAGGCCGTTATTATGGCCAGAGTTTGTTGTTCTGGGTACTGATTTCTCAGGACCTATGCACCCAAATTGCGTGAAAATGTAATCAAATGTCAGTTCTAATATAATATATTTGTCCAATGAATACCCGTTTATCATCTGCATTTCTTCCTGGTGTAGAAATTTCAATGGCCAGTAGCGTATCATGGACGTCGCCTACCCAGAGGACGAGTGTGTCATTACACAGTGACCAGAAAAGATGGCAATCACAAACCGATATGTGGAAGTGTGGTTTTGTTATTGGTGTAATAGTCATAACGCTAGGAGTGTCCTTTAGTGGCATGCAGTGTTTGGTGGCTGGCTGAGAATTGTCAAATTGAAATTACTGTACAGAGGGTACCGTACACAGTTAAGACAGTGGCTAGTGTATCTGTTTTGTATACAAACTTTTCGTTACAAGCTCTTAAGTTACATGGTATGATTGCGGGGGCACGAGATTTTGTTTATCTCCACACTGAGGGCATGTTCAAGCATTGTACGAGACAGAGTTCTGTTCCAATGGTTCAAGTGGCTCTGAGCACTATACGACTTAACTTCTGAGGTTATCAGTCGCCTAGAACTTAGAACTAATTAAACCTAACTAACCTAAGGACATCACTTACATACATGCCCGAGGCAGGATTCGAACCTGCGACCGTACCTGTCGCTCTGCTCCAGACTGTAGCGCCTAGAACCGCACGGCCACTCCGGCCGGCATACTGAGTTCTGTATCTCTTCTTAATCAAATGATACAAAGTGGTTCCAGAGACCTTTTCAAGTCTCAAACATCTGTGATGTACATATGCAGGCTAAAGCTGCGAATCAAAATTTGTACCAAAGCAGGGAGTAACACTAGGGTCTCTTGCTCATTAGGCAGGTGCGCTAACCACTACACCACCCTGGCATAGTGTCTCTGCACATCTGCACAGGCTACGATAGCACGCCTCCCTCAGTCTGCATACATACGTTAGAGATGTCTGAGACAGGCTACGATAGCACGCCTCCCTCAGTCTGCATACATACGTTAGAGATGTCTGAGACTCGGAGCGGTCTCCGGCACGATGTAGTTTCACTTGATCAAAGCACCTATGCCTGAGTTTCAGGCAGGAACCCTCACTTTGTCCGATGCTTAGGTGCGTTTCCAGTACAGTTGGACAGCCTCCGCAATGCTGTCCAGGTATAGGAAGAATATCAAATGGGCTGAGGCGTGAATGGAAATTGAGATTAGGGAGGGAGGCGTGCTAGGGTAGTCTGTGCAGCTGTGCGGAGACAAGGTGCCAGGGTGGCGTAGTGGTTAACGCTTCCGCCTAGTGAGCAGTAGACTCAGGTTTTAATCATGTAATTTGTACAGATTCTCATTTGTCGCTTCAGTCTGCACATATACATCTTGGTTAATAACACTAAGGGTGTGTTCAGCTGTTGTACATAGCTGAACGTTTTCCAAACTTTATGTCGCTGTTGTCTGTAGACCAGGTAGCCCTGTTTGGTGTAGCTGTAGTAAGTTGCTGGTGGAAGTCCTAGGCAGTAGAGGTAGATCCTGTTGTGATATTATTAATTTACTGAACTGTGTCTGTATTGTGGCCGGATTGTAACAGACTAAGGACAAAGAGGGTGAATATTGTACTTTATACTCTGTTGTTCTCGGTTGGTGCCGAATTGTGTGTCCCAACAGCTGATAGGTATTTGAGCTACTGTAGCATTGTATTGATTCAGAAGTTTAATTTACTTTAATTTTATTATTGTGTTAAGTCCATTCTCAGGGTGCATACATCAATGGGCAAAACAGAACCTTTATAGGATCACATTCTTCTCCATCTGTCAGACCGCCTGTTGTGCAACCTTTTACTCAAGAAAAGGTAGAGATATCAAGTTGAAATTTGTATGAAATAGTGAGGTATGCAGTACCTAGGCGGCGTAAAACGGTTAAGCTTCTAAGTCAATTATGTTACATATTTTGATATTTGCCATCTCACCCATCAAAACCTATAGGGTACTTTCCGTTGACATAGAATCATGAGATCTCTTAAATATCGTTGTTTCTCTGTATAAATGAAGGAAACAATCCAAAAATTTGTAAATTCTAATTGTATCACACTTTCGTTTTACTTCTGTTGACCGTTTGTCTCTCTAGCCGTTGTTAAGACATCTTTTTCTCATGGACGGCTAGAGGAGTCAAGTTGAAATTTTATGTCAAATATTAATGCCTACAATCCATTGACGGTGTAAAAAAATTTAAACCAAGTTAATGTGGTCAAAAAATACTTACGTCACATATTTTGGTATTCGCAAAATCACTACGCAAAACCTATAGATGAACTGTCTATATACATGATGATGTTTGTACAGAACATTCAGAACGCGAGCCCTACTCGCACTTGTCAGGTTTTCTACTTAAGCGGCACCTCTAGATGGAATAATGTTGGTTTTTCTATTAATTGCCTAAGAGCCTTTTGATGTCACTGTATTTGTGTTGAAATATTTCTGTTGTTATTAAATCCATTTATAATATTAGCCGACGCCCATACAACCCCCAAACAACTGATAGCAGAGCATGGTTTGGCATGGTATCTGTAGACTTGGTGTTTTGGTTAATGGATTTGGAAATACTGCAGTTGTATCCTTGTGCAGGAAGTAGTTTGGTAAGAATAATAACTAACGCCGTAATTGAAAGCGAAATGGCGGTAATGTAAGGGAGACATTTGAGGAGTATACTAATCTGGTGTACACAAATGTCTGCTCATTCTACATTTTGAAGACAGGAGCTGAAGTGGTAGAAGCTATTGTGGAAGAGATAAAGCTAGACGGTCATTCATGGGCCATGTTCGTTCAACCACTTCCTACATTCAAAGACATAGAGGAAATAGCATACCAGATCTAACGGCTGTTTTCCCTGTGGTGCCGTAGGACACTTCAGGAGGAATTGCCTGCAGCAAAAGCAGAAACTCAGCACAAGCAGTTGACGATGTCCGAAACAATGCAGCAGGAAGTGTGAGCTCGATCATTGCCTTCTTTCTTTGCGTATTATCACCAGTCACCAGTGGTTGGATATTTAGGAGTGTATAAAACACACCCCAAAATCCTGAAGGAATTTACTTGGAAAACGATGGACTGGGATATAAGGATGATGGTGCAGAGGTGAAAGACATCTTCAATAAGCAAACCACTGCAGGACTGGGAACAAGGTACGTTGGCATCAAAACCAGCAGAAAGGCGGATATACGAGTTACGTATCGATATTGTTGCTCCGTTTACAAGGTTACAGGCAGGAAACCAGTGCACTAGTAATTGAAGCGCATGTCTTTTCAAGATCATTCTGGGTATTTCCTAGTAGGAATGAGACCATACAAGTTGTCATATATTGGCTGAAAAGAGTTATCAGTAACTTTGGTCTCTCTGAAGTTTTAGTATTGTTAACGTCGCTGCATTTACATCCAGAGTCTTCGATGGGTTCTGTTTCAGGATGTGAAACTTGGGAATTTGTGGTAAGTTCCTATGGGACCAAACTGCTGAGGTCATCGGTCCCTAGGCTTACGCACTACTTAATCTACACTTAAACTAAGCCCGCATCTCGTGGTCGTGCGGTAGCGTTCTCGCTTCCCACGCCCGGGTTCCCGGGTTCGATTCCCGGCGGGGTCAGGGATTTTCTCTGCCTCGTGATGGCTGGGTGTTGTGTGCTGTCCTTAGGTTAGTTAGGTTTAAGTAGTTCTAAGTTCTAGGGGACTTATGACCACAGCAGTTGAGTCCCATAGTGCTCAGAGCCATTTGAACCATTTGAACTTAAACTAACTTACTCTAAGGACACCACACACAACTATGCCCGAGGGAGGATTTGAACCTTCGACGGGGGGAGCAGGCTTCAGGATGAGAATTAAACTTTCGATAACCAGACCGTACGACCCAAACTCATCGTTCTCAGGAAGAATTAAACGTAGTCTGCAGGTGGCATAACCGCATATTCAGATCGCATATACTGGAGCAAAATTTTGAAATAATTAACGTATGGATTTAATATGGCTAAGCATGAGATGCACAAGGAATGATGTTTCCTTTTAGGACCAATTCCCCACTGGCTAACATTTGACCTGTTTTGGAGGTTTTGTCCTTTAAGATATTCCCCAAAGGAGTTCAGGTGGCAGTGAGATCGAAAAAATCTGGGGAAGGCGGTGGGGATCGTCGGGACCCCAGAAATTTTTTCAGATTGAATAGAGCAACGGAGAAGCTGATGGGAAGACACCGTGTTAATTAAAGATTTGGCGATGGAAAGGGAATGAAAGGTATGAAATGATAATTAAATAGACACCCTAGCTGCAAACAGGCGTTGATGTACTTCACTGGGGACATGTTGAAAATGTGTGCCCCGACCGAACCTCGAACCCGGGGTCTCCTGCTTACATGGCAGACGCTCTATCCATCTGAGCCACCGAGGGCACAGAGGATAGTGCGTCTGCAGGGACTTATCCCTTGCACGCTCCCCGTGAGATCCACATTCCCAACATGTCCACACCACTACATTCGAAGTGCGCCTATAAGATGTTTGCCCATCATATTCATTACTCGTGGCAGATTAATCTACCAAGTCCCGTACGAGTTCGGGCATAGCGTGTGCGTTCACACAAGAAGGTCAATGGCCAGGAAGCCATATTTTAACTATATATGACGGTAGTATCTGTTCCCGAAAGAACACATACCGTGAATGACCATGCAGCTTTGCTAGAAATGAAATGATAATTTAATAGACACCCTAGCTGCAAACAGGCGTTGATATACTTCACTGGGGACATGTTGAAAATGTGTGCCCCGACCGGGACTCGAACCCGGGATCTCCTGCTTACATGGCAGACGCTCTATCCATCTGATCCACCGAGGGCACAGAGGATAGTGCGTCTGCATGGACTTATCCCTTGCACGCTCCCCGTGCCCTCGGTGGTTCAGATGGATAGAGCGTCTGCCATGTAAGCAGGAGATCCCGGGTTCGAGTCCCGGTCGGGGCACACATTTTCAACATGTCCCCAGTGAAGTATATCAACGCCTGTTTGCAGCTAGGGTGTCTATTAAATTATCATTTCATTTCTAGCAAAGCTGCATGGTCATCCACGGTATGTGTTCTTTCGGGAACAGATACTACCGTCATATATAGAATGAAAGGTACATATTTCACAGCTTGAACTGGAAGTGATCACCAGGAACTTTAGTATGCCTTGCCTTATAAAGTTACTTTGCTACCTTGTGATTAAGTTTTTGTTGTGGTTAAATTCCTTTTCGAAGTGGCGCGCCAGTAGAAAGTGGTTCTGGAGGGGGGGAGGTGTAAGTGTTGGGGGAAGAGATTTTCATACTCCAACAGAGGGTGGACAGCCATCAAGTTGTCAGACTGACATTAGTGTACAGCACGTATTGTGTTCAGTGAAGACAGTGGCTGGTGTTTGTATTTTCAATACGAAGTATTTGTTGAAAGTTCTGATATTACACGGCATGGTCATGGCAGCATGGTATGATTTTGCGTTGTATCTTATCTCCACACTAAGGGCGTGTTCCTCTGCTATTGAAGAGGGAGTTATGTACTCTATTGATAATCACTTTGTGGGCGAGATCAACGATTGTACATAGCTGTAAGTTTCCTGAATTTCCTGTCGCTGTTGCTAAAAAGAAAGGAAGATCTTAGTTTAGCGTCGCGTCGACAGAGAGAGCGTTAGAGACAGGTAACAGGTTCGAGTTGCTAGAGGCTAGGGAAGGAAGCCAGCCGTGCTCTTCGCAAAGGGACCGTCTCGGAAATGGCGAGAGTGATTTTGGGAAGTAACGGAAAAGATGCATCTGTATGGCCGAACGGGGATTTGAGGCATCTTGCTCCAGAATGTGAGTCCGTTGCTATCGTCGTCTCTGTATTAGACAGCCTTGGTAGCCCCGTTGTATGTAACAGCAGTAAGTTGTTTGAGGAAGCCCTTGCTATTAGAGATAGATCCTGCTGTGATTTTATTCACGTATTGTACTGTGTTTATATGACTGCCTAATTGTAATGTACTACTGACGGGGAGTGTGAATATTGTGCTCGCTGTTCTTTTGTTCTTGATTGGTGCCCCTTGTGTGACACAGGGACTCAAAACTGTTTAAGCTGCTGGTGTATTGTACTGCTTAGCAAGATTTTTATTTATTTTGTTATTCTGTTATGAGCATTTTTATAGCAGTATTAGCTCTGGGCAGGACATTGTTGACTTTCTTATTAACTGCCTAACATTATAGTGATTAGTGATGTCACTGTGGTCGTGTGAAAATACTTACGTTCTGAAAAAAAACCATTTATAAGGTAAGCCCATGCCTGGACAACCCCCAGGCCAGACTCCACTCTATTAAAACCCTGGACTATGGTGTCTACAATAAAACGTGAGTTTCATAAAGTTTAATTAGTTCCTTCACACTTCCACCTAGAATTTTTTGAATACTTTTCAACGTTTTTTGTCACTTAGAACTGTACGTTGAAAAATATTTCATGGTAATTAGCTTGAAATTTCAGTTAATACTAAATCATAGGACTGTTTAGTTCACTTAGGAAGCAATGTTGAAGAAAATTTATTGAGAACAAGGAGACATTGAAGTATTTAAAATGTTTTATTTACATGTGTTTCATTCCTTCGTTAAGGCTCAGTTACCTTTCCGAGTTAATTTCTAGTTCACAAGGGCGCAAACATTTATACAATTACATGTAACACAATGTCTACATAGCTGTGCAAATGAAGAGACAAAAAGAAATTACTGAATCAAATGAGAGCAAAATACCGATTTTAATCCTTATTTCCGAAAATAAGTTACAATTTTTTACGGGCAGAACAATTGTATGTAAGTGATTTTAATCAACCTCCTGTTTTAACGTTAATGTTATGTAAATATGGAAACGGGACGTGACAATTACATTATTTAGAGGAGATGAAGTGAAGCCTCTAGTCAGCTCGCTGACTGGAAGGGACACCTGGTGGCCCATGACATGAAGGAGAGCTGATAATCCGATGACAAAGTGTTTATTTCGTGTTTCTATAGTGAATACCTCGTTGCAGTTATTAAATATAATCCGCTGCCCAAAATTCCGGCTTTATCGTTCCGATATGGACCCGTGCTCTGTCGTCATCTCTCTGCCTGTAAACAGAAACAATTAAATTCCGTTAATTAAATTTTGCAGCAGCGTCATAAACAGTTATTAGATTTCTCTGGATTCTCGCTACAGAAGCGCAAACAAAACCAGCTCGGTGAACCGAGGTACAAATGATTTGTTTGTAATTGTTACGGAGTTGTTTCGCTGTTTGCGCGCCATCTTCCGACTGAATGCTTAATCTATGGAAGGGTGGTTTTGTCCGGTGTGCTTGTGATATTGTTTTAAAGCGTGTCAGGGCGATGAAGTGACAAGGGCAACGAGGAACAGAATTAAAGAGAGAACTGGGGTGTGAGGGAGTGGCGAAGCAATAAAGCATGCTCGCTTTTCGGCAAATTGCATATAAGGCTGTCCTACTTGTAGGACAAAATATGGCTTATTTTCTGTACTGAAGGAGAAAAGGAGGAGGGAGGGCAAATTAGGACAAGTACCAAGCTGTGTGAGACTTTAGGCTCTACTTTCATTACGGAAGTTGTCAAACCCCTCCTCCCTTCTAATATACTGAAACAAGGCTCGAAGTAACACTGAACAAAAGTTGCTTCATTTCACTTGCAGGGGTACTTACCCTCAATGACCTTATAATCCAAGCTCATACCTCCACTTTTTTAATGCATATTTGTTTCCTGAAGGGAGACATCATTATCACCATCGTCATCTCGTCAATATCATCATGAGATCGTCATCAACAATCTCATCATCATCGTCATAGTTGCCGTTGTCGTCATCATCGTTTTACAACAACAACAACAACAATTTACCTTTCATCAATGTCTTCATCATCACCACCACCATCCAATCATCGTCAACAACGCAGTCATGACCATAAATATCATTGCCATCGGTCAGCAGTCATCTGTTATTGCATATAGGTATTCTTTCGGCTTTTCCATCTATTATGGTCATACGTTTTACTTGATATGTTCCTTCTACATGTTTTACAATCCCTCCCCACAATATGGCTCTAAGCACCATGGGACTTAACACGTGAGGTCATCAGTCCCCTAGACTTAGAACTACTTAAATCTAACTAACAACTAACCTAAGGACATCACACACATCCATGCCCGAGGCAGTATTCTAACCTGCGACCGTAACAGAAGCGCGGCTCCGGACTGAAGCGCCTAGAACCGCTCGGCCACAGCGGCCAGCTTAATCCCCCCTACCGTCCGCTCTTTAATTCCCTGACTCGATATTTTCTTGTCTCTTGGAATCCAAGGTCCAATTTCTTTGCTTCATCTACCAACTGTCCATCTGGCTGAAAGCCCTACTCAACCCTATTTGAAATTCATTACTGTCGTAATTTCGTCTTCCTTCTCAGTTTATTTTACTTTTGGCCCAATTAATTTCCAACATGTGTCTACACACTGTTAGCGGATCATTACTCAGCTTTAAGTGGTTTACGCATTTCATGCCCAAGTCTCCGAACTAAAGTTAAAAATGATTACATTTGAAACGTCCCCTTAGAAAAATTATACATGACTGTGCTTAAACTGACATACAATATTTTTTAGCGCAACGCAATGTGACTTTCAATAATCCCTACAATAGAATGGCCCTGACTAAATTAACCTATACGTTTCACAAATCACTTACCTCACAAAAATCTTCGTTACTCGAACTACTGCAATACAGCGAGAGCCACTACTGCCAGCTAAATAAAAGATTTAAACTACTGAAGGCACTAACTACTGATAGGCATAGTTAGCTAAAGAAGGATTTTGATAGAGAACAAACAATGTATTTACCTTAATAGTGTTCAAAAGTCATAATACTCGTATATATAGCAGTTCATGACATCCATTCTTACAAATGTACTGTTTCTGATGGACACACGTCCAGATCATCCGCACTCAAAAATCCGCCATCCCACTTCCCCACATCCACCACTGCTGGCGGCTCACCTCCAACTGCGCAACGCTACACGCTGTTAACATCCAGCTGCCCAACACTACAATGGCCGACAACAATGCAAACCAGCCACAGTCTGCACACAGCACAGCCAGTGATTTTTATACAGAGCGCTACATGGCGTTACCAATATAAAAACCCAGACAGCCTACTTACATAGCTCCCATGCTACCCACAAAAAATTTTACAAATTGTTTTTGGCAGTGGCCAATAATGATTTGATAAAATTTTTCATAATTACAATAACAAAGATATCAAATGCACACACTTATTGATACAATGTTGGTCAAAAGCAAAAACTTTCTCACAGTCCATTAAGACAGTCCTGATCATTCATCACAGAAAATTGCAGTGTTTTTCTCAAAGTCTGAGCAGTACAAGAAAATGCACACAGAAGTAGTGGATTTCCATGCAGTCTTGAAAAAGTAGTGTTGCCCTTCCAACAGAAAGATAATTCTGACTCTTGACATGCAGACAGGTAATGGTCCACAACAGAGCAAACCCACAGCAGAGTCAGTCGAAGTTTTGAAGAATATTGGCAGGTAGGTCATCACCGAGCAGAGCCACTGGTGTTGTTGGGCCACCAGAGGTGCAGACCCACTGCAGTCCTTGTAGAAATAATGGTGTTTGTGGGTCATCAAAGGTGCAGACCCACTGTAGTCCTTGTAGAGACGGCCAGCAGCCATCTGTTGCGACTGTGCAGGTGCACAATCACCATGGAAGAGTCTTGGGGACAATATAGCAAGTCCATAAACCACGACTTGTGCACGCACAAAGTTTTTCGAATTGTCCTTAGAACCAGCAATGCTGTTAATCAGTCCCTTGCTGAATTATTAACACACGTCCAAACACTAACAGTCGTCTTTTTTCCACATATTGTGCATATACTACGACCAACAGAAATATGTGCAGTGAAATGAAGGCTTACAAGTTACTTAATCTGATGAACTGGTGTCAATTACAATTTTATAACATGAGAATACAATAACAAAGGTACAAACTGCATCATTAAAGAACGTAACAATACAGATAACATTTGTAGTAATACGTGCTTTACAAAAGAATAGAAATAAACATATACATCAGTGCTACAGGAATTATGATGTAAGTAAATATATAAAATAATGAGAATAGTTTTTGAAACATTAATTTCACACATGAGAGTTGAAACAGAACAGAATTAATAATGTCTATAAACATCTTTACAAAGAAAATAACATATTATTAATGCAAATTATATGTGACGATAACAGTATTCCTCATCATAGTGAATGTAGCTTAGTACTAGAAAAATTCTACAACATAAATCTTATTAGCTAAACACATAAAGACAGGAAAAACACAAATACACAAGAGTACACAAACACATAGCAGAATGACACAGGAGCAAAGGACAGGGTTTGTTTTCAGTGTAGCATTTGGTACTGCAGTCCAACCCAAAACATTTGTTTCCACCAAAAAAAATCCTATCGAAGCATTCTTTCTGTATTTATATCTTCACATATTTCTTACCTCATTATTTATTTTCCATTATCTTACCTCATCATTTATTTCCAAGAAAATCCTACCTAAACCTGTTGTCCCTAAACCCTACTCTTTTGTTCATATCCTCTTTCAAAATACTTTTTTGGCCAAACCATTTTCTTATAGCTTCTTTATGCATTTCTTCCAATTCATCACAACTAGTTCTCTTATATAGCCTACCCCATCTTAAGTTAACTTAAATCTACTGAGTTCAGATGCTAAACTAAGGGACGAGGCAATGCAGCAGCACAAAACAATTAACACAAACAGCAATGACAAAAAAATGCAAGTTGGCAAAGCAAACAGCAGTAAATCTAAATTAGCAGAGCAAATGCAACATTACAACTAATTTGAGCCAATGTGCAGCAACAAGAAAAATAAATCACTAGTAACACTGGCTTAACAGAGTAATACAAAGGGAAATTCAGTAGCACTATGCTTGGCACACAGCAGCAGCAAATGCAATAACTTATACCTAAACGTGACAAAGCTCAATCAGAAAAAATATTACAGTTTAAGATAGGAAATGTCTAATAACTATGTCACATCTTAACACTAGAGTGATGCATCACAACAACTTATTGTAAAAAAAAATATTACCAAGTACTTGAAAAGAAATTTATCTATGCAATTCCTGTGAAGGGAAATGTCTTTTTGTGCTCCCTCGTTTTTTTTAAGTAGATCATAAAATTAGTATTCACTGGATCTGTAGGCATAAAATATCTATATTAGTACATCTATTAAATTTTATTTAAATCAATGCTGCAGTGCAGCTAGAAACTAGATATTAAACAAAATAAGTAATCTCTCAACTAGAAAGACAATAGATGTAAAATGTTTCTCATCATTTCATTAGGCATTTTAGTAAATATCATAAATTAAGAGCTCCACAGTGTAATCATATGTTTTCAAGTTTGAGCGTGTCGTAATTGCGATGCTTTCTACAAAGAAACGTCAATAGCGAGGATAATGGCCTCTTTTTTTCACTTAATGGCTTTCTTTTTTCAGACGACTATCTCTCAGCTGGGTGCCCAAATGCATTACGTCAACGTCACTTACCTTTCTTAACGAAATATTTACGACAGCAGTTTCCGCTACAGTGACAGTCTCATATAAAAAAATTTCACAGATGGAAAAATTACAGTAGAAATGCGTAGAAACGAAATCTTATGAATAGCAGTCTTGTGATACATTCACGCATGGACACACAAGTCTTAACCCTTAACGTACGATTCTTGGTTTCCAACATCCTTTTATACAAACCAGAGTCCCTAACTTTTATTCATTATTCATATACATAAAAACACGTAATCACATTTAAATAGTGTCATCTAGCTCAAACGTACTTTAAAAATCATGATCCCATACCAAAGACGTCATTCAAAGCTCTCATAGTATCACAATGGTTCCGAAAAAAGTATGAACAGTTCACAAAGTACAGACAAAATACAATTTCATAAGTGTGAAGTTATCCAACTGTGTAATTACGTAAACATGTGTCACTGATGTAGTAAAAAAAAAGTTTGTTTCTCTGTTAAATGATCAGATAGCTGTGTAATTTATGTGTTAGAGAAATATGGTACCGATATGTAAAGTTGTATAAGCAAATACCATATTAGCTAGGGCTCCTTGTGCTTGCCAGACACATGGTACACATAGTAGGCGGGTACCCCCTTGAGGATTAATGTAATTATACCCTCAGGTGTTACAGATTACAGAAATGGAATGAAATGTATCACGGAAAACTTTCTTTGTAATTCAAAAATCTTTAAAAATAAATGTTTTAAGTACAAAATTAATCACTCATATACGTGTACTGCGGCGCTAAATTGTGCGTCTTGTTGTAGCATAATCTCTGTCATTACTTGAGGGTAAAAATGTGCAAGTGCCATAATTATCATCATCTGTAAGCAAAGTTCTGTAGAAGTCAACGTACTTACCTCATAATAAACGAAGTGAATTGCTATGCGTATAGATATGGTAGTTGTTACGCTTATTGCCGTGCCGAAATAAGTACTGTACTGTAACGTATTGTTGTGCTACAGAAAAGGCTGTCTCATTGTAGCTATACCACAAAAGTTACTACTAAAACATGTTTTCCTTTCCATAAGAATTCAGAAAAACTGTGCAGATATAAAACAGATACAGCACAAAAGCAATAATATAAATTGTGTCACTCATTAGTAGCGTCGTGATATAATCGTGTAGCTGTGTAATAAACTAACCACTGTGTCATCTGATATCTCTCAGAAAATACTTTAAATCCAGAATGTATTTTCAAGTAAACTAAAATGTTGCATTAAAATCTCATTAGCAGTACCGGTACATGTTCTAAGTATGTGAGCCTTATGGTCGTTATGTAATCGTGCCACTAACAAGCAAGAATGTACACACACAATAACATTGTGTCGTCTATTCACTATAACAATGCATTCGTAATTTCTGTTTAAATAAGTTCTCTTGGTTCTCGACTGGATATTTAACTTCAAACATTGTTGCATGTTAACAGTTTCTAAGTCTGACAAAGCATACTAGTAACGTGAAGTGAAAAATTTTATGGCAAAGACAAAGCTGAAAAGCACTGTAAATATCTGAGTTAAATTATGCCGCTTCTGTTTGGATGCGAGCCGGAAATCAATAAAAGTACAAAGCTTTTCTTTGAATGAGACCCGGAAATCGTGTTAAAATTTGCCATTTCTCTGCAAATGCATGTTGGTACGCAAATAGAACAAATGAAAACATGTCTCTCCACGGTAATTACAAACCAGTGTCGAGTGCAGAAATGACGGCAAGCCACATTACTATTAGCAAGGAGAAGCTGCTTGTTTTCTACTGCACGTACGACACCCCTTCCAACACTAAGGGTGCTACGGCGTTTACAGCACAGGGTCAGTATCTTCATTTGAAAATGAACGTAAACTAATGTGCAAGCATTATAGCGAATCCCGTAGATGGTCTGCTAAAAACGTCCTTTTCCAGTAGGTCTTTGAAGGAGAAAGTGAGTAGAAGCAGGTGGATGTCCTTTGCATGTCACCAGAATATTTCCCTTGAGTGGTCTGTAGGAAAAGGTGAAACGCTCTCTAAAGATCTGTGTGTAGAAAATGAGGAACTTTTGACCAACTATTGATGTATTAGTGTTGTCCAGCCAGTGCGGCCGAGCGGTGCTATACGCTTCGGTCTGGAACTGCGCTTCTGTTACGGTCACAGGTTCGAATCCTGCCTCGGGCATGGATGTGTGTGATGTCCTTAGGTTAGTTAGGTTTAAGTAGTTCTATGTCTAGGGGACTGATGACGTCAGATGTTAAGTCTCATAGTGCTCAAAGCCATTTGAACCATTTTTTGTATCAGTGTTGCGGCCCAGTGGTCAATGCCCACCAGGAAATTAGTCGGCTCAGGTTGGATTCCTACAGCTACCATAATTTTTTGATATTGGTTTGTCACAAAGCTAAACTGTCAACTATAATATTTCAATATATTCCAACAATTCAGCTTATATATGTGAAACTAATATGTCAAATTTAGTTATAATTAATACCCTTGTAAGTCAGAAGGATGTATTTGGTATTAAGAAAAGCAAATATACTAGGAAATTTAGTATGAAAGTGTATTGAAAGATTTGAATCTGTGGGTGTAATGTAATTGATTGCTTACATGGTTGTTGTCTGGGGACAGTGGTGCATGGTGTACATGGGGAATGAAAGTCTCGGACATATTAATATACACATAAAAAAAAGTTTTGCGTCACCCCAGTTCCCAGAATTCCTGAAGATAGACGTTCACTGTGGATATTATATCACAGACACAGTCCCTTTGACTGTTCAGAGATGTCACTAACCCAGCCCAAAGTTGTAAACAACCATGCCTGAGCAGCGCCTATTAGACGGAGGGGGTCCGACAGCCGATCACTTCCAGTTATTCCACCAAGAAGGAGGTACACGGCCCGTGTTGTCTGTTGTTCAACCATACGTAGACGGTCAATACCGCTGTTCGATCGCGTCCGCATAGTTAGTTTGTGAGAGGAAGGGCTCTCAACAAGGGAAGTGTCCAGGCGTCTCGGAATGAACCAAAGCGATGTTGTTCGGACATGGAGGAGATACAGAGAGACAGGAACGGTCGATGGCATGCCTCGCTAAGGCCACCCAAGGGTTACTACTGCAGCGGATGACCGCTACCTACGGATTATGGCTTGGAGGAACCCTGACAGCAACACCACCATGTTGAATAATGCTTTTCGTGCAGCCACAGGACGTCGTGTTACGACTCAAACTGCACGCAGTAGACTGCATGATGCGCAACTTCACTCCCGACGTTTATGGCGAGATCTATCTTTGCAACCACGACACCATGCATCGCGGTAGATTAGATTAGATTAGATTAGTATTTCGTTCCATAGATCCGTGCTGAGGAGATCCTCGCCGATGTAAAACATGTCAATTCTTTTTTTTTTAGAAGAAAAGCTGAAATAACAGTACTTATAGTATGAATATGTACAATACATCATTTGTTTCTATTAAAAAATTCGTCAATGGAGTAGAAGGAGTTGGGAATTGTAAGTCTATCAGGCTCTTTTTAAACTGATCTTTATTTGTAACTAAATTTTTTATGTTTGCTGGAAAATTATTGATGATGAGTGTTCCTGAGTAGTGAACCCCTTTTTGAACTAAAGTAAGTGTTTTTAAGTCCTTGTGCAGATCATTTTTGTTCCTGGTATTGTATGTATGAACTGAGCTGTTTGTTGGAAAAAGGGATATATTATTTAGGACAAATTTCATTAAGGAGTAAATATACTGTGAGGCAGTAGTTAGTATACTCAGTTCTTTGAATAGTTTTCTACCGGACGTCTGTGAATTTACTCCACAAATAATACGTATTACAATCTTTTGGACTCTGAAAACTTTTGTTTGACTTGAAGACTTACCCCAAAATACATTCCTGGAAATTGAAATAAGAACACCGTGAATTCATTGTCCCAGGAAGGGGAAACTTTATTGACACATTCCTGGGGTCAGATACATCACATGATCACACTGACAGAACCACGGGCACATAGACACAGGCAACAGAGCATGCACAATGTCGGCACTAGTACAGTGTATATCCACCTTTCGCAGCAATGCAGGCTGCTATTCTCCCATGGAGACGATCGTAGAGATGCTGGATGTAGTCCTGTGGAACGGCTTGCCATGCCATTTCCACCTGGCGCCTCAGTTGGACCAGCGTTCGTGCTGGACGTGCAGACCGCGTGAGACGACGCTTCATCCAGTCCCAAACATGCTCAATGGGGGACAGATCCGGAGATCTTGCTGGCCAGGGTAGTTGACTTACACCTTCTAGAGCCCGTTGTGTGGCACGGGATACATGCGGACGTGCATTGTCCTGTTGGAACAGCAAGTTTCCTTGCCGGTCTAGGAATGGTAGAACGATGGGTTCGATGACGGTTTGGATGTACCGTGCACTATTCAGTGTCCCCTCGACGATCACCAGCGGTGTACGGCCAGTGTAGGAGATCGCTCCCCACACCATGATGCCGGGTGTTGGCCCTGTGTGCCTTGGTCGTATGCAGTCCTGATTGTGGCGCTCACCTGCACGGCGCCAAACACGCATACGACCATCATTGGCACCAAGGCAGAAGCGACTCTCATCGCTGAAGACGACACGTCTCCATTCGTCCCTCCATTCACGCCTGTCGCGACACCACTGGAGGCGGGCTGCACGATGTTGGGGCGTGAGCGGGAGACGGCCTAACGGTGTGCGGGACCGTAGCCCAGCTTCATGGAGACGGTTGCGAATGGTCCTCGCCGATACCCCAGGAGCAACAGTGTCCCTAATTTGCTGGGAAGTGGCGGTGCGGTCCCCTACGACACTGCGTAGGATCCTACGGTCTTGGCGTGCATCCGTGCGTCGCTGCGGTCCGGTCCCAGGTCGACGGGCACGTGCACCTTCCGCCGACCACTGGCGACAACATCGATGTACTGTGGAGACCTCACGCCCCACGTGTTGAGCAATTCGGCGGTACGTCCACCCGGCCTCCCGCATGCCCACTATACGCCCTCGCTCAAAGTCCGTCAACTGCACATACGGTTCACGTCCACGCTGTCGCGGCATGCTACCAGTGTTAAAGACTGCGATGGAGCTCCGTATGCCACGGCAAACTGGCTGACACTGACGGCGGCGGTGCACAAATGCTGCGCATCTAGCGCCATTCGACGGCCAACACCGCGGTTCCTGGTGTGTCCGCTGTGCCGTGCGTGTGATCATTGCTTGTACAGCCCTCTCGCAGTGTCCGGAGCAAGTATGGTGGGTCTGACACACCGGTGTCAATGTGTTCTTTTTTCCATTTCCAGGAGTATATTATACCATATGACATTATGGAATGAAAGTAGGCAAAGTATGCAAGCTTTTTCATTTTTAAGTCGCCCATGCCTGCTAACACTCGAATTGCAAATACAGATTTGTTATGGCGTTTCTGCAGTTCTGTGGTGTGCTCCTCCCAACTGAATTTATTATCAAGTTGTAATCCCAGGAATTTAAGACCATCAACCTCTTCTATCTGCTCTTCTTCATACTTTATGCATATGCTGGGTGGAAACCTCGTTCAAGTTCTGAACTGCATATAGTGAGTCTTTTCGAAGTTTAATGTCAGTGAGTTGGATTTAAACCATTTATTAATATCCATGAAAATATCATTAGCAGATCTTTCTAGAACTACACTGGACGTACTACAGGGTGATTCAAAAAGAATACCACAACTTTAAAAATGTGTATTTAATGAAAGAAATATAATATAACCTTCTGTTATACATCATTACAAAGAGTATTAAAAAGGTTTTTTTTCACTCAAAAACAAGTTCAGAGATGTTCAATATGGCCCCCTCCAGACACTCGAGCAATATCAACCCGATACTCCAACTCATTCCACACTCTCTGTAGCATATCAGGCGTAACAGTTTGGATAGCTGCTGTTATTTCTCGTTTCAAATCTTCAATGGTGGCTGGGAGAGGTGGCCGAAACACCATATCCTTAACATACCCCCATAAGAAAAAATCGCAGGGGGTAAGATCAGGGCTTCTTGGAGGCCAGTGATGAAGTGTTCTGTCACGGGCTGCCTGGCGGCCGATCCATCGCCTCGGGTAGTTGACGTTCAGGTAGTTACAGACAGATAAGTGCCAATGTGGTGGCGCTCCATCCTGCTGAAATATGAATTGTTGTGCTTCTTGTTCGAGCTGAGGGAACAGCCAATTCTCTAACATCTCCAGATACTGTAGTCCAGTTACAGTAGCACCTTCGAAGAAAAAGGGACCAAAAACTTTATTGGCTGAAATGGCACAGAAAACGTTCACCTTAGGCGAGTCACGTTCATACTGAGTTGTTTCCCGCGGATCCTCAGTGCCCCATATACAGACATTGTGACGGTTGACTTTCCCGTTAGTGTGGAAAGTTGCTTCATCACTAAACACAATCTTTGAAACGAAAGATTCATCTGTTTCCATTTGAGCAAGGATAAAATCACAGAAATCGATTCTTTTAATCTTATCAGCTGCAGACAGTGCTTGAACCAATTTCAGACGATGAGGTTTCATAACTAACCTTTTTCGTAGGACTCTCCATACAGTTGATTGTGGAATTTGCAGCTCTCTGCTAGCTCTGCGAGTCGATTTTCCTGGGCTGCAAACAAATGCTTGCTGGATGCGTGCTACATTTTCATCACTCGTTCTCGGCCGTCCAGAACTTTTCCCTTTGCACAAACACACATCCTCTGTAAACTGTTTATACCAACGTTTAATACACCACCTATCAGGAGGTTTAACACCATACTTCGTTCGAAATGCACGCTGAACAACTGTCGTCGATTCACTTCTGCCGTACTCAATAACACAAAAAGCTTTCTGTTGAGCGGTCGCCATCTTAGCATCAACTGACGCTGACGCCTAGTCAACAGCGCCTCAAGCGAACAAATGTACAACTAAATGAAACTTTATAGCTCCCTTAATTCGCCAACAGATAGTGCTTAGCTCTGCCTTTTGTCGTTGCAGAGTTTTAAATTCCTAAAGTTGTGGTATTCTTTTTGAATCACCCTGTATTTATTGCAATACTTGTGCCATCTACAAACAAAACGAACTGTGCTTCTGGCAGTGAAACTGATGAGAGATCATTAATGTACACAAGAAAAAGCGATGGCCCTAAGAAGGATCCTTGTGGGATACCACATGTAATTTCTTCCCATTCTGATGATGACTGATGACTTAATTCACTAGTCCCTTGCACTGACACCCTTTGTTTCCTGTTATCGAGGTATGACTTGAACCATTTTGCAGCACTGCCCGTGACACCATAGAATTCTAATTTATTTAAAAGGCTGTTGTGGTTCACACAATGGGCCCAACAACGTGACGAATGCATCGCTCAGGACTGGCATCACGTTCTCGTCACCGATGAGTGTCGTATATTCCTTCAACCAGACAATCGTCGGAGGCGTGTTTTGAGGCATCCCGGTCAGGCTGAATGCCTTAGACACACCATCCAGCGAGTGCAGCAAGGTAGAGGTTCCCTGCTGTTTTGGGGTGGCATTATGTGGGGCCGACGTATTCCGCTGGAGGTCATGGAAGGCGCCGTAACGGCTGTACGATAGTGAATACCAACCTCCTAACGATAGCGCAACCATATCGGCAGCTTATTGACAAAGCATTCGTCTTCATGGAAGACAATTCGTGCCCCCATTGTGCACATCTTGCGGATAACGTCCTTCAGGGTAACGACATCTTTCGACTAGATTGGCCAGCACATTCTCCAGACATGAACCCTATCGAACATGCCTGGGATAGATTGAAAAGGGCTGTTTATGGACGACGTGACCCACCAACCACTCTGAGGGATCTACGCCTAATCGCCCTTGAGGAATGGGACAATTTGGACCAACAGTGCATTGATGAGCTTGTGGAAAGTATGCCACGACGAATACAGGCATGCATCAATGCAACACGTCATGCTAATGGGTATTAGAGGTACCGATGTGTACAGCAAACTGGACCACCACCTCTGAAGGTCTCACTGTATGGTGGTACAACATGCAATGTGTGGTTTTCATGAGCAATAAAAAGGGCGGAAATTATATTTATGTTGATCTCTAATCCAAATTTCCGCACAGGTTCCGGAACTCTCGGAACCGAGGTGATGCAAAACATTTTTGGTATGTGTACTTCTTAAAGAAACGCAGTGAAAGTCATAAACATATAGAAAATATACGTGATCTTTTGTGCATTAGGTAAAGCTAATATCGCAACAGTATTAAGTTGCACGTATCAGAAGAACGTAGTGAAAAACATCTGTTTATCTTTAGTCTATGAGGAAGTTTTGAACAATTGTTGACGTAATAATGCCATGGAGCAACAGTACCATAACTCTTTTTCTTCCTTCCATTTTGTTCCTCGCGTTATTAGACTATCAGTTATAAAATTATTGTACCACATTGATGAAATTTTCCACGAGCCGTTACTGACATTATGGTTTTGATGTAGACTGTAGTAGCGAACATCTAATACGTGCGTGGTGATCTGGAGAGTACGAAACAGGATTCCGAAAAGCACGCTCTTCGGAAGCCTGTTTGCTACTGTAGTGGTTTTCGATTGTAGTCTGTGCTGCTTTGGAGATCACCTTATATGCGCCTGGAAGAAGTGATAGCCTCTGTAGATGCTGATGTTTGTTTTGTATCCTTTTTTATGTAATGGGTGAATGATTGCATCTCTCCAGGCATCTGAGATTCTAGTTGTATAAAAATTATTCCAATCCTCACATGACGATATTTTTAAGCGTTTTACTATCTTTTTTATTTCCATCTTATCTGGTGTGACCGAGCCGAGGTGTTCAACCATTAGTTCACAGAAAATCATGTTACTCTGCTGAGGTGCAGAGTTCTGTACACAGTCGAAATATTTCGCCAGGTGGTCGAGCGTCTATTTATTGTTCAAGACAAATTTATCGAGATTATACCTGAATCATTTGTTCAGCGATGAATAGCTTCAAAGTTTCGATTTCATTTTTTATCTGTGATTTTTTTAAAAAATTGTTTACTGATTACTTTATTCTTACTGAAACTGATTTTCAGACCTACTTTCAAATTTGCTGCACAAAGTTCTTCACTTTTTTGTTGAAGTATATCTGGACTGTCCACAAACAGTGCGATATCACCAGAAGAATACGAAGGATGCAGGTATGTTCCATTAACATACATTTTTTCATATATTTCCCAGTTTAAGTGTCTGAAAATTTTCTCAGGGACTGTTAGGAAATGTTTTAGTTTGTTACAAACGCTTGATGATCGTGTCCGGACGCGGCGTCATCCAATCGAACTTCTGCCCGAAACATGTACATGATTGCGCTGCAATTCGCTCTTCAGTAGAAAAGTGTTGATGTTTCGTGGGCACTTGTTGACGTACTGGGTTTTGGCAGTCGTCTCGTGGTCTTCGGCCGATACTTGTTTGACGATCTTTCTGATATTTCTACAGCACGAAATTGGTTGGCATTCGGCACCAACAGTGGAAGACGAACTTCTGACGTACTACTTCTCTCGTGTTGACAAAAAATGGTTAAACAGTAATATGTCAGACTTAAGTGCTTGCAGCGGACCACAGTCGCAGGGCACTAAGGATAGTATTATTCTATAGGAGATTTTCACCGGGGCTTTCTTGGGAGGTGTGGTAGTAATTTAAGGCCCCATGACAGCCGTGGAACAAGTGAACTTTATTATGCGCCATCTGCATACCTTGATGTATTTCCCAATGACGATGGCAGTTTCCAGCACGATACCTGTTTGTGTGAAAAGGCCAGAATCGTAATGCAGTGACTTGTGGAGTTCGATAGTGATCGTACGTTGACAGCTTGATCAACACATTCGCCTCGTTGGATCTTATCTGGGACGCTATCGTGCGCCAATTCCGTCCAAGAAACGACCAGGCTGAAATTTAATGAGAGTGCGTGACATGTGCGTAGGCGTCTGGTGCTCATATCACCTTAAGGGGACCACACTGTGGTTCAGGTAAAAAAAAATTGATTTTCGGTTTTCATCATATTTCGATAGATTATGGTTTTATTTAAATACTATGGAAAGGATTTTGCTGAATTTTTTTTTCGAGCAGTTAAAGAGCATTTTCCTACCACGTGTGTTTATGTGCCACGCCCACTTTTCTGTCACCCACATTTCTGCATATGTTTTAGATATTTATATCCCCTACATTGCACGTTACGGATATTTTTCTTACTCCCGAGTGTGTTGGCTATCCTTGGAATGCAACGGTCGGTATTCTTTTGTTTCTGCTGTTTGCAAACAACAGTTAGTTTTGTTCAAGTGTCATTGCGAGTAGTTGTTCTAAAAAACTTGCAGGTATACTGTGGGCAGGCAATTGCGAGAAACAGAGAAAATCTGGAGGCAATGAATAGAGATGTTTGGTCCATATTCTTCCATAAGTCCTCTACTGATGATCAGCCATGTCATGGATTGTGTCCATCAGGAGAAAATTCGTGGTGCAAATACAATAGCGCACAGGCAATTGGAGAATCTTATTCTCACCAGCATTCTCTTCCTGCTGCTGTTATTACAGCAATTAAACCTATTTTCAGAGACTTAGCTAATCCTGACCTTCTAAGGATGTGTCTGCATGGGCAGACACAGAACCCAAATAAATGTTTCAGCATCATAATTTGGAACCGCCTTCCTAAAACTGTGTTTGTAGGCATTCATACAATGAAACTAGGAGTTCATGATGCTGTTATTACATTCAATTGTGGTAATATTCGAAAGTGTTGGGTACTGAAAAAGCTGGGAATTAATCCTGGTGAAAATATAGTCACTGGGCTGCGACATTGCGATAAAATGAGTATAGCCGATGCAGACAATTCGGCATCTAATATGGCCAAGAAAGCAAGACAAACATCCAGGAAGGTGAAAAAGAAGCTGGAAGACCTGCTAGAGGCCAAAGAAGGGCCATCATATGCAGCAGGACAGTTTTAATTAACTGTAAGTAACAAATTTCAAATGTTTTTTCTTTGAAGTCAATTTCCTGCAAACTAAAATTTTCAGTACATATGCCCCATTATATCAGAAACTATCACAGATAAATGAATGAAATTTTCAGAGACTCTGCATAAAATAAAATGCCACCCCTGGTACTACATTCATTAACATCCCCCCATTAGGAAGTTCACAAAAAAATATTTTCTGCCGAAAAAACTTAATATTTTTTCTTAATAAATTTAAAAAATTATTTCTTAAAAACTATAAAATGGATAAAGTAAATTTTAGTACAGTTGACTCTATTAGCATCATGTAACATACAGTAAAAATGTTAAGGTCCTGCACGAAATAGTTTTTTTCAGAAATGGGTCAAATACTTGCCTAAATTAACATGGGTTAAATAGGCAGGGTGTGGTCCCCTTAAATCTACCGAGGATTTAGCGAATAGATGCAGCATTTCTTTCCAAGAAGTACACGTCACGCTATTAAACGAGTATTAATAAACTATTAGCTTATCAGTGTCTACTGAATAAATAGCTTGATGATGGAGGGCTGTGGGAGCGCATAGTTATGGGGAACTAACTTACTAAACACTAGAGATCAAAGTAGATAGTTAAGAGGTATTCGAGTCCCAGGAAACAACATGAATTTCGGAGATAGCGTCTGCACTACATAGTGCGCTAGAGACACTGAACCACGGGGGACAGTGATATGGATAAATCATCTACCTAAAAATCGCCAATGGACTATGGGTATCCGCTTTCGTGAGTGGCGTCCTCTCGCCAATGCCAAGCAGATAGTCAGTACAGGGTAGTCGCTCTCGTTCGACAATAATTGATGGACGACAGATACGAATAGTTTGAATCAGACATTCCATCATGGCAGGAGGTAGAGGCTGCTATTATAACAGTATGGGCTACTACTAAATTTGCAGTATTCCGATAATGTCATTCCTGTGATTATTGTGCCCTTGACTCTGTGTGATGGAAGGGTACTGGACTGTTTTTGATTCTGGAAAGATTGTTATCGTAAGGAAATAATAGCAAAACAAACCGGAATCGAGACAAGGTTCTACTAGTTCAAAGCAAACTGTAATTACGTAAAAAGAAACGGTCGCCTGTCTAATTAGGCAAAGTTGTACTCAGAACAAGCACGATTCATCAAGAAAGCTAACAATGTCGGTTGACTTTGCTTGATACTTAACTTCTGATTTTCTGATTAGATACAGATCAGTAGCACAATTTAGCATGTAATGTTCCAGTGAATTGACTTGAACTAGGCTGGAGAAGTATTTAGGCAACAACTGGCTCTCGATACACTTACCATCTGTACATTACATAGAAAGATGATGATAGTTATGGGTAAATGATTACTAATGGTGGAGCTCTATTGACATGGAAAAGAGGTTCTTCTTTCAGTTTAATTGTAGGAACTTAACACTGTTGAAATAGTTATCAATTAATAGTATCTTTTGTACCAATTATTATTTGAATTCACAAGGAGCATTCACTACAGTACATTATTTTGCTCAAATGCAATATGTGGCACCTGGATCTAGTACAGTGTGAGTAACCGTAGCCAGCTGCTTAGTTTTGGTTGCTGTTATTATAATGTGACTTTTAAATCTGGCTCAACAACCAGCATGGAGATCCAGAAACGAATTTATCGGCAGATTCAGATCGTGACTGAACATCTTAGTTACAACACGAAATGGAAAACACTGTTAACTACAGTACACCTGAAATTGTAAACATTAGTATTTCGATAAACAGGATCTTTGAAAGGAATACTTCTGTTGTCCATTTATGAAAGCTACATGGAGTATTTCAAAACTTATGCTCATATATACCTTACAGCTCTACAAAGTTTGTTAAATTTGTTAAGGAAAATAATTGCTTTTCAATTCAGTAAAACAGGATACTCGGATTCGTCGTAGCACTTGCAACAGGACCATGTCTTGGTAAATGACTAATGATCGAATTCAGTGGTTCAACAAAAAATTTACCGTACACAAAATTATTGTTGAAAACGAAACTATATAACTGGTCCATGTAATTATGCAATACAAAATTGATAATCTGACATGAAGAGGGTGGCCGTGTCGATCTCCTGTGCTATTCAAAAACAGGTGGCAAAAGTATCCATGGCTCTTCCTTTGTGACGAGCTCCGAAAATTCTTTTCTTAGTTTGTGATTTTCAAAGTACAGAGGTAACCCTGGTATGCCACAAATAATAAGCCGCATTACTTCTGCATCCGAGACAATATTATATAATCTTGCAATTGTTCTCGCCTCTATCAGTTCACAAGATGCACACCCATTTTCTGCTAGCCACCGACTGGTTCATGCCACACAGAAACTTTGCAGTTCGTCGCCAGATCCACCTTTTCTATTCCCATCTAGCCATTTCCGTTGCGAGGGAATTCGCTCCAAGTTTTACATGATTATAAACCCACTTTCCCTATGCATGAACCAGTAAAGCATAATATTTTCATTCCTTTACAGCACATTACTTTGGACATTACATCTATACATTAACTACAGTTGTATAAATAATCAATAAAGCATTTACATGGCTGTTACATAAAAGAGCATTGTTATACAGAAACCAAATTAAGTGGAAACAGACACAGAAGTTATATAAGACCATTAAATGTAATATCGACAATAGTGTTACACTATTACTGGGAAAGTGGAGGCTGGAGGTCGGAACACTTTTTAGTGACGATGTGACTGTAGTCCCCGGTCCTCGAATGCCCAATTCATTTCCAGTTAGGTCAAAGACAAGTGACGGCTGTCTATTTAAGTTGTGCTCTGATGTTGAAAGACCTCGTTCACAAAGTCATTACAGTGTTCTCAGACATAACTGTACATCAAATGGGAGGTGTAAATCTCTTTCCACATTTCTGCCAGAACAGCAATGTTTCCTGGAGCGTGCCATACGAAGAGTTGAGGGGAACACTGTGTCTGCTATTTTGTGAATCAATCCTGACAACGGCGATAACTCACAGTTCCTGGGTTCACTAACGACTGGCAAGACCACCAAGTGGTCCATTTGTGGGTAGTGGAATCTATTTGTCACTTAGGCGACTAACAGAGAAACCTCCCTAAGCTAACGACTATCTTCCTGTTATTGAGTGTGTATTATTGGTTCAAATGGCTCTGAGCACTATGGGACTTAACTTCTCAGGTCATCAGTCCCCTAGAACTTAGAACTACTTAAACCTAACTAACTTAAGGACATCACACACATCCATGCCCGAGGCAGGATTCAAACCTGCGAGCGTAGCAGTCGCGCGGTTCCGGACTGAGCGCCTGGAACCGCTTGGCTACCACGATCGGGGTGTGTAGCAATCCGCGAGACCATATACAACAGCTGTTGAGCTGGTCGGCTGTCTTTGCGTGTTTAATGCAAGATAAAGGTCCTGGCACTGACTTGTATTTCGAAATCTATCTCAGCACTGCTCTATAGTATTTTCTTGCTTCGTCATCATATATATCTGTGTAATAATCCTGCATGCAACATTGTTTTTCCTGTCCTCAACCTTCATGAGGTACGTCTCCGGGAGGATTGAATTTACCTGTCCTACAACGGTAGTGACTACATACGTAAGATACCAGCGGAAAAACGCTCATGTCGGAGCACAAAATATGCGAAAATGTACCTACATATTTAAAAGATAACAGCTGATTCATTCTACCTTCCAAAAATGGTTCAAATGGCTCTGAGCACTATGGGACTCAACATCTTAGGTCATAAGTCCCCTAGAACTTAGAACTACTTAAACCTAACTAACCTAAGGACATCACACACACCCATGCCCGAGGCAGGATTCGAACCTGCGACCGTAGCAGTCCCGCGGTTCCGGACTGCAGCGCCAGAACCGCTAGACCACCGCGGCCGGCATTCTACCTTCCACAGAACTTTTTAATCCTTTCTCAAAAATTTTGGTATGCGAATATGTTAGGTTTCTTTATGTTTTTATACATCCAAATCACCTCAAACTCCCAGAAGCTCCGCTTACCAACTCACTCTCACCCACGAGTCCATCGCTATAAGTCGCTCGCACCATCCTTTCTCACTTACTAATTCAGCCCAACTCATTGTCATTAATTCTCTCGGTCTCCTGTGTCACAACCACAAGCCCCTTCGTTCTACTACTACAGTCTCGTCTCCCTGCCACTGTCTCCCGCTTGCTCCATCACTGCTATCTTATTCCGTCCTTCCTACTGCTGTTGGCTCTTCTCATTGTCACTGTCTCCTTCATCCCAGTAGTCATTGTCATATACTCTGTTTCTAATTATCGCTGGCTATCACTCACTTCCATTTTATTTATATTCCTTATTTATTTTATTATTTCCTTCGCTCTGTCACTGTCGACTATGTTTCACTGCCACTTTGTCTCTTCCTTTCTCTCACACTGCCATTGTCTCCATCGCTCTTTCTATAGCACAATCACTGTCTACTGTCTTTCAGTATTTATTACTTTAATCTCTTTGCCTCTGCCCCTGTCTTCGTCTTACTCAGCATAAAAAAGTGCGAATATGTCGCATGCCAAAATTTTTCGGAAATTTTTAAAGTTTCTGAGTAAATTAGAATGAGGCAGCTGGTTCCCAGCTTTACAGTGAGAGTGTTTTAAATAAACAGGAACATGCTTGCATTTTTTGTGCGCTGATAGAAGCATTCTTGCACCGGTTCCCTTCTTTCCCCCGCTGCAGCAGGATATGTAACTCATATCAAAAGACGCATCTTCGACACTACAATTTTGATAGTTAACTTACGTGAAACTGAAATAACGCAAAGCTAATTTTAAACCTCAAACCAATTTTATTTGCAATAAAATTTTGCATGTGCTTCAGTACTACAACATACGGTTCTCAGCTGATAATGGACACAGTTTACAGTATATTTATCCCTGTTACCTCACTTTATAAACTATGTTTTAGGCTGACACAGGATTTCGAAGGCGAATTTTACGTGTGTAGGGTAGCTCTGAACCTCTGTAGATCGTAAATGGATAAAGATATCAATAAAACTTTAAAATTTGTTCGAGATCGGAATCTTAGCAAAATATCGTAAAAATTTGAATCATTTGCTGTGCATAGTCGTCTTGGAATCCTCGGCTGGGTTTTATTTAGCTGATGACAGCGGAAATATAGTAAAAACCCTTTTGTGTAGTTTTCCGAGGAACTTCCCATGAACGATTCATGTGTCCGTAAGTACCATCAAGCTCACCGTGGACTACATCAAATGCAAAAAGAACCAACCGATTTGCACCATCTGCCAAAACAGGAGGATGTGTGTAATATTCATACTTTGCCTCTGTACTGTAGAATCGTGACATTATGGCGACCCTTCTGTTGGGTACACAAATGTTACCAATCCCAAAGGCTTTCCGGAACGCTCGACCCTAGCTTTTTTATCACCAATAGAACCAGAGGTATAAGCACCAGAAAATCCCGTTTCTATGCCTTTTGGAATATGTTAGGAACGCATGCTGTCACATGTGTACCGATACCCCTCATAACAGGTATTGTTTTTAAATAATATGCCCTTTTTAATAAGAAGAAAAATACCGTGAATAAGATTAAAATAAATGTTTGTCCCTATTCAACATATTTTCGTTTGCTTTTCTACAAAATTTACATTCTTGTTCAAGCATTTGTCATACTACTTAACCAACTTTTGGGTTCTGACGCCAAAAAAGTCTGCTACCTGTGAATAAACCCTATCAATGACTGCAGCTATCAGTTCTAATCGTCTTTGAACCATTCACCACCAAGAAATTCATTTCGGTATCGAAGCAAATGAAAATCACTAGGTGCAAGATCTGGAGTGTAACGTGGATGATCCAGTTGTATCCACACAAAAAATGTTATTAGCCTTGTGTTTGTGCAAAAATGTGTGGTCTTGCATTGTCATAGAGCAGTACCACACTAGGAGACAACGGACTACGCCGCCTGTTGCGCTTGGTACACCAGATGTTTTTCAATGTCACACTGTACGCATCAGACATGTCTATCGTGCCTCTCGGCGTAAAATCCTTTAACAAATTATCTTTCCTGCCCCAAAACACAGTTGTCATGAACTTTCATGCTGAAATTGTCTGTTTGGCTTTCATTTTGGTTGCCGACGATGGGTACCACCACTCCATTGGCCACTGCTTGGACTCAGGAATCATGTGACACATCCAAGTCCCATCTCCTGTAACGATGTGGTCCAAAAATTCATCTCATTCTCGACTGCATCGAGTCAAATACAGTAAACGTAGGTCGTAAATGCAGCATTTCTTAGGTTCACCTATCGCAGAGTCAGTTTTCTCTTGCAATACCTTACGCCTTATAACTTTGAATAAATCGATTCCAGTTCAGAATTCATTATAGCCTATTACTACATACGCCCTTCTCCTTCATTCTCACTGAAAAAACTTGTATACGTATCAGTCTCAAACACAAAATTGGATTATACTTATCTTTGTGTGTAAATGTTCTTAGAAGCTGTAGTTAATATTCTGACTTGCTTGAACTGTAATGCAAAATTCTTTTACATGTGATCCGCCATAGAATTGTTTCTTATAATTAATATTTTTGACTAAATTGGGAATTGAGATGGGGTATAGACACGTTTCTGTGGTGTTTACGTCATTATTTTGTGGATATTTGACTGTTGGGTAGCCTCGACATTTCTTGTACTCGTCGGTAGTTCGGAATGGTAGTTGCATTTATGATTGTGTGCATATTTTCAGTTATGCTGTGTAATTGTGACTAAGCTGTAATTTAGAAATATTTTATATGAAAAGAATATTTCCTTCTATGAACCTTTGTGCATAACACATCTTTTCTATGCTTTTAGTTCCTCGAAAACGATGAAACACCGTAACTTCAGTCAAATAAATAAAAATCCTGAGATCCATAAACGTGTTCAACAATTACATTGGGTGGTCTTGTCGAGAATTACCTTTCCGTTTCGGACATTAGTAGTCTACCGCACTATTTCGTCAGTATGCACAAGCAATCTGATGGTATACTAAATCAGTACTAGAGAAAAGAACGATCTTAATAAACTTTAAAGTCACTTACATTGATTTGTAAATGTGTCCATTACACAGAAACACATATTTTCAGTGACATCCTGCAACCACGAAACATTTAATTATTGGTACAGTGCAGCTTAAGAGGCATCTTTAGAAATAATTGCTGGCGAACTCTTACTCCATCCACGGGTTTCTTAGTAGGACAGACTGATATGCATGTATTATTAACAATATTAAATAATGTAAGCGTTTTATACGATCTGATTTCTGCTCAGTTTAGCCGGCCGCGGTGGCCGTGCGGTTCTAGGCGCTTCAGTCTGGAACCCCACGACTGCTACAGTCGCAGGTTCGAATCCTGCCTTGGGCATGGATGTGTGTGCTGTCCTTAGGTTAGTTAGGTTTAAGTAGTTCTGAGTTCTAGGGGACTGATGACCTCAGATGTTAACTCCCATAGTGCTCAGAGCCATTTGAACCATTTTTTTCTGCTCAGTTTCAATGGAGTGATTTGTTGAATATAGTATATAAGTATTGCTAGCTGATTTTCTGTTTGCCGTTGCGTGGCTACAACAGAGAATTATCGTATGCTCCTTTGTGTGTAGTACATTTACCATTCTGTAACAAATATGTTATCCACTCTTAAATCAAAAATTTTTTTTACGGTTTCATGACTAATATCGTGCTCACGAAAATTAATCCACTTAGATTTTGTGGAAGAGATATAAGGCTATATCTTATTTTGTAAAAATGTGTCATTTATTCTTGCTTTATCTCATGTTCTACGTTTTTCAAAATTTACTCACTATGGATGCATGAGACTAAAGTTATATGTAATGTAATCTAAAAAGGAATTGGATTATTGCTCACAGGAAGAAACTAAATACACAGTATTATAACGAATTAGTAAGTTTCTCATTTCTGAAAAGTCATTTATTAATTTCCACAAAAACTTTATTTACAATTTCTATCTTTGACTACTTCACTCATCACGAGAAAAATGCTTGTATCATCTGCTAAATGTTGCTTCCTGGTCCAAACAAAAGCTTGTCAGCATAACCACTGTGCAGTAGTTCGCCCGGAGCTGTCACGACACACTTCGGTCTCCGGGTGCGCGAGGCCATCACCCGTGTTTCGCAGGTAGGCCCGCCTCGCAGGCGGTATGGCTGGCTGCGTTCCGTTCAGGCGCAGGTGCCGCCATTAATTGCTGCCCTGGGAGCGCCGGCGCTGCGCCTAATTTGGAGGAGTTGCCGCCAGGCGGCGCTAGTGTTCCCCAGGCCCTCCTGATCGGCTTACGAGGTGATGAGGGCTTGTTTACAAATTGCTGTTCGCTGCTGCGCTGCTGCTTACTCGCTCCAACAGTCCGTCTCAGCCTGAGCGGTGTTTAGCAGTGTAATAATATCAAAGTTCCACAGAGTAATAGCTCTGGACTAAATACAGCATTTAGAAGGAAAACGAAACCGTTTGTATGTTAGCAGTACCTTTCCATGTGAAAGCCGCTCTATGTTCACAAGCCAGGGTCAGTGTAGTTAAAAACAAGCAACTCTACAAATGTACATAGCTATTACAAATGATTGAAGCGATTTCATAAATGCACTGTAGCTCCATTCATTGACATATGGTCACGACACACTACATATACGTAGAAAAACTCACAAAGTTTTGTTCGGCTGAAGCCGCACTTCAGGTTTCTGCCGCCAGAGTGCTCGAGAGCGCAATGAGACAAAATGGCGACAGGAGCCGAGAAAGCGTATGTCGTGCTTGAAATGCACTCACATCAGTCAGTCATAACAGTGCAACGACACTTCAGGACGAAGTTCAACAAAGATCCACCAACTGCTAACTCCATTCGGCGATGGTATGCGCAGTTTAAAGCTTCTGGATGCCTCTGAAAGGGGAAATCAACGGGTCGGCCTGCAGTGAGCGAAGAAACGGTTGAACGCGTGCGGGCAAGTTTCACGCGTAGCCCGCGGACATGCTGGAAAATTGGCTCATGCCACAACTGGAGACCGACAGCGCCGACTTCATCTTTCAACAGGATGGTGCTCCACCGCACTTCCATCATGATGTTCGGCATTTCTTAAACAGGAGATTGGAAAACCGATGTATCGGTCGTGGTGGAGATCATGATCAGCAATTCATGTCATGGCCTCCACACTCTCCCGACTTAACCCCATGCGATTTCTTTCTGTGGGGTTATGTGAAAGATTCAGTGTTTAATCCTCCTCTGCCAAGAAACGTGCCAGAACTGCGAGCTCGCATCAACGATGCTTTCGAACTCATTGATGGGGACATGCTGCGCCGAGTGTGGGAGGAACTTGATTATTGGCTTGATGTCTCCCGAATCACTAAAGGGGCACATATCGAACATTTGTGAATGCCTAAAAAGCTTTTTGAGTTTTTGTATGTGTGTGCAAAGCATTGTGAAAATATCTCAAATAATAAAGTTATTGTAGAGCTGTGAAATCGCTTCAATTATTTGTAATAAACCTGTACTGAATACAGGGCAGAAGTGATTATCGTTGTCCCGTTCCTTTCGCAGGTGAAGATGGGAAGAATGGCAGTGATTTTGCGCCTCTGCATAAGCTATTAATCGTCTGATCTTATAGGCACAATCTCTACGAGACAGATACGTAGGAGACTGAAGAATGTCGTACTTTCTGTCCACAAACAGCTCTTTAAATTTTATGAGGAGGTTCTAGGGGTGCTTACTTTTTCGAATACCTGACTGTTAAATTTTACTGAATAATTTTTATTGGATTTTCTTTCCATTTAAAAGAGCTTGTCTGTTCATTCTGCGTTCCCTTGCGTGCTCTCCAAGCCGTTTTGTAGCGTGTACTACTACAGTAGTTCGCCCTTTTCATCATAAGCATTGTCTTGTTTATTTTTTTTTTCGTTCTATAATGCTCAGGCGCTCCCGGTAACCGCCAGGATACGAGCAGGGATTTACTATTCGGGATTCGAAGCAAACCAAAATTGTATGAACAGTTTGCATACGTGATGATATATGAATTTGGAAGATTTTGTCGATTTGTAGGGCAACAGCGACTAAACATTCAGTTTGTATTCGCAACAGATATTATTAGTAAACAGTTATAAAAGGCCACCTTGGGCTGTCGTACCGTAAACATTAATGTGTATAGCAATGCGGCATGGTACGCTGCAGTGTGAAAGTGGAATAACTGTAACTGTTAGTATGAACATGGTTCGGTCTAGGCATTTTAAAAAGTGTGTTACTTCCGCAAGCAAAAAAAGGAAGTAAAATGATACGTTCAGTTCTTTCAAAGCAACATTTTTCCAGCTAAATTTGAGAAACCGTGACATACAGAAAAAGCCAGGATTTCATTTTAGGCAACAATGCCAGATTTTGCAACGAGGCGTGTTGTCTACGTTAACCCTCCGTTACCTGGTATGAAAGCCGCAAACTAAATTATTATAAGGAAATATGAACAAAAAGTACGAGAACGTGCTGAAAAGAAACGCTTCCGAATTTTTTATGCGAAAACTCTTTAAGCTTTTTAAATAAAACATACATTATTAATATTTTACATGCTTCTTCATGATTTCTACATATTTTCAGACCTCTACCGCTAGAGGACTCCGAATTGTAGTCTGTCAGATGTCGGCGTGTAACGTAACAAGATGGTGCCTAAGTAAGAGCGTGCTGTAATCTGGTTTCGAATTCGAGGAGTTTTTCCACACATGGAGCACCGTCTCATTCGGCACGACAATGCCAGACCATACACGAACGCACCGCCATTTGCAAGAATCCGACGTCTAGGATTCACTGTCGTTTATTATCCTCCATAAAGTCCCGACTTGGCCCCATCCGATTTTCAGCTGTTTCCAAAACTTAAAGAACACGTTCCATGACTTAACTTTGATAGTGATGAAGTGGTGCAAGCAGAAGAGGTTGTGTCTCCGCTTACAATGTCAGACATTCTACAGTGGCAGTATCGACAAAATGGTCTCTCGTTGGCAGAAATGTATTCGTCACCACGTTGAGTATAATGCGAAACAGATGTGTGGACATGAAGAACAAATATGTAGAATGTTAATAAAGTTTGTTTGATTTAAAAAGTTTTATGAGTCCTCATATAAAGAAACGGAGGCATTACTTTCCAGCATGCCCTCGTATGCGTCGTATATACAAGGAGGGAAGTTATATTTAGGTTGTGGTGAACGATCTTCCTTTTCGGTGAAGAATATTCGATACAGTGAAGTATAAAACGCAATTATCGGAAACAGTTAAGGTAAACAGAGTGACCAGTCAGTGTGAAGAGAGGGTAAAAAGTATAACATCGCAGGAAAAAATCGTATTTGGGAAGTCCGTCTGCAACGGTTCTTTCGCGTTCTCGTCAATACCGTATCAGAACGTTTAAGTTCTATCACTGTAAAGACGGAAGATCCGCTATTCGGAATGTCAGAAAGGTGCAGCAAGTAGCGGCAGGAATACCACCACAAAATTACGTAGCACTAACATTCCAAACCATCGACTCTGGGAGAGAGATTTTAACCGTGTTCAACCTAATGGTAAATTATCGAACTGTTTTTCTCCGAATCATACAGTTTATGGGAAAAGCAGTGAGAATAATTACTTTTGGAAACCTTTTATCGGATTAAGCCTGTTCTAACAATAACCTGTTTCGCTTAATGAAACGGCTGCCAGCCTAAATCGGGCACAGTGTCTACACAAAAAGTTGAAGTCAATTTTCGACACTGAATAAATAACTACTTTCACTTATTACGTAATTTAAACACAACCACTTAATTTCCATTTACTACGGTCACTTGCAGGAAGTACTATTAAACCCACTTTCTGTTACTTAAGGAATTTATCACTATACTTCAGTAATTATTTAAAGAAGACACACATATATTTCAACAAGGATACAAAAAAATATTGAACTTACAGCTATGATTCATATGACCAAAACTATTATTTAACATGACTAAATTTCATTTCTTTAGGACTGTTATTTGTTAACGTTTTACTAACACCAATATTTGTCTGGCTTTGTTTGACATGGAGAAGCAACACTAACAATTACTGTTAAGATTGTTGCAGTTAAACAATTATGTTATTTTACTTTCAGAAATGCTATTGAACTTATCCTCATGGTCACGCAAAGCGGTGGCCCTTAAACTGATATGTGCAAACTTTAGTATTTAATAATGATTTTCAGAATTTACTACCAAAACAGTACTATTGTCAGTAATTTACTATTATTCAAGCTTCAATAAACATCAGGATACTCGGAATATATTCGTTTAAGTAAGGACCCTACTGAGGTAAATTAAATAGGAAAATTACGGTTAAACACAAAGGTACATATAACACTTATATTGCACTGATTGAAGATGGATGGTTCATACTGTGATACACTTCTAAATAAAGTACTTTCCTGTTACTGATGTCGAAGGTGGCGAGAGGCGGTGCTGCGTAGTAACATTGCGCAGGTACGGCTCTTGATGTACATAGCTCTGTCTTCCTCTTGGTGGCGACGATAAAATTGCAAATTTCTGAGCTATTAATTTATTGCCGTACTGCACCAATCATGTAGAACACGTCCGAGGCCAAAACCCAGTCTTGCAGGTAAATTCGGGGCCTCTAGTGCTTGACCAACGTAATGCGTGTTCACCACTTGCAGGGCAGCTACCGACTATATGAGTCACTTGCGCGCCAATTCTCACTCGCACGCCCCACCACCTTTCCCATTCCACCACAGAACGGAGTTCCGTTCTACCTATGATCCCTACACCTTTTCAATTTAAACTTCTGCTCACAAAAACCCTAAGTATGAACCATCTACAATTGCATGACAGCATATACACACAAAATTGACATAATTAATTACAGTTGTGCTTGAAATATTACATAATTATTTACAAAATATGTTTTAATACAATTATTCCACCTACGTCACAGAGGTTATTTTAAAAAGATAAACTACACTTAACAAAAGCTTACTCTGCTTATAGTATTTGGTTAATTTTTCAAAATTATTATGGAACAAAATTTTTAATATATACAGATTAATGGCAGTATTATATTTACAATGGCATTACACGTCTACACAACATTGGATAAAAAAATTGTCATATCAAATTGTTGTTTGGGATATCCCAATGGTTGGTCGGCTCCTAGGTGGAAAGGATGTTTTTTCTTTAGCGCACTTTGGTAACATTCTTTGCAACTGTGTGGGAGTTTTATTATGTTTGCGCAGCGTAATCTTAGGCTTTATTCTATGACGACCATGGGAAAAGAGGGATGGTGAAGCATATTAGCCATTCCTCTTTAACGGCACCAAGGGCGCCACCCAACTTATAACGTCCACTTCCAACGGACGGATCACCATCAGCGGTGTCGCATGGGTTCACTTCATGAGACGCTGCGGAGAAGTTCGGAATATAATCCAGGACATTGGCGCAAAAGACTGATGATTAGGAACTTCACACCACCACCTCTCCTACACTTCTTTCCAAACTATTGTCAGTGAAAATTTCATCCACCATTAGCACTTGAACCGACATACCTCCAAAACTCTAGCACCGATGGACAGGCGTGAGTTACAGGTTAGAGCGACTCATCTACGGGGTCAGGTAGCTACTTAGACGAGAGCATCTCGGGAGAAACAACTCGACAGTGCATAGTGAGCGGCGCCGTTTCAGTGCCATGTCACTGTACGGAAATCATCAGCTGCCGAAACGAAAGAGAGTGTCTCAAAAATTCCTGATGTGCATAGTCTGCTGTTGTAGGCAAAGCATTGGAACTATCTGGCCCGTCGGGAAATCTGTGTGGAGGCAGATACATTACTGACCATTAAAATTGCTACACCACGAAGATGACGTGCTACAGACGGTAAATTTAACCGACAAGAAGAAGATGCTGTCATATGCTAATGATTAGCTTTTCAGAGCATTCACACAAGGTTGGCGCCTGTGGCGACACCTACAACGCGTTGAAATGAGGAGTTTCCAACCGATTTCTGATACAAAAACAGCAGTTGACCAGCGTTGGCTGGTGAAACGTTGCTGTGATACCTCGTGTAAGGAGGAGAAATGCGTACCATCACGTTTCCGACTTTGATAAAGGTCGGAGTGTAGCCCATCGCGATTGCGGTTTATCGTATCCCGACATTGCTGCTCGCGCTGGTCGAGATCCAATGACTGTTAGCAGAATATCGAATCGGTGGGTTCAGGATGGTAATACGGAACGCCATGCTTGATCGCAACGGCCTCGTATCACTAGCAGTCGAGATGACAGGCATCTTATCCGCATGGCTGTAATGGATCGTGCAGCCACGTCTTGGTCCCTGAGTCAACAGATGGGGACGTTTGCAAGACAACAACCGTCTGCACGAACAGTTCGACGACGTTTGCAGAAGCATGGACTATCAGCTCGGAGACCGTGGCTGCGGTTACCCCTGACGCTGCATCACAGACAGGAGCGCCTGCGATGGTGTACTCAACGACGAATCTGGGTGCACGAGTGGCAGAACGTCTTTTTTTCGAATGAATCCAGGTTCTGTTTACAGCATCATGATGACCGCATCCCTGTTTAGCGACATCGCGGTGAACGCACATTGGAAGCGTGTATTCGTCATCGCCATACTGGCGTATCACCCGGCGTGATGGTATGGGGTGCCATTGGTTACACGTCTCGGTCACCTCTTGTTCGCACTTTGAACAGTGGACGTTACATTTCAGATCTGTTACGACCCGTGGCTCTACCCTTCATTCGATCCCTGCGAAACCCTACATTTCAGCAGGATAATGACGACCGCATGTTGCAAGTCCTGTACGGACCTTTCTGGGTACAGAAAATATTCGACTGCTGCCGTGGCCAGCACATTCTCCAGATCTCTCAGCAATTAAAAACGTCTGGTCAATGGTGGCCGAGCAACTGGCTCGTCGCAATACGCCAGTCACTACTCTTGATGAACTGTGGTATCGTGTTGAAGCTGCATGGGCAGCTATACCTATACACGCCATCCAAGCTCTGTTTGACTCAATGCCGAGGCGTATCAAGGCCGTTATTACTGTCAGAGGTGGTTGTTCTGGGTACTGATTTCTCAGGATCAATGCACCCAAACTGGATGAAAATATAATCACATGTCAGTTCTAGTATAATATATTTGTCCAATGAATACCCGTTTATCATCTGCATTTCTTCTTGGTGTAGCAATTTTAATGGCCAGTAGTGTAGTTCTGTGCTTTCTATTTTCAGTTGTAAAAATGTCGGTAAAAGGATATATACCACCAGATAGCTTTGTGAGAGCTCGGTTGGGTAAAGAGGGAAACACTATAGAGCAGGTTTCAGAGATTCCGATATGAAAAACGTCACTAATGAAATATCCATAGGCACAAAACTAACAGTGGAATTATGTGCGAGTGTAGTCTCAATATCGCAGACACAGTAACGGGAAGAGCTAGAGAATACCCACATGGTAGTGAAGCCGAGACATCTCCAGATGTTAGTAGAATACCGTGGCGCTATTCAATGCGATAAAAGAAACTGCGAAACAATTAAAGCAGAATCAAGAGAATATCACTATGGAATTAATGTCAGCATTTGAGGACAGTCAAGATGAAATCATGAACGAGTTATATGGTCAAGAAAATAACTTGCAGCCATATGTAATTAAATGCTAAACACGACCATTTCTTTCTTTGAATGTTCGGTAGCAGGAGGTGCCGTTTGGAACCAACATCACACTCAGGCTCTTTAACTGAGATCCCTTGATCCACTCTTAGCATGCACAATGCGTGATACGGTTGTCTCAAATGATAAGATGAATCTGTACGGTAGGTGGTGGTACTGCAGTGCAAATTTAAAAGTATTATGAATCGTCAAAGAAATTAATGCTCATATACTTAATGTTCAAGAGTTGGGCTAAAATTCAAGGTGGATGGATATCAGTGATAACATTCGCTGAAGAAATTGCTGTCCTCAGTAGAAATGGAGAAGAATTACAGAACTTGTTGAATGGCACAAATAGTCTAATGAGCACAGAATATGAAATGAGAGTAAGTAGAAGACATATGAAAGAAATAAGAAGTAGCAGAAATAAGAATGCCGAGAAACTTAACATCAAAATTGGTAATCACGAAGTGGATGAAGTTGAGAAGTTTTGCTACGTAGTCAGCAAAATAACCCATGACAGACGGAGGAAGGAGGACGTAGAAAGCATTCCTGGTCAAGAGGAGTCTACAAATGTGAAACATAGACCTTAGTTAGACGAAGCAATTTCTGACAATGTACGTTTGGAGCACAGCATTTTATGCTAGTGAAACCTGGACTTTGGAAAAACCAAAAAAAGAGAATAGAAGCATTTTAGATATTGTACTACAGAAGTATTTTGCAAATTAGGGGGGGGGGGGGCTAAAAAGGTAAGAAATGTGGAGGTTCTTCGCAGAATCGGCGAAGAAAAGAATATGTAGAGAAACACAGACAAGAAGAAGGACAGGATGATAGGACATCTGGTTAGTTAGCAGTGAATAACTTCCATGGTACCAGAGGGAGCGGCAGAGGGTAAAAATTGTAGATGAAGACAGAGATGGGATACATCCAGCAAATAATTGGGGACGTAGGTTGTAATTGCTATTCTGAAATTAAAAGTTTGGCAAAGGTGATGAATTCTTGGCGGGCCGCATCAAATCAGCCAAAAGGCTAATGACACCACTCCACCCCCCACCCCCCCCAAAAAAGTTAAATAATTCCGAATTCTGCATTTTTCACTTTTCGTAAGGGCAGTATTTCCAGAATTTATATTATATGATGTATTCCTTACCATGCTCGTGGTTAGTTCAATGGCAGATGGTGACGCTGATAAGTGGGAAGCTTGGTGATACAGTGTTTCAATGCAATGAAGTTATTTGCATGATAATAATAATAACAATCGGGATCGTTGCGTCGCCAAACCGGTAACTTCCGACTTGTTTAACTGGTTGAAAAAATACATAAAAAGTTTTGATTAATGGAATACGACATTAAACATCTTTCTACTGAATAACACACATAGCACATTTAACACATAGGTATCTTTTCCGCACAACATTCCGTCAAAAACTTGTACAGGACCTTTCTCTATGACGGTCAGAGCAAGAAGAAGGAGAAGACAACGCAACATACTTCATCTTTTACAAAAATTTATGAATAGATGTTAGTTACAATATAAGGTAAGCTTTGAATTCGGCAAAAAATTAAACCGTTGACGTTAGCGAAATTCAACTATTTTCTACGGAAAGGACATTGAGTGGAGACGCTCCGACTCTTAAAATTATATCGGTATATTTTCGAAATAATCGTAACGAAGTTCCCGAATTTACTGCCCTCCAGGAAATTCTCACACTCAAATTATTCTCGGGGAGGTGAGCTGGCTGAAACCCCACCTGGAAATCTCAGAGATAATTAGCGACTCATTGAACGTACATAGGAAAGACAGATTAGAGGCCATAAGAGCGAGAGAATGTGCACTCCTGGTCTAGGGGTAGCGTCTTTGATAAGTAATTAAAACGTCCCCGGGATGGGACTGCCAAGGGGGAGGTGACCATGACAAGAAGATTGAATACTCGACGAAAGGATAACGCTCTACGAGTGGGGGCGTGGAATGTCAAAAGTTTTAATGTGGTAGGGAAGCTAGAAAATCTGAAAGTGCAAACGCAAGGCTCAATCTAGATCTAGTAGCGGCCAGTGAAGTGAAATGGAAAGATGACAAGGATTTCTGGTCAGATGTGTATAGGACAATATCAACAGCAGCAGAAAATGGTATAACGGGAGTAGAATTAGTCATGAATAAAAGGTAGGGCAAAGAGTGTGTTACAGTGAACGGTTCAGCGATAGAGTTGCTCTTGTCAGGATCGACAGTAAACCAACACCGGCAACGACAGTTCAGGTATACATGCCGACATCGCACGCTGAACATGAAGAGATAAAGTATATGAGGATATTTAAAAGATAATATAGTACCTAAAGGGAGATGAAAATCTAATAGTCATGGAGGAACGAAATGCAGTTTTAACGGAAGGAGGAGAAGAAAATGTTACAGGAGAATATGAGGTTGGGACGAGGAATGAGAGAGGAGAAAGACTAATTGAGTTCTGTAATAAATTTCAGCTAGTAATAACGAATACTCAGTTCAAGAATCACAAGAGGAGGAGGTGTATTTGGAAAAGCCCGGGTGATACGGGATGATTTCAGTTAGATGGTGAGACAGAGATTCCGAAATTGTAAGGCGTATCCAGGAGCAGATGTAGACTCTGATCACAATGTACTAATTATGAAGAGTAGACTGAAGTTTAAGAGATTAGTAAGGCAGAATCAAGATGCAAAGAAGTGGGATAGAAAAACATTAAGGGATGACGTGATGCACTTGAAGTTCTCTAATGCTATTGATACAGCAATAAGGAATAGCTCAGTAGGCAGTACAGTCGAAGAGGAATGGACATTCCTAAAAAGAGCGATCAAAGAAGTTGGAAAGAAAAACAGAAGTACAAAGAAGGTAATTGTCAAGAAACACTGGGTAACAGATGAACTAATTCAGTTGATCGATGAAAGAAGGAAGCACAAACATGTTCAGAGAAATTCAGGAATGTATAAATACAAGTCGCTGAGGAATGAAATACACAGGAAGTGCAGGAAAGTTAAAACGAAATAGCTCCATGAAAAATGTGGAGAAACCGAAAAAGAAATGACCGTCGGAAGGACCGAATTAGCATACAGGAAAGTCAAAACAACCTTCGGTGACATAAAAAGCAAGGGTGGTAACACTTAGTGAGCAACGGGAATTCAACTGTTTAATGCAGAGGAGAGAGCGGGTAGGTGGAAACGGTTCATTGAAGGCCTCTATGAGGGGGCAAATTTGTCTGATGTGATAGTAGAAGAAACAGAAGTCAATTTAGAAGAGGTAGGGGATCCAGAATTAGAATCAGAATTTAAGAGAGCTTTGGAAGGCAGAATGGATAGATAAAATTCCCTCAGAATTTCTAAAATCATTGGGAGAAGTGGCAACAAAACGATTTTTCACGTTTGTATGTAGAATGTATGGGTCTGACGACGTACCATCTGACTCTCGGAAAAATATCATCGACAGAATTCCAAAGACTGGAAGAACTGACGAGTGCGGCTATTAACGCACAATCGGCTTAACAGCTCATGCATCCAAGTTGCTGACAAGAATAATATACACAAGAATGAAAAAGAAAATTGAGGATGTGCTAGATGACGATGGCTTTAGGAAAGGTAAAGGCACCAGAGAGGCAATTCTGACGTTGCGGTTGATAATTGAAGCAGGACTAAAGAAAAATGAAGACACGTTTATAGGATTTGTCGACTCTGAAAAAGCGTTCGACAATGTAAAATGGTGTAAGATGTTCGACATTCTGAGAAAAATAGGGGTAAGCTGTAGAGAGAGATGGGTAATATACAACATGTAGAGGGGCCGATGGCTAATAATAAGAATGGACGACCAACAACGAAACGCTCGGATGAAAGAGGGTGCAAGACAGGGATGTAGTCTTTCCCCCTTACTTTTCGATCTATACATCGAGAACGCAATGATGGAAATAAAGGAAAGTTTCAGGAGTGGAATTAAAATTCATGGTGAAAGGATATTATTGATACAATTCGCTGATGACATTGCTATTCTGAGTGAAAGTGAAGAAGAATTACATGACCTGCTGAATGGAAGGGACAGTCTAATGAGTGAGAAATATTCATTGAGAGTAAATCGAAGAAAGACGAAAGTAATGAGAAGTAGCAGGAATGAGAACAGCGTGAAACTTAACATCAGAATTGATGGTCACGAAGTAGAAGAAATTAAGGAATTCTGCTAGCAAGGCAGCAAAATAACCAATGATGGACGGATCAAGAAGGACACCAAAAGCAGACTAGCATTGGCAAAAAGGGCCTTCCTGGCTAAGAGATGTCTACTAGAATCAAGCGCAGGCCTTAATTACAGGAAGAAATGTCTGAGAGTGTACATCTGGAACACAGCATTGAATGGTAGTGAAACAGGGACTGCGGAAAAATCGGAACAGAAGAGAATCGAAGCATTCGAGACGTGATACTACAGGCGAATGTTGAAAATTATATGGACTTATAATGTAAGGAATAACGAGGTTCTGCGTAGAATCGGAGAGGAAAAGAATATGTGGAAAACACCGACAAAGAGAAGGGACAGGGGGATAGGACATCTTTTAAGACAGCAGTGAATTGCTTCCATGGTACTAGACGGAGCTGTAGAGGGCAAAAACTGTAGAGGAAGACAGAGATTGGAACACATGCAGCAAATAACTGAGGACATAGGTTGCAAATGGAACTCTGAGATGAAGAGGTTGGCACAGGAGAGGAATTAGTGGAGGGTCGCATCAAAACAGTCAGAAGACTGATGACCGAAAAAAAAAAAGGAGTGGGAGTATTTATTGCAAATGACAAAAGTATTCTCTCTATTGAGGTTGAAGTTGAGTGTGAAAGTAAAGTTATCTGATCACGTTTAACAGGTCTAGGTGAAACCAAGTTAATAGAGTTAATTGTTCGACGCTTTTAAAGGCCACTCGATTCTGTTGTGACATTTCTAAAGTCATTCATAGAATGTCTATGGTCATTATCGCGAAAATACCCAGGTCATGTATTACTAGTTGTAGGCGACTTTAACCTACCGAACATAGACTGGAATGACTATGGGTTTATTGCAGGGGGTACAGAGAGATAGTCATGTGTAGTAATTTTAAACACGTTTTCAGGAAACTGTCTTGAATAGCTGCAAATAGGCGGGATATCATCGACAACTTCGGTATAGAAAGGGGATTTAGCGATCAGAATGTCATTATAGCAATTATGATTAAGAAAGTTTATAAATCACTCAAGAAGCTACTTGCATGTTTCTGCTAGGTAGAGCAGATAAGCAGTTATTAACATCTCGTTTATACAGTGAATTGGCATCAGTTAGTTCCAGTAAGATGGATGGAATTATGGGCAAAGTTTAAGCAGGTTGTAAATCGTGGTCTGGAAACTTATGTGCCTAGTTAGTCAATAAATGATGGAAAACACTCACCATGGTTTAATGAAGAAATTTGGAAAGTGTTGAGGAAGCAGAGGTTGTTGCATCTTGGTTAAAAAGAGAAACCACAAATGACGGCAAGTGTCTGCTTAAATCTGTGCACGAAGCATACAACAGCTAGCACCTCACACCTTAGCAAAAGATCTGTCAGAGAAAGCGAGAAAATTCTGGTCGTGTATAAAATAGGTAATCGGGTCTATGGCTTCCTTACTATCCCTTGTTGACCGGTTTGGTATGGCAGTTGAAGACAGCAAAACGAAAGCAGAAGTTTTAAATTTCGCCTTGAAGAAACCTTTCACACAGGAGAATCGTACAAAGACACAGTCATTTCACCATCGGATAGACACGCATATCGAAGACATAGTAATAAGCATCCTTGGCACAGAGAAACAACTGAAAGCTTTGAAAGCAAGTAAATCACCAGATCCGTAATGAATCCCCATTCGGTTTTACAAAGAGTACTCTACGGGTTTGGCCAAATATTTAGCTTACATTTATCGTGCATTTCTCGCCGAGCACAATGTCCCAAGCGCTGGTAAAAAGTGCAGGTGACACTTGTGTACACAAAGGCTGAAAGAACGGACCCACAAAATAGCAGACCAACATCCCTAAACATCAGTTTCCTGCAGAATCCTTGACAATATTCTCTGTTCGAATATAACAAATTTTCTCGAGACCGAGAAGCTTATGTCTACGATTCATCAAGGTTTTAGTAAGAATCGCTGGTGCGAAACTCAGCTTACCCGTTTCTCACACGATATACTGCGAACTATGTATGAAGGGCAAGAGGCAGATTCCATATTTCTCTATTTCAGGAAAGCGTTAAAGAAGGTACGAGCATATGGAACAGATTCACAGATATGTAAGTGGCTCGAGGACTTTTCCCGTTATAGAACTCGGTATGTCGTCCTCGACGGCGAATGTTCATCAGAGACAAGGCTATCGTCAGGAGTACCCCAGGGCAGCGTGTACCTAAATGATTTGGTGGACAGGGTGGACAGAAATTTGCGGTTGTTTGCTGATGATGCTATGTTGTACAGTACGTTGTCGAAGTTGAGTGTCTGTAGGACGATATAAGATGAGTCAGACAAAATTTGTACTTGGTGTGGTGAATGGCAGGTACCTTAGCTCTAAATGTAGAAAAATGTAAGTCATGTAGGTGAGTAGGAAAAAGAAACCCGTAATGTTCAGATACAGCGTTATTAGTGTCCTGCTTGACGCAGTCAAGTCGTTTAAATGGCTGGGCGCAGCGTTGCAGAGCAATGTGAAATGGAGCGTGCATCTGACGGTTGTTGTATGAAAGACGAACGTCGATTTCGGTTTATTGAGAGAATTCTATGGTTCATCTGTAAAGGAGACCGCATATAGCACACTAGTGCGGCTTTTTTTTAGTACTGCTCAAGTGTTTATGGTCTGTACATGGTATGGTTAAAGGAGGACATCGAAGCAATTCGGAGCGTGCTGTTGGATTTGTTACTGGCAGGTTAGAACAACACGCAAGTGTTACGGAGATGCTTTGGGAGCTCAAATGGGAATCCCTGGAGGGAAAGCGATCCAGCCAGATCTAGATAAGATTTGAAAGTGGTGCAAATGGACAAAAGATTATGCTCTGCACAAAACGCTGAAAAGGACTATCCTATGAGTACAACATCAGCGAGTTTCATTGGTATGCAGTAGAAGGATTGCATAGTGTCATTGGTGGGTAATGTAGGCAGAAGACGTCAGTTCATTGGTAGCATTGTTGGAAAATGCAGTCAGTTTACAACAGACACCTTACAATTTACTTGTACTCCTATCTTGAAATATTCATGACGTATTTGGTACCCATGGCTGACAGCACTAACTATGGATACCGAATGTGTTCAAAGAAGAACAGCACAAATAGTTACAAGTTTATAGAATTATATATGTGATGTCTGTTCTTTCGGACAAGCCCAAAAGAACAGACACCCCACTTGTAGTTGTATAGGTACACCTCGACGGACAGTAGGACTACTTCAATTCAGATGCATACCATCATTCGTCCACTTGCAGGAATAGAGTGAGACTGCGGGCAAGAGGGAAAACGAATGGCGTCACAACACCAGACGCGAGGAGCACTTGGGAATTTTTGTTGGGTGGCAAGGGTGTCTGTAGGGCCGAGGAAGTCAAGGCGAAGCAGAGAAACTGGGATTGAGTCTCGGGCCAGTCAGAAATTTCTAAGAGCAGCTGCTCAATTATTTCAATGGACAAAACAGCTAAATCATATAAATTTCCCTTTAGTTACAGGTTTGTTTGTCTCTCTGGAGAGCGACACGGAAGATTTGAGTAACTTGAACTGGATGTCTGTTAAATATAGGCGCAAATTGTACACCAAAAGCCTACCTGCAAAGTTTCAAAATCAGCATTACGAGAAGAATCGAGGGATATCTTTAAGCCCTACGTATCTCTCCCATAGGGGCCTGGATGATAGGATTAGACCAATTGCAGGACGAACAAGTAATCATTTATTTCCTCATTCCAAACACGAATGGAGTAAGAAGGATCCCTAACACGCAGTACCATGCTAAGAAACATCTGCCATGAATTTGACAGCGGTTTGCAGTCTGTGTATGCAGCTTTAGATTTAAAAATATGTCGGAACTGGTCTCGCGAAGCCGTTATATTCTGTTTCCGAGGATATTAAGCAGAACACTTGCATTAGAAGAGTTGGAGAATAAATAATTAATTGTCGTTTCAACGGCGTTGATAGTCAATGACAGAAATTCAAGCCAGGTATTAGCTATTTTCGTAATGGATCAGATATTAAAACATAAACCGCGGAACACCAGAGAAGATGTTAAAAAATTATGGAAAATAAATAAGCAGTTGTAGTTTCAACCGCATTGATCGGAAACAACATAATTTCAAACGAGGTATTAGCCATTTTCATAACGGACCCCGTATTTAAATCAAAACGGTGGAAGATCAGAGAGGATGTTACAGAAACTCTGGAAAATAAATAAGTTATTTGTAGCACCCAGTAGCAGCTGTGTCGTTGAAAACCAAGGAAGATAATTGCGAATACACAAGAAAGCGTCATACAGAATTCTGGGAACGGCACAACTTGAGACCATTGTCATGGAATATGAAGAAAACTGTCTTGCCCAAAAGGACTAATTTCTACACAGAATAACTCCTGGAAGCGAACAGATAATATTTTTTTTTTTTTGTTTTAGTCAGCACCATTCTGTGAGAGCAGCTGCCTAAAAGCACATAGTTTTAACGATATTAAGACAGCTAACAAAGCAGCTATCCACCTCAAGAACATTCTCTATACCATTTACATGGGATATATGCCATATGGTGAGCTCAGTTGATATAGATACCTTGATAAATGAATATCGGAAAAAGCAAGTTTTCAGACCTGAAAATGATACCAAATCTGTGCTCAACACTTGATCCATCTACTAATGTCTTTAATTTATTATTAAATTGAACTAGAACATTACTAGGGTTATTATTAAACCCATCATTATTTTGACATACATCATCACAAATTAATATTATCGGAAATAATTTAAATTTAACTTTACATAACGAATTTAAAACATTATTAGGACCAAAATCATTCAAAAGAACAACATTCATCTTTATTTCAATTTTCATTATAATTTTATTCAATACTTTCATAGGGCTACTCGCTTATGTTTTTACTAGAACAAGACATTTAGCATTAACATTTGCAATTGCTTTACCTATATGATTAAGATTTACATCATTTGGATTAATTAATCACACTAATCACATACTTGCACACCTTGTACCTCAAGGTACTCCACCTGAACTAAAATCATTGATAATACTAATTGAAACAATTAGAAATGTTATATGACCAGGTACACTAGCAGTACAACTGGCAGCAAATATAATTGCTGGACACTTATTATTAACCTTATTAGGAAATACAGGGCCATCTATGACAATATATTTAATTTCATTATTAATTAGTGGACAAATACGTCTAATAACTCTAGAATCAGTAATAGCTATAATACAGGCTTACGGTTCCTGAAATTTAAGAACTTTTTATTCTAGAGAAGTATACTAAACTTAACAACTCACTCAAATCACCCATTCCACTTAGTAGATTAAAGACCTTGACCATTCACAGGAGCAACTGGAGCAATAGTTCTGGTATCACGATTAGCAAAATGATTCCATCTATTCAGTATTAACCTATTCATAATTGGATTTGGAAGTACTTTATTAACAATAATTCAATGATGATAAGACATAGTTTGAGAACAAACATATCAAGGATTACATACAGGATTTGTATCGATTGGTCTAACTTGAGGAATAATTTTATTTATTGTGTCAGATGTTTTATTATTTGCATCATTCTTCTGAGATGCAGTATAAGGAGCAATATTCTTTGTTGCAACTGGTTTCCATGGACTTCGTGCAATTATTGGAATGATCTTCTTAACAACAAGCTTACTGTCACATTCAATAACGAATTGTCACCAAAACATCGCTTTGGATTTGAAGCAGTGGCATGATATTGCCACTTAATAGATGTAGTATGATTATTCCCATATATCTCAATTTATTGATAAGGCAGATAACTTTTTTATATAAATAGTACATTTGACTTCCAATCAGAAAGCTTGATATAAAACAAGAAAAACAATCCTAGTTCTATCTACAAGAAACTTAATTAGATTTATTATAACAATAACTTTTATAATTGTTGCAACAGTACTATAAAAAAATTAATCAATCACTGAGGAAAAAGGTCACCATTTGAGTAAATTTCTCCCAAAAAGCCTGAATACCATTAGCTCTCTGATTCTTTCTAATTGCTGTAATTTTTCTAATATTTGATGTAGAAATCGCATTATTTCTATCAATTGTAATTATTTTTAAAACATCAGACATTATAATCCAAACAGTATCAACAACATTCTTAATCCTAGTACTATTAGGAGGACTATATCATGAATGAAGTAAAGGAGCTCTGCAATGTGCAGAACAAAAGGGTTGCAGTTAACTATAATATTTAGGTTGCATTAAAAAAGTATTGATATAATCAATCAACCTTAAATAGAATAAGAAGCGAAATATTCCAGTCAGTTTTGACCTGAAAGGTTGGTAAATAATATACCCTTATTCTTTAATAACTGAAGCCAAAAAGAGGCATATTACTGTTAATAATATTATCGAACTGTCAAGTTCCAATTAAGCAAATGTAAAGCCAATATGAATGCTCCTAACTTTTTATATTAGTGGTTAAACTCCTTTAACATTCCTAACATTTATATAGTTTAATTAAAACATTACATTTTCACTGTGAAAATACCTACTACCTAAAAATAAAAATATTTCCTAAACATCTTCACTGTCGTGCCTCTAATTATAAGCTATTTAGGTATAAGAGTAATAATATCACTAAAATAAATATTCAAAAAATAAAAGTTACAAGATAAATCTTAAAATTTGAGTTCTACCAACCTTGAATATAGTTAATCAAATAACTAAGTAATCCATACAAACCCTGACCACCTAATTATTCACCCCAGCCATAATCAAAAGACTTTGATGAATAATAACCCAACTTTATACGTATATATCTAACAAACATAGTTGAAATGAAAGGTATAAATCATATAGAACCAGCAAATCTAACAAAAGACAATATATTCAAGGAAATAAATTATGAGAAAAATCGAACTTAGAAATAATATAACCTGATAACCCAAATAAGCATCTAAAACAACAACAGTAATTGTTACAAATTTAAAATAATATGGTTAGATAGATAGATTGGTGTGAGTGGGGCCTCCCATATGGTAGACTGTTCACTGGGTACAAGTCAGTTTAAGCACAGTCTTGTATAATTGTTCAAAGGGGACATTTCAACTTATTCTTCACCAAGGTTAATTATACTTTTACTATTTAAGCAAAGAAATTTCTTCTTTATACACAAGATTTACTCAGTGAGAAACATAAAATTGAAATTATAATTATAATATTCTGATCACTCTTACCCTCACTAGGTTTACCACCAGATCTGGGGTTCCTACCAAAATGGATTGTTATACAATCACTTATAGAAAACAACATAACAACCATCATAACAATCACAGTTGTAGTAACCACAATTACACTTTATTATTACATACAAATTAAATTTTCAGCACTAATTATATCATACATCGAAACTTCGTGATCAATAAATATAAAGACAAAAAAATCAAGGTTTATGCTTGCTATAACTGTTTTATGCTCAACAATAGGATTACTTGCAACATCAACCCTAATTTCAATATTCTAAGGACTTAAGTTAATCAAACTAATAACCTTCAAACTTATAATTAAAGGAATAATCTTTTAGCCCTTAGTAAGACTTTACACCTCGTGAATTGCAACCTAGAAACATAATTGAATATAAGACCAATTAATGGTAAGAGAGAAAATATCTCATATGTAGATTTACAGTCCACCCCCTATAACAGCCATCTTACCACAAAAATGATTACTCTCAACAAACCATAAGAACATTGGTACTTTATCTTTCCTATTTGGAGCATAGGCAGGAACATCAATAACAATGCTTATTCGTGCTGAACTGGGTCAACCAGGATCGCTAATTGGGGATGACCAAATTTTTTATGTTATTATTACAGCCAATGCATTTATAATATTTTTCTGTATAGGAATGCCCCCTATAATTGGTGTATTTGGTAACTGACTTGTAGCACTAATAATTGGAGCACCAGATACAGCATTTCCCTAAATAAATAACATGGGGGTGCATCAGTAGATCTAGGATTTTGTCATTACACTTAGCAGGTGTTTCATCAGTTCTTGGTGCAGTAAACTTTATTACAACAGCAATTAATATACAATCAGAAAGTACAACTTTAAACCAAATACCTTTATTTATTTGGACTGTTGCCATTACAGCTCTTCTTCTTCTTCCACTTCCCGTTTTATCAGGAGGTACGGCAGTGTCGGTCTCCTGCATCGTCCACTACGCTCCTCAGAGTATGGGACCTCATCATCATCATCATCATGATTACCATATTATTAACAGACCGAAATCTAAACACATCACTCTTCGACCCTGTAGGAGGAGGAGGCCCAATTCTGTATTAACATTTATTTTCATTCTTAGGACACCCAGAGGCTTAAATTTTAATTTTACCATGATTTAGTATTATTTCACATATTGTATGTGAAGCAAGAGGGAAAATTGAATCATTCGGAACACTAGGTATAGTTTATGTCATACTATCAATTGGATTAATAGGATTTATTGTATGACCACATCATATATTCACAGTGGGAATGGCCGTTGATACACGGGCATACTTCACATCAGCAACAATAATTATTGTCGTACCTACTCGAATTAAGGTATTCAGATGAATAGTTACATTATATGGAACTAAATTTAAGTTCAGCACACCATTATTGTGAGCTCTAGGATATATTTTTGGGTTATCTGTTTAACGTCCTTCCAAAAGTTGTCGACAAGAAGGAGCTCTCGTCGCTCTTACCCGATCGTTCATCAACCGCAATGATCATAACATTGGATAACAAAGTCAGAAAACTACTGGCTACATCATAGTTTTTTCTATCACTGACATGGAGTTCCCATTACTGTGGAAACACAAAGCTTGTAGCTGACTGCATAGAATATGACGTCTATACTGCGTTCAGAAAATGCCTTAAAGAATCTTCATCGCTTCCAGCTTGCTACAAACAATATTCCACATCCATTTTCTGAAGAAAACCGCAACGCTGGACGTAAGAATTTTGGAACGCTTCTTATGCTCGAATATTATGGACTTTCTGGAAACAGGAAACATCCTTTGTTGGAACAATAATGAATTCGAAGACAACAATCGTGTAAAACACTAGCTCTGTTCGACCGCGACGCAGCAAATAGCGGCCGCGGTGACGTGTCCCTTGGCGTGTCCCTAGACTTTCAGAAGATGCTCCATACAGTTCCAGAATGTCGCCTAACGAACGACATACGAACGTTGTAAATAACAGACCAGCTTTTCAAAATATCTCAATAGTTTCTATCAAATAAAACACTGCACAACGTCAGAAGTTCATGAGGCTTTCGCGGATGGCGCTGTTACCTAGTGAGAAGTCGCGACGGCTGAAAGATGTAGCGAAATTACGGAAGACCTGCAGACGATCGACGCTTACTGCAGGGACTGCCAGTTGATCCTCAACGTAAACAAAGTACCGTGTTGCGCACAAATAACCAGAAAGATCCATTATTGTAAGGTTCCTTAATTGCAGTCAAATACAGAAAATATCCAGGAATATGAGTACAGAGCGATTTGAATTGTAATGACCACATAAAACTAACTGCAGAGGAGGCAGATACCAGACCGAGATTCACTGAAAGAATCCTCAGGAAGTGAACCCCACCCTCGGAGGTCGTAGCTTACAGAACCCTCATTCGACCAATACTTGAACATCACTCGTCAGTTGTGATCAGCATCAAATAGGACAGATAGAGGAAATACAGAAGATCCGAAGAAGAATTGCGCGTGTCGTAATAAGTTAGCTCAGTAAGCGTGAGATATTCATCCAATTCCAGTGGCAGACGCTGCAGGGGAGGCATTGTTCATCACGATGTCGTTTCTCGTTAAAATTCGGAAAGCGTAGGTTCCTTGAAGAATTGACCAAAACGGTGTCTCCTCGTACATATATCTCACTAAATGAGCACGAATACAAAATAAGCGAGAATCGAGATAACACGGAGGTTAACCAACAGTCCTCCTACGTCAGACCACTAGAGACTGGAACAGGAAAAGAGGAAGGGGATTGTGGTCCTCAAAGTACCCTCCTCCGAGTTTGTGGCAGTCGTACAGATGATATTTGTACGGAGATGGAGTTTGCTGACATTCCTACGCAGCCCAGGACGCTACAGGTAATGAACATCGGAACAGGAAGTAGGATACACGCGGCTTTCCATCGCTACCTGCGTCATACTGCTGGGAGAGGTCACTTCCTGCACTGAACCCAGCCCACACGCCAGTTCATTGATAGTCGGCCGTGCTGTTTTTCTTTCTCCCAGAGTTCGGTACTACAGTTGATCTGTAAGTAAAATGCCGTGTACTACGTGTTGTGAAGATGGAGTTTACCGAGACCAAGGGAATCCTTTATTGATTTACAGGGGGCATTAGTACACAGTGAACTATACCAGCAAACTGGCGTTGCGTGAACGTTATGAAGAATAAATACAAAGGAAGACTATCCGCTAACAATAATTTCAGGAGAAAGTAGCCATCTTTGTATTCCAGATGAATCAGCAAATGAAGTAAGAAAATATTTTTTAGGCCCAAAAAAGCAGGCCAAAGCAACAAATACTACAATTCCATCAATTCACGTTGAAGTTACTGTGTGGCACGTCTAAGTGTTGTTAAAGATTTTGCTAAGTCGTAGCCTCGAGTAAAGTCCTACTTCTTCTACATCTACACCTAGATGTACATGCAGGGCTTCAATCGGGGGTAAGACGTAGTAACATCGTTACCATCACTTAGAGGTTCGACATTGTAGCTGCATCCCATTAGGTGGAAATGCATGCGATCTACGCAAGGTACTACCGACCCTGGAGAACATACTTTCAAGGAAATAATTTACTTTTAAACGACGGGAACAAATTTTTATTTGCATATGACAACAGGAGACCGAGTGAAAGAACATTTCTGTCTACCAGCGAAAAGGGAAAATCGTGTTTATCAAACTGTGAATAATTTTTCGTGGATGGAGCGTTCAAAAGTTCGAACAAACAATTTGGGCAGTTCGTGTTTCACACCGATCTTAAAAGTTCTTGGCAGGAAACAAACTACTCCAGCTATCTACTTTCTTCTGGAGAACAAAGCGCGAGAACCATATGATATTTTTATTTCATTGATAAAACCAACGTGCATGGGTGGAACCCTGCTTCTCTCATAATAGACCTCGAGTTTGCTATCATGCCATCACTTAGAAGTTGGCTTTCTGAAACATAGATTATAAACTGCAATTTTCCGTTTAATGAATGTTTATGGAAACAAATATAGTGCTGGGGCCTTGCACGTGCCTCTGAGGAAAAGTTTCTTACCTAAGAATGTGTTGTAGATATTTTGAGCCTTTGAGAATGTCGTAAGGCCGAAACATGTAGGACAGTATAAAATTAGTAAACACAGTGGTCAAGACTAATATCAGTTTTTGGATTCATTAATAAATGTCTCCAACATCTCAGAAACGATTTATGCATTTTGCTGCGGAAAATGAAGAAACACACAGTTACATGTGTTCAGCGCTAGCATATCTTTCCCTGGTAATGTTGGACGATGGTTTGTTCAGGAGAGTACGTCTGAAAACCAAATGCATCAGGACTTAGACGAATACGTCTGGACCGGTGGCTCGATAACGAACGTACGCTAAAAGACGAGTGAAACTGCAGTGCAAGGGGCCACACACTAACAACGTCTTTGAAGGATGGAACCGGGAGATAAATATATTCATACCAGAAGTACTTCCAAATGTTTACACCTTCGAAAAAATCTTCGAGAAGAAGACCACCAGTTTGACCGATTAATTTCAAATTTAGATAGATAAAGAAGAAAGTAGTGAACAACTAAAACTAACGAGGCTAATGCAAAGCTTTTAAAAAGAACCAAAACTGACAGTGACGTAAAATCATTTTTGGCTTGTGTGACCTGCATACAGAAGTAACAGTGAAAAAGGAAACGTCCCAACCACTGCCAATTACCTAATTATAAAAAAGTAATTCCACGCACGTCATACTCATTAGCAGTCTTGTAAAAAATTAAGTGGTGGACGATATGAGACTACATCCTCGTACTTTTCCTTGCAAACGATACAAAGCCGCTAAATGTCTCTTGCAATTCATGAAATATGCGTTAATTGGGACCGAAAAGACTATCTCAGAGACCATGCCTCATCCAGGCAAGCATTCAGGTATTCCCGCTGAGAGATTCTGTGAAATAAAATCTGTGTGGCTGGACACCGAAGACTAAATCGTTGCAGCGAGGACGCATGCAAATGAAATGCAACTATAACCATTATTTCTCCCTGCGCCTGAAGATGTATGGTAGACTACAGTACACTGCGCTTCACTGTTAGACTTCTTAGTGGGCCTGTGCCTGTGAAAAGCCGCTTATAGCAGTAAGACACCCAGGTTTCCTGGAAGAGTCACTCCGAAGAACGTCACTCTGTGAAACTGGACCACTTTCGCCCGCCCACCTCCGTAGATAAGCAAAGTAAATGGCTTTCTTTATTCTTGAACAGAGATCCGAAATTTTCAACTGAAATTCAATACCAACGTCAGTTTGTCAGCTACTAGTCACAGTGTCCTAACGGCCGCATTCACTTCAGCCCCTGCCCCCACCCCGTACCCTGGTCGTTTAGCCAGAAGTAAAAAATGTGAAGGTAATGAAAGTATCTGTGAGGTTAGTGCGTACGTTCGTAGCTTTCTTGTTTGGTTTGTTGATATTCCGGTTGCTATAGTTTTATTTTGTCTATTGCTATTTTTTGTTTATACACTCCTGGAAATGGAAAAAAGAACACATTGACACCGGTGTGTCAGACCCACCATACTTGCTCCGGACACTGCGAGAGGGCTGTACAAGCAATGATCACACGCACGGCACAGCGGACACACCAGGAACCGCGGTGTTGGCCGTCGAATGGCGCTAGCTGCGCAGCATTTGTGCACCGCCGCCGTCAGTGTCAGCCAGTTTGCCGTGGCATACGGAGCTCCATCGCAGTCTTTAACACTGGTAGCATGCCGCGACAGCGTGGACGTGAACCGTATGTGCAGTTGACGGACTTTGAGCGAGGGCGTATAGTGGGCATGCGGGAGGCCGGGTGGACGTACCGCCGAATTGCTCAACACGTGGGGCGTGAGGTCTCCACAGTACATCGATGTTGTCGCCAGTGGTCGGCGGAAGGTGCACGTGCCCGTCGACCTGGGACCGGACCGCAGCGACGCACGGATGCACGCCAAGACCGTAGGATCCTACGCAGTGCCGTAGGGGACCGCACCGCCACTTCCCAGCAAATTAGGGACACTGTTGCTCCTGGGGTATCGGCGAGGACCATTCGCAACCGTCTCCATGAAGCTGGGCTACGGTCCCGCACACCGTTAGGCCGTCTTCCGCTCACGCCCCAACATCGTGCACCCCGCCTCCAGTGGTGTCGCGACAGGCGTGAATGGAGGGACGAATGGAGACGTGTCGTCTTCAGCGATGAGAGTCGCTTCTGCCTTGGTGCCAATGATGGTCGTATGCGTGTTTGGCGCCGTGCAGGTGAGCGCCACAATCAGGACTGCATACGACCGAGGCACACAGGGCCAACACCCGGCATCATGGTGTGGGGAGCGATCTCCTACACTGGCCATACACCACTGGTGATCGTCGAGGGGACACTGAATAGTGCACGGTACATCCAAACCGTCATCGAACCCATCGTTCTACCATTCCTAGACCGGCAAGGGAACTTGCTGTTCCAACAGGACAATGCACGTCCGCATGTATCCCGTGCCACCCAACGTGCTCTAGAAGGTGTAAGTCAACTACCCTGGCCAGCAAGATCTCCGGATCTGTCCCCCATTGAGCATGTTTGGGACTGGATGAAGCGTCGTGTCACGCGGTCTGCACGTCCAGCACGAACGCTGGTCCAACTGAGGCGCCAGGTGGAAATGGCATGGCAAGCCGTTCCACAGGACTACATCCAGCATCTCTACGATCGTCTCCATGGGAGAATAGCAGCCTGCATTGCTGCGAAAGGTGGATATACACTGTACTAGAGCCGACATTGTGCATGCTCTGTTGCCTGTGTCTATGTGCCTGTGGTTCTGTCAGTGTGATCATGTGATGTATCTGACCCCAGGAATGTGTCAATGAAGTTTCCCCTTCCTGGGACAATGAATTCACGGTGTTCTTATTTCAATTTCCAGGAGTGTAGCTTACTGTTGCTATTTGAGTTTACCTATTGTCATTTCATCATTTGGAGATAGTGAGTGAAGCTTCCGACGTTTTTTTCTGTTTTAGTTCAATAGAGGGATGACAACAGCAGAGGCAGCCAGAAACATTTAGGCCGTGTATGGCGATAATGCCATCGGCCAGAGCGCAACAAGAAAATTGTGTTCTCGTTTTAAGTATGGTCATTTTGATGCTAGTGACTCTCCACGTTTCCGGCCACCATTGACCAGACGTTTTCCATTGGTGAGAGATCTGGAGAATGTGCGCGCCAGGGCAGCAGTCGAACATTTTCTGTATCCAGAAAGGCCCGTACAGGACCTGCAACAAGCGGTCGTGCATTATCCTGCTGAAATGATCCATGCCCTTGTACTCGAGACCTGGCTGTAATCATTCCGACAGCGAGCTACATTCGCACGCAGTGGGGAAGGTTCAGAGACCAGGTGTTTGGGTACCGCAAGGTGTAAGCCAAAGTCACAACCGTCAGCGGGCCGCCATTTGTACACCTCTGCTTGTTCCTCGTCAATTCGCTCGTGAACAACACCGACCATTTCTACCCTGTATCGTCACTGGTGGCAGGAAATGGTGTCTTTATGCTAACATAAGGGAAAAAAGGCAGTGGTTGAGCCCAAAGAAAGCCACAACTCCCTATACAAAGACCTGCGATAATCCACAAAAGATAACATTACGCATCTGGTTTAACAGCGACGGCGTGGTCTACTATGAATTGCTCCCCGAGGTCCAACCATCACTGCTGTCATTTATTGTCAACAACTGAGACACCTTACCAGACCCAATCTAAGAACAACGACTAGGAAGACTGCTTGAAGCGATGCTACTTCACAATAATGCCGGCCCGCATTCTGCTAGACTGACAAAAAACATTATACAGGAGTTGGTTTACGATGTTATTCCACACCCACATTATTCACCTGATCTTGCGCCCTCAGATTTCACCTTTCTATCGAACACCCTTCAAGAAACATCATTTCGGGAAGAAAAGTCGCAGCGAACATGACTCGACGAGTTCTTCGCCTCAAAATCTCGTCATTTGTGCAGTCAAGCAAGCGAAACGTTACTCCAGCGATGACACACTGTCGTAAATAGTGAAGGAGAATGTACACTACTGGCCCTTAAAATTAATACACCAAGACGAAATGCAGATTATAAACGGGTATTCATTGGACAAATATATTATACTAGAACTGACATGTGATTACATTTTCACGCAATTTGGGTGCATAGATCCTGAGAAATCAGTACCCAGAACAACCAACTCTGACCGTAATAACGGCCTTGATATGCCTGGGCATTGAGTCTAACAGAGCTCGGACGGCGTGTACAGGTACAGCTGTCCATGCAGCTTCAACCCGATACCACAGTTCATCAAGAGTAGTGACTGGCGTATTGTGACGAGCCAGTTGCTCGGCCACCATTCACCAGACGTTTTTAATTGGTGAGAGATCTGGAGAATGTGCTGGCCACGGCAGCAGTCGAATATTTTCTGTACCCAGAAAGGTCCGTACAGGACCTGCAACAAGCGGTCGTGCATTATCCTGCTAAAATGTACGGTTTCGCAGGGATCGAATGAAGGGTAGAGCCACGTGTCGAAACACAACTAAAATGTAACGTCCAACGTTCAAAGTGCCGTCAGTGCGAACAAGAGGTGACCGAGACGTGTCACCAATGGCACCCCATACCATCACGCCGGGTATTACGCCAGTATGGCGGTCACGAATACACGCTTCCGATGTGCGTTCACCGTGATGTCGCCAAACACGGATGCGACCATCATGATGCTGTAAACAGAACCTGTATTCATCCGAAAAAGTGACGTTTTGCGATTCGTGTACCCAGGTTTGTCGTTGAGTACACCATCGCAGGCGCTCCTGTCTGTGATGCAGTTTCAAGGGTAACCGCACCCATGGTCTCCGAGCTGATAGTCCATGCTGCTGCAAACGTCGTCGAACTGTTCGTGCAGATGGTTGTTGTCTTGCAAACGTCCCCATCTGCTGACTCAGGGACCGAGACGTGGCTGCGCGATCCGTTACAGCCATGCGGATAAGATGCCTGTCATCTCGACTGCTAGCGATACGAGGCCGTTGGGATCCAGCACGGCGTTTCGTATTACCCTCCTGAACACACCGATTCGATATTCTGCTAACAATCATTGGATCTCGACCAAAGCGAGCAGCAATTTCGCGATACGATAAACCGCAATCGCGATAGGCTACAATCCGACCTTTATCAAAGTCGGAAACGTGATGGTACGCATTTCTCCTGCTTACACGTGGCATTACAACAACTTCTGCACCCGGCAACGCCGGTCAACTGCTGTTTGTGTATGAGACAGCGGTTGGAAACATTCCTCATGTCAGCACCTTGTAGGTGTCGCCACCGGCGCCAACCTTGTGTGAATGCGCTGAAAAGCTGATCATTTGCATATCACTTCATCTTCCTCCTGTCAGTTAAATTTGGCGTCTGTAGCACGTCATCTTCGTGGTGTAGCAATTTTAATGGCCAGTAGTGTATTACTGATGACTAAAGTCTCTGTTATGTGTTCTGTTGCGTTCATTAAACTTTGGGGTAACGTTACGACTGATCCACTAACCCAAAGAATAAAATTCGCTCTTAAGCGTAGTGTGCACTTCGTAGTGAAAGTAATTCCATCTGGATCCATTACAAGATGGAATCAATCACGGTGTATCCAATCTCATGAAAAATTTATGAATGAACCACTTGTTTCGATTTTACACGGTCGCATATGAGGAGCCTCGAATTACACACACAGACATCGGGCCAGTTAGACCTATCTTGAGAGGATGAATATGTGGGCAGCATTCGGTATAGCGTATATGTCTACATCTACATCTACATTTATACTCCGCAAGCCACCCAACGGTGTGTAGCGGAGGGCACTTTACGTGCCACTGTCATTACCTCCCTTTCCTGTTCCAGTCGCGCATGGTTCGCGGGAATAACGACTGCCGGAAAGCCTCCGTGCGCGCTCGAATCTCTCTAATCTTACATTCGTGATCTCCTCTGGAGGTATAAGTAGGGGGAAGCAATATATTCGATACCTCATCCAGAAACGCACTCTCTCGAAACCTGGACAGCAAGCTACACCGCGATGCAGAGCGCCTCTCTTGCAGAGTCTGGCACTTGAGTTTGCTAAACATCTCCGTAACGCTATCACGCTAACCAAATAACCCTGTGACGAAACGCGCCGCTCTTCTTTGGAATTTCTCTATCTCCTCCGTCAACCTGACCTTGTATGGATCCCACACTGATGATCAATACTCAAGTATAGGTCGAACGAGTGTTTTGTAAGCCACCTCCTTTGTTGATGGACTACATTTTCTAAGGACTCTCTCAATGAATCTCAACCTGGTACCCGCCTTACCAACAATTAATTTCATATGATCATTCCACTTCAAATCGTTTTGCACGCACACTTCCAGATATTTTACAGAAGTAACTGCTACCAGTGTTTGTTCCGCTGTCATATAATCATACAATAAAGAATCCTTCTAATGGCGTTGAAATGTAGCCAGTGGCGCTGTAGGTGTGAGGTGCCGTGCCACGGGCCACGCTGGCCGCGTGCCCAGGCCACACTATACACACACACACACACACACACACACACAGTAGACGAAAAAGCGCCGTGCTGTGGAGTGGAGCTGCGTAGGGTAGAGTCCAGTACATTTGGCCGGGCGCTGACAGCGCGGGTCCGGCGCGCCGCGGCGTTTAGCTGGTCAAATCCTGTCCGGCCCTGCATCACTTTTATTAGCTTTGTTACACGCGGCCTGAGCCGCTGGCTTTTACATCGCCAATCCGATTAAACTCGCTGGCCTCTCTTTCCGTGTCGGATCAAAAATGCCGCCCCCTCCCCACCTCGCCGCCGGACAGCCGCCGGCAGTTGGCGCCGAATTGGATGAAAATAGTGGCCGGGCGCGGCTTAGGCCGATGTTTCGACTTCCACATAAACCTCGCACCGGCCGCGCCCTCCGGAGAGGGCCGAGTTTGCCAAACTAGCGGCGCTTCCCACCCTGTAGCCGCCTCCTGTTAAGTACGTCAACCTTCGGAAGGCTCCCAATTAATGGTAGTACTTTATGCTCAAACGAAAACATATTCATGTTATAAAATGTTCTGACGATGTGATAACATTTATCATCAGCAGGCTGTTGTTGTGTTGTTGTGGTCTTCCGTCCAGAGACTGGTTTGATGCAGCTCTCCATACTACTCTATCCTGTGCAAGCTTCTTCATCTCCCAGTATCTACTGCAAACTACATCCTTCTGAATCTGCTTAGTGTATTCATCTCTTGATCTCCCTCTACGATTTTTCCCCTCCGCACTGCCCTCCAACACTAAATTGATGATCCCTTAAGCCTCACAATATGTCCTATCAACCGATCCCTTCTTCTAGTCAAGTTGTGCCACAAATATCTCTTCTCTCTAATTCTATTCAGTACCTCCTCATTAATTATGTGATCTACCCATCTAACCTTCAGCATTCTTCTGTAGCACCACATTTCGAAAGCTTCTATTGATGCTCTTGTCTGTAAGGAATTCGTGTTAGTATTTTGCAGCCGTGGCTTATTAAATTGATTGTTTGGTAATTTTCACATCTATCAACACCTGCTTTCTTTGGGATTGGAATTATTATATTCTTCTTGAATTCTGAGGGTATTTCGCCTGTATCATACATCTTGCTCACCAGATGGTAGAGTTTCTACAGGGCTGGCTCTTCCAAGGCTATCAGTAGTTCTAATGGAATACTGTCTACTCCCGGGACCTTGTTTAACCATAGGTCTTTCAGTGCTCTGTCAAACTCTTCACGCACTATCATATCTTCCATTTCATCTTCATCTACATCCTCTTCCATTTCCATAATATTGTCATGAAGAACATACTCCTTCCACCTTTCTGCTTTCCCTTCTTTGCTTAGAACTGGGTTTCCATCTGAGCTCTTGATATTCGTACAAGTGCTTCTCTTTTCTCCAAAGGTGTCTTTAATTTTCCTGTAGGCAGTATCTATCTTACCCCTGGTGATATACGCCTCTACATCCTTACATTTGTCCCCCAGCCATCCCTGCTTAGCTATTTTGCACTTCCTGTCGATATCATTTTTCAGACGTTTGTATTCCTCTTTGCCTGCTTCATTTACTGGTTCAAAATGGCTCTGAGCACTATGGGACTCAACTGCTGAGGTCATTAGTCCCCTAGAACTTAGAACTAGTTAAACCTAACTAACCTAAGGACATCACACACATCCATGCCCGAGGCAGGATTCGAACCTGCGACCGTAGCGGTCTCGCGGTTCCCGACTACAGCGCCAGAACCGCGCGGCCACTTCGGCCGGCGCTTCATTTACTGCATTTTTGTATTTTCTCCGTTCATCCATTAAATCCAGTATCTCTTCTTTTACCCAAGGATTTCTATTAGCCCTCGTCTTTTTACCTACTTGATCCTCTGCTGCCTTCACTATTTCATCTTCCAAAGATACCCATTCTTCTTCTACTGTATTTCTCTCTCCCATTCTTGTCAATCGTTCCCTAATGCTCTCCCTGAAACTCTCTACAACCTCTGGGTTCTGTCAGTTTATCCAGGTCCCATCTTCTCAAACTCCCACCTTTTTGCAATTTCTTCAGTTTTAATCTACAGTTCATAACCAATAGATTCAGAGTCCACATCTGCCCCTGGAAATGTCTTACAATTTAAAACCTGGTTCGTAAATCTCTGTATGACCATTATACAATCTATTTGAAATCTGTCAGTATCTCTAAGCTTCTTCCATGTATACAACCTTCTTTTGTGATTCTTGAAGCAACAACAAAGTAGGACGGCAGTGAGAAGGAAAGTGAGTGGCAATGGAAAATACTTAACATGTCGCTCTTAACGGGACAAAATCGCCATGTGGAAAGTAAATTTAGGCGTACCCCAAGACACTGTGATTGGAAAGTTACTGTTAAAATAATTACATATTCCAGAGACTTATTAACTCTCAAATTTATCTATGTCATCATAGATACTTGCCAAAGGAATGAATTAAAATTTTTACCAAGGCAGTGCTAGAGCGGCGTAATGGTTGGCACATGTGCCAAGTGAACAAAAGACGCAGGTTAGAAACCTGGCTTTGGTACAACTTTCAATTCATTGCTTCGTCCTTTATTCATTATCACATTTCTAGTAATCCCCGTCCCGCACTATCCCTTTGCATATAGGAAGATAGCAAAGCTACAAGACTGTTGCGAATTACGGGAAGAACTACAGGGGACTCTGAAAGTAAATAAAAGTAATGTGTTAAGCAAAAGTAACGAATAAATCCACTTGTGTTCCATTAGGCTACTGGTGACAAATCACTGGACGGAGTAATTAATGTATAACACCAAGGAATAACCGCTTGGAGCCACCAAAACTGGAAAAAACAAAAAAAAGAAAACTTTTTGTGAGAGAAGCACGTGTCAGGATGGAATTAATTGCAGCAATCTTAAGCAGATGCCATTCATCAACGAAACAACTGACTTTGTCGACAGAATCTTGAGTACTGGTTTACAATCTTGGACCCTCACCACTTTGGATTAATAGGAGGACGGAGAAGATCCAAGAAAAAGTGACACGTTTCGTCACTGGGTCGTTTAGTCAGTGCGAGAGCGATGCAAAGGTGTTCAGTAGACTCCAGTGGCAGACTGTACAAGGTAGGCGCTGTCCACCACAGAGAAACTTAATGTTTAAATTCCGAAAGCAATATTCCTGAAAGAGTCCGTCAACATATCACTTATCCCAGAAATAACCCACGAAATGACCACAACAAGAAAATAAGAGAAAAAGGAGCTCAGAGAAACTGGAGCTCATTTGCCAACAAACATTTTTTCTGCGCTTCGTACTCGAATGGACCATCGAAGGGAAAGAAGGTTGGTAGTACCCAAAGCACCGTCGGACACGCATCTAATGATGGCTTGAGGAGTATGGATGAGGAAGTACGTACCTATCACATCTAGCAGCGGTCAGCAATTTCCTTCTAAAAGTTGTAAGACGAAATCCAGTTCTCTCTAGCCATTTCTACTTTAGTGTTTTGCTCTTTATGGTGATCTGTATTCCCTTTTGCCTGCACCACGACTGCATTTTTATATTCTCCCGTTTCGTCAAATCCGGTATCTCGTGTGTATCTCAGATTTTTACTGGGCCTCGTTCGTTTGCCATTTCATCCTCTGTAGCTTCTATTATTTCATTTCCCAAAACTACTTATTCTTTTTCTGCAGGGTATTCCAAAGCTCGGCGGCAAAACTTCAGTCACTGGATTCCTCATACAACAAGAAAAAAGTCAGTGTCAACATGGGTCCGGAACCTCATCATTGCAGGTTTATTCGACTTTCAGTTCCTACAAACTGCACTGCACAAGTGTAACGGCAGCTGGTACACACTGGTTACGCAACAGAAGAAATGTTCATATTGACCTCCTCCTGCCTCAACACAGGCCTCCCTCCGTAGCCTCAATGAATTCGTTACACGATGAAAAATGCCTCGTGTAGTTCGTACTGACTCAAAGGCTGCCACAATGGGTGCGTGTAGCAGTGGACTACCCGGGAGACTTTAAGAGTCCCCACTGGTGAAAGTGGATCGCCAAGCAATCGGGACACCTCTATCTATCGAGCGCTCAGAAAAATGTGCGTTCAGATGCCTCCGGGCAGGCAGACTGGAATGTGCGGGATCACCATCGTGCCTGAAATACAGTTTCGACGAGATGCAAGTGGAATATCTTCAAAGTATTCGTACAATGCAGTACGCAAGAAATCTCTGGAAGGATGTAGGGCCCGAATTAGCAGTCGCCGACAGTGGCTGCGCGTATATCAGCGGAGAACCTCTTTTGGTGAGACGACTGGAGAGTTTCGTGGGAATTTGTGTCCGCCCACACATGCTGTGTTGGAAGTCAGATCTGGAAGTTGGACAGATCTGTAAGTATTGAATAAGAGTCCCTATTCTTTCCGCCAACCTGTCGTCTTCTAAAGTTGTGTCCCCAGCGCAGAAGACAGCTCGTCAGCCGTGGGATCTTCTTCGACGGAGGCTGCTACGGTGTCATCTCGAACCTGTGATTGTGCTTCTTATGGGATGCCACTTTCCCAGGTTAGTCTCTGTATCTACAGTGGGCAAGATCTGTAGTACTGACGATGATGGTAGGCGACGCCTCTCATTAATGTATCCTGTTTGTTTATATTTTAAAATATCACTTTTTACGCTGTCTTCCACAACACTTGACGTAGCTTTCTCAATAGTACAGTAACCTTTCTGATAACTTCCGGTATAGAGTACGACATGTCCGTCCGAAACAGAGATACACGTCCGGCTCTGAAGAACGCCCGAAACAGTCTGACTAGCGCAGCTCGAGTAAGTAGTTCGTCTCCCATGCGCGGAAAAGCGACCGGAAGGTATCCGAAGCGCTTCGGTTGTAATATCATAAATATTATCTTTCTCAAAACTAGTGAAATTTAATAATCAAAAACGGTAGACTCGTAAGGTAATCATGAGAGACTGTCGTACTGAAAACTGGGTTAAATACAATGAAAAGTATATAAATAATTAATAAGACAAGTTAGGCATTTTGGCGTCGAACACCCGAATGTGCCGACCAATCAGAAGCAATTTCAGTACAATTGGCGGACTCTCCCACAGGAATAGTACACACTGTACCATCTGCTGCTTGTACCTCACTCCACTTTTGCACCATATGCTACTTCACTTGTATCAAGCTGCATCAAGGCGAGCTTCTAGCAAGATAAAATACAGCTGGTTATACAGATTGTGGATTCCGTCCTTTGTGATTGTCGCTTCATCTGTGAATAAAATAATAGCTCCTAATTTGGGCGTCAGAATACAATCTTGAAGGAACCAAAGACAGAACGCTACTCTTGAAAGATAACACAGGTCTGCGACCTAAAATTGGTTTCAAATTTATTAAGTGCTTTTTAGAGTGTTTTCAAAGCTGATTTCGGGAAAAGCTGTGAAAAAATTCCATCACGTACAGTTATTTCACAAACTGCTTGTCTAGTTTTAGCTTTTTTCGATATTTCAGCACTCTAGTGAGTTTGAATTTTGGTTTTTACGATCTCCATAAACTGTTATTTGGCCGTTTTTATACTAGATATAAATACAATAAAGAGTATTAAGGAGAAACCAGCAGTGTTTTCAAGTCAGTGCCTGTCTGTGGCACTGCCCCTTCCCACACCATCACCAGGAAGTGAGTTTCTGCTATTGTCCTTCAGTTCACAGTATCTCTTCACTCTGTGCTGTTGTTACTAGTGATTTAAAGTAGTAACTGTTTTCTTGTATTTTGAAGTTGTTTTATGCACAATGGACAATGGCTACCAGAGGATGTATAAACTCGCCAGATTGCTCCTGCTACATTTGTGGTGACTACCGTTAAAAAGCAACAAAGAAACATTTCCGATTTTTTTGAAAAAGTATATTTCGCCTATTGTGGTATAAAGTTAGGCGATCAAGGTAAGCCTTGGCCCCCACACAAAGTTTGTTTAGTGTGTGTTGAAGACCTGAGGCAAAGGTTACAATGTAAAAATCAGTCCTTACATTTTGGAATACCAATGGTTTGGAGGAAGCCCCAAAAATCATAGTGATGACTGCTATTTTTGTTCTTGCAACGTACGAGGTTTCAATTTGAAAAACAAAAATATTATTTCTTACCCTAACATTCAATCAGCCATTCGCCCTGTTTCTCATGGACCTGAAGGACCAATACCCTCTCCTCCAGATTCTTTGGATGATATAGATAATCGCGAGCCATTGGCTCAGCAAGGTGATAGTGAAGGAGACAGAGATTTCTAAGATCGTGGCGAAACCGATCCCATTCCATTCTCACAATCTGAACTGAACGATTTAGTTAGAGACCTAGGCCTTTCTAAAGAATCGACAGAGGTTTTAGGATCTAGATTGAAAGATAAACATATGTCGGGTCCGGGTACATCATTTTCTTGCTATCGATCGAGGGAAAAGGAGTTTGTATCTTTCTTCTCTCAAGAAGGTGACCTGGTGTTTAGCAGTGATGTTCCTGGGATTATGGCACGTTTCAAAATAGAATACGCTCCTGATGAGTGGAAACTTTTTATTGATTTTTCAAAAAGAAGCCTTAAAACACTACTCCTACACAATGGCAATAAGTATGCTTCTATACCAGTTGGACACTCGGTTCACTTAAAACAATGTTACGAAAGCCTAGAACTGGTTTTAAGCAAACTCTGCTATTCAGACCACAAATGGACACTATGTGGTGATTTGAAAGTGATTTCAATGCTGTTTGTTCAACAAAGTGGCTGTACAAAGTTCCTTTCCTTTCTCTGTGAATGGGACAGCAGAGACAGAAATCAAAACTACATAAAAAAAACTTCGCCCTTGAGAAAAACCAGGTAGGGGTTAAAAATGTTGAGAGGAAAAGCCTTGTGGATCCCAAGAACGTGTTACTTCCACCACTTCACATTACGTTGGGGCTGATGAAACAATTTGTTAAGGCATTTCCAAAAGAATGGGAGCGTTTCCGATATCTTTGTGGACAGTTTCCTGGTTTATGCGAGGCAAAGCAAAAGGAAGGGATCTTTGTCGGACCAGACATTAGAAAACTAATGACAGATACCAACTTCCTGGACAAAATGGAAACAACAGGCAGCATGGACATTTTTTAAATTAGTTGTTATCGGTTTCTTAGGAAACAAACTACAGGACAATCGTCACAGATATGACCGACAACTTTAAGAAGCTGGGCTGTAACATGAGCATTAAAGTTCGTTTTCTCTATTCCCTTCTTGGCTACTTCCCTGCAAACTTTGGTGATGTAAGTGAAGAGCAGGGCGAAAGATTCCACCAAGACATCAAAGAAATGGAAAGAAGATATCAAGGAAGATGGAACGTCAACATGATAGCGGATTACTGAAGGATGATAAAAAGAGATGATCTCAAGGAGTCCACAGCCGGAAAAGCAATAAAAGAAGCTTCGACTGAAATCGAAAGCGTTATTATAAGGACGTATGAGCTTAAAGAGAAATGGAAGTGTACTGGAAATGTAGTTTAGAATATGATAAATAAAATTTTATAACGTTGGGAAAAATGTGATAAATTGCTTAAATTTTGTTATTGTGCTAAAAAATACTCCCTTTTCTGAGAGAAAACCTGACGTGATAGAAAAAAAGTGTATTGCCTTTTTGAAATCAGCGCTGAAAAGTACATAAAAGTCAATTATCAAATTTCAAACAACTTTCAAAAAATATTTTTTTGCCGACCTTTGTAATCTGATGGAGACAAGGCTTTTATACGCCGCAGATGATATGGGTACAGCACATAAATGTCTCCCGGACGTCACGAGCGGCACAATCCTCTGCATGACTAACGCCTTCTGCTGGCTTCAGGACTCCCTCATCCTTTGGTGTGGTATGTATGGCCGAAACCAGCTGCCTCGTGGACTTGTCGAAGTCCCGTACTCATGGAGGCAGCGATGAAGTCCTTCAGACATCTTTCGGTCGAGTAATCAGTGCACTGCGTACATGCCAAGCTACACACTGTCATCAAAAGTATCCGGACATCCCACAAAACATACGTTTTTCATATTAGGTGCATTGTGCTGCCACCTGCTGCCAGGTACTCCATATCAGCGACCTCAGCAGTCATTAGACATAGTGAGGGAGCAGAATGGGGCGCTCCGCGGAACTCACGGACTTCTATCGTGGTCAGGCGATTGAGTGTCACTTGCGTCATTCGTCTGTAAGCGAGATTTCCACACTCCTAAACATCCATAGGTCCACTGTTTGCGATGTGATAGTGAAGTGGAAATGTGAAGGGACACGTACAGTACAAAAGCGTACAGGCCGACCTCGTCTGTTGACTGACAGAGACCGCCGACAGTTGAAGAGGGTTGTAATGTGTAACAGGCAGACATCTATCCAGACCATCACACAGGAATTCCAAACTGCATCAGGATCCACTGCAAGTACTAAGACAGTTAGGCGGGAGGTGAGAAAACTTGGATTTCATGGTCGAGCGGCTGCTCATAAGCCACACATCACTGCGGTAAATGCCAAACGACGTCTCGCTTGGTGTAAGGAGCGTAAACGTTGTACGATTGAACAGTAGAAAAACGTTGTGTGGAGTGACGAATCACGGTAGACAATGTGGCGATCCGATGTCAGGCTGTGGGTATGACGAATGTCTCATCTGCCAGCGTGTGTAGTGCGAACAGCAAAATTCGGAGGCGGTAGTGTTATGGTGTGTCGGGTTTTTCATGGAGGGGGCTTGCACCCCTTGTTGTTTTGCATGGCACTATCACAGCACAGGCCTATATTGATGTTTTAAGCACCTTCTTGCTTCCCACTGTTTAAGAACAATTCGGGGATGGCGATTGTATCTTTCAACACGATCGAGCACCTTTTCATAATGCACGGCCTGTGGCGGAGTGGTTACACGACAATAACATCCCTCTAATGGACTAGCCTGCACAGAGTCCTGAACTGAAACTTATAGAAGCCCCGTGGGATGTTTTGCAACGCCAACTTCGTGCCAGGCCTCACCGACCGACATCGATGCCTCTCCTCAGTGCAGCACTCAGTGCAGAATGGGCTGCCACTCCCCAAAAAAACCTTCCAGCACCTGACTGAACGTATGCCTGCGAGAGTGGAAGCTGTGGTCAAGGCTAAGGGTGGGCCAAAACCAAGTTGAATTCCAGCATTACCGATGGAGGGCGCCATGAACTTGTAAGTCATTTTCAGCCAGGTGTCCGGGTACTTTTGATCACATAGTGTAAGTGCCTCCAACGCATTGGCATCAGCCAAACCGTACAAACCGTACGTGGTTAATTGCTTCTGGCTGGTGTAAATTTCAAGACTGCAAACCACAGTCACAAACGATGACAAACAACCCCGTACAAGCCTTTGATAATGGCTACGGATACAATTCATGTTCCTAGTACTTCGGTGTCCCTTCAGAACAGACTGCTCATATTAACTACTGATATCTCGACAGCTACGTATTTAACTGGAGCTCAATACACTTCCCCTGCAAGTGCTGAAGAATAGTCGGGCCCACATCACATTGATTCGCAGTTTGATTACTTATGTAACACACGTGACCGGCGTCGTACATCTTCCTCCGGGAAACAGCATTTGTCAGATTGCTCTGCGTAACAGTAACATGCTTAAACAAGTCAGTAACTCAAAATATCCACGGGTGTACTGCCGGTCTACAGTGTCCAACGGGCACAATATTTCGGCGATCATACATGTCGCCATCATCAGGTGAACTGACGGACTGAGCTCCTGTGAACGTGCCGGCACGGAGATCCGTACACTATGGCTGCTCAGGGGGAACTGGGTTCGGTCGCGGCGGCGACCGATTTAAACACCCTCCGCCCGCGGCGCGCTCACTCCGCCGTCCGCGCCCCGCGCCACGGTCGCGCGGTGGAACAGATTGCGACGGCGTCTGAGATGACGTCGGTGTGATGGCTCTGTCCGCCGTGGTCGTCACAACTATACATTTGCTCGATTTACTCTTGATTAACCCAATCGCTGGTTCCCAAGCCTTGCTAAGATTATAGCCACAGTCACGGTTTATGAGGTCGTCATTGGTGCGAATTTCGATGGCCTCTCTAACAACGCTGTCCCGGTATCTCGACGTCTCTACCAGAATCCTCGTGCGTTCATACTCCATAGCGTGATTTTCCGACAAACAATGTTCAGCGACCTCCGACTTGCTCGGATACATCAGTCGAGTGTGCCTCTGGTGTTCACGGCATCGATCCTCGACGGTACGCATCGTCTGACCAATATACGACTTGCCACATTGACACGGAATCTGGTACACGCCGGCCTCCCTCAAACCGAGGTCATCTTTGGCGCTCCCCACCAGTGCACGAGTTTTATTCGGAGGGCAAAACACAGTTCCGACCCGGTGTTTCTTCAAAATGCGGGCGATTTTCCCCGAGAGTGCGCCTGTATATGGGATAAACGCAGTGCCTACCTCCTCCCTCGTGATTTCATCCATCTCCACAGGTTGTGCTGTAGTGGGTGGGCGGAGAGGACGTTGAATCTGCCACTCTGAGTACCCATATTTTCGAAATACAGTTCTCAGATGTTCCAATTCCTGGGGTAGACTCTCTGCGTCAGAGATAGTGCGCGCCCTATGTACTAGAGTTTTAAGCACCCCATTCCTCTGTGAAGGGTGGTGGCAGCTGTCTGCGTGCAAATACAGATCAGTGTGCGTTGTCTTCCGATACACCCCATGACCTAGGGTGCCGTCAGCCCTTCTCTTGACCAAGACGTCAAGGAAAGGTAATTTACCCTCCGTTTCAGTCTCCATAGTGAATTTGATGTTGGGGTGTATGGAGTTTAGATGTGTAAGGAAGTCAAGCAGTTTATCCATACCATGTGGCCAGATGACCAACGTGTCGTCCACGTAACGGAAAAAGCAAGTAAGTTTCCATACGGATGACGACAGGGCTTCCTCCTCGAAGTTCTCCATGTACAAATTCGCTACCACCGGTGAGAGTGGGCTACCTATGGCGACTCCCTCCGTTTGTTCGTAGTATTCTCCATTAAAAAGAAAATACGTGGAAGTCAGTGTAGTCCTTATAGGAGATAAGATGCACAGCCTGCTAAATGACGATTCCTACCGGAAGATCAGCGTTGACTCTACAAAGAAGGTGGACAACAAGACGAGGTCGCTTCTCAAGGACGCAGATTTACCGGAGGGTGACGCTAAGAAATTGTTACCCCAAGGTCTGGTACCGCCTAGACTATATGGACTCCCGAAGGTTCACAAAGAGGGGTTACCATTACGCCCCATTGTCAGCAACATCAGGGCACCTACATATTTGTTGGCCAAATACCTGACGGGAATAATAAGTCCTTATGTGGGTAAATGCCCTCATCACATCCGTAATTCCGTGGATTTTGTTAAACGCCTTGATAGCTTCAGGTTAGATGAGTCAGATATCATGGTGAGTTTTGACGTCGTTTCCTTGTTTACGAGGGTACCCCTGCGAGAGTCACTAGAACTGATTAGTCAGAAGTTTGACGAGAAGACCACTGAACTTTTTAGGCATGTCTTGACTTCCACGTATTTTCTTTTTAATGGAGAATACTACGGACAAACGGAGGGAGTCGCCATGGGTAGCCCACTCTCACCGGTGGTAGCGAATTTGTACATAAAGAACTTCGAGGAGGAAGCCCTGTCGTCATCCGTATGGAAACCTACTTGCTTTTTCCGTTACGTGGACGACACGGTGGTCATCTTGCCACATGGTATGGATAAACTGCTTGACTTCCTTACACATCTAAACTCCATACACCCCAACATCAAATTCACTATGGAGACTGAAACGGAGGGTAAATTACCTTTCCTTGACGTCTTGGTCAAGAGAAGGGCTGACGGCAACCTAGGTCATGGGGTGTATCGGAAGACAACGCACACTGATCTGTATTTGCACGCAGACAGCTGCCACCACCCTTCACAGAGGAATGGGGTGCTTAAAACTCTAGTACATAGGGCGCGCACTATCTCTGACGCAGAGAGTCTACCCCAGGAATTGGAACATCTGAGAACTGTATTTCGAAAATATGGGTACTCAGAGTGGCAGATTCAACGTCCTCTCCGCCCACCCACTACAGCACAACCTGTGGAGATGGATGAAATCACGAGGGAGGAGGTAGGCACTGCGTTTATCCCATATACAGGCGCACTCTCGGGGAAAATCGCCCGCATTTTGAAGAAACACCGGGTCGGAACTGTGTTTTGCCCTCCGAATAAAACTCGTGCACTGGTGGGGAGCGCCAAAGATGACCTCGGTTTGAGGGAGGCCGGCGTGTACCAGATTCCGTGTCAATGTGGCAAGTCGTATATTGGTCAGACGATGCGTACCGTCGAGGATCGATGCCGTGAACACCAGAGGCACACTCGACTGATGTATCCGAGCAAGTCGGAGGTCGCTGAACATTGTTTGTCGGAAAATCACGCTATGGAGTATGAACGCACGAGGATTCTGGTAGAGACGTCGAGATACCGGGACAGCGTTGTTAGAGAGGCCATCGAAATTCGCACCAATGACGACCTCATAAACCGTGACTGTGGCTATAATCTTAGCAAGGCTTGGGAACCAGCGATTGGGTTAATCAAGAGTAAATCGAGCAAATGTATAGTTGTGACGACCACGGCGGACAGAGCCATCACACCGACGTCATCTCAGACGCCGTCGCAATCTGTTCCACCGCGCGACCGTGGCGCGGGGCGCGGACGGCGGAGTGAGCGCGCCGCGGGCGGAGGGTGTTAAAATCGGCCGCCGCCGCGACCGAACCCAGTTCCCCCTGAGCAGCCATAGTGTACGGATCTCCGTGCCGGCACGTTCACAGGAGCTCAGTCCGTCAGTTCACCTGATGATGGCGACATGTATGATCGCCGAAATATTGTGCCCGTTGGACACTGTAGACCGGCAGTTCACCCGTTAATATTTTGATTATCAAATACGCCGGGAGAAACTCAAGAATCACAAGTCAGTAACTATGTGTTTTCGGTGCCACATTGACATAGCCTTCTTTTCTTCTTGTTATGTGAGGAATCCATACTTTTACTTTTCCAGGTTCCAGTGCTTTGTTGGATCTCGCTCACTTCGAAACTCTCAACAACCAGTGTTTATTTCTTTTGTCTAGGTCGAGGCACGCATAACCATGGGAGAGATAGATGCTACATAGAGGTAAATTGAAAAAACCTTTGGAAAAGACTACCAGTATGACTGTCTGCTGAAGATAATAGGGAGCGAAATGTTATCTACAACTTCTATTGAAAATAGACTCCAGTTATGAGTTTCGCAACATGAAAGGTAGGCAGTAGTTCAGAGACAGTGGGACACGTATGGAACTTCTCATCGTTGCTATTCAATCTGTAAAATGAGCAAGGTGTAAAGGAAGCTAGGAGAAATTTTGTGGAAACTGTATTAAAACTCCGGGGCAAATAAATCTAAACTTTGAGGGTTTCGCATGATGCAGTAATTCTTTCAGAGGTGGCAAAGTGTTTGGAGGATCGGTTGAATGGAAAGATTTTACAAGACTAATATAAGTGAAAAGTAAAATAAAAGTAATCCAACCTAGTCAAGTTAAATCAGGCGATATTGACATAATTAGATTATGGAATGAAGCACAGGATGTAGTAAACGAGTTTACTACACGTGAAGGAACAGAAACAAACGACGACCAGAGTGCAGTGGATGTAAAATGCTGACTGCCAACAGAGAGAACGGCATTTACGAAAAAGAGAAATTCTGAAGTTCAAAACAGATAACCAATGAAGAGTTACTAATACAAATTAAATAGAAAATAAATTTATAGTGCATCATCACTATAAGAAGGGATACATCCTGAGGCGTCAGCATCAAGAAATAGTCAGTTTGGTAATGGAGGAAAGTGTAGTGGGCTGTGGGGTGTTAGAGGTAGAAACTGGTGAGAGAGACCAAATCGCGACTGCTGTAACCGTGTTCTAATGGTTGCCGTTTCCAGCGCTTATGGAGAGATGAAGACGCTTACACAGAATAGACTAGCATGGAAAACTGAATCATACCAGTCTTTGGAGTCCAAACCACAAAAATAGCAACGACATCGAGATAATATTGGCAATGGTGATTCACACGTAAGTCCAGTATAGTCAAAACAAAATTGATCGAACAAGTGTTACTGACATTTTTCAACAACCAGTTATCGAAAGAACGCTTGATACCTTTTCTAAACTAGTCCGAAGTCCTGAACAATTTTTTAATTGAACGCCTGGCGTTACAGAACTGCAACAAGATCACAACAAGTGTTAGTTATGCAGGTAGGAATCGAAAGATTGAAAGGGGTCTGTTGTTAGACTTGTTGGTTGGTTTCGGGGAAGGAGACCAGACAGCGTGGTCATCGGTCTCATCGGATTAGGGAAGGATGGGGAAGGAAGTCGGCCGTGCCCTTTCAGAGGAACCATCCCGGCATTTGCCTGGAGTGATTTAGGGAAATCACGGAAAACCTAAATCAGGATGGCCGGACGCGGGATTGAACCGTCGTCCTCCCGAATGCGAGTCCAGTGTCTTACCACTGCGCCACCTCGCTCGGTGTGTTAGACTTGTGCGAGCGTCAATAGGCACTTGTAATATGTAATAAATTACTAGTCTGCTAGTCTGTCTCTGGTAGGAAACAGTATGTTATGTCGTTGCAAGTCGTCCGGGATATAATGGGGGCTCAATCAATAGCGAAGTTCGGCGGGAATTTCGCATTGCGGGACCTAGTGGCCGATAGACGAACGCACAGTAGCAGACAGTAGGCTTACTGTTGTGATATCAGCGTGTCTGTTCTAGTTCTTAGTATAGACACTTGATCCGGTGATAGTGAACTGGGAATGTTAAACTGACTGCGTTCGGGGTTGTGGGGAGGAGGGTGCCAGCTCGCATACCTGTGCTGCCTGTACTTGATTGTATGTTGAGTGGCTTTCGGATTACACAGCGCTAGATTTCTTTCAGCGACATATTTTGCAGTCGAGTTTAACATGGGAAAATAAGATCCTTGTCTGTACACTCAACTTTTCAGACCAATATCAATTTTTTTCAGTTATTCAAGGTTCTAGGGCTTACACCATTTCCCTTTCATTCGTCATAATATCAGGCATTCATACGGGTCCACATGTTGCTAAGGTTGTTTCGACTACACTGCAGAAGTTTTAATGGGAAACCATTACATGTGCATCATAGAGTCCCGACCTTTCCACATGCGATTTCCAGGTTCTTGGAACTTTGAAGAAAGACAGCAGCGGACATAGATTGGCTTCAGACGAAGAGGTCACCACTTGGGTACGCTCTTAGTTCTGTAAGCGACTACAAACATTTTTGTGTATATTAATGCATACATATATCGATGTGTATACATAAGAGGGTTGGTCGGAAAGCAAGTTACGATCGGTCGCGAAATGGAAAGCACAGTGAAAATCCGATGAATTCTGCACAGGTGTGTTGGGCAGTGTCTCTAGTATGCTCGTCGATCACATTACGTCGTCTTTTTAGTTCTGAGCACACAGGGAGCACATAAAGATTCCTAGAACAACTGTGTCTCACGCCAAGTACGAGTGCCTGGTGAGAAATTTCGCCTGAAGCTATGTAGCCAACATTACACAACTGTCTTGCGTTTTCTTCTTCAAGACAATTCTCAGCCGCATTCTGCAAGGGCAATGAAGATGCTCCTGTATCGTTTTCAATTGGAAATGTTTGATTACTCACAATAAATCCGGTAATTGTCTCCCTCTGAGTTTCATCTATGATCACCTGACCTGCTGGCTATGAAGACAACATTTTGGCACAGACAACGAACTGTAGGCTAGCCTAGAGAATTGGCGGAAAGCACTGGCGGCTGCCTTCTATAACGAGGGTATTGGAAAGTTGGTACAACGCTACGACAAACGTCTAAGTCGGATCGGCGACTATGGAGATAAGTAGCTGGAAGTTGTAGCTAACTGTTGCAAATAAAACAGTTTTGATTTCCATTGTGGTTTCCGTTTCGCGACTTATCGTTTCTTACTTTCCGAATATCCCTTGTATGTATATATAGGTGTATGTATATATGCTCTTATGTGTGTGTGAGTGTAAACCTTCTTTGAATACTAAACATATACATGAACAATTGTATATGTATGTATGTTGTACATGTATATGTATGGATGTGTACATATCTTTGTGTCATACGGACGTGTGTACATGTATATATGTAAGTATATGAGTATTTTTGTTTGGATAAGAGGCAGTGAAAAGGAAATAACGAGAGAGATAGAAACAGTAAGTAAACTGGTTATTAATTCAAAATAGTTACTGTAACTCTTTGCACATGTAACTGACTCTTAAACAAGATGGTCACTGCCTTCACGGAAAAATGATTTCATTCCCAAGTATGAACCATTTGTTGTCACAATGTGACAGCCCAGCTTTGAGCTGCAGTATGCAATGCCCCCCCATGGTCTCACGATCAAAAGACTGCCTCGTGCACCATATGCAGAGTGGCACCAGTGCTCTTGAGTAGGCACTTCTTGCAGTCGTCAATCGTGAGAGCCTTTCAGACTGCACAATGCACACCATTAGCCTGTCTCTGGACAGTGTCTATATCTTCGCAATACGCATACATTTTCGATCTGTGAACCTTTCAACTCATCTTTCACCAGGTCGATTACCTTATTGTGTTTTGGTGTTATGCCATAAGGATTATCAGCACCATATCCAGACATGTCAAATTCTTCTGGAGCGTCGCTGTGGCAGAGCGGTTCTAGGCGCTTCAGTCCGGAACAGCGCTGCTGCTATGGTTGCAGGTTCGAATCCTGCCTCGGGCATGGATGTGTGTGGTGTCCTTAGGTTAGTTAGGTTTAAGTAGTTCTAAGTCTAGGGGACTGATGACCTCAGATGTCTTCTGGAGTGTACCTAATTACTTCATATGGCTTGTGGCCTTTTACCCTCAAGATGAAACTGCCTATATCCATATAAAGTAATTTTTTATGAACGAAGCCTGGCTCTGCCGGTGATTCTTACAAATGTCACCCCCAAACTAAGACATTTATGGAGGATCCTGTAGTCCTATGAGTATCTCTGCTGGTTCTCCACCATTGTCATCAATTTTGCGATGGAAAAATTTTTTGCAACTAGGTGCACTAGTTGCAAAAGGCTGGGAAATGTCAGCTGTGCCTCCAAATCATACACATCACCAGAATCAGCAGCCACAATTCGGATTTCCTTTTCCGATCTGAAAAATCCTCTTTAAATAGCTTCCATAGCCTTGAAGTGGTAGAGATTGCTGCATGTCATGCACGTAGAGGTTGTTTATATCCAAGCCAAGGATTGTAACGTACATTTTCAGCTGGCCTGTAATCCTCTTCGTTCATTCAGAGTTTACTCACATTTGTATAGCTGTGCAAAAAATGGCAACGTCACTTGTGAATCCATTGTTTCAAGAAGAAAAATAGGTCGACATTGGGCAAATGTTCGATACTGCCACATATTCATCTTAACATTGCAGCCCATGAAAACCCTGGCACTGTGTAATAGAAGGTGGATTCAGAGAGTATGTGCCCAGGCATACACACTGAAATTACTCATAAATGTATGTGAGCAGGTGTTCAACAGTGTTGTATACATCTAAACATATTCTCTTTAATCAGAAGTGCCAAACTCCTGCCAAACATTCCCCATATGCTCATTCTCTGTGCCCGTTATGGAAGTGCCTATTACACTCCTGGAAATTGAAATAAGAACACCGTGAATTCATTGTCCCAGGAAGGGGAAACTTTATTGACACATTCCTGCGGTCAGATACATCACATGATCACACTGACGGAACCACAGGCACATAGACACAGGCAACAGAGCATGCACAATGTCGGCACTAGTACAGTGTATATCCACCTTTCGCAGCAATGCAGGCTGCTATTCTCCCATGGAGACGATCGTAGAGATGCTGGATGTAGTCCTGTGGAACGGCTTGCCATGCCATTTCCACCTGGCGCCTCAGTTGGACCAGCGTTCGTGCTGGACGTGCAGACCGCGTGACACGACGCTTCATCCAGTCCCAAACATGCTCAATGGGGGACAGATCCGGAGATCTTGCTGGCCAGGGTAGTTGACTTACACCTTCTAGAGCACGTTGGGTGGCACGGGATACATGCGGACGTGCATTGTCCTGTTGGAACAGCAAGTTCCCTTGCCGGTCTAGGAATGGTAGAACGATGGGTTCGATGACGGTTTGGATGTACCGTGCACTATTCAGTGTCCCCTCGACGATCACCAGTGGTGTACGGCCAGTGTAGGAGATCGCTCCCCACACCATGATGCCGGGTGTTGGCCCTGTGTGCCTCGGTCGTATGCAGTCCTGATTGTGGCGCTCACCTGCACGGCGCCAAACACGCATACGACCATCATTGGCACCAAGGCAGAAGCGACTCTCATCGCTGAAGACGACACGTCTCCATTCGTCCCTCCATTCACGCCTGTCGCGACACCACTGGAGGCGAGCTGCACGATGTTGGGGCGTGAGCGGAAGACGGCCTAACGGTGTGCGGGACCGTAGCCCAGCTTCGTGGAGACGGTTGCGAATGGTCCTCGCCGATACCCCAGGAGCAACAGTGTCGCTAATTTGCTGGGAAGTGGCGGTGCGGTCCCCTACGGCACTGCGTAGGATCCTACGGTCTTGGCGTGCATCCGTGCGTCGCTGCGGTCCGGTCCCAGGTCGACGGGCACGTGCACCTTCCGCCGACCACTGGCGACAACATCGATGTACTGTGGAGACCTCACGCCCCACGTGTTGAGCAATTCGGCGGTACGTCCACCCGGCCTCCCGCATGCCCACTATACGCCCTCGCTCAAAGTCCGTCAACTGCACATACGGTTCACGTCCACGCTGTCGCGGCATGCTACCAGTGTTAAAGACTGCGATGGAGCTCCGTATGCCACGGCAAACTGGCTGACACTGACGGCGGCGGTGCACAAATGCTGCGCAGCTAGCGCCATTCGACGGCCAACACCGCGGTGCCTGGTGTGTCCGCTGTGCCGTGCGTGTGATCATTGCTTGTACAGCCCTCTCGCAGTGTCCGGAGCAAGTATGGTGGGTCTGACACACCGGTGTCAATGTGTTCTTTTTTCCATTTCCAGGAGTGTAGTTTACTGGAGAATATGGGTATGCCGGGCAATAAGGTTTCATAAAGTCTGTCCTCTCCATTAAATGTAATTATTCATATGGAAAGAGCCCTTTCTTTGTCAAAAGCTGAAAGTATGCGTCATCAGGATATGCAGCTCTCATGACATGCATATCATCCTGGTGTATTGTCTCAGAAAGTTTCTGAAGAGATGCGTGGATGAAATGTAGCGAATTCAGGAAACAGAGTCTTAATTTTTCCATGAGTTACTTGGAAAATGAAACGTATTCCCTACCCTTCCGAAACTAGCGTGGGTAGATCCATTTCAGGACAGTACACCAGCCTTAACATGGGTGGACCTACCTTGGAACACTACTGTGGTTATAATGCAGGATGGATCCACATTCATTTGTTAGTCTTTACACAAATGGATCCATCATCATCCTGGGTTCAACGCATGAGCATTCATCCTGAACAATATCCAGGACGTAGTGCTAGTGGATTCACAATCAGACATTACCCCAGACTTTACTTTGTTGGATCCATCCCAACCAATATTCCAGGCATAAATGCTTGAGAAACAGGCACCCAAAATAACATAACTGAGCTCTGTGTGTGTCTATAACAGGATAAAGTCATCATTCCATCTCCAAAGTAGTTTCTCTCTCTCTCTCTCTGTCTACCACATGTGTGTGTGTGTGTGTGTGTGTGTGTGTGTGTGTGTGTGTGTGTGTGTATGTGTGTGTGTGTGTGTGTGTGTGTGTGTGTGTGTTTTTGATTTTATCGTATATATAATAGGTGGCTTTGGCAATCAGTTTTGTGTGGGTTGATATTTGGGAGTATTGTATCTAGAAATTCTGCCTAGTTTACATTGCATTGGAGATCCTGTTCTTGAGTAAGCATGAAATACTCTGTAAGTACAAACATCACAGACATCGACATTTTGTGTGTAGATAGTATCTAAATATGTCAGTTGTTAATATGAAAACCTAGAATCTTAACACTTCCTTCGAAAAAAAAACTAGCCAACACTTGTCAGTCATAATTTTAGAGCTAAAAGTTAGAATTAGAAGATAATACCAGACTTTTTTCTGATGTGAACGTTGTTCTATAGACTTCAGGAGATATAATTTCTTTATTCCTTGCAGAGTGCTATTGGTGAAACATTCCAGTTTGGATCACATCTTAACACATGTCTGAGGCTAACAGCATCATGATACAGACAGGCACCTCTGCCACCAGGACGGTGATCATGAAATAAAATTCAGCGAGACGAGCGTCATATCAAAAACCTCTCATTATTATGCACGCTTGTATAGAGAGGCTATCGAGATTGATAAACATCGTAATAATTTTAACACGAAAGACGAAGGTGTTAAACTGGATAAAATTAGGATGTCAGCGTTGCAGCGCAAGCGTGACGATCGATTACTTTCAATCGAGAATGTTGGCACTACCAGAGACAATCTCATAGCGCACGCCACGTGATCGACAGTGGCGCCCTCTGTACTGCCTATATAATCAGCGCTTCCTCGAGTTCTCTTCGCAGTTCGCCGCTTTACCTCCGAGGATGTCTCCCGCAGTCGGAGACGAAACGTCGAGAGTTTTATACTTCGACCACGGCCTATCAGCCCGGCAGTTTTAAGTGAATATATACATTTGCATGTTTTTGATCTTCTTAGTGGGGCCTAGAGTTTGATCTATCTTCTGCAAGCCACTGGCGCTAAAAAATCTTACGCTTAAGTAACCCAAAATAAGCAGTGCATATGGTTACATAAAAAACAAAAAAAATTATGCAGGCGTAGTAATTTAAAAGCCAATTCATTCCCCGAGAGAGGCAGAGTCCTGAATACTCAGTTCATGTTTATGGCCTGGATCCAGATGACAGCAAGCCAGGAAAATAAGATGATGAGGAGCACACTGTGCCGAAAGACGTGAAGCAGTTGGACCCCTCTACGTTTCAAAATTGCCTGGTCAGAGCCCCAGACACGGAGACGTATATAGATATGTGGTGTTTGTCGTGTCGGACATGTCTGACACGACACACACAACTTGCGGTACAGCAGCCGTAAAGAAACTATATTAGGAGAAATCAGGACTTCAACTGTCTACAGGCAGTTAGATAAATCTGTGGTGAAGGTTGAAATTTGTGCCGGACTGGTACTCGAACCCAGATGCTCCACTTTTCTAGAACAGTTGCCTTAACTGCCAGCGCCGCGCGGACCCGAAAGTAGCGGCCCCATCCATTAGCCGCATTGCTTGTAGCATTCGCAAAGTCCCGCAAGGGGTTGAAGTATATGGTGCACCTGCACTCGAAGTATCTAGATCCATCCTGGCTCATATTTATATAAATACGTGGTGTCTGTCACTTTTAGTGTGGTTGCTCCGTATCTCCCAAATGTAGGATCTAGTGAATGCTACGAGTAGAGGTGCTAATGGAACGGGGCGCAACTTTTCTTCAGTTATGAAATACAGCCACAGTTAAAGTAGAAACTACACAATCAGATTAAAGCTTGGGCTATGGAAACCTGCACAGTTACGTAATTTACGAATATGAAGGAAAACAGAAACGTTTATGGCTCAAATGGCTCTGAGCACTATGGGACTCAACTGCTGAGGTCATTAGTCCCCTAGAACTTAGAACTAGTTAAACCTAACTAACCTAAGGACATCACAAACATCCATGCCCGAGGCAGGATTCGAACCTGCGACCGTAGCGGTCTTGCGGTTCCAGACCGCAGCGCCTTTAACCGCACGGCTACTTCGGCCGAAGGAACGTTTACTTTGGTTTCTTAAAAGGTAAAGTAAAATAAAGGGGAGTGCAATATCACACAAATCCTGTTAGTGGCAAAGAAGTTATCAATGTGACCACAAAATGACGTATGTACTAAAAATAAAATTACACAAATAGTTGATCAATATGCGTTGACCTTTTGTCGTATATGCCGCCTTTTCCTGTGGCGTATTGTAAAAGTGATACCAATACTTACAAGGGAACCTCCCCATCGCACCCCCCTCAGATTTAGTTATAAGTTGGCACAGGGATAGGCCACGAAAAACTGAACACAGATCAATCGAGAAAACAAGAAGAAGTTGTGTGGAACTATGAAAAAAATAAGCAAAATATACAAACTGAGTAGTCCACGCGCAAGGTAGGCAACATCAAGGGGTGTGCCGGCTTACGGGCGCCGTGGTCCCGTGGTTAGCGTGAGCAGCTGCCGATCGAGAAGTCATTGGTTCAAATCTCCTCTCGAGTGAAAAGTTTAATTTTTTATTTTCAGTCAATTATCAAAGTTCAGGCACTCACACATAATCAAATTCGCTCTCCAAAATTCCAGGACATGTTCAGATTTGCTTGGACATATGCAGGATCTGACGGTCTACACACGGAAACATTTTGAAACGTAAAAAAACACGTGTTTTGACAGAGCACAGGGAAAACGGTGCGACTGTGAAACTATTGCATTCATTTGTTGCGGTTTATGTGAAAACGCTTATGTTTTCATCACTTGTTTGGGAGTGATTATCACATCCACAAGAAAACCTAAATCGGGCAAGGTAGAAGAATATTTTTACCCATTCGCCAAGTGTGCAAGTTAGGTGGGTCGACAACATATTCCTGTCATGTGACGCACATGCCGTCACCAGTGTCGTATAGAATATTTCAGACGTGTTTTCCTGTGGAGGAATCGGTTGACCTATGAATTTGCGATCAAATGTTTTCGGTTCCCATTGGAGAGGCACGTCCTTTCGTCTACTAATCGCACGGTTTTGCGGTGCGGTCACAAAACACAGACACTCAACTTATTACAGTGAACAGAGATGTCAATGAATGAACGGTCAGATCGTAACTTTGCGAAAATAAAGTAAGTAAAATTTTCACTCGAGGGAGGACTCGAACCAAGGACCTCTCATTCCGCAGTTTCTCACTCTAACCACGGGACGACGGCGCTCCTCAGCCTACATCTCCTTGATGTTGCATATCTTACTCTTGGACTACTCAGTTTGTATATTTTGCTTATTTTTTCATAGTTCCACACAACTTCTTCCTGTTTTCTCGATTTATCTGTGTTCAGTTTTTCAAGGCCTATCCACTGTGTCAATTTATAACTAAATCTGAGGGGGGTGCGATGGGGAGGTTCCCTTGTTAGGAAATAATGAACAGCTTACTTACTTTTTTCCACCTGTCTCGTCTTCATTCGACTGCCCCTTATAGACTGCAGAACCAAAGAAACTGGCACACCTTCCTAATATCGTGACATGGACTCGACTAACGGCTGGAGTAGAGCTGGAGGGAATGGACACCATGAATCCTGCAGGGCTTTCCATAAATCCGTAAGAGTACAAGGGGGTAGGGATCTCTTCTGAACAGCACGTTGCAACGCTCAATAATCTTCGTTTCTGGGGAGTTTGGTGGCCAGCGGAAGTGTTTAAACTCAGAAGAGTGTTCCTGGAGCCACTCTGTAGCAATTCTGGGCGCGTGGGGTGTCGCATTTTTCTGATGGAAATTCCGAAGTCCGTCGCAATGCACAAGGGACATGAATGGACGCAGGTGATCAGACAGGATGCTTACGTACGTGTCGCCTCTCAGAGTCGTATCGAGACGTATCAGGAGTCCCATATCACTCCAACTGCACACGTTCCACACCATTACAGAGCCTCCACCAGATTGAAGAGTCGCCTGCTCGTGGTCCACAGATTCATGAAATTGTCTCCATACTTGTACACGTCCATCAGCCCGATCAATTGGAAGCGAGAATCGTGAGACCAGGCAACATGTTTCCAGTCACCAACAGACCTATGTCGGCGTTGATGGACTTAGGCGAGGCGTACAGCTTTGTGTCGTGCAGTCATCGAGGGTACACGAGAAGGCCTTCGACTCCGAAAGCCCATATCAAAGATGTTTCGTTGAATGGTTCGCACGCTGATACTTCTTGACAGCTTAGCACTGAAATCTGCAGCAATCTGCGGAAGAGTTCCAAGTCAGTCACGTTGAACGACTCTCCTCAGTCATCGTTGGACCCGTTCTTGCAGGATTTTTTCCGGCCGCAGCGATGTCGGAGATATGATTTACCGGATTCCTGACCATCACGGTACACTCGTGAAATGGTCGTTCGGGAAAATGCCCACTTCATCGCTACCTCTGAGATGCTGTGTCCCATCGCTCATGCGCCGACTGTAACACCACGCTCAGACTCACGTAAATATTGATAGCGTGCCATTGTCGCAGCAGTAACCGATCTAACAACTGCGCCAGACACTTGATGTCTTATACAGCCATTGCCGACCGCAGCGCCGTATTCTGCCTGTTTACATATCTCTGTATTTGAATACGCATATCTATAGCAGTTTCTTTGGCGCTTCAGTGTACAAAAGATTATCGAAGACTGCTGAAAATTCATTTCAATATTTAATTTCTATTTAGAGAATGTCTAAGAATTTCATCGACATACACACACTTTCGACACATTACTTAGTTTGCGACGAGAGTACAAGAGAACAGGGTGCAGTGATTAAGCGCATTCCTTAAGTGGTGATTAATTATAAACAAATTACAGTAGCCTTCGCAAAAGTTACAGAATGAAATATAAGGAACACAACTCGCTATTGGCCTTTAAATTCAAGATATAATACACAAGTATAGCATTTTCTGTGGCAGGAATATATCAGTAACGCGGCTCTGTCCCTTTTTTAGTTTGACAGAGCACAAACACACTAGTGGCTACTAAAATTGCTACACCAAGAAGAAATGCGGATGATAAATGGGTATTCATTGGAAAAATATATTATACTACAACTGACATGTGATTACATTTTCACGCAATTTGGGTGTATAGATCCTGAGAAATCAGTACCCAGAACAACCACCTCTGGCCGTAATAACGGCCTTCATACTCCAGGGCATTGAGTGAAACAGAGCTTGGATGGCATGTACAGGTACAGCTGCCCGTCAGCTTCAACACGATACCACAGTTCATGGAGAGTAGTGACTGGCGTATTGTGACGAGCCAGTTGCTCGGTCACCATTGACCATACGTTTTCAGTTGGTGAGAGATCTGGAGAATGTGCTGGCTAGGGCAGCAGTCGAACATTTTCTGTATCCAGAAAGGCCCGTACACGACCGGCAACATGCGGTCGTGCATTATCCTGCAACCCAGGTTCGTCATTGAGTACACCATCGCAGGCACTCCTGTCTGTGATGCAGCGTCAAGGGTAGCCGCATCCACGGACTCCGAGCTGATAGTCCATGCTCCTGCAAACGTCGTCGAACTGTTCGTGCATACGGTTGTTGTCTTGCAAACGTCCCTATCTGTTGACTCAAGGATCGAGAGGTGGCTGCACGATCAGTTACAACCATGCAGATAAGATGCCTGTCATCTCGACTGCTAGTAATACGAGGCCGTTGGGATCCAGCACGGCGTTCCGTATTACCCTTCTGAACGCACCGATTCCATATTCTGCTAACAGTCATTGGATCTCGACCAACGCGAGCAACAATGTCGCGATACGATAAACCGCAATCGCGATAGGCTACAATCCGATCTTTATCAAAGTCAGAAACGTGATGGTACGCATTTCTCCTCCTTACGCGAGGCATCACAACAACGTTTCACCAGGCAACGCCGGTCAACTGCTGCTTGTGTATGAGAAATCGGTTGCAAACTTTCCTCATGTCAGCACGTTGTAGGTGTCGCCACCGGCACCAACCTTGTGTGAATGCTGTGAAAAGCTAATCATTTGCATATCACAGCATCTTCTTCCTGTCGGTTAAATTTTGTCTGTAGCACGTCATCTTCGTGGTGTAGCAATCTTAATGGCAAGTAGTGTATTTTATCATGGGTTAGGTGGAATGGACAAGAATACAGCCATTTTGTTCGCATTAAACGACCTTCATGTTTTTCGTCCGAAGCATGGACTACGGCATTTAAATTTTCTGGTTATCACTGTTCTTCTAAAGGAGAACATTTGCTGTTTTACTAACATCGTCATTTAATTTTCGTCTTAGACCCTCCTCAGTCTCACGAAACACAGTTTCTTTAGAGGCCGTTTGATCTCGACAATCGGTCATTTCGTGCTGTAATTGTTATTGTATAACACCTGGAATGCCCACTCCACTACCGTACTAAGTAACGACTAACTTTATGTTCCTGTACGCTTCTGTAACGGAGAACGTGCCGACGTGCAGGATAGCTGCCACACCGCCACCGCTCTCTCTTACCATACTCGCCGAATTACGTCGCGAAGGAAGGAAGCCGACACAACACTGATGTAATAGCAGCGCCTTGATTTCTAATGTACGAGGTGCGGCTATAAAAAAACTGGACTGATGCTGGAAAAAACATTTATTTACAATTATTTACAATTTCATGTTATCTCCTTCAATGTACTCTCCTCCTCGGTCTCTACCCTGCTCTATACGAATTTTCCACTGTTCATAGCAATGCTGCAGATCATTTTCGGTAAGTCCATACGTTACTTCCGTCGCTTTTTCTTTTACTGCTTCAACAGTCTCAAATCTAGTTCCTTTCAAAGCTGACTTGACTTTAGGGAAAAGAAAAAAGTCACAGGGGGCCAAATCAGGTGAGTAGGGTGGATGATCTAAGATGGGAATGTTGTGTTTTGCCAAAAACGTCTTCACTGACAACGCACTGTGAGCTGGGGCATTGTCTTGGTGAAGGATCCATGACTTTTTTCTCCACAAATCGTTCCGTTTTCTCCGTACTCGCTCACGCAGGGTAGCCAGGACGCTAATGTAGTAATGCTGATTCACTGTTTGTCCCTCTGGTACCCAATCAATGTGCACAATCCCTTTGATGTCAAAAAAAAAAAAAACAATCATCATTGCCTTGAATTTCGATTTTGACATTCGTGCTTTTTTTTTGTCGTGGAGAACCAGGAGTTTTCCAATGCATCGATTGGCGTTTAGTTTCGGGATCGTAAGTAAAAAACCACGATTCATCGCAAGTAATAACATTTTGTAAGAAGGTGGGATCACTTTCAATGTTTTCCAGGATGTCAGAACAAATCATTCTTCGGCGTTCCTTCTGTTCAATTGTGAGACACTTTGGAACCATCTTTGAACACACTTTGTTCATGTTGAAACTTTCATGAAGAATCTGCCTAACACTTTCCCTGTCAACTCCTGTTAACTCAGACACTGCTCTGATTGTTAAACGGCGATCCTGTCGGACAAGTTTACCGATTTTTTCAATGTTTGCATCAGTTTTTGCTGACAATGGTCTGCCAGTGCGAGTGTCATCACTGGTGTCTTCGCGGCCATCTTTAAATCGTTTAAACCACTCAAACACTTGTGTTCGCGATAAACAATCATCGCCGTACACTTGTTTTAACATTACAAATGTTTCACTTGCAGATTTTCCTAGTTTGAAACAAAATTTGATGTTAACACGCTGTTCTTTCTGTACACTCAACATTTTCCGACGCACAGACAAAACGTCAACTACTTAAAACAGACGCCACGGGCAGACTGAGTGCAGGAGGCAGATGAAACTCGAGCAGTAGGCGGAGCGAGAGTCACGTGACAGGCCACGCGACTTTCAGCCTTATTGCATTCGTTTTATTGTTTCACCAGTACTAGTCCGGTTTTTTTCTAGCCACACCTCGTATGTATTCCTCGACATATACGCTTTCCGTTTCTGATCTTCAGCACTTACGCCCTTTGCTGTCATTGGGAATCGTGATGCGACCACGTGCTACAACGTCGCAGCGACTCTACCTGTCGCCTGCTGTGCACTGCCGACACACCTCCTTGCGGCCAGGGCCAACGCCCATCATCAAGATGCTGCCGCGTCTGGCTACTGCATGAGTTCTTGATAAATAAAGCATGCTGTTGATTTGGCTGCGTTTCCCAGTCCACGACCACCAACAACTGGCCCCTCGCAACTTTCACCGTGCTCACCGCCATGGGACGTCATCTCTATGCGTCGTCGCAATGTAACAAGGCAGAATGCAGCATATAAGAAGCAACATTTTAACTTTAAACGCGAACGTTTTAGGTTAGGCTTCATCGTGACTGTTATTGACATTAAATGAAACAACAAGTTTAGTGTTGTGGTGACTGGTAACAGTAAACTTGTTGTTTCATTTAAAGAAGCAACATTATTGATGAAAACGTAATTTTCAGAATTTCTGCTCTAACTTAGTATCACTCACATTTCAGGATACAACCACGTGGCCGTCATCATCCATCACAGGGAGCGCTGGTGAAATGACTGCTGATTGCCGGCCAGGGTGGCCGACAGGTTTCTAGGTGCTACAGTCTGGAACCGCGCGACCGCTACGGTCGCAGGTTCGAATCCTGCCTCGGGCATGGATGTGTGTGACGTACTTAGGTTAGTTAGGTTTAAGTAGATTAAGTTCTACGGGACTGATGACCTCAGAAGTTAAGTCCCATAGTGCTCAGAGCCATTTGAAGCATTATTTTGACTGCTGATTGAGGGCCAACCCCACTGTGGTAATGGGGAGTCGTGATGTTCACAGTCTGGTCATTTTCCGAAATTTTATGTCCATTCGACATCTAAACCGAATCAGTGCCTGATAATTGCCATCTTCTCACTGGGAAAAATGGAAAGCAATAAATTTATTGGTGTATTTTAATATCACATAATTTTCGTACGCTATACTGATAGACCGAGTGACTGTAGATGATATGCAAGGTGTCGCATTTACCTTGACCACCATAAATAACGGTTTGTCCAGATGCAAATTACAAAATGTTTCAAGCAAATGTTCTTTAGCCGTCAGGGGGACATCAATCAGCATGACTGCTTCGTTTGTTTTTTACAAAGATAGGAACTGCGTTATGACTTTTTTAAATACTAGCCTGTATTTTTTATTCGGTAATTCGTTTCCTCTCCTAAAGATCTATTCAAAAATGTATCAAGTGTACCATTCAGTGAAACACAACGTTATTAATTACATAACACAACACTGACGTTGGCGCTCCCAGCGCTTAGTGCAGGTACTCGGGGTAATGGAACACATCCACTTGCTGGCGTTGACAGAGGACAAACATAAGCATAAGTAGAATGCACGCCCGTCATTCCGTCAACCATCGTCAGTTGTAGAGTTGTCTGAGAAGAATGTACAACAACGAAGTGAAGGTAGAAATGCTACTCATCTATGGGGAATGTAAGTTAGCAGAACAGTAACTGCAATACTGTTTCCTTACGGACGGTTACATTTAGTACAGTAGCTTAGTCCTTTTAAATACTGTTGGGTAAAGTAGGCATACAGTAAAGGCTGTCCTTCCAACGAACTTTATCGACATAACGTTCCTTTTATTGTTGTTGTTGTTGTTGCTCTTGAAGGTAGACTAAATACTACGCAGGCAGCGGAACTGTACACACACCGATATCCTGCCAAGAACCCACCTTCCCGACGGAAGCTATGCCAGATGGATTGGTCGAGGAGAAACAGTACTTGGCCTGCTAGGTATCCTGATTTAAGTCCTCTGGACTTTTTTCTTTGGGGATGCGTTAAAGACGTTGTCTATAGCGGTATTCCAGCAACTCCAGAGGACATGCAGGAACGTATCCTGCTTGCTTGTAATTCTCTTCAACAGGCAACACTGGAAGCAGTAAATAATTCTTTTACTCAACGAGTGCGCCAGTGTATCGGTGTCCACGGTCACCACATTGAGCATCTTTGAATGTTCTACTTCTGGGCAATGGTTTTCATTGGTTATCTGACAACTCCAGCAAGTTGACGAGTTTGTGATCATGGGCCCAAGGTCAGTGTGGTATTATGTAATTAATAACGTTGTGTTTCAGTGAATGGTGCACTGTGATAGATTTTTGAATAGGTGTTTAGGAGAGGAAATGGATGAAGGAATAAAAAATACAGGGTGCCATTTAAAAAAGTCATACCGCTGTTCATATCTTTGTAAAAAACAAAGCTACAACGAAGGCAATCATGCTGATTGATGTCCCCCTGACGGCTAAAGAACATTTGCTTGAAACATTTTCTAATATGCGTCTGGACAAACAGTTATTTAGGGTGGTCAAGATAAATGGGACACCCCGTATACACGAGGTGACAAAAATCGTGCGATACTTCCTAATACGAGGGCAGTTCAATAAGTATTGCAACACATTTTTTTTCTCGGCCAATTTTGGTTGAAAAAACCGGAAATTTCTTGTGGAATATTTTCAAACATTCCCGCTTCGTCTCGTATAGTTTCATTGACTTCCGACAGGTGGCAGCGCTGTACAGAGCTGTTAAAAGGGCGTCTGTAACGGATGTGCGTTGCAAACAATGGGCAGTGATCGAGTTTCTTTTGGCGGAAAACCAGGGCATCTCAGATATTCATAGGCGCTTGCAGAATGTCTACGGTGATCAGGCAGTGGACAAAAGCACGGTGAGTCGTTGGGCAAAACGTGTGTCATCATCGCCGCAAGGTCAAGCAAGACTGTCTGATCTCCCGCGTGCGGGCCGGCCGTGCACAGCTGTGACTCCTGCAATGGCGGAGCGTGCGAACACACTCGTTCGAGATGATCGACGGATCACCATCAAACAACTCAGTGCTCAACTTGACATCTCTGTTGGTAGTGCTGTCACAATTATTCACCAGTTGGGATATTCAAAGGTTTGTTCCCGCTGGGTCCCTCGTTGTCCAACCGAACACCATAAAGAGAAAAGGAGAACCATCTGTGCGGAATTGCTTACTCGTCATGTGGCTGAGGGTGACAATTTCTTGTCAAAGATTGTTACAGGCGATGAAACATGGGTTCATCACTTCGAACCTGAAACAAAACGGCAATCAATGGAGTGGCGCCACACCCACTCCCCTACCAAGAAAAAGTTTAAAGCCATACCCTCAGCCGGCAAAGTCATGGTTACAGTCTTCTGGGACGCTGCAGGGGTTATTCTGTTCGATGTCCTTCCCCATGGTCAAACGATCAACTCTGAAGTGTATTGTGCTACTCTTCAGAAATTGAAGAAACGACTTCAGCGTGTTCGTAGGCACAAAAATCTGAACGAACTTCTCCTTCTTCATGACAACGCAAGACCTCACACAAGTCTTCGCACACGAGAGGAGCTCACAAAACTTCAGTGGACTGTTCTTCCTCATGCACCCTACAGCCCCGATCTCGCACCGTCGGATTTCCATATGTTTGGCCCAATGAAGGACGCAATCCATGGGAGGCACTACGTGGATGATGAAGAAGTTATTGATGCAGTACGACGTTGGCTCCGACATCGACCAGTGGAATGGTACCGTGCAGGCATAAAGGCCCTCATTTCAAGGTGGCGTAAGGCCGTAGCATTGAATGGAGATTACGTTGAAAAATAGTGTTGTGTAGCTAAAAGATTGAGGAATAACCTGGTGTATTTGCATGCTGAATAAAACAACCCCTGTTTCAGAAAAAAATGTGTTGCATTACTTATTGAACTGCCCTCGTATTATGTCGGACCTCCTTTTTCTCTACCTAGTGCAGCAGCTCGACGTGCCATGGACTCAACAAGTCGTTCTAAGTCCCCTTGCAGAAATGTTGAGCCACACTGCCTCTATAGTCCATAATTGAGAAAGTATTGCCGTTGCAGGATTTTGAACTCGAACTGAACTCTCGATTAGGTCCCATAAATGTTTGAAGGAATTCATGTAGGGCGTTCTAGGTGGCCAGATCATTCATCCGAGTTGTCCTGAACGAATGTTCTTCAAACCAATCGCGAATAGTTGTGGCCTGGTGATATAGCGAGTTGTCATCCGTAAAAATTCCATCGTTGTTTGGGCACTTGAATTCCATAAAAGACTGCAAATCGTCTTCTAGTAGCAGAGCACAACCGAGGATCCAATCCATGTAAACACCAGCTTGCACAGTGTCTTGTTGACAGCTTGGATCCATGGGTACGTGGGGTTTGCGACACATTCGAACGCTACCATCAGCTCTTATCAGCTGAAATCGGAACTCATCTGACCAGGCTACGGGTTTTGGTCGTTGAGGGTCCAACCAATATGGTCACAAAGCCAGGAGAGGCGCGGTGGGTATTGTTGTACTGTTAGCAAAGGCACTCTCGTCGGTCGTCTGTTGCTATAAACCATTAACGCCAAATTGCACCGCACTGTCCTAAGGGGTACGTTCGTCGTACGTCCAATATGGATTTCCACTGCTACATCATTCAGTGTTGCTTGTCTGTTAGCACTGACAACTCTATCCAAAAGCCACTGCTCTCGGTCGATAAGTGAAGGCCGTCAATCATAGTGACAGGTAATGCTTCAAATTTGGTACTCTCGGGACACTCTCGACACTGCGGATTGCGGAATACTGAATTACCAAACGATTTCCGAAATGGAATGTCTCATGCGTGTAGCTCCAACTACCATTCCTCGTTCATTCGCGTCACGCGACCATAATGACTTCGGAAGCTTTTTCACATGAATCACCAGAGTGCAAATGACAACTCCGCCAATGCACTGCCCTTTTGCGCCATGTGTGCGTGACACTACCGCCACCTGTATACGTGCATTCGCTACCCCACGACTTTCGTCATCTCGCTGTACGGTCTCCCGACTTGAGTGTCACACGTGTTAACGATATCGAAGTTGCAATATATGATACATGGAAATCTGTGTACTGCATTGACGCTTATATTCATCCAGAACTTGTCTGCAGAATCTGTTCGTGGAAATGCTTCATCATTTCTTGCTGCATAGACACGCCGAGTACTTGCGAATGACAGCGATGCTTTAAACACATCTCGTGACCACAGAGAGGCACAGTCTCCTGTCGCTTTTTATGTTTATTCGGATTACCAGTATTGCGAGTTTCTGTTACCCATCATTATTTTAAAAGTTCTCACCTTGCTCTCAGACGTCATTTCTTCAGTTATCAAATACAGCCGCAGTTAAGGTAGATACTACGCAAAAAGATCAAACTCTGGACTAGGAAACCTGCACAGTTACGTTATTTACCAATCTGAATGAAAACAATAACTTTTCTTTGGTTCCTTAAAGGAAAGTAAAATAAAGCGGACTGCAATATCACACAAATCCCGTTAGTGGCAACGAAATCTTCAATTTCACCACAAAATGATGTATGCACTAAAAAGAAAATTACACAAATAGTTGATCAATATGTGTTCCGTTGAGTAATTATCAGATGTTATTCAAATCCAGATATTGAGAAATAGAAAGAGTCAAAACATGTTAACGCATTGTTGTGCTCTACATTTCGCTTCCTTTTTGTAAGGTATTCTGAAGCAGCAATTTCTTCTTGGACACACTAGAGTAAAAGGAAACGCAAAATGAGCCAATTGACAAAATCCGTGCATTTCGCTCGTTTATTGAATCATACTTACGTATAGAAGACGACTCCCTTAATTTATTTTGTCTTCGAGTAAAATTACATCCGTCACATAAATTCAATTCAATAATACTTAGCCACAAAATGTAGGCGTAGAATTTAAACGTATTTCTTGTTGATTTCGTGCGGGTGTCATGATATGTTGTGTGGTATTAAACAGTAAATTAAACGTAATCGGTGCTTCTCAGTAAATGATGTGTTATGGAGTATTATATCCTCAACTGTGAACGTAACTGTGCTTTTCAGCAGCTTTGGCCACAGTTTCCTCGTTCACAACTAGCATTCCGAATCGCACCACCAAGAAGGGGTTGTGCGACATTAAGGAAAGTTGGTAGACGTGTCTGTACATCTTAAAGATGACGCGTTTCAAAATTTCGCTCCACTCGCATAAGTGTGGTGCTGGTTGCGCCAGTACGATGTGATAAAACATGTTTACTGTAAACAAACAAGCGTTTGTTTACCTTTGTGACTGGACGTGGTGAGTTACTGTTGGTCAAGAATGCCTTTAAGGACACAAAGACGCCTTTATCAACATGTCATTGAGTTTGACGAGAGCGTGCAATAGGGCTTCGAGAAGCTGCGTCTACCTTCTGCGGTACTCCAGAAGAACTTGGGAGGGATGTAGCCACTGGACACACACGCTGGCAGCGATGGTCACGTGAAAGTACGCTTGCTGGAAGACCGGTCTTGGGACGACCACGTGGTGCTACCGAGAGGGAAGGCGATCGCGTTCACCATACGGCTCTGGGGCGCCTTAATGCATCTCCAGCAGCAATCTCAGCAGCAGTTGGCAGCACTGTGACACAACAAACCGTTAGAAATCGGTTAATTCAAGGACAGATCCCAGTCAGACGCCCTGTAGAGTGCATTTCACAGATCCCTCCAATTGCAACTTCAGTGCTATCAAGCGGGAGTTCATTTGAGGGCATGCAACAACAACAACGCTGTACTATTGTACATATAAGTAAATTTTTTTTCATCTGATTTTTCGATAAACTAGTGTGATTGATGTTCTGATTTCATTTCTTTTTTGTTTCATGCCATTATGTTAAGGAAACTGTAAACAATTTTCAATGTGAATATTAATGTTTATGTCAAATGTCAAGCAATATTGTAATAGAATTGAAAGGTAACAAATGTTGACACTGTTGTAACATGTTTAAAATTGTAACTGTGCGTCTGGTCCATACGTAGGCAAGATGTTAGGATATGTAGAATGCAAAACCTCGGGTGAATACCATGTCTGTAGGGGAGCGGTAAAAGGTGGATGGCAGGCGAGCACGGGAAAATGCATGCGGGCACTGCACGGCACAACGGGTTCAGCAGTAGTAGTTGGAGTTTGGCACTGGTTTGAGCAACACCTTCTGGAGCGAGGAGGCTCTCCTGGAAGACGTAGTTTCACTGAGCCTCGGGTATGCCGTTCCAACGCCCATACAGCATGGCAAAACTGCATAGGCACTAAATGGAAAAGTATTGCGACGCTATGAAGAAATAAAGTGCCGATACGTCAAGAGCCATAGCTGTGGTTGTATGTGTGCTCTGTGCCTCGCCATCTCGCCGCCCGCCAACTGCCGCATCGATACAAACAGGTTGAAACTTTTAGTACTGTATTCGTATGGACCAATGTTACTTTTGTTCCATACTGTTCAATAACAGCTTAAATTTTACCAGAACTGTCCTTTCATTTAATTATCCTCTCAACTAACCTAGATAGGGTCCTTTCCAAATGTTGTGCAATCCGAGCGTCACGAGATGAAAAATTAAAGATAGTGTTAATAGTAATTACCTGCAGACCTAGCTATGTTAGAATGATGTTTAAAGAACTGTTTTGTTAATGAACCAGTAAATGAATAACGAAGGTCTGACAAAGTTGGAAGATAACTTTAATATGGATTTAGTAATGAAGTTTAATTAATTCGAGACAGATATAAAGGTATTTAAATAAGCAGGAAATAAGATAAAAAGAGTAGTAACTCATATATTGGAAATCTTGAGCGCATAATGATTTCAATAATCAAATTTTTAATACAGTGATCATAACAGTTTCAGGGTTCCCCCCCCCCCCCCTTTTTTTTTATTCATTTGAATTCTGAAGTGCTCTAAATTGATTTGACCAGCAAAAGTTAAAGCCAATATAAAAGCCAAAATTTATCAGTGTTTTATCTTTATCAAAATTGACATTGTATGTGTGACTCGAAAGTGCTATTTCTAGGGTAACCTATGCCCGATTTTAATCAGATCAATAGACAGTACGAAGTTTTGTAGTAAACATTATAGTGTAGTGTTATGTATTTATGGTTTATCCACATCAGTACAGAACGTGAAATTATCAGTTCAATAGATTTTCTGGTTCTAAAAAATTTACTATATTATGCAGTGTTACTACGTGTTGTTTTGCATGAATGTACATCAACTTGTACAGGGAAGAAACTCAGTTAATGCCTAATTAGGCTGGCGACCGTATTATTAACAAATTGGTAGCATCTTCTGTGTTGCTTTTGTCCGTCCTGACGTGTAGTAGCATTTCGGACTTATTTGACGTATCATTGTTATTACAGAGTGGGTGTAAGACTGATTTGCCACCATTTAGGTACACGCGGTCAATATCTATACTAAAATCCTTTCTCATAAGGTGAAGTCCGTTAACTTACAATAGGACAGGCTTTAAGGAGTATTGTGTGCCCCACGCGCACGTTACAGGCAGGGTAAAGGTCAGTTGTGTTCTCTGATGAAAGCTGGTGCTGCCTCGGTACCAGTCATGGCCGTATGTTGGTTAGGAGTCCAGTTGAGGCCCTGCAACAAACTTTCATGTGAGACACACTGGAGTTATGATTTCACATAACATCAGGAACATTCTCGTGGTTATCCCACGCACACTAACTGCAAATTCATACGTGAATTTGGTGATTTGACCTGTTGTGCTGGCATTCATGAACAATGTTCCAGGAGGTGTTTTGCAACAGGATAACGCTCGCTGCATACCGCTGTTTTAATCCAACATGCTCTACAAAGAGTCGACGTGTAGCCTTGGCCTGCTCGATACCAAATTTGTCTCCAGTCGAGCAGATATGGGACATTATCAGTCGACAACTCCAGTATCATCAACAAACAGCATTAACCGTCCCCACACTGACCGAGTAAGTGCGGCATGCATGGATCTCTATCCAACAGACTGGTACCTCTTCAATACTATGGATGTACGTTTGTGTGTTTGCATCCAACATTCTCGTTGTTACACTAGTTATTAATGTACCTTCTTAATAGGATATCTCGCGCTTACATTAACCTGTATTCTAGCAATGTTACATAGACAAATGTATTCCCAAATTTTCGTAATACTACGTTTCTTTTTTCTGGTGTTGCGATTTCTTTATCCGTCAGTGTATTTACATGAAACAGGTATATTTTTGAGAAATTTTGGCCTCGTGTAAAGATTTGCGTAATTTACGAGTGTTTTGATTAACCTATTTCGTACAAAACTACTGGCCATTAAAATTGCTGCCGGCCAGAGTGGCCGAGCGGTTCTAGGCGCTACAGTCTGGAACCGCGCGACCGCTACGGTCGCAGGTTCGAAACCTGCCTCGGGCATGGATGTGTGTGATGTCCTTAGGTTAGTTAGGTTTAAGTAGTTCTAAGTTCTAGGGGACTGATGACCTTAGAAGTTAAGTCCATAGTGCTCAGAGCCATTTGAACCATTAAAATTGCTACACCAAGAAGAAATGCAGATGATAAACGGGTATTCATTGGACAAATATATTATACTATAACTGACATGTGATTACATTTTCACGCAGTTTGGGTGCCTCTGGCTGTAATAAAGGCCTTGATACGCCTGGGCATTGAGTCAAACAGAGCTTGGATGACGTGTACAGGTACAGCCGCCCATGCAGTTTCAACACGATGCCACAGTTCATCAAGAGTAGTGACTGGGGTAGTGTGACGAGCCAGTTGCTCGGCCGCCATTGACCAGACGTTTTCAGTTGGTGAGAGATCTGGAGAATGTGCTGGCCAGGGCAGCAGTCGAACATTTTCTGTATCCAGAAAGGCCCGTACAGGACCTGTAAAATGCGGTCGTGCATTATCCTGCTGAAATGTAGGGTTTCGCAGCGATCGAATGGATGGTAGAGCCACAGGTCGTAACACATCTGACTGTTCAAAGTGCCGTCAATGCGAACAAGAGGTGACCGAGACGTGTAACCAGTGGCACCCCATATCATCACGCCGGGTGATACGCCAGTACGGCGATGATGAATACACGCTTCCAATGTGCGTTCACCGCGATGTCGCCACACAGGGATGCGACCATCATGATGATGTAAACAGAACCTGGATTCGTCCGAAAAAATGACGTTTTGCCATTCGTGCACCCAGGTTCGTCGTCGAGTGCACCATAGCAGGCGCTCCTCTCTGTGATGCAGCGTCAAGGGTAACCGCAGCCATGGTCTCCGAGCTGATAGTCCATGCTCCTGCAAACGTCGTCGAACTGTTCGTGCAAATGGCTGCTGTCTTGCAAACGTCCCCATCTGTTGACTCAGGCATCGAGACGTGGCTGCACGATCCGTTACAGCCAAGCGGATAAGATGCCTGTCATCTCGACTGCTAGAGATACGAGTCCGTTGGGATCCAACACGGCGTTCCGTATTACCCTTCTGAACGCACCAATTCCATATTCTGCTAACAGTATTTGGATCTCGACCAACTCGAGCAGCAATGTCGCGATACGATAAACTGCAATCGCGATAGGCTACAATCCGACCTTTATCAAAGTCGGAAACGTGATGGTACGCATTTCTCCTCCTTACACGAGGCATCACAACAGGGTTTCACCAGGCAACGGCTGTCGACTGCTGGTTGTGTATGAGAAATAGGTTAGAAACTTTCCTCATGACAGCACGTTGTAGGTGTCGCAACCGGCGCCAACCTTGTGTGAATGCTCTGAAAAGCTAATCATTTGCATATCACAGCATCTTTTTCCTGTTGGTTAAATTTCGCGTCTGCAGCACGTCATCTTCGTGGGGTAGCAATTTTAATGGCGAATAGTGTAAGTCGGTGTTTGTGATTTACAGTTGCTGTAAGTAAGTAACATATAGAATTACATTAGTTCTCTCCTATAATAGGAGTTATATTGTCTGCTCCTATCGTAAATTAATGCTACTGTCGTATTTTGTTTGTGACCATATCCTGGAAAACGTATTAGAGTCTCAGTAAAATCTCCACCATTTTTCTGTTATTGTCAGATACATATCCTTTTCTGCTATACATCACTTTCAGTTGCAAAATACTACAGGTAATACTTGTAGTATATGAGAATCATAAATTAAAAGAGAATCAGCAAGCTTAGTATAAAGTTATTTATTTAGTCTCCTGTAGACTACAGCACCAGGCACGTTATTTGTTTACTTTTCTGTGAGATATTGCACCAGACGTAATGCAGCCCTACTGTGTTTGCTCTTCTCGGGCGCTGCATTAGTTGGTTGCTAATACTAGGCAGCTCGAAATCGCTCTGATTTCTTTCAATCGATTGGAAGCTGCTGCAGACTGGTGAGTTGGGAGGGCTACCAAGAGTTGTGTAACAGAGATACCGAGGGTATCTTAAGTGCTGTCCTCTCCTGAGGATACTGTCTCTTCTACAGAAAGTACAAGACTCATCGCTATTTTTGGAAGCCGCCTCAATTGTGTGTCTATGCGTGCTGCACATGAGAGAAAGAGACTCGGGAGAACTCGGGATGTTGCAGCCGTTCTGCTAATCAACAGGTTCGAGGTGCTGTTTGCCACTGAAACCGAATACGAGCCTGTAAGACTTGCAGCATCTGCTCGGAAACCTGTTGTATCCTCTGTCAAGTGGGTCGTACACAAAGAGGGAGGCGTCTATCAATTGTCGGCAGTTCTAATGTGCAGCAAAGAGATATACCTTAGAAAAATGTCAGCAAAAGATGGGAAGAAATACCGGGTACACTCAGTGTGTATGCCTGGAGGCCTCATTCAGCGTGTTAAACAATCTGTTGCGGCAGCCACTGGGGGAACAGGGTGCGACCAACTACAGATTGTGGTGCATATTCGAACAATGCGTGTCATGTGGGCCCTGAGGTCCTACTTGGATCATTCCGACGAGTAACACAGAAGGTTAAGTGTACCACCATTTTTCAAGGAGTTTCAACGAAGCTCACGATCTGCAGCATTTTGCTCAGAACAGACCGTGGCCACCTGATTCTGAGTCGTGTGGATGGCTTGAATCAGAGACTGCGAAGGTTCTATGACAAGTTAAGGTATGTCTTAGACTTGCGCAGCAGAGTTGAGAATCGTAGGGTCCCCCTAAAAGGGTTAGGTGTGTGCTACACATCAGGGGCGGCTGACTGTGTCTGGGGCGCACACAAGAGTTCCTCAGATTAGCCGACTCTCCATCCAGTCCAGATAACGACAGCTGTATGAGACCCAAAATATCCAAAAGAATTCCCCCCACAGGAGAGTGTATTCAAACCCTGATAGTTAGCAGCAGAAGCATTCGCAACAATGTGTCAGAGCTTGAGCGCTCTAGAAAAGCAGTAAAACTCACAAAATACTAGTTACACAAAACTGGTTGATACGTGAAAGTCTTAGCAATGAGGTCTTTGGAGAAAATGTAAGAGTATATCGAAATAATACCTTATGGGAAACAAAGGTGGTGTATTTTTTATAATAGACAAGAAACTCCAATCCACTGAGAGTGTATTTAAAGCTGTGTGCTAGACCTTTTGGGCAAGCCTCAGTATCCGTGGGGAGAGGAGGGGGTGGCATGAGATGGTAACTGGATCCTTCTATCGCCCACCAGACTCATCTTCTAATGCAAATGAAAACGTTAAAGAAAACTGTAAGGTGGCTATAATTTCGCACCTTACAAGCACTCATCTACGTTCTTTGCCATGAACTACACACAATTATGTATCATTTCATAGGTTGTACATCGCATGTATGCATATTTAAAGGAGACTGACATCACCACATACGCCTTGTAAATAATTTTTAACGCTTATTGCATGAAAGGTGACGGAGTGACTTTATTAACAGAAGGGAGTAATGAATGACTGCCTATACTAATAGAGGTTGGAACGCCAGTGGAGATGAAACGACAGCAGAACACAAGCTCTGGGTGGAAGGCTCGTACAGGTGTTGGTCCAACTTAAAAATTGGAAATAGCTAGACGGACGTCGTGGCACATGAGCTCTGCAGCACAATAGGGTGATGACCGGCCACTATTGTTGCAGGACCGGAAGGATAACAGGGGACTCTGCAAATATTGAACGCAGGTGAGAGGAAGGGAGAAGCGGAAGCTCGGAAACCACACAGGCTGGGTTATTTCCAAGGATTTTTACTCAGAAGCATACCATTGTACGGGTATAGGTTTTTCCACTCAAACTTTCCGCGCTGGACGACAAAAGACTGAAATATGGCTGGTCGGCGTTCGGAAGAATCTGTAGAGAGGGAGAATATTCCGTGGTTTCGGGAGTATGATTCGTTTTCGGAATTACGAGGGTGGGGAGCCGAGCCTTGCTGGGAAGCCAGCGGTGGAGAGACGAGGCCTTCCGTTGTGAGCGCCCGTGTGTGACGGTCGCTCGTTATCAGCTTCGTCGGTATGGACGGACTTGCTGTCTTTGCTCTCAGGAGAGTTTATAGTTAGAACAGTTAGGCACTGCACTGTTGCGAACCTATACGATTCTGGACTTCATCTCTGGGTTGGAAGTCGTAGTTGAGTATGCAGCGTTCAGTAATTGAGAGCACTTCTTCTGCCTACGTTGAGACGTTATCTGAACTCCGTCCTTGTGGCTGGGAGTTTGCGTTTCTCATCTGTAGAACGCAGAGAGGAGAAGACAGTATTAGAGTATATTAGTCAGAGGACCGCCTTCTACCGTCCTAGTGTTTGAAAGAGTTTATTTGTGGCTCGAGTTCTTCCATCGTCGCTGACGAGTATAAGAACTATCACTTCGACGCACAGGACGCAGTACATGCGGTGATATCGCAGATTGCTTCGGCTTATTAGGCCTCTAAAGCTACACACCTGTGATCACGTTAGTTTATTTCCACTGAGGTTCCACACCACCGTAGATCATCTCTGAAAGTAGTGTCTTCTAGTCTTTGGTACGTAGATGATGTCAGTCATTTCGCGTTATTGATATTAGATCGCGCAGTCATAATAAGGGGCAGAGTGGGCATTCGATCTGCAATTTTAGTTAAGAAATATAGACAATTGTACTTAAACGGCTTATTTTAATCTATAATAAATACATATTGAGAAACAACGTTTATCATTTAGTAGTATTGGTTGCCTTCATCATTCATTTATGTTTACATTGTAATTTCGAAAGAGAATTAAGAGATCCTAAGGTCTGCTTGAGGGGGTAGTCAGACAGGGCCAAATCATCATGTCAGCGTTTATTATTTTCCGTTGCGCACATTCATTTTACACCCGCCTGGAGTAGCGTCTTGGAAAACATAAGTTCGCTTGTACATAAATTCTCTAATCATACTATAATGATTGGATGAGACATATCAAGACATACTGCGAACCATTACTAAATGCCTTCTATGCATATTCCCTAACAGGTACTTCGCAACCCCACCCACGATGGAAACATATTTAATGGGAACATATCTACATGGCTTCATTGTTGTCCACGTCAAAATAGGTATCAGTGACCATCACGCAGATATAGCAAGACTTAATACCAAAGTACAAAGGGCAACAAAAATAGACAGAAATGTTATATTATCTGTAAACTACGTAAAGGAGCAATAGTTGGTATTTCAATAAGGTACTTTAGCACAGAACTGGAGAATGTAAGGGAACTATGGCTAAAGTTTAAAAGAATAGTTGACTGTGGAGTGGATAGATATGCACCCAGTAGAACAGTTCAAGATGGAAGAGATCATCCACGGTATACAGACACTGCAAAGAAATTCCAAAAGAAACACAGAGTACTGCACAACAGGCATAAAATAAAGAAGGTAAAGAGATGGCGAATGAAAGGCGTTTGGAAGTTTTGGAAGTCAAGGGAGCAATGCGTATTACCTTGAAAGACTGTCGTAGCAGAATATTTCGGAAGATCTTTCAGAAAACCCACAGAAATGATGGTCGTATGTAAAGGCAATCAGTGGCATCAACGCTAGTGTTCACTCATGTACAAGAAGGAACTTAACTGAGAATAGCAAAGCAAAACCAGAAATGCGTAACTCTCTTTTCTAATGTTCGTTTACAAACGAGAAGCCAGAAGTATTGTCATATTTAATTATCGTATCACTGAAAAGATGAGTGAAATGGATATTAGTGTCAGTGGCGTTGAGAAAAGCTGAAATCGTTAAAACTGAACAAAACCCGAGGGCCCGACGGAATCCCTGTCATGAACAAAAAACAGTGCCCAGTAGCTGGAAGATATAACAGGTCACACGTGTCTGCAACTATGGTAACATAAATCATCCACAAAGCTTCCGTCCGGTATCCTTGACATACATTTGTTGTAGAATTCTAAAACATATTCTGAGCTCAAACATAATGAGGTATATCAAACAGAACTACCTCTTCCATGACAATCAACGCGAATTTTGAAAACATATCATGAGAAACCCTCTCCCACTTTTCTCTCATGACATCGTGAAAGGCATGGATCAAGACAGTCAGGTACGTGCTGTGTTTCTCGATTTCGGAAAAACATTTGACTCAGTACGACACCTACGCTTATTATCAAAGGTGCCCTCGTATGGGGTATCAGGCAGAATTTGTGACTGGATTGAGGATTTTTTGAGAGGGATGATGCAGTGTGTTATCTTGGACGGAGTGTCATTAACAGATGTTGAAGTGACTTCCCCAGGGAAGTGTGTAGCGTCCCCGGCTGTTCATGTTTTATATTAATGACCTTGCTGACAACATTAATAGGAACTTCAGACCTTTCGCAGACCATGCAGTTATCTAAAGTGAAATACACTCTGAACGAAGCTGCACAAATATTCAGTCCGACAGTGATAAGATTTCAGAATGTCGCAGATATTGTCAGCTTGCCTAAAATGTCGAGAAATGTAAAACTGTGCATAAAAGGAAAAAAAGAAAACGAAGTATCTTATGAATATAAAGCCAGTGAGACAAGGTGGCAATCGGTAAACTCATACAAATATCTGCGTGTAACACTAAGTATGGACATGAAATGGAGAGAAACACTTAGGCTCAGTCTTGGGTAAAGCAGGTAGCAGTCTCCAGTTTCGTTGGTAGAATATTGGGGAGTTTGCTTACAAGTCACTCGTGCAACCAACCTTCGAATATTGCTAAAGTGTTAGGGACTCGTACCAAATACAGAAAAGGGCGACAGGTATGATTCCATGCTTGTTTGACCCAAGGGACAGTGTCGCAGAGTTGCTGAAAGAACTGAATTGATAAAGTCCTGAGGATACGCGGAAACTATCAGAAGAAAGCCTGTTAACAAAGTTATATGAACCGGCTTTAAATGATGACTCTAGGAATTACTACAATCCCCTACATGTTTCTCCCACCTGGATAGTGAAGATAATATTACGTTAATTACAGCACGTACAGAGACATTTAAACAAACATTCATCCTGCGGTCCATACGATAATGTCCCGGGAAAAAGCCACAATAACAGGTACACGGGACGTACCCACTGCCACGTGCTTCATTGTGGTTCGCAGACTATAAATGAAAATGTAGGCGCAGAAGCAGATCAACAGCTGTTAAGAATTTTCTGAAGGATTGGGTTAAATCATTCAGCCATTTGTCAAGAAACGCTTTATTAGTAACCAGTTTTTATCGTGTAATGGATGTCACCATGATCCAAGAAATTAACTTAATCATTTGAGTTCTTAGCATTTCATACATACATACATACATAACAAGCAGGTGCGACAATTAATAGCTCCATCTCTCGTTTATCCGAGGAGTATTAAGAGATAAAGGCATTCTCAGTATGCGAGCGATTAGCCAATATGGCTGTCGTCTATAATACGACGGATCAAGTTGTACTCGTAAAGCGCCGATGTATACTGGCAATATCTGGAAGCGTTGTTACAGTTTCGTCGTTACGATGAAGAGGGACGTAATAAAGAAAAAAATGTCGATTGCAGGATGGTCTTGTACCGAAGTTGATCATTACAAGAGGAGACTGTAATCGTGTTTCGCGGAACACACCGTCACACCGCGAACACGACTCCGGCCTTGTGCTGCTAAACCATCAGCCGCTAAACTTCGCCCGACACAACGGAGCCATGCAGCTCGTAAACAGGCAACGTCATAATTCCGGTCGTAAGCCGATCGGTTTTCCCAGAAGCGAGGCGGCAGGGAGTTTGCGGCCAAGTTATTGTGGAAGCGTTGGGGCAGGGTGGGGGGGTGGGGGGGGGGGGGGCGCCTTCCACACGCCTGGCGTGTTTACCGCCGGCTGCTCTGGCTCGGTGACACGGGACGTCAGCCGCGCCGTGTCTTTGATCCGGTAATTACACGCCCGGCCGCTGGCGGCGCCACCTGAGAGCCGGGGCCTCCCCTCCTGGCGCTCCTCGTAACTAGATAGTGGGGATGTATTTGTCAGCTCATTTTACGCTTCCCGCAAGGAAAGGTGGATGTATAGCAGCAGATGGGGTGGGAGTTGGAATCTGGTGAGGATAGGCACTGTATTTTATCCGACGAATCCAAGTGTGGGCCCAGCTATTGCGAAACTTTCAATTCATCACGTTACATTCAAAGTGACTTCATAGGATGCTGCATGTACCTAAGGTGTGAGTGAAGCAACACAGGCCATCAAACACACATCCAGACCGTATCGGACAAAACAAATTAGTCACAACCAGAAGACATCACCCAAATACCATATCGTATTACCACGCAAGAGAACAAGAAAAGCGCGCGTTGTTTTTGGTTTGGTATGAGAGAATTCATGAGGATACCGGACAGAAAAGCATTCTCCCCCAGAAGACATCAGTCTGAAACTTTTTTTGCGGCCTTGATAAAGGCCTTAATTTGAGCGAGCAACAGACTTCACAAGTTGCTTCAGGTACGCCATATCCAGCAGAAGCCATTCATTATTGATTAGGTGGCATAGAGCTATCATACTGAGCGAATGTTGATTCTTACATTTCAATCGCTTTTACAAATAGTCCCAGACATATTCAGCGGGATGTACATCAGATGATTTTGTCGATACATGAAAACCTCTCCCGATGATAGAAACAGTGAAATTTGCGCCCAGTATTCCTGGAAACTACCTGCTCTGTCACTGCTTGCCTTATCCTGAGAGCTCTCGCTCGCTGGACACGCTCCGTAAGCCCAGTGAGATGAACTGCCACCCTGTCTGAACGCTGTCAATACCGCCATGCAAATATCCAGCAATCTAAACAAAATACTCTACTGTCGGAAGAAAGGCAAGAGCGTCACCAATTGTCGACATAACGCTCTGTGGTACACCCTCTTACATTCGGCTACTGCTCTGGTTAAAGCCGATGTAACGTCTAAAAAGTTGGAACTGTAAAGTCACAATGGCTTTGCTAGTCTAATTAAATTTCATACCCGTATTTCATTAACTTTGCTGGAGGGAAATACATAGTTAATGGCTTCTAGAGTAAGATTCTTGAATTTATCTTCCCTGGGGCAAGCCAGAGCCAATGTAGTGCATAAAGCCTGGGCGGCCTTTGCTCTCTGGACATGAGGCAGTTCACAATGTCCCGTAGGGCTCTGAGTTTGCAGAACTGATTTGCGAAAGAGTGACCTGGAAATTAGAGCTTAGCAACTCTATTTCCCTTTAGTGCTCCTGGCCTGATGAAACTGCACGTCGTGTAGGTTGGTCCAGACATGCGAAGCCGTCGTTTTTCCGTCTCCATTGTGGCGAAATTTCTTGAATTTTCCAGTTCGAATGTTGTCGGCCGACCATATTGATCAGCGACAACAGCGCTGTGGCACAAATGTTTGAGGCAGTGGTTGGTGACACCGCACATACACTCCTTGAAATGGAAAAAAGAACACATTGACACCGGTGTGTCAGACCCACCATACTTGCTCCGGACACTGCGAGAGGGCTGTACAAGCAATGATCACACGCACGGCACAGCGGACACACCAGGAACCGCGGTGTTGTCCGTCGAATGGCGCTAGCTGCGCAGCATTTGTGCACCGCCGCCGTCAGTGTCAGCCAGTTTGCCGTGGCATACGGAGCTCCATCGCAGTCTTTAACACTGGTAGCATGCCGCGACAGCGTGGACGTGAACCGTATGTGCAGTTGACGGACTTTGAGCGAGGGCGTATAGTGGGCATGCGGGAGGCCGGGTGGACGTACCGCCGAATTGCTCAACACGTGGGGCGTGAGGTCTCCACAGTACATCGATGTTGTCGCCAGTGGTCGGCGGAAGGTGCACGTGCCCGTCGACCTGGGACCGGACCGCAGCGACGCACGGATGCACGCCAAGACCGTAGGATCCTACGCAGTGCCGTAGGGGTCCGCACCGCCACTTCCCAGCAAATTAGGGACACTGTTGCTCCTGGGGTATCGGCGAGGACCATTCGCAACCGTCTCCATGAAGCTGGGCTACGGTCCCGCACACCGTTAGGCCGTCTTCCGCTCACGCCCCAACATCGTGCAGCCCGCCTCCAGTGGTGTCGCGACAGGCGTGAGTGGAGGGACGAATGGAGACGTGTCGTCTTCAGCGATGAGAGTCGCTTTTGCCTTGGTGCCAATGATGTTCGTATGCGTGTTTGGCGCCGTGCAGGTGAGCGCCACAATCAGGACTGCATACGACCGAGGCACACAGGGCCAACACCCGGCATCATGGTGTGGGGAGCGATCTCCTACACTGGCCGTACACCACTGGTGATCGTCGAGGGGACACTGAATAGTGCACGGTACATCCAAACCGTCATCGAACCCATCGTTCTACCATTCCTAGACCGGCAAGGGAACTTGCTGTTCCAACAGGACAATGCACGTCCGCATGTATCCCGTGCCACCCAACGTGCTCTAGAAGGTGTAAGTCAACTACCCTGGCCAGCAAGATCTCCGGATCTGTCCCCCATTGAGCATGTTTGGGACTGGATGAAGCGTCGTCTCACGCGGTCTGCACGTCCAGCACGAACGCTGGTCCAACTGAGGCGCCAGGTGGAAATGGCATGGCAAGCCGTTCCACAGGACTACATCCAGCATCTCTACGATCGTCTCCATGGGAGAATAGCAGCCTGCATTGCTGCGAAAGGTGGATATACACTGTACTAGTGCCGACATTGTGCATGCTCTGTTGCCTGTGTCTATGTGCCTGTGGTTCTGTCAGTGTGATCATGTGATGTATCTGACCCCAGGAATGTGTCAATAAAGTTTCCCTTTCCTGGGACAATGAATTCACGGTGTTCTTATTTCAATTTCCAGGAGTGTATCTACATCTACATCTACATCCATACTCCGCAAGCCACCTGACGGTGTGTGGCGGAGGGTACCCTGAGTACCTCTATCGGTTCTCCCTTCTATTCCAGTCTCGTATCGTTCGTGGAAAGAAGGATTGTCGGTATGCTTCTGTGTGGGCTCTAATCTCTCTGATTTTATCCTCATGGTCTCTTCGCGAGATATACGTAGGAGGGAGCAATATACTGCTGGACTCTTCGGTGAAGGTATGTTCTCGAAACTTTAACAAAAGCCCGTACCGAGCTACTGAGCGTCTCTCCTGCAGAGTCTTCCACTGGAGTTTATCTATTATCTCCGTAACGCTTTTGTGATTACTAAATGATCCTGTAACGAAGCGCGCTGCTCTCCGTTGGATCTTCTCTATCTCTTCTATCAACCCTATCTGGTACGGATCCCCCACCGCTGAGCAGTATTCAAGCAGTGGGCGAACAAGCGTACTGTAACCTACTTCCTTTGTTTTCGGATTGCATTTCCTTAGGATTCTTCCAATGAATCTAAGTCTGGCATCTGCTTTACCGACAATCAACTTTATGTGATCATTCCATTTTAAATCACTCCTAATGCGTACACCCAGATAATTTATGGAATTAACTGCTTCCAGTTGCTGACCTGCTATTTTGTAGCTAAATGATAAGGGATCTATCTTTCTATGTATTCGCAGCACATATATGGTGTATATCAATCTCTGCTTAGTTAACTGAGATACAATAAGTGATGATATAGGCCTTCTCCTGCGTTTGTGTGTATCCAGGGAAATTATTCCTCGTCACTTCGACAAAAGTCGTTAATCGTCTTGAGGCGTAGCGCCGTATGACGATCCTGCCTTATAGGCGGTTAAGTGGGAGATTTGTCTCGGAGCTGGACAGTGACAGATGGTGACGCGAGACTGCACGCGCACGTAGTTTGTAAGACGTATGCTTTGCCGGCGATGGGCGAGGCATGACAGAATCTCTGACCAGAGAGTAGTTTATCGTTAGCTGTTGCTTGTCGCTAGTCTGCGCTTGTCTGCGCGAGTCGACAGTAGTAGTCTGGTGGAGTCGGCATGTGTCGGCTGTGTGCTCTGCTCGCGACTCTGGTCAGGCCTCTGGAGGATGAATATTGTTGTAGGAGGTAAAGAAGCAGCCTTGCGCATATTTAATAATGTATGTTAATTGCAATTTAATTTGTTCAAAAAAATGCCCCAATAATAATTTTTATAAAATAAAGTAACTCTTTTAAAGAAAAGCATTCATTTCAATTTAAAGAATATTTTCAATGCATTATCATTGCTTCCAAGATTATATATATATATATATATATTTTTTTTTATGTGGGGAGGTTTCACTTGGCTCCATTTCCATTTAAATATTTCTGCTGGGAGGTTACACTTGGCGACATCCGGCCAGGATCGAATCTCTTTGTGAATCTTCTGAGAGGTAGTCATATATCTGCTCTTATTTACTTAAACGTAGTTTGCATCTGGCGCAACGCATTTACTAATTTGTCACTCTTTCTTCCACAGATCATCGGCAATTTGTTGCTCTTTGTTGTAATTTTGTTTGTTGCATTTTGCATTGTCTTGGTTTCATTTGTGAATAATTTTGTTTTGTGAAAAATGCCAGGAAAAACTGTTAACAGTACATCGCGATGTGCAATGAGTGAAATAGCCGACTCGAATAATTTGACCGATAGTATTTGCGACACTCAGAGTAATGATGATAATCCCCTAATTGTAGACAATCAGTACGTACCGACCACTAATGTTGATTTTGATACTAGTGATGAACAAACAAATTCAATTGTGTCCTCTGTTAATTTAACGACAATTGATGACGCGGCACGTTCCGTTACAATGAACGCTGCCCAGTTTGACACACCCGGTTTGCAAGATTTATGTAATGAACAGACAAATTTTTCTAACGAAAATGAACAGTGTACTCAAAATACGACGGATTTATTTGATTCCGAGGTAGTGACTAACAGTGCACATCCGATTAGCAAGCATTTTCGAGAATCACAGAATGACCAAATGGTTACTCAAAACGTGATAATTGCAGGTACGCCATCAAACAGCACAGAGAATAGAGTAGGTAATATTGGCTTGGATCAAATTATGGCAATATTGCTACAACAGAATGAAAGACAAGAGAACAATCACAAACAACTTAGTGAACAGATCAAACAACTTAATGAAAATAATGAAAATCTCAAACAACAACTTAATGAAAAACTAGACAATTCCAAACAGTTGACTGAAAAATTAGACAACAATTCTAGACAGCTTAGTGAACAGATTACAGCCGTTGCCGCGCAATGTCATGATACTAAAGAACAGTTACGTGAGGAAATTGAGGCTTGTGCTAGGAAAAGTAGTGAAGGAATTAGATCTGTTGCTCAAGAATTAAGGGATATGCAAACAGTTACAACAGAATCACTTAGAGGCTAAATTAGTGCAGTCGGTAAACAATGCTCTGAAAAAGCAACACAGTTACGCGACGAGCTTAAGTTAATGACAGCAGAACTTTCGCGCACACTGGATGCAAAAGTAGACGCGAAATTCGACCAACAAAACAGTCAAATTGACGAACGTTTTAATCATCACCTACAAAACAGTGAAACGCGTTTCCGTAAATTTATACAGGAACAAAATAAAGTAAAACGACAACTCATGGAAACAATTACTGCACAGAGACAGGAAGATAAACGTAAATTGTTTGCGAAAGCAAAAACATACGTAGACAACAATATTGCTACAGTATCAGACGAAATTAACACTATCAAACAGTTGAACACCGAATTGCGTGATGAAATTTCCGATCTTAAATCAAAAACAGACACACACACAGTAGACTTTCAGACAGTGACCGATAGACTTGAACAATTAGAACTAATTCAGGATCCCGATGTCATCAAAGCTGACGTTAAAAAATTGAACGAAACCACACGTAAAATACTAAACAAATTAATGCTTGTGATACTAAAAACGATGATCAGGTAAAAATACTGACTGAAAAATATGATGAATTCGCTAGCCGTATTGACGTTATAGGAAGTAATAATGACAGCAAATCAGACGATACTTCACCGATTTCGTTTAATCAAACACCTGAATTCCAAAATCTACAGCAGACAATCAGTGAGATAGATTCGTCTAATAATACATTACGTAGAAAATTGTCAACTTTACAGCTTTACAGCAAGAGGTAACAGAGATGAAAAATGCTTCAGCGTTTAATACATCACAGCAGACACCACTTTGCGAACATTTGTCAGACTCACACAGCCAGTATAATTTAGGTAATTTACAGAGAGTACGTGACCTAGATTTCGAACAGTCACAGACAAATAGATTCTCATACAATCGTGAACCTGTTCAGACGTACAGAGACGATAATTTTGATTACAAACATTTTCTATCAGTGAGAAAATTTAAAGTATTTAAAAATGACAGAACACAGATCCACCCCTTGGATTGGATACAACAATTTAGCTTTGCTTTTCCACCGACTTGGCCTGTAACGCACAAACTTGAATATATTTGCAGTTTTTTGGAAGGCGAACCGGCAACTCGTATGAGACCGATCGCGAGACAATGCTACTCAGTAGAAGAATTTCAGAATGCTTTTCTGTCAGCGTATTGGTCGAAGACGACAAAGCGCGGAATTAAGGACCAACTAATTAGTTTACCGAATTATGAGAACTCAAATTTTCCCAGTGTCACGCAATTTTTTGAACACATGGTCCAACAAAACCAGTACTTAAGTGAACCATACAGTGAATCTGCACTTATTCAATTATGTATTTCTAAATTACCACAATCATTAAGAGTGTCACTTTTAACGGGTCAGCAGAAAGAAAATATTTAGGCATTCAGAGATGTGTTACAGCTTTTGGAAGTGCAGCAATCGGATTATTCCTTTATAAACAAAAATTTTTCATATAATAACCAAGGTCAACAAACATATAGCAATTACGATCAGCCACGCAATTTCAAGAGCAAAGCTAATAGACGCTTTAGGAACGACAACCACCAGAACTTTAATAACAGACAAAATTTTAATTATCAGTATCGTCAAAATTATCAGCAACGGGAACCACATTTTGGTAACAATAGACGTTTTTCCCAACAACAGTAACAAAACCAACCGGTTAGCATACCTAACCAACAATGTAATTTACAAGGTCAACCAAGCTTTGATGTTTCGCCGCGTACGCGTATAGCGTCGCCCCCAACAAATAGTAGCGCACAGCAACAAGGGAATCAGTACGTACAGAAAACACACCATTTCAATTCCTATCGCAATGCATCGTATAGAAATGACTATCATGACAGACGTAAAAATAATGAGCACAATTTTCAGCGTACATTTAATAACAGTCGATCTTATCAGCAGCAAGAACATCAACAACAACATATTATCACGAATGAACCAGACAGTAGGTATCATCCAGAACGTAATACGTCTGGAAGAAATAATAAAACAGTACAAATAGTGGAAATGCCACAGCATCCTCCCGAAAATAATGACACGTCAGATGGAATTTTACTAGATACAGTACAGGTTGCATATTCCAGTAACGCAAGCAATACTTTTGACACGCAGAATCTTGTTCACGAGAATGTTATTTGAAACATGCTTTGTTGAATGCACCACTTTTATCGCACCCAGATCTTACCAGAAATTTTTCCATTGTCACCGACAGTTCTAACACCGCTTTAGGCGTACATATTTTTCAGGAAATTGAAGAAGATGGTTGTACAGTAATTAAAAACATCGCTTTTGCAAGTCGCATTCTGTCACCTGCTGAACGAAATTATTCTGTTACAGAACTTTAAACATTATGTGTTGTATGGGCTTTTACCAGATTTAGGCATTTTCTTTATGGAAGACACACTACCGTTTACACAGATCATAGAGCGATACAATTTTTACTTTCGGCTAAATTTACACACGACAGATTAAGTAGATGGAAACTTTATTTGCAGAAATTTAATTTTACAATTGTTCACATTCCCGGCACACAAAATGTTGTAGCAGACGCACTATCTTGTTCTCTCGGCGACAATCAGCAAGACATCGCAACCAACTTCTGCAAAGCAAATTTCAGCGTCATGTACATTCAACAAGTTGCATTTGAAAATTTCATTTCGTCGTCATTACAAGACATAGCACAAGAACAGAGTAAAGACAACGTATGGAAAGAAATTAAACACCTTTGGCAAGATAGGAATAATGTTACCATTAGAAACCATTACACTGTACGCAATGACATTCTGTTTCGCCGCTCTCATCCTGACAGCAACAATTGGTTATTATGTATTCCTGACGAACTTGTTAACAAATTAATCTGGTATACTCATTTAAGTTACGCACATTACGGAGCCAGAAAATGTTTTCTTATACTGAGACAGAATTGTTATTTTACCAACATGGAGAAACGTATTCGACGAGTTTTAGCGTCATGTAAAATCTGCCAGAAAGCTAAATCAGACACGACTTCACATGTTCCTCCATTACATCCCATTGTACCTGTTAAATTGAGACATATGGCCGCTGTAGACATTTTTGGTCCTACTGCCAGAACTAATAGAGGTTTTTGCTACATCTTTGTCGCTGTTGAACTCACTTCAAAATTTGTTACCTTCACTCCGTTACGCAAAGCTACTGCTAAAACTGTTTCGAAAGCATTTGTAAAACCTTTTTCTATTTCATGTAGGGCATGTGTTGAAAGTAATTTCGGACCCTGGGTCACAGTTTCGATCTGCTATATGCACACGTATGTTACGAGCTAGAAACATTTCTCCGATCTATATATCCAGGTACCATGCTTCTTCGAACCCTTGTGAACGATCAATGAAAGAAATTGGTAAACTGTGTAGAATATACTGCCATAAAAAACATATTGATTGGGACACACACATACTCTCATTCCAAGATATAATTAATTCCGTACCAAATTAATCTACTATGTTATCTCCGTCTGTTATACTGAAAAATGTTGAACCAGCTAACAAAATTAAAGAATTAGTAACCTTTCCTACATCTCGTCGACTACGACACCATGAAATAATTGACATTGCGCTGAAAAACATCAAACGTGCCGCAGAGCGCCGGAGAAGACAGCAAAAACGGGTTTGTACACGCCGTGACTTTCACATTGGACAGAATATATTAGTACGTACACACTATTTATCCAATAGAGGAAAAGGTAGGTGTAGTAAATTTGAACTTCTATACGCAGGTCCATATCGGATTCGCAGCATTCCTCACCCCAATGTAGTACACGTCGAAACTTTGAGAACCAGAAAAACCAAAGGGAACCACCACATGTCGAACATCAAACCTTTTATTGAATGAAGATACTTTATGATTTATCACACTGTAATGCCATTTCCTAATTTTTTATGACCACTTATGCAATCATATCCACATGAACACTTACTGATGATTATCATATTTTTGCTTGGCAAGTGCCCGGCAAGGTAAGGTTAGCAGGTCGCTTTTCTTGTCGTTACACATCAGACCGTGCATATTTTTCCAGATGAACTTACACTTTTTTGACCACTTATGCAGTTATATTTATGTGACTACTTACTGATGATTGTCGTATTTTTTCTTGGCAAGTGCCCGGCAAGGTAAGGTTAGCAGGTCGCTTTTCTTGTCGTTACACATCAGACCGTGCATATTTTCCATTTTTTATGTATGTATGATTGTTTTCCTGTTTTGTTTGTATGCACTATGAAATAGTTAAGATATAACAAACACCAGCTGACTTTAACATTTTGCCTTATGATATCTCAACATCGTGACTACTTTAGTTTTTTTTTGCTGCTACATTGTGATACACTGTGTACATTTTTGCTTCTGAACACTGTCGATATTTTTGACATATTACGTTTTCTGTCATGCTATGCTGTATGCTCAATTATGTTACTATAAACCAGTTTTTATTTAATGGGTATATGAATTAAATGCAAGACATTAATCTTTGTTCATCATTTTCAGAAAGAAATAACGTGTAAAAGAAATAAATTAAACAGAAATGGGAATTTCACCTTCGGAATGAACGAAAGAAGATGCAATACCTCGTGACGAAGAGTAAATGGATCAGAATTAACAAGCATTAACAAGAATATACTATACACATCGTAGAATAGCAGTCTTAACTAATTATTTCTTTCAGAATACGAGGCGATTGACGCAGGCTGTCAGACAGAACTACACATCTTAGTTTTAGTGGTGAAATATGCTAGAAATAAGGAATAGTTGTATAATGAATAATGAAGTGACTTTTTTGCAGATGATAATGAATGGTGATGAATAATGATGAAGAATACGCTACTATGGATAATGAAGTTTTTCTTTACAGGTGATGATAATAATGGAGTTATGATAATATGAATAATGAAGTTTTCTTTACAGATGAGGATAATGATTAAGTTTATATATTTACTGTTAGTTAAGAGATGCTATGTAGTTATTTAAGTATTTGTTGCAGTTCGTTTTGACAGTATGTCTTATATCGCATGGTATGATGACTGAAGGTTTTGGAAAGGACAGCTATAGAACATATATATTTTTTATACAGATTTCACTACCTGTTAATTCGAAGTTTACTACTTTTCAGCATAATATGCGTTCTTCTTTCAGTTTAATAATCCATTTTGTATATTTCGCAGGAGAAATTATTCATGAAATTAATGTGCTATAAGCAGTTGTTCATTAAACCTATGAATGTGATCACATATACTCTACTTGTTTCATAACCTTGCTACAGCTGACTCATGACGAATGACGTTACACATTTTCATTTGCAGCAATAACTCCAAAGCAAATATTGTTATCCCCCTGTAATTAATTATCTATCCCAAAGCAATGCATTGCTAGCAAAAAAAAAAAATGTATTACCAGTCCCAAATAATGCTACCAGTTTAACAGAGTTCTGAGTAATACTGATCAGCTCTGAATAGTATGTCACTTCAATAATGACTTCTGAATAATACTGAATGATGCTTTGTAATAATGCATAAATACTATGCGCATATTTCTGTAAATAATATTTTTGTTATAATCTATAAATGCTATGCCAATAATTAACTCTTGTTTTGAATGATCACTTCTGAATAATGCATAAAAAAATGCTTTGTAACTGGCCAATGAATACCACTGATTACTGTAATAAGGTGACCTATGATGCCAATGATTACTATAATTAGATGAATTATGTATAAATGCTATGCCAATAATTAACTCATTTTGAATGATCACTTCTGAATAATGCATAAAAAAATGCTTTGTAGCTAGCCAATGAATGCCACTGATTACTGTAATAAGATGACCTATGATGCCAATGATTACTATAATTAGATAAATTATGTATAACTGCTATGCCAATAATTAACGCTTGTTTTGAATGATCACTTCTGAATAATACATAAAAAATGCTTTGTAGCTAGCCAATGAATGCCACTGATTACTGTAATAAGATGATCTATGATACCAATGATTACTATAATTAAATTAATTATGTATAAATGCTATGCCAATAATTAACTCATTTTGAATGATGACTTCTGAATAATGCATAAAACAATGCTTTGTATGTGGCCAATGAGTGCCAATAATTACTATATTAAGATAATTTATGAACATTATTCTGTAATACTACATACATGGTACAGAAACTTTCAGTCACTGGGCGATGAGTGCCACCAATTACTCAAATCAGTTGTTAGACTAGTGTAATTCTCAATGAAGACTACTATGTGACTTAATGTCCTTCACCTTCTGACCTAATTACCAGAAATTACTGCAATATCCATTTGTCCTGTCTATCCTCATGATCATGGAGCACTATATTTGGTTTTTGCACTAATTCTACGTTGGTGAACTTTCAAGAACATGGTGTTGACACGACATGCTGTCCACCACCTTGAGCGATGGATATGTTATTATGGTCCCACTGTTTGGTGTACCTAGTGTACTACCAAAATGATAGCATGGAATATTATTACGACATTTCAGTGTCTTGGCTACGCTGATTAATACTTCAAGGAAAAGAACTTCAGATTGTCTCACCTGGTGTTGTGCTTCTATAGAAAGATATGGACTTTCAGTGCAGCTGCGTGTAACCTAAAGTGCTACAACCATGACGCAATCCTTCCCATTCCTTTCCTAATTCTTGTAAAATGATAAAGACATATACAGTGCGTGTGCACTTCATTTCATTTGTTAACAAGATCAGTTGTCGTAAAAATGCTAAAGACTCCTACAGTGCGTGTGCACTTTATTTTACTCCATGTTATGTAAAAATGCTAAAGGCTTCTACAGTGCATGTGCACTTTATGCCATTTTTACTCATTACGTATACATTTTGTGATTCCCAGATATGTTGTGTACTACAGTGCGTGTGCACTTTATGTCATTTTGTTAACATGATTTATATTCATTGCATATACATTTTGTGATTTGCTGATATATTCTGAACTACAGTGCGTGTGTGCACTTTATGTCATTTGATTTGTACTCATTGTGTATACATTTTGTCTTTGCTTGATATGTTCTGTACTCAGTGCATGTGCACTATATTTTATTTCATGTTCTGCTCATATATATATATATATATATATATATATATATATATATATATATATATATATATATATTCTGTGATTGTAAAGTTAGTTAATTAAGAAAAATTTGTTGCTCATGGCAAGTCCAATTGACTCACCATCGCTGCCAAATTTTTGCCCCCCCCCAGTGGAGGGTTATGTAAGATGTATGCTTTGCCGGTGATGGACGAGGCATGACAGAATCTCTGACCAGAGAGTAGTTTATCGTTAGCTGTTGCTTGTCGCTAGTCTGCGCTTGTCTGCGCGAGTCGACAGTAGTAGTCTGGTGGAGTCGGCATGTGTCGGCTGTGAGCTCTGCTCGCGACTCTGGTCAGGACTCTGGTCAGGACTCTGGAGGATGAGTATTGTTGTAGAAGGTAAAGAAGCAGCCTTGCGCATATTTAATAATGTATGTTAATTGTAATTTAATTTGTTCAAAAAAATGCCCCAATAATAATTTTTATAATATAAAGTAACTCTTTTAAAGAAAAGAATTCATTTCAATTTAAAGAATATTTTCAATGCATTATCATTGCTTCCAAGAATCCAAAAAAATATATATACACCAGCATTGCACGAAGCTGTGTCGAAAAATGACTAATTAAGAGCAAATATAATTGCCATTTTATTGAGGTAAGAATTTTTGCTTTTTTTTTATTCAGAATACAGGGCCGAAGGGCAGCGCTGCTGTCCTCATAAAATTAATCAGGTTACAAAACTTTTTTTATTATTTTTGTGTTTAGGAATTTTTCTGTTTCTAACTTGACATTAAATGAGAATAGAATTTTGTGGTAACATTAAATGTGAATTCATTTCTGCACACAGACAATAAACGGGAGCCAATTTTGTTCAGAGGTCATAATATTTAAAATTCATTTAATTATTATTCTTTGGGGAGGTTACGCTTGGCACATTTTCATTTAACATTTTTTGTGGGGAAGTTACAAGTTCATGTATCAGCCGATAGAGGACAATATTGGATAGGGGGACTGTGATTTTAGTTTCGATTGTGCCCACTAGAGTGCACTAATGTAATAGAATGTTTTTCATAAACTGTTCTAGTATTTTCATAAAGTGTTATTATGTCTTTTTGTGTATGTAAAATATTATAAATGTGTTTTAGCAGTATGAATGATGCGTGAGTGTGGTTTAAAGTTAATATGACGATAATTGTTTAACGAGTTATGTAGCAGGATTTAGTGTGGGAACATTTCGAAGAAGTATGGATATGGACAAAGTGGTTTTTGTAGAATAGATTTGTAAAGTAAGTTTATGGTAAAGGGAAAGTTAATTCAGGTATAAATAGCAATAGTAAATAACTTTATGCATAAGCAAAACTTCAGCATATTAGATAATTACGTCGGTAAAAAGTGCAGTCGTTAGGTTTACTATTTTGCGATTGGTTGTTGATGAAAAACGCGGACTGACGCGGGAGAATGTTGTTTTGCTATTGGCTGTTGAGTAAACTGACCATGTGAAAGCAGTATTCTTCGCGCACCTTTCTCTGCTGGTAGAGAAGACTTAGAGTATTCTATAGAAGAGTCAGAGCCTAGCCATGGAACAGTTCGGACGTGTGTAGTAGTAGTTCCGATGGAAACGATAAGTTGCCGGATCTAGCAGTGTTTCATACATCAAAAGTGTTGTAAAGTGACGGCATAATTATTCCGATGGCTGTGTAGTAATTTCGGAACTTTAAGTGAATTTTGTGACGAGAAAAGACATATATTCCGCGTGGCGTATTGAGCAGATCGGTGGCTAAAAACTGTGACTGCATTTGGTACCGACAGACTTAATGTTTGGTGAGCATTCTCAATCAAAAACAATCCATATTTTTGTAGGTATTACGTTTTCGGGAAATGCGACACCATAAACTTGCTAACGTGAGTGAAAGGGATTGTGAGTGACTGTTTTAAGACTAGACCGGGGTTGGCGGTGATACTTGTTCACCTAAGTTTCAGAATATATTAACTGAGGACAATATTTCCAACCATTCATTTCGTGTGAAAACTTTCTCCCGAAACGTAGATTAGTGACTTTAATTGCAGCCTGGTTCACGTCAAAGTGCAGTAGGTTTCGCTCGGCTTCCCTACTGATAATATGCCGAGACAGTGTTCACAGGTAGGTGCAGGTCCGTCGTAAAGGGACGGAAAGAACCGCGCCGCCGCACTCTGCTCCAAATAATCTGGTTTTGGGAGCAGAGACGAAAGCAGAGAAGATGAAGAGACGGTGTGGAGACATGTCTGTGAGGCCATACAGAGAGAGAGGCACCCGATCGCGGCACGGCCCAACTTGCTGAGTCTTTCAGGAACCGCCGCTTTTCAGTGTTAGCGCCACTTTTGCCCTGACCATCTCATAAACTGTGAGGTCTATTCTCGAACTTGTGTTGCTTCTTCAGTGATTTCCCTTATTTGGGTTTTCGATTCGTTTTCTACTTGCGTTTGCGAGCTACACAGAACTGGAAAGCAAATCCCAAATCTGTAGCAATATTTCAAATAGCCTGAGATACCTATAAGTTATTAACAGTACATTCTGTACCAATGAAGCTTCACCAGAACTGTAAATAGTTGTGTTTTGCGTACGTCAACTTGTATTCCGTTGGGGCACTGATTTTGTTTAACTCTCTGTGAGATACATTAGTTTCTTTAGCTAAAAGAAAGCAACCATAATTAAGTGAATTGATGTTCAGCTTTTGGTTCGAATAATTAATTGTAAATCATTTAAATGTGATACAGGAGAGGCAATAATAATCTTATACGTTAAATCTTTGGATTGTATCTGCTTTCAGCCTATTACAAAATAAATATGACAGCTTGTTTTTCATAGTTAAACTGTGCTCTCAATGTGGCGGCGTTCCATTGTAATACAGGCGCCCCTATTTGGAACATTTAGTGTCTGCCGTAGGACATTAACTTCATTTGCGCATTTAGTGTGTGCTGTGGGACATTCACTTCATTTATGTCTGTAATGATTATTGAGAACTGCTCTCATTTGTATTTACCACAGCCGGGCGTTGTGGCCGAGCGGTTCTAGGCGCTTTAGTCCGGAACCACGCTGCTGCAACGGTCGTAGGTTCGAGTGCTGCCTCGGGCATGTTCGTGTGTGATGTCCATAGGTTAGTTAGGTTTAAGCAGTTCTAAGTCTAAAGACTGATGACCTCAGATGTTAAGTCCCATAGTGCTCAGAGCCATGTGAACCAATTTGTATTTACCACAGCGTTGAGATTATAGTGAGCTTCAGTTACTGTAACTAGCGCAATTTGTTGATTTAATATTGTACAAGCCGAACACTTTCTAGTATAATGTTTATGTGTTGAATACGCGAGTTTGGTAAGTAGCTTGCACTCTCCACTGCCTAGCCCAGCACGTCTCGTGTACGCGGGCAAAAGGCAGATTTCAACCGCATAATCCTTCTTTTCTACACTCCTGGAAATGGAAAAAAGAACACATTGACACCGGTGTGTCAGACCCACCATACTTGCTCCGGACACTGCGAGAGGGCTGTACAAGCAATGATCACACGCACGGCACAGCGGACACACCAGGAACCGCGGTGTTGGCCGTCGAATGGCGCTAGCTGCGCAGAATTTGTGCACCGCCGCCGTCAGTGTCAGCCAGTTTGCCGTGGCATACGGAGCTCCATCGCAGTCTTTAACACTGGTAGCATGCCGCGACAGCGTGGACGTGAACCGTATGTGCAGTTGACGGACTTTGAGCGAGGGCGTATAGTGGGCATGCGGGAGGCCGGGTGGACGTACCGCCGAATTGCTCAACACGTGGGGCGTGAGGTCTCCACAGTACATCGATGTTGTCGCCAGTGGTCGGCGGAAGGTGCACGTGCCCGTCGACCTGGGACCGGACCGCAGCGACGCACGCATGCACGCCAAGACCGTAGGATCCTACGCAGTGCCGTAGGGGACCGCACCGCCACTTCCCAGCAAATTAGGGACACTGTTGCTCCTGGGGTATCGGCGAGGACCATTCGCAACCGTCTCCATGAAGCTGGGCTACGGTCCCGCACACCGTTAGGCCGTCTTCCGCTCACGCCCCAACATCGTGCAGCCCGCCTCCAGTGGTGTCGCGACAGGCGTGAATGGAGGGACGAATGGAGACGTGTCGTCTTCAGCGATGAGAGTCGCTTCTGCCTTGGTGCCAATGATGTTCGTATGCGTGTTTGGCGCCGTGCAGGTGAGCGCCACAATCAGGACTGCATACGACCGAGGCACACAGGGCCAACACCCGGCATCATGGTGTGGGGAGCGATCTCCTACACTGGCCGTACACCACTGGTGATCGTCGAGGGGACACTGAATAGTGCACGGTACATCCAAACCGTCATCGAACCCATCGTTCTACCATTCCTAGACCGGCAAGGGAACTTGCTGTTCCAACAGGACAATGCACGTCCGCACGTATCCCGTGCCACCCAACGTGCTCTAGAAGGTGTAAGTCAACTACCCTGGCCAGCAAGATCTCCGGATTTGTCCCCCATTGAGCATGTTTGGGACTGGATGAAGCGTCGTCTCACGCGGTCTGCACGTCCAGCACGAACGCTGGTCCAACTGAGGCGCCAGGTGGAAATGGCATGGCAAGCCATTCCACAGGACTACATCCAGCATCTCTACGATCGTCTCCATGGGAGAATAGCAGCCTGCATTGCTGCGAAAGGTGGATATACACTGTACTAGTGCCGACATTGTGCATGCTCTGTTGCCTGTGTCTATGTGCCTGTGGTTCTGTCAGTGTGATCATGTGATGTATCTGACCCCAGGAATGTGTCAATAAAGTTTCCCCTTCCTGGGACAATGAATTCACGGTGTTCTTATTTCAATTTCCAGGAGTGTATTTCACACTCAGTCTTGTAGTAAATAAACTTTTATGCATTTCCACATTAAAAAAGTTTGTCATTTGATGTTATTACGTTATATTGTGATACATATTTTGTGTCTTTAAAGAGTATCTTATTCAATATAAAATTTTACGATGCTCAGTTATCTTGCACTTAGCAATAATGACAGTTGTATGCAGAACTAACCAGGGGTATTACCTTTAATTTAGTTCTCGTCCCATTGGAGTTGTGAGTTATACTGATGCTAGTGTCAATGGAGCTGCAATTTTTCCTCCTATCTATGTAATTATGTAGTTTGTAGTTCTCAATTCGTTCGAGCAATCAATCATTCATAATAGGAAACACAGTTATAGCTCAGTCACTCAAAATGATTCAGAAATTTTACTTGTTAGAATGAAATCAGGCGATGATTCTTCTTCTCTGCCGGCTCGTGCTTTGCGGCAGTCTGCTAATCTGTACAAATAAAATGCCTCGTAATTTTGGGAGCGTTGTATAATCAGTCGGGAAACCTCAGATCAAGCGGATATTTGGCTTTGATGAAGTTTAACCTTCCGAAGAAGTGATGGAGCTCTTGGATTGTTAAATGCAGGTTCGTATCCAGTCGTTTGGAAGTTCCCTTCTGATTAACAACTACGCAATATATCGATGAATATAATTAATTCTCAAATGTCAAATAATGTAAAATGTTACACACCTTTTGTATGGAGGAGCAATGTATATATATATATATATATATATATATATATATATATATATATATATCCCTTTTAATCGTACAATTGCGTATCAGTTATCTTTTGTCATAAATCTCAACATTCAGATTACAATACTTCAAACAATGCTCAGCCTAATCGGCACGAAGACAATCTCTGAAGCTTTTTTTCTAACAACCACCAGAGAGAGTACTACAAAGAATAATTATGCGCTCATGGCATAGCTATTGTATGAAACTACTTTGCGCATGGATTCTGCGAGTATGAAGATAGAAAATTAGTAAACGTCATTCAAGGGTAGAATTGTATCAGAATAATTCATCGAATATAAAGAGATATTACAGAGTTAATACTGAATACTGCTCCAACACCCAATGGAATTCCTAATAGATTCTCTGGATGATTTAGCCCCTCTTTTAAACACAACCTACCTTAGATAGCTTGATCGAAACTCATTTGGCAGTAGCTGGAAGAAGGGATAGGTCACAGTCGTTTACAAGAAGGGCGGCAGAAGTTGTTTACAAAATTAGCGTCCAGTGTCCTTGACATCCATTTGATGTAGAGTCTTAGAACATGTTCTGAGCTCATATATAATGAGGAATCTCGAACAGAATGACTTTCATCAGTGCAGCTAGCGTGGATTCCAACTGCACCAAGCACGTGAAACACAACTCCCAATTTTCTTATGACATCCTGAAAGGTATGGATCAGAGCAGTAAGGTTAATGCTGTATTTCTTGACTTCTGAAAAGCATTTGACACAGTACTACACGCAAGATTATAGTAAAATGTTCGATCGTAAGGGATATAAAGTAAAATTTGTGTGTGGATTGTGGATCACTTGATACGTAGGACGCTGAATTTTATCGTGGGTGGATAGTCATCCACAGATGGTAGAAGTAGCTTTATGCATGCCACGGGGAAGTGTGTTGGGATTCTTGTTGTTCATGTTTGATAATAATGATCTTACAGACAATATTAATAGTATCCTCAGACCATTTGCAGATAATGAAGTATAATCAAGTACTTATGTGGAGTACGATGAAGTACTGTCTGAAGAAAACCTGCAGAAATATTCTGTCGGTTACTGATAAGATTTGAAAGTGGTCCAAAGGTTGACAACTTACTTCAAATGTTCCAAAAGTGAAACTGTGCACATCACAAAACGAAAAAGAAAAACGTTATATTCTAGGACTGCAATATCAAGGAGTTGCAGTTAGAATAGGTGAACTCATGCAGATACCCAGATGCAGACGCATTAAATGGAACTATCACGTCGACTCAGTCGTAGGTACGGCTGGTGGTAGACTTGGGTCCATTGATAGAATATGAGGGAAATGTAATCAGTCTACAATGCAGACTGCTTAAAAAATACTAGTGTCAGCCATTCCAGAATATTGTTCAAGTGTGGGGAATCCATACGAAACAGAACTAACAAATGGTATTGAACATATACGGAGACAGGCAGCCCGAATGGTCGCAGATTTGTTTGTCTAGGGAAAGTGTTATGGACATGATGAAGAAACTGAACTGTTTGGCGCTTGAAGATAGAAGCTAATTGTCCCAACAAAATCTAGGTAGTGTGTTACAGTCACCAGGTTTAAGTGATGATCTCAGAATATACTACAAACCTCTAGGTATAGCTCCGGTATGGTTTGCAAGGACGAGATTAGACTAATTACAACGTACACAGAAATGTTTAAAGCATCATTCTTATCGCGTTCCGTGCGTGATTGAAATGGGGAGAAGGCATAACAACTGTTTAAGGGAAGTACCCTCTGCTATAAGCTTCACAGCGCTTTGCTCAGTATGTATGTAGACATAGCTGTAGAATTACACTTATGGAGAATTATATATTCTTGTTTTGATATCAGATTTAGAGAACGCGATCGTCGAAATATTATGCCCGCAGGACACCATGAATCGGCAGTACATCCGTGGACTGTTATTGATCTGGCAGAATCAATACAAACTATAAAAATGTATGTATGTGTGTATATATGTATGTATGTTCCACATTTCCTCCTAAACCACTGGACCAATTTCAACGAAACTATGTACACATCACTTAACTGTCTGGAAACTATAGCTGTGGGGGTAAGAACCACCTACCTATCAAAATGTTGGTTAATAAGAAGTGTAGCTCACGACACGCGAATACCCAGACTTTATTCGTCCGGTATTTTAGAATGGGAGTACTTAGTGACTTGCAATAAATTTGATATATAATTTCAAACGCTTACGAAACTTTTTCTCGCTGAGAACATCCACAAAATGATGATACGAATAACGTCTATCACTTACTGTATTTTCGCTGCTCATGCAGTAAAACTGCCACACCATGCATGGTGTTTTAATTTATTACTTCTCAAGTACTAACTGTAATCGTTACACAGTTTGCAGGCAGTATTCACACACACCTCTGAATGTGTCTGAAACTTATGTGTTTGAAATAGGTTAATTATATGTGAAATAAATGAGATATGTGTGTACATGGGCACAGCCATGGATAAAAAGATCCTCCTAAACCGCTGGATAAATTTCAACCAACCTTTATGCACATACTACTTACTACATGGAAAGATATACTGTGGGGAGTAAGAACCATCATCCTGCTATGAGGGTGGGGGTGGTAACATGGAGAGAGAAGGAGGATGTGGACACAGATAGGGAGGAGGCGTTGGACAAACAGAAGAGGGCAGAGAGAAGATGCTCACGAATTAGGAGTGGGGAGATGGGGAGAGAGAAGGGGAGGGGTGATGGACAGACAGGGAAGACGAGGAAATTGCCAGAGAGATGGGAGAGTAGGAGACGGGCAGAGATGGGGGAGAGGCAGCGACTGATAGAGAGATAGGAGCAAGAGATGTACAAAGGAAAGGAGAAGAGATGGACAGAGATAGGAGGAAGGGAGATGGACAGAAAAATGGGGAGAAGGAAAGCGACAAAAGGGGGAGAAAATAGGAGTAAGGAGAAAAGGAACATAGAGAGAGATAAGAAGTTATATGGACTAACGGAGGACCGGAGTAAACCTATTTATTACTACTCGAATGTGGGTACAAACTAAGTAAGATCTAGCCATTTGTTTCTACTAACGAGTCAATACAAGGTTCGCCAGATGCCTGAGCAGGAAAGATTAATACAAAATAAAGGAATACATCGTATGGCCTTAAGGCTGATCAGAAGCTGGTATTTGATAGAAGATTTGCACCATAGAATGCTCAAAGCAAACAGTACACCTTGTTTATAAGTATGGCTGATGACCTTAGCTAATCTATATTGAAATGATGTGAGATTAATTAACTCCCAAAATAACATCAAGAAGAATTCGCTTACCACACATTTATTTTACAAAACTCTATACACGTGGGAAAAAGTAAATCTGGAGAACGTCTTCTTTCAAAAACAACAGGAAATACACGAGGTATTAAAATCCCAGTTACAAATAATGTATGTTCACTGGGTGGTCAGGATACTGGGAGACATAGTATAGAAGACGGATTACCTCTAGAAAACGAAACTGAATCGACTATATTGATGTGGGAGAAATAATTACGTTACTCATAGTACCTATGAGACGTTAGACATGCACCACAATTAAAGCGTGCGCTGGGAAATATAATGAGCAGATCATGGTAACTCAAGGTTCACTGCAACAAACACTGAGTCCCGAAGTAAGAAGGAATTGAAATGATAAAGTTAAGAATTATCAGTATGGCGTTGAATTGACTAACTTTTACCTTAAGGTTCCTAAGCTTTGTAAGCTACTGATCTTCGTTCAGTTCTGAAACCGCAGCAAGAACACTGACCATTCTGGTTGCTGCCTCGTATCTCAAAGGAACACCAATTGTTCTCCATCGATCTCAGAACTGGAAAGCAGCTGCTCTCCACCGGCCTTCGACGCCAAATGTTCTCTCCACCACTCTCGGTACTTTTTCGTTTCTTTAACTCGGGCGTGTCAACAAAAATGATTCTGCAAAAAACCTGTTTTGATCCTGCATCCAAGATTAATAAGACGCAAAGGAATTAATGAAGTTTGCTGCCAGCGGACATTGATTTAAATCAATAGGGAGCGTGTGAGTTCGTGTTTATTTACACTGCGACGTATCCTGCGTGCAGGCTTCATGCATTGCGATCGTGGCAAATAAGTACAGAAAATCGACATTACGTTTCAGGTTTTGTCAGGAATTTTCACTACCGAAAGCCTTAGATGTGGAACTTTTCCTCCCTGAGAAGGCGTAGATTCCGTCATCGGAACTTCTGGGTATCCAACTCTCGATTGTCAGTCACACTATTTACGTTAAATGGCCAATGACGCGGCGTGCGAGCGCGTTTTAAACGAGACGTAACAGGGACTCCGTTTCCATCACGTTGACGGAAAAGTCGACGTGGTCAAAGTCGAACATGCGGGATCGGGCACTGGAACTATTAGCGTGTTCCAAGTGCCATTCGAAGAACCTGCAGAGTACGTCTTAGCGGCTTTTCGGTCATACGGCGTTGTACGTGAACATAAGGCAGAATGCGAGGCCCACTTCCGCACATACCCTGTTCTTACCTGGGCGCGTCGAATGACAATTGATCTGTGTAGCCGTGTTGCGTCTTATCTGACTGTCAGCAGATGGCGGATGTCGGACCATAATCATGCACGACAGACAGCTGCATATTTGTATTGGCTGTGGAAAAGACGACCACATGACATGAATATCTGCTGCGACGGATGACGCAATTACGGACTGGAAGAGTGGTAATTCCCTCGTCGTCTACGATACTTCCGGTCACATATGTGACAGCTATTAAATTGACATCAGCCGCCCGGGGGCTCTCAGAATCACACGAACAGTTGATTCTTAGTGATCCGATCCCTCCTGAGCTGGTTGTGGGCAAGGTGACTGACGCTGTGGCTTCAGTCATTTTCTCTGTTCCAGTGACTGCACCGGCTGCGCCCGTGGCAGACGCAGGTGGCGAATGTGACTCCGTGGTCAACTCTGTGGTAGTCCTGATGGCGACCTTGCTGCCTGACCTGCGGGACTATTTACCGTCTTCGAAAATGGAAGGACGACTGCATCAGCAACGCAGTTGATAGTATGTTTCCTGCGAGCGCCGCCGCATTTTACTAACCCAGAGTCCTTTCTTTACCCAGCGGTGGAATATTTTCCTGCCACAAAGTCTTGGGCACTTCTCTGGACCACGAACTGGACCTTGGCATATCTACAGGGTGCTAAAACAAGGTACGGCCAAACTTTCAGGAAACATTCCTCACACACAAATAAAGAAAAGATGTTATGTGGACATGTATCCGGAAACGCTTAATTTCCATGTTAGAGCTCATTTTAGTTTCGTCAGTATGTACTGTACTTCCTCGATTCACCGCCAGTTGGCCGAATTGAAGGAAGGTAATGTTGACTCCGGTGATTGTGTTGACATGCGACTCATTGCTCTACAGTACTAGCATCAAGCACATCAGTACGTAGCATCGACAGGTTAGTGTTCATCACGAACGTGGTTTTGCAGTCAGTGCAATGTTTACAAATGCGGAGTTGGCAGATGCCCATTTGGTGTATGGATTAGCACGGGACAATAGCCACGGCGCGGTACGTTTGTATCGAGACAGATTTCCAGAACGAAGGTGTCCCGACAGGAAGACGTTCGAAGCAATTGATTTGCGTGTTAGGGAGCACGGAACATTTCAGCCTATGACTCGCGACTGGGGAAGACCTAGAACGACGAGGCCACCTGCAATGGACGAGGCAATTCTTCGTGCAGTTGACGATAACCCTAATGTCAGCGTCAGAGAAGTTGCTGCTGTACAAGGTAACGTTGACCACGTCACTGTATGGAGAGTGCTACGGGAGAACCAGTTGTTTCCGTACAATGTACAGCGTGTGCAGGCACTATCAGCAGCTGATTGGCCTCCACGGGTACACTTCTGCGAATGGTTCATCCAACAACGTGTCAATCCTCATTTCGGTGCAAATGTTCTCTTTACGGATGAGGCTTCATTCCAACGTGATCAAATTGTAAATTTTCACAATCAACATGTGTGGGCTGACGAGAATCCGCACGCAATTGTGCAATCACGTCATCAACACAGATTTTCTGTGAACGTTTGGGCAGGCATTCTTGGTGATGTCTTGATTGGGCCCCACGTTCTTCCACCTACGCTCAATGGAACACGTTATCATGATTTCATCCGGGATACTCTACCTGTGCTGCTAGAACATGTGCCTTTACAAGTACGACACAACATGTGGTTCATGCACGATGGAGCTCCTGCACATTTCAATCGAAGTGTTCGTACGCTTCTCAACAACAGATTCGGTGTCCGATGAATTGGTAGAAGCGGACCAATTCCATGGCCTCCACGCTCTCCTGACCTCAACCCTCTTGACTTCCATTTATGGGGGCATTTGAAAGCTCTTGTCTACGCAACCCCGGTACCAAATGTAGAGACTCTTCGTGCTCGTATTGTGGACGGCTGTGATACATTACGCCATTCTCCAGGGCTGCATCAGCGCATCAGGGATTCCAACCTACGGAGGGTGGATGCATGTATCTTCGCTAACGGAGGACATTTTGAACATTTCCTGTAACAAAGTGTTTGAAGTCACGCTGGTACGTTCTGTTGCTGTGTGTTTCCATTCCATGATTAATGTGATTTGAAGAGAAGTAATAAAATGAGCTCTAACATGGAAAGTAAGCGTTTCCGGACACATGTCCACATAACAAAGTTTCTTTCTTTGTGTGTGTGAGGAATGTTTCCTGAAAGTTTGGCCGTACCTTTTTGTAACACCCTGTATATCGTGATGCTCATTACTTGCGCCTCGAGTCTTGGCAGTACTTGCAGACTGCACATGTGGAGGTTGTGCACTGTTCCCGTTGTGGCGTATATTTTGCCATTTTTCTTAAGAGCAATTTTAAAATGCTCGCACCTAGGTGACATGTTCCGGCTGTGGCAGGCGTCCGCCCAATTCGTAACAAAACATTACACTCGGTCCTCCTGCCACCCTTCATCGCCTTGCAGGGCCTTTAGAATCCTGGATGGTTGTACTAGTTTTGTTTTCTTAATGAATATACGTACAAAAAAAAAGAATAAAAATAAAATAAACGTGTGATTGTGCAACTTAGCGTTATCGTTATAACTGGAGTTATCGTGGCCACGCCTCGCGATTCGACCCCTGCAAAACTTGTCCCCTCCAGCCTGTAGCTGACTGTAACCCTAAAAAAAGTAAAAAGACGGATGTTTTACTTGCTTCAAAGCAGTGAAAAGTTGTAATTAGTATGTCACTTGAATAAACCTCTCAGTTGCTAGCATCGCGGATTCGTAATTTTTCACAAAAAGAGTAAGCAGGGGGACTCGGGTTCGAATCCCGGTCTGGCACAAATATTCAACTTTCCCCATTGATTTAAATCGAAGCCCACTGACGTCTAATGCCATTAATTTCTTTCTGTTACGATTACTTGCTCACTTATTGGAATTTTCCACATAAGACCCGTCATCTCATTTTTTGGGGCTCAGAAAGCTCCGTGCTAATCATTAGCGAACAAAGAGAGCTCCAGTCTTGGCGGAAACCTACGACACGTGAGCAAATGCTCGTCTCTCCATCTTTCATTCCGATTATTTTTTGAGAGCATCTTAACTTTTTCCATGGCGCCGGTAAACACCAACCAGGGATGCAACATCCTGCTTATTGAGGAGGCAGTCAACTCTTGGCTAGTGCTAGCATGTCGTTTGCGGGTCTGATCTGTTTTTTCTGGACTGGTGCCATGGCGTCTACAGGGAGGCTTGACTTCACCGTTTCCGCTCTGGCGCATAGGGCTGAGAATGGGCCACGAGAACCACTACTGGGCTTTTAAAGTGACCTCCTAAGGCAGAGGCTCTGCTATATCCTTTACTGGTGCTTTCTTTTGTCCGCAGGGAGCACGAGGCTTCCTGCTGGAAGAGGATTGCAATTCACTTGTGGACCTCGGCCATCTGAACATTAACTTATATGAACGAAAAACTATTATTTCAATATGATGTGATCTGCTCGGTATTTGACCTGTTCAGTGTAGTATCGAATTTTCTATCTACATTTTATTAAAAGGAAGTAATTATAAAGCAACTGCAACTGTTTATGCTTAATCTCACATTGAAATAACTGGTGGAAACAACTCTTAACCAACTTTTGATCACAGCATACAGCTATCTCGATCCAGGTATAAGTGATGAGACATGCAGTAGCATCTTCACATGTTACTTTTATTAACCTACCTCCTTGCTAACTACTATGAGATTGGAGTTTCATATTAGTTGGATTAGCAAATGTGTCAGGAGTGTGGATCCAGATTACTATTTATAATACAAGTAAATATAAAGAGTACAATGGCACTAATCTTCCCAAGATTTTGGTTATGCAAGCAAACGCTTACCAAGGGGCAAAAGTCAATGAACAGTTCAGAAAAGCAAACACATATGAGAGGGATCTGACATATCTCTCTTAACAAACTTGGGCGACGTAGGGTATTCAGCTAATATAAAATAAATGATGATCCCTTCTCTGCACTTCTTATTTAAGAATCTCCAGTCCTCTTCATCAGTACACTACGTAAGGCCCCTTGGCTCTTCAACCCGGCAGGCAAGTTGCGGAGTTCGGATGGAAGGATTGATGAACCTTCCCTGGGAGCAAATTTCACTGGGTGCATTTTACTGGAGACAGATTTAGCGGGGGAGTCGAGGGATGGCTGTGTACTTTAGGGTTCATCATATCAGAAACTTAAGTGCACAGCCTTACGAATGCAACTATTATTATACTGGAAAAGAGGAATGTACGTAGCATACTCATCATGAAAATGTAGAAGAGGACCAATACTTGGTCGTCATGAACGTTGAAACAGACATCCTGATTCATATTCACAGCAACTTAAATAACTGGGCCCAAATCATTACAGAAAAAGCCAAATCCACCCCAAACTTGCGACTGTCTGACGTGTCTAACGTGTCTGACGTGTGCTATAAACTTGTATCACGACTGCTATACTGAGAAAACTGTTTATGACTCAAATGCATGACGATATAATTTACGCACACTCAGTTGGGTAAGTGCAAGACTCTGTTCGAAATATTAGCTCGCTATTGTCCTAGGGTTGAGCTATGCACCATCTGTTTTCTTATCCAACAGCTGAACTTGCGGCAAAATTGTTTTATGCCACGATGTTGCAGTCCAAATTACCTCAACTTTGAAATTGCATAAAATACAAGTTAAAATAAACGAAGTATTAACAAAACGGACAAACATGTTGCAATCTTTCCAATAACTAATTATAGGAGACACCAATGCGTATATATTTATTGAACTAATGATTTATTCCATTAGTACAAACATAAATAATTAAAATAGTGGTAGTACAGATATCCATATAAACAAGAAACAGAAGAACGATGATAATCATTTTCAGTTGATATAATACGGTTGTTTCGAAGTCCATCTCCCACAGCAGCAATTTTAATTAATTACTGTTGGTTTTTCCATCAAAAGCTTACTGCAATTAAAGAGTATTTTTAAACGACACATGTTTCGTTTTTATTTACAAAGGAACATCAGTCGTCATTCTGAAAATATCGATATAGTAGATAACATGTCCGTACAGTTTGGGTTTTATTGATGAAAACAGTTTTTGATTATAAAGTTGGCATACGAGTTTAGTTATGCTTTTTTTACCTCTTGCTTCCACTCTGCAAATCACTGCTTTACCCTTTGTTGTTAGCAGGGGTTGAATTGCAAAGAAACTTGGTTTCACATTCGCTCATAGCAGTTTATCGCCTTTTTTAAAGCTACTTTTTTCTTTTGCTGCTTTAGGGTTATTCTCATTTCGCCTCAATTTGTTAAACTTCACAACAGAATTAGTAGTTTCATGTGTTTAGCACTCGCCATGGTGTCTATTGCCGGTAGCAGCGTATCCCCAAATTGTCATTTAACATATTTTGTGAGGTTATATACAGATCCCCAGTGAAAATGTAGTCTATTCTTAGGGCTGCATCATAACTGCAGACAATATTCAATACTACCAGTGACTGCTCAGGTACCTGTTTCTTTTTTTCCCCTTTCCTTTGGTTATGGAAACGGACCTCTCGTTCTCCTTGGAGAGCTCTTTCTAGCTGCCTTGCGCAACATGAAAGATTAGTTAAAAGGACCGCGGACTCATTAACATATTAGGAGCTGAAAACTGCCCTCCATAGCTGGTAGACATTGTAAAATTCGCTACGTCCCATCTCAGCCTAGAAGGTGACTTAGGGGAGGAACTATCTGCAACAAAACTACATCGTGCGCGTAGCCTGAAGAAAACCTTTTGGAACGATAACATACTGAATCCAGATGAAGCTGGCAGAATGGGAGAAGCATGAGACCCACTATTTCTGTGGGGTCATGTGACATAAGTTCGTTCATTTAAAATCCTTGCAATGGGCACTCTGATCGGCTCACAGTAATTATTTCTGTACATCTTGTGTTTATACATGTGTTCTTGCATGTAAGTTGTTCAATAGAGCAGGCTTAGAAGCCTGCCATGGAGTAGAAGGGATTTTCTGCCTTCTTCCCCATGCCACGACATAACGGGTTAACCATCACAAAATCCACGAAAACATGACTTTGTTTAATTTATTTAGAAAGTTATTGTTGGTAAAAACTGACAAGGTATCCTGCAAGTGGTTTGCAAGGTCCTTACACTGGCAGAAACAGTCTAGTTACAGAGAATTAAGTCCGAGAAGAGTATGAAACGTCCCCTTTGAACAATTATACACGTGACTGGGCTTAACCTGACACACAATATTTTTTTTAGCGCAACGCAATCTGACTTTCAAAAATCCATACAAAATAATGGCCCTGACTAACATTAACCTGTACGTTTCACAAATCACTTACCTCACAAAAATCTTGGTTGCTCGAGCTACTGCAATAAAGCTAGCGCCACTACTGCCAGCTAAATATAAGATTCAAACTACTGAAGGCACTAACTACTGATAGGCATAGTTAGCAAATGAAAGATTTTAATAGAGAACAAACAATGTATTTACCTTAATAGTCATAATATATATAGCAGTTCATGACAAATTTCAAAACTCCGCCATCTCTCTCCCCACATCCACCACTGCTGGCGGCTCACCTCCAACTGCGCAACGCTACGCGCTGTTCACAGCCAGCTGCCTAACACTACAATGGCGAGTATTACAACAATGCAAAGCAGCCACAGACTGCACACAGCACAGCCAGTGATTTTTATACAGAGGTGGCGTTACCAACAAAAAAACCTAAACAGCCTACTTACATAGCCCCCATGCTCCCCACAAAAAATTTTACAAATTGTTTTGGGCACTGGGCAATACATATTTGTTAAAATTTTTCATAATCGTATTTAAAATAACAAAGAAATCAAATGCACGCACTTATTGATACAATGTTGGTCAAAAGCTAAAATTTTCTCACAGTCCATAAAGATAGTCCTGATCATTCATCATAATAGTAATTACAGTTTTTTTTCACAAAGTCTCATTACTAAAAGAAATTGCACACAGAAGTAGTGGATTTCCATGCAGTCTTGAAGAAGTAGTGTTGTCCTTCCAACGGAAAGACAGTGCTGACTCTTGACATGGTGACAGGTAATGGGCCAAAACAGAGCAAACCCACGGCGGAGTCAGTCGAAGTTTTGAAGAGTATTGGTGGGTAGGTCATCACAGAGCAGACCCACTGTAGTCCTGGTAGAGATTACGGTATTGGTGGGCCACCAGAGGTGCAGACCCACTGCAGTCCTTGTAGAAACAATGGTATTGATGGATCATCAAAGATGTAGACCCACTGTAGTCCTGGTAGAGATAATGGTACTACTGGGTCATCAAAGATGCAGACCCACTGTAGTCCTTGTAGAGATAATGGTACTGGTGGGTCATCAAAGATGCAGACCCACTGTAGTCCTTGTAGAGATGATGGTATTGGTGGGTCATCAAAGATGCAGACCCACTGTAGTCCTTGTAGAGATGGCCAGCAGCCATCTGTTGCAAATGTGCAGGTGCACAATCACCATCGAAGAGTCTTGCGGAGAATATAGCAAGTCCATAAACCACCACTTGTCCACTCACGAAATTTTTGGAATTGTCCTTAGAACCAGCAATGCTGTTATCCAGTCCCTTGCTGAATCATTAACACACGTGCAAACACTATCAGTCCCTACTTCTCACATATTGTCCATATACTATGACCAACAGAAACGTGTGCAGTGAAATGTAACTTACAAGTTAATAATATGATGAACTGGTGTCAATTACAATTTTATAACATAAGAATACAATTACAAAGGTACAAAATACATCATTAAAGAACAGAACAATACAGATAACATTTGTAGTAACAAACTTTACAAAAGAATCGAAATAACATATACATCAGTGTTACAGGAACTATGACATAAGTACATACATAAAAGATCAGAATAATTATTGAAACATCGACTTCACACATGAGCATTAAAACAAAACAGAATAAATAATGTCTAAGCATCTTTACAAAGTAAATAACATATTATCAATACAAATTATATTTGAGGATAACAGTATTCCTCATCATAGTTCATGTAGCTGAGTATTAGAAACATTCTACAACATAAGTCTTATCAGATAAACATATAAATACAGGAAAAACATAAATACACAAGGGAACACAAACACATAGTGGGATAACACAAGGAAAGGACAGGGTTTGTTTTCAGTGTAACATTTGGTACTGCAGTCCAACCCAAAACTTCATTCCATAGATCTTTCGTCTTATTTCAACCTTTGCTTCCACCAAAAAAAATCCTATCCAAGCATGCTTTCTGTATTTATTTCACATATTTCTTACCTCATTATTTATTTCCAAGAAAATCCTACCTATACCTGCTTTCAGTACTTTCCGTGTAACTTCTCAATGCATTTCTTCCAATTCATCGCAACTCATTCTCTTCTATAGTCTACCCCCTCTTAAGCTAACTTAAATCTACTGAGCTCAGATGCTAAACTAAAGAACGAGGCAATGCAGCAGCACAAAACAATGAACACAAACAGCAATGATAAAAAATACAAAAGGCAAAGCAAGCAGCATAAATTACAACTAATATAACGCAATGAGCAGCAAACAAGAAAAATAAATCAGTAGTAAAACTGGCTTAAAAGAATAATACAAAGTGAAATTTAGTAGCACTATGCATGGCAAACAGCAGCTGCATCTAAACATGACAAAGCTCAAGCAGAAAAAATAGTACAGTAAAGACAACAATGCAGACAAGGGTGATGTATATTCACATCTTAATGTATATGTAATTAAAGTGGTGCACCACAAAAACTTATTCTTTGAAATAAATTACCAAGTATTGTAAAGAAAATTATGTATGCAGTTCCTGTGAAGGGAAATGTCTTTTTGTGCTCCCTCATTTTTTTGGAAAAATATCACAAAACTATTATTTACTGGATCTGTAGACAGAAAATATTTATATTAGTACATCTATAAAATTTTATTTTAACCAATGCTGCAGTGCAGCTAGAAACTAGATATTAAACAAAATAGGCAAAGCAAGGCGTGAAACGTCATTCACTAGCCATATGGCATTTCATAGTGCAGTAAACAATCTTTCAACTAGAAAGACAATAGATGTGAAATGTTTCTCATCATTTCATTTCAGTAAATGTCATAAATTAAGAGCTCCACAGTGTAATCATATGGTTTCAAGTTCGACCGTGTCGTTTTTGCGATGCTTTCTACAAAGGAACGTCAATAGTGAGGATAATGGCCTCCCTTTTTTTTTTCTACCTGTGCCGCTGACACACACTAATGTCTTTTTTTCCAGCCGACTGTCGCCCAGCTGGGTGCCCACGACGCATTACGTGCAGGTGGTCACTTAACTTTCTTACCGAAATATTTACGACAGCAGTTTCCGCTACAGTGACAGTCACACATAAAAATATTTCACAGGTCAAGAATTAGCGTTGCAAATATGTAGAAACAAAATCCTACGAATATAACAGTGTTCAAAACGTTTTCGTTGGCATTGTGATACATTCATGCATTTACACACATTTCATAACTCGTAAAGTACGATTCTTGGTTTCCAACAACCTTTTTCACAAATCAGCGTCCCTAACCACTACTCATTATTCCTTTCCTTATTCTTCAACACTTTTTCAATATTTTATGATAACAGATACGTAGCATACTCAAATAACTCATATAGCATCAGCTTACTGATCATAAAACATACCGCAACAGCACAATACACATAGTCACCGTAATAATAACATCATAAAACCTCAGCCAAATCTCAAAATCGTCATAGCTTCCTCAAATAGTTTAAAACCTAAAAAAAATTCTCTGCTCATTTCAAAAGTGTCATCTACCTGAAATGTACTTTAAAGATCATGCTCCCTTACCGAATACATCATTCAAAGCTCTCATAGTATCACAATGGTTCCGAAAAAATATGAGCATTTCACAAAGTACAGACAAAATACAATTTCATAAGTGTGAAGATATCCAACTGTGTAATTACGTAAACATCTGTCACTGATGTAGTAAAAAAAAATGTTTATCTCTCAGTTAAATGATCAGATAGCTGTGTAATTTGTGTGTTAGAGAAATATGGTACCGATGTGTAAAGTTGTATAAGCAAATATCATATTAGCTAGGGCTCCTTGTGCTTGCCAAACACATGGTACACAAAGTAAGCGTGTACCCCCCTGAGGATTAATGTAATTATACCCTCAGGTGTTACAGATTACAGCAATGGAATGAAATGTATCACGGAAAACCCTTGTATCATTGCACTTCAAATATCTTAAAAAAATGTTTTAAGTGCGAAATTAATCACTCAAATACGTGTACTGTAGCGCTAAACTGTGCGTCTTGTTGTAATATAATCTCTGTGGAAGTGTCGTAGTTATCGTCCTCCGAAAGCTAAGATCTGCAGAAGTCAATGTACTTACCTCATGATAAACAAAAGTGAAATGCTTTGCATATAGATATCTTAGTTATTACGCTTATTGTTGTGATGAAGAAAGTACTGTACTGTAACGTATTGTTGTGCTACGGAAAACCCTGTCTCATTGTAGCTATACTACAAAAGTTACTACTAAAACATGTTTTACTTTCCAGAATAATACAGAAAAACTGTGCAGAAATAAAACAGAAACACCGCAAAAGCAACATTGCAAATTGTCACTCATTAGTAGCGTCGTGATAAAACCGTGTAGTTGTCACATAAACTAACCACTGTGTCATCTGGTATCTCACAGAAAGTACTTTAAATCCAGAATGTATTTTCAAGTAAACCAAAATGTTGCATTAAAATCTCCTTAGCAGTACTGGTAAATGTTCTAAGTATGTGAGCCTTATAGTCGTTACGTAATCGTGCAACTAACAAGCAAGAATGTACAAATACAACACTGTGTCGTCTGTTCACTATAACAATGTATTCGTAATTTCTGTTTAAATAAGTTCTCTTGGTTCTTGATTGGATATTTAACTTCAAACATTGTTGCATGTTAACAGTTTCTATGTGTGACAAAGCATACTAGTGACGTGAAATGAAAAATTTTATAGCAAAGACTAAGTTAAAAAAGCAGATTATCATTCAATAAACGGTTTTACACGTGAAATGTGGTGTAAACCTTTCCTCTTCCTAGTGCACAGAGTTTCAACTTCAAAGCAATTATCATGTTGTATACATCAGTAAAGAAAGCTAAAATTTTGCTCAAGGCTAGCGTCTTATGTTATTTTTCTCGGAACCAGCGGGCGCACGTGGCTGCCTGCTGTGCGAGTCATTGTCTGTCTCTTTGTTGGCGCGCGTTGTTGGGATTAGGAGACCTAACTTCTACAAATTCGCCTTGCCGAGAGGGCCCAGCTCTGTTAGAATCCCGCCAGTTCTGATGCAATTCAGGTCTGTCGTTACGATCATATCGTCTGTCGTCATGTCGGTAGTTCCTGTTGTTTCTTTCTTGTCGGTTAAGTGGTGGAGAATTTCTCCCTGAATCGTAACTGCGCGCTGGACCGTTGCGTCTAAAGTTATTCTGTCTCTCGTAATAATAATTGTTTTGGTTCCCATATTGTCTGTTTCTCTGATTGTCTCTGTGATAGTCATTACCGCGGAGAGGTGATCTTTCCCTGTAATTATTACTATTCTGCCAATGGTTGTCATATGGGTGGTGTCTGTTTTGGTCACGATTTGCGTTGTAAGAATAGCCTTTTCGTGTCCAGTTATTATTTCTTTCATCGCGGAATTGCGACGGATGTGATCTGTAATTGTTGTGCTCCTGCGTTCCGCGATTGTCAGTGTCAATTTCCAGTTCTTGCAACAGTCCCTGAAAAGCTTCAATGTCGTCTTTGCAACGTCCTGCTAAAATAATATGTCGTAAATGTTCAGGTAATTTGATTAAGCAAATGCGGATGAGTTCTGAAGGGCTGTATGGGTTTGAAAGATATTGATTCTTGTGTAACATGTCTTCAAAATATTTCACAAGACTGGAGAATTCAGATTCTTCGAAATGTTTCATCATCATGATGCTATGTTTTACTCGGTCTTGTGTAGCTTGAGACCAATATGCTGAGAGGAAGGCATGATAAAAATCTCCTTCACTGTGACAATCGTGAATGACCTATCGCATTCTTACAACTGGTTCATTCTCCAAGTAGCTACACATAAATTCTAACCTATGCTCCAATGACCAGTTGGGAGGAAAACAATGAGAGAATTGATGGAGCCATGCTTGTGGATGAATGGCGTTGCCAGAATTCTTAAATGTTTTGAATTTACGTGTAGTAATGAACAGCTTATAGTCAAAATCATCATGTCGGCGAGTCGCATATCGGTCATTGTTAGGTCGTGTCGGCCGTTCCATCTCAAAATTCGGTGTGCCTTGCCAATTTCTTTCATAATTTCCGAAGTGTCCTGTGTTATTATTTTGTGGTTGTTCCGTATTTCTATGTCCCTCTTCCCGTATTGGGGCGCGAGTGCCCTCTGAAATACGTAATTCTTGTATTACCTGTGTCAGCTGATCTTTTACTTCGCGGATTTCTCTTTTGTACTGTGTATTGATTTGATTTTGATTTTGTTTGAATTTTCTAATTTCTTCATACTCTTCAGTGTCAGTGAAGGCTACAGGTGTTGTGTCATTCAGATCATCATCTACCTTTGTAGATAAGTTAGTGAACTGATCTGAAAGTTCTGCTACTTTATCCGATAGTGTACTTATTTCCTCAGTGTGTTTTTCTGAACCAAGTTTCAGAGTATCTACTGTGTCCTTTAAGTTTTCCTGAGATTTTGCAAGTTGCGTAACCGAATCGGTAGATGCAACTGAGTCAATTTTAGCTTGCAAGGTGTCGTGATTTTCATGAACAGTAGTTTGCAGTTCTTTTATGGCTGCTTCGTGATTCTGTAGTGCATTTTCATGACGCGAAAAAATAGGTTGGAAATGCTCACAAATTTGTGTTTTTACGTCATTACAGACTTTTTGACATTTCGATTCAATGTGATGTAACTCAGTAGTAAATCCTCACGTGTTTGTTTAAGAGTTTGCTCCAATGAGTCTAACTTTTTAAGATTTTGTTCCACTGTGTCTAACTTTTTAAGATTTTGTTCCACTGTGTCTAACTTTCGAAGATTTTGTTCCATTGTGTCTAACTTTTGAAGCTTTTGTCGCGTTTGTCCCATTTGTTGTATTAATTGTAATAACAATGCACTGGTGTCTGGAACATGTTCCTCAGTGCTTTTCGGCAGTGAATTTGCACCGGAAACGTTCACATTTTGACAAGCAGAAAATGTGTCTTGACTTATTTGAGAAAACGGTGAGGATCCAAATCCTGAATCTACAGTATTTGCGAGATCGTGTCGTGTCATTTCGGATTCCTGAGGCGAGCTATTGCCGACCGATCGATCGATAATGCTTCCCTGTTCACTACTTGTTTCATTGTCTACGCCATTATTTGACGCCCGCTCCATTTCCCTATGCACAGTTACCAAATTACTACTTTGAATGTCTGTTAATTCATTACACAGTGGTGCTGGCAAGCTACGCTCGTCGTCACTATTATTTCTCAGTTTACTTTGGAGCCTAGTGTTACGTTTTTCACACGCCATTATTGTCACAATATTTCACACGATAACACATAAAAGCACAATTTGAAGAGCAAAAATAAGAGAACACATTAACATAGCACTGAAAGTAATATGTAGTTAATTGTAGCTGCGAAATACTTTGTGCAAATCTACATGCATGCCACAACTGTTTTACTGTACAACAATGAAAGACTGCAACTACAAAGGAGATTTTCTCTACAATTACGCGCTAGCAATAAACAAAAGCTACACTAATTACACAAACTACAAGAAAAAATCAGAAGATTCCAGTGAGAAATCCTAGGCTAAGGGTCGACACATGAAACGTCCCCTTTTTGAACAATTATACATAAGACTGTGCTTTAACTGACACACAATATTTTTTTTAGCGCAACGCAATCTGACTTTCAAAAATCCATACAAAATAATGGCCCTGACTAACATTAACCTATACGTTTCACAAATCACTTACCTCACAAAAATCTTGGTTACTCGAGCTACTGCAATAAAGCGAGCGCCACTACTGCCAGCTAAATAAAAGATTCAAACTACTGAAGGCACTAACTACTGATAGGCATAGTTAGCAAATGAAAGATTTTAATAGAGAACAAACAATGTATTTACCTTAATAGTCATAATATATATAGCAGTTCATGACAAATTTCAAAACTCCGCCATCTCTCTCCCGACATCCACCACTGCTGGTGGCTCACCTCCAACTGCGCAACGCTACGCGCTGTTCACAGCCAGCTGCCTAACACTACAATGGCGAGTATTACAACAATGCAAAGCAGCCACAGACTGCACACAGCACAGCCAGTGATTTTTATACAGAGGTGGCGTTACCAATAAAAAAACCTAAACAGCCTACTTACAAGAGGACTTGCTGCTGGGCAAGCGATGAGTGAACACTTTTGCTGTTGGGAGATGCAAGCATACAGTGCTGCATGTAGCACTGGACAATACTATCTTGCACTCAACCTCTCAGACAAGCAAAGTGGCCATCCGTGCGCTCATTATCATGTTATGGTAGGACTTAGGTGGATGGTTTGATAATGGACAAAAAAGTCCGAAACTGGTCTCTGCAACTCTGATGATTCTGTAAATTCACTGAACTACAGAATATTACACCCTTTTCTGTACAATGTATTTTCTCTACAATAAATATTCTGTAAAACATATTTCCCATATTGTGTTCACTGAGTTAATGTTGAAGGTTTTATTGAATAAGGTTATATAATTCACAATCCCATGATGGAGTATACATAAAGGGGCAGCACAGCTAGAATTCTGATACACCTAGACAATCTCGTAAATTGACAGGATATGTCATACTGATTGCGCAGTCATTAGTTAAGAACATCCATTGCGAATCTACTGTGTGATTCCAAAATTTGACACCATAGGCTGTTGTAAAGTATGCAAAGGAATCAAGCATCCATATTTCAGCAACAGAGCAAGCGAAATCATTTCTTTAGTAAAGATAGAAGCACTCATCTACGGTCAGTCATAGGAATTTACAATTTTCGTGCACTGGTTAATTTACTGCCATTTGACAATACAGTTTATCTTCTACAAAAGTTCACTATCATAAACTATGCGCATTTTGTGTCCTTTCATCAATTAGCTTACTGTAAGCCACGAGATAATGTTATTCAGTATCTAGGTTACTTAATCATTTTGTTTACATTAAATTTTATTCAGTGCTGCGTTACTTGTCCTCCGTATCTCAGCGTGTATATATAAAGCTCAGTTCACACTCTGTGTTATGTATTGCTTTATTCATGCAGGCGAAATTTACTACAGTTATTATTTTGTGTAATTATTTACATTAATTAAACATTGATTTTAGTTTAATTATTCAGCAACATATAGTAGTAATGCATAAACCTGTACAATAAACATTCGCTGCATTTCAATAGTGGAACGTGGCTTCCAGCACAATGGTGACAAAAATTTAATTTGATTTCTGTTAGCATTTGAGTGTGTGCACACAAACAATGAGTTTCGGTATGCAGCTACTCTAACCATTCAGCACTAACTTAGAAGAACGCTGTAAAGAATTACTAATATTGTGAAATGTGCTGTCTTCTTTGATGACAGTTTTGTAATGGTTCCTCAAATAGTGCAACTTGGTTTTATACTTTATTTTTCCCCTTTTTGACAAAGGAGTTCGTCGAGGTGAGGTGACTTGCATACCACATCTATACAGATAGATTTACCGTAGCAACCACAATAGAAAGGTATCTGGAAAGATCCCAGACTACCCTGTGTTTCCTGAAGAGGGGCAGCAGTGTTTTTCAATAACTGCAGGCACAGCAGTCCGAATGATTGACCACTGCAGACTGTAACATTTCCCAAGATGGCCTTGCTCCACTGTTACTGAGACTAGCTGATTGCAAGGGGAAACTACAACCGTTATTCTTTACCTGAGGGAATGCATGTCTGTGGCTTAATGGTGATCAGGTCATTATCTGGGTATCTGATCTATGGATCTCCGGTCGGGAACTACTCGAGTGGATATTAACAGGGAAGCAAAACTGGTGTTCTGTGGGTTGCAATGTAGAATTTCTGATTCCTTAATGTTAAATATAGTGGGTAGTAGCGAACGTGGTGGCACGAGGAACAAGACTTCCCATCATGTCAGTAAGGGGTTATCAACACCAAATCAAATAGGGGTAATGCAGGAGCTTGCCTAATAATGGATAAGAAAATAAGAATATGTGTAAGCTACTATCAGAGCACGATAGACATGAAGTCAACACTCACCACAGTAGTACGCGTTTGTAAGCAAGCTATCTCTGGTGCTGATGAACATATGGAAAAAACTGAAGGAAATTTTTCAGATGAATAGGAGAGATGAGAATTTAATTGCGATAGGTGACTGAAATTTGGTAGCAAGAAAAGAAAACAGTGAAAAGTAGGAGGAGAACATGGAATGGGGAAAAGAGTAACACAGGATACCTGTGGTGCAATTTTGTACCAACTTAATGACTGCTAATACCTGGTTTAAGAATGATTTTGGATGGCTGTGTATGTGGAAGAGATCTAAAGTTACACGAAGGATTCAAATCATATGTATAATTGTAAGACGAAGATTTAGAAACCGATTTAAATCAGTAAAACGTATCAAGGGGCAGATTGAACTGCACTGCAGTCATGGACTGTGTGGCTGGTCCCGGCGGAGGTTCAAGTCCTCCTTCAGGCATTGGTGTGTGTGTTTGTCTTTAGGATAATTTAGATTAAGTAACGTGTAAGCTCTGGGACTGATGAGCTTAGCAGTTAAGTCCCATAAGATTTTACACACATTTGAACGTTTTTGAACAAATTGAACTCAGACCTTAATTTAATCTTCGTGAACTGAAGAATGGAACTGAAGAAACTAAAAAAATGTAGGACTTTAGGGAGGTGGGATAGGGTAAATGGAAGCAACATTAGGTTGTTGAGAGTCTCAGAGGGAGCATTAGGCAACGTTGTACTGAAACAGTGCAAAGGAATGCAACAGCAGACGACTGGGTAGCTCTGATAGATGAAATATGGAAGGCAGCAGAGGAATACACATTTTGTGGGAATGTATTATTGTGGAAGTCTTTTAGTAGCTATGAGTAGGCTAAAACCGGGACTGTCAAGAATTCTGAGAGCGTAAGGAGCTCTTGCATGCATGCGGATCTAAGTTGCCCGTGTGCACACTTCCCCACTATGATGCTATCTGATAGGGAAGAGGGGAAAGAGACGGAAAAACCGAAACACGCCGAAATTTTCAGTAGTTATTGAATATTTTTGTGACACTGAAGGCACAATAGGATTTTATATCTAGTACAAACTGTCAGCATACGGACAGATGCAGACAATTTCGCAGATTTTCTGCATTCAGGTTGCTACTTAATCGTAACTTATTTAGTTTCATAATCGGAAACAGCTTTCACATACATACGTCAATCGATACACAGTTTCACGTTTGCAACTTCATAATCGAGAAGTGAAAACTCTTCCTGAGGAAAACAATATAGAACTAGCGAACAGTTTTAACGTAAAAGAATTTGTCGTTTAACCTGAAATTCTATCGCAGATCTTTCAGTTCCATCTGCACGTAACAGGAGCGTTCTCAACTGAAACGGCAAACGCTCTCGAAAATATCTCAGAAACAGATGTAAAGCAGACAACCTCTTCGAAACGTTTAGAAAACTATTCTTATAATTCTTTCAGTGTCACAATGTATTATTCAAAATTCGCGTTTTCTTTACCGTCAGTGAGTTTAGGGAAATGGACGTTATTTTATGTCAGAAGTTCTTTCTTGGAAAATATGGTTTTCTTTTTAAATTTTTCCCCGTCAAATCAGAAATGAGTTTTTCTCAGCTTTCAACATCTTAGTTCCGGCATTGCACAGTACGGTCCGCTTAAACCGCAAGGTCTGCAATTCATTCCAGAAGTTTTTATTTTCGTTCCTGCTTCCTTTTCCCTTCAGAAATTCAACAATATCGGGTCTCAATTCAAAAAATAGTTCGAGCCGTTTCCCTTGACTTCCATCAACGTACTTTGCAACGTATAATATCTCCCTACACTTCAGTGAATTCCATCCAAAACCACTGCAACTAACGGTATAGCAACTTTCCAATTCGCACAGTCAGTTTCATCACGTGCTCCATGCCTGCAAATTTAGTCTTGGTAACGTACCAATCAATGAATTCCGCACAAGTCGTCTGTCGATTGTTGTAATTGTTTGGTCTTACGTCATCAACTACATCGTTATTTCCTTCTGTATGGTGTGTTCTGCCATTTAGTAGCGAATTTGCGACACCTGTCCATTATGCGACTGCATAGCAGATATCGAGGATTCTCATCCTTCTGCTCTGTGATACCCTTCAGTTTTTAAAGACTTGTGATGATGAGTCGTTAGAGTGCCTCTTTTTCTGCATATAGTCACTGGATTTGTAAACTTCCTTTATAGCACGAACAAATACCTAATGAGAAACAGCTCTTACACCATGATTCTGCCGAACTGAGTCGATCTAAAAATTCTGCTCCAAGTGTCTAAAGGAATACCTTAGCATTTCACTTCCAAATAAAACGCTGCTCTTTACCGAGGAGTACCCAGAAAATCCGAGACGTACCGAGTAGTGGACAGGGTTGTAGCCTCTCCCCGATGTTATTCATTCTGTATATTGAGCAAGCAGTAAAGGAAACAAAAAAAAAATTTGGAGTAGGTATTAAAATTCATGGAGAAGAAGTAAAAACTTTGAGGTTCGCCGATGACATTGTAATTCTGTCAGAGACAGCAAAGGACTTGGAAGAGTAGTTAAACGGAATGGACAGTGTCTTGCAAGGAGGATATAAGATGAACATCAACAAAAGCAAAACGAGGATAATGGAATGTAGTCCAATTAAATCGGGTGATGCTGAGGGAATTAAATTAGGAAATGAGACACTTAAAGTAGTAAAGGAGTTTTGCTATTTAGGGAGTAAAATAACTGATGATGGTCGAAGTAGAGAGGATATAAAATGTAGACTGGCAATGGCAAGGAAATCGTTTCTGAAGAAGAGAAATTTGTTAACGTCGAGTATAGATTTAAGTGTCAGGAAGTCGTTTCTGAAAGTATTTGTATGGAGTGTAGCCATGTATGGAAGTGAAACATGGACGATAACTAGTTTGGACAAGAAGAGAATAGAAGCTTTCGAAATGTTGTGCTACAGAATAATGCTGAAGATAAGGTGGGTAGATCACGTAACTAATGAGGAGGTATTGAATAGGATTGGGGAGAAGAGGAGTTTGTGGCACAACTTGACTAGAAGAAGGGATCGGTTGGTAGGACATGTTTTGAGGCATCAAGGGATCACAAATTTAGCATTGGAGGGCAGCGTGTAGGGTAAAAATCGTAGAGGCAGACCAAGAGATGAATACACTAAGCAGATTCAGAAGGATGTAGGTTGCAGTAGTTACTGGGAGATGAAGAAGCTTGCACAGGATAGAGTAGCATGGAGAGCTGCATCAAACCAGTCTCAGGACTGAAGACCACAACAACAACAACAACAACTGAGTAGTGCGTAGACATGCCAAGCATCGCACCTCATAGTGCAAGACGTTGTGCTTGTGTGCCGTTTCGCACGCAGTGACCACCTTTCACTGTAAAGATTGGATTGTACTTCTATGCACCAGTGTACAGAGTCACCGACCTTGGCGTCTGGCCGTTGGAATAGGAGAAGAATTTAGGAGTTATGTAAATGCATACTGAACACACAAGTGGTTTATTCAGTGAAGGATACATGAGCCCTAACCGAACACTTCAGTCTTTGGGATATCAGGATTTAAGATTTGATCCGCCATGGGTCAAGGCCAGACAAAGAGAGCGAGCAGCCGTCAATAACAACTATGGAAATCCTCGTACGATTTGACCTGGTTGGCCCAGCGGAAGTGTTAGAACAGTGTTCGTGGAGCCATTCTGTAGTTGTTCTGGACGTGTGGGGTGTCGCATTGTCCTGCTAGATTTGCCCAAGTTCGTCGGAATGCACGATAGACATGAATGTATGCAGGTTCAAATGGCTCTGAGCACTATGGGACTTAACTGCTCAGGTCATCAGTCCTCTAGAACTTAGAACTACTTAAACCTAACTAACCTAAGGACATCACACACATCCATGCCGGAGGCAGGATTCGAACCTGCGACCGCAGCGGTCGCGCGGTTCCAGCCTGTAGCGCCTAGAACCGCTCGGCCACTCCGGCCGGCAATGTATGCAGGTGATCAGACAGGATGCTTACGTACGTGTCACCTGTATCTAGACGTACCTCGGCACCAATATCACTCCAAATGCACACGCGCCACACCATTAAAGAGCCTCCCCTAGCTTGAATAGTTCCCTGCTGACATGTAGGATCAATCTATTCATGAGGCTGTCTCCATACCTGTACACGTCCATCCGCTAGACACAATTTGAAATGAGACTCGTCCCACCACGCAACATGTTTCCAGTCATCAATAGTCCAATGTCGGTGTTGACATGGCCCGGCGAGGCGTAAAGCCATTGTAGCAGCCAATACTGATCTAAAACTGAGCCAGACACTTGTTTTCTTATATAGGTGCTGCCGACCGCAACGCCGTATTCTGTCTGTTTACGTATCTCTGTATTTGAATACGCATACCTATACCAGTTTCTTTGGCGCTTCAGTGTAGTTACTGATTTTTGCGTCCTGACACGCAAGCTATTGAGAGCCTGCAGAGAATCGCGTGTGTCGTATCGCTGCACACAAAGAAACGAAAATAGTGGATTTCGACAAACGAACGTATCGCTTTACCCTGTTTTTTCACTATAGTATCTCTTTGGAGTATTAGTCTTAAGAGAGCTATGAACTTATCTTTAATTTCATAAATTTTACAGTTAATTCTGGGCTTACAGATTATTTGATGCCTTTGAGTTTCTGAGCAGCGAGCTTTCGGAGCGTCACGATTTATAACAAATTATGTGGCGTTATTTGAGCCTTGACGTACATAAGGAAGACCAGTGCGTGCTAAAAAGCAATCCCTCCGAAAATTTTTTTGGGAAAAGTCTTATAGCTTTTTTAAGTAAAACAAATTTCATTAACGTTCTATATTGAAACGTCCCCTTCGAAAAATTAATGAATTACTGTGCTTATAAACCTCTTACATTATTTGATTTTCAAACAGCTGAGCAGAACTGAACGTACTCAGACATTTCGCTCTTTACCTATTCTGATCAACACTAAACTGACACACAATATTTTTGCGCAATGCAATCTGACTTTGAAAAATCCCTACAAAAGAATGGCCCTGACTAACAATAACCTATACCTTTCATGAATCACTTACCTCACAAAAATCTTCATTACTCGAACTATTGCAATACAGCGAGCGCCACTACTGCCACTTAAGTAAAAGATTCAGACTACTGAAGGCACTAACTACTGATAGGCATACTAAGCAAATGAAAGATTCTGACAGAGAACAAACAATGTATTTACCTTAATAGTGTTCAAAAGTCATAATATATATAGCAGTTCGTGACATCCAGTCTTATAAATTTACTGTCCCTGATGGGCACACGTCCAGATCATCCGCTCTTAAAACTCCGCCATCTCTCTCCCCACATCCACCACTGCTGGCGGCTCACCTCCAACTGCGCAACGCTACGCGCTGTTGACAGCCCACTGCCCAACACTACAGTATCCACTATTTCAACAATGCCCACCAGCCACAGACTGCACACAGCACAGCCAGTGATTATCACATAGAGCGCTACGTGGCGTTACCAATATAGAAACCTAAACAGCCTACTTACAATATCTTTATTCTTCAGTAGCTATCTGCCGCACGAGGGCTGTAGAGCGTAAAATGGCGGTGTGTAACATATACTGCTTGTATTTGTGCGTGAGAAACAGTGTGATGTAACTGATTTCCGGATTCGAAGAACTTGTCCACCGATCCAGCACCCTCTCTTCCAGTACGACAACGCCAGATCACACACGAGCGCTGCAGCAATCCGACGCCTTGGGCTCACTGACGTCGGTCATCCTGCATACACTTCCCATTATGCTCCATCCGAACTTCATGTTTCGGAAACTTAAAGAACATCATCGAGGACTTTGTTTTGATAGTGATGAATCAAAGGGAGGTGAGGATGCGGCCACGTCAACAAGGCAAACATTCTACAGTGACGGTATCAACAAACGGGTCTCTCGTTGTGAAAAATGTGTCCTTCGCCAGGTTGACTATCTTCCAAAATAAATATGTAGACATGAAGTGTTAAGATGTAGAATGTTACTTACGTTTGGATAACTTAGAAAGATCTATGAGCTTTCACATGAAAAATTCCATGGCATTATTTTTCTTCACGCCCTCGTATTACATCATGTGCTGGAGGTTCTGCAGTCGAGATTTGACTTTCATCTCGTAGTTTGTCAATCATTTTATTATTATTACATATATAAAAATGCGACTGCGCGCAGTATGGTTCTAGGTTGTGTTGGGGAATGTCCAACTTGAGAATCCTTTTTTATATATATTGTGGATGGAATGTGTTTATGCAGTCCACATACTTCCATATCTCTCATTGCGACGACGTAAGTGTGTTGATACAGATGTAAATGTAATTCTGCCTGAACGCAAGTCGTGGAGCTCATACTCAGCGCCTTATGTGACAGAAGGAAAGCTCTTCAAGCACGGTGGACATATTCCAATGAACATGAATTTCGCCGCCGTTATTCGTTAGAGTTGAACATGCATAACACTTTGCCTGAGTTCAGATCATATATACGTGCTGCTGCCTTCACCACATGTTTTTGATCCTAAGCCGTGAGAAATGCATAGCCCGACAGATGAAAAGGCACATAGGATGTGTGGGAGTTTACCAACTTTGGAAACAGGTAGATTGCTTGAGGGTTGATATGGAGAAAAAGAATTCTTCAAAATGTGCAGACAAGGATTGCACACTACAATGCACTACTGACAAATCTCATGCGTGCTTCCAGGTGATATGCAGGAGGCCGTTTTATAGGTTCGCCCCTAGGTGCGGTGAAGGACACGACCCACATTTCCGCGAAGTGGCGTAACTCAGGCCAAGGTTTTCAGTGGTTGCATAAGTGTGCGAAATAGAGAATGAAAATTTGTTATCGGGAGATGTGGCTGAGATAGTGCCAGCTGTGAAACAATTAACCCTTTGTTTTAAAATATGAAGTGTAATTAGTACGTTGTGGAGATCAGAGCAGAAAGAAAATGTTGGCTGATCAGCAGGGCCTCCATAGTGACAAGATTAGCAGAGAAAGCTATGACTCAGATAGAAATTATTGCAAATGGGAGTCGTAATCTTTCTAATTACTTGTTAACAGAAAACAAGGACATCAGTAATAGTCACTGTGTAAATTCTTCCAGTCCATCTGTGGCATGAATCAGTAAACCAGTGTTTACTAATATTAGTTGAAAACAGTCTTGGTTGCAATTTTAGTTTTTTTATTTATCAACTACGCGTTTCACCTTATTTTGTCATCTTCAGGCTGATTTTAATTTGGTATTTCTTAGGACGATCCTTTAGACAATGTAGCTAAAGGGCATCGTCAAGTACATCAGGCCAACATCGCATTCGTTAACCTCAGTAAATACTTTCTATATGGGCGTGACTCCAATACGAAGGCGATGTTGGCCTGATGTACTCGACGATGCCTTGTAGCTACACTGTCTAAAGGATCGTCCTAAGGAATACCAGATTAAGATCAGCCTGAAGATGCCTAAATAAGGTGAAACACGTAGTTGATAAATAAAAAAAGAAAACTAAAATTACAACCAAGATTGTATTAAACCAATAATAATAGTCACTGTGCCACTTTCTTACGGGAAACCACGAACAGAGGTGTTGGTGAGCCATGATTTTCTCCGATGCTCATGGCACGATAGTTTCTCTGTCGAAGTTACGCGTTTTTCGGCGTCCTGGTTGGTTAGCGCCCTCTGTTTAGGACGGCCGCGGCTCGCGAGAGAGACTCGGTTGGCGGCAGTGACGCTGACTCGGTTGGCGGCACTGACAGAGGGAAGACAGCGCACGGAGCATCGCGAGTAGTCAGTCGGCGCCTGGTGTCCTGCGGGGATGCCCGGTGCTGACATTCCGGCGCCTGGGTCTGGCGGCGAGAAGAACTGGAGTGCGGAAGCAGTCACAGGTCAACCTGGGCTCTGTTTAAGGGTCGTGTCTATCTCGAATCCTGAGGAGAGAGCGGGAGTCTACCCTGGCGTGAATGTTAGCATGTTAACAGCGAGCTGCTGGACTAACTTTAAATTTTCGCTGGTCATTCCTTAAACCACTTGGACGTGGGTCCGGGATATTTGGTATTGCAAGTCCATGTACCTGTGCCGTGCCCTGGTTCCGTTGTATTTATCTTGAATTACAAGTGTGGCCGACATTCAGCGATTCCTTTTTTATTATTATTGTTAACATGTTAAGTGGTCAATTTTATGAAACAAAGTTTATTCTATGTATAAAACTTCAGCCGCTAATTCAAACTGGAATTGCAAACTTCTTCCTTGTATAATAGTTGTGGTGTCACCGCCAGACACCACACTTGCTAGGTGGTAGCTTTAAATCGGCCGCGGTCCATTAGTACATGTCGGACCCGCGTGTCGCCACGGTCAGTAATTGCAGACCGAGCGCCGCCACACGGCAGGTCTAGAGAGACGGACGAGCACTCGCCCCAGTTGTACGGACGACGTAGCTAGCGATGCACACTGACGAAGCCTCGCTCATTTGCAGAGCCGATAGTTAGAATAGCCTTCAGCTAAGTCAATGGCTACGACCTAGCAAGGCGCCATTAGCATTACATAGCTTGTATCTAAAGAGTCTCACTTGTATCGTCAAGAGCGATGTACCACAAGGATGGATTAAAGTTAAGTATTCCAGGAGCTACGTACTTTTCTTTATAGCATTCATTACGTATCCTGTTTCAGACCTATCTACTAGCCTGCGTGAGTTAACGCGTGCCTTTCGGCTACTTCCGAGTGGCGTGGCTGTCTTGTTACGCCACAACAATAGTAACAATTCTGCGCCGTCAAACGGTGCTTTGGTATTTAAGGTTGTGTGCGGATTGTCTGGTCATTATCAACTTGAGCTAGAAACTTCCTGGCAGATTAAAACTGTGTGCCCGACCGAGACTCGAACTCGGGACCTTTGCCTTTCGCGGGCAAGTGCTCCACCATCTGAGCTACCGAAGCACGTCTCACGCCCGGTCCTCACAGCTTTACTTCTGCCAGTACCTCATCTCCTACTTTCCAAACTTTACAGAAGCTCTCCCGCGAATCTTGCAGAACTAGCAGTCCTGAAAGAAAGGATACTGCGGAGACATGGCCTAGCCTCAGCCTGGGGGATGTTTCCAGAATGAGATTTTCACTCTGCAGCGGGGTGTGCGCTGATATATAGGAGACGAGATACTGGCAGAAGTAAAGCTGTGAGGACCGGGCGTGAGTCGTGCTTCGGTAGCTCAGATGGTAGAGCACTTGCCCACGAAAGGCAAGGGTCCCGAATTCGAGTCTCGGTCGGGCACACAGTTTTAATCTGCCAGGAAGTTTCATATCAGCGCACACTCCGCTGCTGATTGCTGTGTACATATTTCAGGCTATCATAACATCATAGTGCCGAATGTTTTCCATAGTAGTTAATTCACGTATTTATAAGATCTTGCTATTTGAGTATTTTTGAAACATAACAGCTTTTACAAACTGTTATCTTTCATATTCACAAGGCCTGATAATTGAAATGGTTCAAATGGCTCTGAGCACTATGGGACTCAACATCTTAGGTCATAAGTCCCCTAGAACTTAGAACTACTTAAACCTAACTAACCTAAGAACATCACACACACCCATGCCCGAGGCAGGATTCGAACCTGCGACCGTAGCAGTCCCGCGGTTCCGGACTGCAGCGCCAGAACCGCTAGACCACCGCGGCCGGCACCTGATAATGGACTTAATTTCACAACTAATGAACTCCGATCTGCAGTTATGTTCAAGTTATATTTTTTAAAGTAATTTTTTATTAATTTAAAGTTGGGGCTATAACTCTGTTTCTCTTTTAAAATTTTTTCATTTATTCTCATTGCTTTTATACAATTGAATAATCGGTGTAGATAACCGCAGTGTGCCGTTGGTGTTCACGGCATCGGTCTTCAGTGGCGCCAACTGTCTGACCTATGTATTCCTTAAGGCATTCTGGAGCCGAGCGACCGCTACGGTCGCAGGTTCGAATCCTGCCTCGGGCATGGACGTGTGTGATGTCCTTAGGTTAGTTAGGTTTAAGTAGTTCTAAGTTCTAGGCTACTGATGACCTCAGAAGTTAAGTCGCATAGTGCTCAGAGCCATTGGCACGGTATTTTGTAAACCCCTGATTTACGTAAACCAAGGTCGTCCTTAACATTGCCGAGAAATGCTCTGGTTTTTGTTGGAGGGCAGAAGACGGTTTTTACTTGATATTTGCTTAAAATGAGTCCAACCTTTTCCGATAAGGCCCCATAAAACGGAATGAATGACATGGCCGTGTTTCCCTCGGGTTCTTCATTAGTTTCCGCCGGTTGTGTTGCGAGTGTCGGACGTAGAACATCCCGGATTTGCCTTTCCTTATAACCAAACCTCAGAAACATGGACTTCAGATGGGCCATTTCTTGTTGGAGACTGTCCTCGTCCGAGAGGGCACGAGCTCCGTGTACAAGAGTTTTCAGCACGCCGTTCTTCTGAGCAGGGCGGTGGCAGCTATCCGCGTGTAGGTATAAGTCTGTGTGAGCTTTCTTTCTAAACACGCTGCGCCCCAACCCGCCGTCATCTCGTCTTTTGACGAGAACATCCAAGAAGGGGAGCAAGCAATCCGATTCTACCTACATGGTGAACTTGATATTCTCATGTCTTGAGTTGAGATGTGCGAGAAATTTCGTCAGGTTGTCTCTTCCATGTGGCCAAATAACAAACGTGTCGTCCATGTATCTGAAGAATTAGGTAGTTTTTAGATGCGCTGACTCCAAGGCTTCTTCCTCAAATGTTCCATTGGAATGCCGAGAGAGCACCCGTGGCGCGGACGGCAGAGGGAGCGCCCGAGGGAGGGGGAGGGGGAATCTGATATACACACTCCTGGAAATTGAAATAAGAACACCGTGAATTCATTGTCCCAGGAAGGGGAAACTTTATTGACACATTCCTGGGGTCAGATACATCACATGATCACACTGACAGAACCACAGGCACATAGACACAGGCAACAGAGCATGCACAATGTCGGCACTAGTACAGTGTATATCCACCTTTCGCAGCAATGCAGGCTGCTATTCTCCCATGGAGACGATCGTAGAGATGCTGGATGTAGTCCTGTGGAACGGCTTGCCATGCCATTTCCACCTGGCGCCTCAGTTGGACCAGCGTTCGTGCTGGACGTGCAGACCGCGTGAGACGACGCTTCATCCAGTCCCAAACATGCTCAATGGGGGACAGATCCGGAGATCTTGCTGGCCAGGGTAGTTGACTTACACCTTCTAGAGCACGTTGGGTGGCACGGGATACATGCGGACGTGCATTGTCCTGTTGGAACAGCAAGTTCCCTTGCCGGTCTAGGAATGGTAGAACGATGGGTTCGATGACGGTTTGGATGTACCGTGCACTATTCAGTGTCCCCTCGACGATCACCAGTGGTGTACGGCCAGTGTAGGAGATCGCTCCCCACACCATGATGCCGGGTGTTGGCCCTGTGTGCCTCGGTCGTATGCAGTCCTGATTGTGGCGCTCACCTGCACGGCGCCAAACACGCATACGACCATCATTGGCACCAAGGCAGAAGCGACTCTCATCGCTGAAGACGACACGTCTCCATTCGTCCCTCCATTCACGCCTGTCGCGACACCACTGGAGGCGGGCTGCACGATGTTGGGGCGTGAGCGGAATACGTCCTAACGGTGTGCGGGGCCGTAGCCCAGCTTCATGGAGACGGTTGCGAATGGTCCTCGCCGATACCCCAGGAGCAACAGTGTCCCTAATTTGCTGGGAAGTGGCGGTGCGGTCCCCTACGGCACTGCGTAGGATCCTACGGTCTTGGCGTGCATCCGTGCGTCGCTGCGGTCCGGTCCCAGGTCGACGGGCACGTGCACCTTCCGCCGACCACTGGCGACAACATCGATGTACTGTGGAGACCTCACGCCCCACGTGTTGAGCAATTCGGTGGTACGTCCACCCGGCCTCCCGCATGCTCACTATACGCCCTCGCTCAAAGTCCGTCAACTGCACATACGGTTCACGTCCACGCTGTCGCGGCATGCTACCAGTGTTAAAGACTGCGATGGAGCTCCGTATGCCACGGCAAACTGGCTGACACTGACGGCGGCGGTGCACAAATGCTGCGCAGCTAGCGCCATTCGACGCCCAACACCGCGGTTCCTGGTGTGTCCGCTGTGCCGTGCGTGTGATCATTGCTTGTACAGCCCTCTCGCAGTGTCCGGAGCAAGTATGGTGGGTCTGACACACCGGTGTCAATGTGTTCTTTTTTCCATTTCCAGGAGTGTACCTCACGCCTGCCGTCCCTTGGCAGTACGTCAGCACACATGATGATGGCAACAAGGTCGATTGCCGAAATACTGTTTCCATTGTACACTCACACTAGGCTGTTCACCCGAGATTTATTTCGTCACACTTTACTTGTTTTTGAAAAGTTACAACTGTTTGTTTCATCACTACACAGAGCAGTAACAATGCCATTTTTTGGCAGTTAGGGACCGATTACTCCATCTCTCAACCCCCTGTGAAACTATCACCTTCGAGTAAAAGTATATAGCACATAATTTGACTTATCTGTACGCAACCTTAGACATGTTGGTGATAGTGCATTATTTCCTCGTCTGCAAATTATACTTGTATGCTTCGTTAGTTACATGTGACTAGCTGAACTTTGCACCGTATCGTCGTACGTGCATTCTTACGTTCCTTTAGAAACCATTTATCGTTTCTAGTGAGACATCTGACGGGCATCAGTCTCGTTTGTCTTTTCATCACGCTCTTACGCAGCACATACGTAATGTGAAGCTAGTACCGAAATCACGGAGATGAATGATCAGGCTAGTACGACAGCAAAAGTTGTAATACCTTCGCTTTTGGCTTTTTATCTTTTGTGCTGTTCGTTCACACAGGTGCTAGAAGAAGTTCTAAATTTAGATTTTAGAAGACAAACAGATTCCCTGCTTTAGTCATTTTGTAATTTTGAAAGGTTGCGACGAAATTTTATTTTCCATTTTGATTACACACTCTTCAAACTTGCACCAGTTGTATATACTTATGACATAAGTCTTTTTCGGTCCACTTTTGTTTCTTCAAAGCTCTGTGTTATATGCCTTCTAGAGAACTAAACTGCCAGTACATTACACAAATAGTTAAAATTCTATAACACACCAAATGAAGACTACATGATTCAGAGACATATGGCACACACGTCTTTCTGCCTGTAGATTAAGCAAAGAAATAGCTATCAACCTTAAATATAAAATAAATTTTCGAAATCATGAAAGCGAGGGATTAGCAAAGAGAGGAAGAGAGAGAGTGAATGAGAGGAAGAGAGAGAGTTGAAAGAGACAGAGCTGAAAGAGTGAGAGACAGAGCTAAAATAGTGAGAGAAAGATCTGAAAGAGAGACAGAAACTTGAAACAGAGAGAGTGAAAACAGAGAGAGTGGAAAGAGAGAGAGGGGCAAGAGAAAATTTAAAGAGAGAGAGTGAGAGAGAGAGTTGAAAGAGAGAGAGAAAGAGTTGAAAAAGAGGGATAATTGGAAAAGAGAGAGGTTTGAAAAAGAGGAAGAGAGAGAGAGAGAGAGTTGAAAGAGAGAATAGAGGGTGGCAAGAGAGAGAAGTAATAGAGATATGCAAGAGAGAGACGGGAAAGAGAGAGGCGGGAATGAGAGAGAGAGAGAGAGAGAGAGAGAGAGAGAGAAAGCAAAATTCACAAGGCACTCCAGTTTTCCCTCCTGTTACAGTAACGTAAGTCGACCCAGTTTAGTAGTGAGCCATTAGGTCAGTTGTTCCGTGCGACGCAGCGATGCACCCCCCTCATCAGTAATGGCGAGTCTTCATTGCTGCGGCGCGTATTAGACAATTACCGGGACGGCTGTGACGGTAAGCCGTCAAACAAACGAGCAAACATGGGGGCGGACACACGGGTACACACGAGGTGGTCCGCCATTCGGTCCCAGGCCAGGCCAGCCAGCTGGCGTTTAATTACGGGGCGCTCCCGAGCGGTTACGGAGCCCCAAGTAATGAGCCTGCCTCCGCGCTAAATTATGGAGAGAGCAGCGCACCGCCACGGTATCGTGTATTGGCGGCGGCAACGCCTCCTTCGACGCCGTGCGTGCCGGGGAGGGCAGCGGCCGTAAACATGCGTGACGCGGGGCGGCGCGGCGTGCGTGAGCCCCCGCACGGCGGAGGGCGGCGGAACAGCCGTGACCCGGGACTGCACATCGCTTAAAAATTAATGCCGTCATTAAGGAGTAACGTCGGGTTGCCTATACTGCAACACGCGCAAGAAGGGGGCGCATTTTGAAGCCAACGCTCGACTGAAGCCTGCTGGCGGACTGAAACTGTACGCTGCACCGAATCTCGAACATCGAGACTCGAACGCGTATCTTTACCATTTTGGGGCAATGCTCTTAGTGATTGAGATATCCAGGCACAACTCGCGAACCGAAGTCACAACTGAACTGAACTGTCTCCTGCAGCCGTTAGCTGGTCCATTACTTCTAGAAGAAAACCTACTTACAAAATATAAAGTTTCACGGCAGGGAATGTCACAGTTAATACGGCATAAGCTGTATACAGCAAGGAACACCTGCAAAGCAGAGCTGCGTGAGGCAGAATTAAAGCACCTCACCAGTGAAGTGCTCGAGAACGGTTATTCGTCCACTGGGGTTAAAAGAGCATTAAGACCAAAACGCAGAAATCATAGCGAGGCACAAGCGCCTGTGAAACCGAAGGCTTCCCTGCCTTTCACTTAGGACGTTACTGACCGCATAGGAAAGATACTGAAAAAACGGAACACCGCAGTATTCTACAAACCCACCCGGAAGATACATTACCTAAAATTGTCTGAGGATGCTAGCCAACCACTGGAAAAAGCAGGAATGTATAGGATTCCGTGTAGTTGTTGGGAGGTGTACGTGGATATTACAGAAATAACTGTCAAAAAAGCACAATAGCAACTGCGAAGCGAAGTGTAGTGTGAGGAGGGCTATGTGAGAGGCGTTCAATGAATTCGAAAGTAAAGTTCTATGTACTGACTTGGCAGAAAATCCTGAGAAATTTGAGTCATATGTCAAAGCGGTAGGTGGATCAAAACAAAATGTCCAGACACACTGTGACCAAAATGGTACTGAAACAGAGGTTGACAGACTAAAGGCCGAAATACTAAATGTCTTTTTCCAAAGCTGTTTCACCGAGGAAGACTGCACTGTAGTTCCTTCTCCAGATTGTCGCACAGATGACAAAATGGTAGATATCGAAATAGACGACAGAGGGATAGAGAGACAATTAAAATCGCTCAAAAGAGGAAAGGCCGCTGGACCTGATGGGATACCAGTTCGATTTTACACAGAGGACGCGAAGGAACTTGCCCCCCTTCTTGCAGCGGTGTACCGTAGGTCTCTATAAGAGCGTAGCGTTCCAAAGGATTGGAAAAGGGCACAGGTCATCCGCGATTTCAAGAAGGGACGTCGAACAGATGTGCAGAACTATAGACCTATATCTCTAACGTCTATCAGTTGTAGAATTTTGGAACACGTATTATGTTCGAGTATAATGACTTTTCTGGAAACTAGAAATCTACTCTGTAGGAATCAGCATGGGTATCGAAAAAGACGATCGTGTGAAACCCAGCTGGCGCTTTTCGTCCACGAGACTCAAGAGGGCCATAGACACGGGTTCCCAGGTAGATGCCGTGTTTCTTGACTTTCGCAAGGCGTTCGATACGGTTTCCCACAGTCGTTTAATGAACAAAGTAAGAGCATATGGACTGTCAGACCAATTGTGTGATTGGATTGAAGAGTTCCTAAATAACAGAACGCAGCATGTCATTCTCAATGGAGAGAAGTCGTCCGAAGTAAGAGTGATTTCAGGTGTGCCGCAGGGGAGTGTCGTAGGATCGTTGCTATTCACAATATACGTAAATGACCTTGTGGATGACATCGAAAGTTCACTGAGGCTTTTTGCGGATGATGCTGTGGTATATCGAGAGATTGTAACAATGGAAAATTGTACTGAAATGGAGGAGTATCTGCAGCGAATTGACGCATGGTGCAGGGAATGGTAATTGAATCTCCATGTAGACAAGTGTAATGTGCTGCGAATACATAGAAAGAAAGATCTTTTATCATTTAGCTACAATATAGCAGGTCAGCAACTGGAAGTAGTTAATTCCAAAAATATCCGGGAATACGCATTAGGAGTGATTTGAAATTGAATGATCATATAAAATTGATCGTCGGTAAAGCAGATGCCAGACTGAGATTCATTGGAAGAATCCTAAGAAAATGCAATCCGAAAACAAAGGAAGCAGGTTACAGTACACTTGTTCGGCCACTGCTTGAATATTGCTCACCAGTGTGGGATCCGTACCAGATAGGGTTGATGGAAGAGATAGAGAAGATGCAACGGAGAGCTGCGCGCTTCGTCACAGGATCATTTAGTAATCGCGAAAGCGTTACGGAAATGATAGATAAATTCCAGTGGAAGACTCTGCAGGAGAGACGCTCAGTAGCTCGGTAAGGGCTTTTGTTGAACATACCTTCAACGAGGAGTCAAGCAGTATATTGCTCCCTCCTACGTATATCTCGCGAAGAGACCATGAGGATAAAATCAGAGAGATTAGAGGTCACACAGTGGCATACAGACAATCCTTCTTTCCACGAACAATACGAGACTGGAATAGAAGGAGAACCGATAGAGGTACTCCATGTACCCTCCGCCACACACCATCACGTGGCTTGCGGAGTATGGATGTAGATGTAGATGCAGAATATGCTTTGCAGCCAGAAGACCATCACACTCATTTTGATAGGACTCACGTTCTAGCAGCCGGAAGCAGATACTATTAAAGGCTATACAGAGGCCATAGAGCTTGTAAAACACCACAAGAATTTCATTGGGAAGGAGGAGGCTGGCAGATTAAACTACATCTGGATACTGGTGCTGAAGAAGATATGTATCAATGTTTCACCATGGGCTCATAACAAAGCAGATTACGGTAGTCGACAACGCCCAATTGTGCTCGGGTATTCAAAGCATGTGACGTGACGCCACGCCACTGCACAGAAGCACTCATCAATCGGACGCTCAAAGAAGCTGCGATCCCCCTTGTCCTCAACAGATGGGGACGAAACGTTGGGTATAAATGAGAAATCCATTCAACCACGCCACAATGTGCGCAACATTTTATTAGTTGTGAGAAAGTATACTCCCTGACAGAAGAAACTGAATCACCTCAAATGGGAGGGATGTAACGAAATGAAACTTTGTGTTAAGAGTGTAGATGATGATGTGTAGTGATTAGAAAATCGAGTCATATTTGTAAATAACATAGAAGTGTGAGCACACTTTTCAGTATGAGGTTGCACCTTTGTGGACTGAATGCATGTACTGGTTCAGCTGGAAAGCTTGTCATAAAGCCAATCCTCTCCTGAGGCATCCTGGCGCACAAAGGTTGTAACTGACTCTTGGTGCCTGGATGTTGGCCCTAGAGCACAGTTGACGTCAGAGCTGGTACAAGACGTTCTATCGGGGACACATGTGGAGATCTTGCTGCCCACGCTGGTACCTAAACAACACACAATCATATAGACAGTTCGTACAACGCCCGCATCTCGTGGTCGTGCGGTAGCGTTCTCGCTTCCCACGCACGGGTTCCCGGGTTCGATTCCCGGCGGGGTCAGGGATTTTCTCTGCCTCGTGATGGCTGGGTGTTGTGTGCTGTCCTTAGGTTAGTTAGGTTTAAGTAGTTCTAAGTTCTAGGGGACTTATGACCACAGCAGTTGAGTCCCATAGTGCTCAGCCATTTGAACCATTTAGTTCGTACAACCCATGTTTTATTGGGGACAGATCTGGAGATCTTGCTGGTCACGGGTGTACCCAAACATCTCACAGTCACATTGGCAGTTCATAGAGACATGTGCCATGTGAGAACGAGCAGTGTGCTATTGACAAATGTTACCACGATACTGTCACGTGAGACATAATTCTTGAGGATGCAGGGTGTCCGTAGTGTATTTTTAAGTTTCCAGAGAGATGCGGAATTGCTGTCTTAACAGGTAGCAAAAGCTCTGATACAGGGCATTGGAATTATACGAATCAACTTCCGCCCTGGGCTATCTCTTCGGCGCCGAAAGTGTGTGTGTGTGTGTGTTTGTGTGTTTTACGCTGTCGCCTCTGCCATTATGTCGACGCGTGTAACGCCATCTGACATCGTGAGTGCTGTCACGCACTTTGCGAGAAGTTCCGCTTGCCTCCCGTCAGCGAACAAAGTAACGTTTGCTGCCTAGCGGCGGGCGCTGTATCTCTAATTACAGCGCCCTGTATAGTTGTTGGATGATGTTCCTGGACGTAAATTCCTATCCATAATTTGTTTCTCGACAAACCACTACAACCCCTTGAAATTTGTCGGTATCGCTGAGCTACACTGTATTTATTAGTGCACTTCATTTGAATTTGCAAAAAGTGGAGTTCAAAATAGAGAACATATGTTTCCCAAAGTTCATATATCTAGGAGTCATGATATTCATTTGCTTATCAAACAATACCTTTGTGAATATCCCCTCCTTTTATTACCATATTCTGTTAAATTTCAGCATGAACTTTAAAACCATCTACGTTTCATTTGTTTATTTGCTCAGTTTTGAGTCAATGTCATTTAAACCTCGCCGGACACATATTCCACATTTATCACTTATGTTATCATTTACCGCAGTTGTTTCCTACATTGATATGGTTTAGTCATCTGACTGAAAAATTGTTTTGTTCGTCTTCTCATACGAACTTTAGACAACGCTACCTCCGCTATAAGAGCAAATTGGAGGGGGGGTGGGGGGTAGATTAGTATTTAACGTCCCATGGCCAACAAAGTCATTAGAGATAGAGCACAGCGTCGGATTAGGGACGGAGGGTGAAGGACGTGCCCTTTCGAGGGAACCATCCCGGTATATGCGTTAAGCGATTTATAGAAATCACGGAAAACCTACATAGGGATGGTTGGACGCGGGTTCGACACGTCGTCCTCCCGAATCCGAGTCCCGCGTGCATTCAGGTACGTTTCAGACGTTAGCAGTATTGACACAGACAGTGCGCGCCAAATGGAGTTGAATAATTCACGTGTTTCTAGATACCAGCACATTAATATTCATTCAGCTTTAGCACAAATCCGTCAGGCCTGCACACAAGGTTTTCGGTAACACCATTTAAAATGACTTAATGTAGATCTCAAACCAAATTAATACCATCCTACCGTTTTTACTAATGCTGAGAAGCAAAGATTTTGGCTCCAGGACTGACTGCACGATTTACACGAAATTAGATGTCACAACATGTCTATTTTGGTCAGCACATTGACAAGAAGTAGGCAAGTAGGATAGAGTTTACCGTCAAGGTTTTTGTCTGTAGAATATAAACTATTATTTGAAAAGTGCAAGAAACATATCGTCTGTGGCCTTATCCAACGGAATATCACAGTTATTACCTGAAATAGCGTAGGAAAAACCATCGATGCCGCAATCGGATCAAGCGGATTGACATTGTAACCATGTTCCTTTCAACGAGGTTGCGTCAACGTTTGTTACGAGGAACGTTTTTTATTTGGCCTTTATTGTGTAGAAGCTACAGTCTTATAGTGTACCCAACCACAAATATACGCACTTCATATAAAGCAGTGTACAATGAATCCATTACTTAAAAAATGGTAATGCTTATATTTGATTCTTCCGAAAGCTAATTGTTCAGGAATTGGTACATCCCAGCAGGAGCGTAATAAAGAAAGAAGTATCCCCAGTAATCCAGTTTTGATTCAATCCAAACTTACCCCTTGGCAAAAAAAAAGACCTTCTGCATTACTTGTCCTTTTTTTTTTTTCAGTCATGTATAGAATCGTTGTTAGGAAACAGTGAAGCTTCGTGACAGCGGACCGTGAGGATAGGGTATACGGGGTGACACCAAGTTTTAGACCCCCAAAGCGACAGAGATGAAGCTGAAACAAGTAGTTTAAGAGAGGACACATGGGGCCACAAATGTCGGGCAAATACCCCAAAAGTGGACTACAAATGTTGAACATGTGACGTCACCAGATGACGTACCTCGCCGCAAGTGCAGCGATGGAGCCTGTTGGTCTGTAGCACCTGATCATCCCAACACATGTCAAGTATCCATGCCGATGCGAGTCCGGGCCTACTACATGCGCTACTTCAGTGTGTGAAGCTCAGGGTTCTCGTGTCTGGCTCGTGGCAGGAAGTATATTTTTACACTGTGTTAGACAAGTACCTGTTTACACTGAGATAATATTCAATATTTTATTTACCAGTCTCACGTTCTCCGCTGATTTGCTTCAAAGTACAGTCCAACGGAAACCTACCATGCTGCGTCAAAAGTAAATGAGTATAAGTTTCCGAAAGTCATCGCTACCAACTGACTTACGTGTTCTTTACGAAAAAAATTCTGTAAACAAAGAAAGGGACAAAAGAGAAGAAGCACAAAATATTAAGTTTTTGTTTGTTTACAGTGAGGACAATAATTTTGTAACTTCTACGTTTACAACCGATCACATTTACAGAGTGTGTTCGGAAACAGAGTGGTGTAGAGGAGCAAAGAGCAGCACCAGCCTCTACTGGCGAGTGTAGAGTCAACAAGCCCAATCGCTGCTCGTACGACAAGGTACGTCATCTGGTGACGTACCATGTTCAACATCTTTCGTCCAGTTTCGGGGTATCTCCCGACATTTACGGCCCCATGTGTATCTCAGCGTCATCTACATCACTTCGGGGGTTCTTAAACGTTAATAAAAATGCCCCTGTATAATGTAACGCAGGAAGGTTGTAACACCATGATCGATAGGGAATAGTTGTTCAGTCTAATTAATGATGTGAATTGTGAAGCGTTTTCTCTTCACTGCTTAATGTCATTGACTCACTGTAAGGAAATAGTTTTACGAAATGTGTTTTGTAGAATTGTAAGTATGTATTTAAATAATGAGTCTTTCTAAAACAGGTTTGTTTATGCAAAGGAAATAATAATGTAAAAAACTGGTTTATACTTAGGAACTTGCATTGTGTAATGAAAAAGACATAGTACTTCCTCTCCACAACGGAAGTGAGTTGGAGTGCGCCAAAAGGTGGAACTGGCGCTCAATCTGGGTGGGAAGCGAGAGAGCACAGTAAGGAGTCAGTAGCCAGCACCCGACGAGTCAACAGGGCAGGTGCCGAGCGAGGCATTCAGTACCTAATTTGAGATGGAATGGCCTCGGGTGTAATTGTGGTTGTAAAATGGTGCTCTCGCATTGGAAATGGCTCTAAAAAAGGTATTCACGTCGTCAAGAAGAACTAAATAGAGCATACTACTGCAAGAGGAGAGACCAGGTAGCCGCCACGTGCTCGCCACGACTATTGTACCGCCACCTCATCAGATCCCAGAGGTGAGAATTGTGTATCAGTATGAACCAGTGTCTTTCTGTAAATTATTTGCAATAATAATGCAAATAATACTAAACTTTGTGTTCGAACCATGAGTTGTTTCCTTTCATGGTACCCATCAGGGTCCTCTCCTCATTATAAGCAACATCCGAGTACCCTGTGTGTGAAAAAAATATAATCGTCTGTGTTATTTAACAATGCATAGTTCTGAATGCAAAAATATATAGAAGTGTGTAGTTAGATAAGGGAGACATTAATTACTGAATCCATGAAAATCTCCAATGTGTTTCGGTTTGCTTCCATTTTACAAACATCTGTGTTTTAATGTTCAGCAGTATAAAAATTGTCAGTAAAAATCACTTGCTTAACAAGTGGTGTTATAAAGCATTTGGTCTTGAAGTTAATTAAAATTGAACATTTATTTGAAGTCATTTCTGTAGTTGCAGAGAGTACTATCAGTTCAAATAAAGTTAAAACTTTGCGAGATAAATCATCTTACGTGGGGCAGTAATTCAGCTTTTATCATAATGCAAAATGTTTCTGTGAAGTGTGTACAGCTTGCACATATAAAGAAAGTATAGTTTGTGGGCCCCCAATTCCATTCTTTTATTTCAGGAAGAAACCAAACTGAATAGTTCTTTTCTAGGTAAAGAAACCTGAAGTTATCATTTAAAAGAATATATATAAAAGGTATGTGTTCATTGTTATCTTATTGCATTTATGATGTGTATATGTGTGTTGTCCAAAGTTTAACTCTTATCAGATGTCACTTAATCTTCTGTAAGCCTTTTTGGGAACAATGCCTGTGCTAAGGTAGTGAAAGGTAAAAGTGAAGATTATGGTCAATAGGGATGAAGTCCATATATTTTTATTTGTTTCTATGATTATTTACATATACTGTTGGTAACAACTGCTACTCACTGTGCAGTTCGTCTAGTTGTAACACGTCTTCATTGCACTTTACAAAGAAAATACTTACGAAAGTTCCCTTTTGCAAGAGTAAAGACAAATCTACTGGAAATTATGTTTTCACATTATTATGCCTAATTAGGCTGGCGACCATTTTATATTTCATTTACAGGAACTCTGTTATTGTAATTTCTTACTAAATTTTAGTCTTACTGTTGTCTACCAACTGCTACTATTGCGAACTTCATGTTCCATTCCTCTGTCTGTTAGGTAGCAAATGGTCAAATTCTTAAAAATCCTCCCACAGGGTAACACTTACTGTGCGTTTAATTCATATTTAGGCAAACTGCAGCGGTAGTGTTATACTTGGCTTCCTCGTGACAAGTTTGTAAGCTCCGTTATTTGGAAATAGTGTAGCACACGCACCCGCAACGCCAGTATTTGTGTTATAAGGTGCACCACACGAAGAGAAACAGTAATGGAACTTCGTGACAAGAAATTTAGTTTACATGGTTCGACTTACGAAAAATGCAAATGTGCATAGCACGCGGATGGCGCAAAATCGATACGTCGAAAAATCCATCGTTCCCAGTGTTATTAAAACTGAAAAGACATAAATTCTGAACATCATTATTAAAATTATTTCAAGTTGATTGCTATGAAATAATATATAATTGAATTTAACTATTATCATTATTACTCGTAAATGATAAATAACATGGAAATGCGTCCTTACATGAAGACGTAGGAGACCGATGAAGAACGAAATTGCAGCAAAGATTTTAAACAGTAACAGAGATACAAGGTATAATTGGATATTTGACTTATCACAACAGATTAATTTTGTTACAAGTGTTACATGTACAATGAGTCACGACTGCACTTTTAATTAGAGATAAAATTAAACTGAAATAGTTACCGTCTCCGATTAATCTGAATGCAAGTTCGTCCACTTGGAAATAGCGTTCGTACCATTCTGAGTACACAATTGCTATGTTATAAATAGATGTTATTACATGGTAGATTTATATTAATCTACCACAAAATGCTAAAATTGTAGTAACCTCATCACTAGATTAATAAAGAGTGCAGCACACAGTTTGCACTGTGTGATTGGTTGCATAACAGTGCTGACATCTCCATTTAAAAATGACATAGAATAATGCTTACAGAGGCAATAATGGCCTTTTTCCTTGTCGTATTCCGTTCAGCTAAACGTTTTCTTGATTCTAAGCTCCCTCCCATTTTATCCTTTATTCCTGTAGTCTGGTAATACATTTCTTCACACTGAGAGTGAGTACTTAGTCAGTTTCACAAGAAAGTGTACACCATAATTTTAAATGTAACGTTCGCAGCAGCATCTCTGGTAATGGCCAAGAATCTGTAATCATTGCGCTTTTGCACGGTGTATGGATAAAGTGTAACAGTCGAATATTTCTGAAGCGTCACGAGGCAGTGTTCCTTGTAAATCATCCAAAGGGACCAAGGCTTTCATTTGGAGCTGCTGTTAAAATTCTTAGGAAGTCAAAGACATTCGTTGCGAAGTGGGTCAAACGATATTTAGAGGTTGGAGTTGTGGATGAATTACCGGAGAGAGGGCTTAAGTTCCACGATATAATCGATAATGGCGGCGATTGGATTAACTATTAGGAGACTGTGCAATTAGCAATAACATGTGTTTTCATGCAAACATATATTTATAATATTGTCTTATTTCATACAGATAAAGGCGTACACTTTCTTGTGGACTGACTGTACTTCAGTAGTCAATTTCTAATTCTTGTAGAAATCCAGATCCGTTTCGGAAAATGATCACCATTCATATTCACTTGCATTATTATACTGGTGATATGTGGTTAATCATAAGCTAGGTTATGTATTTTACGTTTCGTCGTAGTTTTACGACAAAGAAGTAGAGCCTGAGAATGAATATTAAAATTTCACTACGTCTGCCGTTACAAGTGTAACAAGTTTCAGTTTCAACATGTTCATCCTGCGGCACACTGAGAACACACATACAAAATCGTAGCACGATACTAAAATTACAGTGGAGTCCGGAAGAAGATTTATTTAACTATGAGTTATCTTTGTAAATACAATGAACATCTGTATCGAAGTTAACTATACAAAGTACCTAACATAGAATGGTGTTTCCACCTGTTTCTCTCTCTTCCAACTGCACTCTTATCATGCACGAAAATAATGTTTATTCCTTACACTGTTATCTTATTTCTTCTCCTTATTAGACCCGTTATAACCCTTAGTCTTGTATTAAATCAGGCAAAATTAGCTTTGATGTACATGCGATACTTTCTCTTTTACTTATGTTAATTGAAAATTTGCGAGAATGATAGAATGATGAGAATAATTTATTTATTTCACTCTTCTTTAAAGTTAACATTCTTGATAGTGGGAGTATCAAATAATACCTCACATTACGTGTATAAATCACAAAAGAAACTAAAACAAGAAACTAAGTATGAACCTATAAAATACCGCTGTGAAGAAAAGAATGAACGTAACAACAATAGCTATGAAGCAAATTTGCTGTCACAGTTTACTTCGCTGCACAAAATTAGCAGTGGTCAGAAAGTCGGGAAGGTGTAGGCTGTCCACCAATAGAAATTATCCCGTCATTTTCTGAGACTGATTTCACAAACCCTTGTAAATTCAGAATGAGGATGACTATATCCTCTCCACGTCAACATCTTTCGTACATGCTGATGGATGTTAGCTTCTTATTGTTTTCATAACACATCACGAATGCAATAAAGGAAGGGAAAAGTGAGGTCCCATGGACATTGGGAACGAATTGTGTCAATTTAAAAGGGAAGTTACAGCGTTTGCCTTATGCGATTTAAACCACGGAAAACCTATATCTGGATGGTGGAGCAGAGGCTTTAATTGTTTCTGCCGAGTAAGAGAGCTCTGTTTCAACACTGCGCAACATCGCGCCATCACTACAGATGAATATAGGTAAAGGCTGTGGCTATGAGCACTATGGGACCAAACTTCTGACGTCATCAGTCCCCTAGAACTTAGAACTACTTAAACCTAACTAACCTAAGGACGTCACACACATCCATGCCCGAGGCAGGATTCGAACCTGCGACTGTAGCGGTCGCGTGGTTCCAGACTGCAGCGCCTAGAACCGCTCGGCCACTCCGGCCGGCTGAAGGCTATGGATTATGACAAAGACTTGCGGAGGCCTTTATCCAAAAGTACATGATTAGTTGCTGCAGCTGCTGCTGAATTAAGGATGAGACCGCAACATTATGATCATTACACTGTCTTGTGTTCATTAGATGGAAGCTAAAGTTCCTTTCAGAGATGACACACGACTCTCTCACTTTGACCACATTGTCAGTCAGATCAACAATCATACTTTAGGACATGATGTCATTGTTCCCTGGTACTACATTTGCTATGAGTGGTTGATGACTTTTTCCACATGAGGAAATTTTGGGCAGAGTGTTCATGTATCTACATGTGTAACTTGTAGAGAGCTTGTACCCAGGGGACTGCAGCGGAGGCGACCGAGAACAGGGAGCGAGTGAATGCGGGGCCATAAATGCTAAGCGCAGCGACCTGGCCGTGCGAGTGATTCTGGGAAACACGGCTTACCTGCAGAGCGACCTACGGCCGAAGCCCTCTCCTCCATCCACTTAGGGTCGGACTGAAGGGTGATAGTTCGCGAAACATTTTACCTGGACCAGGCACCAGGTCATCACGGAAGATGGCTGGATGACTGAAAGTGGGTGGAGGAGGCCTTTTAAGTGAGACTGCTGTAAACTGAGCTTTTGTGCAGAAGGTGACAAGGTCATAACATTCCATGCATTCTCATGTTAGAAGCTGCGACGATACAGACAGAGGGGCTGGAAAATGTGTCTGGTCGAGGTTGGACTGTAGCCTTCCCCTGATGACAGAAAGTCGCTAGATTATGTAGTACGCGGCAAAAACATATATTTGATGGGAAAAACTGTCTGGGAAGCTTAGCAGAGTTCTTCCAGAAATTGGAAACTGTTGACGTGGAAAGATTAGGTCACTCCGTTAATGAGGGACTGTGGTCTCACCTAGGTACATGTTTTCGCCTAAACATGGCTATGCTTACAGTGAGAACGACGCCTAGTCTGAAATCTTTTTTCAGACAAGATGGATTTGGAGTCGCTGATTGGCCACTCTCAGGATGTGAGTGGGAACCCCAATGCTGTGTCTGGATTGACTACCAGGCCAACAGAAGAGTCAATAGGGGAGATTCAATGAGTAGAGGCTAGTTCGATTGGTTTGTGCCATGTGGGGATGGTTTCGTTTTGCTAATTGAGCTCCAGTTCCGAGGCTTGGTGGAAAGTGGTGGTGATTCTTCGAGGACGTTGAAAGGTGGCTACACTGAGCCACAGCGCCAGAGATCGCGCTAGAGAGTATTGTTCCGCCGCCTCCACTGGCAGTGATTATTGAGATGTCGTAGTGGGCAGTGCTTGTCGAGGACTCGTAGTAGTCAGTTCCTGTCGAGAGGTCGTGGTGGACTGTGCTTGTCGAGATGTTGTAGTAAGGAGTGCTTGTTCCATGTTTTATGCAGTTGTTTGATGGGCTAGACAGCAGATGTTATTCGAATGGAAATATTGTTGTGATCAGAGTGCTTTTCGTCAATATATATGAAGGTAAAATAGTCAGTGTTTTTTTTTTTTTTTTGTTATTCATTATTTCAGTGTCTTAAATAATGCGTCATTACAGGTTCAGTCAACAAAGCATCTGGCTTGTGTTCTTGTATTAGAGTGTAATTCTGGTTCTCTTGAGTAATTATGGTATTTTTATTTTCTTTAATTAATTCAGTATAAATGATATTTAAAATTTCTTGTGTTGTTGAAGAAGAACCGTGCCAGATGCGTACGTTGAGTCATACTTCCACACACAGAACAGTTACACTTGTGCTTTGGTTTCGTAGGTTTTATAGTTGCTGGGGACTTAATTAATTAATTGTGTTAATGAAAATTTCCATTTCATTCTTTGTTGTTGTTCTATGCAGTCAGATTGCGTAATAATACTAGTCAGGGCCAACCGGTACGAGACTTCGTAATCGGACATACAGCGACTGAAAAAAATTTTAAAATTATTTGCATTCTAAAATAATTAAGCCCCCATGCAACGTGGTCTTCTGGTCCTCTCCTGGTGAAAAACTTCAGGTCTTTCCCTAGTGGGTGAGACTTGTGGTCTGCAAGTTGTGGTGGACTAAGAGCCAGTGGCGGTTTCCAAGTGTACCGACAGTGGAACTCCGTATCATCTCTGACAGGGCTCTGTCTATTTCAGGGCTCTGATAGGGAAGTTTCCAGCGTTCTGGTAATCAGAAAGCCAGACCGCATTGTTCGCATATTTCCGTGGACGCGTCAGAATATTACAGCTGCTGCAATGCGTTAGGCGAACATGCAGTGTCGTACAATTTCGGATTCGGTAGCCCCTTGCCCATGAAAGTTTCATGATTTAACGTACAAAATTATAACCCTCATGTAAATGTTTACCTAGATTTCAATCTGTTCACCTACACAAATTTTATGAGTTCTTGTGTTCTTTCTCCGGTTTATGATTAAACGAACACGAATTTGAGAAAATTGCTCCTCAGATAGTGAGCGCACGTTACCGACGTAACATGTAAATGTAACATCCTAAAAATTACATTGTGTATTTAGGTCTCTAAAAGTTTCACGAGTAGCATAATAACTGCAGCTGTTCTCAACCCTAAATGTTGGTAAGAACATAATAGCGTTTTACTCCCGATGATCGTATTGACGGTAGTATGACCTGGACACCGACTTTTGAACTTACCTAACCTGTGATATAGACAACTGCAATTTCACGTGGACTGCGAACCACGGCACAAACTGGAATTTTACATGTATATAGAAATAGGAGATGAACTTGTAAAACTTAGATTTTTTTTTCTTTCTGAGTCTTCTCTTCGACAGTCGAAATTTTGCAAGTATTGTGGGGGCTATTCCGTCTTATGCGCCTCCGAAAAGTCTTATTTGAATCAAACATGTTTCGCTTTAATTAAAAGAATCATCAGTGATCACAGCAAAAATTGTGGGTTTGCTTGCAAGAAAACCCTAGGACCGACCGGCGTATTGTAATAAATATTAGTTATTAACTGAATGGTTAAAGAAATGCTTATTCCCAAATGAAAATAATATAAATGTTAGATCGGTAATTCAAACTGACTATCCAGTTCATTGTCTCGTACAAGAAAGGAAAGAAAACTAAGTTCAAGGAAGTTTAGACATTCATGTTCCACCGACATCGCAGTTATTAAAGAGAGAAATGAAGTTATGGGGATTGAAATAAGCGACGTATATACTCAGAACTTGCGCATAAGGGTGCCTGTAATGCATGCATGTGTCTTACTGTAGTTGGTGCTACTGCAAACCCAATGTATGTGTGTCACATACGGAAGTTCTAAAATGTAGGTGACTTTTCAAACACATTTTGAATACCACTTCAAACACTTCGTATCTGACAGCAATCAGACTGTTTCTGCCTGAAAAACTTCTACAGACTCCATTTTGCTAGTAAGATATGACACATCACAAATATTCAAAGGTTGCTACACCCCTCCAGCGACGTAGAATCCGGGAATTTTGCTATAATTGCTGTACTGTTTTAGATGACACGTTTTTACAGTAGGCAAGGCAGAGAAATTAGTTCGGGCGATTTAGAAAGCGTTCGAATCTATATGTAGGACGACTTCGGCTAAGTGGATCGAACTGGGTCAACTTGGAGATAACAGGGAATGTATGTAAAAAGCTAAAATAGCTTAAAGAAGCAATAAGGTTATAAAAAGGGAGCCTCTTTTAATGAGCAAATAGAATGACGCACGAATGTTCTGAAATTTCAACTCAATTTTAATCATCAGCATTAAAGGCCACAGCTGCGCTTGGAAGAAATAAGACTGCAGATGATGGACAGCGTGAGCCCAAGTCTTGCGCCCAGAATCGCGTAAACAGGTGGCTGTGTACGCCGACTGGGCTCAGAATGAGTAGGCCCGACAAGTACCAGTTAACAGCACCGACACCAGAGCACAAGCAGTTTCAACAAAATTCCCTGGAGCACAAATAAATTCCAATAAGAGCAAGCTCAAGTCACAGCCAAGATTACAATATATAACGATTACGTTCCCAGTAGCTAATGCGATTTTTTACGGAGCGATAATCGAAGTTAGCAGAAAATTTAAGACACTACTTACGGGTTGGATTAAGTAAAATTCAAAATTAAATAGTTATAGCAAACCTGCTGGAACAAATGACTGAACTAATCTCGAGCCAACTGCCTTAAGCTCTATGGCTCCTGGGCACGCACACACTGCAGGCCAAGCTCAGGGCAGACAGTGTGTCCTAAAACAAACTAAAATTTCAATATTGCAACGTAAGCCTCAGGGTGTGTGTTTGGGTTAAGTATCAGTTGAATTCTATCCAGTGGGAGGATTACCGTTACTTAACGAGTCCAGAGATTATGCAAGTTGCCCTCTGTACCCTTTGGCTCAAAATTCGTGTAGTTCACGAAACAATAGGCCCGAGACTTAATACTGCGGTGTTAATGCTTCAACAAGGAGGTTTAATTAACCCACCACATTATAAACACAACGGATAATGCATCTACACTCCTGGAAATTGAAATAAGAACACCGTGAATTCATTGTCCCAGGAAGGGGAAACCTTATTGACACATTCCTGTGGTCAGATACATCACATGATCACACTGACAGAACCACAGGCACATAGACACAGGCAACAGAGCATGCACAATGTCGGCACTAGTACAGTGTATATCCACCTTTCGCAGCAATGCAGGCTGCTATTCTCCCATGGAGACGATCGTAGAGATGCTGGATGTAGTCCTGTGGAACGGCTTGCCATGCCATTTCCACCTGGCGCCTCAGTTGGACCAGCGTTCGTGCTGGACGTGCAGACCGCGTGAGACGACGCTTCATCCAGTCCCAAACATGCTCAATGGGGGACAGATCCGGAGATCTTGCTGGCCAGGGTAGTTGACTTACACCTTCTAGAGCACGTTGGGTGGCACGGGATACATGCGGACGTGCATTGTCCTGTTGGAACAGCAAGTTCCCTTGCCGGTCTAGGAATGGTCGAACGATGGGTTCGATGACGGTTTGGATGTACCGTGCACTATTCAGTGTCCCCTCGACGATCACCAGTGGTGTACGGCCAGTGTAGGAGATCGCTCCCCACATCATGATGCCGGGTGTTGGCCCTGTGTGCCTCGGTCGTATGCAGTCCTGATTGTGGCGCTCACCTGCACGGCGCCAAACACGCATACGACCATCATTGGCACCAAGGCAGAAGCGACTCTCATCGCTGAAGACGACACGTCTCCATTCGTCCCTCCATTCACGCCTGTCGCGACACCACTGGAGGCGGGCTGCACGATGTTGGGGCGTGAGCGGAAGACGGCCTAACGGTGTGCGGAACCGTAGCCCAGCTTCATGGAGACGATTGCGAATGGTCCTCGCCGATACCCCAGGAGCAACAGTGTCCCTAATTTGCTGGGAAGTGGCGGTGCGGTCCCTACCGCACTGCGTAGGATCCTACGGTCTTGGCGTACATCCGTGCGTCGCTGCGGTCCGGTCCCAGGTCGACGGGCACGTGCACCTTCCGCCGACCACTGGCGACAACATCGACGTACTGTGGAGACCTCACGCCCCACGTGTTGAGCAATTCGGCGGTACGTCCACCCGGCCTCCCGCATGCCCACTATACGCCCTCGCTCAAAGTCCGTCAACTGCACATACGGTTCACGTCCACGCTGTCGCGGCATGCTACCAGTGTTAAAGATTTTTTTTTTTTTTTTTTTTTCACTTGCCGCCCTGATTTTACGACCCACCACCTAAATGCTTAAGGTGGGTCTATTTTGACCACTTAGCCGCTACGACAGGTGTACTGATGCTGATGTAGTTGACGAAACTCACACCAGTTTCCGCATCCTGTCGCACCGTTGCCCGTGTCCCGCCACGTGGAGGCGGGTCTTTTCTTGTTTTTTTTTTTTTATATCTTTTGCTTTGGCAGCTTTCCCAAAACCGATTTAACAGAAATTTTACAAAATTAAAATTTTATTGGAAGAAGGAAGTACATGGAATAGTTTAGACTGAAGAGGAGAGAAGACGATAGGAAAGAAGAGATGATAGTCCCACCACCGTAGGGGACTGAGGATGAGCGCCTTGGAATTTATCTTCAAGCCTCTGATCCTCAGTCTCCTATGCTTAGCCTAGGAAGTTCTATTTTATTTGTAGTGAATTGATATCTCTATTTATGCTCTATCTAGTTTTTATATACAGGTTTAGAGTGCCGTGGTAGCTGATGGCTATTGCGACGGTGCGCCGACACTGTATATTCGTAATTTCATACATTAATCTATTATCTAATACAGGTCTTCGTATGTGAGTCGATTGCATGTCAGTTGTTTTATGTCTAGACTTGGTTTAGCTCTTCCACACTATGGTGTATGTCTGGGTGCTGCATATAGGTTTATTGTCTGTGTGGTCTTCTGTTCCTGTACTCCTTGTAGTATTCGTCAGAAATTTTGTTTGTTAGTGCGTTCAGTATGTCCCAAAGTTCAGGTGTTCTGATCGCATCGTATATGTGTTCCCCAGTTTGTAAGTGTTGTATCCCAGGTGTGTTCCTGTGCTGTCTGTATCTCCCGCAGAATAGGATTGTGTGTTCGGGGGTTCCCATTCCCCCACATGTACACGTTGGTGTGTCTCTGAGACTCACGCGATTTAAGTGCGTGGGATAAGGTCCGTGGCCAGTCAAGAAATGCACCATGCCGCGGCTAGGATCGGCATGTTTCATTCTTAACCTTTCCGTTATGTTCGGAAAAAATGTATAGACTCTCCGTCCCTTATCGCTTGTGCCCCATTCCTGAACTAATTTACTAGCGAAACTGTACTGAAGCTAATTGAACATCTAAGCGATAACCGATCTATACTTTAATTCCATGACCGTTACTCCAACTGGCCACATGGCGGGAAACTGTGTACACAAAGAAAAATCGAAAAAAATCATAAAAATCTCCCAGAACTTTACTATACAGAAGAGAACACACAAAAAAGGCATGAAATGAAATAACTATCTTCACAGTTAGACCCAAAATACGACCGTGAGCTTAGGGCCCATGGCCCACGCTTGTGCAAGGCACAAACCCAAAGTTCTTACGGAAATTTAAAGCAAATAGCGAAAATAAATTCCCTTATGGGGGTTTGCCGGTCATGTTACACCTGTTTCCACCATCCTCACCTTAGTCAGTAGCAATTTTGAAATATTCCAATACGTTACATCATACTACCGTAAAGTGCGGAACTCCAACTTCTGCGTCTGTACCGCGCCGCTGCCCAGGAACAAGTGCTCTTCCAACCGAATTCGCCTAACCGTTCCGCTTACAAACGTGGTGGGAGTGGCGCGCCAACCTGACAGCCAATTCGCGCCCCTACGTGCCATCTTTGTCCTGACCTGCAAACGTGGTCTCTGCTAAACTTGTTCACGTTTGGGGGTTGGTACTACCCTAACCCAGAACGACCATTCATGCAGTGTTACAATCTCTGCCTGAAGCTTTCTGCTAGTTCACACACTCCCTCATTTATACCGTCCAGGCCGCACAAGGGAAAGGAAAATGGGAAACGTGGTACCAACACAAAAAATTCAATAATTAACACTGTTTAGTCCATTCTCTCCTTTTGGACACCAGCTGAGGTACTACCTGCACGAGAAGAAACTCTTGCTAATAATTTCTGCGTGCTAGAAATTTAATAAAACATTGGAACGGTACAACAAGTTCCGTTTCAATATAAACTACTTATATGTAACGAACACACGATATACGTGACCTGATGCAGAATAAGCAGTACATTAGCCTCAGTGACTGAAACACAGTGGAGCCAAGTCCAAAAAGACGGCTAATGTTCCGCCATACGACAGCTACAAATTGAGCATAGCACTTACCCAAAATGTTCAAATTAAACATAAGTCACACGGCTCCTAACACTAATCCTAATAACATGTACACAATACGGAAGTCCACTTTCACACCAGGAATAGATAATCAGTGATAATATTAAAAAAACCAACAACTTGCACCAGAACTAATGTCAGCTGATAGTTTTTTGCCTCAAGGAAGACGAGATTTAATAACAGACAGGCAGAAACACTTAAGCGCAGGTAAGTAATACGCTGCCAACGAATTTCATAACAAGCTTCCTTGTGGAGGCGGACGCTAACATTAAAGCAAATGAAAGGCGCCACGGACACTTAAAGTTCACAGATCAAACTTCCAGTAGGAAGCAATACACAAAAATTTAATTAAAACTTTTAACAGACCTTATTAACACATAAATTCTTGGTCATACATGCCTGCAAATTCCAAGAAGGCGCGGACTTCAATACCAATCACCATAACCGGTGGACCCAGGAATTCCGGTAAACACGCTTCTAGCAGCTCGGCGGGTTTTCAATAATCCACGCCTGAGGTTCCTCGGTACTGCAAACGAAACACAGGCCAACATGACATTGCACATTATTCCCATTTTACACCAAAACAGTGACAGCTGGGTGGCGGCAAAATGCCTCGTTTCTGCTTGGTTGCTCCCCTGAGACCCTCACCATCATATCAACTCTCACACAGTCCTTGTGGGCCCAGCATGCTGGTCTTCCAAGCCACCCAAGACAGAGCTGCGCTGGCCGGGCTACATCTTAGAGCCAAAGATAAGAACATATCGACATCGATACAATACGAGAAGCCGATTTACGATGGTTTCAGTTCAGATGTTTAACCCATCCACTTCTGCTTGGGGAACTGAATTAGGTGTGACGCAGTACAGTTAATAGGTAAAAGTTCGGAAGGGAACATAACGAAACATGTGGTGTCACCGCCAGACAGCACACTTGCTAGGTGGTAGCTTAAATCGGCCGCGGTCCATTAGTACATGTCGGACCCGCGTGTCGCCACTGTCATGATCGCAGACCGAGCGCCACCACACGGCAGGTCTCGAGAGACTGACTAGCACTCGCTCCAGTTGTACGGACGACATTGCTAGCGACTACACGTACGAAGCCTTTCTCTCATTTGCCGAGAGACAGTTAGAATAGCCTTCAGCTAAGTTAATGGCTACGACCTAGCAAGGCGCCATTAACCATTTGTAACGTTGCATGTACCTCAAGATAGAGTCTCACTTGTACCATCCAGAATGCTGTATACCAAAGGACAATATAAAAGTTAAGTGTTCTAGTAGCTACGTTCTTTTCTTTATCACATTCATTACGAATCCTGTTCCAGACTTAACGCCAGACGGCGTGAGTTGACGCGTGCCCTTTCGGCTACTTCACTGTGGACTGGCTGCCTTAACAGTCCACTCAAGCGCATTTGTATTAACACTAAAACATTACGAATTTACTTTCCTCCAAAACGCAGAACGACCCAGTGTACTGCACATAAAGAAGACCACTGAAGCGTTACAACAGCAGCTCGATGTGAAGACCATCCACGTTGTTACAGACATTGTACCTACGAGGTATGTACTATACACACTCTCCATCCCACCTCTTGCCTCTTCAGTTTCTAGCGTAGCGGCCAGAGCTTGTGCCAGAAGATCTTCTTCTGTTTCTACAGGAGTCGGTAAATTAAACTTTGCACACGACCCCACAAGAAGTAGTGTAATGTAGTACACGTCATCCTATCTACCCTATTGCATGCCAGGAGAAGCAAGTCTGAGAATGTTTTCTTTCCTTCACCAGACGCGTTACACATCTGAATTGGAACCGTCGTAGAACGGAAACAGTACGTTTCCGGACATGAGTTCCTACTCAAAATATTACGTACTTGTTCGACTCTAGAAGCCATAGATGTTTGTAATGGTAATTTCAGAATACACTGTAATTAACTGGGGAGTATAAAAGGCTAATCAAAATATTGTACAACACTTATCTATAGATTTGTGCGTTTCACCGAAGTGAAAAGTCAAAACGTTTATCTCCACACACTCTGTCAATAAACCATGAAAAAATGCTGTTATATGAAATAGCATGCACTTATGGTGATATATTAAAAAATAATCTTCCCTAGCTCCGTCACGTTTCTGTTCACACTGTTTTCCTACGAAGTTCGATTTTGAACCAGTCCTTTTAACATGTTACTGCTATATTTTTGAGACGGGGAGTAGCAGTTGTTACTGTTCTAACTCACTCTAAAATATGCCATATCCTAATGGAGTGTTATGGAAGCTGTAGCTCTGACGTGTACACTCTTCAGTACACTAACATATCTCAATCAATGCCCTTTTCTGCAGGTGTGTTTGTAGAAATCTTGTAGAAACCGAGTTGAATATTTCTCCCGATATCTCTGAATCCCAAGCAAACGGCTAAACGATGCAAAGTACCTGCTCATTCGGCATTTTCATTTTCCATACATTATGTCTTTTTTTTTTTTTTAGGTCGCGATGCTTACGTTTGCTGTATTCAAAGCGAATATGCTGTAACCAGTTTGGATTAATCGACAGAACTACATCTGCATCTACATTTATACTCCGCAAGCCATCCAACGGTGTGTGGCGGAGGGCACTTTACGTGCCACTGTCATTACCTCCCCTTCCTGTTCCAGTCGCGTATGGTTCGCGGGAAGAACGACTGTCTAAAGGCCTCCGTGCGCGCTCTGATCTCTCTAATTTTACATTCGTGATCTCCTCGAGAGGTATAAGTAGGGGGAAGCAATATATTCGATACCTCATCCAGAAACGCACCCTCTCGAAACCTGGCGAGCAAGCTACACCGCGATGCAGAGCGCCTCTCTTGCAGAGTCTGCCACTTGAGTTTATTAAACATCTCCGTAACGCTATCACGGTTACCAAATAACCCTGTGACGAAACGCGCCGCTCTTCTTTGGATCTTCTCTATCTCCTCCGTCAACCCGATCTGGTACGGATCCCACACTGATGAGCAATACTCAAGTATAGGTCGGACGAGTGTTTTGTAAGCCACCTCCTTTGTTGATGGACTACATTTTCTAAGGACTCTCCCAATGAATCTCAACCTGGTACCCGCCTTACCAACTATTAATTTTATATGATCAGTCCACTTCAAATCGGTCCGCACGCATACTCCCAGATATTTTACAGAAGTAACTGCTACCAGCTTTGTAACAACTTCTTTGTAGGGCACTGTGACAATTTTAAGTCTTCGGTGAGTCGGTTTGTTTTCGACCAATAGAATTCGTTCCGGGACTGCTAGTCACGTGGGCGTTCTTGTTTGTACAGACTCAGTCACTCCGTTCTGTTGATCGTTCCTACACTTGTCTTGTGATACTGGAGTCTACGCTGTGTCCTGTTGTTCGTCAGGATAGAGATCAGGAGCGGAGGGCGTTGTAAAATGAAAATTAATTGAGTGGAATGGACCCAGTTTATTCTTGTAATGATGGTACAGTGGTGCCTACGTAGGGCCGAGCAGCCCCAAGAGGGGTTGCCGTCTGCTCATCAGAGAGGCAGAGGCTAGAGGAGCGACTACTCGGGGCCGAGGTCAGAAGCTAAGAGAGCGCGGAGCTGTTTCCAAGCCGCCCTCGCCGCTCCCGGCCGCGTCCCCACGTGATCACACGATTAGTCTCTGATTGGAGGACTGATTCCGCCAACGCGCCTTCCTAGTAGCGTACCCCCGTCAGCGCAACCAACCCGTGGGACTTGAGTCTGACTGAGAAGCACGTGGCAGGAATGTGCCTACCATGGTCTTCCGGCCAGCACCTTCCACCACAGTATGCCCAAGCCGGCTACGGCTGAACATTATGCATGGAAAATTCTATTTAGTAAAATTTTGTCGGCAATGATCCCTCTTGGGGGGGGGGGGGGGGGGGTCTCCTCCCTGCACATCCTTTCCCCTTCCGAAGAAGGCTCTCTGGATGAAAATGAATGAGCTTATTCTAATTGATTATTCCATTTAAAATATATATGCAAATATGTGCAAAAGTTACAACGTGGCCTGAAGGGCCTGAAGGAAAGCTCTTGAATAACAAACTTGTGAAGCTGGTGCGACGGCAGTGGGGCGTCGCCATGCTATGAGTGTGTGTCGGCGGTATCAGTGGTGGTGGGTACCCAGGCGATGATGAGGGGCACCGGAGCACAGCACACTGAAACACTCCACCCTCGTGGGGGTGAGAGAATGCTCCCGGGCCTAACAGTCACAAGGGGGTTTTTCCCCGTAATATTACTTTGAGTTCTTAAAACTAGGATTACAATGGTAATTGCCCAAGTGGGTGAATGAGAACATTACAAAATGACAAAAATTTAAAGAGAAAACAAAATGACTTACATGTGGGTTAAGACTCGACAGTTAAATTGTGATTCCATAGACTTTACATAGAAATACAAACCCATTACAAAATTAGTTCATTGACCTGACACCTAGACTACAACTTAATTCTAAGGGGGGGGGGGGTCATGCCTGATGGCATGCACCAAGTTTGGCAGGTAGTTTCAGGTGTGATATTCACCTTCAGGTTGTGGGGGTGGTACTACTTCTCGGAAGGAAGTGAAACATTTGCAAAACCCTCTTTTACAGAGTGTCCAGGATACTATAATCAGAATCATTACAATGATGATTACCGAACCAGCGCTGGGTAATACAACGGTGGTTAATCGCTTGGTTTGGTGCCAATCAGCAATATGTGAGGCCACTCGGTCAAGAGCAACTTGGTTATGTTCCTGAGTAAGGAGATGATTGATCGATTCGAGTAGATCTGAATCACTGGTATTCGGTAACTTCTTTAGCTTCTCATGGTGATGGAGTTTGAAAGAGAGTTCAGGAAGGTATAAGGTAAATGTGGGAATGGTGACATGAAAGGTGGAGTGCAATTGAGCTGATATCCTCATAGAAGCAGCGTATACGTCACATCTTGAACTATTATACACTAGGCCACTATTATTCAGTGTTACCCGGTACGATTCAGTCTCTGACATTGAACGGTGGCACACCAGGGTGGCGGTGACAGTCTGTGGAACAGCGAACAGAAAACTCTTGTCAACAGGCTGAATTACTGGTTGACGAAGTGAGACTAGAACACGATGACATGGAGGTGTAGTAGTTTCAGCTAAAAAACAGTGACATCTCGCACTCAGTAGTGTTAGTGTGTAAAATTAGCGTGGAGCATAAATAATGTGTTGTATGGAAGCAACTGGATAGTTCAGCGCGAGAGAGAGTTGCGTGAGTTTGTCGATCCCGACTAACTATCAAAAATTCTTGAATCTGTCAAACAACATGGTGGTGAAGGGTAGCCCAAGAGACTGGAAAAGTGTATATTTGATAGCACTCGTATTCGCAATTTGCGCACGTGATTGGTAACCTCATTCGCATCCGAATACTGTCAGAATTACGGGTAAGTCGGACCTCCAACGCGCCATAGTAAAAGGGGAGGTTGTTTTTTCCCGCACGGCATAAAGCATTTGTTTAGGGCCAAAATTTGCGACGACACATTGTGTAGGATGTGCAAGAAGGGCTCTGAGGGTAACAGATGTGGACTGAGCTTTCCTTGCAGTCCAAGTTCAATGGCCGAGTGTAACATGTGCACGTGTAACTGTGCTGTGTGTATATTAAATAAAAGAATCTGCGTGGTCTTCACAATGTCCAATGTGATAGTCAGATTACGTAATCCCGAGCGAAGATGAGTCCACTCTGCTATGGGACGAAGGCCAAGTGTCGTTAATTAATTTGAGATTTTGTACGAAGAAAGTTTTTTTTTAATGAATAAAATGAGAAGGAATCCTGTGATCGCGGTGTAAACCTGCACAGCTTAGGCACCTCCCACGCATTGGCCACTACGCAGGGGCACCCACCCCGCTAAGGCTCGACACGGCGAGACAGGTGAAGTACTTCATAAATTTCATAATATTGAGTGGTTTTTCAGCTGTAGAAAACCAGAATGAGGGTAAGACAACTCAAGTTAACTCAATAATCATAGGATCTTTACTTACAGAAGCGGTCAATAGAGAGATTAACTGTACTGAAGTCGGAAATGAATGTTAGCGAGAGCGAGTCTGTTGCTCGTGAATACAGAAGCTGGGCGTGAAGCAGTGGAGGCGGTGCAGCGTAGCTTTATCAGCGCTGAGCCGGCAGAGTGCTGAGCTCAGATAACAGCGTCGGAGAGCGCTAGTGGCTCTGCGTCCGAGACTAAGACATTCTAAGTGCAACTTAAAAGTAACAGTTTATTGCAAAGCAATAATAAACGAATAGCTGATGTCACAAAGACGTTTGATTCCATTTTAACAGAACAACTTAAGTGTTCAACAGGTAAATTGATTACGTTGTTGATTAAAAGAAACTGCTACTGAACATAACGTACATACGTACGTACTTCCCTTTTCCCTTCCGAAGAGCGAAGGGCATAAACGATAAAAGCCTCGTTCATGTACTTAGTATATGACAATAGAGGTCTGGTAACATCAACAAGTTACACCAAGGTAGTGTGGATATGAACAGTGTGAGTGTGTTGTAAGTTGTTATTGGGCATATGAAGTGTTGTGTAAATGTGTGACCAATGGTAGCTGATGGCGGATACGAATTGAAGGCCAATAGGTGCTATCAGAGATACTTCCAGTCGAGAAACAATGAAAGTTAAAAGGGAATACCGAATAGGGCACAAAAATAGCGTATAACCATAAAGTGTACTAACATTAATCATAACTATAAATTGATAACAATAAGACATGACATTGAAGTAATAATAATCGACAAGAAATAAAATAAAGGGAATATTTCCCGAACATAAACTTCCGAATCGGATAAGAAATCCGTCAGGGGATGTTGCTTTTTTAGTCGGTTGACGAAGTGCATAAGGGACTACGTCAGTAGAAACCGACAGTGTGTGTATATAACAACATTGTTCTTAAAAGTGCAGTTTGCTTTGACAGATGGTGAAAAGCAACGAATCCGTTATAGCAACGGAAAAGGCTGCCATTTGGGGAACGGTATCTGAATCTTTGGCAGAATCCGATGATTTTGCAATGGAATTGCCATGTAGAAGAAAATGGCGATGTATAAAATGTAATAAAAGAGCGTCTGGGGCTCAGTTCATTTGTGGTTGAGTGCCAAAGGCGTAGTGTGAGCGCAAATTGTCTCACGGTAATTGATGTATGAATTGTTTTGTGGTCAACCGAGGAGCCTAGGATTCGGTGACGTGTAAGTACAAGTTCGCGGTGCGAATGAGCTACCTGCGAGTGACTCGACTAATAAGTTCAGCAGTGCATTAGTGCAATCTGCAGACTTGCATTGATGATTATATAATTTGCAGGGCAATGGAGCAACCTGCGGACAGTGCTAAGGCAACCTGTGTAATAATTGAGGGGTAGGCAGTGCATTGGAGCTATCTGCGATACCGTGGTTCAGCGGGCCTAAGGGCGTCCGTCTGACTTAATAAGAATTAGTGTAGGCACATGGGTTTCCTGCGATACATGGAATAAAAGTATCAGCGGCGTTATCAGCGACCTGCTGTACTAGGAAAATGTCGACTGTTCAAGCAATAAAAATAGCTCTGTGGCTAGAATGGCATATTTTGCAAACACAGACATAATGTCTTATGGGATAACAGCAATCAGTGATTTTATAATGTTACTTTAAAATCCGTCTTGATTGCAAATTTTTTTTATTATTCATATTTTTTTACCGGGACAGCGCGAACGCGTTCGCGCTGTCCCGGTAAAAAAAAATATGAATAATAAAAAAAAATTTGCAATCAAGACGGATTTTAAAGTAACATTATAGAATGGCATACATGCATAAATAGCGTCACTTTTTGTGCGCGCAGTACATAACACTACATAAAATGAAAATCATGAACTATAAATCACTAGCGCTAGCATAATATAAGTAAACACAATGACATATATTGACAGGAAAATAAAAACACAATGATGTGTAATAATAACGCTGTAAGTAGTCGGAACGCTCAACGTTAACATGTAACACTGGCCACCTGGGGCTGGCTGCTAGGCTGCGTGTGTGTTAGTTTTAAAACTGACGATAACAAAGTGAACTGAAAGGTCAACTAGGCACAGTTCCCGTAGCGCTTACATCACCGGCTAATTAGAGGCAAAGTACGTATCTCACAATGGATCATCGGCCGATATTTTGAGGCAAGACTCCAACAAGGGAGAGCAATATCTCGGTGTAAATGGGTGGTAATTTTAAAAGACCGGTACTGTCGGAAGAGGGTACCTAACATGTTGTAGGGGCCTCCTCATCGACAGAAGAAGGAAAACAGGATAGAACAATGACCACGGCGGTAGAGTAAAATAAATGGGGAGGGCAAAAATAACTGCGTAGCAACCAAGGAACAATCGCCCACCGATATACGGCAGCCCGGACGATTGGTCGTTTGTGCCTCGTCAGTAGCGCGAAAAACCCGTGGCATTGCATTGGTTTGCCGATATCTGGCCTTGTCCAAGGCAGATAACGTTAAATGTCATCATAGTTCGATGTGTAAGAGGGCTAGGGCTGTAGTTTGTAGCTTATACAATGAATCAAAGCAGTAGTGAAACTTCACTTATAGGGTTGGCGGACTAAGGTATGCAGAATAATGTAAATCGTTAAGAACTTCGTGTGATTTATCCAGCTAATGTGAAACAAAACAATGAATCACATCTACTTAATGTTTATGTTAAGATTTATTGGGATGTTTGAATGAATTTTGTTTGCCGTGTCTTCCGGCTGCATGAAAGAAACCAGCTTGGAGCTGTTAGCGAGCGCGCAGCGCACGCGTCGGTGCGAAGTAGGCACCGGCACGTCAGCGGTTATGTGAGACGGCGTGTAGCCGCGAGAGACCGGCCGCTACTGCAGCGACAAATATCACGCGCTTAGCGTGTACAAGAAATAACGATGAATTAGAAATTGCTAATTATCTAGAATAAGAGTTTTTTAAAAGGCTGTTAGTTATATAAAATGATGGTAAATGCATTGTAGTCTGTCATACACGGAGGATAGAGCAGTAATTTGCGGTTTGTTTTTGTAACTACTCGGAAGCGCCGCGTGTTGAGACGCTGGAGGCGGCCAGCGCTCGTGGTGATAAAATACGTCATCGCGCGGAGTGCTGTTACTGGCTGAGAAAAAATGATGGCCGCTGGCCAGTTCTTGGCGAGGAGAAGGGACAGCGCTGAAGAGAGGAGGGGAGGCGACAGCTGATGTGTTGCCCCGCCAACAGCTGGTCCCGTAAACAAAGCGTACGAGGCGTATGCATTTCAAGTCCTGGCTTTTTCTGTTCCGATTACTTACGGTTAGCTGCAGCAAATACAGAACTACGACATATAGTACAATACACTAGACGTCAACGTAACAAGTATTAAGAAAAGCTCGGAGTAAAATACTCCACATGTACTAGTTTGCCAAATAGATGGCAATAGAGGACATTGAAGAATATTATTCGGAGTTAGCAGCCGCGGTACTGCCAACACCAAGTGTAATGGTTGCATTTGAAGCAAGTCAGTTGCGTGACGTCTAATGCGTGGCATTGCTTGCAAAACATAAAACATAATCATACATATGAAAATGAGCAAAAATACATGACAGGACTGGAAGTTGACAATTGAGAATGGTTGGGAACTCCGTGGTGGCCAGGCACGTCTTGCTTCCAAGTCCCTGGAGAAAATGACTTAAACTAAGCTGCAATAAAACATAACATAAAACTCTAATTAGGCGTAATTAGCAATCACTTTATTTATGAAAATATACAGTACAGTCTCCCACAAACTTTATATATTCACAACATCCTTTACCTTTAATCCAAATATATACAGATTCATTAACAGAAACCTTACGTCTACTTCTAGTGTACAGGGATAGTGAGGAAGGTGAGGTATATACAGATTTTCCAAAGTCTTTATTGGCAAATTCTCCAATATGGTAAGTGCGAAAGGCGATGACATCACGGTCGACGAAACTCTCGAGGCCTCCAACTGCTGTCGATTCCGCAAAGGGTATCCACAACCCTGTGGAGGTAATCTCCTCCGTTTTTTCTTTCGTCTTTGTTCCACTTGAGGTGGAGGTGACACAGGCGGATCGGGGGCTGCGACCTGTTGTGGTGACACAGCCCTACCGTGGTAAGGTTGCAGGCGGTCAAAGTGCACTATCACCGTACGATCGGTTAATTGCAGTTCTGCATTGACTGGTGAGATCAACCGTACAATCCGATACGGGCCTTCAAAGCGGGGAGAGAACTTTTTAGTGCGTCCCTTTTTGATTGCCGGGTTTCGTAGTAACACTAAATCACCTGTCTGATAAGTCGATAAAACAGCATTTTTGTTCTGCCTGTGCAACTGTTTATTAGTAGCTTTGATATTATTCCTCTTTACCTTATACCAGATCGCTTTTAATCGGCGAGCTAAACCTTTTACTTCCTTTATTTCTACACCTTGAGGTAGTTTGTCTATTTCGAACGGCGAATTCATCGGCCGTCCAAACACAGCTTCGTAAGGGGTATACCCCGTGGATTCATGTATTCGGGTGTTGTATGCAGAAGAAATATACGGTACATATCTGTCCCAATCAGCGTGCGTTCAACGCGACCGTTGGCTTTAGGATGGAAGGATGTTGTACGCCATTTTTTGATTCTTAGCAATTTACAAACTTGTACAAATAAAGCAGACATGAAATTGGTTCCTTGATCTGTTAAAATGGCATCAGGACTTCCAAAAGGTAGTGTCACACGATTTTCAAACTCTCTCGCCACAGTTTCAGCTGTCATGTCGGGGAGGGGTACCAAAATTAGATAACGTGAAAAGTGATCAATAACAGACAAAATGTATTTGTTACCTTGTTGCGACTGTGGAAAAGGACCTTGGAAATCTAAAGCAAGAATTTCGAAGGGTGAAGATGCCTGAGGAAGTGTTTGCAGCGGCACTCGCGGAAGCCTATTTTGTGCTCGTTGTGCACACGGCAGGCAAGATCTTACATACCTGTCCACGTCACGTTGTCGGTATTGCCACCAATAACGTGTCGCAATTCGAGCGTTCGTAGCGCGTTTTCCGCTGTGACATGCTTGGATTGTATCATGGCATTGCCGTATTATACGTTGCTGCAAGCATTCCGGTATTACCAAACGATTTCCATGGGGAGTTCTTCGATACAAAAGGTCGTCTATTACTTCAAATTCTGGCAAGGTGGCGTATCTTTGACATTGAACGTCTGCGAGGTGCCGGGGCTAGTAGTGTATTTATCACTAAATTCTACTAGAATCCACATGTGTAAATCATGCTCTAAGCCCCCCCTATTCTAACTCCGACTTTTGCTGTTGCACAAGGATAAAACAAATACGCGAACTGACTCTAATCAACCCTGCTAGTGGAGTAGAAGAGAGTTTGGCACCTGCAATAATTTAATTTGATAAATAAGTTAAATAAACAAAGGTTTCATTAGCATAGTGAGGAATGATAGGGTTGCTCTATTGATTAACAGAAAGAAAGTTCTGTCCAAAATAACAATATGATTTATTAAGATTAAACGCAGAATAGTAAAAGAGACACAGGAAATATAAAACATCAAATTGGCTAAAATTGGAGATTCATACAAACACAGTAAAGGTGAAGTTGTCCCTAACTTAGATCGTGAGGTTTAAGACGAAGTGGTATGTGGAGCCAATTCCTTTCCACTCAAATCTCAAGAGAGACACACAGCTAACCCAATAGTAATTGCTGCTACTCGAAACTGAACAAAGTTAGAAAAGGATGAACAGGCGCGCTCTGCTGAGCTCTGATTATCACCTAGGAAAATCCCTATCTGCCGGTGCTGCGGACGTACATTACCAACAGTCTTCTTATCTCCCAGAACACGATCTGGCGTACCGCAGGCGAGGGCTGGTTGCTCCGACGTCCTCGACCGAAAGGCGACTGCCGACTACCCAGAGCACCCGTACAGGCCGAACACCGAACATTCCCGCCCCCACGACAGTGGCCGTGGTTACGTTCCAATCAGCAACTCGAAAACCGGCGGAAATTCCACTCCATTGCCGGAGCACTACCATTCCACCAATGGAGATTCTTGGCGCCAATTTCTGTGCTGATTTTGCAGAAAGTGCGGGAATTTTCCCGCCACAACTGCGTGGGTACACAAGTCATTCCCACGCCTCGCTGGTAGCCCGCCAGAAAGTGTTTTCGCAAAGTTTCTCTGAAGTAACGGAACCTCTAGCCCAGCCGCTACTTCACACCCCAGCGGGCGTGTCTCTTGACAATGTCGGCGTCTGAAAAGCATTCACTCGACTGCCTCACACACGTCGGCTTAACTCTCTCCAGTTCCACAGAGCCCGCCTGTCACCGGCCCACCCGGGTGACGAGAGACGCTGCGTGGGAAGTACGCGTGTTAAGGAAAAGCAACCCTCCACCGCATGCAACTAGAGAGGAGAATCGTAAGATAGAAATATGAGAGGGGGCTCATGCCACCTCTCATTGCCCCTACGCCATTTTAGATTGTAATTGGTGAGCGGTTGGCTCACTTAGGAGCAAGGTAGTGAGTCAATCGCCCAAGAACAATCTTACAAAGTGACTCCACATACCGCACTCTATAAAAAAGATCATTGCAACTGAAAAATGCAACTCATAGAGGGAGGATTATTTATGATGTAGCCAACTTCACCTTCTTAATATGGAACACTAACACTCACATCACACATCCATACCCAGGGAGCCCCTTCCAAACACCGATTCACACAGACATTCACGCTCTAAACATGGCCCGGGCATCTGAGCCAAATATGGAGCAGTTTATTCTTTACAATCAGAGTTGGAGTGCTCCGCAATTAAATGCCCAAGATGTTACAACAATTTTAATCATTAAACTAACCTGACCTCACTCACACATGATAATATTTAAGTTAACAATCTCTTTGTGAGTTTTCAGAATCTAGTTACAACCTCCGATTCATTCTGTCTCCCTGCAGCAAGAATAACCTTTACAAAATGTTCCCTGAACTGATGGTCCATTCACAATGACAGTGGTGGTATCTGCTTCAGTTTATGGGGACTTCAGGCACACTGTTAGCATACACACAACAATAAACACAAAATACAAAAAAAACATGATGTGGAGAACAATACAGTAATCTGTAATAAGAATTACAGTGTAAAACACAAACGCATACAAGGTATAACATACATTACAGAAACAACATAAGAGAAAGAAATTTAAGAAAAACAAAAAAAACAAGGTTCATGGGGCATCAAATTGTGCGTGCACATTGCACAAAGTTCACGACTGTGCTGAGAATGAGGCACTAAATCACATTGTTAGAAATATCCGTGGCACTTCACTGATTCCACTGTACTGACATCACATAAGGCTAAACGTCGGTTGTAGTTGCTACGTTGTGGCAACAGCAATAGGGAGTTCTGGAGTGTCTGCAGTACGCTGTTGAGATTGTAGTCAGACCCACGCATATGATCACGGCCGTATGGTAGGAAGACACAGTGATAGGCTCTCCTCACGTCGATTAATTGTCTCTGAGGTCTACTCGTTGGGATACATCACTAGTCTAGGTCTCTTCTCTCGCTGGACAGAACTTTATGTTTCCCAATATTGCAGTTCGACGAGGGATGATGGCACGTGGAGTGACTCCACAAGTGTGTGAGGTCATCCATACAGGATCGAACTAGGAGCGACTATTGTTAAAAACTGCTCTCTAATAGAGAGGAGAAGTAAGACATGAGACCATACATTTGTTAGTGTGGCACGATACTGCTTTGTGTATGCAGATCAGCCAATGCTAGTGAGTTGTAAAAACCCAAACAGGTGAGTATAGAGCGTCCCTTTCTGTCCTGAGGCACATGAGGCGCAGGTTCTGACACGATATGTGATGTTCTTCGTGTACTCACGACAACGTGGTCTGCCGCAGGGAATCCCTCCAAGCGGCTGCCGCGTCCGGAGAGCTAGCAGGCTGTCGCGTGTCAGGGTCAACGGCCAGCCCCACTTTCGCTTGTGGCGGGGCGAGGGTCCCGTGTAATCCCTCAGGTAGGCAGCCGGGTGACTGTCAGCGTGTAGGACGGGACGCTCGCCCTCTAGCAGGTAGCCGAAGACCTCTTGTTTTTGCGCTGGCTGGCCTCTGCATTGCCACGTTCCTCGTCATCTGTACAATTCTTACAAAAGTCTTATGCCTAACTTTTTCCCATGACCTTCTATGTTATAATAAATTTACATAATGAAACATTGATGGTCTGTCATTTCAGACACTCTTATTTTACTTTTATAGTTATTAATCTATGGCAATCATTATAACATCTAATCTAGACATGGAAATAATTTATTTTGATATATGTGTAGAGACCGATCTCAGTATGTACATGGTGTGTGATAACTGATGCTTTGTAATGGATGAACAGCTAAATGTGCGGGCCCGCACTAATATTACTATTAATTATATAGATCGACAGTAGACATGCTTCAAGAATTAACTACCATATCCCAACGATCTACATTCTACGTCTTTTAATTAAATTATGTTGTTATGCAGGTCTAAGTTTTACTGTGCTATAAAGAACATGCAACTACGCTACTTTCGCTCGCCCGTCGTCCCTCCATCTCGGGTCTGTGGTTTGGTGACCTGAAAAATAGCAACTCAACAGGCGCGCGCCACACTTGTGGTAGAAAACCCCCACAATATTAATCTAGTTATTGTTAAATCCTACAGTTTAACTTATCCTAGTATCGTACTTTCCCTTTTATTTATTTATTTATTTATTTTATTTATTTATTTATTTATTTATTTTTTTTACCTTATACAATACCCTTACATAGTTCCTGTTACGCTGAGGTGTCTTGCTGCTCGCCGCTATTGACGACAGTGATGTGCGCGCCGTACGACATGACCTCCGAGTTTTCATTACGCCTCACTGAAGCTCCAGAGACTGGGTTACCCATGGCTATACACGACAATAAATTTATAGTTGCAACTTCCTTCTCTATGTGAAGCGGTTTTCGCGATCAAAGTACACCTTTCCAGAAGCAATGTAATATGACCAAGCCAGGACTGGTTCCTGTTGAGGATTCAGACACCCAACACCCGCCAGCTACACAGTATGTCACGAATATCCAAGTACAATTCCTTGGTGATTCATCTGTGACAAAAACGAGCAGCACGCTAAATCCCCAACCAGCACATTAGCATGGTAGGCTTTTATGCCCTCATTTCTCTCGTCTAGGGCACCATTAGAGTCAAATGCTCACAGGTTCACCCCGACTTGCAAGACAACGATACCGGCGCAGCTCTGCAAAAACTATACTGCCCATATTCACCCTCGAAATCGCGCAATATACCACAATCGTGCAGTGCACTGACGCGTGCCTGCAAGCATTGGTATGAACGTCTCACGAACTGGTTGTGGCCGCTATGGAGCGTATCACGACCTCTCAGAACGCTTCTAAGAGCACGTTCTTGTATGCGCCCGTTTGTGCGACGTCTCGTCACTCATCCTTATCCCTTAACATGGACACCAGATAGGAAAGGACAAAAACATTGCTCATGAAAAGGTAGTGTCTCCTACTCCATCGACATTGGAGATCGCAAACATAAACAAAAAGAGGGTAGCAGCAGTAAATTCTTATGCAAGACAACGCAGCGTGTTAATACTTTAGCAATCTTAATCTATTAATGTAACAATTATTGTTCCCCACAGAAAGGTTCATATATTTGCTTATTCTACTATGTACACCACTTAAACTACTATTATTCCACGAACTTCTTTGTGTGAGAGATGTGGTGGAATCCTATGGACTAGCGCCAATCCCTTGTTAGACTCCCCCTCCTCTGACGTGCATTAGGATTTGCAGGTCTAATTTCAATCTCCTGGTTCTCCTGTTGTCCTTGATTTCGCTCTCTCCAATTACGGTCGCTTTGCCGTACGTTATTTCTCCTGTCCCAGATTCCTTGACTAGATTGACCCTGTTTCCTGACGTTCTGGTTTCCATAACCTTGAGTAGCGTAACCTTGATTTCCGTAACCCTGGTTTCCTAACTGACGAGTGCGATTTTGCGATCTGTTGTCGTCTTCCCTTGCTGGCCCGTGGTATTTGTTATTTTGCGCCTTCTTCCTGTCCTTTGCGTCTTGTTTATCGAAGACTACTTCGAGTTCGCGCAATAGACTCTTGAATGCTTCTATGTCCGATCCACACTTCCCGACAAGTGTCTGTTGATACCTAATAGGCAATTTGGAAAAGCAAAATTTAATGATTTCTCCGTTGCTATATGGACTATCTAAAAACTGATTCTTCTTGAGTAAATCATCAAAAAATTTGGTTGCGTTCTTATGCCCGGACACTTCCAGTTCAGGACAAAATATTATTTCCTCTTTAATCCTGTCTTGCGTTTCCTTTGACCAGTAGGTCCGCAGGAATGCATCAACAAATTCCTGATAGGTCCGACACGTCGCTGCCACACCCCGCATCTTTTCCGCGGCTTGGCCCTCGATGTGTCCACACATGAATTCTAATTTTGCGTGGGTTGGCCATGATGACGGTAATGAATTAGTAAACTGCGTCACCCAGCTCTTCGGATGCATCGACCCTCCATTATCTCTGAACTTTTGGAATTTTAGTATCGACAGGAAGTGATTGTGATCAAAATCCTGTCCGATCCTCGCACTGGTGTTGTCACTCGTTTCCGATACTTGCACGTCTGCTGAGTGTCCTGATCTATCTTGCTGATAACTGTGATGTGCTACCTCTGAATCACAGTGGCGGTGACACTCAGAATTCACTCTCCTAAGTGGGCTACAATTATTGGAGCTATTACTAGGTGTTTCTGCGTGTGCATTGTTAGTTCCGCCCTCTGTCACTGGGCTAGAGCACGGCGGGCTTTTCCTCGGAGACACACTTCTGTGTACTCCATCATTGGTATCCGAACGCGCAGTGCTCGTGTGCCCGTTTCGCTCTAGTTTCGCTATCCGACTCTCTACTTCTTTCATTCGTTTCGTGATGTTGGTAACCGCAATATTACCTTGGGTTTTTAAGAACGCTAGGGATTTTGAGTGGGCTTGTGTCGCACGTCGCAAGCGACCTACAAGTTGAGAAGTTACTTTTGCGATTTTCATTGCCCCTGTTGCTGCCGTTTGGGCTAGGCCTGCTACTTTTTGTGCTACCATTGACAATTGTTTTGCTTCTCCACATTCTTTCTTTATTGTTAGTAATTCCCCACGAATTTCCCCTATATGCGAAATTATTCCCTCCGTGTCCTTCTTACGCTGTTCGTCAGCTTCTTCCTTCTCCATCTTACGTTGTTTCTCCTCTTCTTCCTTCTCCCTCTTACGCTGTTCGTCAGCTTCTTCCTGCTTCTTACGCTTTTCGTCAGCTTCTTCTTTCATTGATCGTAGGAAGCTCAGTATTGGGTTTACGTCATCTTCTTGATCCTCTTCAAACATGGGCGATGTAACTCTGGACACCTGGGCGCTAGAGCTCTGACGTGACCGAGCTGGCCTCTGTCTGCACTCGTTCGTTTGACTATAAACTTCTGCTACCGTCTCGACCTGTGTGCCTGTCTCTGTTTCATCCTCTACTTCACTATCATAATCACGGCCGCAACGCTGCTCTGAGATCGCGTCCAAATCACCTTCCTCATCAATGCCCCTGGCGTCCTGTCCTGCTAAAAATGTGCCCATCTCATCTCCGAACCTATTCCCGTCAGTAAACTGCCCCTTATCCATTATGCTATCCTCTTTTGTTTTAGCTTCGCCCGATAATAGTCGTGCCTTACTTCTCGTTATCATTCATAAAAACAAATTCATCTAAAATGCACAATAAAATTAATCTACTCCATATATTTTTTACACATAAACATAAAATTTCAACAACGCTGTTCCAACGCTGTAATCACAAACACAATTTGATGTGATACAGAAACCGCACACAAATCCGACAAAGTGCGATGCGGTACAGACACCACATCAGCGAAACACAAAAAAAACAATGAACAAAAAATATATACACTGAAAACAAAAACTGTAGTCATGCGCCGCTACTTAAAACTAAACGCGGAACTACCAAAAAAAACTTGGGTATTAATCATTAAAAAAAATAGAGAGAAAAAAAATTGAATGTTCCTACTAAGAATCCTGTTTGTTTATCAGAGATTCACAGGAAAGATCCTGGCAGGGTCGCCATATTATGCGAGGTGCCGGGGCTAGTAGTGTATTTATCACTAAATTCTACTACAATCAACATGTGTAAATCATGCTCTAAGCCCCCCCCTATTCTAACTCCGACTTTTGCTGTTGCACAAGGATAAAACAAATACGCGAACTGACTCTAATCAACCCTGCTAGTGGAGTAGAAGAGAGTTTGGCACCTGCAATAATTTAATTTGATAAATAAGTTAAATAAACAAAGGTTTCATTAGCATAGTGAGGAATGATAGGGTTGCTCTATTGATTAACAGAAAGAAAGTTCTGTCCAAAATAACAATATGATTTATTAAGATTAAACGCAGAATAGTAAAAGAGACACAGGAAATATAAAACATCAAATTGGCTAAAATTGGAGATTCATACAAACACAGTAAAGGTGAAGTTGTCCCTAACTTAGATCGTGAGGTTTAAGACGAAGTGGTATGTGGAGCCAATTCCTTTCCACTCAAATCTCAAGAGAGACACACAGCTAACCCAATAGTAATTGCTGCTACTCGAAACTGAACAAAGTTAGAAAAGGATGAACAGGCGCGCTCTGCTGAGCTCTGATTATCACCTAGGAAAATCCCTATCTGCCGGTGCTGCGGACGTACATTACCAACAGTCTTCTTATCTCCCAGAACACGATCTGGCGTACCGCAGGCGAGGGCTGGTTGCTCCGACGTCCTCGACCGAAAGGCGACTGCCGACTACCCAGAGCACCCGTACAGGCCGAACACCGAACATTCCCGCCCCCACGACAGTGGCCGTGGTTACGTTCCAATCAGCAACTCGAAAACCGGCGGAAATTCCACTCCATTGCCGGAGCACTACCATTCCACCAATGGAGATTCTTGGCGCCAATTTCTGTGCTGATTTTGCAGAAAGTGCGGGAATTTTCCCGCCACAACTGCGTGGGTACACAAGTCATTCCCACGCCTCGCTGGTAGCCCGCCAGAAAGTGTTTTCGCAAAGTTTCTCTGAAGTAACGGAACCTCTAGCCCAGCCGCTACTTCACACCCCAGCGGGCGTGTCTCTTGACAATGTCGGCGTCTGAAAAGCATTCACTCGACTGCCTCACACACGTCGGCTTAACTCTCTCCAGTTCCACAGAGCCCGCCTGTCACCGGCCCACCCGGGTGACGAGAGACGCTGCGTGGGAAGTACGCGTGTTAAGGAAAAGCAACCCTCCACCGCATGCAACTAGAGAGGAGAATCGTAAGATAGAAATATGAGAGGGGGCTCATGCCACCTCTCACGTCCACCTGCTGTGCTTCTTTTAACTCTTCAATTGATACCTCATCTGATTGGATGACACGCACTTTTCTACTTAACGCATCAGCATTTTGATGCAACCGACCAGGCTTGTGCCGAACTTCAAAATCATATTCTGACAGTTTCATGGCCCAGCGCATAAGTTTGCTGTTAGGGTCTTTAAGATTCAATAACCACTGCAGAGCAGAGTGATCGGTAAGAACTGTAAACTTGCGACCATAAAGGTAACATCTAAAATAATTAATTCCAAAAAGAAGGGCAAGCAATTCCTTTTCTGTAGTACTGTAATTAGTTTCTCCTTTATTCAGTTGACGAGAGGCATACCCAACGGGTTTTTCCTCACCATCTTGCACTTGGCTTAGGACACATCCTACAGCAAAATCAGATGCGTCACAAGATAAAATAAAAGGTTCAGCGAAGTCTGGGTAAACAAGTAGAGGTGAACTAGTTAAAATAGTTTTCACTGTTTGAAAGGCGGTCGAACATTCATCCGTCCAAACAAAAGGAGTATCCTTTTTCAACAATTTAGTAAGTGGTTTGGTAATGGTAGCATAATCTTTAACAAAACGGCGGTAATAATTTGCAAGGCCAAGGAAGGATTGTAATTCCTTTAAATTTGTTGGTATAGGAAAAGTGTCTACTGCTTCAGTTAATCGTGGATCTGGCTTGACTCCGCTGGAACTGATGACATGACCTCAATACTGCACTTGTGATTGAGCAAAAGAAAATTTTTCTAATTTTAAGCTTAAATTAGCATTTTGCAAGCGCAACAGTACATTGCGTAGATGTTCAGCATGTTGAGCAATGTATTTTGAAAATATAATTACATCATCAAGATACACAAGGCACATAGTAGGTTTCAACCCACGTAATAGCAGATCTGCAAATCGCTGAAAGGTTGCTGGCGCGTTGCGAAGCCCGAAAGGCATCCTTAAGAATTCATATAAGCCACCAAGAACTACAAAAGCTGTCTTAGCTCGATCTTGAGGAGCAATTGGAATTTGATGATACCCACTGCGCATGTCTAATGTTGTAAAGTACCGGCAATTGCCCAGACGATCGAGAGTTTCATCGATCCGGGGTAATGGATAATGATCTGGAGTAGTAACTTTGTTTACTGCTCGCATGTCTACACAGAGGCGATAGGATTTTTCTCCGTCTATAGATTTCTTTGGAACGACTACAATTGGTCTAGACCACGCACTAGAAGAGGTTTGTATTATTCCTGCTTCTAGTTGCTGTTGTATAGTTTCCTCTACCACTGACTGAAGATGGTAGGGAATTCGGTACCCTTTTTGAGCTATTGGCCTAGCATTTCCGGTTGGAATCTCATGTTGGTTAGATCTGTTGCTGGTAAATATTTCTTGTCTTCAAACAACCATGAATACTCATTCAATACTTCATTTACTAGCTTTTGCTAATGCAATGGGAGGTGACTAAGCTTAGCTTTAAACTTATCTGTCAGATGTGACGTGATTGTCAAAAGGTGTTGAGAGGCGGCAGCAGTCTTTTTCTTTTTCAGAGAAGGGGTTCTCATTGGCAACTGATCTTCTGTGATAACCTGTAAGCTGGCTAATACTGTACCACGCGGTATTAAAGCTTGCTTGTGACTAAAATTGTCTAAACACACGGGTACGCAATTTTCTTCCTGTACTTGCTGTGCTTTACACAGGCTACGTTTTACGTGGACCTGCATCTGGTCAAGAGTTTCATTCTGGCAGAGTGGATCTACCAAGAAATGAACCTCTTCGGATTCACGTATCCCGACAGGCACCCAAAGGATCTTTCCTGTGCCTTCTGGTATCTCCACGGGATTATCGGCTTTTAGCATCGTTACGGGAGACTCCGAAACTTGGGAAACGGATCCTTTCTTCCCAACTCCGCTCGCCCGCAACGTGCAGTCACGTCCAAAACGGTGCACGTTGTCGCCGAATTGGACGGTATTTAACCTATAGTCAATAACCCCCTGGAAATGACGCAGAAAGTCACTTCCCAGGATGATGTCGTAATCCGTGCGCCTGTTCTGTACAACCTCCATCGTAAAAGCATATTCTGTGGAGTTGGTGTTAGAGGCCGTTTCCCGAATTCTGTGATTGGTTTGCATTTCGCCTGGAATTTGCTGGCGGTTGTGGCCTACTATTTGGACAATGCACGCTTTGGTGACCCATGTTCCTGCACTGATGACAATATGGCACGCGACATTGCACTGCCACATGTCCTTGTCTATTACAGCGCCCACACTTAGTATCGTTCGAAAAGACACGTCGGAGACGGCCACAAATCGGCTCGCCTCCTCTCTCAAGAGTGCTAATCGCACGGCATCGTGTAAGGTGCGGGGGAAAGCTACCTTGATTTGGCCCCCTATTTGAGGGTTTATGCCACGAATAGACACGTCTATCGCACGACATTCTGATTCATCCAACAGAACCTCGTTACGAGCAGAACTGGCACTTAGTGCGTACGTGTGGCATGCGACGCTTCTAATCCTGTCCGCGAATGCTTCTAAATCTTCACCCGTTTTTTGCTTAAGGGTGGAAAGCAAGTCGCGATAGTAACTAGTACCACGTTTGTCTGTATACCTTTCAATCAACCCTGTTGCAAGGAACTGGAAGGTAGGGGCATTTTTCAAGCTCTCGACCGACTGCACGTAGTTCCGCGCTTCGCCGGTGAGTTTCATTTTCATCACGTTTAAGAGAAATTCATCTGGCCAACCGCAAAGCTTTCCGATGTCCTGGATATTCTGGACAAGCGTTTGAATATCCTCGTGCGGCTTTCACAGCGAACGCCGGAATAAACGCTACGGCTGGAAAGCTCTGCACCAAAGTAGAGGTGGCTACTGCCACAGGTGATTCTGACCTAGTGAGTGGTGGAGTCACCTGCTTCGGCTGTTCTTCCACTAGCACTTGCTTAGCAACATTAGATTGCGGAGAAGCCATTTTAAGATCATCTATCTGTTGCTTAAGCTCCGCGTTAGTTAGAATTGATTGATTTAGTTGGGACTGCAGCGCCAAGAGGGGATCTTTATCCTCTCCGGCTGCTCCTGCATCCGATTGCTGCCTGGTGATCGGCATGTTACAATAGTGTGGGAATCTACACCACCGTAGCGTCGCTAGCGACTTACATTATTCGGTGGCGTGCAGACGACGGACGGCGGCGGTGTCGACGAGCGGCGGCAGGCGCGTCGATGACGCGCGGGAGCAGCAGCGGCGGGCGACACCGCGGTGACCCGTGGCAGCTACGGACAGCGGCGGCGGCGGGGCGGCGAAGGGGCCGCACCCCGGACCCCGGCGCAGGCGGTGACCCATGGCAGCTACGGACAGCGGCGGCGGCGGGGCGGCGCGAGGGCCGCACCCCGGACCCCGGCGCAGGCGGTGACCCGTGGCAGGTACGGACAGCGGAGGCGGCGGGGCGGCCGCACCCCGGACCTCGGCGCAGGCGGTGACCCGTGGCAAGTACGGACTGCGGAGGCGGCGGGGCGGCGCGAGGGACGCACCGCAGACCCCAGCGCAGGCGGTGACCCGTGGCAGCTACGGACAGCGGCGGCGGCGGGGGGCGCGAGGGCTGCACCGCGGACCACGGCGCGGGCGGTGACCCGTGGCAGCTACGGACTGCGGCGGCGGCGGGGCGGCGAGAGGGCCGCACCGCGGACCCCGGCGCAGGCGGTGACCCGTGGCAGCTACGGACAGCGACGGCGGCGGGGCGGCGCGTGGGCCGCACTCCGGACCCCGGCGCAGGCGGTGACCCGTGGCAGCTACGGACAGCGGCGGCGGCGGGGCGGCTCGAAGGCCGCACCCCGGACCCCGGGGCAGGCGGTGACCCGTGGCAGCTACGGATAGCGGCGGCGGCGGGGCGGCGGTAGGGCCGCACGCCGGACCCCGGCGCAGGCTGTGACCCGTGGCAGCTACGGACAGCGGAGGCGGCGGGGCGGCGCGAGGGCCGCACTCCGGACCCCGGCGCAGGCGGTGACCCGTGGCAGGTACGGACAGCGGAGGCGGCGGGGCGGCGCGAGGGCCGCACCCCGGACCCCGGCGCAGGCGGTGACACATGGCAGCTACGGACAGCGACGGCGGCGGGGCGGCGCGAGGGCCGCACCGCGGACCACGGCGCGGGCGGTGACCCGTGGCAGCTACGGACAGCGGCGGCGTCGGGGCGGCGCGAGGGCCGCACCCCGGACCCCGGCGCAGGCGATGACCCGTGGCAGGTACGGACAGCAGCGGCGGCGGGGCGGCGAGAGGGCCGCACCGCGGACCCCGGCGCAGGCGGTGACCCGTGGCAGCTACGGACAGCGACGGCGGCGGGGCGGCGCGTGGGCCGCACTCCGGACCCCGGCGCAGGCGGTGACCCGTGGCAGCTACGGACAGCGGCGGCGGCGGGGCGGCTCGAAGGCCGCACCCCGGACCCCGGCGCAGGCGGTGACCCGTGGCAGCTACGGATAGCGGCGGCGGCGGGGCGGCGGTAGGGCCGCACGCCGGACCCCGGCGCAGGCGGTGACCCGTGGCAGCTACGGACAGCGGAGGCGGCGGGGCGGCGCGAGGGCCGCACTCCGGACCCCGGCGCAGGCGGTGACCCGTGGCAGGTACGGACAGCGGAGGCGGCGGGGCGGCGCGAGGGCCGCACCCCGGACCCCGGCGCAGGCGGTGACACATGGCAGCTACGGACAGCGACGGCGGCGGGGCGGCGCGAGGGCCGCACCGCGGACCACGGCGCGGGCGGTGACCCGTGGCAGCTACGGACAGCGGCGGCGGCGGGGCGGCGCGAGGGCCGCACCCCGGACCCCGGCGCAGGCGGTGACCCGTGGCAGGTACGGACAGCGGTGTGGCGGGTCGGCGCGAGGGCCGCACGGCGGACCCCGGCTTAGGCGGTGACCCGTGGCAGCTACGGATAGCGGCGGTGGCGGGGCGGCGCGAGGGCCCCACCCCTGACCCCGGCGCAGGCGGTGACCCATGGATGCTACGGACAGCGACGGCGGCGGGGCGGCGCGAGGGCCGCACCGCGGATCACGGCGCGGGCGGTGACCCGTGGCAGCTACGGACAGCGGCAGCGGCGGGGCGGCGCGAGGGCTGCACCGCGGACCACGGCGCGGGCGGTGACCCGTGGCAGCTACGGACAGCGGCGGCGGCGGGGCGGCGCGAGGGCCGAACCGCGGACCCCGACTTAGGCGGTGACCCGTGGCACCTACGGACAGCGACGGCGGCGGGGCGGCGCGAGGGCCGCACCCCGGACCCCAGCGCAGGCGGTGACCCGTGGCAGGTACGGACAGCGGTGCGGCGGGGCGGCGCGAGGGCCGCACCGCGGACCCCGGCTTAGGAGGTGACCCGTGGCAGCTACGGACAGCGGCGGTGGCGGGGCGGCGCGAGGGCCGCACCCCGGACCCCGGCGCAGGCGGTGACCCATGGCAGCTACGGACAGCGTCGGCGGCGGGGCGGCGCGAGGGCCGCACCGCGGACCACGGCGCGGGCGGTGACCCGTGGCAGCTACGGACAGCGGCGGCGGCGGGGCGGCGCGTGGGCCGCACCGCGGACCACGGCGCGGGCGGTGACCCATGGCAGCTACGGACAGCGGCGGCGGCAGGGCGGCGCGAGGGCCGCACCGCGGACACCAGCGCAGGCGGTGACCCAGGGCAGCTACGGACAGCGACGGCGGCGGGGCGGCGCGAGGGCCGCACCGCGGACCACGGCGCGGGCGGTGACCCGTGGCAGCTACGGACAGCGGCGGCGGCGGGGCGGCGCTAGGGCCGCACCGCGGACCACGGCGCGGGCGGTGACCTGTGGCAGCTACGGACAGCGGCGGCGGCGGGGCGGCGAGAGGGCCGCACCGCGGACCCCGGCGCAGGCGGTGACCCGTGGCAGCTACGGACAGCGACCGCGGCGGGGCGGCGCGTGGGCCGCACTCCGGAACCCGGCGCAGGCGGTGACCCGTGGCAGCTACGGACAGCGGCTGCGGCGGGGCGGCTCGAAGGCCGCACCCGAACCCCGGCGCAGGCGGTGACCCGTGGCTGCTACGGATAGCGGCGGCGGCGGGGCGGCGGTAGGGCCGCACGCCGGACCCCGGCGCAGGCGGTGACCCGTGGCAGCTACGGACAGCGGAGGCGGCGGGGCGGCGCGAGGGCCGCAGCCCGGACCCCGGCGCAGGCGGTGACCCGTGGCAGGTACGGACAGCGGGAGCGGCGGGGCGGCGCGAGGGCTGCACCCCGGACCCCGGCGCAGGCGGTGACCCATGGCAGCTACGGACAGCGGCGGCGGCAGGGCGGCGCGAGTGCCGCACCGCGGACACCAGCGCAGGCGGTGACCCAGGGCAGCTACGGACAGCGGCGGCGGACGGGGCGGCGCGAGGGCCGCATTCCGGACCCCGGCGCAGGCGGTGACCCGTGGCAGCTACGGACAGCGGTGCGGCGGGGCGGCGCGAGGGCCGCACCCCGGACCCCGGCTTAGGCGGTGACCAGTGGCAGCTACGGATAGCGGCGGCGGCGGGGCGGCGGTAGGGCCGCACGCCAGACCCCGGCGCAGGCAGTGACCCGTGGGAGCTACGGACAGCGGAGGCGGCGGGGCGGCGCGCGGGCCGCAGCCCGGACCCCGGCGCAGGCGGTGACCCGTGGCAGGTACGGACAGCGGAGGCGGCGGGGCGGCGCGAGGGCTGCAACCCCGGACCCCGGCGCAGGCGGTGACCCATGGCAGCTACGGACAGCGGCGGCGGCAGGGCGGCGCGAGGGTCGAGCGGCGGACACCAGCGCAGGCGGTGACCCAGGGCAGCTACGGACAGCGGCGGCGGCGGGGCGGCGCAGGGCCGCATTCCGGACCCCGGCGCAGGCGGTGACCCGTGGCAGGTACGGACAGCGGTGCGGCGGGGCGGCGCGAGGGCCGCACCGCGGACCCCGGCTTAGGCAGTGACCCGTGGCAGCTACGGACAGCGGCGTGGCGGGGCGGTACGAGGGCCGCACCCCGGACCCCGACGCAGGCGGTGACCTGTGGCAGGTACGGACAGCGGTGCGGCGGGGCGGCGCGAGGGCCGCACCGCGGACCCCGGCTTAGGCGGTGACCCGTGGCAGATACGGACAGCGGCGGTGGCGGGGCGGCGCGAGGGCCGCACCCCGGACCCCGGCGCAGGCGGTGACCCATGGCAGCTACGGACAGCGGCGGCGGCAGGGCGGCGCGAGGGCCGCACCGCGGACACCAGCGCAGGCGGTAACCCAGGGCAGCTACGGACAGCGGCGGCGGCGGGGCGGCGCGAGGGCCGCACCCCGGACCCCGGCGCAGGCGGTGACCCGTATCAGCTACGGACAGCCGCGGCGGCGGGGCAGCGAGAGGGCCGCACCGCGGACCCCGGCGCAGGTGGTGACCCGTGGCAGCTACGGACAGCGACGGCGGCGGGGCGGCGCGTGGGCCGCACTCCGGACCCCGGCGCAGGCGGTGACCTGTGGCAGCTACGGACAGCGGAGGCGGCGGGGCGGCTCGAAGGCCGCACCCCGATCCCCGGCGCAGGCGGTGACCCGTGGCAGCTACGGACAGCGGAGCGGCGGGGCGGCGCGAGGGCCGCAGCCCGGACCCCGGCTTAGGCGGTGACCTGTGGCAGCTACGGATAGCGGCGGCGGCGGGGCGGCGGTAGGGCCGCACGCCAGACCCCGGCGCAGGCGGTGACCCGTGGCAGCTACGGACAGCGGAGGCGGCGGGGCGGCGCGCGGGCCGCAGCCCTGACCCCGGCGCAGGTGGTGACCCGTGGCAGGTACGGACAGCGGAGGCGGCGGGGCGGCGCGAGGGCTGCAACCCCGGACCCCGGCGCAGGCGGTGACCCATGGCAGCTACGGACAGTGGCGGCGGCAGGGCGGCGCGAGGGAGGCACCGCGGACACCAGCACAGGCGGTGACCCAGGGCAGCTACGATCAGCGGCGGCGGCGGGGCGGCGCGAGGGCCGCATTCCGGACCCCGGCGCAGGCGGTGACCCGTGGCAGCTACGGACAGCGGTGCGGCGGGGCGGCGCGAGGGCCGCACCGCGGACCCCGGCTTAGGCAGTGACCCGTGGCAGCTACGGACAGCGGCGGCGGCGGGGCGGCGCGAGGGCCGCACCCTGGACCCCGGCGCAGGCGGTGACCCGTGGCAGCTACGGACAGCGGCGTCGGCGGAGCGGCGAGAGGGCCGCACCGCGGACCCCGGCGCAGGAGATGACCCGTGGCAGCTACGGACAATGGCGGCGGCGGGGCGGCGCGAGGGCCGCACCGCGGTCCCCGGCGCAGGCGGTGACACGTGGCAGCTACGGACAGCGGCGGCGGCGGGATTGCGCGAGGGCCCCACCCCGGACCACGGCGCCGGCGGTGACCCGTGGCAGCTACGGACAGCGGAGGCGGCGGGGCGGCGCGAGGGCCGCACCCCGGACCCCGGCGCAGGCGGCGACCCATAGCAGCTACTGACAGCGGCGGCGGCGGGGCGGCGCGAGGGCCGCACCCCGGACACCGGCGCAGGCGGTGACCCATGGCAGCTACAGACAGCGGAGGCGGCGGGGCGGCGCCAGGGCCTCACCGCGGACCCCGTCGCTGGCGGTGACCCGTCGCAGCTACGAACAGCGGCGGTGGCGGGGCTGCGCGAAGGCCACACCCCGGACCCCGGCGCAGGCGGTAACCCATGGCAGCTACGCACAGCGGCGGCAGCGGGGCGGCGCGATGGCCGCACCGCGGATCCCTGCGCAGGCCGTGACACGTGGCAGCTACGGACAGCGGAGGCGGCGGGGCGCCGCGAGTGCCGCAACCTGGACCCTGGCGCAGGCGGTGACCCGTGGCAGCTACGGACAGCGGCAGCGGCGGGGCGGCGCGAGGGCCGCACCGCAGACACCAGCGCCGGCGGTGACCCGTGGCAGCTACGGACAGCGGCAGCGGCGGGGCGGCGCAAGGGCTGCATCGCGGACCCCAGCGCCGGCGGTGACCCGTGGAAGCTACGGACAGCGGCGGCGGCGGGGCGGCACGTGGGCCGCACCGCGGACCACGGCGCAGGCGGTGACATGTGGCAGCTACGGACAGCGGCGACGGCGGGGCGGCGCGAGGGCCGCACCCCAGACCCCGGCGCCGGCGGTGACCCGTGGCAGCTACGGACAGCGGCGGCGGCGGGGCGGCACGAGGGCCGCAATCCGGACGCCGGCGCAGGCGGTGACACGTGGCAGCTACGGACAGAGGCTGCGGCGGGGCGGCGCGGGGGCCGCACCGCGGACCCCGGCGCAGGCGGTGACCCATGGCAGCTACGGACAGCGGCGGCGGCGGTGCCGCGCGAGGGCCGCACCCCGGACTCCGCCGCAGGCGTTGACCCGTGGCAGCTACGGACAGCGGAGGCGGCGGTGCGGCGCGGTTGATGCACCACGGACCGCGGGGCAGGCGGTGACCCGTGGCAGGTACAGACAGCGGAGGCGAAGGGGCGGCGCGAGGGCCGCACCCCGGACCCCGGCGCAGGCGGTATCCCGTGGCAGGTACAGACAGCGGAGGTGGCGAGGCGGCGCGAGGGCCGCACCGCGGACCCCGGCGCAAGCGGTGACCCGTGGCAGCTACGGACAGCGGCAGCGGCGGGGCGGCGCGAGGGCCGCACCGCGGACCCCGGCGCAGGCGCTGACCCGTGGCAGCTACGGACGGCGGCGGCGGCGGGGCGGCGCGAGGGCCGCACCGCGGACCCCGGCGCAGGCGGTGACCCGTGGGAGGTATGGACAGTGGCGGCGGCGGGGCGGCGCGAGGGCCGAACCGCGGACCGCGGCGCGCCCGGTGACCCGTGGCAGCTACGGACAGCGGTGGCGGCGGGGCAGCGCGAGGGCCGCACCCCGGCCCCCGGCGCATGCGGTGACCCGTGGCAGCTACGGATTGCGGAGGCGGCGGGGCGGCGCGGGTGCCGCAACTTGGACCCCGGCGCAGGCGGTGACCCGTGGCAGCTACGGACAGCGGCAGCGGCGGGGCGGCGCGAGGGCCGCACCGCGGACCCCGGCGCAGGCGGTGGCCCGTGGCAGCTACGGACGGCGGCGGCGGGGCGGCGCGAGGGCCGCACCGCGGACCCTGGCGCAGGCGGTGACCCGTGGTAGCTACCGACAGCGGAGGAGGCGGATGGGCGGCGCGAGGGCCGCACCCCGGACCCCGGCGCAGGCGGTGACCCGTGGCAACTACGGACAGGGGTGGCGGCGAGGCGGCGCGAGGGCCGCACCCCAGACCCCGGCGCAGGCGGTGACCCGTGGCAGGTACGGACAGCGGAGGTTGCGGGGCGGCGCGAGGGCCGCACCACGGACCCCGGCGCAGGCGGTGACCCGTAGCAGGTACGGACAGCGGAGGCGGCGGGGCGCCGCGAGGGCTTTACCGCGGCCCGCGGCGCAGGCGGTGACCCGTGGCAGGTACGGACAGCGGTGGCGGCGGGGCGGCGCGAGGGCTGCACCGCAGACACCGGCGCAGGCGGTGACCCTCGGCAGCTACGGACAGCATCGGCGGCGGGGCGGCGCAAGTGCCGTACCCCAGACCCCGCCGCAGGCGGTGACCCGTGGCAGCTACAGACAGCGGATGCGGCGGGGAGACGCGAGGGCCGCACCGCGGACACGGGCGCTGGCGGTGACCCGTCGCAGCTACGGACAGCAGCGGCGGCGGGGCGGCGCCAAGGCCACACCCCGGACCCCGGCGGAGGCGGTGACCCGTGGCAGCTACGCACAGCGACGGCAGCGGGGCGGCGCGAGGGCCGCACCGCGGACCGCAGCGCGCCCGGTGACCCGTGGCAGCTACGGACAGCTGTGGCGGCGGGGCAGCGCGAGGGCCGCAACGCGGTCCCCGGCGCAGGCGGTGACACGTGGCAGCTACGGACAGCGGCGGCGGCGGGATTGCGCGAGGGTACCACCCCGGACCACGGCGCAGGCGGTGACCCGTGGCAGATACGGATTGCGGAGGCGGCGGGGCGGCGCGAGTGCCGCAACTTGGACCCCGGCGCAGGCGGTGACCCGTGGCAGGTACGGACAGCGGCGGCGGCGGGGCGGCGCGAGGGCCGCACCGTGGTCCCCGGCGCAGGCGGTGACACGTGGCAGCTACGGACAGCGGCGGCGGCGGGATTGCGCGAGGGCCCCACCCCGGACAACGGCGCAGGCGGTGACCCGTGGCAGGTACGGACATCGGAGGCGGTGGGGCGGCGCGAGGGCCGCCCCCGGAACCCGGCGCAGGCGGCGACACATGGCAGCTACGGACAGCGGCGGCGGCGGTGCGGCGCGAGGGCCGCACCCCGGACCCCGGCGCAGGCGGTGACCCGTGGCAGCTACAGACAGCGGAGACGGCGGGGAGGCGCCAGGGCCGCACCGCGGACCCCGTCGCTGGCGGTGATCCGTCGCAGCTACGGACACCGGCGGTGGCGGGGCGGCGCGAAGGCCACACCCCGGACCCCGGCGCAGGCGGTAACCCATGGCAGCTACGCACAGCGGCGGCAGCGGGGCGGCGCGAGGGCCGCACCGCGGATCCCTGCGCAGGCCGTGACACGTGGCAGCTACGGACAGCGGAGGCGGCGGGGCACCGCGAGTGCCGCAACCTGGACCCCGGCGCAGGCGGTGACCCGTGGCAGCTACGGACAGCGGCAGCGGCAGGGGGGCGCGAGGGCCGCACCGCGGACCCCAGCGCCGGTGGTGACCCGTGGCAGCTACGGACAGCGGCAGCGGCGGGGCGGCGCAAGGTCCGCACCGCGGACCCCAGGGCTGGCGGTGACCCGTGGAAGCTACGGACAGCGGCGGCGGCGGGGCGGCACATGGGCCGCACCGCGGACCACGGCGCAGGCGGTGACCCATGGCAGCTACGGACAGCGGCGACGGCGGGGCGGCGCGAGGGCCGCACCCCGGACCCCGGCGAAGGCAGTGACCCGTGGCAACTGCGGACAGCGGAAGCGGTGAGGCGGCGCGAGGGCCGCACCCCAGACCCCGGCGCAGGCGGTGACCCGTGGCAGCTACGGACAGCGGTGGCGGCGGGGTGGCGCGAGGGCCGCACCGCCGTCCCCGGCGCCGGCGGTGACCCGTGGCAGCTACGGACAGCGGCGGCGGCGGGGCGGCACAAGGGCGGCATCCCGGACGCCGGCGCAGGAGGTGACCCGTGGCAGGTACGGACAGCGGCAGCGGCGGGGCGGCGCAAGGGCTGCATCGCGGACCCCAGCGCCGGCGGTGACCCGTGGAAGCTACGGACAGCGGCGGCGGCGGGGCGGCGCCAGGGCCTCACCGCGGACCCCGTCGCTGGCGGTGACCCGTCGCAGCTACGGACAGCGGCGGTGGCGGGGCTGCGCGAAGGCCACACCCCGGACCCCGGCGCAGGCGGTAACCCATGGCAGCTACGCACAGCGGCGGCAGCGGGGCGGCGCGATGGCCGCGCCGCGGATCCCTGCGCAGGCCGTGACACGTGGCAGCTACGGACAGCGGAGGCGGCGGGGCGCCGCGAGTGCCGCAACCTGGACCCCGGCGCAGGCGGTGACCCGTGGCAGCTACGGACAGCGGCAGCGGCGGGGCGGCGCGAGGGCCGCACCGCAGACACCAGCGCCGGCGGTGACCCGTGGCAGCTACGGACAGCGGCAGCGGCGGGGCGGCGCAAGGGCTGCATCGCGGACCCCAGCGCCGGCGGTGACCCGTGGAAGCTACGGACAGCGGCGGCGGCGGGGCGGCACGTGGGCCGCACCGCGGACCACGGCGCAGGCGGTGACATGTGGCAGCTACGGACAGCGGCGACGGCGGGGCGGCGCGAGGGCCGCACCCCAGACCCCGGCGCCGGCGGTGACCCGTGGCAGCTACGGACAGCGGCGGCGGCGGGGCGGCACGAGGGCCGCAATCCGGACGCCGGCGCAGGCGGTGACACGTGGCAGCTACGGACAGAGGCTGCGGCGGGGCGGCGCGGGGGCCGCACCGCGGACCCCGGCGCAGGCGGTGACCCATGGCAGCTACGGACAGCGGCGGCGGCGGTGCCGCGCGAGGGCCGCACCCCGGACTCCGCCGCAGGCGTTGACCCGTGGCAGCTACGGACAGCGGAGGCGGCGGTGCGGCGCGGTTGATGCACCACGGACCGCGGGGCAGGCGGTGACCCGTGGCAGGTACAGACAGCGGAGGCGAAGGGGCGGCGCGAGGGCCGCACCCCGGACCCCGGCGCAGGCGGTATCCCGTGGCAGGTACAGACAGCGGAGGTGGCGAGGCGGCGCGAGGGCCGCACCGCGGACCCCGGCGCAAGCGGTGACCCGTGGCAGCTACGGACAGCGGCAGCGGCGGGGCGGCGCGAGGGCCGCACCGCGGACCCCGGCGCAGGCGGTGACCCGTGGCAGCTACGGACGGCGGCGGCGGCGGGGCGGCGCGAGGGCCGCACCGCGGACCCCGGCGCAGGCGGTGACCCGTGGCAGGTATGGACAGTGGCGGCGGCGGGGCGGCGCGAGGGCCGAACCGCGGACCGCGGCGCGCCCGGTGACCCGTGGCAGCTACGGACAGCGGTGGCGGCGGGGCAGCGCGAGGGCCGCACCCCGGCCCCCGGCGCATGCGGTGACCCGTGGCAGCTACAGATTGCGGAGGCGGCGGGGCGGCGCGGGTGCCGCAACTTGGACCCCGGCGCAGGCGGTGACCCGTGGCAGCTACGGACAGCGGCAGCGGCGGGGCGGCGCGAGGGCCGCACCGCGGACCCCGGCGCAGGCGGTGGCCCGTGGCAGCTACGGACGGCGGCGGCGGGGCGGCGCGAGGGCCGCACCGCGGACCCTGGCGCAGGCGGTGACCCGTGGTAGCTACCGACAGCGGAGGAGGCGGATGGGCGGCGCGAGGGCCGCACCCCGGACCCCGGCGCAGGCGGTGACCCGTGGCAACTACGGACAGGGGTGGCGGCGAGGCGGCGCGAGGGCCGCACCCCAGACCCCGGCGCAGGCGGTGACCCGTGGCAGGTACGGACAGCGGAGGTTGCGGGGCGGCGCGAGGGCCGCACCACGGACCCCGGCGCAGGCGGTGACCCGTAGCAGGTACGGACAGCGGAGGCGGCGGGGCGCCGCGAGGGCTTTACCGCGGCCCGCGGCGCAGGCGGTGACCCGTGGCAGGTACGGACAGCGGATGCGGCGGGGCGGCGCGAGGGCTGCACCGCAGACACCGGCGCAGGCGGTGACCCTCGGCAGCTACGGACAGCATCGGCGGCGGGGCGGCGCAAGTGCCGTACCCCAGACCCCGCCGCAGGCGGTGACCCGTGGCAGCTACAGACAGCGGATGCGGCGGGGAGACGCGAGGGCCGCACCGCGGACACCGGCGCTGGCGGTGACCCGTCGCAGCTACGGACAGCAGCGGCGGCGGGGCGGCGCCAAGGCCACACCCCGGACCCCGGCGGAGGCGGTGACCCGTGGCAGCTACGCACAGCGACGGCAGCGGGGCGGCGCGAGGGCCGCACCGCGGACCGCAGCGCGCCCGGTGACCCGTGGCAGCTACGGACAGCGGTGGCGGCGGGGCAGCGCGAGGGCCGCAACGCGGTCCCCGGCGCAGGCGGTGACACGTGGCAGCTACGGACAGCGGCGGCGGCGGGATTGCGCGAGGGTACCACCCCGGACCACGGCGCAGGCGGTGACCCGTGGCAGATACGGATTGCGGAGGCGGCGGGGCGGCGCGAGTGCCGCAACTTGGACCCCGGCGCAGGCGGTGACCCGTGGCAGGTACGGACAGCGGCGGCGGCGGGGCGGCGCGAGGGCCGCACCGTGGTCCCCGGCGCAGGCGGTGACACGTGGCAGCTACGGACAGCGGCGGCAGCGGGATTGCGCGAGGGCCCCACCCCGGACAACGGCGCAGGCGGTGACCCGTGGCAGGTACGGACATCGGAGGCGGTGGGGCGGCGCGAGGGCCGCCCCCGGAACCCGGCGCAGGCGGCGACACATGGCAGCTACGGACAGCGGCGGCGGCGGTGCGGCGCGAGGGCCGCACCCCGGACCCCGGCGCAGGCGGTGACCCGTGGCAGCTACAGACAGCGGAGACGGCGGGGAGGCGCCAGGGCCGCACCGCGGACCCCGTCGCTGGCGGTGACCCGTCGCAGCTACGGACACCGGCGGTGGCGGGGCGGCGCGAAGGCCACACCCCGGACCCCGGCGCAGGCGGTAACCCATGGCAGCTACGCACAGCGGCGGCAGCGGGGCGGCGCGAGGGCCGCACCGCGGATCCCTGCGCAGGCCGTGACACGTGGCAGCTACGGACAGCGGAGGCGGCGGGGCACCGCGAGTGCCGCAACCTGGACCCCGGCGCAGGCGGTGACCCGTGGCAGCTACGGACAGCGGCAGCGGCAGGGGGGCGCGAGGGCCGCACCGCGGACCCCAGCGCCGGTGGTGACCCGTGGCAGCTACGGACAGCGGCAGCGGCGGGGCGGCGCAAGGTCCGCACCGCGGACCCCAGGGCTGGCGGTGACCCGTGGAAGCTACGGACAGCGGCGGCGGCGGGGCGGCACATGGGCCGCACCGCGGACCACGGCGCAGGCGGTGACCCATGGCAGCTACGGACAGCGGCGACGGCGGGGCGGCGCGAGGGCCGCACCCCGGACCCCGGCGAAGGCGGTGACCCGTGGCAACTGCGGACAGCGGAAGCGGTGAGGCGGCGCGAGGGCCGCACCCCAGACACCGGCGCAGGCGGTGACCCGTGGCAGCTACGGACAGCGGTGGCGGCGGGGTGGCGCGAGGGCCGCACCGCCGTCCCCGGTGCCGGCGGTGACCCGTGGCAGCTACGGACAGCGGCGGCGGCGGGGCGGCACAAGGGCGGCATCCCGGACGCCGGCGCAGGAGGTGACACGTGGCAGCTACGGACAGAGGCGGCGGCGGGGCGGCGCGGGCGGTGACCCATGGCAGCTACGGACAGCGGCGGCGGCGGTGCCGCGCGAGGGCCGCACCCCGGACCCCGCCGCAGGCGTTGACCCGTGGCAGCTACGGACAGCGGAGGCGGCGGTGCGGCGCGGTTGCCGCACCCCGGACCGCGGGGCAGGCGGTGACCCGTGGCAGGTACAGACAGCGGAGGCGAAGGGGCGGCGCGAGGGCCGCACCCAGGACCCCGGCGCAGGCGGTGACCCGTGGCAGGTACAGACAGCGGAGGCGGCGAGGCGGCGCGAGGGCCGCACTACGGACCCCGCCGCAGGCGGTGACCCGTCGCAGCTACGGATAGCGGCAGCGGCGGGGCGGCGCGAGGGCCGCACCGCGGACCCCAGCGCCCGCGGTGACCCGTGGCAGCTACGGACAGCGGCAGCGGCGGGACGGCGCAAGGGCCGCACCGCGGACCCCAGCGCCGGCGGTGACCCGTGGCAGCTTCGGACAGCGGCGGCGGCGGGCCGGCACGTGGGACGCACCGCGGACCACGGCGCAGGCGGTGACCCGTGGCAGCTACGGACAGCGGCGGCGGCGGGGCGGCGCGAGGGCCGCACCCCGGACCCCGGCGAAGGCGGTGACCCGTGGCAACTACGGACAGCGGAAGCGGCGAGGCGGCGCGAAGGCCGCACCCCAGACCCCGGCGCAGGCGGAGACCCGTGGCAGGTACGAACAGCGGAAGCGGCGGGGTGGCGCGAGGGCCGCACCGCCGTCCCCGGCGCCGGCGGTGACCCGTGGCAGCTACGGACAGAAGCGGCGGCGGGGCGGCGCGGGGGCCGCATCCCGGACGCCGGCGCAGGCGGTGACACGTGGCAGCTACGGACAGAAGCGGCGGCGGGGCGGCGCGGGGGCCGCAACGCGGACCCCGGTGCAGGCGGAGACCCATGGCAGCTACGGACAGCGGCGGCGGCGGTGCCGCGCGAGGGCCGCACACCGGACCCCGCCGCAGGCGTTGACCCGTGGCAGCTACGGACAGCGGAGGCGGCGGTGCGGCGCGAGGGCCGCACCCCGGACCGCGGGGCAGGCGGTGACCCGTGGCACGTACAGACAGCGGAGGCGAAGGGGCGGCGCGAGGGCCGCACCCCGGACCCCGGCGCAGGCGGTGACCCGTGGCAGCTACGGACAGCGGCAGTGGCGGGGCGGCGCGAGGGCGGCACCGCGGACCCCGGCGCAGGCGGTGACCCGTGGCAGCTACGGACGGCGGCGGCGGCGGGGCGGCGCGAGTGCCGCACCGCGGACCCCAGCGCAGGCGGTGACCCGTGGCAGGTACAGACAGCGGAGGCGGCGAGGCGGCGCGAGGGCCGCACTGCGGACCCCGCCGCAGGCGGTGACCCGTCGCAGCTACGGATAGCGGCAGCGGCGGGGCGGCGCGAAGGCCACACCCCGGACCCCGGCGCAGGCGGTGACCCGTGGCAGCTACGCACAGCGACGGCAGCGGGGCGGCGCGAGGGCCGCACCGCGGACCGCGGCGCGCCCGGTGACCGGTGGCAGCTACGGACAGCGTTGGCGGCGGGGCAGCGGGAGGGCCGCACCCCGGCCCCCGGCGCAGGCGGTGACCCGTGGCAGATACGGATTGCTGAGGCGGCGGGGCGGCGCGAGTGCCGCAACTTGGACCCCGGCGCAGGCGGTGACCCGTGGCAGCTACGGACAGCAGCGGAGGCGGGGCTGCGCGAGGGCTGCATCCCGGACCCCAGCGCAGGCGGAGACCCGAGGCAGTTACGGACAGCGGATCGGCGGGGCGGCGCGATGGCCGCACCCCGGACCACGGCGCAGGCGGTGACCTGTGGCAGTTATGGACAGAGGATCGGCGAGGCGGCGCGAGGGCCGCACCCCTGACAACGGCGCAGACGGTGACCCGTGGCAGGTATTTACAGCGGCGGCGGCGGGGCGGCGCGAGGGCCGCACCGCGGTCCCCGGCGCAGGCGGTGACACGTGGCAGCTACGGACAGCGGCGGCGGCGGGACGGCGCGATGGCCCCACCCCGGACCACAGCGCAGGCGGCGACCCGTGGCAGCTACGGACAGCGGAGGCGGCGGGGCGGCGCCAGGGCCGCACCGCGGACCCCGTCGCTGGCGGTGACCCGTCGCAGCTACAGACAGCGGCGGTGGCGGGGCGGCGCGAAGGCCACACCCCGGACCCCGGCGCAGGCGGTGACCCATGGCAGCTACGCACAGCGGCGGCAGCGGGGCGGCGCAAGGGCCGCACTGCGGATCCCTGCGCAGGCCGTGACACGTGGCAGCTATGGACAGCGGAGGCCCCGGGGCGCCGCGAGTGCCGCAACCTGGACCCCGGCGCAGGCGGTGGCACGTGGCAGCTACGGACAGCGGCAGCGGCGGGGCGGCGCGAGGGCCGCACCGCGGACCCCAGCGCCCGCGGTGACCCGTGGCAGCTACGGACAGCGGCAGCGGCGGGACGGCGCAAGGGCCGCACCGCGGACCCCAGCGCCGGCGGTGACCCGTGGCAGCTTCGGACAGCGGCGGCGGCGGGCTGGCACGTGGGACGCACCGCGGACCACGGCGCAGGCGGTGACCCGTGGCAGCTACGGACAGCGGCGGCGGCGGGGCGGCGCGAGGGCCGCACCCCGGACCCCGGCGAAGGCGGTGACCCGTGGCAACTACGGACAGCGGAAGCGGCGAGGCGGCGCGAAGGCCGCACCCCAGACCCCGGCGCAGGCGGAGACCCGTGGCAGGTACGGACAGCGGAAGCGGCGGGGTGGCGCGAGGGCCGCACCGCCGTCCCCGGCGCCGGCGGTGACCCGTGGCAGCTACGGACAGAAGCGGCGGCGGGGCGGCGCGGGGGCCGCATCCCGGACGCCGGCGCAGGCGGTGACACGTGGCAGCTACGGACAGAAGCGGCGGCGGGGCGGCGCGGGGGCCGCAACGCGGACCCCGGCGCAGGCGGAGACCCATGGCAGCTACGGACAGCGGCGGCGGCGGTGCCGCGCGAGGGCCGCACACCGGACCCCGCCGCAGGCGTTGACCCGTGGCAGCTACGGACAGCGGAGGCGGCGGTGCGGCGCGAGGGCCGCACCCCGGACCGCGGGGCAGGGGGTGACCCGTGGCACGTACAGACAGCGGAGGCGAAGGGGCGGCGCGAGGGCCGCACCCCGGACCCCGGCGCAGGCGGTGACCCGTGGCAGCTACGGACAGCGGCAGTGGCGGGGCGGTGCGAGGGCCGCACCGCGGACCCCGGCGCAGGCGGTGACCCGTGGCAGCTACGGACGGCGGCGGCGGCGGGGTGGCGCGAGGGCCGCACCGCGGACCCCAGCGCAGGCGGTGACCCGTGGTAGCTACGGACAGCGGTTGTGGCGGGGCGGCACGAGGGCCGCACCCCGGACCCCGGCGCAGGCGGTGACTCGTGGCAACTACGGACATGGGAGGCGGCGAGGCGGCGCAAGGGCCGCACCCCAGACCCCAGCGCAGGCGGTGACCGGTGGCAGGTACGGACAGTGGAGGCAGCAGGTTGGCGCGAGGGCCGCGCCACGGACCCCGGCGCCGGCGGTGGCACGTGGCAGCTACGGACAGCGGCGGCGGCGGGGCGGTGCGAGGGCCGCACCCTGGACCCCGGCGCAGGCCGTGACACGTGGCAGCTATGGACAGCGGAGGCGGCGAGGCGGCGAGAGGGCCGCACCGCGGACCCCGGCGCAGGCGGTGACCCGTGGCAGCTACGGACAGCGGCAGCGGCGGGGCGGCGCGAGGGCCGCACCGCGGACCCCGGCGCAGGCGGTGACCCGTGGCAGCTACGGACGGCGGCGGCTGCGGGGCGAAGCGAGAGCCGCACCGCGGACCCCGGCGCAGGCGGAGACCCGTGGTAGCTACGGACAGCGGAGGCGGCGGGGCGGCGCGAGGGCCGCACCCTGGACCCCGGCGCAGGCCGTGACACGTGGCAGCTATGGACAGCGGAGGCGGCGGGGCGCCGCGAGTGCCGCAACCTGGACCCCGGCGCAGGCGGTGACCCGTGGCAGCTACGGACAGCGGCAGCGGCGGGGCGGCGCGAGGGCCGCACCGCGGACCCCAGCGCCCGCGGTGACCCGTGGCAGCTACGGACAGCGGCAGCGGCGGGACGGCGCAAGGGCCGCACCGCGGACCCCAGCGCCGGCGGTGACCCGTGGCAGCTTCGGACAGCGGCGGCGGCGGGGCGGCACGTGGGACGCACCGCGGACCACGGCGCAGGCGGTGACCCGTGGCAGCTACGGACAGCGGCGGCGGCGGGGCGGCGCGAGGGCCGCACCCCGGACCCCGGCGAAGGCGGTGACCCGTGGCAACTACGGACTGCGGAAGCGGCGAGGCGGCATGAAGGCCGCACCCCAGACCCCGGCGCAGGCGGAGACCCGTGGCAGGTACGGACAGCGGAGGCGGCGGGGTGGCGCGAGGGCCGCACCGCCGTCCCCGGCGCCGGCGGTGACCCGTGGCAGCTACGGACAGTGGCGGCGGCGGGGCGGCACGAGGGCCGCACCCGGACGCCGGCGCAGGCGGTGACCCATGGCAGCTACGGACAGCGGCGGCGGCGGTGCCGCGCGAGGGCCGCACACCGGACCCCGCCGCAGGCGTTGACCCGTGGCAGCTACGGACAGCGGAGGCGGCGGTGCGGCGCGAGGGCCGCACCCCGGACCGCGGGGCAGGCGGTGACCCGTGGCACGTACAGACAGCGGAGGCGAAGGGGCGGCGCGAGGGCCGCACCACGGACCCCGGCGCAGGCGGTGACCGTGGCAGATACAGACAGCGGAGGCGGCGAGGCGGCGCGAGGGCCGCACCGCGGACCCCAGCGCAGGCGGTGACCCTTGGTAGCTACGGACAGCGGTTGTGGCGGGGCGGCGCGAGGGCCGCACCCCGGACCCCGGCGCAGGCGGTGACTCGTGGCAACTACGGACAGGGGAGGCGGCGAGGCGGCGCAAGGGCCGCACCCCAGACCCCAGCGCAGGCGGTGACCCGTGGCAGGTACGGACAGTGGAGGCAGCGGGTTGGCGCGAGGGCCGCGCCACAGACCCCGGCGCCGGCGGTGACCCGTGGCAGCTACGGACAGCGGCGGCGGCGGGGCGGCGCGAGGGCCCCACCCTGGACCCTGGCGCAGGCAGTGACCCGTGGCATCTACGGACAGCGGCGGCGGCGGAGCGGCGCGAGGGCCGCACCGCAGACCACGGCGCAGGCGGTGACCCGTGGCAGCTACGGACATCGGCGGCGGCGGGGCGACGCGAGGGCCGCACCCCGGACCCCGGCGCAGGCGGTGACCCGTGGCAGCTATGGACAGCGGAGGCGGCCGTGCGGCGAGGGCCGCACCCCGGACCGCGGGGCAGGCGGTGACCTGTGGCAGGTACAGACAGCGGAGGCGAAGGGGCGGCGCGTAGGCCGCACCCCGGACCCCGGCGCAGGCGGTGACCCGTGGCAGGTACAGACAGCGGAGGCGGCGAGGCGGCGCGAGGGCCGCACCGCGGACCCCGGCGCAGGCGGTGACCCGTGGCAGCTACGGACAGCGGCAGCGGCGGGGCGGCGCGAGGGCCGCACCGCGGACCCCGGCGCAGGCGGTGACCCATGGCAGCTACGGACGGCGGCGGCTGCGGGGCGAAGCGAGGGCCGCACCGCGGACCCCGGCGCGGGCGGTGACCCGTGGTAGCTACGGACAGCGGAGGCGGCGGGGCGGCGCGAGGGCCGCACCCTGGACCCCGGCGCAGGCGGTGACCCGTGGCAACTACGGACAGGGGAGGCGGCGAGGCGGCGCAAGGGCCGCACCCCAGACCCCGGCGCAGGCGGTGACCCGTGGGAGGTACGGACAGCGGAGGCGGCGGGTTGGCGCGAGGGCCGCACCACGGACCCCGGCACCGGCGGTGACCCGTGACAGCTACGGACAGCGGCGGCGGCGGGGCGGCGCAAGGGCCGCACCCTGGACCCCGGCGCAGGCGGTGACCCGTGGCAGTTATGGACAGCGGATCGGCGGGGCGGCGCGATGGCCGCACCCCGGACAACGGCGCAGGCGGTGACCCGTGGCAGTTATGGACAGTGGATCGGCGAGGCGGCGCGAGGGCCGCACCCCGGACAACGGCGCAGGAGGTGACCCGTGGCAGGTATGGACAGCGGTGGCAGCGGGGCGGCGCGAGGGCCGAACTGCGTCCCCCGGCGCATGTGGTGACCCGTGGCAGGTACGGGCAGCGGCGGCGGCGGCGCGGCGCGAGGGCCGCACCGCGGTCCCCGCCGCAGGCGGTGACACGTGGCAGCTACGGACAGCGGCGGCGGTGGGACGGCGCGAGGGCCGCACCCAGGACCACGGCGCAGGCGGTGACCCGTGGCAGCTACGGACAGCGGAGGCGGCGGGGCGGCGCGAGGGCCGCACCCCGGACCCCGGCGCAGGCTGCGACCCGTGGCAGCAACGGACAGCGGCGGCGGCGGGGCGGCGCGAGGGCCGCACCCCGGACCCCGGCGCAGGCGGTGACCCGTGGCAGCTACAGACAGCGGAGGCGGCGGGGCGGCGCCAGGGCCGCACCGCGGACCCCGTCGCTGGCGGTGACCCGGCGCAGCTACGGACAGCGGCGGCGGCGGGGCGGCGCGAAGGCCACACCCCGGACCCCGGCGCAGGCGGTGACCCGTGGCAGCTACGCACAGCGGCGGCAGCGGGGCGGCGCGAGGGCTGCACCGCGGATCCCTGCGCAGGCCGTGACACGTGGCAGCTACGGACAGCGGCGGCGGCGGGGCAGCGCGAGGGCCGCACCCCGGACCCCGGCGCAGGCGGTGAACCGTGGCAGCTACGGACAGCGGAGGCGGCAGGGCGCCGCGAGTGCCACAACCTGGACCCCGGCGCAGGCGGTGACCCGTGGCAGCTACGGACAGCAGCAGCGGCGGGGCGGCGCGAGGGCCGCACCGTGGACCCCAGCGCCGGCGGTGACCCGTGGCAGCTACGGACAGCGGCGGCGGCGGGGCGGCACGTGGGCCGCACAGCGGACCACGGCGCAGGCGGTGACCCATGGCAGCTACGGACATCGGCGGCGGCGGGGCGTCGCGAGGGCCGCACCCCGGACCCCGGCGCAGGCGGTGACACGTGGCAGCTACGGACAGCGGAGGCTGCGGAGCGGCGCGAGGGCCGCACCCCGGACCCCGGCGCAGGCGGTGAGCTGTGGCAGGTACGGACAGCGGTGGCGTCGGGGAGGAGCGAGGGCCGCACCCCGGACCCCGGCGCAGGCGTGACCCGTGGCAGGTACGGACAGCGGAGGCGGCGGTGCCGCGCGAGGGCCGCACCCCGGACCCCGCCGCAGGCGTTGACCCGTGGCAGCTACGGAGAGTGGAGGCGGCGGTGCGGCGCGAGGGCCGCACACCGGACCGTGGGGCAGGCGGTGACCCGTGGCAGGTACAGACAGCGGAGGCGAAGGGGCGGCGCGAGGGCCGCACCACGGACCCCGGCGCAGGCGGTGACCCGTGGCAGGTACAGACAGCGGAGGCGGCGAGGCGGCGCGAGGGCCGCACTGCGGACCCCGGCGCAGGCGGTCACCCGTGGCAGCTACGGACAGCGGCAGCGGCGGGGCGGCGCGAGGGCCGCACCACGGACCCCGGCGCAGGCGGTGACCCGTGGCAGCTACGGACAGCAGCGGAGGCGGGGCTGCGCGAGGGCCGCATCCCGGACCCCAGCACAGGCGGAGACCCGAGGCAGTTATGGACAGCGGATCGGCGGGGCGGCGCGATGGCCGCACCCCGGACCCCGGCGCAGGCGGTGACCCGTGGCAAATACGGACAGGGGAGGCGGCGAGGCGGCGCAAGGGCCGCACCCCAGACCCCGGCACAGGCGGTGACCCGTGGCAGGTACGGGCAGCGGCGGTGGCGGGGCGGCGTGAGGGCCGCACCGCGGTCCCCGGCGCAGGCGGTGACACGTGGCAGCTACGGACAGCGGCGGCGGCGGAACGGCGCGAGAGCTGCACCCCGGACCACGGCGCAGGCGGTGACCCGTGGCAGCTACGGACAGCGGAGGCGGCGGGGCGGCGCGAGGGCCGCACCCCGGACCCCGGCGCAGGCGGCGACCCGTGGCAGCTACGGACAGGGGAGGCAGCGAGGCGGCGCAAGGGACGCACCCCAGACCCCAGCGCAGGCGGTGACCGGTGGCAGGTACGGACAGTGGAGGCAGCAGGTTGGCGCGAGGGCCGCGCCACGGACCCCGGCGCCGGCGGTGGCACGTGGCAGCTACGGACAGCGGCGGCGGCGGGGCGGTGCGAGGGCCCCACCCTGGACCCTGGCGCAGGCAGTGACCCGTGGCAGCTACGGACAGCGGCGGCGGCGGAGCGGCGCGAGGGCCGCACCGCAGACCACGGCGCAGGAGGTGACCCGTGGCAGCTACGGACATCGGCGGCGGCGGGGCGACGCGAGGGCCGCACCCCGGACCCCGGCGCAGGCGGTGACCCGTGGCAGCTATGGACAGCGGAGGCGGCGGAGCGGCGCGAGGGCCGCACCCCGGACCCCGGCGCAGGCGTTGAGCCGTGGCAGGTACGGACAGCGGTGGCGTCGGGGCGGCGCGAGGGCCGCACCCCGGACCCCGGCGCAGGCGGTGACCCGTGGCAGGTACAGACAGCGGAGGCGGCGAGGCGGCGAGAGGGCCGCACCGCGGACCCCGGCGCAGGCGGTGACCCGTGGCAGCTACGGACAGCGGCAGCGGCGGGGCGGCGCGAGGGCCGCACCGCGGACCCCGGCGCAGGCGGTGACCCGTGGCAGCTACGGACGGCGGCGGCTGCGGGGCGAAGCGAGAGCCGCACCGCGGACCCCGGCGCAGGCGGTGACCCGTGGTAGCTACGGACAGCGGAGGCGGCGGGGCGGCGCGAGGGCCGCACCCTGGACCCCGGCGCAGGCCGTGACACGTGGCAGCTATGGACAGCGGAGGCGGCGGGGCGCCGCGAGTGCCGCAACCTGGACCCCGGCGCAGGCGGTGACCCGTGGCAGCTACGGACAGCGGCAGCGGCGGGGCGGCGCGAGGGCCGCACCGCGGACCCCAGCGCCCGCGGTGACCCGTGGCAGCTACGGACAGCGGCAGCGGCGGGACGGCGCAAGGGCCGCACCGCGGACCCCAGCGCCGGCGGTGACCCGTGGCAGCTTCGGACAGCGGCGGCGGCGGGGCGGCACGTGGGACGCACCGCGGACCACGGCGCAGGCGGTGACCCGTGGCAGCTACGGACAGCGGCGGCGGCGGGGCGGCGCGAGGGCCGCACCCCGGACCCCGGCGAAGGCGGTGACCCGTGGCAACTACGGACTGCGGAAGCGGCGAGGCGGCACGAAGGCCGCACCCCAGACCCCGGCGCAGGCGGAGACCCGTGGCAGGTACGGACAGCGGAGGCGGCGGGGTGGCGCGAGGGCCGCACCGCCGTCCCCGGCGCCGGCGGTGACCCGTGGCAGCTACGGACAGTGGCGGCGGCGGGGCGGCACGAGGGCCGCACCCGGACGCCGGCGCAGGCGGTGACCCATGGCAGCTACGGACAGCGGCGGCGGCGGTGCCGCGCGAGGGCCGCACACCGGACCCCGCCGCAGGCGTTGACCCGTGGCAGCTATGGACAGCGGAGGCGGCGGTGCGGCGCGAGGGCCGCACCCCGGACCGCGGGGCAGGCGGTGACCCGTGGCTCGTACAGACAGCGGAGGCGAAGGGGCGGCGCGAGGGCCGCACCACGGACCCCGGCGCAGGTGGTGACCCGTGGCAGATACAGACAGCGGAGGCGGCGAGGCGGCGCGAGGGCCGCACCGCGGACCCCAGCGCAGGCGGTGACCCTTGGTAGCTACGGACAGCGGTTGTGGCGGGGCGGCGCGAGGGCCGCACCCCGGACCCCGGCGCAGGCGGTGACTCGTGGCAACTACGGACAGGGGAGGCGGCGAGGCGGCGCAAGGGCCGCACCCCAGACCCCAGCGCAGGCGGTGACCCGTGGCAGGTACGGACAGTGGAGGCAGCGGGTTGGCGCGAGGGCCGCGCCACAGACCCCGGCGCCGGCGGTGACCCGTGGCAGCTACGGACAGCGGCGGCGGCGGGGCGGCGCGAGGGCCCCACCCTGGACCCTGGCGCAGGCAGTGACCCGTGGCATCTACGGACAGCGGCGGCGGCGGAGCGGCGCGAGGGCCGCACCGCAGACCACGGCGCAGGCGGTGACCCGTGGCAGCTACGGACATCGGCGGCGGCGGGGCGACGCGAGGGCCGCACCCCGGACCCCGGCGCAGGCGGTGACCCGTGGCAGCTATGGACAGCGGAGGCGGCCGTGCGGCGAGGGCCGCACCCCGGACCGCGGGGCAGGCGGTGACCTGTGGCAGGTACAGACAGCGGAGGCGAAGGGGCGGCGCGTAGGCTGCACCCCGGACCCCGGCGCAGGCGGTGACCCGTGGCAGGTACAGACAGCGGAGGCGGCGAGGCGGCGCGAGGGCCGCACCGCGGACCCCGGCGCAGGCGGTGACCCGTGGCAGCTACGGACAGCGGCAGCGGCGGGGCGGCGCGAGGGCCGCACCGCGGACCCCGGCGCAGGCGGTGACCCATGGCAGCTACGGACGGCGGCGGCTGCGGGGCGAAGCGAGGGCAGCACCGCGGACCCCGGCGCGGGCGGTGACCCGTGGTAGCTACGGACAGCGGAGGCGGCGGGGCGGCGCGAGGGCCGCACCCTGGACCCCGGCGCAGGCGGTGACCCGTGGCAACTACGGACAGGGGAGGCGGCGAGGCGGCGCAAGGGCCGCACCCCAGACCCCGGCGCAGGCGGTGACCCGTGGGAGGTACGGACAGCGGAGGCGGCGGGTTGGCGCGAGGGCCGCACCACGGACCCCGGCACCGGCGGTGACCCGTGACAGCTACGGACAGCGGCGGCGGCGGGGCGGCGCAAGGGCCGCACCCTGGACCCCGGCGCAGGCGGTGACCCGTGGCAGTTATGGACAGCGGATCGGCGGGGCGGCGCGATGGCCGCACCCCGGACAACGGCGCAGGCGGTGACCCGTGGCAGTTATGGACAGTGGATCGGCGAGGCGGCGCGAGGGCCGCACCCCGGACAACGGCGCAGGCGGTGACCCGTGGCAGGTATGGACAGCGGTGGCAGCGGGGCGGCGCGAGGGCCGAACTGCGTCCCCCGGCGCATGTGGTGACCCGTGGCAGGTACGGGCAGCGGCGGCGGCGGCGCGGCGCGAGGGCCGCACCGCGGTCCCCGCCGCAGGCGGTGACACGTGGCAGCTACGGACAGCGGCGGCGGTGGGACGGCGCGAGGGCCGCACCCCGGACCACGGCGCAGGCGGTGACCCGTGGCAGCTACGGACAGCGGAGGCGGCTGGGCGGCGCGAGGGCCGCACCCCGGACCCCAGCGCCGGCGGTGACCCGTGGCAGCTACGGACAGCGGCGGCGGCGGGGCGGCACGTGGGCCGCACAGCGGACCACGGCGCAGGCGGTGACCCATGGCAGCTACGGACATCGGCGGCGGCGGGGCGTCGCGAGGGCCGCACCCCGGACCCCGGCGCAGGCGGTGACACGTGGCAGCTACGGACAGCGGAGGCTGCGGAGCGGCGCGAGGGCCGCACCCCGGACCCCGGCGCAGGCGGTGAGCTGTGGCAGGTACGGACAGCGGTGGCGTCGGGGAGGAGCGAGGGCCGCACCCCGGACCCCGGCGCAGGCGTGACCCGTGGCAGGTACGGACAGCGGAGGCGGCGGTGCCGCGCGAGGGCCGCACCCCGGACCCCGCCGCAGGCGTTGACCCGTGGCAGCTACGGAGAGTGGAGGCGGCGGTGCGGCGCGAGGGCCGCACACCGGACCGTGGGGCAGGCGGTGACCCGTGGCAGGTACAGACAGCGGAGGCGAAGGGGCGGCGCGAGGGCCGCACCACGGACCCCGGCGCAGGCGGTGACCCGTGGCAGGTACAGACAGCGGAGGCGGCGAGGCGGCGCGAGGGCCGCACTGCGGACCCCGGCGCAGGCGGTCACCCGTGGCAGCTACGGACAGCGGCAGCGGCGGGGCGGCGCGAGGGCCGCACCATGGACCCCGGCGCAGGCGGTGACCCGTGGCAGCTACGGACAGCAGCGGAGGCGGGGCTGCGCGAGGGCCGCATCCCGGACCCCAGCACAGGCGGAGACCCGAGGCAGTTATGGACAGCGGATCGGCGGGGCGGCGCGATGGCCGCACCCCGGACCCCGGCGCAGGCGGTGACCCGTGGCAACTACGGACAGGGGAGGCGGCGAGGCGGCGCAAGGGCCGCACCCCAGACCCCGGCACAGGCGGTGACCCGTGGCAGGTACGGGCAGCGGCGGTGGCGGGGCGGCGTGAGGGCCGCACCGCGGTCCCCGGCGCAGGCGGTGACACGTGGCAGCTACGGACAGCGGCGGCGGCGGAACGGCGCGAGAGCTGCACCCCGGACCACGGCGCAGGCGGTGACCCGTGGCAGCTACGGACAGCGGAGGCGTCGGGGCGGCGCGAGGGCCGCACCCCGGACCCCGGAGCAGGCGGCGACCCGTGGCAGCTACGGACAGAGGCGGCGGCGGGGAGCGCGAGGGCCGCACCCCGGATCCCGGCGCAGGCGGTGAACCGTGGCAGCTACAGACAGCGGCGGCGGCGGGGCGGCGCGAAGGCCACACCCCGGACCCCGGCGCAACCGGTGACCCGTGGCAGCTGCGCACAGCGGCGGCAGCGGGGCGGCGCGAGGGCCGCACCGCGGATCCCTGCGCAGGCCGTGACACGTGGCAGCTATGGACAGCGGAGGCGGCGGGGCGCCGCAAGTGCCGCAACCTGGACCCCGGCGCAGGCGGTGACCCGTGGCAGCTACGGACAGCGGCAGCGGCGGTTCGGCGCGAGGGCCGCACCGCGGACTTCAGCGCCGGCGGTGACCCGTGGCAGCTACGGACAGTGGCGGCGCCGGGGCGGCACGTGGGCCGCACCGCGGACCACGGTGCAGGCGGAGACCCGTGGCAGCTACGGACAGCGGCGAGGGCGGGGCGGCGCGAGAGCCGCACCGCGGACCCCGGCGCAGGCGGTCACCCGTGGCAGTTACGGACAGCGGAGGCATCGGGGCGGCGCGAGGGCCGCACCCCAGAGCCCGGCGAAGGCGGTGACCCGTGGCAACTACGGACAGCGGAAGCGGCGAGGCGGCACGAGGGCCGCATCCCAGACCCCGGCGCAGGCTGTGACCCGTGGCAGGTACGGACAGCGGAGGCGGCGGGTTGGCGCGAGGGCCGCACCGCGGACCCCGGCGCCGGCGGTGACCGTGGCAGCTACGGACAGTGGCGACGGCGGGGCGGCGCGAGGGCCGCACCCCGGACCCCGGCGCAGGCGGTGACCCGTGGCAGCTACGGACAGCGGCAGCGGCGGGGCGGCGCGAGGGCCGCACCGCGGACCCCGGCGCAGGCGGTGACCCGTGGCAGCTACGGACAGCGGAGGCGGCGGGGCGCCGCGAGTGCCGCAACCTGGACCCCGGCGCAGGCGGTGACCCGTGGCAGCTACGGACAGTGGCAGCGGCGGGGCGGCGCGAGGGCCGCACCGCGGACCCCAGCGCCGGCGGTGACCCGTGGCAGCTACGGACAGCGGCGGCGGCGGGGCGGCACGTGGGCCGCACCGCGGACCCCGGCGCAGGCGGTGACCCGTGGCAGCTACGGACAGCGGCGGCGGCGGGGCGGCGCGAGGGCCGCACCGCGGACCCCGGCGCAGGCGGTCACCCGTGGCAGTTACGGACAGCGGATGCGGCGGGGCGGCGCGAGGGCCGCACCCCGGACCCCGGCGAAGGCGGTGACCCGTGGCAGCTACGGACAGCGGCGGCGGCGGGGCGGCGCGAGGGCCGCACCGCGGACCCCAGCGCAGGCGGTGACCCATGGCAGCTACGGACAGCGGCGGCGGCGGGGCGGCGCGAGGGCCGCACCGCGGACCCCGGCGCAGGCGGTCACCCGTGGCAGTTACGGACAGCGGAGGCGGCGGGGTGGCGCGTGGGCCGCACCGCCGTCCCCGGCGCCGGCGGTGACCCGTGGCAGCTACGGACAGCGGCTGCGGCGGGGCAGCGCGAGGGCCGCACCCCGGTCCTCGGCGCAGGCAGTGACCCGTGGCAGCTATGGACAGCGGAGGCGGCGGGGCGCCGCGAGTGCCGCAACCTGGACCCCGGCGCAGGCGGTTACCCGTGGCAGCTACGGACTGCGGCAGCAGCGGGGCGGCGCGAGGGCCGCACCGCGGACCCCAGCGCCGGCGGTGACCCGTGGCAGCTACGGACAGCGGCGGCGCCGGGGCGGCACGTGGGCCGCACCGCGGATCACGGTGCAGGCGGAGACCCGTGGCAGCTACGGACAGCGGCGAGGGCGGGGCGGCGCGAGAGCCGCACCGCGGACCCCGGCGCAGGCGGTGACCCGTGGCAGCTACGGACAGCAGAGGCGGCGGGGCGCCGCAACCTGGACCCCGGCGCAGGCGGTGACCCGTGGCAGCTACGGACAGTGGCAGCGGCGGGGCGGCGCGAGGGCCGCACCGCGGACCCCAGCGCCGGCGGTGACCCGTGGCAGCTACGGACAGCGGCGGCGGCGGGGCGGCGCGAGGGCCGCACCCCAGAGCCCGGCGAAGGCGGTGACCCGTGGCAACTACGGACAGCGGAAGCGGCGAGGCGGCACGAGGGCCGCATCCCAGACCCCGGCGCAGGCTGTGACCCGTGGCAGGTACGGACAGCGGAGGCGGCGGGTTGGCGCGAGGGCCGCACCACGGACCCCGGCGCCGGCGGTGACCCGTGGCAGCTACGGACAGCGGCGACGGCGGGGCGGCGCGAGGGCCGCACCCCGGACCCCGGCGAAGGCGGTGACCCGTGGCAGCTACGGACAGCGGCAGCGGCGGGGCGGCGCGAGGGCCGCACCGCGGACCCCGGCGCAGGCGGTGACCCGTGGCAGCTACTTACAGCAGAGGCGGCGGGGCGCCGCGAGTGCTGCAACCTGGACCCCGGCGCAGGCGGTGACCCGTGGCAGCTACGGACAGTGGCAGCGGCGGGGCGGCGCGAGGGCCGCACCGCGGACCCCAGCGCCGGCGGTGACCCGTGGCAGCTATGGACAGCGGCGGCGGCGGGGCGGCACGTGGGCCGCACCGCGGACCCCGGCGCAGGCGGTGACCCGTGGCAGGTACGGACAGTGGAGGCAGCGGGTTGGCGCGAGGGCCGCGCCACAGACCCCGGCGCCGGCGGTGACCCGTGGCAGCTACGGACAGCGGCGGCGGCGGGGCGGCGCGAGGGCCCCACCCTGGACCCTGGCGCAGGCAGTGACCCGTGGCATCTACGGACAGCGGCGGCGGCGGAGCGGCGCGAGGGCCGCACCGCAGACCACGGCGCAGGCGGTGACCCGTGGCAGCTACGGACATCGGCGGCGGCGGGGCGACGCGAGGGCCGCACCCCGGACCCCGGCGCAGGCGGTGACCCGTGGCAGCTATGGACAGCGGAGGCGGCCGTGCGGCGAGGGCCGCACCCCGGACCGCGGGGCAGGCGGTGACCTGTGGCAGGTACAGACAGCGGAGGCGAAGGGGCGGCGCGTAGGCCGCACCCCGGACCCCGGCGCAGGCGGTGACCCGTGGCAGGTACAGACAGCGGAGGCGGCGAGGCGGCGCGAGGGCCGCACCGCGGACCCCGGCGCAGGCGGTGACCCGTGGCAGCTACGGACAGCGGCAGCGGCGGGGCGGCGCGAGGGCCGCACCGCGGACCCCGGCGCAGGCGGTGACCCATGGCAGCTACGGACGGCGGCGGCTGCGGGGCGAAGCGAGGGCCGCACCGCGGACCCCGGCGCGGGCGGTGACCCGTGGTAGCTACGGACAGCGGAGGCGGCGGGGCGGCGCGAGGGCCGCACCCTGGACCCCGGCGCAGGCGGTGACCCGTGGCAACTACGGACAGGGGAGGCGGCGAGGCGGCGCAAGGGCCGCACCCCAGACCCCGGCGCAGGCGGTGACCCGTGGGAGGTACGGACAGTGGAGGCGGCGGGTTGGCGCGAGGGCCGCACCACGGACCCCGGCACCGGCGGTGACCCGTGACAGCTACGGACAGCGGCGGCGGCGGGGCGGCGCAAGGGCCGCACCCTGGACCCCGGCGCAGGCGGTGACCCGTGGCAGTTATGGACAGCGGATCGGCGGGGCGGCGCGATGGCCGCACCCCGGACAACGGCGCAGGCGGTGACCCGTGGCAGTTATGGACAGTGGATCGGCGAGGCGGCGCGAGGGCCGCACCCCGGACAACGGCGCAGGCGGTGACCCGTGGCAGGTATGGACAGCGGTGTTAGCGGGGCGGCGCGAGGGCCGAACTGCGTCCCCCGGCGCATGTGGTGACCCGTGGCAGGTACGGGCAGCGGCGGCGGCGGCGCGGCGCGAGGGCCGCACCGCGGTCCCCGCCGCAGGCGGTGACACGTGGCAGCTACGGACAGCGGCGGCGGTGGGACGGCGCGAGGGCCGCACCCCGGACCACGGCGCAGGCGGTGACCCGTGGCAGCTACGGACAGCGGAGGCGGCTGGGCGGCGCGAGGGCCGCACCCCGGACCCCGGCGCAGGCTGCGACCCGTGGCAGCAACGGACAGCGGCGGCGGCGGGGCGGCGCGAGGGCCGCACCCCGGACCCCGGCGCAGGCGGTGACCCGTGGCAGCTACAGACAGCGGAGGCGGCGGGGCGGCGCCAGGGCCGCACCGCGGACCCCGTCGCTGGCGGTGACCCGTCGCAGCTACGGACAGCGGCGGCGGCGGGGCGGCGCGAAGGCCACACCCCGGACCCCGGCGCAGGCGGTGACCCGTGGCACCTACGCACAGCGGCGGCAGCGGGGCGGCGCGAGGGCTGCACCGCGGATCCCTGCGCAGGCCGTGACACGTGGCAGCTACGGCCAGCGGCGGCGGCGGGGCAGCGCGAGGGCCGCACCCCGGACCCCGGCGCAGGCGGTGACCCGTGGCAGCTACGGACAGCGGAGGCGGCAGGGCGCCGCGAGTGCCGCAACCTGGACCCCGGCGCAGGCGGTGACCCGTGGCAGCTACGGACAGCGGCAGCGGCGGGGCGGCGCGAGGGCCGCACCGTGGACCCCAGCGCCGGCGGTGACCCGTGGCAGCTACGGACAGCGGCGGCGGCGGGGCGGCACGTGGGCCGCACAGCGGACCACGGCGCAGGCGGTGACCCATGGCAGCTACGGACATCGGCGGCGGCGGGGCGTCGCGAGGGCCGCACCCCGGACCCCGGCGCAGGCGGTGACACGTGGCAGCTACGGACAGCGGAGGTGGCAGGGCGCCGCGAGTGCCGCAACCTGGACCCCGGCGCAGGCGGTGACCCGTGGCAGCTACGGACAGCGGCAGCGGCGGGGCGGCGCGAGGGCCGCACCGTGGACCCCAGCGCCGGCGGTGACCCGTGGCAGCTACGGACAGCGGCGGCGGCGGGGCGGCACGTGGGCCGCACAGCGGACCACGGCGCAGGCGGTGACCCATGGCAGCTACGGACATCGGCGGCGGCGGGGCGTCGCGAGGGCCGCACCCCAGACCCCGGCGCAGGCGGTGACACGTGGCAGCTACGGACAGCGGAGGCTGCAGAGCGGCGCGAGGGCCGCACCCCGGACCCCGGCGCAGGCGGTGAGCTGTGGCAGGTACGGACAGCGGTGGCGTCGGGGAGGAGCGAGGGCCGCACCCCGGACCCCGGCGCAGGCGTGACCCGTGGCAGGTACGGACAGCGGAGGCGGCGGTGCCGCGCGAGGGTCGCACCCCGGACCCCGCCGCAGGCGTTGACCCGTGGCAGCTATGGAGAGTGGAGGCGGCGGTGCGGCGCGAGGGCCGCACACCGGACCGTGGGGCAGGCGGTGACCCGTGGCAGGTACAGACAGCGGAGGCGAAGGGGCGGCGCGAGGGCCGCATCTCGGACCCCGGCGCAGGCGGTGACCCGTGGCAGGTACAGACAGCGGAGGCGGCGAGGCGGCGCGAGGGCCGCACTGCGGACCCCGGCGCAGGCGGTCACCTGTGGCAGCTACGGACAGCGGCAGCGGCGGGGCGGCGCGAGGGCCGCACCACGGACCCCGGCGCACGCGGTGACCCGTGGCAACTACGGACAGGGGAGGCGGCGAGGCGGCGCAAGGGCCGCACCCCAGACCCCGGCACAGGCGGTGACCCGTGGCAGGTACGGGCAGCGGCGGTGGCGGGGCGGCGTGAGGGCCGCACCGCGGTCCCCGGCGCAGGCGGTGACACGTGGCAGCTACGGACAGCGGCGGCGGCGGAACGGCGCGAGAGCTGCACCCCGGACCACGGCGCAGGCGGTGACCCGTGGCAGCTACGGACAGCGGAGGCGGCGGGGCGGCGCGAGGGCCGCACCCCGGACCCCGGCGCAGGCGGCGACCCGTGGCAGCTACGGACAGAGGCGGCGGCGGGGAGCGCGAGGGCCGCACCCCGGATCCCGGCGCAGGCGGTGAACCGTGGCAGCTACAGACAGCGGCGGCGGCGGGGCGGCGCGAAGGCCACACCCCGGACCCCGGCGCAACCGGTGACCCGTGGCAGCTGCGCACAGCGGCGGCAGCGGGGCGGCGCGAGGGCCGCACCGCGGATCCCTGCGCAGGCCGTGACACGTGGCAGCTATGGACAGCGGAGGCGGCGGGGCGCCGCAAGTGCCGCAACCTGGACCCCGGCGCAGGCGGTGACCCGTGGCAGCTACGGACAGCGGCAGCGGCGGGGCGGCGCGAGGGCCGCACCGCGGACTTCAGCGCCGGCGGTGACCCGTGGCAGCTGCGGACAGTGGCGGCGCCGGGGCGGCACGTGGGCCGCACCGCGGACCACGGTGCAGGCGGAGACCCGTGGCAGCTACGGACAGCGGCGAGGGCGGGGCGGCGCGAGAGCCGCACCGCGGACCCCGGCGCAGGCGGTCACCCGTGGCAGTTACGGACAGCGGAGGCATCGGGGCGGCGCGAGGGCCGCACCCCAGAGCCCGGCGAAGGCGGTGACCCGTGGCAACTACGGACAGCGGAAGCGGCGAGGCGGCACGAGGGCCGCATCCCAGACCCCGGCGCAGGCTGTGACCCGTGGCAGGTACGGACAGCGGAGGCGGCGGGTTGGCGCGAGGGCCGCACCGCGGACCCCGGCGCCGGCGGTGACCGTGGCAGCTACGGACAGTGGCGACGGCGGGGCGGCGCGAGGGCCGCACCCCGGACCCCGGCGCAGGCGGTGACCCGTGGCAGCTACGGACAGCGGCAGCGGCGGGGCGGCGCGAGGGCCGCACCGCGGACCCCGGCGCAGGCGGTGACCCGTGGCAGCTACGGACAGCGGAGGCGGCGGGGCGCCGCGAGTGCCGCAACCTGGACCCCGGCGCAGGCGGTGACCCGTGGCAGCTACGGACAGTGGCAGCGGCGGGGCGGCGCGAGGGCCGCACCGCGGACCCCAGCGCCGGCGGTGACCCGTGGCAGCTACGGACAGCGGCGGCGGCGGGGCGGCACGTGGGCCGCACCGCGGACCCCGGCGCAGGCGGTGACCCGTGGCAGCTACGGACAGCGGCGGCGGCGGGGCGGCGCGAGGGCCGCACCGCGGACCCCGGCGCAGGCGGTCACCCGTGGCAGTTACGGACAGCGGATGCGGCGGGGCGGCGCGAGGGCCGCACCCCGGACCCCGGCGAAGGCGGTGACCCGTGGCAGCTACGGACAGCGGCGGCGGCGGGGCGGCGCGAGGGCCGCACCGCGGACCCCAGCGCAGGCGGTGATCCATGGCAGCTACGGACAGCGGCGGCGGCGGGGCGGCGCGAGGGCCGCACCGCGGACCCCGGCGCAGGCGGTCACCCGTGGCAGTTACGGACAGCGGAGGCGGCGGGGTGGCGCGTGGGCCGCACCGCCGTCCCCGGCGCCGGCGGTGACCCGTGGCAGCTACGGACAGCGGCGGCGGCGGGGCAGCGCGAGGGCCGCACCCCGGTCCCCGGCGCAGGCAGTGACCCGTGGCAGCTATGGACAGCGGAGGCGGCGGGGCGCCGCGAGTGCCGCAACCTGGACCCCGGCGCAGGCGGTGACCCGTGGCAGCTACGGACAGCGGCAGCGGCGGGGCGGCGCGAGGGCCGCACCGCGGACCCCAGCGCCGGCGGTGACCCGTGGCTGCTACGGACAGCGGCGGCGCCGGGGCGGCACGTGGGCCGCACCGCGGATCACGGTGCAGGCGGAGACCCGTGGCAGCTACGGACAGCGGCGAGGGCGGGGCGGCGCGAGAGCCGCACCGCGGACCCCGGCGCAGGCGGTGACCCGTGGCAGCTACGGACAGCAGAGGCGGCGGGGCGCCGCGAGTGCCGCAACCTGGACCCCGGCGCAGGCGGTGACCCGTGGCAGCTACGGACAGTGGCAGCGGCGGGGCGGCGCGAGGGCCGCACCGCGGACCCCAGCGCCGGCGGTGACCCGTGGCAGCTACGGACAGCGGCGGCGGCGGGGCGGCGCGAGGGCCGCACCCCAGAGCCCGGCGAAGGCGGTGACCCGTGGCAACTACGGACAGCGGAAGCGGCGAGGCGGCACGAGGGCCGCATCCCAGACCCCGGCGCCGGCGGTGACCCGTGGCAGCTACGGACAGCGGCGACGGCGGGGCGGCGCGAGGGCCGCACCCCGGACCCCGGCGAAGGCGGTGACCCGTGGCAGCTACGGACAGCGGCAGCGGCGGGGCGGCGCGAGGGCCGCACCGCGGACCCCGGCGCAGGCGGTGACCCGTGGCAGCTACGGACAGCAGAGGCGGCGGGGCGCCGCGAGTGCCGCAACCTGGACCCCGGCGCAGGCGGTGACCCGTGGCAGCTACGGACAGTGGCAGCGGCGGGGCGGCGCGAGGGCCGCACCGCGGACCCCAGCGCCGGCGGTGACCCGTGGCAGCTATGGACAGCGGCGGCGGCGGGGCGGCACGTGGGCCGCACCGCGGACCCCGGCGCAGGCGGTGACCCGTGGCAGGTACGGACAGTGGAGGCAGCAGGTTGGCGCGAGGGCCGCGCCACAGACCCCGGCGCCGGCGGTGACCCGTGGCAGCTACGGACAGCGGCGGCGGCGGGGCGGCGCGAGGGCCCCACCCTGGACCCTGGCGCAGGCAGTGACCCGTGGCATCTACGGACAGCGGCGGCGGCGGAGCGGCGCGAGGGCCGCACCGCAGACCACGGCGCAGGCGGTGACCCGTGGCAGCTACGGACATCGGCGGCGGCGGGGCGACGCGAGGGCCGCACCCCGGACCGCGGGGCAGGCGGTGACCTGTGGCAGGTACAGACAGCGGAGGCGAAGGGGCGGCGCGTAGGCCGCACCCCGGACCCCGGCGCAGGCGGTGACCCGTGGCAGGTACAGACAGCGGAGGCGGCGAGGCGGCGCGAGGGCCGCACCGCGGACCCCGGCGCAGGCGGTGACCCGTGGCAGCTACGGACAGCGGCAGCGGCGGGGCGGCGCGAGGGCCGCACCGCGGACCCCGGCGCAGGCGGTGACCCATGGCAGCTACGGACGGCGGAGGCTGCGGGGCGAAGCGAGGGCCGCACCGAGGACCCCGGCGCGGGCGGTGACCCGTGGTAGCTACGGACAGCGGAGGCGGCGGGGCGGCGCGAGGGCCGCACCCTGGACCCCGGCGCAGGCGGTGACCCGTGGCAACTACGGACAGGGGAGGCGGCGAGGCGGCGCAAGGGCCGCACCCCAGACCCCGGCGCAGGCGGTGACCCGTGGGAGGTACGGACAGCGGAGGCGGCGGGTTGGCGCGAGGGCCGCACCACGGACCCCGGCACCGGCGGTGACCCGTGACAGCTACGGACAGCGGCGGCGGCGGGGCGGCGCAAGGGCCGCACCCTGGACCCCGGCGCAGGCGGTGACCCGTGGCAGTTATGGACAGCGGATCGGCGGGGCGGCGCGATGGCCGCACCCCGGACAACGGCGCAGGCGGTGACCCGTGGCAGTTATGGACAGTGGATCGGCGAGGCGGCGCGAGGGCCGCACCCCGGACAACGGCGCAGGCGGTGACCCGTGGCAGGTATGGACAGCGGTGGCAGCGGGGCGGCGCGAGGGCCGAACTGCGTCCCCCAGCGCATGTGGTGACCCGTGGCAGGTACGGGCAGCGGCGGCGGCGGCGCGGCGCGAGGGCCGCACCGCGGTCCCCGCCGCAGGCGGTGACACGTGGCAGCTACGGACAGCGGCGGCGGTGGGACGGCGCGAGGGCCGCACCCCGGACCACGGCGCAGGCGGTGACCCGTGGCAGCTACGGACAGCGGAGGCGGCTGGGCGGCGCGAGGGCCGCACCCCGGACCCCGGCGCAGGCTGCGACCCGTGGCAGCAACGGACAGCGGCGGCGGCGGGGCGGCGCGAGGGCCGCACCCCGGACCCCGGCGCAGGCGGTGACCCGTGGCAGCTACAGACAGCGGAGGCGGCGGGGCGGCGCCAGGGCCGCACCGCGGACCCCGTCGCTGGCGGTGACCCGTCGCAGCTACGGACAGCGGCGGCGGCGGGGCGGCGCGAAGGCCACACCCCGGACCCCGGCGCAGGCGGTGACCCGTGGCAGCTACGCACAGCGGCGGCAGCGGGGCGGCGCGAGGGCTGCACCGCGGATCCCTGCGCAGGCCGTGACACGTGGCAGCTACGGACAGCGGCGGCGGCGGGGCAGCGCGAGGGCCGCACCCCGGACCCCGGCGCAGGCGGTGACCCGTGGCAGCTACGGACAGCGGAGGCGGCAGGGCGCCGCGAGTGCCGCAACCTGGACCCCGGCGCAGGCGGTGACCCGTGGCAGCTACGGACAGCGGCAGCGGCGGGGCGGCGCGAGGGCCGCACCGTGGACCCCAGCGCCGGCGGTGACCCGTGGCAGCTACGGACAGTGGCGGCGGCGGGGCGGCACGTGGGCCGCACAGCGGACCACGGCGCAGGCGGTGACCCATGGCAGCTACGGACATCGGCGGCGGCGGGGCGTCGCGAGGGCCGCACCCCGGACCCCGGCGCAGGCGGTGACACGTGGCAGCTACGGACAGCGGAGGCTGCGGAGCGGCGCGAGGGCCGCACCCCGGACCCCGGCGCAGGCGGTGAGCTGTGGCAGGTACGGACAGCGGTGGCGTCGGGGAGGAGCGAGGGCCGCACCCCAGACCCCGGCGCAGGCGTGACCCGTGGCAGGTACGGACAGCGGAGGCGGCGGTGCCGCGCGAGGGCCGCACCCCGGACCCCGCCGCAGGCGTTGACCCGTGGCAGCTACGGAGAGTGGAGGCGGCGGTGCGGCGCGAGGGCCGCACACCGGACCGTAGGGCAGGCGGTGACCCGTGGCAGGTACAGACAGCGGAGGCGAAGGGGCGGCGCGAGGGCCGCACCACGGACCCCGGCGCAGGCGGTGACCCGTGGCAGGTACAGACAGCGGAGGCGGCGAGGCGGCGCGAGGGCCGCATTGCGGACCCCGGCGCAGGCGGTCACCCGTGGCAGCTACGGACAGCGGCAGCGGCGGGGCGGCGCGAGGGCCGCACCACGGACCCCGGCGCAGGCGGTGACCCGTGGCAGCTACGGGCAGCAGCGGAGGCGGGGCTGCGCGAGGGCCGCATCCCGGACCCCAGCACAGGCGGAGACCCGAGGCAGTTATGGACAGCGGATCGGCGGGGCGGCGCGATGGCCGCACCCCGGACCCCGGCGCAGGCGGTGACCCGCGGCAACTACGGACAGGGGAGGCGGCGAGGCGGCGCAAGGGCCGCACCCCAGACCCCGGCACAGGCGGTGACCCGTGGCAGGTACGGGCAGCGGCGATGGCGGGGCGGCGTGAGGGCCGCACCGCGGTCCCCGGCGCAGGCGGTGACACGTGGCAGCTACGGACAGCGGCGGCGGCGGAACGGCGCGAGAGCTGCACCCCGGACCACGGCGCAGGCGGTGACCCGTGGCAGCTACGGACAGCGGAGGCGGCGGGGCGGCGCGAGGGCCGCACCCCGGACCCCGGCGCAGGCGGCGACCCGTGGCAGCTACGGACAGAGGCGGCGGCGGGGAGCGCGAGGGCCGCACCCCGGATCCCGGCGCAGGCGGTGAACCGTGGCAGCTACAGACAGCGGCGGCGGCGGGGCGGCGCGAAGGCCACACCCCGGACCCCGGCGCAACCGGTGACCCGTGGCAGCTGCGCACAGCGGCGGCAGCGGGGCGGCGCGAGGGCCGCACCGCGGATCCCTGCGCAGGCCGTGACACGTGGCAGCTATGGACAGCGGAGGCGGCGGGGCGCCGCAAGTGCCGCAACCTGGACCCCGGCGCAGGCGGTGACCCGTGGCAGCTACGGACAGCGGCAGCGGCGGGGCGGCGCGAGGGCCGCACCGCGGACTTCAGCGCCGGCGGTGACCAGTGGCAGCTACGGACAGTGGCGGCGCCGGGGCGGCACGTGGGCCGCACCGCGGACCACGGTGCAGGCGGAGACCCGTGGCAGCTACGGACAGCGGCGAGGGCGGGGCGGCGCGAGAGCCGCACCGCGGACCCCGGCGCAGGCGGTCACCCGTGGCAGTTACGGACAGCGGAGGCATCGGGGCGGCGCGAGGGCCGCACCCCAGAGCCCGGCGAAGGCGGTGACCCGTGGCAACTACGGACAGCGGAAGCGGCGAGGCGGCACGAGGGCCGCATCCCAGACCCCGGCGCAGGCTGTGACCCGTGGCAGGTACGGACAGCGGAGGCGGCGGGTTGGCGCGAGGGCCGCACCGCGGACCCTGGCGCCGGCGGTGACCGTGGCAGCTACGGACAGCGGCGGCGGCGGGGCGGCGCGAGGGCCGCACCGCGGACCCCAGCGCAGGCGGTGACCCATGGCAGCTACGGACAGCGGCGGCGGCGGGGCGGCGCGAGGGCCGCACCGCGGACCCCGGCGCAGGCGGTGACCCGTGGCAGCTACGGACAGCGGCGGCGGCGGGGCGGCGCGAGGGCCGCACCGCGGACCCCGGCGCAGGCGGTCACCCGTGGCAGTTACGGACAGCGGATGCGGCGGGGCGGCGCGAGAGCCGCACCCCGGACCCCGGCGAAGGCGGTGACCCGTGGCAGCTACGGACAGCGGCGGCGGCGGGGCGGCGCGAGGGCCGCACCGCGGACCCCAGCGCAGGCGGTGACCCGTGGCAGCTACGGACAGCGGCAGCGGCGGGGCGGCGCGAGGGCCGCACCGCGGACCCCAGCGCCGGCGGTGACCCGTGGCAGCTACGGACAGCGGCGGCGCCGGGGCGGCACGTGGGCCGCACCGCGGATCACGGTGCAGGCGGAGACCCGTGGCAGCTACGGACAGCGGCGAGGGCGGGGCGGCGCGAGAGCCGCACCGCGGACCCCGGCGCAGGCGGTGACCCGTGGCAGCTACGGACAGCAGAGGCGGCGGGGCGCCGCGAGTGCCGCAACCTGGACCCCGGCGCAGGCGGTGACCCGTGGCAGCTACGGACAGTGGCAGCGGCGGGGCGGCGCGAGGGCCGCACCGCGGACCCCAGCGCCGGCGGTGACCCGTGGCAGCTACGGACAGCGGCGGCGGCGGGGCGGCGCGAGGGCCGCACCCCAGAGCCCGGCGAAGGCGGTGACCCGTGGCAACTACGGACAGCCGAAGCGGCGAGGCGGCACGAGGGCCGCATCCCAGACCCCGGCGCAGGCTGTGACCCGTGGCAGGTACGGACAGCGGAGGCGGCGGGTTGGCGCGAGGGCCGCACCACGGACCCCGGCGCCGGCGGTGACCCGTGGCAGCTACGGACAGCGGCGACGGCGGGGCGGCGCGAGGGCCGCACCCCGGACCCCGGCGAAGGCGGTGACCCGTGGCAGCTACGGACAGCGGCAGCGGCGGGGCGGCGCGAGGGCCGCACCGCGGACCCCGGCGCAGGCGGTGACCCGTGGCAGCTACGGACAGCAGAGGCGGCGGGGCGCCGCGAGTGCCGCAACCTGGACCCCGGCGCAGGCGGTGACCCGTGGCAGCTACGGACAGTGGCAGCGGCGGGGCGGCGCGAGGGCCGCACCGCGGACCCCAGCGCCGGCGGTGACCCGTGGCAGCTATGGACAGCGGCGGCGGCGGGGCGGCACGTGGGCCGCACCGCAGACCCCGGCGCAGGCGGTGACCCGTGGCAGCTACGGACAGCGGCGGCGGCGGGGCGGCGCGAGGGCCGCACCGCAGAACCCGGCGCAGGCGGTCACCCGTGGCAGTTACGGACAGCGGAGGCGGCGGGGCGGCGCGAGGGCCGTACCCCGGACCCCGGCGAAGGCGGTGACCCGTGGCAGCTACGGACAGCGGCGGCGGCGGGGCGGCGCGAGGGCCGCACCGCGGACCCCAGCGCAGGCGGTGACCCATGGCAGCTACGGACAGCGGCGGCGGCGGGGCGGCGCGAGGGCCGCACCGCGGACCCCGGCGCAGGCGGTCACCCGTGGCAGTTACGGACAGCGGAGGCGGCGGGGTGGCGCGGGGGCCGCACCGCCGTCCCCGGCGCCGGCGGTGACCCGTGGCAGCTACGGACAGCGGCGGCGGCGGGGCGGCACGTGGGCCGCATCCCGGATGCCGGCGCAGGAGGTGACACGTGGCAGCTTTGGACAGAGGCGGCGGCGGGGCGGCGCGAGGGCGGCACCGCGGACCCCGGCGCAGGCGGTGAGCCGTGGCAGCTACGGACATCGGCGGCGGCGGAGCGGCGCGAGGGCCGCACCCCGGATCCCGGCGCCGGCGGTGACCCGTGGCAGCTACGGACAGCGGCGGCGGCGGGTTGGCGCGAGGGCCGCACCCTGGACCCTGGCGCAGGCGGTGACCCGTGGCAGCTACGGACAGCGGCGGCGGCGGAGCGGCGCGAGGGCGGCACCGCGGACCCCGGCGCAGGCGGTGACCCGTGGCAGCTACGGACATCGGCGGCGGCGGGGCGGCGCGAGGGCTGCAACCCGGACCCCGGCGCAGGCGGTGACCCGTGGCAGCTACGGACAGCGGAGGCGGCGGAGCGGCGCGAGGGACGCACCCCGGACCCCGGCGCAGGCGGTGAGCCGTGGCAGGTACGGACAGCGGTGGCGTCGGGGCGGTGCGAGGGCCGCACCCCGGACCCCAGCGCAGGCGGTGACCCATGGCAGGTACAGACAGCGGAGGCGGCGAGGCGGCGCAAAGCCCGCACCGCGGACCCCGGCGCAGGCGGTGACCCGTGGCAGCTACGGACAGCGGCAGCGGCGGGGCGGCGCGAGGGCCGCACCGCGGACCCCGGCGCAGGCGGTGACCTGTGGCAGCTACGGACGGCGGCGGCGGCGGGGCGGCGCGAGGGCCGCAACACGGACCCCGGCGCAGGCGGTGACCCGTGGTAGCTACGGACAGCGGAGGCGGCGGGGCGGCGCGAGGGCGGCACCCCGGACCCCGGCGCAGGCGGTGACCCGTGGCAACTACGGACAGGGGAGGCGGCGAGGCGGCGCAAGCGCCGCACCCGAGACCCCGGCGCAGGCGGTGACCCGTGGCAGGTACGGACAGCGGCGGCGGCGGGGCGGCGTGAGGGTCGCACCGCGGTCCCCGCCGCAGGCGGTGACACGTGGCAGCTACGGACAGCGGCGGCGGCGGAACGGCGACGGAGCCGCACCCCGGACCACGGCGCAGGCGGTGACCCGTTACAGCTACGGACAGCGGAGGCGGCGGGGCGGCGCGAGGGCCGCACCCCGGACCCCGGCGCAGGCGGCGACCCGTGGCAGCTACCGACAGCGGCGGCGGCGGGGAGCGCGAGGGCCGCACCCCGGACCCCGGCGTCGGCGGTGAACCGTGGCAGCTACAGACAGCGGAGGCGGCGGGGCGGCGCCAGGGCCGCACTGCGGACCCCGTCGCTGGCGGTGACCCGTCGCAGCTACGGACAGCGGCGGCGGCGGGGCGGCGCGAAGGCCACACCCCGGACCCCGGCGCAGGCGGTGACCCGTGGCAGCTACGCACAGCGGCGGCAGCGGGGCGGCGCGAGGGCCGCACCGCGGATCCCTGCGCAGGCCGTGACACGTGGCAGCTACGGACAGCGGCGGCGGCGGGGCAGCGCGAGGGCCGCACCCCGGACCCCGGCGCAGGCAGTGACCCGTGGCAGCTATGGACAGCGGAGGCGGCGGGGCGCCGCGATAGCCGCAACCTGGACCCCGGCGCAGGCGGTGACCCGTGGCAGCTACGGACAGCGGCAGCGGCGGGGCGGCGCGAGGGCCGCACCGCGGACCCCAGCGCCGGCAGTGACCTGTGGCATCTACGGACAGCGGCGGCGGCGGGGCGGCACGTGGGCCGCACCGCGGACCACGGTGCAGGCGGTGACCCGTGGCAACTACGGACAGCGGAAGCGGCGAGGCGGCACGAGGGCAGCACCCCAGACCCCGGCGCAGGCGGTGACCCGTGGCAGGTACGGACAGCGGAGGCGGCGGTTTGGTGCGAGGGCCGCACCGCGGACCCCGGCGCCGGCGGTGACCCGTGGCAGCTACGGACAGCGGCGACGGCGGGGCGGCGCGAGGGCCGCACCCTGGACCCCGGCGCAGGCGGTGACCCGTGGCAGCTACGGACAGCAGCGGCGGCGGGGCGGCGCGAGGGCCGCACCGCGGACCCCGGCGCAGGCGGTGACCCGTGGCAGATACGGACATCGGCGGCGGCGGGGCGGCGCGAGGGCCGCACCCCGGACCCCGGCGCAGGCGGTGACCCGTGGCAGCTACGGACGGCGGAGGCGGCGGAGCGGCGCGAGGGCCGCACCCCGGACCCCAGAGCAGGCGGTGAACCGTGGCAGGTACGGACAGCGGTGGCGTCGGGGCGGCGCGAGGGCCGCACCCCGGACCCCGGCGCAGGCAGTGACCCGTGGCAGGTACGGACAGCGGAGGCGGCGGTGCCGCGCGAGGGCCGCACCCCGGACCCCGCCGCAGGCGTTGACCCATGGCAGCTACGGACAGCGGAGTCGGCGGTGCGGCGCGAGGGTCGCACCGCGGACCGCAGGGCAGGCGGTGACCCGTGGCAGGTACAGACAGCGGAGGCGAAGGGGCGGCGCGAGGGCCGCACCCCGGACCCCGGCGCAGGCGGTGACCCGTGGCAGGTACAGACAGCGGAGGCGGCGAGGCGGCGCGAGGGCCGCACCGCGGACCCCGGCGCAGGCGGTGACCCGTGGCAGCTACGGACAGCGGAAGCGGCGGGGCGGCGCGAGGGCGCACCGCGGACCCCGGCGCAGGCGGTGACCCGTGGCAGCTACGGACGGCGGCGGCGGCGGGGCGGCGCGAGGGCCGCATCGCGGACCCCGGCGCAGGCGGTGACCCGTGGTAACTACGGACAGCGGAGGTGGCGGGGCGGCGCGAGGGCCGCACCCCGGACCCCGGCGCAAGCGGCGACCCGTGGCAACTACGGACAGGGGAGGCGGCGAGGCGGCGCAAGGGCCGCATCCCAGACCCCGGCGCAGGCGGTGACCCGTGGCAGGTACGGACAGCGGAGGCGGCGGGTTGGGGCGAGGGCCGCACCGTGGACCCCGACGCCGGCGGTGACCCGTGGCAGCTACGGACAGCGGCGGCGGCGGGGCGGCGCGAGGGCCGCACCCTGGACCCCGGCGCAGGCGGTGACCCGTGGCAGGTACGGACAGCGGAGGCGGCGGGTTGGCGCGAGGGCCGCACCGCGGACCCCGGCGCCGGCGGTGACCCGTGGCAGCTACGGACAGCGGCGGCGGCGGGGCGGCGCGAGGGCCGCACCCTGGACCCCGGCGCAGGCGGTGACCCGTGGCAGCTACGGGCAGCGGAGGCGGCGGGTTGGCGCGAGGGCCGCACCGCGGACCCCGGCGCCGGCGGTGACCCGTGGCAGCTACGGACAGCGGCGGCGGCGGGGCGGCGCGAGGGCCACACCCTGGACCCCGGCGCAGGCGGTGACCCGTGGCAGCTACGGACAGCGGCGGCGGCGGGGCGGCGCGAGGGGCGCAATGCGGACCCCAGCGCAGGCGGTGACCCGTGGCAGCTATGGACATCGGCGGCGGCGGGGCAGCGCGAGGGCCGCACCCCGGACCCCGGCGCAGGCGGTGACCCGTGGCAGCTACGGACAGCGGAGGCGGCGAAGCGGCGCGAGGGCCGCACCCCGGACCCCGGCACAGGCGGTAAGCCGTGGCAGGTACGGACAGCGGTGGCGTCGGGGCGGCGCGAGGGCCGCACCCCGGATCACGGCGCAGGCGGTGACCCGTGGCAGGTACACTTTTTTTTTCACTAGCTGCTTATATTTTATGACCCACCGTCTAATTTCTTATGGTGAGTCGTATATTGCCACTGACCCGTGGCAGCTACGGACAGCGGCGGCGGCGGGGCGGCGCGAGGGCCACACCCTGGACCCCGGCGCAGGCGGTGACCCGTGGCAGCTACGGACAGCGGCGGCGGCGGGGCGGCGCGAGGGGCGCAATGCGGACCCCAGCGCAGGCGGTGACCCGTGGCAGCTATGGACATCGGCGGCGGCGGGGCAGCGCGAGGGCCGCACCACGGACCCCACCGCAGGCGGTGACCCGTGGCAGCTACGGACAGCGGAGGCGGCGGAGCGGCGCGAGGGCCGCACCCCGGACCCCGGCACAGGCGGTAAGCCGTGGCAGGTACGGACAGCGGTGGCGTCGGGGCGGCGCGAGGGCCGCACCCCGGATCACGGCGCAGGCGGTGACCCGTGGCAGCTATGGACAGCAGCAGAGGTGGGGCGGCGCGAGTACCGCAGCCCAGACCCCGGCGCAAGCGGTGACCCGTGGCAGGTACAGACAGCGGAGGCGGCGCGGCCTCGCCAGGGCCGCATCGTGGACCCCGGCGCTGGCGGTGACCCGTCGCAGCTACGGACAGCGGCGACTCGGGGCGGCGCGAAGGCCACACCCCGGACCCCGGCGCAGGCGGTGACCCGTGGCAGCTACGCACAGCGGCGGCAGCGGGGTGGCGCGAGGACCACACCGCGGACCCCTGCGCAGGCCGTGACCCATGGCAGCTACGGACAGCGGCAGCGGCGGGTAGCGCGAGGGCCGCACCCCGGACCCCGGCGCAGGCGGTGACCCGTGGCAGCTACGGACAGCGAAGGCGGCGGGGCGGCGCGAGGGCCGCACCCCAGAGCCCGGCGAAGGCGGTGACCCGTGGCAACTACGGACAGCGGAAGCGGCGAGGCGGCACGAGGGCCGCATCCCAGACCCCGGCGCAGGCTGTGACCCGTGGCAGGTACGGACAGCGGAGGCGGCGGGTTGGCGCGAGGGCCGCACCACGGACCCCGGCGCCGGCGGTGACCCGTGGCAGCTACGGACAGCGGCGACGGCGGGGCGGCGCGAGGGCCGCACCCCGGACCCCGGCGAAGGCGGTGACCCGTGGCAGCTACGGACAGCGGCAGCGGCAGGGCGGCGCGAGGGCCGCACCGCGGACCCCGGCGCAGGCGGTGACCCGTGGCAGCTACGGACAGCAGAGGCGGCGGGGCGCCGCGAGTGCCGCAACCTGGACCCCGGCGCAGGCGGTGACCCGTGGCAGCTACGGACAGTGGCAGCGGCGGGGCGGCGCGAGGGCCGCACCGCGGACCCCAGCGCCGGCGGTGACCCGTGGCAGCTATGGACAGCGGCGGCGGCGGGGCGGCACGTGGGCCGCACCGCGGACCCCGGCGCAGGCGGTGACCCGTGGCAGCTACGGACAGCGGCGGCGGCGGGGCGGCGCGAGGGCCGCACCGCAGAACCCGGCGCAGGCGGTCACCCGTGGCAGTTACGGACAGCGGAGGCGGCGGGGCGGCGCGAGGGCCGCACCCCGGACCCCGGCGAAGGCGGTGACCCGTGGCAGCTACGGACAGCGGCGGCGGCGGGGCGGCGCGAGGGCCGCACCGCGGACCCCAGCGCAGGCGGTGACCCATGGCAGCTACGGACAGCGGCGGCGGCGGGGCGGCGCGAGGGCCGCACCGCGGACCCCGGCGCAGGCGGTCACCCGTGGCAGTTACGGACAGCGGAGGCGGCGGGGTGGCGCGGGGGCCGCACCGCCGTCCCCGGCGCCGGCGGTGACCCGTGGCAGCTACGGACAGCGGCGGCGGCGGGGCGGCACGTGGGCCGCATCCCGGATGCCGGCGCAGGAGGTGACACGTGGCAGCTTCGGACAGAGGCGGCGGCGGGGCGGCGCGAGGGCGGCACCGCGGACCCCGGCGCAGGCGGTGAGCCGTGGCAGCTACGGACATCGGCGGCGGCGGAGCGGCGCGAGGGCCGCACCCCGGATCCCGGCGCCGGCGGTGACCCGTGGCAGCTACGGACAGCGGCGGCGGCGGGTTGGCGCGAGGGCCGCACCCTGGACCCTGGCGCAGGCGGTGACCAGTGGCAGCTACGGACAGCGGCGGCGGCGGAGCGGCGCGAGGGCGGCACCGCGGACCCCGGCGCAGGCGGTGACCCGTGGCAGCTACGGACATCGGCGGCGGCGGGGCGGCGCGAGGGCTGCAACCCGGACCCCGGCGCAGGCGGTGACCCGTGGCAGCTACGGACAGCGGAGGCGGCGGAGCGGCGCGAGGGACGCACCCCGGACCCCGGCGCAGGCGGTGAGCCATGGCAGGTACGGACAGCGGTGGCGTCGGGGCGGCGCGAGGGCCGCACCCCGGACCCCAGCGCAGGCGGTGACCCATGGCAGGTACAGACAGCGGAGGCGGCGAGGCGGCGCAAAGCCCGCACCGCGGACCCCGGCGCAGGCGGTGACCCGTGGCAGCTACGGACAGCGGCAGCGGCGGGGCGGCGCGAGGGCCGCACCGCGGACCCCGGCGCAGGCGGTGACCTGTGGCAGCTACGGACGGCGGCGGCGGCGGGGCGGCGCGAGGGCCGCAACACGGACCCCGGCGCAGGCGGTGACCCGTGGTAGCTACGGACAGCGGAGGCGGCGGGGCGGCGCGAGGGCGGCACCCCGGACCCCGGCGCAGGCGGTGACCCGTGGCAACTACGGACAGGGGAGGCGGCGAGGCGGCGCAAGCGCCGCACCCGAGACCCCGGCGCAGGCGGTGACCCGTGGCAGGTACGGACAGCGGCGGCGGCGGGGCGGCGTGAGGGTCGCACCGCGGTCCCCGCCGCAGGCGGTGACACGTGGCAGCTACGGACAGCGGCGGCGGCGGAACGGCGACGGAGCCGCACCCCGGACCACGGCGCAGGCGGTGACCCATGGCAGCTACGGACAGCGGAGGCGGCGGGGCGGCGCGAGGGCCGCACCCCGGACCCCGGCGCAGGCGGCGACCCGTGGCAGCTACCGACAGCGCCGGCGGCGGGGAGCGCGAGGGCCGCACCCCGGACCCCGGCGTCGGCGGTGAACCGTGGCAGCTACAGACAGCGGAGGCGGCGGGGCGGCGCCAGGGCCGCACTGCGGACCCCGTCGCTGGCGGTGACCCGTCGCAGCTACGGACAGCGGCGGCGGCGGGGCGGCGCGAAGGCCACACCCCGGACCCCGGCGCAGGCGGTGACCCGTGGCAGCTACGCACAGCGGCGGCAGCGGGGCGGCGCGAGGGCCGCACCGCGGATCCCTGCGCAGGCCGTGACACGTGGCAGCTACGGACAGCGGCGGCGGCGGGGCAGCGCGAGGGCCGCACCCCGGACCCCGGCGCAGGCAGTGACCCGTGGCAGCTATGGACAGCGGAGGCGGCGGGGCGCCGCGATAGCCGCAACCTGGACCCCGGCGCAGGCGGTGACCCGTGGCAGCTACGGACAGCGGCAGCGGCGGGGCGGCGCGAGGGCCGCACCGCGGACCCCAGCGCCGGCAGTAACCTGTGGCATCTACGGACAGCGGCGGCGGCGGGGCGGCACGTGGGCCGCACCGCGGACCACGGTGCAGGCGGTGACCCGTGGCAACTACGGACAGCGGAAGCGGCGAGGCGGCACGAGGGCAGCACCCCAGACCCCGGCGCAGGCGGTGACCCGTGGCAGGTACGGACAGCGGAGGCGGCGGTTTGGTGCGAGGGCCGCACCGCGGACCCCAGCGCCGGCGGTGACCCGTGGCAGCTACGGACAGCGGCGACGGCGGGGCGGCGCGAGGGCCGCACCCTGGACCCCGGCGCAGGCGGTGACCCGTGGCAGCTACGGACAGCGGCAGCGGCGGGGCGGCGCGAGGGCCGCACCGCGGACCCCGGCGCAGGCGGTGACCCGTGGCAGCTACGGACAGCAGAGGCGGCGGGGCGCCGCGAGTGCCGCAACCTGGACCCCGGCGCAGGCGGTGACCCGTGGCAGCTACGGACAGTGGCAGCGGCGGGGCGGCGCGAGGGCCGCACCGCGGACCCCAGCGCCGGCGGTGACCCGTGGCAGCTATGGACAGCGGCGGCGGCGGGGCGGCACGTGGGCCGCACCGCGGACCCCGGCGCAGGCGGTGACCCGTGGCAGCTACGGACAGCGGCGGCGGCGGGGCGGCGCGAGGGCCGCACCGCAGAACCCGGCGCAGGCGGTCACCCGTGGCAGTTACGGACAGCGGAGGCGGCGGGGCGGCGCGAGGGCCGCACCCCGGACCCCGGCGAAGGCGGTGACCCGTGGCAGCTACGGACAGCGGCGGCGGCGGGGCGGCGCGAGGGCCGCACCGCGGACCCCAGCGCAGGCGGTGACCCATGGCAGCTACGGACAGCGGCGGCGGCGGGGCGGCGCGAGGGCCGCACCGCGGACCCCGGCGCAGGCGGTCACCCGTGGCAGTTACGGACAGCGGAGGCGGCGGGGTGGCGCGGGGGCCGCACCGCCGTCCCCGGCGCCGGCGGTGACCCGTGGCAGCTACGGACAGCGGCGGCGGCGGGGCGGCACGTGGGCCGCATCCCGGATGCCGGCGCAGGAGGTCACACGTGGCAGCTTCGGACAGAGGCGACGGCGGGGCGGCGCGAGGGCGGCACCGCGGACCCCGGCGCAGGCGGTGAGCCGTGGCAGCTACGGACATCGGCGGCGGCGGAGCGGCGCGAGGGCCGCACCCCGGATCCCGGCGCCGGCGGTGACCCGTGGCAGCTACGGACAGCGGCGGCGGCGGGTTGGCGCGAGGGCCGCACCCTGGACCCTGGCGCAGGCGGTGACCCGTGGCAGCTACGGACAGCGGCGGCGGCGGAGCGGCGCGAGGGCGGCACCGCGGACCCCGGCGCAGGCGGTGACCCGTGGCAGCTACGGACATCGGCGGCGGCGGGGCGGCGCGAGGGCTGCAACCCGGACCCCGGCGCAGGCGGTGACCCGTGGCAGCTACGGACAGCGGAGGCGGCGGAGCGGCGCGAGGGACGCACCCCGGACCCCGGCGCAGGCGGTGAGCCGTGGCAGGTACGGACAGCGGTGGCGTCGGGGCGGCGCGAGGGCCGCACCCCGGACCCCAGCGCAGGCGGTGACCCATGGCAGGTACAGACAGCGGAGGCGGCGAGGCGGCGCAAAGCCCGCACCGCGGACCCCGGCGCAGGCGGTGACCCGTGGCAGCTACGGACAGCGGCAGCGGCGGGGCGGCGCGAGGGCCGCACCGCGGACCCCGGCGCAGGCGGTGACCTGTGGCAGCTACGGACGGCGGCGGCGGCGGGGCGGCGCGAGGGCCGCAACACGGACCCCGGCGCAGGCGGTGACCCGTGGTAGCTACGGACAGCGGAGGCGGCGGGGCGGCGCGAGGGCGGCACCCCGGACCCCGGCGCAGGCGGTGACCCGTGGCAACTACGGACAGGGGAGGCGGCGAGGCGGCGCAAGCGCCGCACCCGAGACCCCGGCGCAGGCGGTGACCCGTGGCAAGTACGGACAGCGGCGGCGGCGGGGCGGCGTGAGGGTCGCACCGCGGTCCCCGCCGCAGGCGGTGACACGTGGCAGCTACGGACAGCGGCGGCGGCGGAACGGCGACGGAGCCGCACCCCGGACCACGGCGCAGGCGGTGACCCGTGGCAGCTACGGACAGCGGAGGCGGCGGGGCGGCGCGAGGGCCGCACCCCGGACCCCGGCGCAGGCGGCGACCCGTGGCAGCTACCGACAGCGGCGGCGGCGGGGAGCGCGAGGGCCGCACCCCGGACCCCGGCGTCGGCGGTGAACCGTGGCAGCTACAGACAGCGGAGGCGGCGGGGCGGCGCCAGGGCCGCACTGCGGACCCCGTCGCTGGCGGTGACCCGTCGCAGCTACGGACAGCGGCGGCGGCGGGGCGGCGCGAAGGCCACACCCCGGACCCCGGCGCAGGCGGTGACCCGTGGCAGCTACGCACAGCGGCGGCAGCGGGGCGGCGCGAGGGCCGCACCGCGGATCCCTGCGCAGGCCGTGACACGTGGCAGCTACGGACAGCGGCGGCGGCGGGGCAGCGCGAGGGCCGCACCCCGGACCCCGGCGCAGGCAGTGACCCGTGGCAGCTATGGACAGCGGAGGCGGCGGGGCGCCGCGATAGCCGCAACCTGGACCCCGGCGCAGGCGGTGACCCGTGGCAGCTACGGACAGCGGCAGCGGCGGGGCGGCGCGAGGGCCGCACCGCGGACCCCAGCGCCGGCAGTGACCTGTGGCATCTACGGACAGCGGCGGCGGCGGGGCGGCACGTGGGCCGCACCGCGGACCACGGTGCTGGCGGTGACCCGTGGCAACTACGGACAGCGGAAGCGGCGAGGCGGCACGAGGGCAGCACCCCAGACCCCGGCGCAGGCGGTGACCCGTGGCAGGTACGGACAGCGGTGGCGTCGGGGCGGCGCGAGGGCCGCACCCCGGACCCCGGCGCAGGCAGTGACCCGTGGCAGGTACGGACAGCGGAGGCGGCGGTGCCGCGCGAGGGCCGCACCCCGGACCCCGCCGCAGGCGTTGACCCATGGCAGCTACGGACAGCGGAGTCGGCGGTGCGGCGCGAGGGTCGCACCGCGGACCGCAGGGCAGGCGGTGACCCGTGGCAGGTACAGACAGCGGAGGCGAAGGGGCGGCGCGAGGGCCGCACCCCGGACCCCGGCGCAGGCGGTGACCCGTGGCAGGTACAGACAGCGGATGCGGCGAGGCGGCGCGAGGGCCGCACCGCGGACCCCGGCGCAGGCGGTGACCCATGGCAGCTACGGACAGCGGCAGCGGCGGGGCGGCGCGAGGGCGCACCGCGGACCCCGGCGCAGGCGGTGACCCGTGGCAGCTACGGACGGCGGCGGCGGCGGGGCGGCGCGAGGGCCGCATCGGGGACCCCGGCGCAGGCGGTGACCCGTGGTAACTACGGACAGCGGAGGCGGCGGGGCGGCGCGAGGGCCGCACCCCGGACCCCGGCGCAAGCGGCGACCCGTGGCAACTACGGACAGGGGAGGCGGCGAGGCGGCGCAAGGGCCGCATCCCAGACCCCGGCGCAGGCGGTGACCCGTGGCAGGTACGGACAGCGGAGGCGGCGGGTTGGGGCGAGGGCCGCACCGTGGACCCCGTCGCCGGCGGTGACCCGTGGCAGCTACGGACAGCGGCGGCGGCTGGGCGGCGCGAGGGCCGCACCCTGGACCCCGGCGCAGGCGGTGACCCGTGGCAGGTACGGACAGCGGAGGCGGCGGGTTGGCGCGAGGGCCGCACCGCGGACCCCGGCGCCGGCGGTGACCCGTGGCAGCTACGGACAGCGGCGGCGGCGGGGCGGCGCGAGGGCCGCACCCTGGACCCCGGCGCAGGCGGTGACCCGTGGCAGCTACGGGCAGCGGAGGCGGCGGGTTGGCGCGAGGGCCGCACCGCGGACCCCGGCGCCGGCGGTGACCCGTGGCAGCTACGGACAGCGGCGGCGGCGGGGCGGCGCGAGGGCCACACCCTGGACCCCGGCGCAGGCGGTGACCCGTGGCAGCTACGGACAGCGGCGGCGGCGGGGCGGCGCGAGGGGCGCAATGCGGACCCCAGCGCAGGCGGTGACACGTGGCAGCTATGGACATCGGCGGCGGCGGGGCAGCGCGAGGGCCGCACCCCGGACCCCGGCGCAGGCGGTGACCCGTGGCAGCTACGGACAGCGGAGGCGGCGAAGCGGCGCGAGGGCCGCACCCCGGACCCCGGCACAGGCGGTAAGCCGTGGTAGGTACGGACAGCGGTGGCGTCGGGGCGGCGCGAAGGCCGCACCCCGGATCACGGCGCAGGCGGTGACCCGTGGCAGGTTCACTTTTTTTTTCACTAGCTGCTTATATTTTATGACCCACCGTCTAATTTCTTATGGTGAGTCGTATATTGCCACTGACCCGTGGCAGCTACGGACAGCGGCGGCGTCGGGGCGGCGCGAGGGCCACACCCTGGACCCCGGCGCAGGCGGTGACCCGTGGCAGCTACGGACAGCGGCGGCGGCGGGGCGGCGCGAGGGGCGCAATGCGGACCCCAGCGCAGGCGGTGACCCGTGGCAGCTATGGACATCGGCGGCGGCGGGGCAGCGCGAGGGCCGCACCACGGACCCCGGCGCAGGCGGTGACCAGTGGCAGCTACGGACAGCGGAGGCGGCGGAGCGGCGCGAGGGCCGCACCCCGGACCCCGGCACAGGCGGTAAGCCGTGGCAGGTACGGACAGCGGTGGCGTCGGGGCGGCGCGAGGGCCGCACCCCGGATCACGGCGCAGGCGGTGACCCGTGGCAGCTATGGACAGCAGCAGAGGTGGGGCGGCGCGAGTACCGCACCCCAGACCGCGGCGCAAGCGGTGACCCGTGGCAGGTACAGACAGCGGAGGCGGCGCGGCGGCGCCAGGGCCGCATCGTGGACCCCGGCGCTGGCGGTGACCCGTCGCAGCTACGGACAGCGGCGACTCGGGGCGGCGCGAAGGCCACACCCCGGACCCCGGCGCAGGCGGTGACCCGTGGCAGCTACGCACAGCGGCGGCAGCGGGGTGGCGCGAGGACCACACCGCGGACCCCTGCGCAGGCCGTGACCCATGGCAGCTACGGACAGCGGCGGCGGCGGGTAGCGCGAGGGCCGCACCCCGGACCCCGGCGCAGGCGGTGACCCGTGGCAGCTACGGACAGCGGAGGCGGCGGGGCGGCGCGAGTGCCGCAACCTGGACCCCGGCGCAGGCGGTGACCCGTGGCAGCTACGGACAGCGGCAGCGGCGGGGCGGCGCGAGGGCCACACCGCGGACCACGACGCAGGCGGCGACCCGTGGCAGCTATGGACAGCGGCGGCGGCGGGGCGCCGCGAGGGCCGCACCGCGGACCCCGGCGCAGGCGGTGACCCGCGGCAGCTACGGACAGCGGCGGCGACAGGGCGGCGCGAGGGCCGCACCGAGGACCCCGGCACAGGCAGTCACCCGTGGCAGCTACGGACAACGGAGGCGGTGGGGCGGCGCGAGGGTCGCACCCCGGACCCCGGCGAAGTCGGTGACCCGTGGCAACTACGGACAGCGGAGGCAGCAGGGTGGCGCGAGGGCCGCACCGCGGACCCAGGCGGCGGGGGTGACCCGTGGCAGCTACGGACAGCGGCGGCGGCGGGGCGGCGCGAGGGCCGCACCCCGGACCCCGGCGCAGGCGGTGACCCGTGGCAGCTACGGACAGCGGCTGCGGCGGGGCAGCGCAAGGGCCGCACCCCGACCCCGCCGCAGGCGTTGACCCATGGCAGCTACGGACAGCGGTGGCGGCGGGGCGGCGGGAGGGCCGCAACCTGCACCCCGGGGCAGGCGGTGACCCGTGGCAGGTACAGACAGCGGAGGCGAAGGGGCGGTGTGAGGGCCACACCGCGGACCCCGGCGCAAGCGGTGACCCGAGGCAGGTACAGACAGCGGAGGCGGCGGGGCGGAGCGAGGGCCGCTCCGTGGACCCCGGCGCAGGTGGTGACCCGTGGCAGCTACGGACAGCGGCGGCGGCGGGGCTGCGCGAGGGCCGCATCCCGGACCCCAGCGCAGGCGGTGACCCGTGGCAGTTACGGACAGCGGATCGGCGGGGCGGCGCGATGGCCGCACCCCGGACAACGGCGCAGGCGGTGACCCGTGGCAGTTACGGACAGCGGATCGGCGGGGCGGCGCGAGGGCCGCACCCCGGACAACGGCGATGGAGGTGACCCAAGGCATGTACGGACGGCGGTGGCGGCGGGGCGGCGCGATGGCCGAACCGCGGCCCCGGCGCAGGCGGTGACCCGTGGCAGGTACGGACAGCGGCGGCAGCGGGGCGGCGCGAGGGCCGCATCGCGGACCCCGGCGCAGGCGGTGACACGTGGCAGCTACGGACAGCGGCGGCGGTGGGATGGCGCGAAGGCCGCACACCGGACCACGGCGCAGGCGGTGACCCGTGGCCGCTACGGACAGCGGAGGCGGCGGGGCGGCGCAAGGGCCGCACCCCGGACCATGGCGCAGGCGGCGACCCGTGGCAGCTACGGACAGCGGCGGCGGCGGGGCGGCGCGAGGGCCGCACCCCGGACCCCGGCGCAGGCGGTGACCCGTGGCAGCTACAGACAGCGGAGGCGGCGGGGCGGCGCCAGGGCCGCACCGCGGACCCCGGCGCAGGCGGTGACCCGTGGCAGCTAGGCACAGCAGCGGCAGCGGGGCGGCGCGAGGGCCGCACTGCGGATCCCTGCGCAGGCCGTGATCCGTGGCAGCTACGGACTGCGGCAGCGGCGGGGCAGCGAGAGGGCCGCACCTCGGACCCCGACGCAGGCGGTGACCCGTGGCAGCTACGGACAGCGGCGACGGCGGGGCGGCGCAGGGGCCGCACCGCGGACCCCGGCGCAGGCGGTGACCTGTGGCAGCTACGGACAGCGGCGGCGGCGGGGCGGCGCTATGGCCGCACCGCGGACTCCGGCGCAGTCGGTCACCCGTGGCAGCTACGGACAGCGGAGGCGGCGGGGTGGCGCGAGGGTCGCACCCCAGACCCCGGCGAAGGCGGTGACCCGTGGCAACTACGGACAGCGGAAGCGGCGAGGCAGCGCGAAGGCCGCACACCAGACCCCGGCGCAGGCGGTTACCCGTAGCAGGTACGGACAGCGGAGGCGGCGGGGTGGCGCGGAGGGCCGCACCGCGGACCTCGGCGCCGGCGGTGACCCGTGGCAGCTACGGACAGAGGCGGCGGCGGGGCGGCACGAGGGCCGCATCCCGGACGCCGGCGCAGGCGGTGACACGTGGCAGCTACGGACAGAGGCGGCGGCGGCGATGCGGCGTGAGGGCCGCACTCCGGACCCCTCCGCAGGCGGTGACCCGTGGCAGCTACGGACAGCGGCGGCGGCGGGGCCGCGCGAGGGCCGCACCCCGGACCCCGCAGTAGTCGTTGACCGTGCCAGCTACGGACAGCGGAGGCGGTGGGGCGGGCGAGGGCCGCACCCCGGACCCCGGGGCAGGTGGTGACCTGTGGCAGGTACAGACAGCAGAGGCGAAGGGGCGGCGCGAGGGCCGCACCCCGGACACCGGCGCAGGCGGTGACCCGTGGCAGGTACACTTTTTTTTTCACTAGCTGCTTATATTTTATGACCCACCGTCTAATTTCTTATGGTGGGTCGTATATTGCCACTTAGCCGCTGTGACTGGGTCCGGGGTCCGCAGTGACTGAAGGTAACACCACACCGGCTCCCGTCCCCACTCACACCGTTGCCCGTGTCCCGCCACGTGGAGGCGGGCTCTGTTTAGATCCATTTGATTTTTTTTTTTTTTTTTTTTTGTGCAGCATTAGTTAAACTTATAACTAATACAAAATCAAGTAAGATATTAATAAACAAAACGAAATTAAATATTTAGAAAGAAGGAAGGAAGAGAACTGAATAGAGAAGTTATAGGTATAATATGGCCCGTCACCTGGTTGTGGGCGGCGGCCCGGGTCTTGGAATGACCCTCAAGACGCTGGCCGTTGCTCACCATGCTTTTAACATCTACCATCCTAAAAACTACCTTAACTAGAAGAGATTAGGGTACGTTAAAGCTAGAAACTAAGACTAAGACCTCCATGTCCAGCCGGCTAAACTATTTACGATATACAATAGAGAGGTAACTGATTTTGTGCTTGGCTCAAAGTTGCTAATGAAAGGGTACTCGTGGTAAAAGTAATAAGGTAATGACGCTAACGGTTTGTGTTGAGCCTGCAAGGCTCCTAGTAGAGTACATCAGGCGCGAGCACCTCCCGGCCCCGCCGACAACACGACCTGAACGGTGGTTTTCCCCGATCTACCATAGGTATCCGTCGGGTTGGGCTCAAAAGAGAGGAACCACAATTAAGATCCTTCCATCCAGGACGTGCGCCGCCTCCTACCAGGGGGGCGTGGGTCCCTTGAAGAGGTGCCCAACTTTAAGCTTCAGATGAGAAGTTCTTAGTATAGTGGAGGTTGAGGTATAGGCTGTGTAGGTTGGTTGTACAAACAGTTCACACTGAGGTGGCAGGTACAGTCAGCGGAGGCGGCGGGGCGGCGCGAGGGCCGCACCGCGGACCCCGGCGCAGGCGGTGACCCGTCGCAGCTTCTGACAGCGGCGGCGGCGGGGCGGCGCGAGGGCCGCACCCCGGACCCCGGCGCAGGCGGTGACCCGTGGCAGGCACGGACCACAGAGGCGGCAGGACGGCGCAAGGGCCGCACCGCGGTCCCCAGTGCAGGCGGTGACCCGTGGCAGGTACGGACAGCGGAGGCGGAGGGGCGGCGCGAGGGCCGCATCCCCGATCCCGGCGCAGGCGGTGACCCGTGGCAGGTACGGACAGCGGAGGCAGTGGGGCGGCGCGAGGGCCGCACCGCGGACCCCGGCGCCGGCGGTGACCCGTGGCAGCTACGGAGAGCGGCGGCGGCGGGGCGGCGCGTGGGCCGCAACCTGGTGCCCGGTGCAGGCGGTGACCCGTGGCAGCTACGGACAGCGGCGGCGGCGGGGCGGCGCGAGGGCCGCACCCTGGACCCCGGCGCAGGCGGTGACCCGTGGCAGGTACGGACAGCGGCGGCGGCGGGGCGGCGCGAGGGCCGCACCTCAGACCCCGGCGCAGGTGGTGACCCGTGGCAGCTACAGACAGCGGAGGCGGAGGGGCGGCGCGAGGGCCGCATCCCCGATCCCGGCGCAGGCGGTGACCCGTGGCAGGTACGGACAGCGGAGGCAGTGGGGCGGCGCGAGGGCCGCACCGCGGACCCCGGCGCCGGCGGTGACCCGTGGCAGCTACGGAGAGCGGCGGCGGCGGGGCGGCGCGTGGGCCGCAACCTGGTGCCCGGTGCAGGCGGTGACCCGTGGCAGCTACGGACAGCGGCGGCGGCGGGGCGGCGCGAGGGCCCCACCCTGGACCCCGGCGCAGGCGGTGACCCGTGTCAGCTACGGACAGCGGCGGCGGCGAGGTGGCGCAAGGGCCGGACCGCGGGCCCCAGCGCAGGCGGTGACCCGTGACAGCTACGGACAGCGGCGGCGGCGGGGCGGCGCGACGGCCGCACCCAGGACCCCGGCGCAGGCGGTGACCCGTGGCAGCTACGGACAGCGGAGGCGGCGGGGCGGCGCGAGGGCTGCTCCCCGGACCCCGGCGAAGGCGGTGACCCGTTGCAGCTACGGACAGCGGAGGCGGCGGGGCGGCGCGAGGGCCGCACCCCAGACCGTGGCGCAGGCGATGACCCGTGGCAGGTACGGACAGCGTAGGCGACGGGGCGGCGCGAGGGCTGCACCGCGGTCCCCAGTGCAGGCGGTGACCGGTGGCAGCTACGGACAGCGGCGGCGGCGGGGCGGTGCGAGGGTCGCACCCCAGACCCAGGCGCAGGCGGTGACCCGAGGCAGCTACGGACAGGGGAGACGGCGGGGCGGCGCGAGGGCCGCACCGCGGACCACAGCGCAGGCGGTGACCCATGGCAGCTACGGACAGCGGCGGCGGCGGGGCGGCGCGACGGCCGCACCCAGGACCCCGGCGCAGGCGGTGACCCGTGGCAGCTACGGACAGCGGAGGCGGCGGGGCGGCGCGAGGGCTGCTCCCCGGACCCCGGCGAAGGCGGTGACCCGTTGCAGCTACGGACAGCGGAGGCGGCGGGGCGGCGCGAGGGCCGCACCCCAGACCGTGGCGCAGGCGATGACCCGTGGCAGGTACGGACAGCGTAGGCGACGGGGCGGCGCGAGGGCTGCACCGCGGTCCCCAGTGCAGGCGGTGACCGGTGGCAGCTACGGACAGCGGCGGCGGCGGCGGCGGGCCGGTGCGAGGGTCGCACCCCAGACCCAGGCGCAGGCGGTGACCCGTGGCAGCTACGGACAGGGGAGACGGCAGTGCGGCGCGAGGGTCGCACCGCGGACCGCAGGGCAGGCGGTGACCCGTGGCAGGTACAGACAGCGGAGGCGAAGGGGCGGCGCGAGGGCCGCACCCCGGACCCCGGCGCAGGCGGTGACCCGTGGCAGGTACAGACAGCGGAGGCGGCGAGGCGGCGCGTGGGCCGCACCGCGGACCCCGGCGCAGGCGGTGACCCGTGGCAGCTACGGACAGCGGCAGCGGCGGGGCGGCGCGAGGGCGCACCGCGGACCCCGGCGCAGGCGGTGACCCGTGGCAGCTACGGACGGCGGCGGTGGCGGGGCGGCGCGAGGGCCGCATCGCGGACCCCGGCGCAGGCGGTGACCCGTGGTAACTACGGACAGCGGAGGCGGCGGGGCGGCGCGAGGGCCGCACCCCGGACCACGGCGCAAGCGGCGACCCGTGGCAACTACGGACAGGGGAGGCGGCGAGGCGGCGCAAGGGCCGCATCCCAGACCCCGGCGCAGGCGGTGACCCGTGGCAGGTACGGACAGCGGAGGCGGCGGGTTGGCGCGAGGGCCGCACCGTGGACCCCGTCGCCGGCGGTGACCCGTGGCAGCTACGGACAGCGGCGGCGGCGGGGCGGCGCGAGGGCCGCACCCTGGACCCCGGCGCAGGCGGTGACCCGTGGCAGGTACGGACAGCGGAGGCGGCGGGTTGGCGCGAGGGCCGCACCGCGGACCCCGGCGCCGGCGATGACCCGTGGCAGCTACGGACAGCGGCGGCGGCGGGGCGGCGCGAGGGCCGCACCCTGGACCCCAGCGCAGGCGGTGACCCGTGGCAGCTACGGGCAGCGGCGGCGGCGGGGCGGTGCGAGGGCCGCAATGCGGACCCCGGCGCAGGCGGTGACCCGTGGCAGCTACGGACATCGGCGGCGGCGGGGCGGCGCGAGGGCCGCACCCCGGACCCCGGCGCAGGCGGTGACCCGTGGCAGCTACGGACAGCGGAGGCGGCGGAGCGGCGCGAGGGCCGCACCCCGGACCCCGGCACAGGCGGTAAGCCGTGGCAGGTACGGACAGCGGTGGCGTCGTGGCGGCGCGAGGGCCGCACCCCGGACCACGGCGCAGGCGGTGACCCGTAACAGCTACGGACAGCAGCAGAGGTGGGGCGGCGCGAGTACCGCACCCCAGACCCCGGCGCAAGCGGTGACCCGTGGCAGGTACAGACAGCGGAGGCGGCGGGGCGGCGCCAGAGCCGCATCGTGGACCCTGGCGCTGGCGGTGACCCGTCGCAGCTACGGACAGCGGCGGCGGCGGGGCGGCGCAAAGGCCACACACCGGACCCCGGCGCAGGCGGTGACCCGTGGCAGCTACGCACAGCGGCGGCAGCGGGGCGGCGCGAGGGCCACACCACGGACCCCTACGCAGGCCGTGACCCGTGGCAGCTACGGACAGCGGCGGCGGCGGGTAGCGCGAGGGCCGCACCCCGGACCCCGGAGCCGGCGGTGACCCGTGGCAGCTACGGACAGCGGCGGCGGCGGGGCGGCGCGAGGGCCGCACCCTGGACCCCGGCGCAGGCGGTGACCCGTGGCAAGTACGGACAGCGGAGGCGGCGGTGCCGCGCGAGGGCCGCACCCCTGACCCCGCCGCAGGCGTTGACCCATGGCAGCTACGGACAGCGGAGTCGGCGGTGCGGCGCGAGGGCCTCACCCCGGACCGCGGGGCAGGCGGTGACCCGTGGCAGGTACAGACAGCGGAGGCGAAGGGGCGGCGCGAGGGCCGCACACCGGACCCCGGCGCAGGCGGTGACCCGTGGCAGGTAGAGACAGCGGAGGCGGCGAGGCGGCGCAAGGGCCGCACCACGGACCCCGGCGCAGGCGGTGACCCGTGGCAGCTACGGTCAGCGGCAGCGGCGGGGCGGCGCGAGGGCCGCACCTCGGAACCCGGCGCAGGCAGTGACCCATGGCAGCTACGGACGGTGGCGGTGGCGGGGCGGCGCGAGGGCCGCATCGCGGACCCCGGCGCAGGCGGTGACCTGTGGTAGCTACGGACAGCGGAGGCGGCGGGGCGGCGCGAGGGCCGCACCCCGGACCCCGGCGCAGGCGGTGACCCGTGGCAACTACGGACAGGGGAGGAGGCGAGGCGGCGCAAGGGCCGCATCCCAGACCCCGGCGCAGGCGGTGACCCGTGGCAGGCACGGACAGCGGAGGCGGCGGGTTGGCGCGAGGGCCGCACCGCGGACGCCGTCGCCGGCGGTGACCCGCGGCAGCTACGGACAGCGGCGGCGGCGGGGCGGCGCGAGGGCCACACCCTGGACCCCGGCGCAGGCGGTGATCCGTGGCAGGTACGGACAGCGGAGGCGGCGGGTTGGCGCGAGGGCCGCACCGCGGACCCCGGCGCCGGCGGTGACCCGTGGCAGCTACGGACAGCGGCGGCGGCGGGGCGGCGCGAGGGTCACACCCTGGACCCCAGCGCAGGCGGTGACCCGTGGCAGCTACGGACAGCGGCGGCGGCGGGGCGGCGCGAGGGGCACAATGCGGACCCCAGCGCAGGCGGTGACCCGTGGCAGCTATGGACATGGGCGGCGGCGGGGCAGCGCGAGGGCCGCACCCCGGACCCCAGCGCAGGCGGTGACCCGTGGCAGCTACGGACAGCGGAGGCGGCGGAGCGGCGCGAGGGCCGCACCCCGGACCCCGGCACAGGCGGTAAGCCGTGGCAGGTACGGACAGCGGTGGCGTCGGGGCGGCGCGAGGGCCGCACCCCGGATCACGGCGCAGGCGGTGACCCGTGGCAGCTATGGACAGCATCAGAGGTGGGGCGGCGCGAGTACCGCACCCCAGACCCCGGCGCAAGCGGTGACCCGTGGCAGGTACAGACACCGGAGGCGGCGCGGCGGCGCCAGGGCCGCATCGTGGACCCCGGCGCTGGCGGTGACCCGTCGCAGCTACGGACAGCGGCGACTCGGGGCGGCGCGAAGGCCACACCCCGGACCCCGGCGCAGGCAGTGACCCGTGGCAGCTACGCACAGCGGCGGCAGCGGGGTGGCGCGAGGACCACACCGCGGACCCCTGCGCAGGCCGTGACCCGTGGCAGCTACGGACAGCGGCGGCGGCGGGTAGCGCGAGGGCCGCACCCCGGACCCCGGCGCAGGCGGTGACCCGTGGCAGCTACGGACAGCGGAGGCGGCGGGGCGGCGCGAGTGCCGCAACCTGGACCCCGGCGCAGGCGGTGACCCGTGGCAGCTACGGACAGCGGCAGCGGCGGGGCGGCGCGAGGGCCACACCGCGGACCCCGACGCAGGCGGCGACCCGTGGCAGCTATGGACAGCGGCGGTGGCGGGGCGCCGCGAGGGCCGCACCGCGGACCCCGGCGCAGGCGGTGACCCGCGGCAGCTACGGACAGCGGCGGCGACGGGGCGGCGCGAGGGCCGCACCGAGGACCCCGGCACAGGCAGTCACCCGTGGCAGCTACGGACAACGGAGGCGGTGGGGCGGCGCGAGGGTCGCACCCCGGACCCCGGCGAAGTCGGTGACCCGTGGCAACTACGGACAGCGGAGGCAGCAGGGTGGCGCGAGGGCCGCACCGCGGACCCAGGCGGCGGGGGTGACCCGTGGCAGCTACGGACAGTGGCGGCGGCGGGGCGGCGCGAGGGCCGCACCCCGGACCCCGGCGCAGGCGGTGACCCGTGGCAGCTACGGACAGCGGCTGCGGCGGGGCCGCGCAAGGGCCGCACCCCCGACCCCGCCGCAGGCGTTGACCCATGGCAGCTACGGACAGCGGTGGCGGCGGGGCGGCGGGAGGGCCGCAACCTGCACCCCGGGGCAGGCGGTGACCCGTGGCAGGTACAGACAGCGGAGGCGAAGGGGCGGTGCGATGGCCACACCGCGGACCCCGGCGCAAGCGGTGACCCGAAGCAGGTACAGACAGCGGAGGCAGCGGGGCGGAGCGAGGGCCGCTCCGCGGACCCCGGAGCAGGTGGTGACCCGTGGCAGCTACGGACAGCGGCGGCGGCGGGGCTGCGCGAGGGCCGCATCCCGGACCCCAGCGCAGGCGGTGACCCGTGGCAGTTACGGACAGCGGATCGGCGGGGCGGCGCGATGGCCGCACCCCGGACAACGGCGCAGGCGGTGACCCGTGGCAGTTACGGACAGCGGATCGGCGGGGGGGCGCGAGGGCCGCACCCCGGACAACGGCGATGGAGGTGACCCAAGGCATGTACGGACGGCGGTGGCGGCGGGGAGGCGCGAGGGCCGAACCGCGGCCCCGGCGCAGGCGGTGACCCGGGGACGGTACGGACAGCGGCGGCAGCGGGGCGGCGCAAGGGCCGCATCGCGGACCCCGGCGCAGGCGGTGACACGTGGCAGCTACGGACAGCGGCGGCGGTGGGATGGCGCGAAGGCCGCACACCGGACCACGGCGCAGGCGGTGACCCGTGGCCGCTACGGACAGCGGAGGCGGCGGGGCGGCGCAAGGGCCGCACCCCGGACCATGGCGCAGGCGGCGACCCGTGGCAGCTACGGACAGCGGCGGCGGCGGGGCGGCGCGAGGGCCGCACCCCGGACCCCGGCGCAGGCGGTGACCCGTGGCAGCTACAGACAGCGGAGGCGGCGGGGCGGCGCCAGGGCCTTACCGCGGACCCCGGCGCAGGCGGTGACCCGTGGCAGCTAGGCACAGCAGCGGCAGCGGGGCGGCGCGAGGGCCGCACCGCGGATCCCTGCGCAGGCCGTGATCCGTGGCAGCTACGGACTGCGGCAGCGGCGGGGCGGCGCCAGGGCCGCACCGCGGACCCCGGCGCAGTCGGTCACCCGTGGCAGCTACGGACAGCGGAGGCGGCAGGGTGGCGCGAGGGTCGCACCCCGGACCCCGGCGAAGGCGGTGACCCGTGGCAACTACGGACTGCGGAAGCGGCGAGGCGGCGCGAAGGCCGCACACCAGACCCCGGCGCAGGCGGTTACCCGTGGCAGCTACGGACAGCGGCGGCGGCGGGGCCGCGCGAGGGCCGCACCCCGGACCCCGCAGTAGTCGTTGACCGTGGCAGCTACGGACAGCGGAGGCGGTGGGGCGGGCGAGGGCCGCACCCCGGACCCCGGGGCAGGTGGTGACCTGTGGCAGGTACAGACAGCAGAGGCGAAGGGGCAGCGCGAGAGCCGCACCCCGGACACCGGCGCAGGCGGTGACCCGTGGCAGGTACAGTCAGCGGAGGCGGCGGGGCGGCGCGAGGGCCGCACCGCGGACCCCGGCGCAGGCGGTGACCCGTCGCAGCTTCTGACAGCGGCGGCGGCGGGGCGGCGCGAGGGCCGCACCCCGGACCCCGGCGCAGGCGGTGACCCGTGGCAGGCACGGACCACGGAGGCGGCAGGACGGCGCAAGGGCCGCACCGCGGTCCCCAGCGCAGGCGGTGACCCGTGGCAGGTACGGAAAGCGGAGCGGTGGGGCGGCGTGAGGGCCGCACCGCGGACATCGGCGCCGGCGGTGACCCATGGCAGCTACGGACAGCGGCGGCGGCTGGGCGGCGCGAGGGCCGCACCCTGGACCCCGGCGCAGGCGGTGACCCGTGGCAGGTACGGACAGCGGCGGCGGCGGGGCGGCGCGAGGGCCGCACCTCAGACCCCGGCGCAGGTGGTGACCCGTGGCAGCTACGGACAGCGGAGGCGAAGGGGCGGCGCGAGGGCCGCATCCCCGATCCCGGCGCAGGCGGTGACCCGTGGCAGGTACGGACAGCGAAGGCAGTGGGGCGGCGCGAGGGCCGCACCGCGGACCCCGGCGCCGGCGGTGACCCGTGGCAGCTACGGAGAGCGGCGGTGGCGGGGCGGCGCGTGGGCCGCAACCTGGTGCCCGGTGCAGGCGGTGACCCGTGGCAGCTACGGACAGCGGCGGCGGCGGGGCGGCGCGAGGGCCGCACCCTGGACCCCGGCGCAGGCGGTGACCCGTGTCAGCTACGGACAGCGGCGGCGGCGAGGTGGCGCAAGGGCCGGACCGCGGGCCCCAGCGCAGGCGGTGACCCGTGGCAGCTACGGACAGCGGCGGCGGCGGGGCGGCGCGACGGCCGCACCCAGGACCCCGGCGCAGGCGGTGACCCGTGGCAGCTACGGACAGCGGAGGCGGCGGGGCGGCGCGAGGGCTGCTCCCCGGACCCCGGCGAAGACGGTGACCCGTTGCAGCTACGGACAGCGGAGGCGGCGGGGCGGCGCGAGGGCCGCACCCCAGACCGTGGCGCAGGCGATGACCCGTGGCAGGTACGGACAGCGTAGGCGACGGGGCGGCGCGAGGGCTGCACCGCGGTCCCCAGTGCAGGCGGTGACCGGTGGCAGCTACGGACAGCGGCGGCGGCGGGGCGGTGCGAGGGTCGCACCCCAGACCCAGGCGCAGGCGGTGACCCGTGGCAGCTACGGACAGGGGAGACGGCGGGGCGGCGCGAGGGCCGCACCGCGGACCACAGCGCAGGCGGTGACCCATGGCAGCTACGGACAGCGGCGGCGGCGGGGCGGCGCGAGGGCCGCACCCCGGACCCCGGCGCAGGTGGTGATCCGTGGCAGCTACGGACAGCGGTGGCGGCGGGGCGGCGCGAGGGCCGCACCGCGGTCCCCGGCGCAGGCGGTGACCCGTGGCAGCTACGGACAGCGGCGGGGGCGGGGCTGCGCGAGGGCCGCACCACGGACCCCGGCGCCCTCGGTGACCCATGGCAGCTACGGACAGCGGCGGCGACGGGGCGGCGCGAGGACCGCACCGCGGACCCCGGCGCAGGCGATCAAACGTGGCAGCTATGGACAGCAGCGGCGGCGGGGCGGCGCGAGGGCCGCACCCTGGACCCCGGCGCAGGCGGTGACCCGTGGCAGCTACGGACAGCGGAGGCGGCGGGGCGCACGAGGACCGCACCCAGGACCCCGGCGCAGATTGTGACCCGTGGCAGCTACGGACAGCGGCGGCGGCGGGGCGGCGCGAGGGAGGCACCGCGGAACCTGGCGCAGGCGGTGACCCGTGGCATCTACGGACAGCGGCGGCGGCGAGGCGGCCCGATGGCTGCACCCCGGACCCCGGCGCAGGCGATGACGCGTGGCAGCTATGGACAGCGGAGGTGGCGGGGCAGCGCGAAGGCCGCACCCCGGACCCCGGCGCAGGCGGTGACCCGTGGCAGCTACGGACAGCGGCGTCGGCGGGGCGGCGCGAAGGCTGCACCGTGGACCACGTTGCAGGCGGTGCCCCGTGGCAGCTACGGACTGCGGCGGCGGCGGGGCGGCGCGAGGGCCGCACCACGAACCCCGGCGCAGGCGGTGACCCGTGGCAGGTACGGATGGCGGAGGCGGCGGGGCGGCGCGAGGGCCGCACCGCAGACCCCGTTGCAGGCGGTGACCCATGGCAGCTACGGACAGCGGTGGCGGCGGGGCGGCGCGAGGGCCGCACCGCGGAGCCCGGCGCAGATGGTGACCCGTGGCAGCTACGGACAGCGGCGGCGGCGGGACGGCGCGAGGGCCGCACCGTGGACCACGGCGCTGGCGGTGACCCGTGGCAGCTACGGACAGCGGAGGCGGCGGGGCGGCGCAAGGGCCGCACCCCGGACCACGGCGCAGGAAGCGGCCCTTGGCAGCTACGGACAGCGGCGGCGGCGGGGCGGCGCGAGGGCCGCACCGCGGACCCCGTCGCAGGCGGTGACCCGTGGCAGCTACGGACAGCGGCGGCGTTGGGGCGGCGCAAGGGCCGCACCGCGGACCCCGCCGCAGGAGGTCACCCGTGGCAACTACGGACAGCGGAGGCGGCGGGGCGGCGCGAGGGTCGCACGCCGGACCCCAGCGAAGGCGGTGACCCGTGGCAACTACGGATAGCGTAAGCGGCGAGGCGGCGCGAGGGCCGCAGCGCAGACCACGGCGCAGGCGGTGACCCGTGGCAGTTACGGAAAGCGGATCGGCGGGGCGGCGCGAGGGCCGCACCCCGGACAACGGCGCAGGCGGTGACCCGAGGCAGGTACGGACGGCGGTGTCGGCGGGGCGGCGCGAGGGCCGAACTGCGGCCCCCGGCGCAGGCGGTGACCCGTGGCAGGTACGGACAGCGGCTGCGGCGGGGCAGCTCGAGGGTCGCACCGCGGACCCCGGCGCAGGCGTCGACCCTTCGGCGGCTACGGACAGCGGCGGCGGCGGGGCGGCGCGAGGGCCGCACACCGGACCCCGGCGCAGGCGGTGACCCGTGGCAGCTACAGACAGCGGAGGCGGCGGGGCGGCGCCAGGGCCGCACCGCAGACTCCGGCGCTGGCGGTGACCCGTCGCAGCTACGGACAGCGGCGGCGGTGGGGCTGCGCGAGGGACGCACCCTGGACCCCGGCGCAGGTGGTGACCCGTGTCAACTACGGACAGGGGAGGCGGCGAGGCGGCGCGAGGGCCGCACGCCAGACCCCGGCGCAGGCGGTGACCCGTGGCAGGTACGGACGGCGGAGGCGGCGGGTTGGCGCGAGGGTCGCACCGCGGACCCCGGCGCCGGCGGTGACCCGTGGCAGCTACGGACAGCGGCGGCGGCGGGGCGGCGCGGGGGCCGCACCCTGGACCCCGGCGCAGGCGGTGACCCGTTGCAGCTATGGACAGCGGCGGTGGCGGGGCGGCGCAAGTGCCGCACCCCGGAACCCGGCGCAGGCGGTGACCCGTGGCAGCTACGGACAGCGGAGGCGGCGGGGCCGCGCGAAGGCCGCTCCCCGGACCCCGGCGCAGGCGGTGACCCGTGGCAGCTACGGACAGCGGAAGCAGCAGGGCTGCGCGAGGGCCGCACCCCAGACCCCGGCGCCGGCGGTGACCCGTGGCAGCTACGGACGGCGGCGGCGGCGGGGCGTCGCGAGGGAAGCACCCTGGACCCCGGCGCAGGCGGTGACCCGTGTCAACTACGGACAGGGGAGGTGGCGAGGCGGCGCGAGGGCCGCACCCCGGAACCCGGCGCAGGCGGTGACCCGTGGCAGCTACGGACAGCGGCGGCGGCGTGGCGGCGCGAGGGCCTCACCCTGGACCCCGGCGCAGGCGGTGACCCGTGGCAGCTACGGACAGCGGCGGCGGCGGGGCGGCGCGAGGGCCGCACCGCGGACCCCGGCGCAGACGGTGACCCGTGACAGCTACGGACAGCGGAGGCGGCGGAGCGGCGCGAGGGCCGCATCCGGACCCCGGCGCAGGCGGTGAGCCGTGGCAGATACGGACAGCGGTGGCGTCGGGGCGGCGCGAGGGCCGCACCCCGGACCCCGGCGCAGGCGGTGACCCGTGGCAGTTACGGACAGCGGAGGCGGCGGGGCGGCGCGAGGGTCGCACCGTGGACCCCGGCGCCGGCGGTGACCCGTGGCAGCTACGGACAGCTGCGGAGGTGGGGCGGCGCGAGTGCCGCACCCCGGACCCCGGCGCAAGCGGTGACCCGTGGCAAGTACAGACAGCGGAGGCGGCGGGGCGTAGCGAGGGCCGCACCGCGGACCCCGCCGCAGGCGGTGACCCGTGGCAGCTACGGACAGCGGCGTCGGCGGCGGGGCTGCGCGAGGGCCGCATCCCGGACCCCAGCGCAGGCGGTGACCCGTGGCAGTTACGGACAGCGGATAGGCGGGGCGGAGCGATGGCCGCACCCCGGACAACGGCACAGGCGGTGACCCGTGGCAGTTACAGACAGCGGATTGGCGGGGCGGCGCGAGGACCGCACCCCGGTCAACGGCGAAGGCGGTGACCTGTGGCAGCTACGCACAGCGGCGGCAGCGGGGTGGCGCGAGGGCCGCACCGCGGACCTCTGCGCATGCCGTGGCCCGTGGCAGCTACGGACAGCGGCGGCGGCGGGCAGCGCGAGGGCTGCACCCCGAACCCCGGCGCAGGCGGTGACCCGTGGCAGCTACGGACAGCGGCTTCGGCGGGGCGGCGCGAGGGCCACACCGCGGACCCCGGCGCAGGCCGTCCCCCGTGGCAGCTACGGACAGCGGAGGCGGTGGGGCGGCGCGAGGGTCGCACCCCGGACCCCGGCGAGGGCGGTGTCCCGTGGCAACAACGGACAGCGGAAGCGGCGAGGCGGCGCGAGGGCCGCGCCCCAGACCCCGGCGCAGGCGGTGACCCGTGGCAGGTACGGACAGCTGAGGCGGCGGGGTGGCGAGAGGGCCGCACCGCGGACCTCGGCGCCGGCGGTGACCCGTGGCAGCTACGGACAGCGGCGGCGGCGGGGCGGCACGAGGGCCGCACCCCAGACCCAGGCGCAGGCGGTGACCCGTAGCACATACAGACAGCGGAGGCGGCGGGGCGGAGCGAGGGCCGCACCGCGGACCCCGGCGCAGGCGGTGACCCGTGGCAGCTACGGACAGCGGCTGCGTCGTTGCTGCGCGAGGGCCGCATCCCAGACCCCAGTGCAGGCGGTGACCCGTGGCAGTTACGGACAGCGGCGGCGGCGGGGCGGCGCGAGGGCCGCATCGAGGACCTCGGCGCAGGCGGTGACACGTGGCAGCTACGGACAGCGGCGTCGGCGGGACGGCGCGAGGGCCGCAGCCCGGACCACGGCGCTGGCGGTGACCCGTGGCAGCTACGGACAGCGGAGGCGGCGGGGCGGCGCAAGGGCCGCACCCTGGACCATGGCGCAGGCAGCGACCCGTGGCAGCTACGGACAGCGGCGGCGGCGGGGCGGCGCGAGGGCCGCACCCCGGACCCCGGCGCAGGCGGTGACCCGTGGCAGCTACAGCCAGCGGAGGCGGCGGTGTGGCGCCAGGGCCGCACCGCGGACCCCGGCGCTGGCCGTGACCCGTGGCAGCTACGGAGAGCGGCAGCGGCGGGGCGGCGAGAGGGCCGCACCGCGGACCCCGGCGCAGGCGGTGACCCGTGGCAGCTACGGACAGCGGCGGCGGTGGGGCGGCACGAAGGCCACACCGCGGAACCCGGCGCAGGCGGTGACCCGTGGCAGCTAGGCACAGCGGCGGCAGCGGGGCGGCACGAGGGCCGCACCGCGGACCCCTGCGCAGGCCGTGACCCGTGGCAGCTACGGAGAGCGGCAGCGGCAGGGCGGCGAGAGGGCCGCACCGCGGACCCCGGCGCAGGCGGTGACCCGTGGCAGCTACGGACAGCGGCGGCGACGGGGCGGCGCGAGGGCCGCACCGCGGACCCCAGCGAAGGCGGTGACCCGTGGCAACTACGGATAGCGTAAGCGGCGAGGCGGCGCGAGGGCCGCACCCCAGACCACGGCGCAGGCGGTGACCCGTGGCAGGTACGGACAGCGGAGGCGGTGGGGTGGCGCGGGGGCCGCACCGCGGACCCCGGCGCCGGCGGTGACCCGTGGCAGCTAATGACAGCGGTGGCGGTGGGGCGGCACGAGGGCCGATTCCCGGACGCCGGCGCAGGCGGTGACACGTGGCAGCTACGGACAGAGGTGGCGGCGGCGATTTGGCGCGAGATCCGCACCCCAGACCCCGGCGCAGGCGGTGACCCGTGGCAGCTACGGACAGCGGCGGCGGCGGGGCTGCGCGAGGGCCGCACCCCGGACCCCGCCGCAGGCGTTGACCCGTGGCAGCTACGGACAGCGGAGGCGGCGGGGCGGCGCGAGGGCCGCACCCCGGACCCTGGGCCAGGTCGTGACCCATGGCAGGAACAGACAGCGGAGGCGAAGGAGCGGCGCGGGGGCCGCACCCCGGACCCCGGCGCAGGCGGGGACCCGTGGCAGGTACAGACAGCGGAGGCGGAGGGGCGGCGCGAGGGCCGCACCGCGGACCCCGGCGCAGGCGGTGACCCGTCGCAGCTTCGGACAGCGGCGGCGGCAGGGCGGCGCGTGGGAGGCACCCCGGACCCTGGCGCAGGCGGTGACCCATGGCAGCTACAGACAGCAGCGGCGGCGGGGCGGCTCGAGGGCCGCACCGCGGACCCCGGCGCCGGCGATGACTCGTGGCAGCTACGGACAGCGGCGTGGGCGGGGCGGCGCGAGGGCCGCACCCTGGACCCCGGCGCAGGCGGTGACCCGTGGCAGCTACGGACAGCGGAGGCGGAGGGGCGGCGCGAGGTTCGCATCCAGGACCCCGGCGCAGGCGGTGACCCGTGGCAGGTACGGACAGCAGAGGCGGCGGGGCGGCGCGAGGTCCGCACCGCGGACCCCAGCGCCGGCGGTGACCCGTGGCAGCTACGGAGAGCGGCGGCGGCGGGGCGGCGCGAGGGCCGCACCCTGGTGCCCGGCGCAGGCGGTGACCCGTGGCAGCTACGGACAGCGGCGGCGGCGGGGCGGCGCGAGGGCCGCACCCTGGACCCCGGCGCAGGCGGTGACCCGTGTCAGCTACGGACAGCGGCGGCGGCGAGGTGGCGGAAGGGCCGGTCCGCGGGCCCCAGCGCAGGCGGTGACCCGTGGCAGCTACAGACAGCGGCGGCGGCAGGGCGGCCCGAGGGCCGCACCCAGAACCCCGGCGCAAGCGGTGACCCGTGGCAGCTACGGACAGTAAAGGCGGCGGGGCGGCGCGAGGGCCGCTCCCCGTCCCCGGCGCAGGCGGTGACCCATGGCAGCTACTGACAGCGGAGGCTACGGGGCGGCGCGAGGGCCGCGCCCCACACCCCGGTGCAGGCGGTGACCCGTTGCACGTACGGACAGCGGAGGCGACGGGGCGGCGCGAGGGCCGCACCGCGGTTACCAGCGCAGGCAGTGACCCGTGGCAGCTACGGACAGTGGCGGCGGCGGGGCGGCGCGAGGGCCGCACCGCGGACCACAGTGCAGGCGGTGACCCATGGCAGCTACGGACAGCGGCGGCGGCGGGGTGGCGCGAGGGCCGCACCCCGGACCCCGGCACAGGTGGTGACACGTGGCAGCTACGGACAGCGGCGGTGGCGGGGCGGCGCGAGGGCCGCACCGCGGACCCCAGCGCAGGCTGTGACCCGTGGCAGCTACGGACAGCGGCGGGGGCGGGGCAGCGCGAGGGCCGCACCGCGGACCCCGGCGCAGGTGGTGACCTATGGCAGGTGCGAACAGCGGAGGCGGCGGGCGGTGCGAGGGCCGCACCCCGGACCCCGTCGTAGGCGGTGACCCGTGGTAGCTACGGACAGCGGCGGCTGCGGGGCGGCGCGAGGGCCGCACCCCGGAACCCGCCGCAGGCGGTGACCCGTGGCAACTACGGACAGCGGAGGCGGCGGGGCGGCGCGAGGGCCGCACCCCGGACCCCAGCGCAGGCGGTGACCCGTGGCAACTACGGATAGCGTAAGCGTCGAGGCGGCGCGAGGGCCGCAGCCCGGACCCTGGCGCAGGCGCTGACCCGTGGCAGGTACGGACAGCGGAGGCGGCGGGGCGGAGCGTGGGCCGCATCCCGAACCCCGGCGCACTCGGTGACCCATGGCAGCTACGGACAGCGGCGGCGGCGGGGCGGCGCGAGTGCCGCACCCGGGACCCCGGCGCAGGCGGTGACCCGTGGCAGATACGGACAGCAAAGGCGGCGGGGCGGCGCGAGGGCCGAAGCCTGGACCCCGGCGCAGGCGGTGACCCGTGGCACGTACAGACAGCGGAGGCGGCTGGGCGGCGCGGGGGCCGCACCCCGGACCCCGGGGCAGGTGGTGACCCATGGCAGGTACAGACAGCGGAGGCGAAGGGGCGGCGCGAGGGCCGCACCCCGGACCCCAGCGCAGGCGGGGACCCGTGGCAGGTACAGACAGCGGAGGCGGAGGTGCGGCGCGAGGGCCGCACCGCGGACCCCGGCGCCGGAGGTGACCCGTGGCAGCTACGGACAGCGGCGGCGGCGGGGCGGCGCGAGGGCCGCACCCTGGACCCCGGCGCAGGCGGTGACCCGTGGCAGCTACGGACAGCGGCGGCGGCGGGGAGGCGCGAGGGCCGCACCCTGGACCCCGGCGCAGGCGGTGACCCGTGGCAGGTACGGACAGCATCGGCGGCGGGGCGGCGCGAGGGCCGCACCGCGGACCCCGGCGCAGGCGGTGAACCGTGGCAGGTACGGACAGCTGTGGCGGCGGGGCGGCGCGAGGGCCGCACCCGGGACCCCGGCGCAGGCGGTGACCCGTGGCAGATACGGACAGCAAAGGCGGCGGGGCGGCGCGAGGGCCGAAGCCTGGACCCTGGCGCAGGCGGTGACCCGTGGCACGTACAGACAGCGGAGGCGGCTGGGCGGCGCGGGGGCCGCACCCCGGACCCCGGGGCAGGTGGTGACCCATGGCAGGTACAGACAGCGGAGGCGAAGGGGCGGCGCGAGGGCCGCACCCCGGACCCCAGCGCAGGCGGGGACCCGTGGCAGGTACAGACAGCGGAGGCGGAGGTGCGGCGCGAGGGCCGCACCGCGGACCCCGGCGCCGGAGGTGACCCGTGGCAGCTACGGACAGCGGCGGCGGCGGGGCGGCGCGAGGGCCGCACCCTGGACCCCGGCGCAGGCGGTGACCCGTGGCAGCTACGGACAGCGGCGGCGGCGGGGAGGCGCGAGGGCCGCACCCTGGACCCCGGCGCAGGCGGTGACCCGTGGCAGGTACGGACAGCATCGGCGGCGGGGCGGCGCGAGGGCCGCACCGCGGACCCCGGCGCAGGCGGTGAACCGTGGCAGGTACGGACAGCTGTGGCGGCGGGGCGGCGCGAGGGCCGCACCGCAGACCCCGGCGCAGGCGGTGACCCGTGGCAGCTACGGACAGCGGAGGCGGAGGGGCGGCGCGAGTTTCGCATCCCGGACCCGGCGCAGGCGGTGACCCGTGGCAGGTACGGACAGCGGAGGCGGCGGGGCGGCGCGAGGGCCGCACCGCGGACCCCGGCGCCGGCATTGACCCGTGGCAAGTACGGACAGCGGCGGCGGCGTGGCGGCGCGAGGGCCGCACCCTGGTGCCCGGCGCAGGCGGTGACCCGTGGCAGCTACGGACAGCGGCGGCGGCGGGGCGGCGCGAGGGCCGCACCCTGGACCCCGGCGCAGGCGGTGACCCGTGTCAGCTACGGACAGCGGCGGCGGCGAGGTGGGGCAAGGGCCGGACCGCGGGCCCCAGCGCAGGCGGTGACCCGTGGCAGCTACAGACAGCGGCGGCGGCGGGGCGGCGCGAGGGTCGCACCCAGAACCCCGGCGCAGGCGGTGACCCGTGGCAGCTACGGACAGCGGAGGCGGCGGGGCGGCGCGAGGGCCGCTCCCCAGACCCCGGCGCAGGCGGCGACCCCTGGCAGCTACGGACACTTTTTTTTTTTTTTTTTTTCCACTTGCCGCCCTGATTTTACGACCCACCACCTAAATGCTTAAGGTGGGTCTATTTTGACCACTTAGCCGCTACGACAGGTGTACTGATGCTGATGTAGTTGACGAAACTCACACCAGTTTCCGCATCCTGTCGCACCGTTGCCCGTGTCCCGCCACGTGGAGGCGGGTCTTTTTTTTTTTTTTTTTACTTTGGCAGCTTTCCCAAAACCGATTTAACAGAAATTTTACAAAATTAAATTTTATTAGAAGAAGGAAGTACATGGAATAGTTTAGACTGAAGAGGAGAGAAGACGATAGGAAAGAAGAGATGATAGTCCCACCACCGTAGGGGACTGAGGATGAGCGCCTTGGAATTTATCTTCAAGCCTCTGATCCTCAGTCTCCTATGCTTAGCCTAGGGAGTTCTATTCTATTTGTAGTGAATTGATATCTCTATTTATGCTCTATCTAGTTTTTATATACAGGTTTAGAGTGCCGTGGTAGCTGATGGCTATTGCGACGGTGCGCCGACACTGTTTATGCGTAATTTCATGCATTAATCTATTATCTGATACAGGTCTACGTATGTGAGTCGATTGCATGTCAGTTGTTTTGTCTAGACTTGGTTTAGCTCTTCCACACTATGGTGTATGTCTGGGTGCTGCATATAGGTTTATTGTCTGTGTGGTCTTCTGTTCCTGTACTCTTTGTAGCATTCGTCAGAAATTTTGTCTGTTAGTGCGTTCAGTATGTCCCAAAGTTCAGGTGTTCTGATCGCGTCGTATATGTGTTCCCCTGTTTGTAAGTGTTGTATCCCAGGTGTGTTCCTGTGCTGTCTGTATCTCCCGCAGAATAGGATTGTGTGTTCGGGGGTTCCCATTCCCCCACATGTACACGTTGGTGTGTCTCTGAGACTCACGCGATTCAAGTGCGTGGGATAAGGTCCGTGGCCAGTCAAGAAATGCACCATGCCGCGGCTAGGATCGGCATGTTTCATTCTTAACCTTTCCGTTATGTTCGGAAAAAATGTATAGACTCTCCGTCCCTTATCACTTGTGCCCCATTCCTGTTGCCATGTGTCAATTTTCCATTTTTTGAGGTCCCGCTTATTGTTCAGCGGGGAACCAGTCAATATGTTGACTTGGTCTAGTCTACCCATCTTTAACCAGTACAGAGCGGCCCGATATTTGATTGTAATATCTATCGGGAAGATTCCTAGCACGACACACAGTGCTTCGACTGATGTGGTGCCAAAGGCTCCCGATAGTCGCAGAAGGACGCTTCTCTGCCCTCGCCTAACCGCTGTTCTGTTTGTGACGAGGTTGAGTCTGTGCGCCCATGTACTGGCCGCAAAACTTAGCACTGATTCGAAGAGTGCGCAGTGGTAGGTTCGTGTGACTGACAAAGGAAGTCTGAATTGTCCTGAATTAATCCTTGCCAGTTTATGTAGTAATTTTTCTGCCTTGTCTGTTGTTATTCTTATGTGTTCATGGAAGTTCAGCTTCTCATCTATGTAAACGCCCAAGTAGCGGGTTACCGTCATTCTCTTTATGTTCTTGTTCTGTATTTTAATTGATGGATTGCGTCTGAGTTGTCCTTTTAGTAGTGTGTATGTTGTTTTGTTACCCGCTATCTTGAGCTTGTTTGTGTTACACCACTGTGTTATTGTTTGCAGTATGCCACTCGCCTTCTCCTCTAGCTGGGCTCTTGTGTTTGCTGAGATAACCACCAGTAGGTCATCTGCATAGGCGACAGCACCGTCTGTCCTCATATCCTCCTCCAGCAGTTGCAGAAGAGGTTCAAAAATTATGTCCCAGAAGATGAGTCCACAGATCGAACCCTGTGGGCATCCTTTGGTAATTTTCCTTATTACCTTCCGGTTGCCCACACGCCATTCCACTATTCTATCTCTGCAGTAGTCTAATAGACTGTTGTATAGGGCTGCGGGTACCTCCATCTGGCGTAACCTCAGAAACAGTGCTGGCCACCACAGGTTATCAAATGCTCCTGCGATGTCAATCATGATTGCCAAAGAGTATGTTGTATCTGTGTTTTGTGTAATTTCTAAGGCTCTGTTTATTGCATCATCGATGCTTTTTCCTTTCCGAAATCCGAACTGGTGAGGGTTCATTCCAAGTAGGGTTCTGTGAGCCTGCAAGCGGTCACACAGTAGCCTCTCTTGGATTTTTGCCATGGTGTTTATGAGGCATATAGGTCTGTAGGATTTCGGATCTGATTGGTCTCTGTCCGAAGATTTCCGTATGATTACTGCATTTGAGGTTTTCCAGACTGTCGGTACACGGCCTAGCCTTAAGGCGTCATTTAGTAGTTCAGTTAAGTATGGGGTGATCTGTGGTGCTAGCCTCTTAAGCACTTCTGCATGGATCCTGTCGGGTCCAGGTGCTTTCTTATTCTTTAGCTCTCTTATCGCTACCGCAACTTCCTCTTGCGCAAAAGGACAGGTGACGGCGTCGGTGTTATACTGTTCAAGAAGTTCTTGTCTGAGTGTAATCTGTTCCTGTGTGTCTGTGTCTATGGCATCTTCCGGGAGGAGTTTGTTCAGCAGATATTGCGCTGTGTTTCTCCATCCCTCTGTCATTGTGCCGTCATCCTGCCGTAGCGTGCTCAATGCCAGTGGGGTCTTTATTTTATCTGTCAGGATCTTGTATTGTTCCCCCCAGATATTCTGTTGTGTGTGTGTGGTCAAGTAGCTCTCCCAGTGTTCTTTCCTAGTCTCAAGTAATGTCTTTTTGAAGAGTTCTTTGGCTTCCCTATATGCAGCTAGTCTTAGTAGTTTGTCTCTTTGTATCCATGTCCTCTGATATAGTTTGCGTTTCCTTGTCATGTCTCGTTTGAGTCTGGTTAGTTCGTCTGACCAAGGTGTTTCCCGTTGTTTACTGTGTTTGCGCGTAGGTATTGCTGTTTCTTGTGCTATTTGGATGACTTGTGTCAGTTTGTGTGCTCTGTAGTCCACGCTACCCTGTATGTTGTATATATTCTCATTTTGAACAATTTGTTGTAGTCTGTCCCAATTTGCTCGTTTAAAGTTGAAGTGTGTTGTGTTGTGTATGGTGCGATAGTTGTTTGTTGTGAGTTTTATTTCTATTATGTTGTGATCACTTGTGGTTAGAGAGTCGTGTATGGTCCATCTTTGCAGTCGTCCTAAAGTTCTGTCATTCGCCAGAGTAATGTCGATTTTGGTGGCAGATCCGTCTGCACCTCTATATGTGGGTGTAGGTCCGTCTTCGTTTATGATATGTAGTTGCGTCTCCTGTATGACGTCGTTGACTTTCCGTCCTCTGTCGTCCGTTCTGTCTGAGTGCCATAGTGTGGATTTAGCGTTGATGTCTGCACATATAATTAGGTTCTTATTTCTAGAGTACTCAGCAATGTCTTGTATCATATGTAGATATGGCTCTACGTTGTCACTGTACTGTGCGTATAGTGATGAGACCACCCATGTGTCTCGACCCTTGGTTATTTCTGCCGTGGCCAGGTGGCTGTTACATAGCTGCGTAATCTTAGTGATATTTAAAGTATTGTTAAGGACAACTATGGCAGCCTTGTAATTTCGACTGTCTGAAATTGTGACAGCGTCCCAGGGTAAGTTAGTTAAGTTTCCCTGGGTTGTTACGTATGGTTCTTGGAGGCAGAGAATATCCGCCTGCAAGTCTAGTGCTACTCGCGGCAGTTCTGCACTAACGAGTGTGCTTCTATTAGCATTAAGTTGTAATACTCTCATGGGTGTTTCACATGAAGGTAGAATTTGTGTCCTGTTTGCGAGTAGTCAAAGTCAGTTCTGCCATGTGCCCTCACTTGGTCCTTGTACACCTGGTGTGGATTATATGTTTCCCCCCTCCGACTACACGCTAATATGACTAATTTTTCTAGCTCCGCTGGGTCTGTAGGTATGTTTTCTGTCTTTAATGTCATTCTGTCAGATTGTTCGGTGGTCGGGAAGCATACATAACTGCCAAGTGGGTGAAGGAGTCTAGTAAGTAGTCTTTGTGCTGTGATGAAAGTGTCCTTATGTTCTAGCCTACTTAGTCTTAAGTTTAGTTCTACATTGTTGTAGTCGGCATGCCATGGTGTTTGACCGACTTTTCCCTTCTGTTCTTTTTCTACATATGGAATGATTCCTTTATATTTATCACGAAGTGCAGATGTCACCGGTGTGGTGTCTTGTTCCGTCTTCAGTGATGCGGAGGCTGATGAGCTGCTACCTGCGGCTCTTCTTCTTTCACCACTACTTTTTCTTAAGCTTACACTACCTGTTACACTGTCGTCACCTTTCTTTTTACTATCGTTATCTGTACACTCATCGTCACTATCGTGATCACCTGCAAGTAGGGTTGTGTCAAGGACTACTACCTTTTTCTTTTTTGTTTCATTACTTCCGGTCATCTGTTGTGTTTCATTGTGTCGTTGAGGTGTTATGCTTTGTTGTGTGTGATCTGCAGGGTTAATTATCCCTCCAGACACAAAGTTCACTGGTTTTATATATCCTGTGCATCTTTTTGTGTCATACTTTTTTGGTGTGTTGTCATTTGTTATTTCTTCGCTACTAACTTTGGCATAATCGGGTGTCGTGTGAGGTTTCTGTATACAATTGTCCAATTGTTCGTTTTCCGTGTGTTTCTTTAGGTTTACAGACTTGTCTGTGTTCGTTTTTCTTTGTGTGTTATTGTTTTGTATTTGATCGGTGTTGCTATGTGCATTGTATAGCACTTCAAATTCCAGCTCATCAATTCTCGCCTGCAGTGATTGCTGGTAACTGACCCAGTAGTGCATCTGTTTTTTCAGTTGTTTTGCTATTTCGTAGTGTATAGCTCCATTAAATACCATGTCGTCGATGAAGTCCATGGTATTTATGTAACTGTCATGTAATACGTGCATGCCTTGAAGAGATGGGATATCGTCAGAGTGTGTGGGATAAATGGGGAGCAGCCCCATCTGCCTGCGCCAGCTTATAGCTCTTTGGTGGTTTCGATTAATAGTCGATGGTGACTTATAGTTTATTTTTTGCATTCTTGATTGGGGCTGTGTTGCGCTGTTTTCATTCTCCATAGTCGAAGCTCTGTAGCAGTCGATCTTGGAGGAATTTGTGTGTTTGACAATCAAGACCTCTTCGTCTGGCACACAATTTGCCTCGGATTCTGCAGGGGATGCAGGTGTCTTGTGCAGGTAGTTTGCACTGACTTTTTATATGGCCCTTCCCTGTGCAATTTGAGCACGTGATTTCAGTGTTCTTACACTGCTTAGTAGTGTGACCAATGTCACAGCACTTCTAGCAGGTGGGGACTTGAGCGAAATTTTTCACTGTTAGAGACTGGAAATCTATATAGACTCTATCCCGTTTTGTCAAAATTTTGTGCAGGTTCGGCGTGACCTCGATAACTTGATGGTTGAATCCCCGCCCTTTTGGTCCTGTTCGGAATTTGATTTTTGTCTCTTTCAAGAAAGCCTCTTTCTCAACTTCCTCGCTGAGATTCAATTCATAGAGGCTTTCAAGAAAGTCTTTATCACTGATTGTATCTGGCACGTGGTGTATGATCACTAACGGTCGTCTCTTTCGTGGCGGCTCGCACCTGATTGTGTTAATGTTCTTTGCTGCCTCAAGCAGTTTTTTACAGTCGTCTTGTGTTGCAGTCTCAACTATGACAGCTGTTGCTGTGGTTTTCACCGCCTTGATTTTTATTTTGTCCTTTTTAGGGTCTAGTTTCTGTGTGAGAGTTTGTCGCACAGTTTTGGGGTCCTTGTTTTCTGTCGAAGTAATGAAAAGTGTTGTCGCTTGTTTGGCTTTGGCGTGTTCTATTTTTAGTGTTTCTTTCTCTGGACCCAGGCGCAGGCGGTGACCCATGGCAGGTATGGACAGCGGAGGCGGCGGGGCGGCGCGAGGGCCGCACCACAGACCCTGGCGCAGGCGGTGACCCGTGGCAGCTACGACAGCGGCGGCGGCGTAGCGACGCGAGGGCCGCACCGCGGTCTCCGTCGCAGGCGGTGACCCGTGGTAGCAACGGACAGCGGCGGCTGCGGGGCGGCGCGAGAGCCGCACCCCGGACCCCAGGGCAGGCGGTGACCCGTGGCAGCTACGGACAGCGGCGGCGGCGGGGCGGCGCGAAGGCCGCACCCCGGACCCTGGCGCATTCGGTGACCCGTGGCAGGTACGGACAGCGGAGGCGGCAGGGCGGAGCGTGGGCCGCACCCCGAACCCCGGCGCACTCGGTACCCATGGCAGCTGCGGACAGCGGCGGCGGCGGGGCGGCGCGAGGGCCACACCCCGGACCCCGGCGCAGGCAGTGACCCGTGGCAGATACGGACAGCGAAGGCGGCGGGGCGGCGCGAGGGCCGCAGCCCGGACCCCGGCGCAGGCGGTGACCCGTGGCACGTACAGACAGCGGAGGCGGCGGGGCGGCGCCAGGGCAGCACCGCGGACCACGGCGCAGGCGGTGACCCATGGCAGCTACGGACAGCGGCGGCGGCGGGGCTGCGCGAGGGCCGCACCGCGGACCCCGTCGCAGGCGATGACGCGTGGCAGCTACGGACAGCGGAGGTTGCGGGGCGGCGCGAGGGCCGCACCCCGGACCCCGGCGCACGCGGTGACCCGTGGCAGCTACGGACAGCGGCGTCGGCGGGGCGGCGCGAGGGCCGCACCGCGGACCACATTGCAGGCGGTGACCCGTGGCAGCTACGGACTGCGGCGGCGGCGGGGCGGCGCGAGGGCCGCATTCCGGACCCCGGCGCAGGAGGTGACCCGTGGCAGGTACGGACCACGGAGGCGGCGGGGCGGCGCGTGGGCCGCACCGCGGTCCCCAGCGCAGGCGGTGACCCGTGGCAGCTACGGACAGCGGCGGCGGCGGGGCGGCGCGAGGACCGCACCCCGGACCCCGGCGCAGGTGGTGACACGTGGCAGCTACGGACAGAGGCGGCGGCGGGGCGGCGCGAGGACCGCACCCCGGACCCCGGCGCAGGCGGTGACCCGTGGCAGCTATGGACAGCGTAGGCGGCGGGGCGGCACGAGGGCCGCATCCCGCACCGCGGCGCAGGTGGTGACACGTGGCAGCTACGGACAGAGGCGGCGGCGGGGCGGCGCGAGGGCTGCACCCGGGACCCCGTCGCAGGCGATGACGCGTGGCAGCTACGGACAGCGGAGGTTGCGGGGCGGCGCGAGGGCCGCACCCCGGACCCCGTCGCAGGCGATGACGCGTGGCAGCTACGGACAGCGGCGTCGGCGGGGCGGCGCGAGGGCCGCACCGCGGACCCCGTCGCAGGCGATGACGCGTGGCAGCTACGGACAGCGGAGGTTGCGGGGCGGCGCGAGGGCCGCACCCCGGACCCCGGCGCACGCGGTGACCCGTGGCAGCTACGGACAGCGGCGTCGGCGGGGCGGCGCGAGGGCCGCACCGCGGACCACATTGCAGGCGGTGACCCGTGGCAGCTACGGACTGCGGCGGCGGCGGGGCGGCGCGAGGGCTGCACCCCGGACCCCGTCGCAGGCGATGACGCGTGGCAGCTACGGACAGCGGAGGTTGCGGGGCGGCGCGAGGGCCGCACCCCGGACCCCGGCGCACGCGGTGACCCGTGGCAGCTACGGACAGCGGCGTCGGCGGGGCGGCGCGAGGGCCGCACCGCGGACCACATTGCAGGCGGTGACCCGTGGCAGCTACGGACTGCGGCGGCGGCGGGGCGGCGCGAGGGCCGCATTCCGGACCCCGGCGCAGGAGGTGACCCGTGGCAGGTACGGACCACGGAGGCGGCGGGGCGGCGCGTGGGCCGCACCGCGGTCCCCAGCGCAGGCGGTGACCCGTGGCAGCTACGGACAGCGGCGGCGGCGGGGCGGCGCGAGGACCGCACCCCGGACCCCGGCGCAGGTGGTGACACGTGGCAGCTACGGACAGAGGCGGCGGCGGGGCGGCGCGAGGACCGCACCCCGGACCCCGGCGCAGGCGGTGACCCGTGGCAGCTATGGACAGCGTAGGCGGCGGGGCGGCACGAGGGCCGCATCCCGCACCGCGGCGCAGGTGGTGACACGTGGCAGCTACGGACAGAGGCGGCGGCGGGGCGGCGCGAGGGTCGCACCCCGGACCCCGGCGCAGGCGGTGACCCGTGGCAGCTATGGACAGCGTAGGCGGCGGGGCGGCACGAGGGCCGCATCCCGCACCGCGGCGCAGGTGGTGACACGTGGCAGCTACGGACAGAGGCGGCGGCGGGTCGGCGCGAGGGTCGCACACCGGACCCCGGCGCAGGCGGTGACCCGTGGCAGCTATGGACAGCGTAGGCGGCGGGGCGGCGCGGCGCGAGGGCCGCACCCCAGACCCCGGCGCAGGCGGTGACCCGTGGCAGGTACGGACAGCGGCGGCGGCGGGGCGGCGCGAGGGCCGCACCCTGGACCCCGCCACAGGCTGTGACCCGTGGCAGCTACGGACAGCGGAGGTTGCGGGGCGGCGCGAGGGCGGCACCCCGGACCCCGGCGCAGACGGTGACCCGTGGCAACTACGGACAGCGGGTGCGGCGGGGCGGCGCGAGGGAGGCACCGCGGACCCCGGCGCAGGCGATGACGCGTGGCAGCTACGGACAGCGGAGGTTGCGGGGCGGCGCGAGGGCCGCACCCCGGACCCCGGCGCACGCGGTGACCCGTGGCAGCTACGGACAGCGGCGTCGGCGGGGCGGCGCGAGGGCCGCACCGCGGACCACATTGCAGGCGGTGACCCGTGGCAGCTACAGACTGCGGCGGCGGCGGGGCGGCGCGAGGGCCGCATTCCGGACCCCGGCGCAGGAGGTGACCCGTGGCAGGTACGGACCACGGAGGCGGCGGGGCGGCGCGTGGGCCGCACCGCGGTCCCCAGCGCAGGCGGTGACCCGTGGCAGCTACGGACAGCGGCGGCGGCGGGGCGGCGCGAGGACCGCACCCCGGACCCCGGCGCAGGTGGTGACACGTGGCAGCTACGGACAGTGGAGGCGGCGGGGCGGCACGAGGGCCGCATCCCGCACCGCGGCGCAGGTGGTGACCCGTGGCAGCTACGGACAGCTGCGGCGGCGGGGCGGCGCGAGGACCGCACCCCGGACCCCGGCGCAGGCGGTGACCCGTGGCAGCTACGGACAGCGGAGGCGGCGGGGCGGCACGAGGGCCGCATCCCGCACCGCGGCGCAGGTGGTGACACGTGGCAGCTACGGACAGAGGCGGCGGCGGGGCGGCGCGAGGGTCGCACCCCGGACCCCGGCGCAGGCGGTGACCCGTGGCAGCTATGGACAGCGTAGGCGGCGGGGCGGCGCGGCGCGAGGGCCGCACCCCAGACCCCGGCGCAGGCGGTGACCCGTGGCAGGTACGGACAGTGGAGGCGGCGGGGCGGCGCGAGGGCCGCACCGCGGACCCCCGCGCCGGCGGTGACCCGTGGCAGCTACGGACAGTGGCGGCGGCGGGGCGGCACGAGGGCCGCACCCTGGACCCCAGCGCAGGCGGTGACCCGTGGCAGCTACGGACAGCGGCGGCGTTGGGGCGGCGCGAGGGCCGCACCGCGGACCCCGGCGCAGGCGGTGACCCGTGGCAGCTACGGACAGCGGCGGCGGCGGGGCGGCGCGAGGGCCGCACCCCGGACCCCGGCGCAGGCGGTGACCCGTGGCAGCTACGGACAGCGGAGGCGGCGGGGCTGCGCGAGGGCCGCACCCCGGACCCCGGCGCAGGCGGTGAGCCGTGGCAGGTATGGACAGCGGTGGCGGCGGGGCGGCGCGGGGGCCGCACCCAGGACCCCGGCGCAGGCGGTGACCCGTGGCAGGTACGGACCACGGAGGCGGCGGGGCGGCGCGAGGGCCGCACCGCGGTCCCCGGCGCAGGCGGTGACCCGTGGCAGCTATGGACAGCGGCGGCGGCGGGGCGGCGCGAGGGCCGCACCGCGGACCACATTGCAGGCGGTGACCCGTGGCAGCTACGGACTGCGGCGGCGGCGGGGCGGCGCGAGGGCTGCACCCCGGACCCCGTCGCAGGCGATGACGCGTGGCAGCTACGGACAGCGGAGGTTGCGGGGCGGCGCGAGGGCCGCACCCCGGACCCCGGCGCACGCGGTGACCCGTGGCAGCTACGGACAGCGGCGTCGGCGGGGCGGCGCGAGGGCCGCACCGCGGACCACATTGCAGGCGGTGACCCGTGGCAGCTACGGACTGCGGCGGCGGCGGGGCGGCGCGAGGGCCGCATTCCGGACCCCGGCGCAGGAGGTGACCCGTGGCAGGTACGGACCACGGAGGCGGCGGGGCGGCGCGTGGGCCGCACCGCGGTCCCCAGCGCAGGCGGTGACCCGTGGCAGCTACGGACAGCGGCGGCGGCGGGGCGGCGCGAGGACCGCACCCCGGACCCCGGCGCAGGTGGTGACACGTGGCAGCTACGGACAGAGGCGGCGGCGGGGCGGCGCGAGGACCGCACCCCGGACCCCGGCGCAGGCGGTGACCCGTGGCAGCTATGGACAGCGTAGGCGGCGGGGCGGCACGAGGGCCGCATCCCGCACCGCGGCGCAGGTGGTGACACGTGGCAGCTACGGACAGAGGCGGCGGCGGGGCGGCGCGAGGGTCGCACCCCGGACCCCGGCGCAGGCGGTGACCCGTGGCAGCTATGGACAGCGTAGGCGGCGGGGCGGCACGAGGGCCGCATCCCGCACCGCGGCGCAGGTGGTGACACGTGGCAGCTACGGACAGAGGCGGCGGCGGGGCGGCGCGAGGGTCGCACACCGGACCCCGGCGCAGGCGGTGACCCGTGGCAGCTATGGACAGCGTAGGCGGCGGGGCGGCGCGGCGCGAGGGCCGCACCCCAGACCCCGGCGCAGGCGGTGACCCGTGGCAGGTACGGACAGCGGCGGCGGCGGGGCGGCGCGAGGGCCGCACCCTGGACCCCGCCACAGGCTGTGACCCATGGCAGCTACGGACAGCGGAGGTTGCGGGGCGGCGCGAGGGCGGCACCCCGGACCCCGGCGCAGACGGTGACCCGTGGCAACTACGGACAGCGGCGGCGGCGGGGCGGCGCGAGGGAGGCACCGCGGACCCCGGCGCAGGCGATGACGCGTGGCAGCTACGGACAGCGGAGGTTGCGGGGCGGCGCGAGGGCCGCACCCCGGACCCCGGCGCACGCGGTGACCCGTGGCAGCTACGGACAGCGGCGTCGGCGGGGCGGCGCGAGGGCCGCACCGCGGACCACATTGCAGGCGGTGACCCGTGGCAGCTACGGACTGCGGCGGCGGCGGGGCGGCGCGAGGGCCGCATTCCGGACCCCGGCGCAGGAGGTGACCCGTGGCAGGTACGGACCACGGAGGCGGCGGGGCGGCGCGTGGGCCGCACCGCGGTCCCCAGCGCAGGCGGTGACCCGTGGCAGCTACGGACAGCGGCGGCGGCGGGGCGGCGCGAGGACCGCACCCCGGACCCCGGCGCAGGTGGTGACACGTGGCAGCTACGGACAGTGGAGGCGGCGGGGCGGCACGAGGGCCGCATCCCGCACCGCGGCGCAGGTGGTGACCCGTGGCAGCTACGGACAGCGGCGGCGGCGGGGCGGCGCGAGGACCGCACCCCGGACCCCGGCGCAGGCGGTGACCCGTGGCAGCTACGGACAGCGGAGGCGGCGGGGCGGCACGAGGGCCGCATCCCGCACCGCGGCGCAGGTGGTGACACGTGGCAGCTACGGACAGAGGCGGCGGCGGGGCGGCGCGAGGGTCGCACCCCGGACCCCGGCGCAGGCGGTGACCCGTGGCAGCTATGGACAGCGTAGGCGGCGGGGCGGCGCGGCGCGAGGGCCGCACCCCAGACCCCGGCGCAGGCGGTGACCCGTGGCAGGTACGGACAGTGGAGGCGGCGGGGCGGCGCGAGGGCCGCACCGCGGACCCCCGCGCCGGCGGTGACCCGTGGCAGCTACGGACAGTGGCGGCGGCGGGGCGGCACGAGGGCCGCACCCTGGACCCCAGCGCAGGCGGTGACCCGTGGCAGCTACGGACAGCGGCGGCGTTGGGGCGGCGCGAGGGCCGCACCGCGGACCCCGGCGCAGGCGGTGACCCGTGGCAGCTACGGACAGCGGCGGCGGCGGGGCGGCGCGAGGGCCGCACCCCGGACCCCGGCGCAGGCGGTGACCCGTGGCAGCTACGGACAGCGGAGGCGGCGGGGCTGCGCGAGGGCCGCACCCCGGACCCCGGCGCAGGCGGTGAGCCGTGGCAGGTATGGACAGCGGTGGCGGCGGGGCGGCGCGGGGGCCGCACCCAGGACCCCGGCGCAGGCGGTGACCCGTGGCAGGTACGGACCACGGAGGCGGCGGGGCGGCGCGAGGGCCGCACCGCGGTCCCCGGCGCAGGCGGTGACCCGTGGCAGCTACGGACAGCGGCGGCGGCGGGGCGGCGCGAGGGCCGCACCCCGGACCCCGGCGCAGGCGGTGACCCGTGGCAGCTACGGACAGCGGAGGCGGCGGGGCGGCGCGAGGGCCGCACCCCGGACCCTGGCGCAGGCGGTGACCCGTGGCAGCTACGTACAGCGGAGACGGCGGGGCGGGGCGGGGGTCGCACCCCGGACCCCGGCGCAGGCGGTGACCCGTGGCAGGTACGGACAGCGGTGCGGCGGGGCGGCGCGAGGGCCGCACCCCGGACCCCGGCGCAGGCGGTGACCCGTGGCAGCTACGTACAGCGGAGACGGCGGGGCGGCGCGAGGGTCGCACCCCGGACCCCGGCGCAGGCGGTGACCCGTGGCAGCTACGGACAGCGGAGGCAGTGGCGGCGTCGGCGAGCGTGACTGCATCGCGGACCCTCCTCGGCTCGCGTCCGGCGGCGAACTGCGTCACGCTTGTGGCGCGCTAGTGGAAAATTCTATTTAGTAAAATTTTGTCGGCAATGATCCCTCTTGGGGGGTCTCCTCCCTGGACACTGTTGTTCGAAGGAAGGCTACCTTTCTGTGGTGGACGTCATTACTGTTTAGCAGATGGTACAGTGCATAAGGAATACGGTGAAACAGAGAATTTGATGTTATGAAGTTCAGTTTTCGTGGCAAGGCTAGTTCGGCATTATTTAGTGAAGATTATTCCGCTAGCAGTCACCGGGTCGCGAACTTCCACCCAGTGGAATAGGGCACATAGGTTGGTTATGTATAACTGTTTGAAAGCTGATTTTGCATCTCACATAAATTATTTTGCTACATCATATTGTAAATTACACCAAGAGCCAACGAAAATGGTATGGGAATGCGTATTCAAATACAGAGGTATGTAAACAGGCTGAATACGGCACTGCGGTCGGCAACGCCTGTGTAAGACAAGAAGTGACTGGCGCCGTTGTTAGATGGGGTACTGCCGCCACAATAGCAGCTTATCGAGATTTAAGTGAGTTTGAACGTGATATTATAGTCGGCGCACGAGCGATGGAATACGGCATCACCGAGGTAGCGACGAAGCGGGGATTTTCCCGTGCAACCATTTCAAGAGTGTACCAGGAATATCAGGAATCGAGTAAAATATCAAATCTCCGTCATCGCTGTGGCCGGAAAATGATCCTGTAAGAACGGGACTAACGACGACTGAAGAGATTCGTGCAACCCATCAGCAAATTTCTGAAGATTTCAATGATGGGTCATCAATAAGTGTCACTGCGCGAATCATTCAACGAAACATAATCGATATGGGCTTACGGAACCGAAGGCCCACTCGTGTACCCTTGATGACCGCACGACTCAAAGCTTTACGCCTCGCCAGGGCACGCCAACACCGACATTGGACATGTCAACTGGTCGGACGAGTGTGTTTCAAATTGTATCGAGGGGATGGACGTGTACGGGTATGGAAACAACCTTATGAATCCCTGAAACCCGCATGTCAGCAGAGGACTGTCCAACCTGGTGGAGGGTCTGTAATGGTGTGGGGCGGGTGCTGTTGGAGTGACATGGGACCCCTGATACGTCTAGGTACGACTCTGACAGGTGACACGTACGTAAGCGTCCTGTCTGATCATCTGCATCCATTCATGTCCATTGTGCATTTCGACGGATTTGAACAATTCCAGCAGGACAACGCGAAACCCCACAGGTCCAGTATTCCTACAGAATGGCTCCAGGAACACTCTTCTGAGTTTAAACACTACCGCATGGCACCAAGCTCTCCAGGCATGAACATTATTGAGCATATCTGGGATGCCTTGCAACGTGCTGTTCAGAAGAAATGTCCACCCCCTCGTTCTCTTACGGCTTTCTGGACAGCCCTGCAGGAATCATGGTGTCAGTGCCCTCCAGCACAACTTCAGATGTTAGTCGAGTCCATGTCAAAGGCATGGAGGTGTACCAGTTTTTTAGGCTCTTCACGTTACGACGAAGATGTTTTTCTACTTGTGTATTTAAATATTGTAATTGTAACACGAACAGATTGGTCACTTCAGTCTGGTGAGCCTCGAATGCTGAAGGAACATGTTCACAACAGCAAATTGAGCAGGTGAATTACCATCCATCAAGATGAAAATCTTACGAAAATGTTGGCGATACCGACCCACTGTTTGTTGCAGAATCTCGCACCTGTACCGTAATGCAGTAAGACTGCCCTCAACAACCACGAGAGGTGTGCGGGGCCCCAAGTAATGGAACCAGCGTGGAACTTCACTCCAAATGGTTCAAATTCCTCTGAGTACTGTGGGACTTAACATCTGAGGTCATCAGTCCCCTAGGACTTAGAACTACTTAAACCTAACTAACCTAAGGACATCACGCACATCTAATCCCGAGGCAGGTTTCGAACCTGCGACCGTAGCGGTCGCACGGTTCCAGACAACTTCACTCCACCACCGCCTTGTAGCACAGGTGGGGCAGAGTGCTGGACGCGTTCCATATTACTGGAGTCTCTCCAAATACGCTGTCTGTGATTGTCAGTGTACAAACAGATCCTAGTTTCGTCTCTAAACAAAACCGACGTCAATCTTGCGGCGTCCATTCTACATTATTTCTTGCTGATCAGTAACGGAGTGCATGGTGTTTTGTACGGTGCTCGGCGTGGTTGTCAGGAATGCAGATTCGCACAGTGAAATCGTCTCATAACAGTTTTATGTAATACATGATGTCCAGTAGCATCTCCGAACGCCGATTTCAGGTCTGGAGGGATATGGTTGCCCTTCGTGGCATGATGTATGTTCACTCCATTGTTCCATAGACGTCTTCGATACATGCCAAATGATGCCTTATTTGCAGCTTCAACGCTGAAATCGAGTGCAGCGTTTTACCAATAGGTAACGCTTATGGTAACTGCGTGTATGTCTACCAGCAACTTCAGGAATTACCTACACTTCGGTAGAGGAACTACTACAATAACAGAACACCTGCACGGCATGTCGGGGTGTTGCAGAACTTTTGTTTTGATGTATGTATCAGTTATTACTTATTGTACCGTTTGTCCTATTATGTCGCATGGTACAGCCCAACCCAATTTTCTGTTTACAGTTACTCACACTGTTACTGTTTCAAATTCATTCTCCTGCCAAATTTTCATTGTATCTTCTCACATTCTCTAAAGAGATACCTGAATAGTTTCACTTAATTCAACACCTTCCATCACCTTCCTGTTATTGTTTGATTTGCTCTCGTATTCTTTTTAACAAATGTTTCGTGCAATTTGAGATTTTTAGTCTTGTTGACAACAAAATCTTCTATTGTGGTCATAAATAGTTTCGTTAAATAGTGGCATCTTACATCTAGGTCCGTATACTTTTCATTTTGTAAGTTGCAGAACTGGTTGGTTAGTTCAATCTGGGATACCTTCCAATTATTGTAACTGGTGAGCAACAAGTTTTCGTTCGGAGACCATACAGTCTACAATTGGTATGCCACTCAGGCAAAACCGCTGTGAGCACTGAGACAATCATCCCACTGACACACCAAGTTGAAGATGCCGGTTTGGTAAAACTCCGTGTCCTGGTGCGGTAATCAGTCCGTAACTACGTGCTCCACGTGCTCGTCCAACAGAAACTGTCGACATTTCAAGTCCTTTTTTTTAAAGTTACCAAAATCGTTTTAATCGCGTGGGGAGGGATCCGGACTATAAAGCGGATGCCCGAGTATCTCCCACTTGAACTGGGTCGTAATAGATGGGGGCGACTCCCAAGATCGACCGGCGTCTTGTGTTAAATCACGACCAGCACGGAACTTGGCGCACCATTCCACAGTGGTGGTTTCCGACAGATATGCTGCGCCATACACATTCTTCATTCTCTGATAGATGTCAACCGGTGGTAGTCCTTTGGCAGCAAAGAAAAGAACAACAGCTTGTAGGTCCTGTTTGAAAGCATATGATAATAACGTCGCCTTAGTTCATTTTTACTTATTTACCGCATGTACATCGGAAAAAAAACGAATGTCACATTAATCTCTGGTCTACATGTGGGTGCTTATATACCTGCAACCGAATCCCGCTACGTTGCATTTACTCTACAGCAGTGCCCTCAAACCCAAAATTTTTGATCACCCTCTATATATAAAACCTCTTAGTCATTATTTCTGTTTAACTGCCTCATACATCTATTTCTTTCTACGTTTCTGTGTATTTTTAAGAAGGAAGAAGAATTAAAATCGGGGCAGTGCGTCAGAAACTGCAAATAACGTAAAAGATCAGATGAATGGGTATTGTTTTCGGAAGTGGCTATGCGATGAGTAAGAACGAGAGTAAAACGAGCGTAGTGGAATATTGACATTAAATCAAACGACGCAGAGGGAATTATATTAGGAGCTAGAGGTTAAAATTAATAGATGAACGTTGTTATTTGACTTGGAAATAGCTGATAATGGCAGTCGTACGGAGTATATTCAATGCAGATTGGCAATAGCAACAAAAATATTTCTGAAAAAAGGATATTTGTGAAGTGAGAATTTAAATTTAACTCTTATAATTTTAAAAGCAAGTGACTCAGGTGTTATGTTGTATAGGAGTGAAACAGCAAGAGAAAAAGAGGCTTTTGGAATGTGGTGCAGCAGAAGAATGCTGAAGATTAGATTAGTAGATGGGATATATATTCAGGATGTAAAGAATCGAACTGAGGAGAAATAATATGTTGCACAGCTTGATAAAAAGAAGAGCTCAGTTGAATGGAGCACAGGGAATAAAAACTGTAGAGAGTGATCGGGACTTGACTACAGTGAGCAGATTCAAAAGAATGTTGCTTAAGGAATGATGCAGAGATGAAGAGAAATGCAAAGGATACACTAGCGTGAATAAATACTTAAACTAGTCTTTGCACTGAAGATAACAACAACACAGTGCACATTCACGGTATCATGCCCGATCAATCTAATTCTATCTAGTTATGTATCTATTTTGATCGTAAGTATTTCCAATTTATGATCAGTTGGGAGGGCTGCGGAGTGTTTGCTATGCATGCTCTCTTAGGCAGTGAAATAAGCCTTGATACTTGAATGTTATGCGCAATGGAAGTATGTAATCGTCAGGAGATGAAGGTTAGTAACGCTGACTTGAATGCACATGAGAAATTCTCACTCACAGCTCACTTGCATAAATTCACTGTAACGGAAAGAATTGGTCTGCATATCGAAATATCATATATGTTACAGGAATAAATAGTTCCATAGAACAAATGCAGTACTAGTAAGGTGTGTTAGCTTTCCGACCATAGCGTGCAGTCATGGTATGGGACAGTCTGCCTGTTTGTGTGCACATAAATTCAGAATGCAGTTATTAGTTAATTAGCTGAAAAATAGTTTAGCAAAAGCCTCAGTTCCTATCGACGTGTTATCATAAGAGATCAGTGATTCAGTGCTGCCGTATGTCGCACATCAGCATCCAGCAAAACAACAAAAGGCTTACCTTACTAGGCGCCTAAAATCTAACTAGCATGACAGAGATTCTGCTTATTGCTCATGATAATAATCAGCACCCACTCTGCAGCTGGGAGGCGATTCACGAACGTGAAAATGACTGGAAACGGCGTGCTTGCGTAGCGTGGCAGGTTGGGGCTCTTACAGTGACAACTGACACACTTAACAACTTTGTAGGGATAATCAAACCTACACTTCTCATTACAAACTATGACGATCTCTTCAGAGAGGCAATTCAGAATCAACGTTTTAAATAGCAATATTACACTCCAAGAACATTTAACATCGAAGTATTTAACGCTGTATGAAATGAAATGAAGTTGTAAATGAGGCAGTAACCAGTTTCCAAGTAATTATAAGTCCTCATTTTCTTCGAATCTATTCCACTGCCAGGGAGCACACGACGGATTACTTGAATGCAGAGCGATACTAAAAGACAAATCCATATAACCTCACACAGAAAACTATTCTTCACTACTGAATATAAATTGCATTGATCTTATGGGATTTCTTGCACATGATAATGTCTGCTCATAAACATGGCTCTTCATCAAACAAAGGTGACTTCATTAGAGCGGCATCCGACCTCGAAAGCACCAGACCAGATGTAACATTGTAATGTAATGCAATATAATGGCTGACTCTCTTTGAACAAGGAAGTCACGTCGTTTGGAAAACCGCCAATGCACGCTACTGGATAAGAACCCACCTCCTCGCTACAGACGCAATAATAATGCAGTGACTTAGCAAAGGGTTTTCGATAGTGGCTGTATCAGTGTATACTGGAACTGGCTAGTGCAAGATCTCAGAGATAGTAGTAAAACATATGTAACGGTTCTCAAAAATGTAAAATATGTAATGAGGAAATGAAGGAGTCGGCTAACAGGCACCTTTCAAGCTTTTGTTCTTAGGTGTTACAGAAATGTAAAATTCTTACGATTTCCTTAATATTATCTGTTGAGCTCAGTGTCCTTTTTTCAGTTAAGAGCTGTTGTGGGAAACTGAATGCCGCCTACTCGATAGTCCTTAATTCATGCTCTATTTATGAATGTGATTCATGTGATATTCTTCTTTAACTTTGGGTTCAAAAGTCTATTTTCTACTTTTTTCCTGAAAGAATGTGTTAAGGAGAACATCTAGCTATTTCACACAGGACTTATGTCATAAATAATATTGTACAATACGTTTAAACAAACAAAATAATTTTTGTACTTGGTACTAATTTGATTGGAATTCACCATCACCATTACAAATGGGGTTTAGGTGTATTTTGAAACCTCTTCTGTAAAGGTTAGTCAGTGTATTTTTATTTGATGAGCGCTCCTTCATAAAGTCTGTTTCCTCCTGAAACTCAGTCTATCTGTTCATCATCATCACCCGTCATCATCATCCCCATAATGTAATGGTCCATTCTGATTCATTACGTAGTACACTGGATATGGGACAAGAACAGTTTGAGAAAGAGAGAGAACGCGAAAGACAGGCAGAGAGAGAGATAGAGAGAGAGAAAATTTAAGTTCATCAATTACAATCATAAATTATAGGCAGCGAAACAACTTAAATGGCATAAGTTATCCATAATTAAAATTCAATATACAGAAGTTACGTTTTGTAATATAAGTATTATTTTGCTGAGTAAAGAATTGTTGCACTTGAAATTACTTAAGATTACTTTAAACGAATTTTTATGTCGCTGCTGTTTGAAAGCAGTAGGTAGGTAACTGTATAATTTAAGTGTTGTGAATGGAAAACTTTCTTGATACAATGCAATTCTAGGCTGAAACACGGGGATATCGAAGGTGCTTCGTGAGTTGTGTCCATGGACAGTTTTATTTTATTGCAGTTCCACAGTTCCACTTAAAAGATTGTTTTGAAACGAATGGATTCGTTTTTGTTAAGGCTGGTTCAGGTTAATCATTTTCAGATTAACGAAGTGTGGTGTAAATAAGTGTATATTTCACATTGCCTTCACATCTTATTTCTGCGTCCTAAGAACATTTTCTTTCTTGGGGCTGAGTGTGACCAGAAATTTAGCACAGACCGATGTAATGAACTGAAGTACGCTTAATATGTCACAGTTGCTGCCTGTCTCACTAGGGGCAAGATAGATACTGCCTACAGGAAAATTAAAGAGACCTTTGGAGAGAAGAGAACCACTTGTATGAATATCAAGAGCTCAGATGGCAACCCAGTTCTAAGCAAACAAGGGAAGGCAGAAAGGTGGAAGGAGTATATAGAGGGTTTATACAAGGGCGATGTACTTGAGGACAATATTATGGAAATGGAAGAGGATGTAGATGAAGATGAAATGGAAGATAAGAAACTGCGTTAAGAGTTTGACAGAGCACTGAAAGACCTGAGTCGAAACAAGGCCCCGGGAGTAGACAACATTCCATTAGAACTACTGATGGCCTTGGGAGAGCCAGTCATGACAAAACTCTACCACCTGGTGAGCAAGATGTATGAGACAGGCGAAATACCCACAGACTTCAAGAAAAATATAATAATTCCAATCCCAAAGAAAGCAGGTGTTGACAGATGTGAAAATTAACGAACTATCAGTTTAATAAGTCACAGTTGCAAAATACTAACGCGAATTCTTTACAGACGAATGGAAAAACTGGTAGAAGCGGACCTCGGGGAAGATCAGTTTGGATTCCGTAGAAATGCTGGAACACGTGAGGCAATACTAACCTTACGACTTATCTTAGAAGCTAGATTAAGAAAAGGCAAACCTACGTTTCTAGCATTTGTAGACTTAGAGAAAGCTTTTGACAATGGTAACTGGAATACTCTCTTTCAAATTCTGAAGGTGGCAGGGGTAAAATACAGGGAGCGAAAGGCTATTTACAATTTGTACAGAAACCAGATGGCAGTTATAAGAGTCGAGGGGCATGAAAGGGAAGCAGTGGTTGGGAAAGGAGTGAGACAGGGTTGTAGCCTCTCCCCGATGTTATTCAATCTGTATATTGAGCAAGCAGTAAAGGAAACAAAAGAAAAATTCGGAGTAGGTATTAAAATTCATGGAGAAGAAGTAAAAACTTTGAGGTTTGCCGATGACATTGTAATTCTATCAGAGACAGCAATGGACTTGGAAGAGCAGTTGAACGGAATGGACAGTGTCTTGAAAGGAGGATATAAGATGAACATCAACAAAAGGAAAACGAGGATAATGGAATGTAGTCAAATTAAATCTGGTGATGCTGAGGGAATTAGATTAGGAAATGAGACACTTAAAGTAGTAAAGGAGTTTTGCTATTTAGGGAGTAAAATAACTGATGATGGTCGAAGTAGAGAGGATATAAAATGTAGACTGGCAATAGCAAGGAAATCGTTTCTGAAGAAGAGAAATTTGTTAACATCGAGTATAGATTTAAGTGTCAGGAAGTCGTTTCTGAAAGTATTTGTATGGAGTGTAGCCATATATGGAAGTGAAACATGGACGATAACTAGTTTGGACAAGAAGAGAATAGAAGCTTTCGAAATGTGGTGCTACAGAAGAATGCTGAAGATAAGGTGGGTAGATCACGTAACTAATGAGGAGGTACTGAATAGGATTGGGGAGAAGAGAAGTTTGTGGCACAACTTGACTAGAAGAAGGGATCGGTTGGTAGGACATGTTCTGAGACATCGAGGGATCACAAATTTAGCATTGGAGGGCAGCGTGGAGGGTAAAAATCGTAGAGGGAGACCAAGAGATGAATACACTAAGCAGATTCAGAAGGATGTAGGTTGCAGTAGGTACTGGGAGATGAAGAAGCTTGCACATGATAGAGTAGCATGGAGAGCTGCATCAAACCAGTCTCAGGACTGAAGACCACAACAACAACAACTGTTGAACTACCTGCAGTTTGGATTAGCACAAGGACAGCATAAGCAAGTTTCTTGAGCTTTGTTTCGAAGTTTTCACACCACAGTCCCATATCTACTTCTACATCTACCACTATACTCCGCAAGCCCGATGACGGTGTGTGGCGGAGAGTACCTTGAGTATCTCTGTCGGTTCTCCCTTCTATTCCAGTCTCGTATTGTTCGTGGAAAGAAAGATTGTCGGTATGCCTCTGTGTGGGCTCTAATCTCTCTGATTTTATCCTCATGGTCTCTTCGCGAAACATACGTAGGAGGGAGCAGTATAGTGCTTGACTCCTCTATGATGGTATGTTCTCGAAACTTCAACAAATGCCCGTATCGAGCTACTGAACGTCTCTCTTCCAGAGTCTTCCACTGAAGTTTATCTATCATTTCCGTAACGCTTACGCAGTTACTAAATGATCGTGTAACGAAGCGCGCTGCTCTCCGTTGGATCTTATCTATCTTTTCTATCAACCCTACCTGGTATGGATCCCACACCGGTGAGCATTATTCAAGCAGTGGGCGAACAAGTGTACTGTAACCAACTTCGTTTGTTTTCGGACTGCATTTCCTTAGGATTCTTCCAATGAATCTCAGTCTGGCATCTGCTTTACCGACGATTAATTTTATATGGTCATTCCATTTTAAATCACTCTTATGCCTACTCCCAGATAATTTATGGAATTAACTGCTTCCAGTTGCTGAACTGTCTCGATATTTTGTTTTGATCCACCTACTGCTTTGACATAAGACAAAAATTTCTTAGGATTTTCTACCAAGTCAGTACATAGAACTTTACTTTCGAATTCGTTGAACGCCTCTCGCATAGCCCTCCTCACACTACATTTCGCTTCGTGTAAATTTTGTTTGTCTGAAGGCTTTGGCTATGTTTATGTTTGCTGTGAAGTTCCCTCTGCTTCCGTAGCAGTTTTCTAACTCGGTTGTTGCACCACGGTGGCTCTTTTCCATATCTTACGATCTTGTTTGGCACAAAGTCATCTAATGCATATTGTACGATGGTTATGAGCTTTGTCCACTGATCCTCAACACTATCTGTACTTGAGATAAAACTTTTGTGAAGAGCCGTCCTGTACTCTGAAATCTGCTTTTTGTCACTTTTGCTAAAAAGATACATCTTCCTACCATTTTTAATATTTCTATTTACGGCTGAAATCATCGATGGAGTAACCGGTTTATGATCGCTAATGTCTGTTTGGATTAATTGTTTCAAATAGTTCGGGTTTGTTTGTCACCAGAAGGTCTAATATGTTATCGCCACGAGTCGGTTATCTGTTTAACTGCTCAAGGTATCGTGCGTACACACGAAAATGAAGGAGAGGCAAGCAGAAAAAGAATGAGAAAGAGAGAGGTGGGAAGGGGGAGGGGTGGGAAACGAGACGTAGATATACGTGGTTCTCCTTTGCGGCTACGTGACGGGCGCAGGATGTGGTGCGGCTAACCTGCAGCGCTCCTGACGCTTGTGGGTTGCCTGCCCTCCAGGCGCCAGCTGGCCGGCGGTGATTAACGACGCGGCGTCCAGATAAGACTTACAGTGGATGTGGCGGGCGGCCGCTGGGCAGCTGCGGTGCAGCGGCAGCGCGATAGCAGAGGCACAGGCGCCGACGTTGGCTGTGGCGACCGCGTAGGCAGTGGGAACACTTGGGGCGGTGGGCAGATAAGGCTGCATCCGCTCAGCTGGCGGCATCTTCTGTCCACGTGTACGAGGATCCGGGAAATGGTGCAAAAGCTGTATCTGCTATGCAAGAAACTTCCATTGAAGTCTCTTTTATATTCAGATGTGGAAGACCAAGAACTAACATTAGATAAGCTACGGTGAGAGTTGTCAGGTCCCCAGAGGATTTAATTAACAAAATGACATATAGCTTTTCATAATGTAAAGGTTCAGACAGCATTTCTTACGCGGACGCCGCGCAGTGAAACCCGAAGTTCCGCAGACGCGGAAGGGAAAGTGTCACTCAGTACAAATAGCCTGAGCTAGTAAACACGTCGAGGATACGAACAGCGCGTCTCTCGGACCTTGGAGGGCGAGAAAGAACTTCCCGCCACGGGGCTCTGCCGGACATATCGAAACCAATAAAGGTCCACTGCGACGAAATGTCCGGGAAGACCGAAAAATAAGTTAGAGAAAGCGGATGCGAGGGCTACATCCGAGCAGGGTAGACCTTCAAAATGGGTATTTGAGGGCATCCACGAGCAGCAAGAAGCAGAGTCGTCGCAGAAGTTGAAGAGGGCACAAGCAGACGAGGTCCGGCAGCATCGAGAAGGTAGCAGCCGCTGCTGATGAACGGCAACTACGAGAAGACGGTGACGCTCTGGTGGAAGCAACTAAAACTGTCAGTTAAGTGGAAGTTTTGCGTTGGAATAGTTTTGAACAAGGACAGTTTGTCTCTGTCTCAAGTCGTCTCTACAGTTAGTTTCAGCAATAGAAGGAACAAGCCACTGGCTGGTGCTTGTCTCGTGTGAGATAGGACAAGAGTCCATTATTTAAACGAATAGTGAATTCAAAGGTGGTAGTTTTCGTGAGTAGTCGTTTCCGACATAGAGTGAGAAGTGGAGATTCTGGCTGAATCTATAGAAGTGTACAGAGTAAGGGGAAGGGTCTGACACCTCACATGTCCCTTGTGATATTAGTTCAATAAATTGCGTTAAAGGAGAAATATCACCTTACTGTTTTGACAGTTCAGTGCTGCCAATTCCCCCCTTGTACCCGCTACCTATTGAATGTATTGTCTAATGTACCTACACATCCTACACGGCCTTAGACAGTCCAGGATATGTCTACTCCCCCTCACCTCCGTAATAAAGGCTAGTTAAAGGGAACCACAAACATATAATTGACGTCAACGTCCCGATTGCGCCACACAGGCTAGACCAACTCTATATTGGAATACGGGACCTGTGCCGTGACGCGACAGAGTGAGTTCCATCCACCGCACTTCCTATCGCAGCTGCGATGTTTGTAGACGAAGTTCTGCCCCTATTTAATGAAATTATGAACTCGAAGATACGCTGTGCTCCTGACAAACTCAAATTCGTTCTTTGCTCAATGCTTTTGCTTCATTAAATTAGTGTTCTATCCCATCCATCTAACTAGCGTAACTGATTTTTTACCCTTGCCGCTTTGCTTTGTACCCATATTAATTTTTACAAGTGTGTTTTCACATTCATTTTACCTACCTCAGGCGTGAAATGTGTTTGTTTACAAAACAAGATTTCTTAATTATTATGTATAAAGTGCAATTTCAACTCTGCTATGTTCCATTTCGTTAAAAAAAATTGAACTCTGTATGTAAGAAGTATAGCTCTTTGCATTGTGGTGTCAGTACTCTTTCTGGAACGAGCTGTAGACAGTGTTAATACAAAAACAGTGGTACTTACGGCACCTACCAGGAACAGTATTAAAATGCTCACTACAAAATCAAAATTTTTCATTTTCTACACACTTATGAACAAATACTAATGCTGTTTGTTTGTTGATATTATGTGTTTTTGCAATTTATCTTTCCGAAATGTGGTGGACGGTACGCCTACCCATCATACGATCTATCCCCTTTTTGTGTTTCAATCGCGAAGTGTGTGCGGGAAGCACTTTTGTATTAGCTACAGCTTCCGTGATTTTGTACTGACATTGTCATACCTCGATTTGTTAAAGGGAAAAGGTATTGCGGTGTCTCATTGGTCATAAGATGTACGATCTCGGGATTTTAACAGTAAACACCTCCATTAGGCCTCTTTCGTAGCGTCTGCCACTGGAGTTTTATGATCACATCCGTAACGTTCTAACGCTTAATACCCGGGTCCTTTAACAAACGTGTGGCTCTTCTTATTCCTCTTCTTCTTCTTCTTCTGTACCCCACTAATATTATTTTATAAGAGAAATAGACTAACGAGAATTAGTAAAGAACCAACTGAAAACGCGTTTTAAAATTACCTTAAATTAAGACTCTCTTAATCATCACCATCTGACGTGTTATGATCGTAGAATTACTTCTGAACTGTATGATAAAAAGTTCTGAACACCTATTAGGGGACATTGACAAGGAGTGTGTCCTGCTATCGCCATTATGACAGCTTTAACTTTGCTGGGGACACTGTTAATGTGGTGTCTGAATGACTGTGAGGAATGGCAGTCCTTTCTTCATGAGCGAAAGGCAGACGGTGATGATGTTGGACACAGAGGTCTCAAGCGATGTCGACGTGGAAAACGCATCTCTTAGTTGTTTCACTGAGTGCACGTCGGGACTCTGGGACAGTGTGGTTCATTTCAGGAATGTTATTGTCCATAGACCCCTGCATCACAGATGCTGTTGTAAACTAATAATCGATAGATTTATGTATACCCCGTATAAGTTCTCTGTTGACATTGTACACTAATATATCTACATAGTCAAGATCTTTGGTTGTCTAAATATGTAATAGTTATGTTAATTACGTTGGCGTTCTAAGAAATTGTATTATAACTGTGCCTTTGGTTTTATGTGTAATACTCTGCGAATGCAACAATTTGTTAAAAAGGAAAAAATAAAATAAAATAAAAAACTGTATATTTTACTGGTCCATTAGTAGGGAAGCTAAATATAAAACCTGTAGTAAGGCCCCTTCACTACGGAAGTAGTTTGGCGGAATGGAAAAGGCTGACTTGGCGCGCAAGGTGCTTGATTCCTGTGTGACGAGTGGTATATTCGAGTTCTGACTGTAACACTAAGTACAGTCTTAGACATAAAAACTGGCCGCCGGCCGGCCGCCATAGAGACTAAGTCCGAGTCGTTCACTTAAGGTGGCCAATAAAACTGGCCGCCCCTGACAACTCTAAGTCCGGCCATCTGCACAATCTGGCAACACCGTAAGATTCAGAAGTGTTAGGAGGAAGTGTTGTCTACTTCCGAGGTGTGCTCGCACTGTGTGAGCCCGTGGTCTAGCGGTAATAGTCGCGCATCCTAAACTGATAGTCGCCTGTTCGCGTCCACCTATATGTATATAATTTTTTTTTTTTTTTACTACATTTCGGCCCTCGTATAAAGTTATGAGTCTGATTGAACATCGAAGATAATTCGCTTGACATTCTACCCACCAGCAATAACAAGTATTCCAGAAACAATTCCGCAGGACAGCTCGTGGCTGCGTCGCGATCATAACAGCTTACGCTCGAGCGTTACCTCGCGCTGCAGCGGCTACCGGCCACCGGCCAGACGCCACCCACCGCCTGAAATCCGGCGCCGCCCATGTGAACGCGGCGCGACGCTGTCAGTATATGTTTTAACTGTCATTTTCGAATTTGAAGTTCTAGTTATCATCTTGCAGTTAAGCATTGCATTTTGCATACTTGAATATCATGAACTACGGTTAAGCATTGTAAAATTGAGTCGCAAGTGGAAGAAGGTGTAACATCTGCAACACAACGTTGACTTTTGGCATAACAGAGGGGTGAGTGCAGAGGAGGCAACTAGAAAGATTTGAACTGTGTGTGGAGCGAGTGCTTTTGGGAAAAATACGCCAGAAAAAGATATTCTTGTTTCAACAAAGATCGTTCTGGCATGAATGATTTTCCACATTAAGGAAGTCTCGACTACTGATACATGTGATAGATTACCATTTCACCATCATGCGACATTTGTAATCAACAGGCAAAGTTCAGAAGTCTGGCGTAGGAGTACTGCATGCTCTAATTCGAAACAACACAAATCATGGAGTGACTATTATTGAACGTCTTCAGGTCGCTCATTGAGCATTCGTATGCAGTACTGTTGTTGGTGACGTGTTATGATGCCTTTATCGTTAACTTCCTAAGAAGAAATGAAAGGCTGAGCCCCACCAAAAGACGTAAACTCGAGCAAAGAGTAGTGTGAACATAATATTTTACATCTGATAGCTCCAAAAGTGTGTTTTGGGCTACGAATTCTGCCCCACGGGGTGTGTGCAACACAGCTGGAATTTGTTGCCAACAACTAAGACACCTTTTGGTGGCAGTGTAAGGAAATCGAGCAACAAAACTACATCACCTGTGCTACTGCATGATGACGCACTCTGTTGATTTGAGAAACAAAACTGTCCAGGAGATCGATAGTAAAGGCGTCTCTCAGGCATTTGTATTGATAGGGAAGTCCTCTCTCAAGCACATGTCCCTCTCGTCATATATTCGTAAAAATTTACCTTTCCCGCTCTTGATCGATCAACCGTCAAGGCAATTCATTTCTAGACGAAAATACTCTTAAAACTACACTGGTTTAATGACATCGTTAGAACTAGTGGGTTTCTACGGGCGTAGAATTTGTAAACAACATTAGCATTGTCAGATTGTTTTAGGTATCGTGAAAGAAAATTGTGCTCCAGATTAATTTCTCTTTGGCGGTTACTGATGCGTTTAGTAAACTAATGGAAAATTTAATTAAAATATTCACTGTACTAATACAAATTAAATTCAGCTTACTACAGTAACAACACGACGGCAGTCTATCTTAATAAAACATTAAGTGTCTATAAGACGATTGATCCTATTTTAACGCGAATTAGTAGGATATTACCGACTTTTGAAATCTAAAAGATCTGTATTTGCTTCATTTCTTTTATCATTCGCAAGTATTATGAAAATGTGTCATTTCATAGATAAAATTATGTATTCACAACAACAAAAAATATGTAGGTAGAAAACAAAAGTGGCATTATGAATTTGGCAGTACCGTAAGGTTGTCGTTCTGACACTAACAAGGGGAGGCCGCCAAATGTGAAATTCAGATTCGATTCATACTGCGCGTAATAAAAGCTCATGGCCAGAGGTGTAATGTGGCAAAGCACCAAGATGCACTTCTCAGCCGTTGTCGAGAAAATCGACAGTTAATAGAAACCGTTGCGCTAATTTGTATTAGTACAGTGAATATTTTAATTAAATTTTCCATTAGTTTACTAAACGCATCAGTAACCGCCTAAGAGAAATTAATCTGGAGCACAATTTTCTTTCACGATACCTAAAACAATCTGACAATGCTAATGTTGTTTACAAATTCTACGCCCGTAGAAACCCACTAGTTCTAACGATGTCATTAAACCAGTGTAGTTTTAAGAGTATTTTCGTCTAGAAATGAATTGCCTTGACGGTTGATCGATCAAGAGCGGGAAAGGTAAATTTTTACGAATATATGACGAGAGGGACATGTGCTTGAGAGAGGACTTCCCTATCAATACAAATGCCTGAGAGACGCCTTTACTATCGATCTCCTGGACAGTTTTGTTTCTCAAATCAACAGAGTGCGTCATCATGCAGTAGCACAGGTGATGTAGTTTTGTTGCTCGATTTCCTTACACTGCCACTAAAAGGTGTCTTAGTTGTTGGCAACAAATTCCAGCTGTGTTGCACACACCCCGTGGGGCAGAATTCGTAGCCCAAAACACACTTTTGGAGCTATCAGATGTAAAATATTATGTTCACACTACTCTTTGCTCGAGTTTACGTCTTTTGGTGGGGCTCAGCCTTTCATTTCTTCTTAGGAAGTTAACGATAAAGGCATCATAACACGTCACCAACAACAGTACTGCATACGAATGCTCAATGAGCGACCTGAAGACGTTCAATAATAGTCACTCCATGATTTGTGTTGTTTCGAATTAGAGCATGCAGTACTCCTACGCCAGACTTCTGAACTTTGCCTGTTGATTGCAAATGTCGCATGATGGTGAAATGGTAATCTATCACATGTATCAGTAGTCGAGACTTCCTTAATGTGGAAAATCATTCATGCCAGAACGATCTTTGTTGAAACAAGAATATCTTTTTCTGGCGTATTTTTCCCAAAAGCACTCGCTCCACACACAGTTCAAATCTTTCTAGTTGCCTCCTCTGCACTCACCCCTCTGTTATGCCAAAAGTCAACGTTGTGTTGCAGATGTTACACCTTCTTCCACTTGCGACTCAATTTTACAATGCTTAACCGTAGTTCATGATATTCAAGTATGCAAAATGCAATGCTTAACTGCAAGATGATAACTAGAACTTCAAATTCGAAAATGACAGTTAAAACATATACTGACAGCGTCGCGCCGCGTTCACATGGGCGGCGCCGGATTTCAGGCGATGGGTGGCGTCTGGCCGGTGGCCGGTAGCCGCTGCAGCGCGAGGTAACGCTCGAGCGTAAGCTGTTATGATCGCGACGCAGCCACGAGCTGTCCTGCGGAATTGTTTCTGGAATACTTGTTATTGCTGGTGGGTAGAATGTCAAGCGAATTATCTTCGATGTTCAATCAGACTCACAACTTTATACGAGGGCCGAAATGTAGTAAAAAAAAAAAAATTATATTCATATGGGTGGACGCGAACAGGCGACTATCAGTTTAGGATGCGCGACTATTACCGCTAGACCACGGGCTCACACAGTGCGAGCACACCTCGGAAGTAGACAACACTTCCTCCTAACACTTCTGAATCTTACGGTGTTGCCAGATTGTGCAGATGGCCGGACTTAGGGTTGTCAGGGGCGGCCAGTTTTATTGGCCACCTTAAGTGAACGACTCGGACTTAGTCTCTGTGGCGGCCGGCCGGCGGCCAGTTTTTATGTCTAAGACTGTACATACTTATATGGATATGGTGTCTGTTCTTTCGGGCATGTCCAAAAGTCGGGGCACACGTATTCACCTGTCCCCGTTGATATGTATCAACGCCTATCAGCAGGTGAAGTATTAATATATAATCCTAATTTCGTTATACTGAGTGGTCAGCGACAGCCTTGGTCAACTATTGTGGTTAATTTGAATGTATAAATTCAGGCAAGAAGAGCTTTCCAACATTTAAATTAGTCTCGGGTGGCATGTAAAGTGGCCTATCGACCATGGTATTGTTAGTGGCCCCGTTTGGTTAAATTTACGACTCCAAGAAGAGTTATAACAGGACCAGGCTAACCTCAAGAACGATGGCTGCTTTACCGCCAAGTTTATAGCAACTGTAATTTGCCAAAAGCACCACCATCTTCGGCAGAACAGTTATCAAAATACGTGCATCCAATGGGTCAGGTATTATGTATTGAATAACAACTTTTTTTACAACTTCGAAATTATGCGTGCACACCAGTGATTATCCCCATTCACATTCCTAGACAGGGTCCTTTCCAAGTATGATTCCAAGTATCCTGATTTTATTAAACTGAGAATTTTGGGAATACAGCATTTTACAGTTTTTAATAACGTTGTGAAGTATGAATTTTATTTATTTATTTACACGCCTAGTTCCGTAGGAAAAAATTGAGTAGCAATTCTCCAAGGACATGGAACGTGTCAGTACATGAAATTACAACATAAAAGTAATAACAGATAAAAATAAAATGTTTATGAACCTAAAATTTCAAGCCATAAATTTAAGTAAACGTAGTCAACAGTATAACATAACAATCAGCTTAAATTTTCGAGGAACTCCTCAACAGAATAGAAGGAATGCCCCATGAGGAAACTCTTCAGTTTCGACTTGAAAGTGCGTGGATTACTGCTAAGATTATTGAATTCTAGTGGTAGCTTACTGAAAATGGATGCAGCAGTATACTGCACACCTTTCTGCATAAGAGTTAAGGAACTGCAATACAAATGCAGGTTGGAGTTCTGCCGAGTATTAACTAAGTGAAAGCTGCTAATTCTTGGGAATAGGATGATATTGTTATCAAGAAAGGACAGTAATGTACATATACATTGAGAGGCCAATGTCAAAATATCCAGACTCGTGAACATGAGTCGACAAGAGGTTCGCGGATTTACAGCACTTATTGTCCAAATTGCCCGTTTCTGAGCCAAAAACGTCCTCTCATAATGGGAAACGTTACCCCAAGATATAATAGCATACGACATAAGCGAATGAAAATAAGCAAAGTAGACTAATTAATGAGTCGAGCGATCACTTACTTCATTAGCCGTTCGAGTAGTAAAAATGTGAGCATTAAGTCTTTGAACAAGATCCTGAATGTAGGCTTACCAAGACAGTTTACTATCTGAAAATCTGAACTTTTTAGTTTCACAGGTCATGTGCCCATTCTGTGAAATTAAAACGTCAGGTTATGTTGAATTGTGTGTTAGAAACTGTAAAAATTTGAGTCATTCTGTGATTTAGCGTTAGTTTATTTTCTACAAGCCATGAACTGATGTCACGAACTGCACTATTTGAAACCGAGCCAATGTTGCACGCAACATCCTTTACTACCAAGCTAGTGTCATCAGCAAACAGAAATATTTTAGAATTACCTGTAATACTAGAGGGCATATTGTAACGTCCCCTTAAAAAACTTAATGAATTACTATGCAGATAAACCTCTCACATTATTTGCTTTACCTATTCTGATCAACACTAAACTGACACACAATATTTTTAGCGCAACGCAATCTGACTTTCAGTACTCCCTTGAAGTGGATGGCCCTGACTAACATTAACCTATACGTTTCACAAATCACTTACCTCACAAAAATCTTCGTTACTCAAGCTACTGCAATCCAGCAAGCGCAACTACTGCCAGCTAAATAAAAGATTCAAACTGCTGAAGGCACTAACTACTGATAGGCACAATTAGCAAATGAAAGATTTTGATAGAGAAAAAACCAATGTATTTACCTTAATATTGTTCAAAAGTCATATTATATATACCAGTTCATGACATCCAGTCTTACAAATTTACTGTCTCTGTCCAGATCATCCGCTCTCACAACTTCGCCATCTCACTCCCCACATCCACCACTGCTGGCGGCTCGCCTCCAACTGCGCAACGCTACGTGCTGTTCACATCCAGCTGACCAACACTACAATGGCAGACAAAAATGCAAATTAGCCACAGACTGCACACAGCACAGCCAGTGATTTTCATACAGAGCGCTACGTGGCGTTACCAATAAGAAAACCTAAACTCCTACTTACATAGTCCCCATGCTCCACACAAAAAATTTTACAAATTGTTTTGGGCACTGGCCACTACAGATCTGAAAAATGTTTTCATAGTTACAATAACAAAGATATCAAATGCACACACTTATTAGTACACTGTTGGTCAAAAGCAAAAATTGTTCTCATAAAGACAGTCCTGATCATTTATCACAATAGTAATTACAGTTTTTTTTCAGAAAGTCTCATTAGTAAAAGAAATTGCAGACAGAAGTAGTGGATTTCATGCAGTCTTGAAGAAGTAGTGTTGTCCTTCCAACAGAAAGACAGTGCTGACTCTTGACATGCAGACAGGTATTGGGCCACAACGGAGCAAACCCACAGCAGAGTCAGTCGAAGTTGAAGAATATTGGTAGGTAGGTCATCACAGAGCAGACCATTGTAGTCTTATTAGAGATTACGGTATTGGTGGGCCACCAGAGGTGCAGACCCACTGCAGTCCTTCTAGAAATAATGGTATTGGTGGGCCATCAAAGGTGCAGACCCACTGTAGTCCTTGTAGAGACGGCCAGCAGCCATCTGTTGCGACTGTGCAGGTGCACAATCACCATCGAAGAGTCTTGCGGAGAATATAGCATGTCCATAAACCACCACTTGTGCACGCACAAAGTTTCTCGAATTGTCCTTAGAACCAGCAATGCTGTTAACCAGTCCCTTTCTGAATTATTAACACACGTGCAAACACTAAAAGTCCTCCCTTTTTTAACATATTGTGCATATACTATGACCAACAGAAATATGTGCAGTGAAATGAATGCTTACAAGTTACTTAATTTGATGAACTGGTGTCAATTACAATTTTATAACAGGAGAATACAATAACAAAGGTACAAAATACATCATTAAAGAACATAACAATACAGATAACATTTGTAGTAATATGGGCTTTACAAAAGAATCGAAATAACATATACATCAGTGTTACAGGAATTATGACATAAGTACATACATAAAAGATCAGAATAACTTTTGAAACATCAACTTCACACATGAGCAACAAAACAGAACAGATAAATAATGTCTAAACATCTTTACAAAGTAAATAACATAGTATTAGAAAAATTCTACAACATAACTCTCATCAGCTAAACACATAAAGACAGGAAAAACACAAATTCGCAAGGGTACACAAACACATAGCAGAATAACACAAGGGGAAAGGGCAGTGTTTGTTTTCAGTGCAACATTTGGTCCTGCAGTCCAACCCAAAACTTCATTCCATAGATATTTCGTCTTATTTCAACATTTGTTTCCAACAAAAAAAATCCAATCCAAGCATGCTTTCTGTATTTATATGTTCACATGTTTCTTACCTCAATATTTATTTTCCATTATCTTATCTCATCATTTATTTCCAAGAAAATCCTACCTAAACCTGTTGTCCCTAAACCCTACTTTTTTGTTCATAACCTCTTTCAAAATCCGTTTTTGGCCAAACCATTTTCTTATAGCTTCTCAATGCATTTCTACCAATTCATCACAACTCGTTCTCTAATATAGCCTACCCCATCTTAAGCTAACTTAAATCTACTGAGCTTAGATGCTAAACTAAGGGACGAGGCAATGCAGCAGCACAAAATAATTAACACAAACAGCAATGACAAAAAATTCAAATTGGCAAAGCAAGCAGCAATATATATAAGTTAGCAAAGCAAATGCAACATTATCACTAAAATGAGCCAATGTGAAGCAAAAAGAAAAATAAATCAGTAGTAAAACTGGCTTAACAGAGTAATACAAAGTGAAATTTAATATCACTATGCGTGGCAAGCAGCAGCAGCAGCAAATGCAATAACAAATATCTAATCATGACGAAGCTCAAGCAGAAATAATATTACAGTAAAGATGGCCATGTCTAATATCTATGTCACATCTTAACACTTGAGCGATGCATCACAAAAATTTACTCTGCAAAAAGTTATCAAATCGTTGACAAAAATTATGTATGCAATTCCTGTGAAGTGGAATTGACTTTTTGTGGTCCCTTGTTTTTTTGGAAGTAGATCATAAAATTATTATTTACTGGATCTGTAGGCATAAAATATCTATATTAGTACATCTATTAAATTTGATTTTAACCAATGCTGCAGTGCAGCTAGAAACTAGGTATTAAACAAAATGAGCAATCTCTCAATTAGAAAGACAATAGATGTAAAATGTTTCTCATCATTTCATTAGGCATTTTAGTAAATATCATAAATTAAGAGCTCCACAGTGTAATCATATGTTTTCAAGTTTGGGCATGTCGTATTTGCGATGTTTTGTACAAAGAAATGTCAATAGAGAGGATAATGGCCTCTTTTTTTCTCCACCTGTGCCTCTGAAAGGCACACACTAATGGCTTTTTTCCAGGCGACTGTCTCGCAGCTGGGTGCTTACAGTGTACTACGTCAATGTGACCTACCTTTGTTACCGAAATATTTACGACATCAGTTTCCGCTACAGTGACAGTTTTATACAAATAAAATTTCACACGTCGAAATATTTGCGTTACAAATCTGTAGAAACGAAATCCTATAAATATAACAGTGTCCAAAAAATTTTCGTCGGCATTGTGATACATTCACGCACTTACATACATTTCATTACTCTTAAAGTACGATTCTTGGTTTCCAACATCCTTTTTCACAAACCAGAGTCCCTAACCACTACTCATTATTCCTTAACTTATTACACATATACATATTCATCAAGAAGTCAATCTTGCGTCGCCACTTCAATATTTCATCATAATAAATACGTAGCATAATCAGATTCCTTATATAGCATCAGCCTATTGATCATAAACATACCTCAACAGCATAATACACATTGTCATCGTAATAATAACATCATAAAAACTCAGCCAAATCTCAAAATCGTCGTAGCTTCCTCCAATAATTTCAAAACCTAAAAAAATTCTCTGCTCGTTTCAGTAGAGTCATCTACCTCAATCGTACTTTAAAATTATGATCCCACACCAAACACATCATTCAAAGCTCTCATAGTATCACAATGGTTCCGAAAAAATATGAATAGTTCACAAAGTACAGACAAAATACAATTTCATAAGTGTGAAGTTATCCAACTGTGTAATAGCGTAAACATCTGTCACTGACCTAGTAAATAAAACATGTTTGTCTGTGTAATTTATGTGTTAGAGAAATATGGAACCCATGTGTAAAGTTGTATAAGCAAATACCATATTAGCTAGGGCTCCTTGTGCTTGCCGAACACATGGTACACAAAGTAAGCATGAACCCCCCTGAGGATTAATGTAATTATACCCTCAGGTGTTACAGATTACAGCAATGGAATGAAATGTATCACGGAAAACTTTCTTTGTAATTCAAAAATCTTTAAAAATAAATGCTTTAAGTACAAAATTAATCACTCAAATGTGTGTCCTGTAGCACTAAATGTTCGTCTGGCTGTAAGATAATTCTGAGGAAGTGTCGTAGTTATCGTCCTCCGAAAGCTAAGTTCTGTAGAAGTCAATGTACTTACCTCATCATAAACGAAAGTGAAATGCTTTGCGTGTAGATATCGTAGTTATTACGTACATTGCCGTTATCAAGAAAATACTATACTGTAATGTGTTGTTGTGCTACGAAAAATACTGTCTCATTGTAGCTATACCACAAAAGTTACTACTAAAAAATGTTTTACTTTGTAGAAGAATTCAGAAAAACTGTGCAGATATAAAACATATACACCGCAAAAGCAACAATGTAAATTGTGTCACACGTTAGTAGCGTCGTGATATAATCGTGTAGCTGTCAAAGAAACCAAATGCTAAGTCATCTTTAATCTCACAGAAAGTACTTTAAATGCAGAATGTATTCTCAAGTAAACCAAAATGTTGCATTAAAATCTCGTCAGCAGTACTGGTATATGCTCTAAGTATGTGAGCCTTATAGTCGTTACGTAATCATACAACTAACCAGCAAGAATGTACACTCACAATAACACTGTGTCATCTGTTCACTATAACAATGCATTCTTAATTACTGTCTACATATGTTCCCTAGGTTCTAGACTGGATAGTTAACTTTAAAACATAGATGCATGTTAACAGTTTCTAAGTCTGACGAAGCATACTAGTAACTTGAAGTGAAACATTTCATAGCCAAGACTAAGTTAAAAGCAGATTATCTCTCAGTAAACGGTTTTACATGTTAAATGTGGTGTAAACCTTTACTCTTCCTAGTACGCAGAGTTACAACTTGAACGCAGTTATCATGTTGTATACGTCGGTAAGGAATGCTAAAACTTTTCTCAAGGTTAGCGTCTATGTTATTTTTCGCTGAGCCAGCCGGCGCACGTGGCTGCCTGTGGTGCGAGTCATTGTCTGTGTCTTTATTGGCGCGCATCGTTATTGGGATTTGGAGACCTAACTTCTACAAATTCACCTTGTCGAGAGGGTCCTGCCCTGTTTGAATCCCGCCAGTTCTGATTTCTTTTATTTATTTATTTATTTATTTATTGTTCCGTGGGACCACATTTAGGAGAAGTCTCCATGGTCATGGAACGAGTCAATACATGAAATTATAACACGATTGTAGAAACAGATAAAATGAAATATAAGAAACATATTCAGGCGACAAATCGTTAGTTTAAATAAAGAAAATCAAGAATGTAACACTGGAATTTGCTTAATTTGTTAGCTCTTCCAGGAGCTCCTCGACAGAATAGAAGGAGTGAGCCGTGAGGAAACTCTTCAGTTTAGACTTAAAAGTGTTTGGGCTACTGCTAAGATTTTTGAGTTCTTGTGGTAGCTTATTGAAAATGGATGCAGCAGAATACTGCACTCCTTTCTGCACAAGAGTCAAGGAAGTGCGTTCCACATGCAGATTTGATTTCTGCCTAGTATTAACTGAGTGAAAGCTGCTAACTCTTGGGAATAAGCTAATATTGCTAACAACAAACGACATTAAAGAAAATACATACTGTGAGGGCAATGTCAAAATTCCCAGACTATTGAATAGGGGTCGACAAGAGGTTTTCGAACTTACACCATACATAGCTCGAACAGCCCGTTTTTGAGCCAAAAATACCCTTTTTGAATCAGAAGAATTACCCCAAAAAATAATACCATATGACATAAGCGTATGAAAATATGCGAAGTATACTACTTTTCGTGTTGAAATGTCACTTATTTCAGATACTGTTCTAATGGTAAATAAAGCGGCATTTAGTTTCTGAACAAGATCCTGAACATGGGCTTTCCACAACAGCTTACTATCTATCCGTACGCCTAGGAACTTGAACTGTTCCGTCTCGCTTATAACATGCCCATTCTGTCTGATTAAAATGTCAGTTCTTGTTGAATTGTGAGTTAGAAACTGTAAGAACTGAGTCTTACTGTGATTTAGCATGAAATTATTTTCCACAAGCCACGAACTTATATCATGAACTACATTATTTGATAATGTTTCAATATTACACGCAAGATCCTTCACTACCAAGGTGGTGTCATCAACAAACAGAAATATTTTTGAATCACCTGTAATACTAGAAGGCATATCATTTATATAAACAAGAAACAGCAGTGGCCCCAGCACCGACCCCTGGGGAACGCCCCATTTAACAGTGCCCCATTGGGACTGAACATCATTACCACTCTCAATATTGCGGAGGATTACCTTCTGCTTTCTGTTCTTAAAGTAGGAGGCGAACCAATTGTAAGCTACTCCCCTTACTCCACAATGTTCCAACTTCTGCAGTAATATTTTGTGGTCAACACAGTCAAAAGCCTTCGTTAAATCAAAGAAAACACCTAACGTTCGCAACCTTTTATTTAATCCGTCCAAAACCTCACAGAGAAAAGAGACTAAAGCATTTTCAGTTGTTAAGCCATTTCTAAAACCAAACTGTACATTTGACAGAAAATTATGTGAATTTAAATGCTGCAGTAACCTTGTATATACAACCCTCTCGATAACTTTAGCAAACACCGATGGCATAGAAATAGATCTATAATTGTCAACATTATCCCTGTCTTCCCTTTTTATAAAGTGGCTTCACTACCGAGTACTTTAATCGGTCAGGAAACCGACCACTCCTAAAGGAAAAGTTACAGATATGGCTAAGTACTGAGCTAACATACGTGGAACAATACTTCAGTATTCTGCTAGATACCCTGTCATATCCATGAGAGTTCTTGGTATTTAGTGATTTAATTATTAACTCAATCTCCCTCTTGTCAGTATCATGGAGGAGCATTTCAGGTAACAGTCTCGGAACACTTTTTTCTAAGAGCGCTATATGATTCCCTGTTGGGACTAGGTTTCTATTTAGTTCACCTGCTATATTCAGAAAGTGATTATTAAGTACTGTACATATATGCGACTTATCAGTAACACGGACATCCCCACTACGCACTGATTCTATATTCTCGACCTGTCTCTGCAGACCAGCCACTTCCTTTACGACTGACCATATGGCTTTAATTTAATCCCGAGACTTAGCTATTCTACTTGCATACCACATACTTTTTGCCTTAATAATAACTTTTTTAAGCACCTTACAATACTGTTTGTAATGGGCTGTTGCATTTAGATTTTGACTGTTTCTAACGTTTTGATATAATTGCCACTTTGTTCTACAAGATATTCTTATCCCATTAGTCAGCCACCCAGGCTGCCTGTTTGTGCTAGTACCCTGTTTAGAACGTTCTAACGGAAAGCAACTTTCAAAGAGCACGAGAAAAGTCTTGAGGAAAGCATTATATTTATCGTCTACTGTATCAGCACTATAAACATCTTGCCACTCTTGTTCCTTGATAAGGTTTACAAAAGTCTGTGCAGCAACTGGATCAGCTTTCCTAAAAAGTTGGTAACTATATTTAACAAGTGTTGCAGCACAAAAATCTTTTAGACTTAAAATTTGTGCATCATGATCTGAAAGGCCATTCACCTTTTTGCTAAGAGAATGCCCTTCTAATAATGACGAATGAACAAAAATATTGTCTATGGTTGTTCTACTGTTCCCTTGCACTCTCGATGGAAAGAATACGGTTTGCATAAGATTATATGAATTAAGGAGGTCTACCAGCATCCTTTTCCTTGCACAATCACTTATACAATTAATATTGAAGTCACCACATATAACTCACTTTTTGTATTTCCTATAAAGTGAACCAAGAATCTCCTCTAGCTTTAGCAAAAATGTTGTGAAATCGGAGTCTGGGGATCTATAAATAACAACAGTAAGAAGTTTAGCTCCACTAAATTTAACCACACCTGCACAACATTCAAACACCTTTTCAGTGCAGTACTTTGAAACATCAATTGACTCAAATGGGATACCGTTTTTCACATACATGGCTACTCCCCCACACCGCAAAGAGCTCCTAGAAAAGCTGCCAGCCAACCTGTATCCTGGTAAAGGAAGCCTCTGAATTATCTCCTTATTTAGGAAGTGTTCAGATATACCAATAATTTCAGAGTCAACATCTATAAGCAGTTCACTAACTTTATCTCTAAAACCTTGTATATTTTGATGAAATATACTAATTCCCTCATTAATCGGATACCCAAGCTTTGTAGAAAGTGGTTTCTTTGTTAGAGAGACTTCCCTTAAGCAGGAATACCTATCAGCTGACTTCAATCTAAAAAAGGTACAGCTCTAACACCCACAACTACCGGAATTTTCCCATGAGTGATCCCACCACCCCCACCTATGCTGTCACCTATAAGTTTTGCCAACCTCCCCTTCCCATACCTGTTGAGGTGCAGGCCATGTCTAGTGAAACCCGTCCTGCTGATAGACTCCACCGACACCACTGAAATGTGACTCATGCCTTCTGTCATCAGCGCACCCCCAAGTCTCATGTTATTACGCCTGACGGCTGTATTAAGATGAGGTCGATCGTGACGCTGAAACAGCTCCACGAAATGCACATTCGTGTTGCCAGTCTGAGTGGCTATCTTTTCCAGGTCACCATCTATGTTATACTCCCCATCCCTATCAATACTATTACCAGCCCCACCCACAATCACTACCTGATCCTCTTTAGTAAAATCCCTACATAACCCCCCTATGTTAAAAGTCACCTGAGCCAATCCTGCATTAGGCTTCACCTGGTACTCAGGTTCAAATCCTGCCTCGGGCATGGATGTTTGTGATGTCCTTAGGTTAGTTAGGTTTAACTAGTTCTAAGTTCTAGGGGACTAATGACCTCAGCAGTTGAGTCCCATAGTGCTCAGAGCCATTTGCACCATTTGAACCTGGTACTCACTCCCCAAAACTTCCTGCAACTGCTGGCCTACACCTCTACCATGAGAACTACCTAACAGCAGAACCTCCTTCTTTCTCTTAGACTTTGCAACTCTCCTAGCCACCGTAACTTCTGAGGTCTGCTGCATACTTCCTACATCTACAGCTACTAGAGATTCCTCTCCACTAGACTCTGACAGTTGGTCATATCTATTACAAAAACCAATAGTAAAACTATCTGAAAATCTCCTTCTCCTAGCAGATCTCTTGCCAACAGCCAGCTCCCATTCCCCAACCCCCTTCTCCCTCCTCATCCTATCTAGCTCCTCCTGTGCGTTTTTCAACTGCACCTGAAGGGCACAGATCTTACGTCCCTGCTCCTCTATCAACTTACTCTTGCTACATAACCTGCAGTTCCAGGAGAGGATCTCATCAGAATGCCCACTGGCTTCCCCACTGCACTCCCCCCAGTGAAAAAACTTCGAACAAGTCTCACACCGCAATCCACTACTCACGAACCTACGGCAAAGCCCACACTTCTCACTCATGGTAAAATTTTACAATTATTGAAACAAGAAAACAACTTTATCTAAGTTCCGCTACTACAATAAGAAGATGTCAAAAACTGACTACAATAATCACAAACTTGCTCTACAAGGGAAGTAACTACTATTATTGACAGTAATAATCAACAACAAATGAGAATATAACAAAACACTAACACAGAAAAAAATCGAACGTCTAATGACAGTAACGAAACTGAAAGCAGTTCGCAAAAATTTCTTCTGAAGTTATTTCACCGGAAAACACCAAGAACACCGGTAGAAGACTACTAAAGTTCCTAAATAAACTACTATACACAAACAATTAATCAGTACTTAGCTTTCGATGCGCCGCTACAGCTGCAACTGGTCAGCGAGGAATGTAAACACGGATAAGAGGTTAAGTTGCTCGATACGAAACACTCACAAATATCAGGCCACAACACAAGAAATGCAGAGGTGAATGAAGAAACCACTAATAAGTCACTTATATAGTAAATATTATCACAAAAACAGTGAAAATATATATCTGAAACCTAAAAATAGATGAAAACTTAGAGAGCGATCTCACACGCAGTCACACGCTTATGACGTCACACCTGATGAAATTCAGGTCTGTGGTTTTGTCGGTAGTTTGCATAGTTTCTTTTTTGTCGGTCATGTGGTGGAGAATTTCTCCAAGAATAGTAACTGCACGGTGGACCGTTACGTCTGACGTTATTCTGTCTCCCTTGATAATAATTATTTTGGTTCCCATATTGTCTGTTTCTCTTATTGTCTCTGTGATAGTCATTACTGACGAGAGGTGATCTTTCCCTGTAATTATTACTACTCTGCCAACGGTTGTCATATGGGTGGTGTGTGTTTTGGTCACAATTTACGTTGTGAGAATAGCTTTGTCGTGTCCATTTATTATTTCTGTCATCGCGGAATTGTGACGGATGTGACCTGTAATTGTTGTGTTCCTGTTTTCGCGTCCCGCGATTGTCAGTGTCAATTTCCAATTCTTGTAAGAGTCCCTGAAAAGCTTCAATGTCGTCTTCCCAACGTCCTGCCAAAATAATATGTCGTAAATGTTCAGGCAATTTGATTAAGCAAATGCGGATGAGTTCTGAGGGGCTGTATGGGTTTGGCAGGTACTGATTCTTGTGCAACATGTCTTCAAAATATTTCACAAGACTGGAGAATTCAGATTGTTCGAAATGTTTCATCATTATGATGCTATGTTTTACTCGGTCTTGTGTAGCTGGAGACCAATATGCTGAGAGGAAGGCATGATAAAATTCTCCTTCACTGTGACAATCGTGAATGACCGATCGCATTCTTACAGCTGGTTCATTCTCTAATAGCCACACATAAATTCTAACCTGTGCTCCAATGACCAGTTGGGAGGAAAACAATGAGAGAACTGATGAAGCCATGCTTGTGGATGAATGTCGTTGCCAGAATTCTTAAATGTTTTGAATTTACGTGTAGTAATGAACAGCTTATAGTCAAAATCATCGTGTCGGCGAGTCGCATATCAGTCATTGTTACTTCGTTTCGGCGGTTCAATCTCAAAATTCAGTGCTCCTTGCCAACTTCTTTCATAATTTTCGAAATGCCCTGTGTTATTATTTTGTGACTTTTCCGTATTTCTAAGTCCCTCTTCCCGTGTTTGAGCGCGAGTCTCCTCTGAAATATGTAATTCTTGTATTACCTGTGTCAACTGATCTTGTACTTCCCGGACTTCTCTTTTGTACTTTGTATTGCTTTCATTTTGATTTGGTTTGATTTTTCTAATTTGTTCATACACTTCTGTGTCAGTGAAGGCTGCAGGTCTTGTGTCATTCATATCATCATCTACCTTTGTGGATAAGTTAGTGAACTGATCCGAAAGTTCGGCTACTTTCTCCGATAGAGAACTTATTTCCTCAGTGTGTTTTTCTGAACCAAGTTTCAGAGTGTCCATTTGTGTTGAAATCGTATCTACTGTGTCCTTTAAGTTTTCCTGAGTTTTTGAAAGTTGCGTAACCGAATCGGTAGATGCAACTGAGTCAATTTTAGCTTTCAAGGTGTCGTGATTTTCATGAACAATAGTTTGCAGTTCATTTATGGCTGCTTCGTGATTCTCTAATGCATTTTCATGACGCAAAAAATAGGTTGGAAATGCTAACAAATTTGTGTTTATATGTCATTACAGACTTTTTGACATTTCGATTCGATGTTATGTAACTCAGAAGTTAAACCTTCACGTGTTTGTTCAAGCGTGGTGTCGAACTTTTGAAGCTGTTGCTGTGTTTGTCTCTGATTTTGTTTCATTTGTTGCATTAATTGCAATAATAATGTGTTAGTGTCTGGAATCCGTTCCTCTATGCTTTTCGGCAGTGCATTTGCACCAGCAACATTCACATTTTGACGAGCGGAAAATGTGTCTTGACTTATTTGAGAAAACGGCGAGGACGCAAAACCTGAATCTGCGGTATTTGCAGGATTGTGTCCTGTCATTTCGGATTCCTGAGGCGAACTGTTGCTGACCGATCGATCGATAATGCTTTCCTGTTCACTAATTGTTTCACTGTCTCCACCATTATTTGCCGCCCGCTTCATTTCCCTATGCAGAATTACCAAATTACTACTTTGATTGTCTGTTAATTCATTACACAGTGGTGCTGATAAGCTACGCTCGTCGTCACTATTATTTCTCAGTTCACTTTGGAGCCTAGTGTTACGTTTTTCACACGCCGTAATTATGACGTATTTCACACGATAACAAGAAAAGCACAAATTGAAGTGCAAAAATAAGAAAACACATTAACATAGCACTGAAAATAATATCTAGTTAATTGCTAGCGCAACTGCGAAATACTTGTTGCAAATCTACATGCATGCCACAAGTGTTTTACTGTACAAAAATGAAAAACTACAGCTACAAAGAAGATTCTCTCTATAATTACGCGCTAGAAATAAACAATAGCTACACTAATTACACAAACTACAAGAAAAAATCAGAAGATTCCAGAGAGGTATCCTCGGCTAAGGGTCGACGTATGTAACGTCCCCTTAGAAAACTTAGTGAATTACTGTGCTGGTAAGCCCCTACGTTATTTGCTTTTCAAACAGATGAGCAAAATGAACATACTCAATCATTTCGCTCTTTACCTATTCTGATCAACACTGAACTGACACACAATATTTTTAGGGCAACGCAATCTGACTTTCAATAATCCCTACAAGAGAATGGCCCTGACTAACATTAACCTATACCTTTCACAAATCACTTACCTCACCAAAAATCTTTGTTACACGAACTACTGCAAAACAGCGAGCGCCACTACTGCCAGCTAAATAAAAGATTCAAACTACGGAAGGCACTAACTACTGATAGGCATAGTTAGGAAATAAAAGATTTTTGTAGAGAACAAACAATGTATTTACCTTAATAGTGTTGAAAAATCATAATATACATAACAGATCATGACATCCAGTCTTACAAATTTCCAAACTCCGCCATCTCTCTCCCCACATCCACCACTGCTGGCGTCTCACCTCCAACTGCGCAACGCTACACGCTGTTCACATCCAGCTGCCCAACACTGCAATGGCAGACAACAATGCAAACTAGCCACAGACTGCACACAGCACAGCCAGTGATTTTCATACAGAGCGCTACGTGGCGTTACCAATACTAAAACCTAAACAGCCTACTTACAATATCATTTAAATAAATAAGGAACAGGAGTGGCTCCGACACTGATCCCTGGGCTCTGAGCCCTATGGGACTTACAACTACTTAAACCTGACTAACCTAAGGACATCAGCCACATCCATGCCCGAGGCAGGATTCGAACCTGCGACCGTAGCGGTCGCGCGGTTCCACACTGTAGCGCCTAGAACCACTCGGCCACCCAGGCCGGCGAGAAAACACAGTCTGCATCAGATCATATGAGTTTAGGAGATCTACCAACATTCTTTTCCTTGCACAGTCATATACAAAATTAATATTGAAGTCGGCACATATAACTAATTTTTTGTACTTCCTATGAAGTGAACCAAGAACCGTCTCTAGCTTGAGCAGAAGTGTTCTGCAGTCAGAATTAGGGGACCTATAAACAACAACAATTAGCAGTTAAGTTTCACTAAATTTAACTGCCCCTGCACAACATTCAAATATATGTTCAGTGCAGTGGCGTGATACGTCTATGGACTCAGACGGAATACTGTTTTTTACGTACATAGCCACACCCCCACTCCGTAAGCAATTTCTTGAAAAACAGCCGACTGATCTGTATACTGCTAAAGGAAGCCTCTGAATTGTCAAATTATTTAATTGGTGCTCCGATATACCAATAATTGCCGGCCGGTGTGGCCGTGCGCTCTAGACGCTTCAGTCTGGAACCGCGTGACCGCTCCGGTCGCAGGTTCGAATCCTGCCTCGGGCATGGATGTGTGTGATGTCCTTAGGTTAGTTAGATTTAAGTAGTTCTAAGTTCTAGGGGACTCATGACCACAGATGTTAAGTCCCGTAGTGCTCAGAGCCATTTGAACCATTTTTTATACCAATAATTTCAGAGTCAACATGTATAAGCAGTTCACTAACTTTATCTCTAATACGTCTTACACAGGGTGTTACAAAAAGGTACGGCCAAACTTTCAGGAAACATTCCTCATACACAAATATAGAAAAGATGTCATGTGGACATGTGTCCGGAAACGCTTAATTTCCATGTTAGAGGTCATTTTAGTTTCGTCAGTATGTACTGTACTTCCTCGATTCACCGCCAGTTGGCCCAATTGAAGCAAGGTAATGTTGACTTCGGTGCTTGTGTTGACATGTGACTCATTGCTCTACAGTACTAGCATCAAGCACATCAGTACGTAGCATCAACAGGTTAGTGCTCATCACGAACGTGGTTTTGCAGTCAGTGCAATGTTTACAAATGCGGAGTTGGCAGATGCCCATTTGACGTATGGATTAGCACGGGGCAATAGCCGTGGTGCGGTACGTTTGTATCGAGACAGATTTCCAGAACGAAGGTGTCCCGACAGGAAGACGTTCGAAGCAATTGATCGGTGCCTTAGGGAGCACGGAACATTCCAGCCTATGACTCGCGTCTGGGGAAGACCTAGAACGACGAGGACACCTGCAATGGACGAGGCAATTCGTCGTGCAGTTGACGATAACCCTAATGTCAGCGTCAGAGAAGTTGCTACTGTACAAGGTAACGTTGACCACGTCACTGTATGGAGAGTGCTACGGGAGAACCAGTTGTTTCCGTACCATGTACAGCGTGTGCAGGCACTATCAGCAGCTGATTGGCCTCCACGGGTACACTTCTGCGAATGGTTCATCCAACAATGTGTCAGTCATCATTTCAGTGCAAATGTTCTCTTTACGGATGAGGCCTCATTCCAACGTGATCAAATTGTAAATTTTCACAATCAACATGTGTGGGCTGACGAGAATGCGCATGCAATTGTGGAATAACGTCATCAACACAGATTTTCTGTGAACTTTTGGGCAGGCATTGATGGTGATGTCTTGATAGGGCCCCATGTTCTTCCACCTACGCTCAATGGAGCACGTTATCATGATTTCATACGGGATACTCTACCTGTGCTGCTAGAACACGTGCCTTTACAAGTAGGACACAACATGTGGTTCATGCACGATGGAGTTCCTGCACGTTTCAGTCTAAGTGTTCGTACGCTTCTCAACAACAGATTCGGTGACCGATGGATTGGTGGAGGCGGACCAATACCATGTCCTCCACGCTCTCCTGACCTCAACCCTCTTGACTTTCATTTATGGGGGCATTTGAAAGCTCTTGTCTACGCAACCCCGGTACCAAATGTAGAGACTCTTCGTCCTCGTATTGTGGACGGCTGTGATACAATACGCCATTCTCCAGGGCTGCATCAGCACATCAGGGATTCCATGCGACGGAGGGTGGATGCATGTATCCTCGCTAACGGAGGACATTTTGAACATTTCCTGTAACAAAGTGTTTGAAGTGAAGCTGGTACGTTCTGTTGCGGTGTGTTTCCATTCCATGATTAATGTGATTTGAAGAGAAGTAATAAAATGAGCTCTAACATTGATAGTAAGCGTTTCCGGACACATGTCCACATAACATATTTTCTTTCTTTGTGTGTGAGGAATGTTTCCGGAAAGTTTGGCCGTACCTTTTTGTAACACCCTGTATTTTGATGAAATATGCTAATTCCTTCTCTACTTGGAAACATGACGTCCTCTGAAGGTGAGCCCTTTGTTTGAGTGACTTCCTATAAGCAGCTGACTTCAATCTAAACAAAGGTACAGCTCTAACACCAACTGCTACAGGAATGACCCCACAACAAGCACCATCACCCACACTACACTGTCACCTATAAGCTTTGCCAGCCTCCCCTTCCCACACCTTCTGAGGCGCAGGCCATGCCTAGTGAAACCCGACCTACTGATAAGACTCAACTGGCACCACTGAAATGTGACCCATGCCCTCTGCCATCAGCGCCCTCCCCAGCCCCATATTAACACGCCTAACAGCCCCATTCAGATGAGGCCGATCATGACGCTGAAACACTTGCATGAAATACATATTAGTGCCACCAGCTTGAGTAGCTATCTTTACCAGGTCACCACGAACATCTAATTCCTGGTCCCTATCAAGATTGTTCCCTGCTCCACCCACTAACATTACCTGATCCTCCGTGAAATTCCTGCATAACTTACCCATGCTGACCGTCACCTGAGCCAAGCCTGCACTAGGCTTCACAATGCTGGTGACTTGGTACTCACTCCTCAACACTTGCTGCAACTGCTGGCCCACAACTCCACAGCGCGAACTACCTAGCAGCAGAACCTTCTTCTTTCTGTTAGACTTTGCAACTAAGTTGGGCCTCGTAACTGTTGAGGACTGCTGCATGTTTCCTACACCTACAGCTCCTTTCCACTCAACTCTGACAGTTAGTCAAATCTGTTGCATATACGCAAAGTAGAACTGTCTGAATACCTCATCCTCCTAGCTGCCTTCTTTCCAACTGCCAGTTCCCATTCCCCACCACCCTTTACCCTCCTCAGCCTATATGGTTCCTACTTTGAGTATTGTAACTGCGCATGAAGTGCACAGATCTTACACTCCTCATCCTCCTCTATGAACTTATTTCTACCACAGATCCTGCATTCCCAGGAGATGATCCCTCTAGGATGCCCGCTGGCTTCCCCACTGCATTCCCCTCAATGAAAATACATTGAAAAAATCCCACACCGTAACCCACTACCCACAAACCTACGACAGAGCCCACACTTCTCATTCATGGCAAAATTTTACAGTTACTGAAAAAAACTAAACGTCTGCGTTACCTAAGTTCAATTACACGTGTAGTTACAGAACTAATAATAGTGGTCTCGAAATTCTCTCTCTACTAAGAAAGCTACAACTGTTATAAATACTGCTAAACCACAACTAATACCAGTACCAACAGAACTGCACAAAATTTATTAGCAAAACCAAAAATTCAAGCTGCCACTGAAACACTCAATGAGATTAAAACAGTGAATGAAAATTTTACTGAAGTATTTCACTAGAAACACTAAGAAGTGTCAGCTGAAAACTACCTCACTAAATTTACCAAACGAGTTCAATGCACAGAAAACGCTAAAAAACACATTGAGCGAACGTTTCCAAAAGTTTGTTAAACCATTATTTCGCCACAATCAGCACGAGAGATAGTTGAAAACTATTGAATTTAATAACTGTAAGCCGGCCGTTGTGGCCGAGTGGTTCTAGACGCTGCACAAACAACTTCTACAGAATTTAACTTTATAATGGCTACGTCTTGTAATGTCTCTTGCAGCGGTCTCTCCGCGATATTTTCAGAATTTTTTATAAATTATATAACTCAGTACATATCTCGAAATATCTCTTCTTATCTTACCGATTCCTAAACTTTAATATGCGATGATTATCAATGCAAAGTAGTTTCAACCCCTATTATTCCTTGGAGTGTGCATTTACTCCATGGAATAGTTTCTCTGCTATCTATGTTTTCTCTTATGAAAACAATGATTGAGATCTTGCGGATTAGCCGTGAATGAACGAAGGTGTATATGTATGTATTGTTGAGCTAGTCGCCATCTTGATGAGATTCTGTATCAGAGGAATTTAATACATGAACTAAACTAAAGTAAGTGTGTTCGCGTATTATTTAACTGTTTATTATTGACAGTGTCTGCTTACTACGCTGTGTTGCACGGGATCAGTGGGGAACGTCTGATTTACACTGGACGAACCTGCCGTTTTGTACGCTCAAGATATCCAGTTTATTACTTTCAATTAATGGGCTAACACGGTCTTACCAGCAGATCTCCGGTCTTCCCCATGTGATCACCGAAAGTTAATAATTATTACAAATGTTTTCAGGAGATCAACTGACAATTTTTGTCGCACCGAGACTTCGAAATTGCTTCTCTGCCTTATGGAATTTAAGTTAAGCTCGATTTAATCAGGATAGAACAGTATTGAACTGTGTGAATGTAATAAGCCTGCTTTCTGAATGAAAATTCCCTTAATATACGCATGTTTTTTACTATCCTGAGCCGACCGCGGTGGCCACGCGGTTCTAGGCGCTGCAGTCCGGAACCGCGCGACTGCTACGGTCGCAGGTTCGAATCCTGCCTCGGGCATGGATGTGTGTGATGTCCTTGGGTTAGTTACGTTTAAGTAGTTCTGAGTTCTAGGGGACTGAAGGCCTCAGATGTTAAGTCCCATAGTGCTCAGAGCCATTTGAAACATTTTTTTTACTATCCTGATCAGTGAAGCTAAATCAGGCCGGTGTGAGAGAGGTTTTTAAATTTCAGATCCCACGAAAATATTAAAGTCTGCAACCGAACGCTGCGAAATGTAGACACACTACTGAGGCGGGAGACTCGGATGAATAGCGTAAGCACACTCACGATGTTCGGTTAGTTTTCTGTACAGCGGTAAATGATTTACTCCATATTATTTTTCATCTTAAAGTTTCCTAAAGCTTTTCGTTAAGTAAGAAGCTGTAATTAAAATAATCAATACCAAAAATGTAAAGTGCTTGTGTAGCATCTGTAAGATAAAGTTACAGAAGGACTGCTGTATTAGTTCACTTTGAACAGGTTTGTAAAGTTATAATAGTTTGTTTCTTTGTATACATTGTTTTAAAATAGTTTTTTAAGTTGGGTAGTCATTTATAAAGTCAGTTTGACTTTGAATCCAATGAGAGACTAGTTGCTAGGCCCCCTCGTTAACTGTAGAACTAATTTTGCATTATTCATTATACTTAAAGTTGTGACTACACGTATTTGCCACATTCTTAATTTTGCGTGTTACTATTTACAGTTGATTATTGTTCAAACAATATCAGTTTAAGGGACCCCATAAACTACTTATCTTCTGTGATAAATGAAAGTAAAGTCTCCTTCTCAGAAAGTGTAACAATCAGTACAATCGTTTATTCTGCACCAAAACTTTTCTTATAAATTATAATGGTAATGTCCATTTGTAAAGAGTAACTTCACGTGCAGATATCTGAAACCAATAGTAATCAGTACTGTTTCAATATCACGATCGCTTTTGAAATAGTTAACTAAAATAGTAGTAGTTCATGCTACTGCGAGTCAGACTTTGTTAGTACGTTCATACGCCCTTCTGTATTTGTTCATTGTACTGCGTAATAGTTTTTGCAAATAGGAAGTGTTGTTGTGAGAAAGTATGTACTGCTGCATTTATTCACCATTCCATATTCTCCTTAAGGATTAGGTGTTGTATTGTCAGTTAGGGCAACTTACTGTATAACATTGAGAGTAACTGTGTAAGAAGAAATTAGTTTGGGTCTCAACTGAGGCTAGTTTATTTCCGCTTTGCTATAGAACTTCATACCGCATTGCCTAATTACGCTGGCGACCGCATGTATATATAATTACAATTTACTTTCCTTTTATTAGAAAGTACGTTCACAACCCGTTTACTTAGCTGTTGTTACTGTTAACTTCGCGATTACGAAATTCTAATCAGAGTCCTTGTCATTAGGCACTGTCACGGTGAGGCAAAACCCTTCACAGAAGGTTACCATTATCGGCCATTGCCAATTTGGTAAGGGCCGATAGTGTTGCACGGCTTCCTGAAAGTGTGTATTGTCATGCTGTTACTCAATAATAGTCTCTGATCTGTTCCTATACTGTGCTCAGTACACAGTGTTGTAAAATGTGTTCATATTCTTATGCATTTAGTGTTTTTCCAAGCACAATAACCACGAAATCACGCAAGTACTGAAATGTCACTTCCTCCATACTTCACTGTTGGCACTGCTCATGAGGTCAGGTATCGTTCTTCATACATTCGCCAACCCCAGACCGTTCCGACGTCTTGCCACTGGGTACAGCGTAACTCATCACTCCATGTCAGTCTTTTCGAGTCATTCAAATGGTTCAAATTGGGACTTAACATCTGTGGTCGTCAGTCCCCTAGAACTTAGAACTACTTAAACCTAACTAACCTAAGGACATCACACACATCCATGCCCGAGGCAGGATTCGAACCTGCGACCGAAGCAGTCGCGCGGTTCCGGACTGCGCGTCTAGAACCGCTAGACCACCGCGTCCGGCTCGAGTCATTCAGTGGCGTCGATCTTTACAACTCAGACATCGTTGACTACAGATATCTGTGCCTTATGAGAGGCTCTTGACTGTTGTGACCCATTCTATTCAACTTCCTAAGCAAAGTCGTTGTGCTAAGTGGATTGCTGGTAACATTTTGGAAGTCGCGAGTGATTCCTTCCGCTGATTTCATGCGATTTTTACAACCAACATCCGCAATGCTCGATGTTCCCTGTTCAGTAATCCATGCCGAGTACCCGATTTTGCTGTAGCTGTAGTTGTTCATCTGCGTTTCTGTTTCATGTCATGTGAACCAGCAGCCGACTTGGGCAGCGTTAGGACCGAAATATCGCAAAGGGATTCGGTACTCAGGTGACGTCCAATGTCTAGTCCACCTAGGAAGTCAATGAGCTCTGCCGACTGACCGACTCTGCTCTTACTGTCTCACTTCTGACAGGTCAATACTCCCCGCCCCCTTTTATACACTACTGGCCATTAAAATTGCTACACCAAGAAGAAATGTAGATGATAAACGGGTATTCATTGGAAAAATATATTATACTAGAACTGACATGTGATTACATTTTCACGCAATTTGGGTGAATAGATCCTGAGAAATCAGTACCCAGAACAACCACCACTGGCCGTAATAACGGCCTTGATACGCCTGGGCATTGAATGAAACAGAGCTTGGATGGCGTGTACAGGTACAGCTGCCCATGCAGCTTCAACACGATACCACAGTTCATCAAGAGTAGTGACTGGCGTAATGTGACGAGCCAGTTGCTCGGCCACATTGACCAGACGTTTTCAGTTAGTGAGAGATCTGGAGAATGTGCTGGCCAGGGCAGCAGTCGAACTTTTTCTGTATCCAGAAAGGCCCGTACAGGACCTGCAACATGCGGCCGTGCATTATCCTGCTGAAATGTAGGGTTCGCAGGGACTGAATGAAGGGTAGAGCCAGGGGTCGTAACACACCTGAAATGTAACGTCCACTGTTCAGAGTGCCGTCAATGCGAACAAGAGGTGACCGAGACGTGTAACCAATAGCACCCCATACCATCACGCCGGGTGATACGCCAGTATGGCGATGACGACTACACGCTTACAATGTGCGTTCACCGCGATGTCGCCAAACACGGATGCGACCATCATGTTGCTGTAAACAGAACCTGGATTCATGCCAAAAAATGACGTTTTGCCACTCGTGCACCCAGGTTCGTCGTTGAGTACACCATCGTATGCGCTCCTGACTGTGATGCATCGTCAAGGGTAAACGCAGCCATGATCTCCGAGCTGGTAGTCCATGTTGCTGCCAACGTTGTTGTCGAACTGTTCGTGCAGATGGTTGTTGTCTTGCAAACGTCCCCATGTGTGGACTCAGGGATCGAGATGAGGCTGCACGATCCGTTACAGCCATGCGGATAAGATGCCTGTCATCTCGACTGCTAGTGATACGAGGCCGTTGGGATCCAGCACGTTGTTCCGTATTACCCTCCTGAACCCACCGATTCCATATTCTGCTAACAGTCATTGGATCTCGACCAAAGCGAGCAACAATGTCGCGATGCGATAAACCGCAATCGCGATCGGCTACAATCCGACCTTTATCAAAGTCGGAAACGTGATGGTACGTATTTCTCCTGCTTACACGAGGCATCACAACAACGTTTCACCAGGCAACGCCGGTCAACTGCTGTTTGTGTATGGGAAATCGGTTGGTAACTTTCCTCAAGTCAGCACGTTTTACGTGTCGCCACCGGTGCCAACCTTATGTGAATGCTCTGAAAAGCTAATCATTTGCATATACAGGATCTTCTTCCTGTCGGTTAAATTTCGCGTTTGTAGCACGTCATCTTCGTGGTGTAGCAATTTTAATGGCCAGTAGTGTATTTTCAGGTGAAATTCAACCTTTCATTAAATTTAGTGGTCCACATTACATAGTGGTAAGCGGATGGTTCTGATCAGATAGTGTATGCGGCCGTTCGATATGTTTTCGCTCCTAATATATACTCCAAGACTATTACCGTTGTTGCTCTTCCCTCTCATTGATCTCCAATCGTGTAATTGAGCAATAATGGATCTCTCCGCAAATTCTAGTGCAGTTCGTTATATTTTAGTATGTTGTGGGTCAACTGATAGTCCCAGCAGGAAGCATCGTTATTCTGCCGGTCTCCTTTCAGGGCACTACAGTTTTTGGCGTTGTCTTTCCTATGTACGACAAGCCCCCCCCCCCCCCCCCCGCAAATCCTCACGAGCTTTAGACATGACCCACAAGATGATTTATATACAGGATCATTCATCAGAAGTACGTTGAACGAAACCTCCACCGACAAACTGTCAGAAATGGTAGTATGGACCAAATCAAGAGAAAAAAGTCTAATAAACGTGGGCTCTACAATGCATACCTTAAGAGCGATGAACATTTCTTCATCTTCTATACGATGAAATAAATCTTTTCACTGCGAGCTCTTCACTTTCCATATTTTGAGAACTGTGGGTTAAACGTAAGAATACTGGAAGGATTCTGGTGCATTTTGTTTACATTGAGCATTCCATCTCACTTTGACCTTGGCTGCAGTAACTGACCTCAAAGATTTTACGTTATCATTAAGGTCATGCATGATGTCATCGGTGACTTTCAACTCATGACGTTATCGCTCTTACTAGTGATACCATCTTTATATGCAGGAGGCTATGCCGCAATCGTTCTCTCTAGCAATCATTTAGCAGGATTAAAAATAGGGCAACTCCCCTCCCCCTTTCTCCAATCAATCACGGCGCAGTACTCCATATCGCAATATGAAATATGAGAGAATCCAATGGAAAATTGAAGGTGGCAAAACTAGCACAGCTGCATTAAAGGAAAATTTCAAACCCTTCCCTCCCCTTTAGCTACCTATAATCGTAGTGCTGTAATAAACATCCCAAGATGACGGAAACAGACCAGTCCGGTCGATCATAGCGCAGTATTAAAACTCCAAGATCGGCCAAGCAGCCCAACTGTTTTATGGAAAAATTAAAATTCCCAAACAGTCAGAGCGTAGTATTAAAATGACACATGAAAATGCTGTCAAATTACATTATTTCCAATGTATACATCAAGTCACGCACCCGGGTTCCCGGGTTCGATTCCCGGCGGGGTCGGGGATTTTCTCTGCCTCGCGATGACTAGGTGGTGTGTGATATCCTTAGGTTATTTAGGTTTAAGTAGTTCTAAGTTCTAGGGGACTGATGACCATAGCTGTTAAGTCCCATAGTGCTCAGAGCCATTTGAACCATTTTTGAACCAAGTCACGCACATTCCCTCTATGCCCTTTCTTGTCTCTAGTTAATCGAGATGACGGAAACAGGTCAGATGGCGCTTTTCTACTCTTTCCTTTCCTCTTACAAACTACTCAGAACGTTGCATTAAAAGGACCAGCCATATATGCATTAAAACGTTACGTAATTCTCATTTTAAATGCGGAGGTATATATTTGTATTTCTCCCTCTCCTCTTAATAAACCACTCAGAATGTAGCACTAAAATGATGCACCAGTAAAAAAGTACATAAAATTACATACCCATTACTTTCCTGAAAGCTACACTGCATTCTTTACCTAGACATAATACTTTTATAGCATTAAAATGTCTGCAAGATCAAAGAAATGTACTATAAACCTAAAAATGGAATCTCAATATATCAAATATTCTGTACTCCTTACGAACATTTGTTCTCTCTGTATTTCATAAGCCACAAAATTACTGTATTCTTAAAACACACCTGTAATAAAGTAATCGTTTCTTTATGTCAACTCTGACTGAACATTAAAGCCACGGCCAAAGTGATGAGTTATTTTCCTTCGTGTCCATACCTCTAGCGTAACATTAAAATGATTCCAATGGCTCAGACATGCGACACAAACGCAATATCAGGATGGCTACCATTCCCCCCTTTTGCGCTCTGGATGATCACCATTCCCCTCTTGGGTGATCCCCATTCTCCCTAAGTTTCCACCCAGTAACACCTAACAGCTAACACCTAACAGCTAACACCAAACAGCTAACACCTAACAGCTAACACCTAACAGCTAACACCTAACAGCTAACGCCTAACTGGTAATGCCTAATAGCTAACACCTAACAACTAATGCCTAACGCTGTGAGGAATGGTATAAATTGAGACCTTTGTTTGCAATCGGTTTGGTTGTGACTGAGCACTGCAGTTGTCGACATGTCGCTCAATTCGACTGGGCCGAAGGGTCGTATTATGATATTAGTGTTGAAATCTCGAGGAAATATCCGCAGTAAATTAGCACTACCTGAAAAAAGACAATCTGAAGCTCCTGACCCTGTACTTGTAAATGTATTTAAAGTCATTTCTCAACCGCTTCAAGGCTTGAGACATTTATTGTGAAAGAAGAGAGACCAATATGAAGCCAGAGAAACCAACGTGTATACGAAAGGAGAAAATGAACATGTAGTAGGTGTAGAAGATAATGGCGGAGGTGCAAAAGAAACAGAGGATCACACCGGAAGCATTTTTTTGTTGGACCAAGAAGCAAAACGCATGATACTTTATAAGGCATTAGATCTGTACCAAGAACAAGAGAGTGCATGGTTGGTGAGTGTTCAAAATTGAACCAACTGAAAAGAGTTATGCAACGCAAGAACTTCAGAATTATGGTATATATGTCAAGGCTACCAATGCTCATAAACAAAGTTATCTCGCATACGGGCAGGTACATTCCAACAGAGATGATAAATATATGCATATCATTGTGGATGCTTTAGATAAAATTGGTGGTGAGAGATGACATCCTTATCCGCTTGGGAGGAAATCAATTACAGACACTAATACAGCTGTGCCTAAAACATCTTGCCAGGTTTTGTCAGAAGATGAGAAGGATATGCAATTACACAAGCATGCACTTTAACTTCCCATTTTACCTGATTCTCAGCTATTGTTACAGCTATGTCGAAAGAAGACAGATGAAGAAGTTAAAAGCGATGTATTTATGACAGCACCAGCTAAAGGCAAAGAGGATAATTACGATGATGACGATGTTGACATTCACGATCGGAAGACACTATCCAGAAAATCGCCGGCACAATTCCATGCGAATAAATCGGCGGGGCGATTAGTTTTCTTGACGGGTTGAAAAGCGATGGGCAATAATTTACAAGATAACTAAATACTATTTATTGAAGAGAAGCAACGCGAATCATCGCTTATCGCCAGAAAGTATAGGAAATAAAGTGAACGTGGCCAAAAAAAGTGTAGCATATAATCGCAGCGAACTGGATCAAGATATCGGCATTCATTTGAATTATATAGCGTTAAATCCAAGAGATACTAACTCCATCAAGATCATGCACCACGTATTGTGGGTATCATAAGAGAAGATAATCTACTGGCGTGTATGTTTAAATAAAGTTCCCCACCGTGTCATTCACGATGGTGAGCGCAGTGCTCTTCTGTATTTAAGTCATAATATGCGTTCCGTTTGTCAGATGCTGTTTGGACGTCGAGCGAGTAACAGCTCGCAGTTAATTATTTCGTACTATGGATTACCCACAGCATCTAGGTAACGCCCACATTTTCCATTACATAGTTGGTGAATAAAGACAGGCATTGCCCAGTTTCTTTATGTTCCTAATCGCAGCATTTCACAAAAGGGACTGTAAAAAATGGAGCGCGAAGGTCAACACATTTCTGCAGTCAACGCTAAGCAACGCTTGAAGTACTGGAAAGAGACGCCACTGGATAGTGGACGACTGGAAACGAGTGATCTGGAGTGCTGTGCGCTGCCTGCCGTACGGAGGTGATCCTGGAGCTACGGTATGAGTCTCTGTTTCGTGGTTAGGGCTTGATCCCGTTAATGCACTTCAGAAGACGCTAAATGAAGAAATATATGAAGAAGTCTTACAGTATTGTGTATTACGTGCAGTAGAGGAGCAGTTCGGCAACTAATGGTCCGCCCTGGTACCTGAGTGGTCAGCGTGACAGACTGTCAATCCTAAGGGCCCGGGTTCGATTCCCGGCTGGGTCGGAGATTTTCTCCGCTCAGGGACTGGGTGTTGTGTTGTCCTAATCATCACCATCATTTCGTCCCCATCGACGCGCAGGTCGCCGAAGTGGCGTCAAATCGAAAGACCTGCACCAGGCGAACGGTCTACCCGACGGGAGGCCCTAGCCACACGACATTTCCATTTTCCAACACGCTAATATATCCTTTTACAAAGCAGCATCTGTGGAACAGTGGTTTGTGGGCAATAGTATTCTTTAAATGGGGTAGCCAGGCTTGAGTGCCACTCTGAACCCGAGTGAAGATGTCTGAGATGAGTTAGAACCCCGACTTCACTTCACTGCAGAGTAATCAACTTCACTTTGTCCGGCTGTTGCGAAAGAAAGGGCTGCCTTCGCCCAGCATTCAGATGCCTCACTGAAAGTCTTCCCAGGAGCCAAAGTCTTCCCAGGAGACAAAGTGCGGGCACATCTCACGTTAATTTTTACAATCTCGCAAATTTCTTTCAAAAATGGCGTTGAGCACTATGGGACTTAACTTCTGAGGTCATTAGTCCCTAGAACTTAGAACTACTTAAACCTAACTAACCTAAGCACACCACAAACGTCCATTCCCTAGGCAGGATTCGATCCTGCGACCGTGGCGGTCGCGCGGTTCCGGACTGTAGCGCCTAGAACCGCTCGGACACTCCGGCCGCCGCAAATTTCTTTGCTGGGGGTAGTTTGCTGTAACATAAACCAATCGCAAGCGATAGACAGTAACATGTGCTGTGAAGAGGAGCATCGACTATTACCTAAAAGCTTACGATGCAGGAAGTAGACGTCTGAGAAACATTCCATTAGTTGAGAAACGTCCGCAAAAAGTTCATTCAAAAACAGTCCACGTAATTATTGATGCCAGGAGACAAAGTCACAGCTGCAAAATACTAAAGCGAATTCTTTACAGACGAATGGAAAAAGTGACAGAAGCCGACCTCGGGGAAGATCAGTTTGGATTCCGTAGAAATGTTGGAACACGTGAGGCAATACTGACCCTACGACTTATCTTAGAAGAAAGATTAAGGAATGGCAAACCTACGTTTCTAGCATTTGTAGACTTAGAGAAAGCTTTTGACAATGTTGATTGGAATACTCTCTTTCAAATTCTGAAGGTGGCAGGGGTAAAATACAGGGAGCGAAAGGCTATTTACAGTTTGTACAGAAAGCAGATGGCAGTTATAAGAGTGAAGGGGTAAGAAAGGGAAGCAGTGGTTGGGAAGGGAGTGAGACAGGGTTGTAGCCTATCCCCGATGATATTCAATCTGTATATTGAGCAAGCAGTAAAGGAAACAAAACAAAAGTTCGGAGTAGGTACTAAAATCCATGGAGAAGAAATAAAAACTTTGAGGTTCGCCGATGACATTGTAATCCTGCCAGAGACAGCAAAGAACTTGGAAGAGGAGTTGAACGGAATGGACAGTATCTTGAAAGGAGGGTATAAGATGACCATCAACAAAAGTAAAACAGTGATAATTGAATATAGTCGAATTAAGTCGGGTGATGCTGAGGGAATTAGATTAGGAAATGAGCCACTTAAAGTAGTAAAGGAGTGTTGCTATTTGGGGAGCAAAATATCTGATGATGGTCGAAGTAGAGAGGATATAAAATGTAGACTGGCAATGGCAAGGAAAGCGTTTCTGAAGAAGAAAAATTTGTTAACACCGAGTATAGATTTAAATGTCAGGAAGTCGTTTCTGAAAGTATTTGTATGGAGTGTAGCCATGTATGGAAATGAAACATGGACGATAAATAGTTTAGACAAAAAGAGAATAGAAGCTTTCGAAATGTGGTGTTACAGAAGAATGCTGAAGATTAGATGGGTATATCAATTAACTAATGAGGAGGTATTGAATAGAATTGGGGAGAAGAGGAGCTTGTGGCACAACTTGACTAGAAGAAGGGATCAGTTGGTAGGACATGTTCTGAGACATCGACGGATCACCAATTTAGCATTGGAGGGCAACGTGGAGGGTAAAAATCGTAGAGGAAGACCAAGAGATGAATACACTAAGCAGATTCAGAAGGATGTAGGTTGCAGTAGGTACTGGGAGATGAAGAAGCTTGCACAGGATAGAGTAGCATGGAGAGCTGCATCAAACCAGTCTCAGAACTGAAGACCACAACAACAACAACAACAACAACAACAACAATTATTGATCTAGATGTAAGATCAGGTACTGGATTATTGGTTTCTGCCGAAAATGTTAGAGTCGTTGGAAGTCCCCTGCACGAATATGGGGAGCCATGTTGCCTCTGTAGCCGTCCATAAATGCGGAAGAGTTGACGGTGTACAATTTTATGCACGAACTGACCTACTAATTACGTCCCATAAATGTTCGATTGGATTCATGTCAGGCGATCTGTGTGGAAGTCATTCTCTCGAATTGTCCACAATGTTCATCAAACCAATCGCGGACAACTGTGGCACAGTGGCATAGCGCGTTGTAATCCATAAAAGTTCCATCGTTCCTTGAGAGGATCATGAGTGACTGCAAATGGTCTCCAAGCAGCCGAACATAACCATTGCCAGTCAATGCACCGTTCAACTGGACCAGAGGACAGAGTCCATTCTGTGTAAACGCAGCCCACACCAATATGGAGCCATCACCAACTTGCACAGTACCATGTTAACAAACTGCTGAGTCCATAGCTTAGTTGAGTCTGCACCAGACTCGAACCCTACCATCAGCTCTTACCAACTGAAATCGGGACTCCTCTCACCAGGCCACCGTTTTCCATTCGTCTAGGGTCACGAGCCCAGAAGGCTGCAGGCGATGTCACGCCCTTAGCAAAGGCACTCACGTTGGTCATCTGATGCCATAGCCCAATAATGTCAAATTTAGCCACACTGCCATTACAGGTACGTTCGTCGTACGTCCCACAATGATTCCTGCGGTTATTTCACGCAGAGTTGCTTGTATGTTAACACTTACAGCTCTCTCGGTCGTCGAGCTGAGTTGTCCGTGGTGAGAGGTAATGCCTGAATTGTGGTATATTCGGCAGACTCTTGACACTGTGGATCTCGGAATACTGAATTCCCTAACTTTTTTCGAAATGGAAAGTCCCACGGGTATAGCTTCAACTACCATTCCTTGTTCAAAGTCTGCTAATTCCTGTTGTGTGGTCACAATCACGTCGGAAACCCTTTCACATGAATCGCCGCAGTACCAATGACAGCTCCGTCAATGCACATCCATTTTATACTTTGTGCAAACGATACTACATTCATCTACATATGTGCCTATCGGTATCCCATGCCTTCTGTTGCCTCAGTGTCTTTGGCGTATCAGTTGCTTGCAATAATACATGAAAGCAGCAGTTCTGTGTTACAGAATTTGAGAAGTCTGAGGAATACAGTACGCACTGTAATCCGGTCGGCATTGGAGAAGGGTCGACGTCATCTAAGATTAAGCCTAAAATCCCTCACCAGCAAATTTGGAGCAATGGTGCTGGTACATAGGAATGACTGCAAGATACATCAACCGTCAAGATTTTCGGCTATCAGTTCCACCGAACTCGGCTTCCTCAACAACTATAATATGTGCATATTGTAACGCGGAAGAGAGCATAACACAGACACAACCTCATGTTCAAAGTATGGATATGTAATTGTTTATGTGTACAAATTGTCAGTTTCCATTCATAAACTATCATGCAATGGAAGAAAAAGATATTTTAATGTTACACGTCTAAAAGAAGGTTCTTGTGACTCCTTGTTTTACACGGAAGAGTGTTTAGCTCTCGCATCTAAAGTTATTGGCTATTCAAAAGCTTTTATAGAAATCAATGGGCGAGTAATGCACTCACTTCAGAGTGCTTCACGGATTCTGAAGACTATGTAGTTTTTGAAGTGTACAACAGGTAGACAATATTTACTACAAAGAACTCGTTCTGTTCCAGTATGAGAAGCTAGTCGATTGCTACATTAAATGTATATTATGCAAAACGTACACAGTTTGCGCACAAAATGATATTCAGTGCCTCTCGATGCCATTAAGGCAGATTTAGTAGTGAAAACTTGATTGTTTAATGGAACTGTCTAAAATATGTAATCAAGTTGCAAAAATCCTTTATTTGCAGTATACGATGCTGTATAAAGTGTTGAGGTTGATGTAGAATGTACATTAAATTCCTGTATTTCCACTTTGTGTGACAGTATAAATTGAAAAAAGTTCGCTGTGAATACGTTTATACATTAAAATTGTTATTATATATTTATTGTTTGCTTTTCCTTCTCTTCCCTCAGTAATACAATTACAACGTAATTTCATACAGTTTTGTGTGTGTGTGTGTGTGTGAGAGAGAGAGAGAGAGAGAGAGAGAGAGAGAGAGAGAGAGAGAGAAGAAATGATTAGTAGAGGTCACATGTTTGTAAGTATAGAATTTAATGTATTTAGTACAGAGATATCTGTTTACCTGTCAACAGTGCGTATTTGCAAACATGGAGTCATTTTAAATATTACGTCAGAGGTATGTATGTGCATAGCTTCGACAGTAACATTCCTTTAATTCTACGTCAAAATGTACGTAAATAATGTAACATGACGCCATTTTTATGCTGTAAATAATGCCTACCTTAGACTTTGAAGGAAATAATATTTCAAGTAGAGCGCACGTTACTTTTGCTACATATCTGGCACATCATTCTAATACTACGCTCTGTTTGGAAAGAGGAGGGGCATTGGAGACACTTTAACGTTATTCGAGGGGGATGAATGTGTAGGTAAAAAGTGCCTTACTTTGACCTTGGCTCCTCTTTAGTATTAAGCCAGTGTACGATGCTGTATAAAGTGTTGAGGTTGATGTAGAATGTACATTAAATTCCTGTATTTCCACTTTGTGTGACAGTATAAATTGAAAAAAGTTCGCTGTGAATACGTTTATACATTAAAATTGTTATTATATATTTATTGTTTGCTTTTCCTTCTCTTCCCTCAGTAATACAATTACAACGTAATTTCATACAGTTTTGTGTGTGTGTGTGTGTGTGTGTGAGAGAGAGAGAGAGAGAGAGAGAGAGAGAGAGAGAGAGAGAAGAAATGATTAGTAGAGGTCACATGTTTGTAAGTATAGAATTTAATGTATTTAGTACAGAGATATCTGTTTACCTGTCAACAGTGCGTATTTGCAAACATGGAGTCATTTTAAATATTACGTCAGAGGTATGTATGTGCATAGCTTCGACAGTAACATTCCTTTAATTCTACGTCAAAATGTACGTAAATAATGTAACATGACGCCATTTTTATGCTGTAAATAATGCCTACCTTAGACTTTGAAGGAAATAATATTTCAAGTAGAGCGCACGTTACTTTTGCTACATATCTGGCACATCATTCTAATACTACGCTCTGTTTGGAAAGAGGAGGGGCATTGGAGACACTTTAACGTTATTCGAGGGGGATGAATGTGTAGGTAAAAAGTGCCTTACTTTGACCTTGGCTCCTCTTTAGTATTAAGCCAGTGGCATGTGACTTTGACGGAAAGTGGGAATTACCTAATTTTTTCCTACATATCCGGTGGATCTTTTTAATACTACACTCTGATTGGTTGGAAAGAGCAGAGAGAGGGTCGTAAGCACACAATAGATTTATTTCCAACATTTTGGGATTATTAGTACTGAACAATGATTGACTGGCGATAGCAAAGGGGCAGGATTTTTTTAGGTGTGGTTGGTTTGGTTGGGGAAGGAGACCAGACAGCGAGGTCATCGATCTCATCGGATTAGGGAAGGACGGGGAAGGAAATCGGCCACGCCCTTTGAAAGGAACCATCCCGGCATTTGCCTGGAGCGATGTAGGGAAATCACGGAACACCTAAATCGGGATGGCCGGATGCGGGATTGAACCGTCGCCCTCCCGAATGCGAGTCCAGTGGCTAACCACTGCGCCACCTCGCTCGGTAGGATTTTTTTAGTTTTCCACTAGTACAACTGGGCTATTTTCTGATATTACAATCTGATTAGCTGAAAAGAGGAGGGACAAGATGTTGAAGACCACACTATTGGTCTCTTCCATATCTTGCACTTTTAATTCTGCACTAATGGGGACGGGGGAAAGGGAAGGGGTAGGCTTTCTAATTTTCCACTGACAAAAATTAGCTATTTTCTAATACTACGCTCTGATTGGTTGGAAAGTTGGGAGAGCAAGGGTATAAATCAAACAGTTCGTCTGTTTCCATCATCGCCGGCCGGTCTGGCCGTGCGGTTAAAGGCGCTTCAGTCTGGAACCGCGTGACCGCTACGGTCGCAGGTTCGAATCCTGCTTCGGGCATGGATATGTTTGATGTCCTTAGGTTAGTTAGGTTTAAGTAGTTCTAAGTTCTAGGGGACTGATGACCACAGAAGTTAAGTCCCATAGTGCTCAGAGCCATTTGAACTATTTTGTTTCCATCATCTTGATTCGCTGAAGACAAGGAGAGAGAGAGGGGAGAAGGTTTCAGAAGATGTGTGCGTCTAAAATAATGTAATTTGACACCGTTTACGCACCACTTGAACAATACGCTTCGCTTAGGGTTAAAAATTTACCACTAACATAGTTTGGCCATTTCCGCAACCATAGATGTTTAGTACAGCTGGAGGTAGGTGGGAGGGGAGAGCGTTTTTCATTTCCCTTTCAGACAACTGGAGTATTTTCTAATACCACACTCTGATTGGTTAGAGATAGAGATAGGTGGCCATGGGGTATAAAGCACACAATTGATCTGTTTCAATCTTCTTGTACTTTTAATACTGTGCTATGATTGGTCGGAGGTAACGAGAGGAGCGAAGGGAGGGGAGGGGGGACTGGTTAAATATTCTTTTAATCCAATTGGAATATTCCGCCATATTGGGTTTTTAATACCGCCCTATGATTGGCTGGAGGTACGGTGTGTCTTTCCGCTGATAACGTCACTGATAATAGCGATGAGGGTGATGTCACTAGGTCAATGACCTCGGTGGACCAAAGTCGTAAATGTTAAGTAAGTACACCTCAATGCCCATAGCATTCCCATGTATGAACCAAAAATAAAAATAAAAATGTCCAGTTAAATTGGCTCTAAAATGGATAACTTACGAGCTATACGATCTTGTTCATCTTCACTGCTGTGAAACAAATGTTATCTACTGAACAAGTTCTCTAAGGTGTGCGCTTAAGAGCCCTTGTTTACTGGACGTTTTCTTACTCATTCTGGTCCTTACTACCACTCTCAACATGTTGTTGTTGTTGTGGTCTTCAGTCCTGAGACTGGTTTGATGCAGCTCTCCATGCTACTCTATATTGTGCAAGCTTCTTCATCTCCCAGTACCTACTGCAACTTACATCCTTCTGAATCTGCTTAGTGTATTGATCTCTTGGTCTCCCTCTACGATTTTTACCCTGCACGCTGCCCTCCAATGCTAAATTTGTGATCCCTTGATGCCTCAAAACATGTCCTACCAACCGATCCCTTCTTCTAGTCAAGTTGTGCCACAAACTTCTCATCTCCCCAATCCTATTCAATACCTCCTCATTAGTTACGTGATCTACCCACCTTATCTTCAGCATTCTTCTGTAGCACCACATTTCGAAAGCTTCTATTCTCTTCTTGTCTAAACTACACTCCTGGAAATGAAAAAGAACACATTGACACCGGTGTGTCAGACCAACCATACTTGCTCCGGACACTGCGAGAGGGCTGTACAAGCAATGATCACACGCACGGCACAGCGGACACACCAGGAACCGCGGTGTTGGCCGTCGAATGGCGCTAGCTGCGCAGCATTTGTGCACCGCAGTCGTCAGTGTCAGCCAGTTTGCCGTGGCATACGGAGCTCCATCGCAGTCTTTAAACACTGGTAGCATGCCGCGACAGCGTGGACGTGAACCGTATGTGCAGTTGACGGACTTTGAGCGAGGGCGTATAGTGGGCATGCGGGAGGCCGGGTGGACGTACCGCCGAATTGCTCAACACGTGGGGCGTGAGGTCTCCACAGTACATCGATGTTGTCGCCAGTGGTCGGCGGAAGGTGCACGTGCCCGTCGACCTGGGACCGGACCGCAGCGACGCACGGATGCACGCCAAGACCGTAGGATCCTACGCAGTGCCGTAGGGGACTACACCGCCACTTCCCAGCAAACTAAGGACACTGTTGCTTCTGGGGTATCGGCGAGGACCATTCGCAACCGTCTCCATGAAGCTGGGCTACGGTCCCGCACACCGTTAGGCCGTCTTCCGCTCACGCCCCAACATCGTGCAGCCCGCCTCCAGTGGTGTCGCGACAGGCGTGAATGGAGGGACGAATGGAGACGTGTCGTCTTCAGCGATGAGAGTCGCTTCTGCCTTGGTGCCAATGATGGTCGTATGCGTGTTTGGCGCCGTGCAGGTGAGCGCCACAATCAGGACTGCATACGACCGAGGCACACAGGGCCAACACCCGGCATCATGGTGTGGGGAGCGATCTCCTACACTGGCCGTACACCACTGGTGATCGTCGAGGGGACACTGAATAGAGCACGGTACATCCAAACCGTCATCGAACCCATCGTTCTACCATTCCTAGACCGGCAAGGGAACTTGCTGTTCCAACAGGACAATGCACGTCCGCATGCATCCCGTGCCACCCAACGTGCTCTAGAAGGTGTAAGTCAACTACCCTGGCCAGCAAAATCTCCGGATCTGTCCCCCATTGAGCATGTTTGGGACTGGATGAAGCGTCATCTCAGGCGGTCTGCACGTCCAGCACAAACGCTGGTCTAACTGAGGCGCCAGGTGGAAATGGCATGGCAAGCCGTTCCACAGGACTACATCCAGCATCTCTACGATCGTCTCCATGGGAGAATAGCAGCCTGCATTGCTGCGAAAGGTGGATACACACTGTACTAGTGCCGACATTGTGCATGCTCTGTTGCCTGTGTCTATGTGCCTGTGGTTCTGTCAGTGTGATCATGTGATGTATCTGACCCCAGGAATGTGTCAATAAAGTTTCCCCTTCCTGGGACAATGAATTCACGGTGTTCTTATTTCAATTTCCAGGAGTGTATTTATCGTCCATGTTTCACTTCCATACATGGCTACACTCCATACAAATACCTTCAGAAACGATTTCCTGACACTTAAATCTATACTCGATGTTAACAAAGTTCTCTTCTTCAGAAACGATTTCCTTGCCATTGCCAGTCTACATTTTATATCCTCTCTACTTCGACCATCATCAGTTATTTTACTCCCTAAATAGCAAAACTCCTTTACTACTTTAAGTGTCTCATTTCCTAATCTAATTCCCTCAGCATCACCCGATTTAATTTGACTACATTCCATTATCCTCGTTTTGCTTTTGTTGATGTTCATCTTATATCCTCCTTTCAAGACACTGTCCATTCCGTTCAACTGCTCTTCCAAGTCCTTTGCTGTCTCTGACAGAATTACAATGTCATCGGTGATCCTCAAAGTTTTTACTTCTTCTCCATGAATTTTAATACCTACTCCGAATTTTTCTTTTGTTTCCTTTAATGCTTGCTCAATATACAGATTGAATAACATCGGGGAGAGGCTACAACCCTGTCTCACTCCTTTCCCAACCACTGCTTCCCTTTCATGCCCCTCGACTCTTATAACTGCCATCTGGTTTCTGTACAAATTGTAAATAGCCTTTCGCTCCCTGTATTTTACCCCTGCCATCTTTAGAATGTGAAAGAGAGTATTCCAATCAACATTGTCAAAAGCTTTCTCTAAGTCTACAAATGCTAGAAACGTAGGTTTCCCTTTCATTAATCTTTCTTCTAAGATAAGTCGTAAGGTTAGTATTGCCTCACGTGTTCAAACATTTCTACGGAATCCAAACTGATCTTCCCCGAGGTCCGCTTCTACCAGTTTTTCCGTTCGTCTGTAAAGAATTCGCGTTAGTATTTTGCAGCTGTGACTTATTAAACTGATAGTTCGGCAATTTTCCCATCTGTCAACACCTGCTTTCTTTGGGATTGGAATTATTATATTCTTCTTGAAGTCTGAGGGTATTTCGCCTGTTTCATACATCTTGCTCACCAGATGGTAGATTTTTGTCAGGACTGGCGCTCCCAAGGCCGTCAGTAGTTCTAATGGAATGTTGTCTACTCCCGGGGCCTTGTTTCGCCTCAGGTCTTTCAGTGCTCTGTCAAACTCTTCACGCAGTATCGTATCTCCCATTTCATCTTCATCTACATCCTCTTCCATTTCCATAATATTGTCCTCAAGTACATCGCCCTTGTATAAACCCTCTATATACTCCTTCCACCTTTCTGCCTTCCCTTCTTTGCTTAGAATTGGGTTGCCATCTGAGCTCTTGATATTCATACAAGTTGTTCTCTTCTCTCCAAAGGTCTCTTTAATTTTCCTGTAGGCAGTATCTATCTTACCGCTAGTGAGACAAGCCTCTACATCCTTACATTTGTCCTCTAGCCATCCCTGCTTAGCCATTTTATACTTCCTGTCGATCTCATTTTTGAGACGTTTGTATTCCTTTTTGCCTGCTTCATTTACTGCATTTTTATATTTTCTCCTTTCATCAATTAAATTCAATATTTCTTCTGTTGCCCAAGGATTTCTATTAGCCCTCGTCTTTTTACCTACTTGATCGTCTGCTGCTTTTACTACTTCTCTCTCTACTACTGTCAACATATGGAAAGCGAAGAGCTTGCAGTAGAAGAGAGTTGTTTCGCGATATCGAAGACGAAGAGCTGCTCATAGCTCTTAAAATATGCATAGTAGTGCCCATGATGTATGCTATTTAGGAAGCAAAATAACTGATGAATGTCGAAGTAACGAGGATATAAAATTTAGAGTGGCAATGGCAAGAAAATGGTTCCTGAAGAAGAGAAGTTTGTTAACATCGAGTATAGATTTCAGTGTCAGGAAGTCCTTTCTGAAAGTATTTGTCTTCAGTGTAGCTATGTATGGAAGTGAAATATGGACGACAAACAGCTTAGGCAAGAAGAGAATAGAAGCTTTTGAAATGTGGTGCTACGGAAGAATGCTGAAGATTAGATTTCCACGTAGCTAGTGAGGAAGTGCTGAATAGAATTTCGGAGAAGAGAAATTTGTGGCACGACCTGACTAGAATAAGGTACTGTTTGGTAGGACACATTCTGAGGCATCAAGGGATCACCAATACGGTACTGGCGCGAAGTGTGTGTGTGTGTGGGGGGGGGGGGGGCGGTAGAGGAAGGTCAAGAGACAGTAAGCAGATTCAGAAGGATGTAGGTTGCAGTAATTTCTCGAAGATGAAGAGGCTAGCACTGGATAGAGTAGCGTGCAGAGCTGCATTAAACCAGTCTTCCGACTGAAGACCACATCAGCAACAACAGATCCCATGTTTATTAGACATTTTTTTCTTGTTTTGATCCATACTGCCACCTGGTTTGGTGATTCATAAGAAAAGACGCAACAGACTTTCTTCCCCTTCCTTCCCAAATAAGAGACTGTGGTCCTTTTCTAATCACCTCATGGTCGACACAGCGCGAAACTAATCTTCCCTTTTTCCCCTATAGAGTGGTATTCCTTCTAGGAGTCACACAAACTCTGTGACTAATGCGTTTTTCTCAATTTAAAGTAATGCACAGAAGAACGTAAACTTAAAACTCTACTTTGATAGGACCATGCAGGGTTTAGAAGCAAGGTGCACTAGAGAAGAACTTCCAACATTGGGGTTAATACCATTAGCCAGTTTGAGAAAGAACAACGAAATATGGGCTGCATTCGTAGATTTGGGAAAGGCATTTGATATTGTGGAATGTAATAACTTTTTTGTCTTATTTTCAGGCTGTGTATTATCATAGAGATAGAAACGTTATTCATTGTCTTTATACGAAGCAGGCTGTAGTAGTCAACACTGACAGTGTGATACGAGAGGCCATAATGAGAAAACACATTAGACTGGTCGTGTTTAACGCCTTCGCCGTGATTCGTTTTACGTGTTGAAGAGACAATAGGAAGTGAATAAGAAACCAGCACTACACAATTCGTTTAGGACACAACAGTAGACGCTAAAACTGAACAGGAATTGCGTCGGATGCTTAATGAAATGGAACGTATGGTTGCTTGTAGCTACAGTCTGGACATAAACAAAAAGAAAAGTAGGTAATGGCCTGAGCTGAAAATAAAAGTGCCAGATGGACGTATACTGACTTCAGACAAGAGGCACTCGAAGAGGTCAACAGTTTTTGCTACCTCGGAAGTAAAGTAGATGAAGAACGAAGAAACAGAAGACCTTGTCCTGGAGCTGAAATTTATATTTCATATATGAAGGGCAGCTCATTTTATGTAGAGATTGGACGTTAGAAAGCAGACTGAGATACGTACCTTAGAGAACTAGGATATCAGAGACTGAGTACAATTTCACATTGAAAGAGTGACGATGAAAGAAATAAGACGTGTTTTTTCAAAAGGAACCATCCAGCACGTCACTTAAACGACATAGGTACGGGAACTTAAGTCTGGATGGCAAACGAGGATCAGAGACATCGTCCTCCCGAACGCGAATATCTCTTTCTGAAATAATGTTGTAGTATTCAGACCCTCTAAGTATACTGAGCTGTCACATTTCTTAATTTTTTCCCTATCTTCACTCATAACTTCTACACAGTTCACGGCGTGCTATCGTTGTCCACTTCTGGTTGAGTTCTGCTCCAACAAAGGTTACAACAGGGCAGTTCACACGTGAGCCCCTAACACACAGCCGCCATTATTTTTAGGGTTCTCCTCTCTTTCAACTGCCACGCTGTGAGCAAAAGCCGCTGTTGCTTTTGATCTCCCCTCGCTCGGTCCACCGCGGCTCGTGCCACGGAAACAGTACGAGTCGAAAGTGCACTGAAGTGAAAGTGAAGCAGACTTTTAGGGTCCACAGTTGTGGTAATGGTAGTTCAATAAACAAATTATTTTCTACTACTATATAATTTATTATTCTATCCTTGAAATTAGTTATTAGGCAACACTTAGGGTAATAGGCCCTCGGAGATTTTAATGGTTGCTCAATGACCACGGGAAGGTAAACCAATAATGAAAAATTTTAGAAAGTTGTAAAACAGATTACACCCAGAAAAATTTGCTAATAGGGGCACGTCGACATTAAGAGAAATATCCCATTAGTTTGTATTTTTAATTAAAGTTGGAGACTAAACTATTGCCCAATTCACCTTAAAGCATTTTTCATTGGTCGAAGAGTAACTGAATCGCTAATAGCCAAAAGGAAACATGTACAAAATTTTCAAAATTCGTTGTATTGAATCAAAGAAGTCAAGCTAGGTAGGGTCATCGTTTACTTTAGATACGGAACTTTTCCACAGTCAGTAAAGCGTCTCTGTAACAAGTGTAATTTACCTTTCACTGCAGAAGCGGAATATATTTTGGACGTGTCTCTTTCTGCTGCTAACAATATAAGTATTTTGGTTTCGTCAGGAGAAAACTGAGAAATGAGGAAAGAAATTACCCTATTATTGAGGTGATACTCCTCATATTCGATCCTTCACTGAAGACGGACGAACTTAGTATTATTCTCATAAAAATAGAAGACTTTGCAGAGTATAATACTTGATGGCCAATGTTCTACAACAACAACAACAACAAAAAACCTTGCCTTTGAATGAGTCTTATGCCAAAGGTGCTCCAAAGAGTAAAGGTATCTTTTTGCCTGTCAGTCATGAATTTAGTGTCAGTAGAGTTACACGACAGATAGCTCAATGTGAGATAAACATCAATGACCTGCAAGCTACTTTTATTTAAGGAATATGCAGATGGCTCAAGAAATTCCAAAGAGACGTGCTTACAATGGGAAATTACACATTATCATCTTAAGTCTCCGAATACCAAGGTGGCAGGGGGATTTATCATTTTAATTACGTATTACACAATATCCCGCAACTGTTTTGAATTTTTCATTAATGAGTAACCCAAAACCCTTAGTAGTGAATGTGAATTTTTGCAACAAACGTTATTTTCAGATTTTAAAGTTCAAGATCCTTCCTACGCATCAGTTTATCTTTCAAAAGTATGTTGTGCATAAAACTCAGCAACACTTAACGAAACTTCCTAGTTTTCAATTTTTTTTTTCTCGTGGTGGTCAGAAAGTACCCACCCTCTGTCTGTACACAGGACGGAAAATGCGTATGTAAGATGACGCTAAAAAATATTTTCGGGTTCTCGAGCCCACTTATGCGTCAGCACCTATTTAAAAAACTGTTGTCAATAAAAGTTAACGAGAATTAAAAACATTTCTTTATTTATTAATTTATTTTTTATTTTCATTTACTTATTTATTTATCTTTGTGAGGAGCACAAAGTGTTCCTTTCCTTGATAGTACATGTTATGGAAAATGTGTTGGTATTGGTAGGGTTAGGTTAAAAAGGGATGATATTAAATAAAGTATAATTTACATTCTGGAAAAAAGACTGCAGTTCTGGAATGAATTATTGACATATCTGACAACAGAGGCAGATGAAACTGAAGAGAATGCTTAATTCTATGAATTTATTTTGATATAATAATTTTTAAAATATATTTAACTTGAGGAAAATATGTAAAGTAAATTTGTGTCCTCAAAATATAAGACCTTTCATTAATGTTCCGTACAGTTTACTGCAGATTGTCCAGTAGGAAAAAAAATTAAGTTGCTAGTAACACAAAGCTGGATGTGTATTGCATAATCGAAAGCTCTTTACCACCACGTGTTTTTACAAAAAGTAAAGTATAATTTTACTTCAAAGTTTCTGTGAAATTTGTAGAAGTGGACGCGTTCCCTTTCTGCAATTAGTGTTTCCTTTCTGCAATTAGAAGTTCGATTGTACATAGACTATCCAGTAAACAAAGTAGGAAGATCCACTTGAGTTGTTCTTTTGACTACAAATGCTCATGAAGTTGTATATTCTACAAACATACTTAGTCCTCTAAGTGAGTCATGTTTCTGGCTAGCGAAAATAGAAAGTGCTTTCCTGAGGTGGTAGCAGTTAGTCTGTCAGCCACTAAGCGTCACCAGGACTATTGATGAACATAATCAGCATCTTAAATGGGGATTTGACGGCTGCTGCGAACACCCGTGTATGGCGTGGTGTGCCATATTTTGCACAGTTTCACTCCCGTGGACGATTCCAGCAAATCAGACACAATATGACAGAAGTTAATAAACATGGATCGTTGCCTACTCTTGGATTCAAATCAACATCCACAGCAGAAGCTCGGTTTTATGAAAACGTCAGAAAACACTTGGAGCGACAACTGTGGCCCGGAACTGTTCGTCGCCGCACTGTAATATCTTACCAGTGCGTAGCTGAATAAAGCATACTCGTACGCTCAAACAAAAGAGTGTTAATACCGTGTGTAAAGATCATAGTGATGCACAAGTGCCAGCGAAATTTTCTTCAAGGTATAGAGGAATTAAAGACGCCAGCTGCCAATGGGCATTGATCTATATCAATGGGGCAAGTTGAAGATTTGTGTCGAACCAGGAACCGAACCAGGGTCTCCTGCTTACTGGGCAGATCTTCAGACAACAACGTCATCCATACACACAGTCAACATGGGTTTAGAAAACATCGTTCCTGTGGGACACAACTAGCTGTTTACTCACATGAAGTGTTGAGTGCTATTGACAAGGGATTTCAGATCGATTACGTATTCCTGGATTTCCGGTAGGCTTTTGGCACTGTACCACAAAAGCGGTTTGTAGTGAAATTGCGTGCTTATGGAATATCGCCTCAGTTATGTGACTGGATTTGTGATTTCCTGTCGGAGAGATCACAGATCGTAGTAATTGACGGAAAATCATCGAGTAAAGCAGAAGTGATTTCTGGCGTTCCCCAAGGCTGTGTTATAGGCCCCTTGCTGTTCCTTATCTATATAAATGATCTGGGAGACAATCTGAGCACCCGTTGTTTGCAGATGACGCTGTCGTTTATCTACTAATAAAGTCATCAGAAAGTCAAAACAAACTGGAAAACGATTTACAAAAGATATCTGAATGGTGCGAAAATTGGCAGCTGACCCTAAATAACGAAATGTGTGACGTCATCCACATGAGTGCTAAAAGGAATCCGTTAAACTTCGGTTACACGATAAATCAGTCTACTCTAAAAGCCGTAAATTCAACTAAATACGAACAACTTAAATTGGGAGGAACACACAGAAAATGTTGTGGGTAAAGCTAACCAAAGACTGCGTTTCACTGGCAGGACACTTAGAAAATGTAACAGATCTACTAAGGAGACTGCCTACACTACGCTTGTCCGTCCTGTTTTAGAACACTGCGGTGTGGGATCCTTATCAGATAGGACCGACGGAGTGCATCGGAAAAGTTCAAAGAAGGGCAGCACGTTTTGTATTATCGCGAAATATGGGAGAGAGTGTCACAGAAATGATACAGGAATTGGGCCGGACGTCATTAAAAGAATGACGATTTTCGTTGCGACGGAATCTTCTCACGAAATTCCAGTCACCAATTTTCTCCTCCGAATGCGAAAATATTTTGTTGACACCGACCTACATAGGGATAATAAGGGAAATCAGAGCTCGTACGGAAAGATATAGGTGTTCGTTCTTTCCCCTCGCTATACGAGGCTGGAATAATAGAGAATTGTGAATGGCCGGCCGGAGTGGCCGTGCGGTTCTGGGCGCTGCAGTCTGGAACCGAGCGACCGCTACGGTCGCAGGTTCGAATCCTGCTTCGGGCATGGATGTGTGTGATGTCCTTAGGTTAGTTAGGTTTAATTAGTTCTAAGTTCTAGGCGACTGATGACCTTAGCAGTTAAGTCGCATAGTGCTCAGAGCCAGCCAATTGTGAATGTGGTTCGATGAACCCAATGCCAGGCACTTAAATGTGATTTTCAGAGTATCCATGTAGATGTAGACATAGCAGTGGCCACCACGAACGCACGGAATACCCTACCATGCCTCCCGTCGGATCAAAATTCGGAACTTATACACACACTAAATATGTATGAACCTGCTCTTTAGCACCATTACTCAAGGCATCTCACCGCTGCCTGTAAGAGTTCGAGCTTGACGTCTATATGCGCTGAAGGAATCATTGTCCGTCATTATCTTAAAGATGTATATGTGATGTCTATCTTTCCGAAAATGTCTAGACGCACATGCAAAATTATATCACGTTATTTCTAAACTTCCACATCCTTGCTTAATATTACAAAAATACGGATATTTATTTCATACAAATAAACATTCGTGTTAACTTTATATATTATCACTATTAATCTAAAATATGCAGCATTAGGTATAGTTACAATGCATATTTGAGCACTTCCTAATACGAAACTCTTTCTATAAATGTTGGCCAATTCGTCTAAGACTTATAATAAATTGTAATGTAGTGCATATTAGTAGGACAGAGCGGGATGTCATGGAAGAGACGATAGTGATAGCCAATAGGAAGCAAAGAAAAAGAAATATTGGGGGTAATGCATACGAAATTTGCCTTGGTGTAGACACTACGAGGAATTTTGCTTGTAGACTCGAGAGGGGATTTCGAGGATGGGAATTTGTACAATTTTGTAATCATTTAATATATTTGTAGATTTATAATTTTATTAGACAAATGAATACAGTGCACAATCAGATTATTAATCATTTCATTAGCTGGTACTGGTTGGCACCACGTACTGGCAATTTCTGTAGTACTGCATGTCTGGGATTTAATTAGGGCTGAGCTCTGACAGAAAAGCTGAAGTTGGCCACGTGTTCCTCAGAAGCTCCTATCGATTAAAGAGGGTCTGGAAAGAGACTTGTCGTGTTCTGCAGGGGTGGGCATTAACTACCCTGAGAGAGAGCAGAGCGTGGTGGCAGAGGTTTAAGATGCCTGAGGTGGCAGGATCCCCATAATATGGCCAGAGCAGGCGGGAGGTTGCTCTCCAGTGGGAGGAAAAAGTTAACGAACAGCGTGCCTGGAGAAGAACTTTTTTTTGGGGCGGGGGTTCAAATGGTTCAAATGGCTTTGAGCACTATGCGACATAACTTCTGAGGTCATCAGTCGCCTAGAACTTAGAACTACTTAAACCTACCAAACCTAAGGACATCATATACATCAATGCCCGAGGCACGATTCGAACCTGCGACCGCAGCGGTCGTTCGGCTCCAGACTGTAGCGCCTAGAACCGCAAGGCCACTCCGGCCGGCAAGGGCGGGGGGTGGTGGGGGGGGGGGGGGGGACGGAAGAAGGCTAAAGGACATCCTTTTAGTTCAAAGGAATGTGCAACGCCAAAAACGATGGTCACGAGCTGACCTACGAGGATGATTCTCACTGGAAGCCCCGGGTAAAGCTTCCAGTCGAAAAAGTAGAAATGCGTTTTTGATTGGCGGAGTGATAACGTTGTAGGCGGGAAAATGGAACTTCCGATAAAATGTTCTGAAAGCAGTATGTGTTTCAGGTGATGGGCTGGGAAATTCCGTTGCATGTAGTGGAAGGTAATGTTTTCAGAACAGCCAATGAGATTCGTTGCCTGAGCGCAAATGTAGACGCCAAACCTCCAGAAATGAGCAGAGTGTAATGTGACCAAGTGCTTCCGTCCAAGGATCGACCGAGAGCACTTCCGTAACGAAAATAATACAAGACGTTTCGCTCCGGGGATCTAGCTAGAGACTTCGCTGGCGAGAGCCACATTGGAGAATCTGGCGATTAGATTTTGAGAAGTGCGAAGAAAGTCAAACATATGATATGCCAATTTCGAAATCACGTGTAGGGTAGAAACCAGTACTGTGTACTTCATATTTAATTTTTTTTTGCATTATTCATATTTTTGAAGAATACATATGTGCGGGATACACACTGTGATTCATTCTATTAGCATTCCGATAGGAATTGTTGAAGTAAAACCACAACACGATACTTCAGTTTATGGAAATCCCTAGGTGTCATTCTATTAGCATTCCGATAGGAATTGTTGAAGTGAAGTAAAACCACAACACGATACTTCAGTTTATGGAAATCCCTAGGTGTGGATTATCAATGGCAAGGTCATATTAATAATTTGCTGGTAAAAAAATTCCATTGCGAATAGAATATCAGGTAACCATACATAGACACACCATATGTTAGAAGGACAACGGGGGCTTTAAGTGGATGGGACTTGTCCTATCAGCACAATTCGTTGTTGGCTGAGCTTATAGGAAGATTGGCCCCTAGCTCAGTGACAAAGTTAGATTTCAATTGCGTGGAACTATAACTAGCTTGGTTACAATTGCAGTTTGTGTATTGTAAATTAACACGGTAGAATTAATTATGTATGTCCTGCAGCGTGCTGATCTTATATTGTTTTCACAACTTTTTTTATGTTGTGACCTCACACATTACTTTTTTTCCAATGCTGTTTTGTTGCTGTTTGTATCAGGTATTAGGTTATTGTTTCATTCCCACAGAATTTCTTGTACTTCAAGATGACAGAAAGTTAGGGTGCTGTAACGTATCCTTAACAAATAGCTACTGTGAGACCCATTTAAAGTTCAGGTAGTGAGTAGTGCTTCATGTGTGTTATGATTACTTTTATTATTTGTATGTATGCTAGGAGAACTGGAAGCTGTGGCGGGGCTGATGTGATGTAAAGAGCGTAACGCTAGTCAACAGAATAAATTCGGAAACAGTGACAAAGTGGAGGAAAAGGAAAAACGTGATGTTCCAAAAAGACATTTTGGATGATGCTGGCAGTATCACTCTGGCTGGACTACCGGCTCCAGAAAATAAGTTTTAATATGCAGACGATACTGGTTATGATAAGACAGTGAGAGACCACTCAGATGCCGAAGAAGAGCCACCTAATCATGTTGTTTCCGTAGTGAGCCTCCGGAACTACCAGGTAGATGAGTTGTATAGTCTGAAAGTAGCGAGGAGAAATTGTAATGGGCCAAGGTCGTGCGTTCCAGGACGTGGCAGTCCCGTGGAAACACACCAAATGAAATGTGTAGTCGGGAACAGACAGGATCACCAGAGGGGAGAAACGTTCAGAGCAGAGACTCCTAAAATTCTTTGAGAGAGAAGAATCCTCTATGGAATCGCTGCCAAATTTACAGGAAATGGACACGTGCAGACGAAGTGTCATAGACACAGTAGAAAATAGCGTGAGTTCGAAACAGCCTAGGGAAGCGCAACGAGAAGTACGTAATGTACCAGCAGCGACAGTGTTCGGCATACAGAAACCTGACAACTGCCACAAACTGTCACCAAGTTCAGGCGTTGTGCCGACAGGACACCGAACCGATAGCTGATACTCACAACGGAACCTCCCCATCGCACCCCCCTCAGATTTAGTTATAAGTTGGCACAGTGGATAGGCCTTGATAAACTGAACACAGATCAATTGAGAAAACAGGAAGAAGTTGCGTGGAACTGTGAAAAAATAATCAAAATATACAAACTGAGTAGTCCATGGGCCACATAGGCAACATCATGGACAATCTGAGCTCAGGAGCGCCGTGGTCTCGTAGTTGCGTGAGCAGCTGCAGAACGTAAGGTCCTTGGTTCAAGTCTTCCCTCCAGTGATAATTTTACTTTCTTTATTTTTACATCGTTATTATCTGTCCGTTCGTTCATTGACGTCTCTGTTCACTGTAATAAGTTTAGTGTCTGTGTCTTGCGACCGCATCGCAAAACCGTGCGATTAGTAGACGAAAGGACGTGCCTCTCCAATGGGAACCGAAAACATTTGATCGCAAGGTCATAGGTCAACCGATTCCTCCACAGTAAAACACATCTGATATATTCTATACGACACTGGTAACGGAATGTGCGTCACATGACAGGAATATGTTGTCGACCCACCTAACTTGTACACTTGGCGAATGGGTAAAAAGATTCTTCTACCTTGCCCGATTTAGGTTTTCTTGTGGATGTGATAATCACTCCCAAAAAAGTGATGAAAACACAATAGTTTGTCACATAAACAGAAAATAAAAAAATTAAACCTTTCACTCGATGGAGGATTTGAACCAAGGACCTCTCGTTCCGCAGCTGCTCACGTTACCACGAGACCACGGCGCTCCCGTGTTCTTAGAGTCCTTGATGTCGCCTATCTTGCCATGAACTACTCAGTTTGTATATTTTGCTTATTTTTTCACAGTTCCACACAACTTCTTCCTGTTTTCTCAATTGATCTGTGTTCAGTTTATCAAGGCCTATCCACTGTGCCAACTTATAACTAAATCTGAGGGGGGTGCGATGGGGAGGTTCCCTTGTCAGTGAAATCGGGAATCGCAGCACTACAACAACTGCATTCCCTCACGAAAATGCGACATGCACATCATGGACATGAATGGGTCACTTCACGAGCTGGAAATACTCGTAGCACAACAGGGAAAAACAAACCTCCGCGCGAGACCAAGGATCGAAGTACCGTGATTGAACTGAAGTGGCTTTTCCTCTCAGTTAGAAAGTTCCAGCACTACAAGGAAGACAGAAACAGTCTACATCTCCACGCATATGTAAAACAGTCTGAGAAAGACATGCCTCCGTACTGGTCAGTGAAGAGTAAGACAGATTTTCTACGTGCGCACCAAGAAGTGTGATCACAGAGACCATGTGAAATGTGGCAAAATCATGCACAGTGTACGAGGTGTGGCTAGAAAAAAACCGGACTAGTACTGGTGTAACAATAAAACGAATGCAATAAGGCTGAAAGTCGCGTGGCCTGTCACGTGACTCTCGCTCCGCCTACTGCTCGAGTTTCATCTGCCTCCTGCACTCAGTCCGCCCGTGGCGTCTGTTTTAAGTAGTTGACGTTTTGTCTGTGCGTCGGAAAATGTTGAGTGTACAGAAAGAACAGCGTGTAAACATCAAATTTTGTTTCAAACTAGGAAAATCTGCAAGTGAAACGTTTGTAATGTTACAACAAGTGTACGGCGATGATTGTTTATCGCGAACACAAGTGTTTGAGTGGTTTAAACGATTTAAAGATGGCCGCGAAGACACCAGTGATGACACTCGCACTGGCAGACCATTGTCAGCAAAAACTGATGCAAACATTGAAAAAATCGGTAAACTTGTTCGACAAGATCGCCGTTTAACAATCAGAGCAGTGTCTGAGTTAACAGGAGTTGACAAGGAAAGTGTTAGGCAGATTCTTCATGAAAGTTTCAACATGAACAAAGTGTGTTCAAAAATGGTTCCAAAGTGTCACACAATTGAACAGAAGGAACGCCGAAGAATGATTTGTTCTGACATCCTGGAAAACATTGAAAGTGATCCCACCTTCTTACAAAATGTTATTACTTGCGATGAATCGTGGTTTTTTACTTACGATCCCGAAACTAAACGCCAATCGATGCATTGGAAAACTCCTGGTTCTCCACGACAAAAAAAAGCACGAATGTCAAAATCGAAATTCAAGGCAATGATGATTGTTTTTTTTTGACATCAAAGGGATTGTGCACATTGATTGGGTACCAGAAGGACAAACAGTGAATCAGCATTACTACATTAGCGTCCTGGCTACCCTACGTGAGCGAGTACGGAGAAAACGGAACGATTTGTGGAGAAAAAAGTTATGGATCCTTCACCAAGACAATGCCCCAGCTCACAGTGCGTTGTCAGTGAGGCCGTTTTTGGCAAAAAACAACATTCCCATCTTAGATCATCCACCCTACTCACCTGATTTGGCCCCCTGTGACTTTTTTCTTTTCCCTAAAGTCAAGTCAACTTTGAAAGGAACTAGATTTGAGACTGTTGAAGCAGTAAAACAAAAAGCGACGGAAGTAATGTATGGACTTACCGAAAATGATCTGCAGCATTGCTATGAACAGTGGAAAATTCGTATGGAGCGGTGTAGAGACCGAGGAGGAGAGTACATTGAAGGAGATAACATGAAATTGTAAATAATTGTAAATAAATGTTTTTTCCAGCATCAGTCCGGTTTTTTTTTCTAGCCGCACCTCGTATGATGAGTTTAAACAGGCGTTTTTGACTCGCTGCTGTTCACGTACCACCTAACATAGAATATAAAACGAGCTTATGGTGCATAGAGATATGCAGCCTTCTGGATTTAAAAGCCTGGTAGAGTTTTTCAGCCTGACGGTGGAGGAGAATCAGTGCCTCGGTGTACCACGTAGCGGGAGCGAAATCATGCACCTGTGTTTCATAAAGCTGCAGCGACCATATCAACAAGTATTGATAGGAAGATGTGGGGACGACGTATAGGGATCCAGAAGAATTTTGTGCGAGGCAGAATTTGTGCTGAATGAGTTACAGGCACTTAACAAAAGACAGCAGTGCAAGGCAAAATGTGAACAGCTGCAAAATTACAATAAGCGGTTCAATTTCAAGAAGTCATACATCTGGCAAGGTAATGGTAACAGGCCATAACAATCCACAACTACGAAACCAGAACGACAATAGGAGGAAGTGGAATGGGAATCAACGAAATAATGTGTCATGTTCTCAGCGTAAAGAACCTGCGCAAAATGAGACGAAGCCGGGGGATGAGATCGTGGAAGTCCATCCAGCGAACCTAGCCCTTGCAAAAGAGACAGAAGAGGACAGGCTTGACTAGAAGATGAAGCAGGCAAGACTGCAGTCAGAACCAACAGAAATCTGGAGCAGACATCAGAAAATGTCAGGCTACGATGATATTTCAGACATATAAGTAGAGGAAAGTGTGAGAAAGAACAACCACGACTTGTATCTGGTCATACAAATTTCAGTGGGCGAGATCAAACTGGAGTCAGATCTATATAGCCCCATTTAGCTTCCCGCTATCTATGCAGAGTTTCACCAACGCAACTTCCAACTCTCCTCACAAAAAATATAAATATGCCCACATTAAAAGTTCAAAACACCAAAATACGTGGCGCAATACAAGGAAAATGTACTGAGACCACTAGACAAAGCAGATTGTAATTTACATGCCAAGGGCACAGGCTAGAAGCAAACTTCTTCGTGGTACCTAAATTAGCTGCAGGGATAATTATAAGAATGGACTTCTTGAGTGAGAAGAAAGCAGTAATGGAGATGGGATGCAGAGGTCACACTAAGGGGGAAGTATTCGATTTGAGGAAATAGCTACGAGCTACACATTCTCTCAAGCTATCTCACTATCATTAGAGACTCACTTAACCAACCTCCAGACGAAAAAATACGAGGGATGGGAACACGTTGTGACTTTTAGAAATTCACCAGGAAACAGACGTGAAATTAGCCGGGTACACCAGGATCACAGAGAGAGAGATAAGATGGAACTGGAGGTAGTACTGCAGCCCAACGTTGAGGTATTCTTGCCCAAACCTGGCTCTATTAAGGACTTCCAGCACGTGTTCAGTGTAAAATCTCACAAACTTTTCCTGGTGCCGCCATACGCAATCCCACTAGCTACCATAAGGAAGGTTTTTCTGAAGCTGCACAAGGTGACAGATGATAGTGTAACAGAGCAAGCCAGATCTGTATAAAATATTCCACTCCGAGTAGTATACAAAGAGGCAACAGCATACAGTTAGTCTTTGACTCTTGACAGATTGATGCAGTTGTTGTTTTAGACACACATTGACCAGAAAATCTTGGGAACTCCTGCAAAAGTTTCATGTAGTATCATTCTTTTCTCCGATCGACCTCAGATAAAGTTTCTAGCAAAAAGAACTGGCTCCGGAATGTAGTAACTACACTTTCTTTATTGCTTTCGGTGATGTTTTCCGTTTAAAATGCAAACCTTCGGTCTTAATATCCTCTCAGCGGCATGTATGAAGGATTTCGGCAGTTTATAGCGTCTGTATTGCTCAAAGACACACGAACTTGAAATGTACTTGAGAAACTTTCAAGATGTAATAATTGAGGTTCCTCTCAACACTAAGCAATTCCCATAAATAACAGTGTTAAAAAATAAATACCTGCTGGTGTTTATCAGGGATGTAGTGGATTTGTCACTCAGAACTCAGTTGCAACATAAAGAAATTGTGAAGGAAGCACTCCATAACATCGGTGTTGCGGGTAAGAGAACGAAAGCAATGGCTGACAAAATTGCAACAGTTAGGAAATTCCACATGTGACAGAAGGTTCTCCTGAAAGCCCACGGGTTGTCAAATAAACAGAAAAAAGCCACTAACCTGTGCGAATGCGTCTCGCTGTTCACGCGAATTGGGTCAAACTTGAGGGGATAAAATCTGGTGAATAACTTGGGGATCACCACTCATCTCAAGGCATTTGTAGAGTAACTAAAGGTTTCAGAAAGTACGTATGTAGGAACTGTAAATAGAGTAGGAAGCTACAAATAGTGTAGTACAGGTTAGTATGTGTCTACAATTGGGGTGTCATAAGAATTGACTAACGACAATGCAGATATTAAATAGGTGCCATAACCTTAAGACATTGTACCCCTATATCAGGGGACATTTATTTCATTAAAAATAAAGAAAGCTATGTTTCTTTTAAAATGGGCGGTCATCCCATGCGTTGCAAACACAAAGCCGGCCAGTGTGGCAGAGCGGTTCTAGGCGCTTCAGTCTGGAACCGCGTGACCGCTACGGTCGCAGGTTCGAATCCTGTCTCGGGCATGGATGTGTGTGATGTCCTTAGGTTAGCTAGTTTTAAGTAGTTCTAAGTTCTAGGGGACTGATGACCTCAGATGTTAAGTCCCATAGTGCTCAGAGCCATTTGAACCATTTTTTTGCAAACACAACTTCAGCGTACTGCAGCGTGTCAAACGTTCAGACGTCTTACGTTACACAGGAGGTGTAATGAAGCCCAGAAGTCGAAAGCGGACGAACATAGCAATACCTCTGACATAACAAAATCTACGTCGAAAAACTGGTTGTACAGACAACCTGTGTATTTGAAAGACAACAGAGAGTTAAAATTTTCCAGTTAGGATGACGTAATGGTGTCAGGTGTTTCTTGCTCAAGTCATGGTGACTTCAGTTATTACACCGTCGGAGTGACATGGAAAGCAAATTTTTGAGGTTTGCCGAACTCGTCGCAGAAGCAAGGGTGGCAATTTCTATTGGAATTTGAGAGACTTGCTCTACATAGTGTGCGTGAGCTGTGTTTCTTTGAGGAAAAACATGTTGATAAGAAGGAGAGTTCATCTGATCCATGTAGAAAGGGAAAATAGTCTCAGTAATAATGGAAGTCTGTACGAAAAGAGTGAGGAAGATTTGTTGTGAGTGTAATATTTAAATAGTACCATATACGAAACTAATGCAAAAATGTTCAACAGGTGTGACATATAGATCACGTAAGAAATAAAGTTAGTGTTCTGATGGAAGTTGGGAATGACTACGAATGAAAGAATGGGAAACAAGGAATTAGAAACAAATCTGCAGCGTATAATATTTACCATGAAAAGTACATAGCACTTTCAATTTGATTTACTGAGATACATTAAGTCACTATCTCGTTTTAAGTACAGAACACGGTACACAGTGTATGGGAAGCATTTCTACAAGGAACGGTGTATTCATTGCTGTTCACAGATGGTAACGCCAGCCCATCTGCAACATCCCTTACACGTTGAGAGGCCACGTCAAAAAACAGGGAAATAGCCTCTTATAATTTTATAACTACTTTAATAGGGGTGCTACGGTTATGCTGAGTAGCAAATAGGTTAACCAAATAAAATTCCACAATGTACTTGAGAACTGATTTCTCGGAATGGAGCCGGATAAGGTTACGATTGTGGACGGCGCCGTAATCAGTTACTCTCGGTTGCACAACAAATTCGTAAACTATATAAAGAAATTAAAAATTTAAAAAAATCTAAAAAGACACAGCTGACTGTATATGGGCTGAAGGCCTTATCACAGAAAGAAATTCTACAATTTTGGGGCCGATGGCTACCAACAATAGCTTCAAATAACAAACGTCTGAAAGCCTGAATTAGAAGTCAGAAGAACAATTCCAAATAGCACATATAAAGATAAATACTTCGTTTAAAACAACTGTAACATGGCTTAAGAACTCATTATAAAAGAAGTGAAATTATTACTCGGCTGAAGGCCACAAACAATTTCAAATGACAAACGGCTGAAGGCCTTAATAAGAAGTCAGTAAAACAATTCCAAATAGCAGTTTTAAAATAAATACCATCCTTTTAAGGGGCTCCGGAACGCCCTACACTTGCAATGTTAAAATAACGCTTATAAATTACATCTTTCCTCACAAAGTATTTGAGGTAGGAAGTAGAACTTTTTACAGATTATTTATTGGAATATGGGCTACAACTTAACACAGGGATTTTACAAAATTTTAGTTCAGTTATTAAAGATGATTTTTTTTCAATTGTAATGAAAATTCACAACATTTTTTTGCAATTTTTTATTTATATATTCAAAAATATACAGTTTTTTGGAAAAAGGCTGTGTTAAATTATGCAGAAGGTACTGTGTAACATTTACTGAAAGTTTGAAACAAATATGTTTGGAATATCCTTAGAAAACATGTAATTTGTATGAGAAAATAAAAGTTTTAGGAATCGAGCGACAAAGATTGGATTAACTTTTTAGTGCATTCCAGGTCCATAGGATGGATTATCTTCATCCTCTGCAAACTCCTCCTCCAGCTTCCTCTTGTTCCTCCTCCTGTTTACTCTTGCTTGTATTTCTAGACTCTTTACAGCCCTGTCTGCAGCCCGAAGGCGTTCCTTGTCTAAAGCAAGCATCGCTCGTACCATGTTAGAACCTATCTTCATTCCCATATTTCTAAATACCTTGCACCTTACAATGTTGCCATCATTGAAAGTCGCAACAGCATCATACACACCAAACTGAGGTGTTTCTATTCCAACAAATACAGTCTTGGGGATTCTCGACCATATAACACTATTTACACTTTCATTGGCGTTTTGAGTTTTTCCGTGAATACACTTTTTCAACAGTTCAGGTGCTGCTAAGTCTCTGAAAATAGGTTTTATCACCTCCATTATTGCATGAGGCAGACTATGCTTATGAGTGTACACTTCACCAGTTAGCAATCCTTTGTTGTATTTACACCAACTGTCTTCTTCTTTGGGACACAAGCTATGTTGGGGATTTTCATCGTCTTTATTGTTTACAGTAATAACACATACCTTTGGCTTTCCAACATTTCTCCTTTTCTTAAAAGCCTTCAGAGGATTTCTAATAACTTTACTTTTACTCATTATTATACTTCAACAAAACAGAGACTCAAGAAACAGAATTAATTACGAATATTTTCGAGATAACGACAGAGTAAATAAACATGAAACAATTGACAATCACACCAGCGATATATATTGAACCATCACAGGTTAGCCACAACACATACTTTATCTCACATCACTAAAATGTACCTGATGAACACGGACGTTAATAATAATACCATTTGACAGCAGTTTAATAGCGCCACAGTGGGTCACGCCCATGTAGAACACATTTCAAAAAAAATTTAAAAATAGTTGTAGTCTTCGGAATTGAATAAATTATATATCTATTAAAAGGTAATAGTCTGCAGATTCAGAAAACGCAAAAAAGTAAAAATTGAACTTTTCATGATTTTGAGCCTTTCCGGAGCCCCTTAAAACAAGTTTGCTTAAAAAACTTACTGTAACACGGCTGAAGGCCTTATCACGACAGAAGTGAAATTATTGCTCAGCTGAAGGCCACACTAACAATAATTAGAAAATTACAAATATCCTTAAAACAAACATCTCAATCTAAGGAAACACGACAAGCAATTCTCAGCAAGTGTTCCAAGGGTCGGCCTGGGAAGGTAACTCAAACATAAGGTAAGGTGAGACAGGCAGCCAAGAGCTGTAATCACGTAACAGGATGGCAACTCAAACTAGGGGCAGCTTAAGCACCGACCGACGGAATAACCATTCCGCCTAATGTCCGATCACCGGTACAACGATGGAATATTTTTAGGCAAGAGCAAAGGGACAGACAGCACTACGTCTTCGGAAAACACCCAAGGCCAAAGGAAACACTAGAAGCAAGGTAGACCTCCCAAAAAAACATGCACAGTACAATACAAGAGGCTGTCGAACTACACGCCGTGTCAGACAGCATCAACACGACGAGGGAAAACAGCTGTACAGTTCAGTGACAAAGCAAATTTCAGATCACAGCTCAACAAAAAATAGGCTACATATAACATAAAAGTTTCACCTCAAGTAACACAGGGTACAGCCCGCGGTTTCATTAACCGAAACATCTTGGAATTCAAACATTATAAAAGCGACTTAGCATTAACACTGAGACGTCGAGCCAGCACCGGATCACGGAAGCGACAATCCTGGCGCAAAACAGATAACTAGTGAGCTTAATTGCTAATTAATTTCAAGGGTTCAGAACTATCGAAGACGGCTACGTGCAGAAATATAATACCAGCGAGCTGTTGTGACCAGAAACACTCAGCCAATATCCCGAGTTAAAACTTTACATCCGCGGTTGACGACAGCAGAGGATCAATTCGGGTTGAGTCAGCAGTCCCCGCAAACGGTCTCCCTCCAGCATAGGGCGGCAGACTAACGCCACACAGCCGCAACCGGCTCTGAGCACTATGAGACTTACATTCTGAGGTCATCAGTCCCCTAGAACTACTTAAACCTAACTAACCTAAGGACATCACACACATCCATGCCCGAGGCAGGATTTGAACCTGCGACCGTAGCGGTCGCGCAGGTCCAGACTGTGGCGCCTAGAACCGCTCGGCCATTCCGGCCGGCTCATCCACATAGAAAGTAACTGGCAGTGTGTGTATGTTATAGAATTGAACTGTAATTTAGTTTGTGGCTCTTCTGGCTCGGCATCTGTGTGTGGGTCTATAATGTTTCCTGGTAAAACATGCTTTATAACTTTGCAGTTACAATTTTATTTATATATAGGCACTGATTACGTCTGTGGACTCTGAATAATAATAGAATAGAGACAATGATGTTATATTTTGTATTTGTAAAAGATTACGTACTGGATTTGTGAAATAATATCTGTGTCGGCGAGTTCTGAAACCGCCATAGAAAAGAATTAGTAAAGAAAAAAAACACAGATTTCCTGACAATCAGCCATTGTATAAATAGTAATGTAAGAATAATAATGTCGTTGTCGCCTTCTTGGAGTCACGTAGAGATGAGTAACTTGTGACGCTATGTTTAACGCATAGGTAGCTTTCATTTGTCAGGATTGTATGCAGGACGCCATTAGGCGCTGATTATAAAGAAAGGTGTGTGAACGTCTCATTATTCGAATTTTAAATATAGTTATTTAATGAGAACTTGCATGGTATTATTAGAAAGCTTGTCTGTTATTTTACCCATTTATTTAAGACATTTTCAGCCTTTTAAGTCGTGTTCGTGGTGCAGAACTGTGATACGGTGGAGCGAGGCGCCGCTGGCGCAGATTCAAACCTGATAATAGGGGCAATCATACCGCAATAAGCGATCAGGTAAAAAGTGAACTTAAAATTTTGTTTCCTACAGCAATTCGAGATCGGAGTGCAAAGCAGCAGATTTTATGTTGTGTTTCACAGGTGGACGCGGGCTGCTCATACTGTAGTCTTTAACAGTGTCAAAGTTAAAATACTTTCATGTTTCAGGTCCTACTTGGGCTGCCCGCTGCCGCCCGCCGCAGGTCCGCTGCGTGGCTGTGGTCCCGTGGTTCCACCGGACGGTACGGGCCTCATCTGCGCGGGTTGGCCATCGAATGAACGATTGTGGATGTACCGTTAAGCGCAGAATTATTGAGTTATGTTATTCACTTGTATTGCTTTCTTACTGTAGTCTTAAGGTTTTGCTTGAGTATTAACTGTTGTAGCTCCTGTAATTTTGTTGTTTTGATGTTCAGCTGGCGCCTGGTTTATGTTTTCGCTTTAAACTACAGCCTTGTCCTTAAGATAAACGTGGCTCCGATTAACAGAAAACGGTTATCTGGTTCCTCGTCCTTGTGCGCATTCTTTTTACTGTCTTAAACTATTTCTTGACTGTTTTTTCTCTTTAATACTTGTCATTGTTAAAACATGAATTGTACACTACTGGCCATTAAAATTGTTACACCACGAATATGACGTGCTACAGACGCGAAATTTAACCGACAGGAAGAAGATGCTGTGATATGCAAATGATTAGCTTTTCAGAGCATTCAACAAGGTTGGCGCCGGTGGAGACACCTACAACGTGCTGACACGAGGAACGTTTCCAACCGATTTCTCATACACAAACAGCAGTTGACCGGCGTTGCCTGGTGAAACGTTGTTGTAATGCCTCGTGTAAGGAGGAGAAATGTGTACCATCACGTTTCCGACTTTGGTAAAGGTCGGATTGTAGCCTATCGTGATTGCGGTTTATCGTATCGCGACATTGCTGCTGGCGTTGGTCAAGATCCAATGACTGTTAGCAGAATATGAATCGGTGGGTTCAGGAGGGTAATACGGAACGCCGTGCTGGATCCCAACGGCCTCGTATCACTAGCAGTCGAGATGACAGGCATCTTATCCGCATGGCTATAACGGATCGTGCAGCCTCATCTCGATCCCTGATTCCACACATGGGGACGTTTGCAAGACAAAATCCATCTGCACGAACAGTTCGACGACGTTTGCAGCAGCATGGACTATCAGCTCGGAGACCGTGGCTGCGGTTACCCTTGATGCTGCATCACAGACAGGAGCGCCTGCAATGGTGTTCTCAACGACGAACCTGTGTGCACGAATGACAAAACGTAAATTTTTAGGATGAATCCAGGTTGTGTTTATAGCATCATGATGGTCGCATCCGTGTTTGGCAACATCGCGTTGAACGCAGATTGGAAGCGTGTATTCGTCATCGCCATACTGGCGTATCACCCTGCGTGATGGTATGGGGTACGATTGGTTACACGTCTCGGTCACCTCTTGTTCGCATTGACAGCACTTTGAACAGTGGACGTTACATTTCAGATGTGTTACGACCCGTGGCTCTACCCTTCATTCGAGCCCTGCGAAACCCTACATTTCAGCACGATAATACACGACCGCATGTTGCAGGTCTTGTACGGGCCTTTCTGGATACAGAAAATATTCTACTGCTGCCCTGGCCAGCACATTGTCCAGATCTCTCACCAATTGAAAACGTCTGGTCAATGGTGGCCGAGCAAGTTGCTCGTCACAATACGCCAGTCACTACTCTTGATGAACTGTGGTATCGTGTTGAAGCTGCATGGGCAGCTGTGGCTGTTTGACGCAATGCCCAGGCGTACCACTGCCGTTATTACTGCCAGAGGAAACCACCTGGGTACTGATTTCTCAGGATCTATGCACCCAAACTGCGTAAAAAAGGTAATCACGAGTCAGTTCTAGTATTATATATTTGTCCAATGAATACATGTTTGTCATCAGCACTTCTTCTTGACGTAGCAATTTTAATGGCCAGTAGTGTATTACACTTGAATGTTGATTTTAAAATAACTGCGTGACTAAAATATTATGGTAAATGATGGTCAATTATACCATCTTCACCAATACTTCTATCATTTCTGCTTGTCAGGAGCTACCACGGCTGGTTCCTGGTGAAGTGTTAATTACTACTGAAAGTTGTATGGTTTGGTTACATGCCTCTCTAGGAAAGCGGTACTGGGGACACACGTTCCTCAGTAGTAGCTATAAACTGAGAACGGGCTGCAAAGAGACATATGTTCTGCAGGGGCGGACATTTCTGCCCTCAGAGAAAGAGAGAGAGAGAGCAGACCAAGGCGTCCGGAGTTTGATGCTGTAGGTGGGAGAACCCCCACTGTGTGAACAGAGCTTGTGGGATGAAATTAAAAAGAAATACAGACCATTAGCTGCTTAAAAGCGTTGATAAATATCAACGGGGGCAGTTGAAAATGTGCCCCGACCGAGACTCGAACCCGGGATCTCCCGATTACATGGCAGACGCTCTATCCGACTGAGCCATCGAGGACACAGAGGATAGTCCGACTGCAGGGGCTGATCTCTGACACGCTCCCCGTGAGATCAACATTTCCAACTTACTGTCCACACACTACATTTGTAATGCCCCTGTTCACCATACTGATTACTCGGTGCAGTCAATCTACCGAATCCCGTAAGCGTTCGAGCAGTGTGAGAGCATCCGCACTGAAGATCATTGGCTGGTAAGCCTTATCTATATGAAGATGGTATCTGTTCTTTCGGACATGTCGTAATCAACAGATACCATCTTCATATAGATAGACCTTGCGGGAAGTTGCTCTCTGGTGAGACGAAAATACTTCAGGATAGTGTAGATAAAGAAAGAGTGTCAGGATCGGAAGAAGGCGGAAGGACATCCTTTTAGGCCACGCTTCCCACCAAAAAAGCAGACATCCGATCTTTATTGGTGGACTCCTAAGAATGTAGGAGGGGTAATGGAACCTTCAAGAAAAACCTTCGGAAGGACTATGAGTTTCAGGTGACTGGCTGGCAGGTTTATGGCACGTGTAGTGGGAGGTAATGTTGAAAGGTCTCTGTTGGATTCCTTTCATGTTTAATTCCTTAAATCTGTTGTCATTTACGGCATAAATTCCTCGTCTAAATTTACTGTGGCGTTTCTGACTATCTGGAAGGAGACTGAGTAGTGGAACGTGTTACTTTTACACATAAACAAGAACGATCTGTCACACTGCTACACTTTAAAACACAGTTTATATGTAATTCATATCACACAGTCTCATACGAAACCTACATCCGCTTTCTTTTATATACTGTATATGATAAGATACTGTCATCCCCCTTCCCTTCTCTGTGAGAGGATGAATGAGCAAATGTATTTCTAGTTGCATGCTTGAGGGTAGCAGACAAAGCTGTCTGCTAGAGAACAGTAGGACCAACGTCGGAACAGGTAGCTACGCTTTCTAAAAGCAAAGAGGTTTCTATCCTTAGTATGGTCCTGTCCGTCCGTTGTCATGTTGGTATAGGAAGCTGCCCCTCTGGCCACTTCCGTTTTGTATTTGTGAGCCACCCTCAGGAAGCACGCTCGGGAGTAGCGCAGGTCTGTTGGTCCGTGGCGAGCGTCTGAAGTGGTAAGATCACCGGCTAAGCGCGTGTCTGCTAAGTCCGTAGGACAATGGATTTCTTAAGTTCAGCCTAACTGAAAATTTAATCACCTTTATTTCAGGTTTAGCTCTAAAATATCTAATGTTATCTTAAGTTGCAGCGCAGTATAATTCTCGTGTGAAGTTCAGATTATTTTCCGGTAGTTGCTTTGTCACTACTTTGTGAGTAAAGTGGAACCACGTGTTGATCAGTAACTCTAACTAAGATCAATCTTAAATGCGAATGCTTGTGTGATTATAACGTCTCGTCTTGACAATATTTTCAATATAGCAACTTTTCTTTATGTTCAACCCACGTGGGATGTACTTTGCGAGACCAGCACCACGTGCTTATATAACTGTTTGACCCGTCAGGTTAACAGTAAGACGTTAATAACCAGTTCGAGGTTTTTCTCTTGTAAATTGCTTTTCGATCTAATTTATTTTAATTATCAAAATTATTGTGGAGTTATACGCTTTGTGTAAACCAAGTTGACCACGTGAAGCATGTGGTGTAATCATCAAAGTAGCCCTCAGCTATTCTTTTCGCGAAGATTTCACAAAGAGTTAATATGAATTTAGTATACCAGTGTGTGGTAATTACATGACGGACAGGATTGTGCTACGAACGTAATTTCTTTGGGTGAAAATTTGAATCTGTTTGTAGTGGTTAACTTTCTCTTGCATGCGTTTCAACGTTCTTTGTGTGTTGTTTTATGAATGCAGTGTTGTATGCAGTCTCCCAATCTTGGCTCCATATTTGATGTGTTCCGTAAGATTGCAATCTCACATTTTCACAATCCTAAATAAGGCACCAGTTTAGTTAGGAATCAAGTGTAATATGCTGAAATTTCAATGATCAATCTTAAAATAAATTTCCAAATATAAACTGATTTCTTTCTTTTTATTTAAATTCTCTTTTATATATATATATATATATATATATATATATATATATATATATATATATTACCGGTTGTTGTATGACTATTAAAAGATTATAATTAATGTTAGTCTGTTTGGGAATTTGGTAAACCTAGACTAGATACCTGACAAAAAAAACAGTTGCTTAGAAATGCAAGATTAACTTCCCCAGACAGCTCACAGCTTTTAACCCGCTTTTATTGCCTAGCAGTACCGCCTTCATACCAAATGAAGTAACAACGTTATAATGTTTCTTAAAGGCCGCACGGATTCCTTGTCCGAGCGCAATCGTAGATGCCGTGTGTTCAATAGGGGGCGGAGTACGACGTGAGTGAGGGAACCCCTCTGGGGATCAATCGAGAGCACTGCTCTGCTGGGAATTGTCGAAGACAGTTTCCTCGGCTAGAGCTAGTGACTTCGCTGGCTAGAGCCACAGTCTAGTATTTGGCAGTTAGATCTGAAATAGTGTTGCTTCCGATGCAGGGAGCGCATGACGTCGTTTCTCCGTGAAAGAATTATTGTCCCGTTTACTCGAGCAGCGACTGCTAGGGTCTCTGGGGAGTCTGAGACACATGGAAGTGCTTCTTTATCGGAGAACAATTGAGTCCATTATCTGTTCCTGGCCAGTGAACAGACAGAAATCTTGACTCGTTTTCTGTCTTCTACTGAGGTAATTTGAACCCTAAGAGTTTGCGGACTTCATATTGTATCCTCTGTGTAGGTAGAGAACTGCATGTGCGCTACCTACGTCATCTGCAGTAGTGGAAAACGTACCAGCGAGCGGATCATCGGTGCAGTACAACTTCCGTCCGTACTTCGGTATGCGATATGCGCCATCCCGTTCGACAGATAGGGAAATAAAGTAAAAGTCTTGAGTTCTGTTTCCTTACCCACTGAGCGTTTTGGGAAAGTGCTACTCATGGTGAAGGTCTTAAGGTCTTCTGTTTCTCACCATTAAGCAGTATCAGCTAACTTTGTGTTTGTCTAATATTGGTGCAGGGTGGGGGGTGGGGCGGGGGGTAGGGGGGGGCGGTGTCTGAACAAAGTCAAACATATGTTCTGACAGTCTCGACAATATCGAAATTACATGTATTGTGTATTTCATATTCACACAATTTATTCCACTCTGCATGTTTTCTGCGAATAGATAATTTACTGTACCCACATTGTGATTGATTCTAGTAGCATCGCAATAGGAACCATTGGTTTGATGTGCTAAACCGAAGTGTAGTAAAACCACAGCACGATAATTACTTTAATGGAAATCCCTATGTGTAAGTTGCCAGTGGCAGGGTCATCTAAATCATTTGTAGGCGTAAGAATTCCACTGCAGAGACAGTATTAGGCAACCATACATGCACACGCCATGTGTTACAAAAACCACGGGGTTTGCAGATGACTAAAAAAACACCGTCTGGATCACAATTTTATTGTTCAACCGGTTTCAGTTTGCGTTGCAGATCATTTTCAGGTGTAAGTTCGAACAAAAAATGTAACAACAACGATTTTACAGAAGTGCAGTGTTACAAACACCTCTACAGTAGGTTGTAGAAATAACAACATATTATCAACACACACATACCTGGCGTTGCAAAGTGTAGTTTGTCAACAATTGTTTGAAACTAACGTAAAAGTAATGGATGTGATAGGAAAAAAGTGTCTTATAGTCACGTGATATACAGGGTGGGTCACCTAACGTTACCGCTGGATATATCTCGTAAACCACATCAAATACTGACGAACCGATTCCACAGACCGAACGTGAAGAGAGGGGCTAGTGTAATTGTTTAATACAAACCATACAAAAATGCACGGAAGTATGTTTTTTAACACAAACCTACGTTTTTTTAATGGAACCACGTTAGTTTTGTTAGCACATCTGAACATATAAACAAATACGTAATCAGTGCCGTTTGTTGCATTGTAAAATGTTAACTACATCCGGAGATATTGTAACCTAAAGTTGACGCTTGAAACCTCCGACGTTCAGTTGCGTGTTGAAACAAACACGGGCCACGGTCGGCGAGCAGTGTCATGCGCATACTGCATCGTGTGTCGCTACATCAGCAATTACATGGTGATGACTTTAATCATCGAGTGCAATTCTGTCAATGGGCATTAACAGAGAATGCGTTGCAGTTCTACCTGTTTACCGATGAAGCGGGTTTCACAAACCACGGGGCAGTGAATCTACGGAACATGCATTACTGGTCCGTGGACAATCCTCGCTGGCTCAGACAGGTAGAGCGACAGCGACCGTGGACTGTAAACGTATGGTGCAGAATCATTGGCGACCACCTCATTGGTCCTCACTTCATTGCAGGGGCCCAAACAGCTGCAACATACATCGCGTTTCTACAGAATCATCTGCCAACGTTGCTCGAAAATGTCCCACTGGAAACGCGTCGACGTATGTGGTATCAGCATGGTGGTGCACCTGCACATTCCGCAATTAACACTAGGCTGACCCTTGACAGGATGTTCGACGGGCGTTTCATAGGATGTGGAGGACGCATAAATTGGCCAACCCGTTCTCCTGATCTTACACCTCTGGATTTCTTTCTGTGGGGTACGTTAAAGGAGAATATGTACCGTGATGTGCCTACAACCCCAGAGGATATGAAACAACGTATTGTGGCAGCCTGCGGCGACATTACACCAGATGTACTGCGGCGTGCACGGCATTCATTACGCCAGAGACTGCAATTGTGTGCAGCAAATGATGGCCACCACATTGAACATCTATTGGCCTGACATGTCGGGACACACTCTATTCCACTCCGTAATTGAAAACGGAAATCACGTGTGTACGTGTACCTCACCCCTCATGGTAATGTACATGTGCGTCAGTGAAAAAGACCAATAAAAAGGTGTTAGCATGTGGACGTAATGTGCTGTTCCAGTCTCTTCTGTACCTAAGGTCCATCACCGTTCCTTTGGATCCCTACACACGATCGAACAGCGAAGGAGTGGTACTCAAGCGTCAACTTTAGGTTACAATATCTCCGGATGTAATTAAAATTTTACAATGCAACAAACGGCACTGATTACGTATTTGTTTATATGTTCAGATGTGCTAACAAAACTAACGTGGTTCCATTTAAAAAAACGTAGGTTTGTGTTAAAAAACATACTTCCGTGCATTTTTTTATGGTTTGTATTAACGAATTACACTAGCCCCTCTCCTCACGTTCGGCCTGTGGAATCGATTCGTCAGTATTTGATGTGGTTTACGAAATATATCCAGCGGTAATGTTAGGTGACCCACCCTGTATACCTAAGCCGTAGATGACTACATTAAAAGAGTATAAAACTCTTCCACCTTACACAATTAGATGAAAATATTAATAGAATTGAGACCTAAAGGACGTCTTAATCTAGTACATTTCATTATGAATAATACGTTGCACAATAATAGATAAAAAATGAATGTTATAAACATTCTGACCGCACACTGGGAATCGTACATTTTCGTTCTTGGTCACATACTTAAAAGGCAGTGCACAATTACCGAACGTACCTGGAACTTTAAGAAAGTGGCTTCATTTTAAAGGATGAAAATAGAAGTACGCTTAGCACTCTTGTAAAAGTTAAAAGGAAGAGAAAAAAGAAGTCTAGTTACGAAACAACCAATGAAAAACTGAAGAAAAGGGAGTGTAGCTATGAAATATCCATAGCTATTGGAGGTATTAAGTGACAATAGTTTGAGAAGTCAGTGGCCACTAGCGTGCGTCATCTACCAAAGCAGTTTGAGGGACGGCCGATGTTGCGGTGTGTTTACGCATGTCAATCCGCTCAAGCCGTTTTCCATCACGCCCAACTAATATGATGAACACATCCATGTTCGCGGAACGAGGAAGAACATCAGGCATTATAGACATACTGGAGGACGTCGTCAAAAATATTAAAGTAAGCTTTACGGAAAAATTAATTCTGTTCGTTAACATCCTTGTCAGGTTTCTTTCTTATCGCATTATAAATTTCAAGATCTTCAAGCACTTCAAGATACGATCTCTTGTTTGCACTATGTAAAATCTCCAAGATATAGTCAGTGCTAGTGATCTGACGGTTGTGTGTTGATAAATGTGTAGCTACTGCAGTTTTACTTTGCGTAAGCGTCTGTTCTTTGAAGTGAGCTTTAAATGTTCGACCCGCCTATCCCACACAGTTCTTTTGGTAGCCATCGCGTGTTATAAACGCCACAGTGTAAATATTTATTCTTCCACTGTGAGATGTTATGACGAACCTTTTGTCCCAACATACACTCCTGGAAATGGAAAAAAGAACACATTGACACCGGTGTGTCAGACCCACCATACTTGCTCCGGACACTGCGAGAGGGCTGTACAAGCAATGATCACACGCACGGCACAGCGGACACACCAGGAACCGCGGTGTTGGCCGTCGAATGGCGCTAGCTGCGCAGCATTTGTGCACCGCCGCCGTCAGTGTCAGCCAGTTTGCCGTGGCATACGGAGCTCCATCGCAGTCTTTAACACTGGTAGCATGCCGCGACAGCGTGGACGTGAACCGTATGTGCAGTTGACGGACTTTGAGCGAGGGCGTATAGTGGGCATGCGGGAGGCCGGGTGGACGTACCGCCGAATTGCTCAACACGTGGGGCGTGAGGTCTCCACAGTACATCGATGTTGTCGCCAGTGGTCGGCGGAAGGTGCACGTGCCCGTCGACCTGGGACCGGACCGCAGCGACGCACGGATGTACGCCAAGACCGTAGGATCCTACGCAGTGCGGTAGGGACCGCACCGCCACTTCCCAGCAAATTAGGGACACTGTTGCTCCTGGCGTATCGGCGAGGACCATTCGCAACCGTCTCCATGAAGCTGGGCTACGGTCCCGCACACCGCTAGGCCGTCTTCCGCTCACGCCCCAACATCGTGCAGCCCGCCTCCAGTGGTGTCGCGACAGGCGTGAATGGAGGGACGAACGGAGACGTGTCGTCTTCAGCGATGAGAGTCGCTTCTGCCTTGGTGCCAATGATGGTCGTATGCGTGTTTGGCGCCGTGCAGGTGAGCGCCACAATCAGGACTGCATACGACCGAGGCACACAGGGCCAACACCCGGCATCATGGTGTGGGGAGCGATCTCCTACACTGGCCGTACACCACTGGTGATCGTCGAGGGGACACTGAGTAGTGCACGGTACATCCAAACCGTCATCGAACCCATCGTTCTACCATTCCTAGACCGGCAAGGGAACTTGCTGTTCCAACAGGACAATGCACGTCCGCATGTATCCCGTGCCACCCAACGTGCTCTAGAAGGTGTAAGTCAAGTACCCTGGCCAGCAAGATCTCCGGATCTGTCCCCCATTGAGCATGTTTGGGACTGGATGAAGCTTCGTCTCACGCGGTCTGCACGTCCAGCACGAACGCTGGTCCAACTGAGGCGCCAGGTGGAAATGGCATGGCAAGCCGTTCCACAGGACTACATCCAGCATCTCTACGATCGTCTCCATGGGAGAATAGCAGCCTGCTTTGCTGCGAAAGGTGGATGTACACTGTACTAGTGCCGACATTGTGCATGCTCTGTTGCCTGTGTCTATGTGGCTGTGGTTCTGTCAGTGTGATCATGTGATGTATCTGACCCCAGGAATGTGTCAATAAAGTTTCCCCTTCCTGGGACAATGAATTCACGGTGTCATTATTTCAATTTCCAGGAGTGTATTTTGGGTTCTAAAGGCAAATCGTAAGTTAGATTTACTATTACCATTTTATTCGGATTAGTCGAGATAATCGAGAGTTTTATCTTTATCCGCTCCTAAGTAAAACGCGTTTTAGGACGCATGGTACACATTTTTGTGGCTACCTGTTTTGTGTCTTTCTCATTCCTGTCACATAAAGTCATTGCGTCATCGACATACCTCTTAAAGTGCTCGATTTTTAATCACCAATTGTTTTTACTTAAAGGTAATCTCCAAGTTATGGAGAAAGATGTCTGAAAAAGTGTCAGCCACGCTGTTACCAGTAGCCAGACCCTCGGCGTGCTTATACGAGGGTTGGAACTTAAAGAGTGGAAACTATTTATTCACAACCGATACAGAAGAGTTACATGTTTTCACCTGTTACTTTCCTTCAAAGTAGTCATCAGCGTTGTGTAGAACCCGTTGCCAGCGATGTGGAAGGTGTAGTATACCGTTAGCAGCGCCTGTCCTGTTGATGGTGCGAATGGAGCGGTCTACTGCCTGTCGAATCTCTGGAACACTTCTGAAGCGAATGCCACGAAGTGATTCCTTCATCTTCAGAATCAAATCAAAGTCACCAGGACTTAAGTCCGAGGAGTATGGTGAATGGTACAGTACTTCTCAGTCCCATCGACCGAACAGAGCAGCCACAGCTTGCGCTGTATGCGTCCGCGCATTGTAGTGCAAAGTGATGGGTGGGCTGCGCAGAAAGTGTCACGGCTTCTTTCGCAAAGCTGGTCGCAGGTGATGCTCCAAAAGCGAACAGTAATACGACTTAAGTCCTTTGATTTCGAAGATGAAGGAACCACTTCGTGGCATTAGCTTCAGAGCTGTTCCAGAGATTCGACAGGCTGTAGACCGTTCCATTCGCACCATGAACAGAACAGGCTCTGCTAACGGTATACTGCGCCTTCCAGATAGCTGGTAACGGGTTCTATGTCCTATCTTCCTGTCCCTTATAGTGAGTTGTTTCCATGTATTCCTTCTCTCGCCAGCTCTGCGGAGAACCTCCTCATTCCTTACCTTATCAGTCCACCTTCCTCTCAACATTCTTCTGTAGCATCACATCTCAAATACTTCTATTCTCTTTTGAAATGATAATTAAATAGACACCCCAGCTGCAAACAGGCGTTGATATACTTCACTGGGGACATGTTGAAAATGTGTGCCCCGACCGGGACTGGAACCCGGGATCTCCTGTTTACATGGCAGACGCTCTATCCATCTGAGCCACCGAGGGCACAGAGGATAGTGCGTCTGCAGGGACTTATCCCTTGCACGCTCCCCGTGAGATCCACATTCCCAACATGTCCACACCACTACATTCGTAGTGCGCCTAATAGATGTTTGCCCATCATACTCATTACTCGTGGCAGATTAAAATACCAAGTCCCGTACGAGTTCGGGCATAGCGTGTGCGTTCACACAAGAAGGTCAATGGCCGGGAAGCCATATTTTAACTATATATGACGGTAGTATCTGTTCTCGAAAGAACACATACCGTGGATGACCATGCAGCTTTGCTAAAAATGAAATGATAGTTAAATAGACAGGAGATCCCGGGTTCGAGTCCCGGTCGGGGCACACATTTTCAACATGTCCCCAGTGAAGCATATTAACGCCTGTTTGCAGCTAGGGTGTCTATTTAATTATCATTTCATTTTTAGCAAAGCTGCATGGTCATCCACGGTATGTGTTCTTTCGAGAACAGATACTACCGTCATATATACTATTCTCTTTTGTTACGATTTTCCTACTGTCCACGTTTCACTAACATACAGTGCTGTTCTCCCAACGCAGATTCTCAGAAATTTCTTCGATAGATTAACGTCTATGTTTGAAACTAGTAGACGTTTCTTGGCCAGGAATGCCCTTTTTGCCAGTGCTAGGCTGCTTCTTGTGTCCTTTATGCTCCGTCTGTCGTCGTTATTTTAGTGCGTCGCTAGTAGCATTCCTTAACTTCATCTAAATTGAAGGACAGTAGCAGGTGGAAATATGTAACTATTTTGTATCGGTTGTGAATACATAGTTGCCACTATAAGTTCCTAAACTCGTGTATATCTTATTCTTAAACACGAAAGAGCTGCATGAAAATCTCATCTCTAGGAATTCCACCAGTTCTGTAATTTCACCTAAACTGGCTTCTTTATATTTGAACACGTTATTTTTAATTATCACGATAGTTTCTTTAATAGGAACATTTATACATAAATATGTAACCTAAAGTAAAACTAGTATTTTGTCATGAGGTAAAACAAGGCCTTTAATATGAGGAACAACTCTGAAGCTGTGCTTAACGCAAAATGTTTCAGGGGAAGTATGCAAAACTTTAAGTTTCTTGTTTAGCCGTTTATTGAGGAAATAACTCGGACAGCTAAGTTTTTGACAATGGTGTGGATGTACTTGTCCTCTTCGTGTAACTTAAATTGAGCCCGGAATTTCGGAATGGAAGAATTCGTAAATTTTAAGTACTTCTTTTCTGTGTTTGACAAGAGAAACACAGATTCATCTATTGTATTTCTTACTTCAGTGTGAAATTTTCTTGTCGGGTCCTTAGTTACCTCTTTAACACCATTTTCTGCAAAGAACGTTTGTATTTTGTATGTAATCCCTACAACAGATCAGGACGGCTGCGTTTCCCTTTTCACCTTTGATGATGATAGCTTGTTCTTTTACAAGTTTGTCACTTAAGTTTTTTTTTTTTTAATTGCTTGATTCTTTTGGTCTACGTTTGGGGATATTCTTGCAACCTCTCGTGAATTTGGATTGTCAAACCTGCTAAGTTTTGCACCATCACACGCAGCTTTTATCTCAGAAATTCCTTCTTTAAGCTGCTTACTGTGCAGTACAGACTCTAAATTGTACCCCATAGTATCAGATATGTTCGATTATTTTGCACCGTCTTGTAAAATATGCAAACAAGGACGAAAATTTATTATGTACAGTATGCATTCAGTATGTTTAAGACATTAAATTTTCATATTTTCGTAATGCATCATTCATAATGAAATGTACAAGATTGAGCTGTACTTGAGGTCGGAATCTTTATTAAATTTTTACTGAAATATATACGGAAAAATAGTTTTATACTGTTTTAATGCGGTCATCTGTAACTTAAGCGCACGTCACGTGACTAAGAATTATTTTCCTCACACACTCCTCGTTTTTTTACGTCAGTTTCACACAACTGTTACCTAATTGCGCTCTGCGGCGCCAGGTGTGTGTGTGTGTGTGTGTGTGTGTGTGTGCGTGTGTTTATAATATTTTATGAGAACGAAGTCTTTCGTGACGCAACTGATATGTAAAACATTCTCGGTTTTCTTGTGGCGTCAGTTCGGGATAAAATCTCGAGCTTTCGACAACAGCCTCCATCGTCATCGTGAGGAGCAACTGACTGTCTTCACTGCTGCAGTGGTGGCCTTATATAGCCCGTGGACGGCTTCTGATTGGTCGGCTTGTGATTGGTGGGCGATTACGTAATGCTGTCGCAGACGGAGTCAATGTCTGCGCTGGTCGCGCCACCGCTTCCGTGGGAACGTAAACACTGCAAGGAACGTCTCTGCTGCTTCTCTGCATCTAGAGCTCGTTTCCATGCACCGCTCAGATAGTATCCGCTGTCACGGTTTAAGTTCTTCTCGCTCATTCTTATTTCAGCAGCTTCCTTGATAACAGAATCCCAGTACGTGGAGGCGTGAGACAAATTTTGTGTTTCATCTAACAGTATTTTTTATTTTTTAGCGAGGCTGTGCTCCGCAAATATCGATTTCTCTAGTTTTGTATTTTTAATATGCCATTGGTGTTCTGTACAGCGGCCGTAAACAGTACGAATGATCTGACATATATAACTGCTTCCACACTCAAAGGGAAGATTATAAATTCCAGGGACCCTGAGGCCGAGAGTGTCCTTAACAGGGCGCATTTCCTCATTAATTTTATTAGGAGGACGAAAAAGCAGTCTTATACCCCATCTACCTAGGACTCTTCCTATTTTACTGTATATAGCGCCATAAAAAGGAAGAACCGCAATCGGTGTTTCATTCTGTGAGTGTGCAGCGTTTTCACGTTTGCTTTTTTTTTATTTTTTTATTTTTATTGAGTTTCGATTCCCCCCGAAGGGGGCGGGCTGGCAGCAGCTTAATATGCCGCTCTTCAGCCTACAGAATTTGTTTTAAAAAGATGAATGTAATAAAGAATAAAAACAGGTGATAAAATCGGAGACTTAAATGGTAACATGGCGAAATAAAAATCGTGGAACTTAAAACATAGAACAAAGGGATGATGATGCTAATAAAATACATATGAAGCAGACAGGTAAAATAATAGACAGACAATTAAAAAACACGGTGACAGTCTGGTTTCTGTTCGCAAAACACATAAAATTAACACCCAGCGACAGCATGGTTTCTGTTCGCAACACTTTGGAAAGATGAAACAACACGGAACATTCACTTGAAACACTGCACTAAAAAGTTTGCAAATATTACAGGCCACAGCCGAGAGCAGGTGGGGGGAAATGGGACAGATGATGGGAAAATAAAGAAAAGGGGGAAGGAGAGGAAAAACGAAGGGGGGGAGGGGGAAAGGAGCCAATGGAGGATGAGAACCCATTAGAGGGCTGGGGGTGCTGGGCAGACGCGGCAGGGGGTGGGAAAGGCAGTGGAAGGGAATACAAAAGGACTCGGGGGGGGGGGGAGAAGGGAGGTAAGGAGAGGTTAGTTGGGGAGAAAACAGGATGGAAGGTGGGGGAGAAGGAGCCCAGGGAAAGGACGGAGGAAAGGAGGGGGGGAGGATCAGAGTTGATAGGAGGGATAAATGGAGGGAGAGAGGGCATCATCAAGGCGGCGGGAGGTGTAGAGTATGTGGATATGTTCGAGGAATAGGAGCAGATGGGGGAAAGGAATGAGGTCGTAAAGGATCCGCGTGGGGGATGGGAGGCGTATATGGAAGGCAAGGCGGAGTGCATGAGGCTCAAGGATCTGGATGGACTTACAGAATTTGGAGGGGGGGGGGGGGGCAGATATCCAGGCGGGACTGGCATAACTGAGGATGGGACGGATTAACGATTTGTAGGTGTTTTGCTTTTCTTGGAGAACGCTGCCTTTATATCATGTGCACCATAGCCCTTCTTTCGGAACACATACTTCAGGTAGTTAATTTCGGAATTAGGTGGTCCTCATCAGAAAGAGTTTTTGTGTCTTCAAAGAGCGAGAACTTTAACGGTGATAGCGGATATTATCTGAGCGGTACATGGAAACGAACGATCGATGCAAAGAAGCAGCAGAGACTTCCCTTGCAGGGTTTACGTTCCTACGGAAGCGGTGGCGCTACCAGCGCACACATCGACACCGTCTGCGACAGCAGTATGTAATCGCCGACCAGTCATAGGCTGACCAATCAGAAGCCGTCCACGGGCTATACAAGGCCACCACAGCAGCAGTGAAGAAAGTCAGTTGTTATATTGTGAAATTCGTTTGTTCGTTGTGTAAATGCACAATCACGTCTTATTCGATAGAACTGAAGATTCGTCAATAGGTAGACTTCATGCTTTTTAATAGCTGAGGACTTACAACATACAATACAAACCTAGTATTTGCGTAAAACTGGTTTAGCAACATTTTAACTAATTTTGGTACTTTTCATGGCTCCAAAGAGAGCAGAGGGGTCACACTGCGGAACCATAATTGTATGCAGGGGTGCACCTCTTCATCCAAAGCGAGACGACGGCCACGAAACTCTTAGCTCAGTGCTCCGAAAATATGGAAATCACATGGGGCTAGATTGCGACTGTATGGAGGATGCGTAAGGGCTTGCCAGCGAAATTTCTACCGCGTAATAGAACGGAATGTGCACCCGCCCTCACGTTGGCAAAGCTGTTCCGAGTACGCTGCAGAGGTTTCGCTGGGAAACCCTTAAACATCCTACCTGGAGTCCCGATCTCTCCCCACGCGATTACGAAGTTATTGCAGCCCTGAAGAAAGATATTCGTTGCCGCCCATTTCCATCGGTCCGTTGGCAACGGGAAAAATTTTCCGTTAAGATATTGCCCATCTTGTCTTACAGTGGGTTAAATGTGTTAACGGTTAGGGCGACTTCTTTTGAAATAATGAACTGTTTACGTATCTATTTTCCATCCATCTCGTTTTCATTGACTTCCCTCATAGTACAGCGTCGGTTGTCTGTACCAAAGAGCACGAGAGATCCTACAGCATGTTTCCCTTAAGAACATTCTGGTCGGCCCAAAGTCGTCGTAACGAAGTGTCATTTATAATTTATGTGCCCAAGACGCAAAAAGTCCAGATGGCTTGTTTGATGACATTAGCGTTCGTTCATTCGAATGTGTTACAGCCATCAAATACTTAGAAGTTCAAGTCAGAACCATTATAAGTTGCAAAGTGTAGCTGTGGTACAAAACAGTATTTGTTCGACTGGAGTTGCCATAGACGAGTACCAGGAAAGTGTAACGCATTCATGAATGGAGATGCTTAAAAATGCTGCAGTGGCAATTTTTGAACTGTTTCTGTCAGTCTGGCACTGCCGCCTTACTCGACTAAATGAAGGAGCAGAAAAGAACACAAAATATTAGCGCTGTTCGTTACCAGATTCTAGATCCTCCTCGAGAGCTTCACAGTAATGCACTAAAAATATGTGCACGGGTAAACGACGAGAAAGACGAATTTATTTTGCTCTTATGACTTTGAGAGATCCGAATTTATACCGTCGATCTTCGTACTTCCTTCTTCTTGCCCGCTATGCGCAGCTGGTTCACTAATAACGAAGAAATATTGTAAATAACCTATGTATGTGCCTTTGCTTAATGGAGGACAATTCCCGAAGATGACATAGAACTTCCACTAAACGAAGTAATACACAGTAAACTATCGATTTCGTTTCAGAATTAGTGCTAAGTATTCACTGAAGTTGCCCGCGCACTATAAACAACTGTGAAGCAAATGAAAGATAAGTGGCCACATCTTCCGCTGGAAACGATCTGTTGGAAAAGAGTAGTGGAGCTCTCTGGAACATTGCAGGTCACTGTTCCTGTCGCGCTCTCGACTGGACGTGGAATCGATGGCACATGATGCTGAAACGCGCGCAGTACTGAATAAAGTTTATATGAGAAGCCAGATTGACGAATGAACAGTTCAATCTCTGTGCAGCTATATATCACAGCCCGCGGGGGTGCGGAACGCAAAATATATTAATACGCGAGCCAAGTGATGGATGGTCGCGGGTGTGACGCATTGCCAGCGTTCCCTGCTCAAGAGCGGACGTGTAGTTTCGGTCGCGACCGGGATCCGTTGCAGTGGGCGGTTTGGACTGTCCGCTCGTATCACGCCTAGACAGCCGCAGTCAGACTGACGTCCACAAGAAATCAATTAGTTATAGCTGCGTCTGCATCTGTGCTTATCTGGCGAGGGGAACGCGTATTGGATCAAATCATTAGGCGCAGTTAAAGTATTACGAGGCAATATTGCGAGAAGGCGTCGGAAAACTGCTCCAGTGCCTCTTAGAGGCAAGATGGTTACGAGAATCCAAATCAATTATTAATTGCACTAGGATGAAGTCTCCACAGTGCCGTACGTAAAGGTTCATAGTTTTCAAACGCCATAGGGTCGTCTGAAACTAACAGTGTCCGTTTGGCACTCAAAGCAACTCCTTCCACATACCGTAAAGATAAGGAAGCTCGAAAATCAAAGTGCGCAGATTATCTATTATCACATTCCAAAAGGCAAGCGGAGGTTACATCTGGTACGCGAAAGAACTTGCCCCCCTTCTAACAGCCGTGTACCGCAAGTCTCTAGAGGAACGGAGGGTTCCAAATGATTGGAAAAGAGCACAGGTAGTCCCAGTCTTCAAGAAGGGTCGTCGAGCAGATGCGCAAAACTATAGACCTATATCTCTGACGTCGATCTGTTGTAGAATTTTAGAACATGTTTTTTGCTCCAGTATCATGTCGTTTTTGGAAACCCAGAATCTACTCTGTAGGAATCAACATGGATTCCGGAAACAGCGATCGTCTGAGACCCAACTCGCTTTAATTGTTCACGAGACCCAGAAAATATTAGATACCGGCTCCCAGGTAGATGCTATTTTTCTTGACTTCCGGAAGGCGTTCGATACAGCTCCGCACTGTCGCCTGATAAACAAAGTAAGAGCCTACGGAATATCAGACCAGCTGTGTGGCTGGATTGAAGAGTTTTTAGCAAACAGAACACAGCATGTTGTTATCAATGGAGAGACGTCTACAGACGTTAAAGTAACCTCTGGCGTGCCACAGGGGAGTGTTATGGTACCATTGCTTTTCACAATATATATAAATGACCTAGTAGATAGTGTCGGAAGCTCCATGCGGCTTTTCGCGGATGATGCTGTAGTATACAGAGAAGTTGCAGCGTTAGAAAATTGTAGCGAAATGCAGGAAGATCTGCAGCGGATAGGCACTTGGTGCAGGGAGTGGCAACTGTCCCTTAACATAGACAAATGTAATGTATTGAGAATACACAGAAAGAAGGATCCTTTACTGTATGATTATATGATAGCGGAACAAACACTGGTAGCAGTTACTTCTGTAAAATATCTGGGAGTATGCGTGCGGAACGATTTGAAGTGGAATGATCATATAAAATTAATTGTTGGTAAGGCGGGTACCAGGTTGAGATTCATTGGGAGAGTTCTTAGAAAATGTAGTCCATCAACAAAGGAGGTGGCTTACAAAACACTCGTTCGACCTATACTTGAGTATTGCTCATCAATGTGGGATCCGTACCAGATCGGGTTGACGGAGGAGATAGAGAAGATCCAAAGAAGAGCGGCGCGTTTCGTCACAGGGTTATTTGGTAACCGTGATAGCGTTACGGAGATGTTTAATACACTCATGTGGCAGACTCTGCAAGAGAGGCGCTCTGCATCGCGGTGTAGCTTGCTCGCCAGGCTTCGAGAGGGTGCGTTTCTGGATGAGGTATCGAATATATTGCTTCCCCCTACTTATACCTCCCGAGGAGATCACGAATGTAAAATTAGAGAGATTAGAGCGCGCACGGAGGCTTTCAGACAGTCGTTCTTCCCGCGAACCATACGCGACTGGAACAGGAAAGGGAGGTAATGACAGTGGCACGTAAAGTGCCCTCCGCCACACACCGTTGGGTGGCTTGCGGAGTATAAATGTAGATGTAGATGTAGATGTAGATCACTAACTGATGCCCCCTTACCCTATTGCATTCGCGAATGGCGTGTGGGAAGTATGATTGTCGGTAAGCCTCTGTATTAGCTCTAATTTCTCGACTTCTGTCGTAGTGGTCGTTGCGCAAGCTGTATGTGGGAGGCAGTAATAAGATGTCTGGCATTTTGCGGGAAGTTCTCTCTCGAAATACGAAACCCCTCCGTGATGGACAACGCCTCTGTTGGAACGTCTATCATAGGAGTTTGCTGAGTATCTCTGTCACGTTCTCGCTCCTACTAGAGGATCCCGTGACGAAACGCACCGCTCTTCGTTGGATGTTCTCTATTTTTTTGTCCACTCTTACCTGGTAATGATACCAGACCGATGAAGAATAGTCAAAAATCGGTCGAACGAACGCCTTATAAGCCACTTCCTTTGTGGATCAGCTACATTTCCTTAACATTCTTCCCACTATTCTCAGCCTGGCATCCACTTTTCCTGCTATTTGTTTTATGTGGTTTTTCCACTTAGATCGCTCTGGATAGTGACTCCTATATATTTTACGGTAGGTACTGGTCCCAGAAATTTGTTATCAATAGTGTAGTCGTACAGTAGTGGCTTTCTTTGTCTTCTGGCGTAGCTACCTTTTACACTACTTGCCATTAAAATTGCTACACCAAGAAGAAGTGCAGATCATAAACGGGCATTCATTGGACAAATATATTATACTAGAACTGACATGTGATTACATTTTCACGCAGTTTTGATGCATAGATCCTGAGAAATCAGTACCCAGAACAACCAACTCTGGCCGTAATAACGGCCTTGATACGCCTGGGCATTGAGTCAAACAGAGCTTGGATGGCGTGTATGGGTACAGCTGCCCTTGCAGCTTCAGCACCATACCACAATCCATCAAGAGTAGTTCAAAAATGGCTCTCAGCACTATGGGACTTGACTGCTGTGGTCATCAGTCCCCTAGAACTTAGATCTACTTAAACCTAACTAACCTAAGGACAGCACACACATCCATGCCCGAGGCAGGATTCGAACCTGCGACCGTAGGGGTCGCGCGGTTCCAGACTGAAGCGCCTAGAACCACTCGGCCACTCCGGCCGGCCATCAAGAGTAGTGACTGGCGATTGTGACGAGCCAATTGCTCGGCCACCATTGACCAGACGTTTCCAATTGGTGAGAGATCTGGAGAATGTGTTGGCCAGGGCAGCAGTCGAACATTTTCTGTATACAGAAGGGCCCGTACAGGACCTGCAACATGCGGTTGTGCATTATCCTGCGGAAATGTAGGGTTTCGCAGGGATCGAATGAAGGGTAGAGCCACGGGTCGTAACACATCTGAAATGTCACGTCCAATTTTCAAAGAGCCGTCAGTGCGAACAAGAGGTGTCCGAGACGTGTAACCAATGGCACCCCATACCATCACGCCGGGTGATACGCCACTATGGCGATGACGAATACACGCTTCCAATGTGCGTTCACTGTGATGTCACCAACACGGATGCGAGCATCAAGATGCTGTAAACAGAACCTGGATTCATCCGAAGAAATGACGTTTTGACATTCGTGCACCCAGGTTCGTCGCTGAGTACACCAACGCAGGCGCTCCTGTCTGTGATGCAGCGTCAAGGGTAACCGCAGCCATGGTCTCCATGCTGATAGTCCATGCTGCTGCAAACGTCGTCGAACCGTTCGTGAACATGTTTGTCGTCTTGCAAACGTCCCCATCTGTTGACTCAGGGATCGAGACGTGGCTGCCCGGTCCGTTACAGCCATGCGGAAAAGATGCCTATCATCTCGGCTGCTAGTGATACGAGGCCGTTGGGATCCAGCACGGCGTTCCGTATTACCCTCCTGAACCCACCGATTCCATATTCTGCTGACATTCATTGCATCTCGACTAACGCGAGCAGCAATGTCGCGATACGATAAACCGCAATCGCGATAGGCTACAATCCGACCTTTACCGAAGTCGGAAACGTGATGGTACGCATTTGTCCTCCTTACACGAGACATCACAACAACGTTTCACCTGGCAACGCCGGTCAACTGCTGTTTGTGTATGAGAAATCGGTTGGAAACGTTCCTCATGTCAGCACTTTGTAGTGGTCGCCACCGGCGCCAACCTTGTGTGAATGCTCTGAAACGCTAATCATTTGCATATACAGCATCTTCTTCCTGTCGGTTAAATTTCGCGTCTGTAGCACGTCATCTTCGTGGTGTAGCAATTTTAATGGCCACTAGTGTAGTAAACAACCGCATCATCTGTGTCGAGTCTTAAAGAGCTTCTGACGCTTGTAAGTAGGCTGTTTATGTTTTCTTATTGGCAACGTTACGTAGCGCTCTGTATGAAAATCACTGGCTGTGCTGTGTGCAGTCTGTGGCTAGTTTGCATTGTTGTCTGCCATTGTAGTGTTGGGCAGCTGGATGTGAACAGTACGTAGCATTGCGCAGTTGAAGGTGAGCCGCCAGCAGTGGTGGATGTGGGGAGAGAGATGGCAGAGTTTTGAAATTTGTAAGACTGGATGTCATGAACTACTATATATATATTATCACTTTTTATGACTATTAAGGTAAATACATTGTTTGGTGTCTATTAAAATCTTTCATTTGCTAATTATGCCCATGAGTAGTCAGTGCCTTCCGTAGTTTGAATCTTTTATTTAGCTGGCAGTAGTGGCGCTTGCTGTATTGCAGTAGTTCGAGTAACCAAGATTTTTGTGAGGTAAGTGATTTGTGAAACGTATAGGTTAATGTTAGTCAGGGCCATTCTTTTGTAGGGATTTTTGAAAGTCAGAGTGCGTTGCGCTAAACATATTGTGTGTCAGTTTAAGCACAGTCTTGTATAATTGTTCTAAGTGGACGTTTCACGCTTTCTGCTAAATTATTTATATACTTCGTAAAAAATAACGGTCCTATCACACGCCGGAAATTACCATCACATCCGTTGATTTCGTTTGAGAGGAACGACTTTTGAGCTCTATCCGCAAGGAAACCTTGAATCCAGTCGCAATTGTGGCCCGTTACTAGAAAAGATAGTATTTTTTTCACTAAAAGGCAATGTGGGAAGGTGTCAACTGCCTTCCTGATGTCAAGTAACACGCCATCAACTTGAGCGCCGGTGTCTATAGCGCTGTGGATCTTATGGATGGAAATGAGTGACTATTATTATCATAATCGAAGTCTGAAAGACTGCCCGAGAACTAATCTGGATATTGGCTAGAACAAGTTCACCTTGTACAAGAGCACGGGGTCGTTGAAAGCGTCCTAAGCGTACGCACGGGACACACAGATTCAGACCACAGCGGGCTTCTTGGCTATTGTTTCGGCAGTGAGTATCCAAGCATTTTATAGGTCCCAACACAGTTTCATTGATCAGGAGAAGAACGCATTTGAAGACAAACGAAAAGGTACTGAAATAAATTCTACTTACAGCATTCTCCCACACGGCACACGGTTTTCTCCTTGCGCGTTAACATATGATTCCTAACTGGTTAAACTACTTAGCTGAACCGTGAGCCAGTCTTTCAACACAAGTGACCTCTACCAGACTCGGGTAGGAGCCAGTCGCGGCAGGGCGTCTGTGTTCTTGAATGATAGCTAATCAGACGCCAGAAAAGGCGACTCTTCCATTAAGGGCATCCTCTGGATTGCCAAACAGAGAGGAGAAATGCATTGTTCAGTCATTTTAAGTGTTAAGACTGCTCACATAGTGCGTATTCACGATACAACGGATGTCACACCGTTGATTTTATTCTAGATATCACATCATTACAGCTTCCGTATACCCCACTAATTGGCACCAGCGACTGTCTCATAATAAACCAATATCACGTCTCGCTATCAGGCCAATAAGACGTAAATATTACAGGGTTCCGAGTACTAAGGTCATATTTGAACGTGTGAGTACCATTATGAATAAAAAAAGAATCAAATGGGAAGCACCCGATCAAATTTTTCTTATTCCGAATTTGTCTTCAATTTCTTAAGAAGATGTAAAGTTTTGCTTGGCAGAATAATTACATACTTGAATGTTTATAGCTAAAAACCATTAATAAGACGATTTAAAGAATTATTAGTTACAAACATTTTTATTGAATTTTAATTTAAGTAATTATTTTACGTTGACGTCAGTTTTCGGTTGGCTTAGTTCAATGTAAAGGCCTGCTTTCATTTGTAGTCAACAAGCAAGCATTGTTAGGCAGTAGTATGTTGGTTGTAAAAATGTCCTTGAGGACGCCTTTGGGGTTTTGGTGCAGTTAATTGACATTTTTGTTTTTTAAACCTGCATGTGTCAATATCCAATACGTAGAGCACGCTAGAGTTCAAGTATCGATAACAGCAGTCCTATAATCTACTTGTTGAGACTGTACAGTTATCGTTAGTGATTTGGTATCGTTATTAATTATTGAGTTACCGCCCAACAAAATAGGGTGTGAGTACCGGTAACTACATCTGTGCGAACTATATCCGCAAAACTATTATTAATAATTAAATAATTACAATTTTAGCTTTAGAAATTTATGAGTTGGACTGTTGTCATTTAATATTCTAAGTTGTAGGCGTTTTTCGCTTCGTTTCAGCTAGCTGCAAAAGCAATTCCTCTTTTCCGAATCATTCAGACGGACAGTCGCACGGTTTAATGATTAACCGATCGGATCAAAATCAGAGCTACTACGTTCGGTATATCACATATTAACAGGTGACTTGAGGAGTATAAATGTAGACGGAGATGCAGATGCGCCACTGCAGTAAACACTGGGTACCTGGAACAGTTCGTTAAAAGAATAATGATCGATGTCATTTAGAGGACACAATTTTATAACTGACAATCTAGATTACAGAGTCCAAAAACTGAAATGCAATGGTTAAATTTGTTATTATTTAATGGAGGAATTCTTGTTAAGTGTCATAGAATTTTCTAGTTTTTTGTTACTTCTCAGTACTCCATATAGCTGCTCTGTTCGGCCATGTAACTAATTATTGTGTCATATCTATTGCTAGAAACTCAACATTATCTGCTAACTTCAGGGCTCTTCCAGACTTGCGTGTGCCGTATAAATGTGAACAGTGTACGAAGGAAGACGGAGAATATTTTGAAACTCAGTTATGAGGACTGGTGGGGAAGGGGGAACAGATAGATTCATCATCATCATCATCATCATCATCATCATCAGCCAATTAAATCATTAGATGATGAGTCGTGGATTCAGGTAGGCTTTCAGAAGTCTTCTCCAAGTGGGACGATCTTGGGCAGTTCGCTGCCAGGTGTTACCAGCGATCTTCTTGATGTCTTTGTCCCATCTGTCTGGTGGTCTTCCTCTAGGCCTCCGGTGCTCTCTCGGACTCCAATCCAGTACTAGCTTCGTCCATCTGTTGTCTTTTCTTCTTGCAACGTGGCCAGCCCACTGCCATTTCAAGGAACCTACTCTCTCTAAGATGTCATTAACCTTCGTCACAGACCGGATGTCATCTGCCCTTTTCCTGTCCTTTCTTGTATAGCCCAGCATTGATCTCTCCATGGCTCTCTGTGCTGTCCTAAGTTTCCCTTTTGTGAATGAGTTCAGTGTCCATGTCTCGCAGCCATACGTCATCACAGGAAGAATGCATTGATCAAATACTGCTTTCTTCAGATTTACTGGCATTTTTGATCTGAATACTTTTGAATTCTTCCCAAATGCTTGCCAGCCAAGCTTGATGCGTCGATAGATTTCTGGCCTTATGTCTCCCTTCATATTTATAATCTGGCCAAGGTAGACATATTCACTGATCTCTTCTAGTAGACTGTCCTGTTAATGTCTGTTAATGTGTGACATTAACAGATAGATTACGTTATCCAAAAAAAGCAGTTTTCATTCGGTCTCAATTTCAGTGGTTTTATTGTATCACCTAATAGAGATATAGAATGTGCAGAACCGGTGACGGTCTAATATCACGATGAGTTTCAAGAATAACAGACTCGAAACAATAGCAGTAGTAAACAAAGCTTCTGTGGGCGTACGATGAAAGCTATCTGGACAGCGATTGGACGCAAGCTGCCATCCGGAAGTTTTATTACGGAAGTCAACCACGAACAATACGTTGCTTCGCATTAACACCCTCCCGTAAAATCCCTCTGCGGCGAGCCCGTATTTCAGACGTAGCTGCTGCACAATCAGTGCCACCCCCGAACTCTCGTCAGGCTCAGAGGCGCAATGGCAGCACCGGCCGTACGTTTACCATTCCAGGTGCGCAGCGAAGCTAGTCGCCGGTTTATGGGCTGCAGTTAAGACCAGTTACGAGCGTATATTAGTTTTCTTTTGTACAGGAAACAGCGCGACAAAATGGCAAAAAGCGTACGTCTAATTGGCACACGTCCTCTTCCTTAGAGCTAGTTATCGACTCTGAGGTATCCGGTTCGAATCACCGTGATAGAAGAAATTTTCATCATCAGTATTTGTACTGGAAGGGAAGCAATAGACACTGTTCTTCTCCTACACTTCGTGGATTAGGTACTAGGCCCGTTCCACCTTCACGAACTACGTGTCCATCTCCTCTTAAGACTTCTAACATCTCTTCTTCCTGCCCGTTTATAAGCCAAGGCTTCAGAACCCTTAGTGAGTTTAGTTTTATGGGTCTATGCCGTGGTCCCAGGAACATAACTGTGCCTAATGTTTTGCCTCCTAATGCTGCAGATATCATCAGAGGCTATGGAGATTTTCATTGTCGTTTCAAACTGAAACCAGCTCAGAAACCCGATGGTTTAGTCATAAGGTCATCACACCGCTGCCTAAGATACCGGAGTCGCGCCAGAGCGCGCTATGGAATTTGTACTGTATAAGATGGTGGTGGTTGTGGTGGTTAGTGTTTAACGTCCCGTCGACAACGAGGTCATTAGAGACGGAGCGCAAGCTTGGGTTAGGGAAGGATTGGGAAGGAAATCGGCCGTGCCCTTTCAAAGGAACCATCCCGGCATTTGCCTGAAACGATTTAGGGAAATCACGGAAAACCTAAATCAGGATGGCTGGAGACGGGATTGAACCGTCGTCCTGCCGAATGCGAGTCCAGTGTGCTAACCACTGCGCCACCTCGCTCGGTACTGTATAAGAGATTGTGCTGTTGGCTCTATATAGCGCTAATGTCTAACTGCAATCCCTGTTGTTTTCTGCTAAAGTTTATATGGTATTCAGTTTCTATGGCCCCTCTGTACATTCTGGCATGGTGATGACGGGATTTTGATAAAACCATAGTATCGGAGAAACGAATTTGATGGTTTCCTGGTTCCACTGAATGATTTGCTACTACTGATTTATCAATATGACAATTATTCTTGTGTTGTACACGGTGTCCGGAAACTGTCTGAAAATCCTCTAAGGGTGTACCAACGTAGGTTGTGCTAAGAAATAATAGTTGAGGAAAAAATTTGAAATGTTACCCCATTTCTTAATTAACTGGCATTTAAGTTAGCCATTCAGGTCGTTGCGCACACAGATTCAAGTGTCAGTTGTTCTGATAGCATACTTGACAGCGGACGAGACTGCTCAGCCTTTGACTCGGGTTCGGTTCCTGTTACCGCCCCATGTCAAATGGTTCAAATGACTCTGAGCACTCTGGGACTTAACTTATGAGGTCATCAGTCCCCTAGAACTTAGAACTACTTAAACCTAACTAACCTAAGGACATCACACACATCCATGCTCGAGGCAGGATTCGAACCTGCGGCCGTAGCGGTCGCGCGGTTCCAGACTGTAGCGCTTAGAACCGCTCGGCCACTCCGGCCGGCCCGCCCCATGTCAAATTTTCGTATCGCTCTGTTGTTCGGTTTAAGGATACCAAACGGATAATACGTTAAGCGACACCGTCTTCGGCGAGCAGCTTAAATCTACCCAAACAATAGCCTTATCGGCTAACACCAATCAGAAACGGTGCAACGTATCGAATTTTTTTCCCCAACAGTTATTTCCCAGCACAACCTACGCTGCAACAGCTTCTCATACTGTTGATGACCACCCTGTGTAAGCCCAGTGTTAATGATTCTTTTAGTAGTTCCTGTGTATACTTTATCACGTATTCAAGTGATTGTATATACTCCTGCTGTGGCAAGCTATCTTATATTAAGACATTGTCCACAATACTTTACAGCAATGGAGTAAATCCGAAAATATCTTTAAATTCCGCAGCCTAGATTGTAAAATACAACAGGCGTATGGACGGCGTTGATAAGTTTGGCTGGATTGTGCAGAGCTATCGAATCAGAATTCCGAGAAACAGATAATAGATAATTTTTACTGCTGAATCACGCTGTGGATTGACAGTTCGACAAAATATTGTCTGTTTTGCTATTTGGTGCTGAGTTAGAAAAAACTGTGGTAATAGGCCCTACTCACCTGTATTTGTAGATACACTGTAGGCGTTCGGCAAAGTTCATTGTTGCCATATTTGTGATGACATCACCACTGAAATAATACACTATTGCCAGTTTTTCCTCCTCCCACTTCACCCACTCCCTCTGACACAGGTCAGTTTCTGTGTCTAAGTAATGAAGGGAAACACAAAAAATTAGTAGGAAATCAAAAATTAGTCCAGCTGTGCTACTGGGATTCCGCCCACTCCCATGATGTCACTGTGGAAGTAGGGCTGTTGTCCCAAGTATAAACTGGCATGAAATTCAAAAATCCAAATAGCACATTGTCCTGCTGGTAGACCACTTGTATTAAAATAGAAATGAAGAGGGCCACTGGGTTTCCTTGACATCACTGTAGAAGTACGACTCTTGTACTAAGTATAAAATCCAACGTAGCAATCGTAGATGCCCAACCTATGGTATGGGCTCAGTCTCTATGAGATTAGAATCGAAGATGCTAGAACAAATGGAAATAACCAATCTGCTGACTTACTTAACAGGTTTTCTCCAAACTGTTACTCACCCAGGGTTTTTGCCCTGCAGATAGTAACCAGTGTGGACATGTATGCTAACCTACTTCCAGTGATGTATTTTTCCCAAGCTATTATATATATATATATATATATATATATATATATATATATATATATATATATTTATTTGAATTACAAAAAACACATGCTAAAAAAAAGGTTGCATAGCGCGAGATTCGATCCGGTGACCTTCGGATTACGAACCCGAGAGTTTACCGCTGCACCACGACGCTGTAGAAAGTTATTAATCGTAGAGAGTATTTCACCGCAACGGTTTCTTTTAACTGTCGATTTTCTCCAAAGTCCACTTATGCTTATAAAACGACTGTTGGGGAAGGATAAACAGTTCCACTATTGCTATGACGTTACAGCTTAACAATTTCCCCCACTCTTATAATGCCACGATTTTAAAGAATTTAATCCACTTCAGTTCCTTTCAATTCAAAACTCAAAACCTAACTTCTCCTAAGAAACATTATGGAATTTAATAGCTATCTACGTAATAAATTCTTCGAGTTCATCTCTGTGAGAGACAGTATCAAGACGGCAAAACGAATTCTACTGCGACGGGATGACTACAATGTACTTCCTTCTACACAACAGCATCGTCACTGAACAATCTGGTAGTGCTGTTACATCGTCTAAGTACACACATTAAAAAATGTTTTGCATCACCTCGCTTCCGAAAATTCCGGAACCTGAATATAAAATTGGAATAGAGATCAACATAAACATCATTTCCGCCCTTTTTATTTCTCATGAAAACCACACACTGCATGCTATACCACCACACAGCGAGACCTTCAGAGGTGGTCGTCCAGATTGCTGTACGCACCATTACCTCTTAACACCCAGTAGCCCGTCCTCTTGCATTGATGCTTGCCCGTATTCGACGTGGCATACTATCTACAAGTTCATCGAGGCACTGTTGGTCCAGATTGTCCCACTCCTCAACGGCGATTCGGCTTGGATCCCTAAGAGTGGTTGTTGGACACGTCGTCCATAAACAGCCTTTACAATCTATCCCAGGCATTTTCGATAGGGTTCATGTCTGGAGAACATGCTGGCCAGTCAAGTCGAGCGATGTCGTTATCCTGAAGGAAGGAAGTCATACTCAAGATGTGCACGATAGGTGCGCGAATTGTCGTCCATGAAGACGAATGCCTCGCCAATATGCTGCCGATATGGCGCACTATCGGTTGGAGCATGGCATTCACGTATCGTACAGTCGTTACGGCGCCTTCCATGACCACCAGCGGCGTACGTAGGCCACCCAAAACAGCAGTGAACCTCCACATTGCTGCACTCGCTGGACAGTGTGTCTAAGGCGTTCAGCCTGACCAGGCTGCCTCCAAACACGTCTCCGATGATTGTGTCGTTAAAGGCATATGCGACACTCATCGGTGAAGAGAACGTGATGCCAATCCTGAGCGGTCCATTCGGCGTGTTGCTGGGCTCATCTGTATCGCGCTGTATGGTGTCGTGGTTGCAAAGATGGACCTCACCATTCACGTTGGGAGTGACGATGCGCATCATGCGGCCTATTGCGCACAATTTGAGTCGTGACACGACGTCACGAAAGTGTTAACATAGAACCCGACGAAAATTCTGTCAACATTTAGTGGTATATACCTCCATCATGCAGGATCGATGAGTAATACGAGTAACAGCACAGAGCGCACTTAGAATATTTTGTGTGCATTCACTGCATTGCAGTGTTGTACTTCGACGAGTTTCTCGACCTGCTGACGTATCGTTATGGAAACTGTGGCACATAATTCATTTTAACGTTGATGCTTCCCTTTCGCTACAGCACTGGACTTTCACACCCTTAAAGTCTGTCTACAAAGTATGTGGAACTCAATCCCGACTAAAACATACTTAGTTGAAATCGCAACTATAAACGTTAAAGCGATATATCTTCAGTGGTTTTCTATGTTAACACTTTCGTGACGACCAAAAAGAGCTTCATATCCGTTAGTCGGGTCTGGGAAAGTCTTCACTACAGAGATTTGCAGGTACTTTCGTGAACTGTTGTTGAGTACTAACTGTATGAGGTTGCTGTTGTCCTGTTCTAAACTCAGAGCAGAGTTAAATGAAAAACCATGTATCAGATGGTATTGGGGCACATTGTCTGTAGTGAATAGATGGTGTTTACCTGCATTTCTAACTGATGGCATGTTATAGCAACATAAACATTCTGCACGCTCCAACATGCGGGTACAAGCAGTGCAATGGACCACTAATGCCGTACGGGTTTCTGTGGGTCAGTCAGCAGGGCTACATACACTTTGTTATCCATAGTTAGTGCTGAATATGACGCTGCTGTGGAAGGACATGCGGCTGGTAGTACTCTGGGCTAGCTGTGTTCTACATCTACATCCATACTCCGCAAGCGGTTCTCCCTTGTGTTCCAGTCTCGTATTGTTCGCGGAAAAAAAGATTGTCGGTATGTCTCTGTGTTGGCTCTAATCTCTCTGATTTTATCCTCATGGTCTCTTCGCGAGATATACGCAGGAGGGAGCAATATACTGCTTGATTCCTCCGTGAAGGTGTGTTCTCGAAACTTCAACAAAAGCCCGCACCGAGTTACTGAGCGTCTCTCTTGCAGAGTCTTCCACTGGAGTTTATCTATCATCTCCGTAACGCTTTCGCGTTGGAGGGCAGCGTGGAGGGTAAAAATCGTAGAGGGAGACCAAGAGATGAATACACTAAGCAGATTCAGAAGGATGTAGGTTGCAGTAGGTACTGGGAGATGAAGAAGCTTGCACAGGATAGAGTAGCATGGAGAGCTGCATCAAACCAGTCTCAGGACTGAAGACCACAACAACAACAAATGACACTGTAACGAAGCGCGCTGCTCTCCGTTGGCTCTTCTCTATATCTTCTATCAACCCTACCTGGTAAGGATCCCACACCGGTGAGCAGTATTCAAGCAGTGGGCCAACAAGTGTACTGTAACCTACTTCCTTTGTTCTCTGACGGCATTTCCTTAGGATTCTTCCAATGAATCTCAGTCTGGCATCTGCTTTAATTTTCTATGGTCATTCCATTTTAAATCACTCCTAATGCCTACTCCCAGATCATTTATGGAATTAACTGCTTCCAGTTGCTGATCTACTATATTGTAGCTAAATGATAAAGGATCTATCTTTCTATGTATTCGCAGCACATTACACTTGTGTACATTGAGATTCAATTGCCATTCCCTGCACCATGCGTCAATTCGTTGCAAAAATGGCTCTGAGGACCATGGGACTTAACATCTGAGGTCATCAGTCCCCTATAACTTAGAACTACTTAAACCTAACTAACCTAAGCACATCACACACATCCATGCCCGAGGCAGGATTCGAACCTGCGACCGTAGCGGTCGCGCGGTTCCAGACTAAAGCGCCTTTAACCGCTTGGCCACACCGGCCGGCAATTCGTTGCAGATCCTCCTGCATTTCAGTACAATTTTCCATTGTTACAACCTCTCGATATACTACAGCATCTCCTCAAAAAGCCTCATGAACTTTCGTTATCCACAAGGTCATTTACATATATTGTGAATGGCAACGGTCCTTCGACACTCCCCTACGGCACACCAGAAATCACTCTTACCTCGGAAGACTTCTCTCCATTGAGAATGACATGCTGCGTTCCCGCATGTTGAAGAGTAGTTGTTGCCTGGCCCATGCTGCCTCATTGGCAGTGGGGGCAGGCATTGTCAACATTCGGCTCTCTCCAAAACAGTGCAGAATATCTATAAATAAAGACATGATTGTCTGATTGTCCCCATTTTATCCCATGCTACTATACATGCAGACACACACAGCAGTGGGAGTGTTTGACTACCATACACGTTATAACAGTGTCTGAACCGGAATTTGGATATGTGTTATAGTTCTGAAAACCCAAGGGAATCCATTTTCTTAAACAGTGTAAGCGAATTTCTCACCTTCTAAACATAGAACTAGCGAATTTAGAATTTTCCAGCCTCTCTTAAAGAGGTTTGCTTTTGGGTTTAGAACTCAAAGGTAAGTGAGGTTGGTTAAATTATTTAAATTGTGATGTTAGAGGGTTGAGGGACATTGTTAATTTGTAACTTCAGCGCAGTAGGGGAACTGTTCATGATTTTACAGCAGTTCTTTAAGGAAAACAGAAGTAGACTTTGGGCAAGTCCGACCCAAACTTTGGGTAAAATTTGTTTCAACAGTGACATCAGAGGGGAATTGGACTGTAACTTAGGAGAAGTAATATGTGTAATATCAGGGGGGAAAATACGTCACCGAAAATAGATCAGCAAGCAGGTCTATGCTGGTTACTACATATATGGTGAAAAACCTGAGTGGGTAATAGAGTGGAGGAAACATATTAACTATGTCAGCAGACTGATTACACCGAAGAACCACAACTTTATGACCAGCTGCTTAATAGCTTTTCTGCCCCACTCTGGAACGAAATTGATCACTGATTGTGCGGATCACGTATCCGACAGTTTTTTGGTAGGTTTGTGGAGGTATGTGGTATTAGATGTCTACGCACAGGTCTTGTAATTCGCGTAAATAACGGGCCACTGATCTGCGTACGCGGCGATGGGGCCCGATAGTGACCCAGATTGGTTCCATATTATTTACGTCAGCCGAATTTGCTCGCTGAGACATCACCGTGAGTTCACTATAACGCTCCTCACATCACGGTAGCACGGTTCTGGCTCCGAACCACGGAGAACTATGACGTCACCATCACGGAAGATATCAAGCAGGAAGGGACGCAGGTGGTTCGCAACTCTCAGTGTGTCTTCTATTACAACCGCAAGTTCCATGCAAGCGCAGGAGAATGCCTCCCGTAGCATAACATTGCACCCACCAGCCATCTACCGTGGCGTGCTGCACGTTTCTAGCCGTTGTTCAACTCGATGAGGACGTTTGTGGAGACGACCATAGGCCTAGTGAATCAAAAATGTGATTCAACCGAAGAGCCTACACGTTCCCATTGATCGATGGTCAAATCCCGTTGGTCCCGTGCCCATTGTAGTCGGAAATGACGATGTAGTTGGGTCACCGTGGGAACACGTAGGGGTGGTCTGTTGCAGAGCTCCGTGTTTAAAAATGTACGATGAGCGGTGTGCTCCGAAACAACATTGTGTGAGCCAGTTTTGTACTCTTTCGGTAAAGATAGCATAGATCACCATTTATCCTACTTTACAGAGCAGACAAACCTCCGAACCTGATGTTCTGTGAGGAGTCCTGGACGTCCAACCAGACCTACCACCTCTTTTCACAGGTCCTCACGGCAGAATCACTTGAATATTCGACCAGCTTCGCCGTTTTCGAGATACTCCTGCACAGGCTTTGCGTAACAATAATCTACCCTTTGAGAAAGTCGCTTGTCAGTGGATTTCCCCATTTCCAGATCATATCTTTGCTAGAGTGATCCCCTTCCGTGTCTGCTGCGCTTACATACTTTTCGTAGCGCGTCGCGTGCCCGCAAAGTGAACTGGCTGCATCCAACATCGCGGTGGTCAGTGATCGTAATGTTTTGACTTATCAATGTGCTTTACTTTGTCCTGGCGTACTGGACTCTGACATCATAGAGATTGTGCCTGTATCCCAGGTCGGCTATCTCGGACTGCCATCTTTGACTCTATACTTTGCAAAATGGTTCAAATGGCTCTGAGCACTATGGGACTCAACTGCTGTGGTCATCAGTCCCCTAGAACTTAGAACCACTTAAACCTAACTAACCTAAGGACATCACACACACCCATGCCCAAGGCAGGATTCGAACCTGCGACCGTAGCAGCAGCGCGGCTCCGAACTGTAGCGCCTAGAACCGCACGGCCACCGCGGCCGGCTCTATACTTTGCATATGCGACCTACTTCCAGCAACAGGACTATGTACCATCTTCAGTTTTGAATTTCCAGCCAGTTTCATCTTACGACTACAGCCTTTCTTCGAAAATAATGTCATAAGCTTTGGGGGGGGGGGGAGGAATATCCATATATCTTTTGAATTTCCCGTACATTTTTAATTTTCCATCAATGGTTTGAATTTTTCCTCATTTTATACATAAGGGAACTGGCCTATCTCAGAGAAGGTGATGGAGAGGGAACGCGAATATCTGGAACGAGCGTATGATATCACTAACGAGTCATCGATGACGTGATCGGAAATCTCTCAGCAATTAACTTGGTGCCTAAACGCCCATTTCATATCTACTTGTATTTTCCGTGTGCCTTACTTGAGAGCGATTGAAATTTATTTCTTATAAGATTGGAATGATTTTAAAAATTGTATTGTTTTACCCTCAGCGCCAAACAGTGACCTTAGAAAATACGTTACATTGTGAAGAAGAATTGCAGTTAATGGAGTTTTTTGTGGTCAGCTTCATTATAGGCCCTGTATAAGTCCACACACGTTCATTTCTCACTTCAAAAAATGTCTGCATGTAGTGTTCCTTGGGGTTACGTTGGTCTTGTCTTCTGGCGGCCTGCAAGAACAGCCTCATTTATTCTAAACATTTTCAATATTCAACTGTCAGTTCAATTGTTTATTGAAAGTCGAGTTGAGTATTTTTAAAATGTCCACACTGCAGCGTTCTCGTATGACATAAGGGAACTTCCTTATTATCTGCTAGCCCGAAATGAGCAGATGCTTTGGAACAAATTAATCGGGAAATAGGCATAGGGTCTCAAGCGATTATTGAAACGTATTTGGTCAGAAAGGTAAATTGGAAGGACTTGTGACAATACAAAGTTGACTAGACTTAGTACATTCAATGTACACGGAAACATTTTTCATTCACATTAAAAAAAAAAGTGTAATGCTGTGTGTTGTTGTGTTGTGATCTTCAGTCCTGAGACTGGTTTGATGCAGCTCTCCATGCTACTCTATCCTGTGCCAGCTGCTTCATCTCTCAGTACGCACCGCAGCCTACATCCTTCTGAATCTGCTTAGTATATTCATCTCTTGGTCTCCCTCTACAATTTTTACCCTCCAAGCTGCCCTCAAATACTAAATTGGTGATCCCTTGATGCCTCAGAACATGTCCTACCAACCGATCCATTCTTCTAGCCAAGTTGTGCCACAAACTCCTACTCAATCCTATTCAATACCTCCTCATTAGTTATGTAATGTACCCATCTAATCTTCAGAATTCTTCTGTAGCACCACATTTCGAAAGCTTCTATTTTCTTCTTGTCCAAACTACTTATCGACCATGTTTCACTTCCGTACATGGCTACACTCCATACAAATACTTTCAGAAACGACTTCTTGACATTTAAATCAATACTCTATGTTAACAAATTAACAAATTTCTCTTCTTCAGAAACGCTTTCCTTGCCATTGTCAGTCTACATTTTATATCCTCTCTACTTGGACCATCATCAGTTATTTTGCTTCCTAAATAGCAAAACGTCTTCACTAGTTTTAGTGTCTCATTTCCTAGTCTAATTCACTCAGCATCACACGACTTAATTTACATTCCATTATCCTCGTTTTGCTTTTGTTGATGTTCATCTTATATCCTCCTTTCAAGACACTGTCCATTCCGTTCAACTGCTCTTCCAAGTCCTTTGCTGTCTCTGACAGAATTACGATGTCATCGGCGAATCTCAAAGTTTTTATTTCTTCTCCACGGATTTCAATACATACTACGAATTTTTCTTTTGTTTCTTTTACTGCTTGCTCAATATGCAGATTGAATAACATGGGGGAGAGGCCGGTCTTACTCCCTTCCCCACCTCTGCTTCCCTTTAATGTCCCTGGAATCTTATACCTGCCATATGGTCTCTGTACAAATTGCAAATAATCATAACAACCAGCAAACTTAGAAAATGCTACTGTGATGTGATACCGTACCTCTTTATGGGTTAAACATGAATTCGTATCGTGAAGTTGCTAAGTACCTCTTAATCCTTGACTTGAAGTAAGTTTTTATTAAGACATAACTCACTTTAAGACTCAAGGCAAATGTATGGTCGGCTGCGAGACTGGCTGTCCACAGTACAGCGATGCGTCTTAAAACTAATATCCTCATAGCCAGAGTTGTTCGATGTGCCGAGTATGTATCCAACTGATAACTTGCTTCATGATTTGATAGATACTTAATTATTGTGTAAAAATTGATTTTGTTTGGTGGAAAGAAATAAATCAGCATTTTGTTTTACTTTGTTTTGAAAACTACAAGATGTTGTAGTTATGCACTCCTGGAAATTGAAATAAGAACACCGTGAATTCATTGTCCCAGGAAGGGGAAACTTTATTGACACATTCCTGGGGTCAGATACATCACATGATCACACTGACAGAACCACAGGCACATAGACACAGGCACCAGAGCATGCACAATGTCGGCACTAGTACAGTGTATATCCACCTTTCGCAGCAATGCAGGCTGCTATTCTCCCATGGAGACGATCGTAGAGATGCTGGATGTAGTCCTGTGGAACGGCTTGCCATGCCATTTCCACCTGGCGCCTCAGTTGGACCAGCGTTCGTGCTGGACGTGCAGACCGCGTGAGAAGACGCTTCATCCAGTCCCAAACATGCTCAATGGGGGACAGATCCGGAGATGTTGCTGGCCAGGGTAGTTGACTTACACCTTCTAGAGCACGTTGGGTGGCACGGGATACATGCGGACGTGGATTGTCCTGTTGGAACAGCAAGTTCCCTTGCCGGTCTAGGATTGGTAGAACGATGGGTTCGATGACGGTTTGGATGTACCGTGCACTATTCAGTGTCCCCTCGACGATCACCAGTGGTGTACGGCCGGTGTAGGAGATCGCTCCCCACACCATGATGCCGGGTGTTGGCCCTGTGTGCCTCGGTCGTATGCAGTCCTGATTGTGGCGCTCACCTGCACGGCGCCAAACACGCATACGACCATCATTGGCACCAAGGCAGAAGCGACTCTCATCGCTGAAGACGACACGTCTCCATTCGTCCCTCCATTGACGCCTGTCGCGACACCACTGGAGGCGGGCTGCACGATGTTGGGGCGTGAGCGGAAGACGGCCTAACGGTGTGCGGGACCGTAGCCCAGCTTCATGGAGACGGTTGCGAATGGTCTTCGCCGATACCCCAGGAGCAACAGTGTCCCTAATTTTCTGGGAAGTGGCGGTGCGGTCCCCTACGGCACTGCGTAGGATCCTACGGTCTTGGCGTGCATCCGTGCGTCGCTGCGGTCCGGTCCCAGGTCGACGGGCACGTGCACCTTCCGCCGACCACTGGCGACAACATCGATGTACTGTGGAGACCTCACGCCCCACGTGTTGAGCAATTCGGCGGTACGTCCACCCGGCCTCCCGGATGCCCACTATACGCCCTCGCTCAAAGTCCGTCAACTGCACATACGGTTCACGTCCACGCTGTCGCGGCATGCTACCAGTGTTAAAAGACTGCGATGGAGCTCCGTATGCCACGGCAAACTGGCTGACACTGACGGCGGCGGTGCACAAATGCTGCGCAGCTAGCGCCATTCGACGGCCAACACCGCGGTTCCTGGTGTGTCCGCTGTGCCGTGCGTGTGATCATTGCTTGTACAGCCCTCTCGCAGTGTCCGGAGCAAGTATGGTGGGTCTGACACACCGGTGTCAATGTGTTCTTTTTTCCATTTCCAGGAGTGTAGATGTGCATGCAGCGCCAGCTTGGAGTGTTACTTCACCGTGTGAGAAAGGTTACTGACCGAATAGGTAAACAGCTGCGCCGCGTTGGGGTGCAGCCTGTCTTCTATAGTGGTCGTAGGTTCCAGAACGTGCTAGGCTCCACTAAGGTCAAGGTGGATGCATCACTCTGCAGGGGTTTACAAGGTGGAATGCGAATGTGGAGTGGCATACATCGGTGAAACTGGTAGGCCAATAGCAACGCGCATTAGGGAACATGAGCGTTATATTCGTCTAGGGCAACACAACAAATCCGCAGTGGCAGAACACCAGCGAGACTGCGGAAAAGAAATAAAATTCAGCGAAGCCTGTGCGTTGGCCCAGCAGCCAATTATGACGAAACGCAAAATCAGAGAGGCAATCGAAATACTTAAACACCCTAACAACATGAACAGGGAGGATGGACTCAGGCTTGCCCCGTCTTGGCTGCCAGCAATCAGAGCCCAACAGACCGCACTGTCAACACGAGGCACGAGCACTGCCGGCGAGTAACTGCCGCCGCGCGGCCGACGTCCAGCAGTTGGTAAACAGCAGCGGACTTCTCATTCGACGGTGACCACCAAGAGCCAATAGACAACAGAGGTCACGTTCTTCCTCCACCGCAATAACCTATTAAAATAAAGTTCCCTCTCCTTCTTCCTTAAGTGACCAATGAAACTAACTACCTTTTTAAAATTATGACGTAATGGCATGCGTGGTGAACACTAACAACAAAATATAAAGGACACTGCATGGCTAGAACGCACCATTAGACCCAGAAGAAGGGCCGCTGCAATCGTGGCCGAAACGTTGGTTTTTCTCCAGCAGCAGCAGTTTTTACATTATGACCCGGTACCATACCCAGGAAACTTTTATGTCGACTGACTCTGGCCGCGGAAGCCTACGCAATTATACTGTCTATCTTTGTCACCCCAATACTGTTCCTCAGGAATTTAATCTCACTAGCTTGTACTTTGCTTTTCTCTCTTCCTTTCATACCCCAGGTGTCTGATGCATATGTCAGGATCGGGACATAGTATGACCGGTATACAACCTTTTAACTGATTTGGGGTACATCCTTGCTCCATATCAGGCTTCTGACACTCGTATGAAATTCTTCTGCTTTTCTCCTCCGCTCGTTTATTTCTCTGTCGTTTGTTCCACCTTCGTGTATCAGGCTACCTAGGTACTTGAAACTCTCCTTTCTCCTCAATCGTTCCCCACCAATTGTTATTCCAGTTGTTCCTCTCTCCTTCTTTCTTGTTGTGATAATCATCTCACTCTTACTTACACTAAATGTCATCCTATATTCTTGTACTGTTCGTTCCCACACATCCAACTGCTCTTGTACTCCCTCCTCCTTGTTCCGCCAAATCAGCAGATCGTCTGAAAACACCATAGCTTTCATCTTCCTTTCACAAATTACTTGTGCTACTGTACCCATATCATCCATCACTGCTATGGAGAGTAATGGGTGAAAGTGCACTTCCCTGCCTTAAGCTATTCTTCTGTTCAATCCAAGCTTACCTCTCTCCTCCCACGTTCACATAGCACACACTTCCATGGTACATTTCCTTTATCCTCCAAATAATCTGTTTTGCTGCTCCTCTATTCTCCAGGGCTTTTCCCACTTTGCTTCTACGTACACTATCACACGCTGTTTCAATGCCCAGGAAGGTTATTAGTAGATCCATTCCATTTTCATAGTGCTGTTCCTGCAGTTTCTTACAGCAAAAATTAGATCAACTGTGAACATTCCTGTTCTGAATCCATGTTGCTCTTCTCTCATTCTTCCTTCTAATTTTGCCCGAATTAGTGCTTCCAAAATTTTCTCAAAAATATTTGCACAGTGACTCATCAATGTTATCTCCCGATAGTTCTTGCACTCTTTTCTATTTCCCTTCTTAAAGATCTGGGCAGTTATTCCCTTCTTCCAGTCTTCTGGGATCATCTTCTGTCTCCACTCAATTTTCATTAATCGATATAGCCATTGTATCCCCACCTCTCCCGCCACTCACACCACCTCTACACTTAGCTCATCCAGACCTTGTGACTTCCCTCCCTTCATCTTGCCCAATGCCCCTTCCACTTCCCCCCCCCCCCCCCCCATGTAAGGTCTTTTTCCATTTGCTGTTCCTCCTCTTTTTTCTCCTTGACTTGTTCCTCCTCATCCAGCTCTCCATTCGGGATCAGTAGTTCTTCAAAATACTCCTCCCACATATTCTTGAGTCCCTCCTTATTCTCTGCGTCTTGTCCACTTTTGTTCACCATTCGAGCATAATCTGTCTGACCGTTCTTCCTCTTACTTTTAATCATCCCATAAAACACCTTTATTGAACCTTCACTATACTCCTCCATCATTCTGGTCCACTGTTCCATCCAATTTCTTCTCTCAATCGCCACCACTCTTTTTGCTTCTTTCTTTCTTTCCTGATACTGTTCTCTTGTCTCTACTGTTCTCTTCTAGAACCATACTCTAAAGGCTCTATTCTTCTTCTGTGGTATATCCTTTTTTTATAATTCCACCAGGGTGTTTCTTTCCATCTCTTTTTGTTGTTTGTCCTCCCACATATTGCTTCTGCGCCCTTACTTATGTTCCCTTGAATCTACCCCATTCCTCTTCTACCGTTTTCTGTTCATCCTTTGGGATGCTTTTCTTTACTACTTGTCGGTACTGTAGCCTGCTTTCTTCCTCCTTCAACTTCAATACCCTCATACGTTTTTCCTAGTTTTCTGTTCCTTTATTATCCTTAGTCCCTCTCAGGTACATTACCAGCAAACGGTGGCCGCTATCCAAGGCGTCTGATGGTATTACTTTCATGTCAGTGATGTTCCTATTCATCTCACTATCGTGCAAGAAGTAGTCAACTATCGACTTCCTCTTTAAGTATTGACTGTACCATGTAATCTTGTGGCTCTCTTTTCCTGAACCAAGAGTTTCCAACCAGCAAGCCATTCCTTTGACAGAACTCCAGTAGTCTTTCACCTTCCTCATTTCAGCAGCCCCAACTCTCTGGTCCGAGCACCTTTCGCAGCCTTGTCTTTCTCTTCCAACATGTGCATTAAAATCCCCCATTACTGTCATATTCTTCCTTCCCATCTGATTCTGCATTTCCTCTTCAAACTCTTGCTTCTCCTCAGAAGTACAACCCACCTGCGGCGCATGCACTTGTCTTACCTCTATGGTCGTCCCCTTGAGTGATATTTTGTTATTCATCATCCTATCACTTATTCTCTTCACTCCCTCTTTTAATCCATCTTTTACTGCTATTCCGACTCCATTTCTCCTTCCCTCCTCATTTCCACTTCAGTACAGTCGGTAGCCTTCCCTCAGTTCTATCCTTCCTTCTCCTTTCCATCTCGTTACAGCTAACCCCAATAGGTGTAACTTCCTCCTTCCCACCATGTCTACCATCTCTTCCACCTTTCCAGTCAACGTTTGTGTATTTAATGTTCCAAATCTTAGTCCTTGTTTATAGCCAGTTCGTCGTTGATTAAATCCGTCCTTTCCGAGGCCCGTTCTATTTTTGAAAGCAGAAATCATAATCCACTACTGGCTTGCTGGACCTGTCGTGGGTTCACCAGAGCCGTTGCTTTTCGGGGTTCCTGTAGGACTTTCACAGCTACCGTAGTGGTCCCAGGGAACACGCAGGCTCCTACAGGCAATCCCCTACTTCATGCCGTTGCCATTCTCGCACGATTTGGAAGACGGTTTGGACATGTGGGAGACAAGTTTATGTAATTATACGCTCTTTTAATGTTGATGTATTCCTACAGTTGTGTAAATGTCGGAGGATTTTTCCAGTTTGGCCTTTGTTGAAAAACAGTGTAAATGATGCGTTATTTCTGACGTTTCTGTAATGTACTACAGTATATATAGCATGTTAGTACCGTTCTGTCTATGCTCTTTGTTCTTTTTTTTTAGCTTTTGTAGTATTCCACTTTTTAGTGGCGTTAAGGCCGAAATTTCAGTGGTGAAAATAAGACATTGGCGAATGTGATACATTTCATAACATTATTTTATTTAGGCGTATAGTATTTAATAACTAAAGTCTCTTACAAGCGGGCAATTAACTTTTCACTAACGGATGACGTACATGAAAGCGACCAAAACAGTGAAAAAATTTTGTTCGCTCTTAATTTACTACATAGAACCGAAATTTCAGTTCCTAAATATTACGTACCAGTTCCACTCCTTGTGTGATAAAAATAATAAATTGCAGAAGCTTGCACGGGATCACGCCCCTTCCTTGTTCTCGATCCTATAATCATTTATTCCTGAGGCGTTTTCTTCCACTGGTATGCAATCACCATGCAAGGAATGTTTACGTAGTATATCAAGAAGGCTGTGGAATACCATTACAGACACTGATTTAATATTCTTTGATTTATGGTGTTTGTTTACAAGTTGAAAACAAATAAACTTAACGCTTACTGTGTGTGGATCTATTATTCCAATCTGCTGCATGCCTCTTTCCAATAAAGTCTTATCAGTACAGTTCATTAATCTTCGCAGACTACGAACTCTACAGACGTTAGTATTTGATCTAGGAGCTCTCACACTATCGATTTAGAAGGAAATCAATAACAGGGGATTTCCTGCATCTGACAATATTGTTACTCAATTGCAAAATCAGATTAAGCAAAGAAGGTAAGAAAAGTGCTTGAGGATGAAGAGGAGTATGCATATGGTTAGCACATGCGTCACAGAAAGTAAGGCCTTGTACAAACACTGTCAAATCGAGACATAAGAACGTTAACGTCGATATGCAGCAGGATTTTAGAACATATATTGTGTTCGAACATTATGAATTACCTCGAAGGAAACGGTCTATTGACATACAGTCAACATGGGTTTAAAAAACATCGTTCCTGTGAAACACAACTAGCTCTTTATTCACATGAAGTGCTGAGTGCTATTGACAAGGGATTTCAGATCGATTCCTAGATTTCCGGAAGGCGTTTGATACTGTACTGCACAAACGACTCGTAGTGAAATTGCGTGCTTATGGAATATCGTCTCAGTTATGTGACTGGATTTGCGATTTCCTGTCCGAGCGGTCACAGTTCCTAGTAATTCACGGAAAGTCATCGAGTAAAACAGAAGTGACTTCAGGCATTCCCCAAGCTAGTGTTATAGGCCCTTTTCTGTTCCTTATCTATATAACGATTTGGCAGACAATCTGAGCACCTGTCTTCGGTTGTTTGCGGATGACGCTGTCGTTTATCGACTAATAAAGTCATCAGAAGATCAAAACAAACTGCAAAACGATTTAGAAAAAACATCTGAAAGGTGCGAAAAGTGGCAGTTGACCCTAAATAACGAAAAGTGTGAGGTCATCCACATGAGTGCTAAAAGGAACTCGTTAAACTTCGGTTACACGATAAATCAGTCTAATCTAAAAGCCGTAAATTCAACTAAATACCTAGGTATTACAATTACGAACAACTTAAATTGGAAGGAACACATAGAAAATGTTGTGGGGAAGGCTAACCAAAGGCTGCGTTTTATTGGCAGGACACTTAGAAAATGTAACAGACCTACTAAGGAGACTGCCTACACTACGCTTGTCCGTCCTCTTTCAGAATACTGCTGCGTGGTGTGGGATCCTTACCAGATAGGACTGACGGAGTACATCGAAAAAGTTCAAAGAAAGGCAGCACGTTTTGTATTATCGCGAAATATGGGAGAGAGTGTTACAAAAATGATGCAAGATTTGGGATGTAAATCATTAAAAGGAAGGCGTTTTTCGTTGCGACGGAATCTTCTCACGAAATTTCAACCACCAACTTTCTCCTCCGAATGCGAAAAAAAGGGAGAAACTATCAGCAGGATAAAATAAGGGAATCAGAGCTCATGCGGAAAGATATAGGTGTTCATTCTTTCCGCGGGCTATACGAGATTGGGATAATAGACAACTGTGAAGGTGGATCGATGAACCCTGTGCCAGGCACTTAAATGTAATTTGCAGAGTATCCATGTAGATGTGGATGTAGATGTAGTTCCCACATATAATATTTTTCCTGCTTTATTCAAAAATGGCTCTGAGCACTATGGGGCTTAACATCTGTGGTCATCAGTCCCCTAGAACTTAGAACTACTTAAACCTAACTAACCTAAGGACATCACACACATCCATGCCCGAGGCAGGATTCGAACCTGCGACCGTAGCAGTCGCGCGGTTCCGGACTGAGCGCCTAGAACCGCGAGACCACCGCGGCCGGCCCTGCTTGATTAATTATGCACATTAAATGAAATATACACTCCTGGAAATTGTAATAAGAACACCGTGAATTCATTGTCCCAAGAAGGGGAAACTTTATTGACACATTCCTGGGGTCAGATACATCACATGATCACACTGACAGAACCACAGGCACATAGACACAGGCAACAGAGCATGCACAATGTCGGCACTAGTACAGTGTATATCCACCTTTCGCAGCAATGCAGGCTGCTATTCTCCCATGGAGACGATCGTAGAGATGCTGGATGTAGTCCTGTGGAACGGCTTGCCATGCCATTTCCACCTGGCGCCTCAGTTGGACCAGCGTTCGTGCTGGACGTGCAGACCGCGTGAGACGACGCTTCATCCAGTCCCAAACATGCTCAATGGGGGACAGATCCGGAGATGTTGCTGGCCAGGGTAGTTGACTTACACCTTCTAGAGCACGTTGGGTGGCACGGGATACATGCGGACGTGCATTGTCCTGTTGGAACAGCAAGTTCCCTTGCCGGTCAAGGAATGGTAGAACGATGGGTTCGATGACGGTTTGGATGTACCGTGCACTATTCAGTGTCCCCTCGACGGTCACCAGTGGTGTACGGCCAGTGTAGGAGATCGCTCCCCACACCATGATGCCGGGTGTTGGCCCTGTGTGCCTCGGTCGTATGCAGTCCTGATTGTGGCGTTCACCTACACGGCGCCAAACACGCATACGACCATCATTGGCACCAAGGCAGAAGCGACTCTCATCGCTGAAGACGACACGTCTCCATTCGTCCCTCCATTCACGCCTGTCGCGACACCACTGGAGGCGGGCTGCACGATGTTGGAGCGTGAGCAGAAGACGGCCTAACGGTGTGCGGGACCGTAGCCCAGCTTCATGGAGACGGTTGCGAATGGTCCTCGCCGATACCCCAGGAGCAACAGTGTCCCTAATTTGCTGGGAAGTTGCGGTGCGGTCCCCTACGGCACTGTGTAGGATCCTACGGTCTTGGCGTGCATCCGTGCGTCGCTGCGGTCCGGTCCCAGGTCGACGGGCACGTGCACCTTCCGCCGACCACTGGCGACAACATCGATGTACTGTGGAGACCTCACGCCCCACGTGTTGAGCAATTCGGCGGTACGTCCACCCGGCCTCCCGCATGCCCACTATACGCCCTCGCTCAAAGTCCGTCAACTGCACATACGGTTCACGTCCACGCTGTCGCGGCATGCTACCAGTGTTAAAGACTGCGATGGAGCTCCGTATGCCACGGCAAACTGGCTGACACTGACGGCGGCGGTGCACAAATGCTGCGCAGCTAGCGCCATTCGACGGCCAACACCGCGGTTCCTGGTGTGTCCGCTGTGCCGTGCGTGTGATCATTGCTTGTACAGCCCTCTCGCAGTGTCCGGAGCACGTATGGTGGGTCTGACACACCGGTGTCAATGTGTTCTTTTTTCCATTTCCAGGAGTGTATATCTATTGTGTGTATATTAAAATGATGTATATAGGTGTATATGTTTTAATAATTTCCTGTGTGCAAAATTACAGACGAAAGAGTATATAAAGAACAGTAGTAGACGTACTGGCCAAGTCAGGGAATATCGATTATGTAAACCAATTAGATTACTGTTATTGTTGTACTGTTGCTGGGCACAGGAGCGCGGCGCCGTCGGGCAGTGTTTGTCAGGTGGTAAAGAGAGTCGGTTAGTAGGGAGCGAGCGGGTCGGACGCAAAGCAGGAATTCTGCCGCGGGAGGACGCAAGACTTGTATCACTGCGAGATCCCACGTACGGTATGGTCAGGCATAATGTGGAGAAGTAGTTGGGCAAAGCTCAAAGCAGTGTTTTAGAAGAACGCATGGCGCCCAAAGTTAATTGAGGGAGGGCCTGTGGCCTTACATTATCGTGGTATGGACTTCGCCGCACCGTTATGAAGTAAGACCTGACCAGTTTATCATTTAGAATTGTAAAAGGCTTGGCAGTGTTAGCTGCAAGTCGTCCAATAACAAATACATTGGCATCTTCTGAATGTCAAGGTGTGTAATCCTCAGTAACAACTACCTGTCAGGGTCCTCCCCAGATCCATAATTAACCGAGTCTGTCATTAATGAACTGAAAGTAAATGATAAGAAGAGTGAAGTTTATCGAACTGATTAATTTTTTAATTAATTGAAAGTGAACAAAAAAGTCAGTTTTTTGAACTTGCTAATTAAGTGCTGAATATTGACAAATAATTTGACAAAGCAGTATAGTTAAAAATATTTCATGTCCAGACAATTATGTGTGAGAAATAATTTATGTAACAAAAAGTTAGTTTTTTGGACTTACCAATTAAGTGCTGATTAATGACAAGTAAATTGACAAAGCAGTATATTTAACAATGCTTCATGTTCAGACAATTATGTATGAGAAATCACTTACATAATAATAAGTAAAAGCAGCGAACTCCATAATCATTTTAAAAACCAGTCATTATTGTAGAACAGTTAATTTAAATTCTAAAATTATTCTTTTCGAGAAGTTTACCTTTTTCAAGACAGTTTAATGGCTGTTAACAATACACTGAGACACACTGTTCAGTTGTTATGTAAAAGGTAGTGAAGAGAACTGATAATTAATTCCATGAAATAGTTGAAAGTTTGCTTTTGTCCATGGCTGGAATTTTTCTGGGTGATCATTGTGTTTTGATAACGAGCGCGAGTCAGTGTCTTCGCAGATGTCCACGCCTGCCAACATGCTACAATTGTAACGTAACGTAATTTCAAAGTCACGAGTTTCGATTGATTTGGCTCACACTAAGTGAGCTGGCGACGGTTCATTTACAGTAATTTCCAAGCAGAGTGAAAATTCATTCATCGTTTCGGACCAAAATTTCACCAGCCAGTTTCCGTATTACTTTGTACACGTTTCATTTCTGCCAATCGTTATTACGCAAAGTAAACCGCACTATAACGATCAAGTTATGATAGAAACTGACTTCTTCTGGGTAATATTTTCACTTCGGTTTCAATGCCTTATCGTAAATTAATATCAAAACATTAGGAACACTGTAATTCTTTAATTAGTCTACAAACCAGAGAGGAAGCGGGGTGTTATTACATTTTGATTCGGGTTTCCCGTAAGTTACATTTTGGAAACTTCACGTACCTTTTCCTTACGCTTCAGTACTAACCAATGCTAAAGTGAAATATTCTTTGGAATGAATTTAAAACGGAAAACGCCAATAAGGATGAAAATTTACGTGTGGTTGATAAAACATTTCTTAACAACTATGCCAAAGTTATTTTCATTGTCTTAAGAACTTTGGACTTTCAAAGTTTATTTTTTTTTTCAAAGTATTGCCATTTCACATACGTCCCCCCTTAAGGTGTAGGGTCAAGAGATGTCAATTGTGATTTCGTTCCCTGCGCGATTTTCCTGTTTCTGCAAGGCCGCATACAGTTGAAAGTTGCCTTTATTCGTCAGGACAACGCGAGTGCAATCCCGACTACCAAAAATTATTTATGAACATCGTTATAACAATACATGAATGGAAAAATGTTATTGTAAATAGCTGGTCAATATTTCTCATAATGTAAATCCTTTAAAAACAGAAATAAATACAACTGAAATGTGTGACAAGTTATTCACAGAGAGCTTTTAGTAACAATTCTAAAAAATCAGTATGAGTTGTGAAATGTAAACAAAAAATGAAATAAGTGTATCAGGTAAGAAACTAAGAGAAAATGGAAAACTCTAATGAGAAAAGAGAAACAAAAGGGATACTTCTAGCGAAAGTATTCACTGTAGGTGAAGGGTCCTCTGACATCCGTACAATAACGCAACCGATAAAATGTTGGCAAAATGTTCTCGGTACTGCGGTGAACTTTGCTATCATGACGACATTCCCACAGGTAGACCATGTACTGCACTGCGTCACTGAGTTGTAACTCAAAAATGGCTTAGGAAGTGTGTCCCAGTAGCCAGGCCACGGCGTTGCACTTCATTTCTGGGTGCAGTTTAAGGTCAGGAAGGATAATCCCACATTTGTGTCACACTGGAAGGTGCAGTGTGGTTAATAAGCCCCACCATCAGTCGGCACAACTCCCATACTCCCCACACGTAGCGGCACGCTATATGGTGGTCTCTATATTCGAGCTCTCGAGTGACTGAATGATGTTGACGTGTCGCTGTTTCTTCAGAGGAATCCTTGCTACCAGAAAACACGAGGACACGCTCCAGGTTCAGAAGGCATCATTATCTTCGTGTCTGACGTCAGCTTGGTGTGGCTGGCTCCTGGCTATGCCACCGCGTCACCTATTCCTCGCGCGGAACGTGCGTGCGTGCGCTCGGCTGCACGCACCTGCAGGGGCCAGTGCGAGGGCGCCACCTGTCCTGTCCCTGCCCCATTAGACGCTGAGTCACCGGAGGCGGCACTCAGCAGCGCTTCCGGAACGACTCACGCCTCGCCTGCTGAGCGGGCTTAACGCGTGGCCAGCGACGGCGCACTCTCGCAGACGCTTCGTGTCAGGCGTTCCGTTATTATTACTTTTATGTGCTGGTAGGCTATAGGTAAGAAAATGTGTAAAACGTGGGAAAGATTAACGGTGACTGTAACATTGAAGAATCCCTAACATTAATATTAGTTTTGTAATAATTCGTGTACTTTCTGAAGATGTTACGGTAATGGCGAAATGTGTATTTGTTGTTGTTGTGGTCTTCAGTCCTGAGACTGGTTTGATGCAGCTCTCCATGCTACTCTATCCTGTGCAACCTTCTTCATCTCCCAGTACCTACTGCAGCCTACATCCTTCTGAATCTGCTTAGTGTATTGATCTCTTGGTCTCCCTCTACGATTTTTACCCTCCACGCTGCCCTCCAATGCGAAATTTGTGATCCCTTGATGCCTCAAAACATGTCCTACCAACCGATCCCTTCTTCTAGTCAAGTTGTGCCACAAACTTCTCTTCTCCCCAATCCTATTCAATACCTCCTCATTAGTTACGTGATAAGGTGGGTACCTTATCTTCAGCATTCTTCTGTAGCACCACATTTCAAAAGCATCTATTCTCTTCTTGTCCAAACTACTTATCGACCATGTTTCACTTCCATACATGGCTACACTCCATACAAATACTTTCAAAAACGACTTCCTGACACTTAAATCTATACTCGATGTTAACAAATTTCTCTTCTTCAGAAACGATTTCCTTGCCATTGCCAGTCTACATTTTATATCCTCTCTACTTCGACCATCATCAGTTATTTTGCTCCCTAAATAGCAAAACTCCTTTACTACTTTAAGTGTCTCATTTCCTAATCTAATCCCCTCAGCATCACCCGATTTAATTTGACTACATTCCATTATCCTCGTTTTGCTTTTGTTGATGTTCATTTTATATCCTCCTTTCAAGACACTGTCCACTCCGTTCAACTGCTCTTCCAAGTCCTTTGCTGTCTCTGACAGAATTACAATGTCATCGGCGAACCTCAAAGTTTTTAGTTCTTCTCCATGAATTTTAATACCTACTCCGAATTTTTCTTTTGTTTCCTTTACTGCTTGCTCAACATACAGATTGAATAACATCGGGGAGAGGCTACAACCCTGTCTCACTCCTTTCCCAACCACTGCTTCCCTTTCATGCCCCTCGACTCTCATAACTGCCATCTGGTTTCTGCACAAATTGTAAATAGCCTTTCGCTCCCTGTATTTTACCCCTGCCACCTTCAGAATTTGAAAGAGAGTATTCCTGTTAACGTTGTCAAAAGCTTTCTCTAAGTCTACAAATGCTAGAAACGTAGGTTTGCCTCTCCTTAATCTAGCTTCTAAGATAAGTTGTAGGGTCAGTATTGCCTCACGTGTTCCAACATTTCTACGGAATCCAAACTGATCTTCCCCGAGGTCTGCTTCTACCAGTTTTTCCATTCGTCTGTAAAAAATTCGCGTTAGTATTTTGTAGCTGTGACTTATTAAACTGATAGTTCGGTAACTTTCACATCTGTCAACGCCTGCTTTCTTTGGAATTGGAATTATTATATTCTTCTTGAAGTCTGTGGGTATTTCGCCTGTCTCATACATCTTGCTCACCAGATGGTAGAGTTTTGTCATGTCTGGCTCTCCCAAGGCCATCAGTAGTTCTAATGGAATGTTGTCTACTCCCGGGGCTTTGTTTCGACTCAGGTCTTTCAGTGCTCTGTCAAACTCTTCACACAGTATCTTATCTCCCATTTCATCTTCATCTACATCCTCTTCCATTTCCATAATATTGTTCTCAAGTACATCGCCCTTGTATAAACCCTCTATATACTCCTTCCACATTTCTGCCTTCCCTTCTTTGCTTAGAACTGGGTTGCCATCTGAGCTCTTGATATTCATACAAGTGGTTCTCTTCTCTCCAAAGGTCTCTTTAATTTTCCTGTAGGCAGTATCTATCTTACCCCTAGTGAGACAAGCCTCTACATCCTTACATTCGTCCTCTAGCCATCCCTGCTTAGCCATTTTGCACTTCCTGTCGATCTCATTTTTGAGACGTTTGTATTCCTTTTTGCCTGCTTCATTTACTGCATTTTTATATTTTCTCCTTTCATCAATTAAATTCAATATTTCTTCTGTTACCCAAGGATTCCTATCAGCCCTCGTCTTTTTACCTACTTGATCCTCTGCTGCCTTCACTTCTTCATCCCTCAGAGCTACCCATTCTTCTTCTACTGTATTTCTTTCCCCCATTCCTGTCAATTGTTCCCTTATGCTCTCCCTGAAACTCTCTACAACCTCTGGTTCTTTCAGTTTATCCAGGTCCCATCTCCTTAAATTCCCACCTTTTTGCAGTTTCTTCAGTTTCAATCTGCAGTTCATAACCAATAGATTGTGGTCAGAATCCACATCTGCCCCTGGAAATGTCTTACAATTTAAAACCTGGTTCCTAAATCTCTGTCTTACCATTATATAATATATCTGATACCTTTTAGTATCTCCCGGATTCTTCCAGGTATACAACCTTCTTTTATGATTCTTGAACCAAGTGTTAGCTATGATTAAGTTATGCTCTGTGCAAAATTCTGCAAGGCGGCTTCCTCTTTCATTTCTTCCCCCCAATCCATATTCACCTACTATGTTTCCTTCTCCCCTTTTCCTACTGACGAATTCCAGTCACCCATGACTATTAAATTTTCGTCTCCCTTCACTACCTGAATAATTTCTTTTATCTCGTCATACATTTCATCAATTTCTTCATCATCTGCAGAGCTAGTAGGCATGGGCTTTGCGCCTATCTTGGCCACAATAATGCATTCACTATGCTGTTTGTAGTAGCTAACCCGCAATCCTATTTTTTTTATTCATTATTAAACCTACTCCTGCATTACCCCTATTTGACTTTGTGTTTATAACCATGTAGTCACCTGACCAGAAGTCTTGTTCCTCCTGCCACCGAACTTCACGAATTCCCACTATATCTAACTTTAACCTATCCATTTCCCTTTTTAAATTTTCTAACCTACCTGCCCGATTAAGGGATCTGACATTCCACGCTCCGATCCGTAGAATGCCAGTTTTCTTTCTCCTGATAACGACGTCCTCTTTAGTAGTCCCCGCCCGTAGATCCGAATGGGCGACTATTTTACCTCCGGAATATTTTACCCAAGAGGACGCCATCATCATTTAATCATACAGTAAAGCTGCATGTGTATTTATCTGAACGTTTTTCCACCCTGGAGCGATGTGTGTGCTGATATGCAACTTTCTGGCACATCAAAACTGTGTGCCGTACCTGGAATCTTTCGCTGGTAAGTCCTCTACCGCCTGAGCTATCTGAGACCGACTGAAAATGTGTCCTGGAAACAGTCCCCTAGCCTGTTATCCACAGACTCTGCAGTATCCTCTGCAGTATCCTCTGCTGGTCCTATGAGGAATGCAAAAGTTTGGCGGAAGTAAACTTTTGAGGGCGGTTCCTGTGCCAGGACAGCTCACTCTGCCTGGCGTAAAGGACACCGTGATAAAGAAGGCGGTATTATTGCGCTTAAGTCGAGCTCTCCTCTGGGAATACTCCCAAATGCGAGTAATTCGGGCACATAGCTTTTGGTAGTCAGGACTGCGTTGGTTCTGCCCTGAAAGAAAACAAAATGAAAACATCCCAGCCTGGAGTTTCTAACAACCCTACCACAACAAAGGTCAAAATTTAGTAATGATTGTGGTGTTGCTCACGCTGCTAAATATTGCATTTTCGGGCAACAACAGTCATATTATGTGGCAGGTGTCATTAGATCACAGTTAATAAAGTCATTTCATGTAATAATGAATAAACTAGGCACTCATCTTTTCGTGTTTCCCACGCTGGTCTCGTAAAATCATGGCTCAATCGTCGAAAATCTAGGTGGTGATGATTCCAAGCTCGGTTGCAAAGAGGCCTAGGTTTTATTCTGCTATATTCAAAAATTGTAGATGCGCTTCTCAAACCGTTCTTGAAGATTAAACCTTTCAAAGTTAGCACAATAGTGATGTAAAAAAAGTAATCAGCACTCCGAATTTAAGTTACACTTCCTTTTAAGTGATTTTATTCCAATATCACGTGACATACCAACATCACAATACAAAACATAGTTGAAAACATCTTCCTCACAGTCACTGTTAAAGTTCACATTTTATAAGCTGACTACAATATGCGTCTTTCCAACATGACGTCCAAGACTTAACTCTCTCACGGTCCGTCTCTCTAACAATTAATAATCGCTTACGCGCCCAAAAATCAGAGTTACAAGTACGTCAAAGATCACAGCGACAAAAGAAAGAATACACATAAGAATAATATCATTGCAGTATAAACATATCGATGTGTCACAAATGAAATCAAATCTGAATGTTGTCTCAGAAATATGTTAACTACTTTACAGAAACGCAGTAGAATATTACTGGTATCGAGAGGTTCAGGTGAGGTGCCGTAATGGTTACGTAATTCAAGTACCATTACAAGTTCCTGTCGTGCACAGAGTTTCATTTACCTGTATTTCTATATTCTGCAGGTTGTTCAATTTATGAATGGTGAGATATCTCTTTTCCTCAGAAATTATCATAGTTCTAATCCTTCGCAGTGTTAAGCTCCTTCGAATAATTAATCTATGGAAGAGGTGAGTTTGGCTTTTTTCAGAATTAGTATTGTCGTCACATGCCTCTCAAGAGCAAGTGGAACGTCACCTCAATGACACTAAAAGGATTACCAAATTGAGAAGACCTATAAACTAACTATAGATAGTCCGATAATTTTCTTTTCAAAGACTAAAAGGAACACACACCTTTGCAGCGGCTTTCCCGATTTTCTTTAGAGATATTGTGTACTTGGGATTATGGTGTGCAGCCGGGATTCTTTATGCTGGCCTTGGGAAACTGCCTACAGCTCCAAAGCGAAAGCTGGCCGGAATGGCCGAGCGGTTCTAGGCGCTACAGTCTGGAACCGCGGGACCGCTACGGTCGCAGGTTTGAATCCTGCCTCGGGCATGGATGTGTGTGATGTCCTTAGGTTAGATAGGTTTACGTAGTTCTAAGTTCTAGGGGACTGATGACCTCAGCAGTTAGGTCCCATAGTGCTCAGAGCCATTTGAACCATTTTGAACCAAAGCGAAAAACCAGTGAACGAAGAACAATGGCATATTCAAAAGGGTCCTTAATCCTGTAGCTCAAAGTCGAACGTGCAGGAAAGGTACGTGTCAGCTCTTCCAACCTTAACATCTTTAATCCTCAGACATTGTTGTGTGGCTAAGAGACCGGTTGTGGAGGGAAGATGGAAGTCAACAATAATGGAATTTATATTGAAGAATTCTTTCCGACCATTCAGCAAGAGAGTTTCTCTGAGCGAACGTTGGCACACAGAAACGTAAATATTCGCGTGAGGTCCAGAAATGTTGAGAATCGACGGGTGAGGACCCAAATGACTGAACAGTGCAAGATGAAGCTGTGGTGAGACGCTGGGCTGGTCTTTGAGAGCACAGTGATTCAGATCCTGGTCGGGACATACAAGTACAGGGTGAACATCAATAAAACAGACAAATTGCATGGAAAGATTCCTGACTGGAAATTGAAGAAAAAAGGGCCTGTGGACATGTGTTCAGAAATGTGAGGTGTGGGGACAGTGATAAAAGATCGTCGTAGAACACAGTATGGGGGTGCGTCGCATCCACGTCGCAACAGATGTTCAAAGAGGCCGCCTAGGGATGCAACTCACTTGTTCATACGTCGCATCGTGGATTTACTATTTTGCACATTCCGGCCTCTCTTCGGATAGCATCACAGGTGTTGTGAACACGCAGTTGAAGGGTCTGCACACCAGGAAGAGGTTTAGCATACATAATACTTTTCAGATTTCCCCAGAGATAAAAATGCAGTGATGTAGCAGGCCATGCTTACAGGCACTCTGTGTCCTATGCGACGACCGGGAAAGATGTCGTCGAGGTGTAGGCGAGCTGTAATGCGGAAGTGGGGTGGTGCTCCACCGTGCAAAAAGCACATAACCTGTCGTATTGCCAAAGCCACATTCTCAGGCAGCCGTAGGCAGAGTATTCTACAGGAAGTATAGGAATATTCCTCCATCAATTCATTGTAAAATAATAACCGGTCCACAAATGTGATCACAAAGAATCCCTGCCCATATTGATGCTTAACTGATGCTGATGTGATGCATCAACGATTCCCCAAGGATTATCTGTAGCGCACGGGTGTCAATTATGCAGACTGATTATGCCAGATATAGTAAAGGTTCATTCGTCAGTAAAGAGGAATTATGACAGAAATCCCATAATTGTGATGGTCTGGTGGAGAAATCATCGACAAAGTCCATTCCATTGAGAGAAATCCGCTTCTGATAATCCTTGCACTCGTTACAGGTGATAGAGATAGTAGCTGTTGTCATGAAGGACACATATAATCGTACTTTGACATACACCATGTTGACAGGCCACTTGCCTGGTGCATATACTAATAATAGTCTCCATGTTTTCGGCTCAATATCCTGTAGAACCCGGTCCTCCAGATTTGGTGTACGCACAGTCCACCACCTCGCTGCATGTTCGTCAGCCCCAGTCCACCCCCTCCTGCACGTTCGTCAGTCCAAAAGGACCACACAACCACCCAAAAAGGGTCTGAAATGTTGTGAAATGTTGTTAGTGTCTGTGAGGGTACGTGTTTTGGTATAGCTGTGCTTCCTCTCGACTATTTCCATCTCCTTCGTCTCGCACAAACACAATGTCGGCTTCTTCCCGACATAAATACCAGATTATTCTCCTGCTTGCAGTATGCTATGTCAATCACACAACCTGCAACAAACAAGGAACACATGATACGTCCTCACAGGAACTTTAATTCATCATTGCCATCTATCGTGACAACGACACATTTCCGGACACATGGTCGAAGTCCTTTTTTCCCCGTTTCCAGTCAGGAACTTGTCCCTGCAGTTTGTCAGTTTTATTAATGTTCACGCTAAAGCTTAAGACGAATGCTGGGATGGTTCCTTTAAAACGGCACCGAAGAATTTATTGCCTGTACTTCCTCCATGCGTACTTATTCTCTGTCTCTGAAGTCCTTATTAACAACGGAATGGTAAATGCAAATATTACTTCATTGAAAAAGACCATTGTGCATGTCCAACTAACACTGGCACTGTAGTGACTTGTCAGTGTGGATTAAAAGCATGGATAGATTTTTTCCGGCATTTTCATCACCTACCTGCTGTAAATGGCAGTGAGACAATATTGGAGTTCAGTGTCAAATAGAAATCTGTAGGCACGCAGTGCGCTATGAACTGGAGATGGATGACAGAAGTATGTAACTATAAGGTCAAATAATTTTCGCTATCAATCCTGTTATCTGTGGGAATCTTTGCAGCTGAAAGCTATTAAGAAAATGCAGGGATTGCACAATCACTGTACATAGTATAATGAATGACAGGATTTTGAATAGGTGGATAAATGCAAGATTATGCCTGTAATGAAGTCAGTATTAGTGGTCAACATTGGTGTTCGTCTGACGGTTTAAATATTTAAGGATAATATTAAGTAGCGAAATTAGAGTAACCAATGAAATAAGCAAGTTTAATAGATTGTTACGAAATGGAATGGAATTTTGCGAATCAGGATTGACGTCAGATTTTTGTAAGACATGAAAATTTGTGCCACGCCGGCCGCTGTGGCCGAGCGGTTCTAGGCGCTTCAGTCCGGGACCGCGCTGCTGCTCTAAAGTACGTACCTTAATAGCTATGAACACTTACTTCGTAGTGGAGATGTGTTTCACATTAGCGAAGATGAACGAATCGTCATTTGTAATTTAGAGCCCAAGTTTACTGGACATTTTTTCTCGTTTTTGTCCACACTACCCACTGAAAGTTACCAGCCCTACACTCTTCGTAACACAAGAACCGGTACGTGTATTCAACTGTCAGAGATATCAGAACGGTTTTCGTTTATAACTTTCCACTCGTTCGTTTCCGGTACAGGGATCCTTACTTCAAATTAATACATTTATCGTTCTCCATCATCCTGGAAAGTCTGTAACATCATCAAGGAATCACCCCGTGTATACAGGCGCCCGCGCCTAGAACTTTGACGCTCTGTAGTCTCGTTGGATGACGTTTGCGGACATGGGTTCCTATTCAAAATACGATGTACTCACTCCCCTCTACAAGCCCTAGAAGTCTGTAACGGGAATTTCCGACCACCCCGTATGTGTTCATTCTTTCCGCGCGCTGTACGAGATTGGAATAACAGAGAATTGTGAAGGTGGTTCGATGAACCCTCTGCCAGGCACTTCAATGTGATTTTCAGAGTATCCATGTAGATGTAGATGTAGATGTAGAAGGATCGGTCCAAAATTCCATTTGTCAAGCAGTCTACAACTCGACGCTCGCATATTTCGGGATTCCCACACAGGGAGAAATGAATATTTTGCGTGGTTGCGTGTATGAAAGACGTCGTAGTGTGAAGATACAGATATTGTATAAATACAGACATTGTAAGCATAACGTTGTCAGAATGTTCGTACGGAAGTGCAGTGAATCAGCAGAAATGCTAGCACCACAAGCTCTAAATTTCTGCTCTACAGTTTTGAGCATTCAAGCAGGTACGAGTAATATTGCCATGTTAATAACAGGTCGGTCACTCTGGGAAATTTCGTGGATATCTTCGGAAGAAAAACGACATCATTACGGCGAAACTTTGTTTGACACCTTTAGTGAACTGGTACTCGAGGAAAAAGCTGCGACAAATCTGGTGCCGGCCGGAGTGGCCGAGCGGTTAAAGGCGCTACAGTCTGGAACCGCACGACCGCTACGGTCGCAGGTTCGAATCCTGCCTCGGGCATGGATGTGTGTGATGTCCTTAGGTTAGTTAGGTTTAAGTAGTTCTAAGTTCTAGGGGACTTATGACCACAGCAGTTGAGTCCCATAGTGCTCAGAGCCATTTGAACCATTTTTGAACAAATCTGGTGCAATCGCAGTGAAATCCATGTAGGACTCAAGACGTAACGTAGATTATAACTATTGGATATAAGGCCCGTCCGTTACGCAAAACACTACCTTTTCATGTGACCGAAACATGTTTCATTATCTCCATGAGATCATAGATAGCTTTCCTTTATTAACATCTGTGACATGGGAACATATTTTGAGTGGTAACTGATCGAAGAAAATCAGTCGTAAAGAACAGTTTTTGTTTGTTTCTCTTATTATCTCAATTTTACGTTATAAGGTTCTGGGGAACCATTGGTACATTATAACGTACTCGTTGCGTGTCACCTGTATTATCATCGTTTGGTTGCAGATGGCACGCAACCAGTACGTGATAATGTACAAATGTATCTTCTGGTAAACCTTCCGGGATGTAAGGTCGTGGTCCATGAAACCCTTCAGCTCCTAACGTTTCGTCCAGAGCTGCGCTGGACATCTTCAGAGGGGGTTTCTCCTCCGGTGAGTCTTGCCGACTGACGGGTTGGACGTCTGAGAGCGACTTATATATCGTAGAAAGTGGGCGTGACCAGAGTTACACGTGATATGCAGAGATAATCTTTGTCAGAGATAAAACTTAACTGTCGATCGTAATCTCGTCACGGATAAAACCGTCTAGCAATTCTTTAGTGCTACTGTCCAAATATCACTAAGTTTCGTGGTCTCTTCTTTCCGATTAAGTTAAGTTTTATCTCTGACAAAGATTATCTCTGCATATCACGTGTAACTCTGGTCACACCCACTTTCTACGATATATAAGTCACTCTCAGACGTCCGACCCGTCGATCTTCGGCGGTAATCCGGAAGGATACCGCCCTTCGATTGACCTTTCGGTTCTAATCGAAGCGTTAGGAGTATTGCAGGTGCCAGCCGTCCAGCCGTCCAGCCGTCCAGCAGTCCAGCAGCAGCAGAAGCAGCAGCAGCAGCGGTCCCGGTCCCGGTCTGCAGCGGCGGTCCAGCCGGCAACAGCCAGCCAGTCCTCCTGCAGCAGCAGCAGCAGCAGCAGCAGCGGTCCAGCCCGCCAGCCAGCCAGCCAGCCAGCAGCAGCAGCCCCGGCCCCGTCAGCGGCAGCAGCAGCAGCAGCAGCAGCAGCTGCGGCGTTCCTGCCACCCGCCGTCGCCGTCGCCGGCGCCGTCGCCGTCGCCGTCGCCATCCCTGGTCTTCGTCCGTCTTCGTCTGTCCCCAGTTTGTGTCCTTTCTTTCTCGTCCTGTGCGTTTTTGTTTCTCCCTGTCGTCATGTCCGCCCCCTCCCCCACCACCACCGCCACCACTACCACCACAGACATAGTTTATACTTCCCCTTCCGCCGCCACCGCCACTATAACATGGTGTGCCCAGTCACACCCCCCTCCTTCCATCCCACCCCTTCTCACTCTCCCTTCGCCCTCGCTCTTTGTCGACCCCTCTCCAGCTTCTTCCTCCTGTTCCTCTCGATCTGATCCTTTCCCCCCACTCCCCCAGCCTGTCACTGCCGCTCCAGCTAGGGTGGTGGCCCGTCGGGCCACTGTCCATGCCCAGCTCTCCCCATCGCCTTCGCCATCACCGCTGCCACCGTCGCCGTCGCCGTCGCCTTCGCCTTCACCGTCACCATCTCCGGCGCCGACTGCTGCGTCCACGCCGGGACCTGTCCCTTCCCACCACCTCCCTATAGCTCCCGTCCCCCATATCACCACCCGCCCTTCTGCCGCCATCAAACGCCCTAGTGGCACCACCACCTCCTCCGCTCCCAAAAAGGCCCCACCCCGTCCTCCTTCCCCCCCCCCCCCAGGGTGCCATGGATGTCTCCCCACCTGGCCCTGCTCCCTCTGCCTCCTCCTCCTCCTACTCCTCCTCCCCCCCTCCTTATACAAATACCTCCTCTCCCGAATCGGTCGGGCACACAGTTTTAATCTGCCAGGAAGTTTCATATCAGCGCACACTCCGCTGCAGAGTGAAAATCTCATTCTGGAAACATCCCCCAGGCTGTGACTAAGCCATGTCTCCGCAATATCCTTTCTTTCAGGAGTGCTAGTTCTGCATGGTTCGCAGGAGAGCTTCTGTAAAGTTTGGAAGGTAGGAGACGAGGTACTGGCAGAAGTAAAGCTGTGAGTACCGGGCGTGAGTCGTGCTTCGGTAGCTCAGTAGGCAGTCTGCCTTCGGCGGTGCTAGGGCACGGACGTCTGTTTACGTCCCTGCCGGAGACGTTCGCGCTCGCGCAGTTGTTTACCTCTTCGGCGTACTCGCGCGTTTAGACGACTCGATATAGAATGGCACATGCATACCGAAAGTCGACTCTCAAGATTAGTTTTTCGAATGAATATGCGAGACCGAAAGCCTACGAAATAGGAAGGTTCCTACGAGACGAAGTTAAACTTGACTACAACGAACTTATCGGAATCCACCTCTCCATAGTGAGCAGTGTTGTTTACGTCAAGCTGATTAACGATGCAGTATGTGACAGAATCATCCGAGATACTAAACATGGACTCAAATTTCGGCACTCTGATGGACATGTTGGAGAAGTAACTATTGATCATGCAGGACTGGGCTTACGAAACATACGTATTTTCGAACTTCCCTTCGAGGTTCCGTCTGACTTGGTCGTTGACGCCTTACGCCCATATGGAAGGGTGCTTAGCCACGTTGAGGAAAAATGGTCCAACTTCACGACTTACCCGGTTCTCAATGGGGTGCGTCAAATCAGAATAGAACTGACACAACATGTGCCCTCGTACTTGTTCATCGGCGGATGCAGAGCTATAGTCATATACGATGGACAACCCAAAACATGCTCAGGCTGTGGGAAAGAGGGCCACGTCCGTTCCGAATGTATGCAGCGGAGGATAGTGCAAGTTCCAAACGGCGAACCCGTACCTCCGTCCACGTTGACGCCGCTGCCACTAACGTATGCGGACGCATTTCGAACGGATCCCATCCCGAAGAATGACCAGCTCCCAAATCCTGACAGTTTCCGGCAACCGACTGCGGCGGGGACCGCCTCCAGTGACGAAACGACGCACACCTCTGCAGCTCCGGCGCCGTCGACGCACTTAACCGAGCGGAAAGGATCGGTAGGAGAAATGGAAATTGATCCTGCTGTTGTGCCGACAGCTGCTTTCGTCCCTGAGCACCGGGAGTCACTTCCGCACTCGGATACGGAGGCGCACACGCGCAAACAAAGATCGCCGAAGCGCCACAAGAAACGACGGCTAGCGCCGTCGGATACCTGCTTACTGCAGTCCACGCCAGACGGACTTGGGTGTAACGTCGATACAGTGCATCCGGATGCGCAACGGGAGGTTCTACCTCCCACACAGCAGTCCGACGCGAATTATGCTCCACAGGGGTTGAATACAGACACACCGGACGGAAAGCCGACGGAAGGAGTCCCTCCACCCACCGCAGCACCGCCACCGCCTTCGGTCAGCCCGGCAGGAGAGACACGACGGGAGCTGGACCTCCGGCACAGGAACTGGGCCGACGACTCCGATACTGACCCCCACACCGACGACGCACCCGCAATGGCGAGTGCTGCGTCCACAGGATGTTAACCGCGCAGAAGATGCAGACTGACGCACAGACAGCATGTCTCCGGGCAGAAGCACAAAAATTAACATAAGCGTTCATGTGCGCTTTACGCACTGAGGAACAGCGGCAGGCATATCGAACAGCCTCTATTAATATTAATACGATCAGAACGCCTGTCAAATTGCAATTATTACGAGACATGTTGCATGCGTCAGACGTCGACATCGTTCTGCTGCAGGAAGTATGTGTTGAGAGCTTCCCCGACCTCTATGAGTACGATACGTACATTACACCTACTACCGACGGCGGCAGCGGAACAGCGACACTTCTACGTAGCGGCATAGTAGCCGAGGACGTGGTGTACCTGCCGTCAGCGCGAGGACTGGCGCTCACAGTGCTGGGAGTACGGGTCGTTAACATTTACGCACCGTCGGGGTCAGACAGACGGCGCGACCGATCCCGATTTTATGCAGATGAGATTGCAACACTATTCTTAGGTCGGTATGAACATGTCTTATTTGGAGGCGACTTCAACTGCGTGCTCGCACCAAAAGATCAACACCCACGTTATACTTCGTGCCCGGAGCTGCGGCAACTCATACAGGACATGAATCTCATTGATAAATGGGAGAAGATACATGGCGACAGACGTGGATACACCTATGTCACGAGTCACTCTGCAAGTCGTCTCGATCGCATCTACGTAACACGTCGTCTCGAACCTGCGATCCTCGATGCGGAATTGTGGCCTGTCGCCTTTTCAGATCACATAGCATATATATGCACGGTCTCCTTGAGTCGTCAACAAGTGTGGAGGAGTCGCAGTGTTTGGAAACTGAATACAGCACACCTTAGGGAACCTGAGTGCAAACGCTTAGTCGAAGACACTTGGCATGTGTGTGAACGACGCCTCCCGACGTATCCGACGACGTTGCAGTGGTGGCTGGAATGCGTTAAGCCTGCATTGCGCCGAGCGTTAATTGCATACGGAAGGGAGCAGATGATGTGGCGGCGATACACGACGGAATTTTATTTCACGATGCTCCGCGAGCTTTCTGTACAAGCACCTTCACAGGAGCGTCGTGCAGGTATAAAACGAGCACAGGCCCAAATAATTTCCACAACGCGCCGCCGATTGGAGGGTGTCGCAATCCGTGCAAGGGCCTTTGAACGAGTCCGTGGAGAATCCCCGTCGATGTATCACGTTATCAGAGAAAAACAACGTAGTCGCAGAACCTTAATACAGACGGTCATACTGCCAGATGGTCGCCGCATGACAACGCAAAAAGACGTTGCCAACGCTTTCGTGGAACACTACGGTCATCTCTATGAAGAAGCGGAACACGATCAGGCAGCCTTTCATGAGGTCCGACGAACGCTCTCCGCGTGTCTCGACGAGTCGGCCAACCTGGAGTTAACAGGTGAAATCACAGTTGACGACGTAATGGAAGCAATTGATAAGGGAGCATCGCACAAATCGCCGGGGCCCGACGGGTTTCCGTTAGAGTTCTATCGTACATTTAAAGATCTCATGACTCCACGATGGACTGCCATGTACTGCGAATTGATGTCTCCCAACGTGCCTCTTCCGCCCACCTTCGTGGAAGGAATGATCATCCCCATCCACAAACCATCTGGCGGCACAGGGATACAGGCCTACCGGCCACTGACCCTTCTTAATTGCGACTACAAGATCTACGCCAGGATACTTGCAGCACGCTTTAAACGCGTGATACGCCAAGTGATTTCACTCGACCAAACCCAGCTAGGAGGTGATAGCAATATACAAACGGCACTCAGCGACTACCGCGATGTTATCGCACTGGCTTCAACATGTCGTCTCCGGGGTGTATTGGTATCGATAGACTTCGATCGCGCATTTGACAGGCTGAGTCATGCTTATCTCACGGACGTGATGACGAAAATGAAGTTTCCGGAAAGTTTTGTCACCGTCGTCATGAGACTACTACACGGAGCCGCATCCAAAGTGCTCATCAATGGACGCTTGGTGGGGCCCATCACCATCTCACGATCGGTCAGACAAGGGTGCCCGCTGTCAACGATATTGTATGCCATCGCTGTCGAGCCGCTGCTTTGCGGGCTCCGGAATCGACTCCAAGGAATGACGATAAGGCACAACAAGTTTATATGCCGAACATACGCAGATGACCTAGTGTTTTTAGCACGGTCAGGCGACGAGGCAAGAGCGGCCCTGCATTGGATTAATTTGTATTGTATGGCTACGGGAAGTCGCCTGAACATGGCAAAGTCGGGAGCGATGAACATCGGGAGAGGACTACCGACAGGAAGTGTAGCACCATTACAGCCGATCACCACGATGAAATGCCTAGGAATTATCTTCGCTACAGACGTTCGACGCACGGCGGCACTGAGTTACAGACATCTTCTGCAAACAATTCGTGCGAGTGTCCGAAGTCACAGGTTAAGGGCACTGGATATGATACAACGAGTCACCTTTGCCAACACTTATCTAGCCTCTCGCATCCCCCATCTGGCACAAGTTCTTCCTATGCCGGTGGTGTTGGCCCGCCGAATCCTGGCGGCACTAGGATATTTTGTGAGCACAGGTCTGCTTTTTAAGGTAGGATACGAAACCCTCACCCTTCCTCGTAGTCGTGGAGGTCTTGGACTAGTCCACGTACGCGACCGAGCAGTGGCTATTTATGTAACCACGATGATAAAGATGTGGACACGACACCAGACAAGTCTGACGGGCAGCTTGATAGACGAACTCGCTCCACCTTCTCGTTCGGCTCCGGTAGCGGTGGCTCACATCTCACCATCGCTTGCCCATATGCGAACCTTCTTTGTGGAACACAGTTATGTACATATGGAACTACCAACTACCAGGACGGCAACGGCACGTGATATATATCACATCTTGACTCGACGACGGCCGAATAATGCCGTAGAGCGCCGCCAACCAACGGTTACGTGGTCAGTGGTATGGCGTACAGTGCACCACCCACACCTTGATACGGGAACGCGCGCACTGTGGTATCAGGTGGTCAATGGGAAATACGTGACTCGTTCCAGGTTGCATACAATTCATATGGCGGACGAGCCACTGTGTCCGCAGTGCAATGTTATAGACACTGAGGAGCATCGCCTGATATGCGGTCCTTCGGCGGACGTATGGTGTTTGGTCAAAAAAATGATCGCCTTCCTCCTTCGGGTGGGGCCGCAAACAATAGAACCACGCACACTACTTCTCCCAGATAGGACGTATTATCCCCGAACGAAGACAAACGCAGTGACTTGGATTCGAGGTTTGACTGTGCGTTATCTTTTCCGAGACGGCAGTAAGAATGTGCTTGACTTTTGGGCCTTACTACAGGAACACCACTCACAGCTTATGAGACATCCGAGATATCGATCATATTACGCAAATTTTTTAGGGAGTGCCTTGCTTGATCCCCCACCCAGTTGGAGTGTCCCGGGTAGGAGAATGTAATTATTGTCTATAAGTAGCAGAACAAGAAAGGACCAGGACAGTGGAGAGGATCCACAAACACACGTGAAGACGTACCCGACACCAACGCGAGGTATGATGGGATTAGCGAGGTACGCGCCTAAAAGAGGAACGTCGAACGTTATTGTTTTGTACTGACAGAGCAGGATATTTTATTTTATTTTTTTTCACTATTATGTCAAAAAAAAGTCCACTTATTTACGTTTCCCAGAAAAATTTTATTTTATAAAGTCATCGTCTTATATATTTACAGAAAAAGTGCTAGGAGCAGTTTATGTTTGTTATTGTTACACAAAAAAAAATGTTGGTAGAGCACTTGCCCGCGAAAAAAAGAAAAAAAAATAATATAAAATAAAAAAGAAAAAAAAGTGGTCAGCGTGACGGCATGTCAATCCTAAGGTCCCTGGTTCGATTCCCGGCTGGGTCGGAGATTTTCTCCGCTCAGGGACTGGGTGTTGTGTTGTCCTAATCATCATCATTTCATCCCCATCGACGCGCAGGTCGCCGAAGTGGCGTCAAATCGAAAGACCTACACCAGGCGAACGGTCTACCCGACGGGAGGCCTTAGCCACACGACATTTCATTTCAGGGCATGAGTATGAGTTTTAAATATGGTGATAGTTATCAGCGTTACGAAGATAAAAAAAAAAAAGTTGGTAGAGCACTTGCCCGCGAAAGGCAAAGGTCCCGAGTTCGAGTCTCGGTCGGGCACACAGTTTTAATCTGCCAGGAAGTTTCATATCAGCGCACACTCCGCTGCAGAGTGAAAATCTCATTCTGGAAACATCCCCCAGGCTGTGGCTAAGCCATGTCTCCGCAATATCCTTTCTTTCAGGAGTGCTAGTTCTGCATGGTTCGCAGGAGAGCTTCTGTAAAGTTTGGAAGGTAGGAGACGAGGTACTGGCAGAAGTAAAGCTGTGAGTACCGGGCGTGAGTCGTGCTTCGGTAGCTCAGTTGGTAGAGCACTTGCCCGCGAAAGGCAAAGGTCCCGAGTTCGAGTCTCGGTCGGGCACACAGTTTTAATCTGCCAGGAAGTTTCACCTCCTCTCCCGTCCCGATCCTTCCCTTCTCGAGGCCCGGAATCTCTCCCTCCTCCTCCGCCAACACTTCCCTGGTGCCCCCATCTCTCTCCTTACTCCCAGACGGGATTCTGTTCTCATCTCCTCCCCGAGCCCAACCCTCCATACTGACATCCTCTCCCGCCTCCCCATCAGCCGTTTTGGCCCCAACGCCTCCCTCAACTCTGCTCATTCTCCATTTCCTACCCACCAACCCCAACCCCCGCGTCACCCACCGACCCTCACCGCCGTGATCACTCGGCTCAGCCCGTCGATCACGGAGGAGGAGGTGTTGGCGGAGCACAAGGCGCATCCCACGCTGGAGGTGCGGGCGTTCTGCCACATTTTCAACTCGGCCGGCCCCACTCGCCTTATGCGGGTTTTCTCCGAGGACGCCCCCTCCATTGACCGTCGCCTGAAGGAGGGTGCCCTCCTCTTCAACCAGCGCTACAAGGTCGACCCCTCCCGTTCCCCTCCTCAATCACTGCACTGCCAGAGGTGTCTGCGCTATAATGCCCATCCAACAGCTGAGTGCCGCGAGGCCCCCACCTGCCCACATTGTAGGCAAGCGCACTTCCTCCGGCAGTGCCCTAACCTTAAATCCCCTCCCTCCTGCAATACCTGCAATCTCCCCCACCCCACCTACTGCCAAAAGTGTAAAGCCCGACCCCCTCCAACCACTCCAGAACTCACCGTCCCTGTCCGTCCTCTGGACTGGCGACAGACATGCACCCGTTTAAATGCTACCCTACCAATCAACTCGTCCAAGTTCTGGTCGGCCTTCCGTCGCCTTACCGGAACTAAACCCTCCCCCTATTATCCTCTTCTCCATGATGGTCGCCCTTTCCCTGACACCCTTGCTAAGGCCAATCAATTTGCCTCCTACTTCTCCGATGTACACTCCTGGAAATTGAAATAAGAACACCGTGAATTCATTGTCCCAGGAAGGGGAAACTTTATTGACACATTCCTGAGGTCAGATACATCACATGATCACAATGACAGAACCACAGGCACATAGACACAGGCAACAGAGCATGCACAATGTCGGCACTAGTACAGTGTATATCCACCTTTCGCAGCAATGCAGGCTGCTATTCTCCCATGGAGACGATCGTAGAGATGCTGGATGTAGTCCTGTGGAACGGCTTGCCATGCCATTTCCACCTGGCGCCTCAGTTGGACCAGCGTTCGTGCTGGACGTGCAGACCGCGTGAGACGACGCTTCATCCAGTCCCAAACATGCTCAATGGGGGACAGATCCGGAGATCTTGCTGGCCAGGGTAGTTGACTTACACCTTCTAGAGCACGTTGGGTGGCACAGGATACATGCGGACGTGCATTGTCCTGTTGGAACAGCAAGTTCCCTTGCCGGTCTAGGAATGGTAGAACGATGGGTTCGATGACGGTTTGGATGTACCGTGCACTATTCAGTGTCCCCTCGACGATCACCAGTGGTGTACGGCCAGTGTAGGAGATCGCTCCCCACACCATGATGCCGGGTGTTGGCCCTGTGTTCCTCGGTCGTATGCAGTCCTGATTGTGGCGCTCACCTGCACGGCGCCAAACACGCATACGACCATCATTGGCACCAAGGCAGAAGCGACTCTCATCGCTGAAGACGACACGTCTCCATTCGTCCCTCCATTCACGCCTGTCGCGACACCACTGGAGGCGGGCTGCACGATGTTGGGGCGTGAGCGGAAGACGGCCTAACGGTGTGCGGGACCGTAGCCCAGCTTCATGCAGACGGTTGCGAATGGTCCTCGCCGATACCCCAGGAGCAACAGTGTCCCTAATTTGCTGGGAAGTGGCGGTGCGGTCCCCTACGGCACTGCGTAGGATCCTACGGTCTTGGCGTGCATCCGTGCGTCGCTGCGGTCCGGTCCCAGGTCGACGGGCACGTGCACCTTCCGCCGACCACTGGCGACAACATCGATGTACTGTGGAGACCTCACGCCCCACGTGTTGAGCAATTCGGCGGTACGTCCACCCGGCCTCCCGCATGCCCACTATACGCCCTCGCTCAAAGTCCGTCAACTGCACATACGGTTCACGTCCACGCTGTCGCGGCATGCTACCAGTGTTAAAGACTGCGATGGAGCTCCGTATGCCACGGCAAACTGGGTAACACTGACGGCGGCGGTGCACAAATGCTGCGCAGCTAGCGCCATTCGACGGCCAACACCGCGGTTCCTGGTGTGTCCGCTGTGCCGTGCGTGTGATCATTGCTTGTACAGCCCTCTCGCAGTGTCCGGAGCAAGTATGGTGGGTCTGACACACCGGTGTCAATGTGTTCATTTTTCCATTTCCAGGAGTGTATTTTCCATCCCCGATGATCCCCAGTTCGATTACTCCCTCTTCCCGGATATCCGCGATCGCACTGACACCTCTGTCCCTCCCCTCGCTCCTGGTTTCCAGTACTTGGACAACATTGCACACACGGAACTCAATGCCCCTATCACTACACAGGATCTCATTGTTACACTCCGCACAAAACGCGACACCACTCCTGGTCATGATTGTGTCACCTACCGTCACCTTCGTGAAGTTCCTGTCTCTTTTCTCTCCACCCTGGCCAGGCTCTACAATGTAGTCCTGTCCACCGGTTACTACCCCGACCTGTGGAAAACCTCCCGTATCCTCATGTTCCTTAAACCTGGCAAACCGCCGTCCGCCATCTCCTCCTACCGTCCCATCAGCCTTACCTCGGTCTTCAGCAAGGTCCTGGAATCTATCCTCACCCGACGCATCCACCAGCATCTCCACCAGCACCGCCTCCTTCCCGTTACCCAGTGTGGCTTTCGGCCGTCCTTCTCTTCCGACGACCTTCTCCTTCACCTCACTCATCTCCTTTCCAAACAGCTTAATTCCCGTCGCTCCGCAATCTTCCTCTCCCTGGACCTCGAACGTGCTTATGACCGCGTATGGCATTCCGGTCTCCTCTTCAAGCTCCCTCCGAACAGCTTAATTCCCGTCGCTCCGCAATCTTCCTCTCCCTGGACCTCGAACGTGCTTATGACCGCGTATGGCATTCCGGTCTCCTCTTCAAGCTCCAAACCTTCGCCCTTCCCATTAACTACGTCCGTCTGATCGGCTCCTTTCTCTCCCGCCGTCCTTCCTATGTCACCATCCATAACACAGTTTCCTACACCTTTTTCCCCTCTGCCGATGTGTCCCAAGGCTCCGTCCTCTCCCCCCTTCTGTACCTTTTGTACACGGCGGACATGCCGCCGCCGTCAGCCCCCGTCCACCTTCTCCAGTTTGCCGATGACACCGCCTTCCTTGCCCCCACCCTACAGCGCTCCAAACACCTTCTCCAATCCCATCTTGACCAGTTCACCACTTGGTGCAACCAGTGGTTGCTCAAGGTCAATCCCTCCAAAACCCAGGCTATCATTGTAGGCATAACCACCCCTTCCTTCCGCCTCCTTGATTTCTATCTCACCATCTATGGCTGTCCTATCGCCCTCACTCCCACCCTTAAGTACCGTGGCGTCACCCTCGACCGCCGCCTCTTCTGGACTCCCCACCTCTGGACAATCCAAGCCGAGGCACGCTCCCGACTCAGTCTCCTCAAGCTCCTCTCCGGCCGTACGTGGGGTCTGGACCCCTCCACCATCCTCCACACCTATAAATCCCTCATCCGCCCTATCCTTTGTTATGCCCATCCGGCTTGGATCTCCGCCCCCCCCCTACCTTTTATAAATCCCTCCAAATCCTTGAACGTCATGCTCTCCGCCTCGCCTATCGCATCCGTCTCCCCTCCCCCACGCGGATCCTGTACGATCTCATCCCCTTACCCCACCTCCTTTTCCTCGAAAGGATACGGATCCTGTACACCTCCCACAAACTCGATCCTCCTCAACCGCTCGTCTCCCCGATCCTCTCCCACCCCCGCCCGCTGCCGTGCCTGTATTCGCACGTCCCACCCGGTCTCCATCTCTCCACCCTCCTTACCCTCTCCCAAGGTGGCTTCCGCCAGCTCCCCCTCCCTGATGATGCCCTCCTCCCCTCCATCTACCCCTCCTACCAACTTTGATCCTCCCGCCCTCCTCCTGTGCTTGCTCCTCTGGGCACCCTCCCTCCCTTCTCTCCCTTTTCCCTCCCTCCTCCATTTCTCCCCCTCATCCCCCGGGCTTCCCCTCCCCTGTCCCTCTCCTCCTGCCCCCATCTCCTCAGCCATTGGCATCCTTGTTCTCCCCTCTCCCCCACCTCACCCCTGTTCCCCTCTTGGCAGGTCCCCGGACTCACACACGCTAAGTGGACATTCGCGCACCGGAGATCACCGCCATCAGTGTTTCGTGTGTGCCGTCATGTTTAGTGTTCAGTGTTCACCGTCACACTCCATCGTTCACCAGTGCCATCGTCTTCTTCAGTGTTTGTGCGTCGTGTCAACAGTTCGTAGTGTGGATTGTCATCGAGTGTGAACGGCTTCATGTTTTTTTCTGTTCATGTGTCTACTGTTTTTTCCCGCCGTTTTTCCAAGTGATGTCTCTTCTCTGTTTATATCATTGTACACTCTTCGGCGTCTTGTGCTGCTGCCAGCCTACCTGTTCCACAGGTTTTAAAATTACAATAAAGAAAAAAGTCCGACCCGTCAGTCGGCAAGACTCACCGGAGGAGAAACACCCCTCTGAAGATGTCCAGCGCAGCTCTGGACGAAACGTTAGGAGCTGAAGAGTTTCATGGACCACGACCTTACATCCTGGAAGGTTTACCAAAATATATGTCATCCGGTCGTGAAAGCATTCATAAAATGTACAAATGGTCCTTCAGAAGGTTATAACTTAAAATTGAGGTACTAACAAAGAGAAACAAAAACAGTTCTTTAGGCCTAATTTTCTTCGATCAGTTACCACTCTCAATATGTTCACAGTTCACAGATTTTAAGAAAGGAAACCTGTCGACGGTATCACGAAGATAATTAAATATGTTTAAGTCACATGAAAAAACAGTGTTTTGCGCAGCGGGTGGACCTTATCTACGATATATATAACGTAGAGTGTCCGTTTGTTTGATTATTCATACACATCTATAGTCTTATTACGATCTTGATTACGTTTTGCACACTTTAGCTTCAAGACAAGATGGAGGTCACTGTCTGCATTAGATTTCGTTATCTGACATATATATGTAGAAGAGGGAGGTTGTTTATTTAAAATGGTTCAAATAGGTCTGAGCACTATGGGACTTAACTTCTGAGGTCATCAGTCCCCTAGAACTTAGAACTACTGAAAGATTGTAAGTCTAATTTGCTTTGCTGAATAGCGTAAGATTGTGACTTGAATTTGGTATGCTGAAATCGGGTGCTAATTAGACCATGAAAGCGGTTACAAGCCGTTGAGCTGCCTGGGGAGAAGTTAACCGTGCGTTTACTGGGCCACTGTTTCACGACTGGGTAACTAGTCTAAGTTTACCATATTACCAATCAGACTAACATTGATTATAATCTTTTACAGTCATACAACAACCGGTAATATATCTATATAAAAGGAGAATTTAAATAAAAAGAAAGAAATCAGTTTATATTTGCAAATTTATTTTAAAGATTGTTCTTTGAAATTTCAGCATATTATACGTGAGTTATAACTGAGCTGGTGCCTTATTTACGATTGTGAAACTGTGAGATTGGAATATTACGGAACACATAAAATATGGAGTCAAGATTGGGAGACTGGATACAACACTGCATTCATAAAACAACACACAAAGAACATTGAAACGCATGCAAGAGAAAGTTAATCACTACAAACAGATTCAAATTTTTACCCAAAGAATTTCCGTTCGAAGCACAATCCTGTCCGTCATGTAATTACCACACACTGGTATACTAAATTCACATTAAATCTTTGTGAAATCTTCCCAAGAAGAATAGCTGATGGCTACTTTGGTGATTACACCACATGCTCCACGTGGTCAACTTGGTTTACAGAAAGCGTATAACTCCACAATAATTTAGATAATAAAAATACATTCGATCGAAAAGCAAATTACAAAAGAAAAACCTCGAACTGGTTACTAACGTCTTACTACTAACCTGATGGGTCAAACAGTTATATAAGCACGTGGTACTGGTCTCACAAAGTACACGCCACGTGGGTTGAACATAAAGAAAAGTTGGTATATTCAAAATCTTTTCAAGACGATACGTTATAATCACACAAGCATTTGCCTTTAAGATTGATCTTACTTAGAGTTACTGACCAACACGTGGTTCCACTTTACTCACAAAGTAGTAACAAAGCAACTACTGCAAAATAATCTGAACTGGACACGAGAATTACACTCCGCTGCAATTAAAGATAACCTTAGCTATTTTAAAGCTAACCCGAAATAAAATGATTAAATTCTCAGTTAAGCTGAACTTAACAAATCCATTGTCCTATGGACTTAACAGACACGCGCTTAGCCGGAGATCTTACCACTTCAGACGCTCGGTACCGCCAGACTGCTACTGCTGGACTGCCCTGCGCTACTACTGGACTCCAACTGCTTACTCTCCAGCTGCCAGACTCCCACTGAACTACCCAGCGTGCTCCCGAGAGTCGCTCACAAAGACCAACGGAAGGCGCCAGAGGGGCAGCTTCCTATACCAACATGACAGGGGACGGACCGGACCATACTAAGAATGGAAACCTCTCTGCTTTTAGGAAGCGTAGCTACCTGTTTCAACGTTGGTCCTACTGTTCTCTAGCAGACAGCCTTGTCTGCTACCCTCAAGCATGCAGCTACAAACACATTTGATCATTCATCCTCTCACACAGAAGGGAAGGGGGATGACAGTATCTTATCATACACAGTATATAAAAGAAAGCGGATGTAGGTTCCGTATGAGACTGTGTGACATGAATTACATATAAGAATTACATATAAACTGTGCTTTTAAAGTGTAGTAGTGTGAGAGATCGTTCTTGTTTACGTGTAAAAGTAACACGTTCCACTACTCAGTCTCCTCCCAGATAGTCAGAAACGCCACAGTAAATTTAGAAGAGGAATTTATTCCTTAAAAGACAACAAATTTGAGAAATTAAACATGAAAGGAATCCAACAGAGACCTTTCACTACTTAAACCTAACTAACCTAAGGACACCACACACATCCATGTCCGAGGCAGGATTCGAACCTGCGACCGTAGCGGTCACGCGGCTCCAAACTGAAGCGCCTAGAACCGCACGGCCACACCGGCCGGCGGTTATTTATTACCAAATATCTCGAAAATTAGTTGGCCGATTTCCTTCCTAGTTTTTGTCCGACTTACTTCAAATTTCTACATTCATATGAAAGAATAAAGAAAATTACTGAAAAATTAAGTGCCTAACAAACGAAATATGTCGTAGTTAACTGACTTCAATTCCTATCACGAGAATAAATTACAATATTGATTAGTTCTCGTTATTATATATGACAAACACGATAGACGTTATTTCAGTCGGTGTTTTACAGTTACTTTTGTTATTAAAATTCACAGTAGCACAGAAACGCTACGGCATGTTGTGGATATAATATCAACGAAAGTCACAAGCTCGGAGGCCGATCAAAATATCGAACAGAATCCGAGGTTTCCCGAACTGCAACGTAAACTGTTGGAACAATTTGAGTCGTGCTCAAACACAGCCCTCCTTGCAACATTGAAAAACGAGCTGGAACAGTACAAGACCAATTCTGGTGAGACAACTATGGCAAAATGTACAAGAGATGGCGCAACTAACCATCTTTTCGTACAGGTGGGGACGTATTCAGTAGTCACATTTCGTTGACAGCCAATGACTCAAATATGCCCTACGATTTAAAGCCATTGCAGTTCCCCATGCCGGCCTTTGTGACCGAGCGGTTCTACACGCTTCAGCCTAGAACCGCGCTGCTGCTACGTTCGCAGGTTCGAATACTGCCTCGGGCGTGGATCCGTGTGATGCGCTTAGGTTAGTTAGGTTTAAGTAGTTTTAAGTTCTAGGGGACTGATGACCTCAGTCCCATAGTGCTTAGAGCCAGTTTGAGCAGTTCCCCATGCGGCTTGCATACGCTATCAGTTTCAGTCAGTCAAAGGGCCAATCACTTTGCGTGGCAAATATTAAACGTCCTGCGTAACGTCGGGTACTGCAGGTGGTATGCAGTAATTTTAACTGTGATACGCAGGAGCAGCATGTCCGCGAGATGAAAAGATTCAAATGTTCAAATGTGTGTGAAATCTTATGGGACTTAACTGCTAAGGTCATCAGTCCCTAAGCTTAGACACTATTTAACCTAAATTATCTTAAGGACAAACACACACACCCATGCCCGAGGGAGGACTCGAACCTCCGCCGGGACCAGCCGCACAGCCCATGACTGCAGCGCCTGAGACCGCTCGGCTAATCCCGCGGCGATGAAAAGACTATAGCATGTGCAGAGCGATCGAGTCATTCGTTTTTCCCTCGCTCGCGTACAAATGCTACTGTAAAGTTACCTCCACCACGCACTGTACAGTGATTTGTGGACCGTATATGTAGATTCAGATATAGACAGCATCATCCCTGCATCCTCCTCCAGTTTTTTAGGGACACGGTCGAAAATTTCGAAGGGCGTACAGAGATGGCATCCTGTCTGCTACCGAAGACCAATACAGCTCAACCGCAGTCTACAGCATCGGTCAGTAGTTTACCGTAGACGAGCTTGTTGTAAGTGTACCAATTTGTTCCGACGTGACAGATTCTCCCCTTTCTGCACTATCCACTGAAACGAGCTGGTGGAAAGTGGCATCAGTATCGGCAGACGAGAGGTGATTATGTCACGGCAGCGTCAAGATAACCCGACTCGCGTGCTAGTAAGGAAGCGGCCGTTGGTAACGTAATCGCGGCAGTCAACCCCTGACCGCAGCCCAGACGTCTGGTGGGTAATTAACACAGGGAGCCGCGGCCCGGGTCAGGTGGAGGTACAGCAGCCTGCCGCTCGGCGCTGTTGTCCGTTTACCGGGCGACTGCCCGCGGCCGGGCCGGCGAAGCTCGGCCCGCAAAGGCAGCGCGGCGCGGCGCAGCCCGGGCCATTGTTCGCTCGCGGGGAGATTTACAGATGTAATTTCACGGCGGGTCCCCACCATTCACGGCGCGCGGCCAGCCAGACGCAGGCCGGCCCGGGGCGCGCCTAAACTGGCCGCCAACTGGCCGCTCCCGTACCAGGGGCGAGCGCCGCCGCCGTTTGACGTACTGCGGGCCACGGCCTGGCCGGCCTAAAGGTGGCCGTTAATAGCGCCGCCCTCTCTGCACAAGCTGCCGCTCTACACACACGGCGCACAACACGAGCACTACTTCATACGGCCGCCGTGTGCGAGAACTGACGACGTGTTCATTTTTACAGATGCTGAACTTAACTAAGTTACCCACCCTTTAAGCGAGCTCGGGCGGGACGATATCTGAGACGTCATGGCGAGGAAGTATCTTACGTTTAGTATTTATGAACCTATTAACGATGATGACGTGATAGATGTACAAACTTTGATTGGGGAATGAAACCAGATATGTGCTTTTCAAATGAACAATTACAGCAATTGCCCTGTAGCAAGGGATTTAGGTGGAATCGCGATTTGGGCTGGAGTTTGTGCAGATGTGGGACTTAATTGTTTTATTATTTACCACGCAAAATACCAACTTACCTAGATAGAAGGCCGGCCGGTGTGACCGTGCGGTTCTAAGCGCTTCAGTTTGGAACCGCGTGACCGCTACGGTCGCAGATTCGAATCCTGCCTCGGGCATGGATGTGTGTGATGTCCTTAGGTTAGGTAGGTTTACGTAGTTCTAAGTTCTAGGGGACTGATGACCACAGATGTTAAGTCCCATAGTGCTCAGAGCCATTTGAACCATTTGAACCTAGATAGAAAAAACTATTATAAAAACAAAGACTTTCTGTGCGCTGCAGAAATTTGAACAGGACATGAATAACACGATGGAAAACACGAAATATCTTCTTGAAATAATTAAAATAATTAATACAAAAAAATTCAATCCGAGCCCAGTCATGCAATCCAAATATTGACTAAAACTTTACAATATAGGCCTATAGTCTTTCAGCATTTAAAATGCCGCGCGAGGTAGCCGATCGGTCTGGAGCGTATTGTCAAGGTCAGCGTTGCTCCCCCCCGCCCCCCCCCCCCCCCCCTCGGAGGTTTGCGTTCTCCCTCTGGCATGGGTGTGTGTGTTGTCCTTAGCGTAAGTTAGTCTGTGTTAGATTAAGTAGTGTGTAACCTTAGGGACCGATGACCTCAGCAGTTTGGTCCCATAAGACATTACCACAAATTCCCAATTTTTCCATTCAGTAGTTACGCTGCGACCAGTGCACGGGAGCACATTCTGATCAAGAGTTTGAGCATAGAGTGTGGGTGAGTAGTCCAGTGCACACCCAGAGGCATCAGTGATACTACAGTTTCTGTAGTAACATTGATATATCATGCACAGTGTACAGGGACGTATAAGTGTTTTCAGAGCTGCAGTCAGAAGGTGCGCGTAAGTCTACATCCTATGAAGGAGTGGTGGTACCTTGTCAGTGCGTTGCCAAGTCATCACCTGATGTCAGTACCAAAACAATGTTCAAATGTGTGTGAAATCTTATGGGACTTAACTGCTAAGGTCATCAGTCCCTAATCTTACACACTACTTAACCTAAATTATCCTAAGGACAAACACACACAACCATGCCCGAGGGAGGACTCGAACCTCCGCCGGGACCAGCTGCACAGGTCATGACTGCAGCGCCTTAGACTGCTCGCCTATTTCCGCGCGGCGATGTTTGTACCATAGCTGCATGCTGTATCAGTTACAGTGGCAGGCTGAAGAATGTGCTACCCACCCAGGCATTTCACAGTGAGATGGTTTGGCTATCACCTCAGCAATGCCGAAGAAAGCCAATTGTGCGCTCATGTGGGGACTACTCGCTGTGGTCTAGGATGTCTCTGGTCAACCACAATGAGTTGCTGAGGAGGTTGTGAGGACGCACCTTCACTCGTCAGTGCGAAGATGGCGGCTTGTAGATCATCAATGGTGACCCATTAATGGACGAGTGCTGGCCGCTCACCAGTCTTCTCATCTACGATGACTGGTATGCAGCACCAGCAGACCATGGCCACAGTATGCCTCACTTTGGCTGTGCCTCAGTGTCGAAGTTATCAAGCAGGTAACAGGCTGAGCATCATCAGTCAGCTTTTGTGGTTTAGCTGATACTCCATAGACTATCATTCCCTTTGATGCTAGTGGTATGTACAGAACAAATGCATGACTGAATTTGTACTTGAGCTCCGAAAGTCTCTTTATGTAATGGGGTAAGTTCACATGTATGAGGTGAAGCCTCTAGGTGTGTCCTAATTTACAGTATCTGTCAGCTGTGGTAATTCAATTATGATTTCTGGGTCTCCAAGCTCGGTTGTAAGGTGTATGTGTCTGATCCTGTAGTGGCACTTGAGCTGCAGAGTTGCATAGTTTTACCTCCCAGTGCCTTGGAAAGTCGATTATCAGCACTTGCGTTTCTGTTTGCCTCACACTGAGGTCTGTCACATACGCATTTCACCCTATTGACATACTGAGAGGTACACTAGCCCAGCACTAACCTACTCTGTTCCAAGTTCAGACAACAGAAATGTAAGAATTTTAGACATGTGCAATAAAATTATTCTGCTGCACAACATTTATGACAGTAGCAGCCTATTGTACCAGAAAATATTCACTCACCTATAGTAGAAAACTGACTAAAATCGCAATTAATTTGTTAGCTTCACCACTACTAGCTAGCCTCACTAACCAAGACACCAACTATCAATACACTACAGAACTACCCACATACACTCCTGGAAATGGAAAAAAGAACACATTGACACCGGTGTGTCAGACCCACCATACATGCTCCGGACACTGCGAGAGGGCTGTACAAGCAATGATCACACGCACGGCACAGCGGACACACCAGGAACCGCGGTGTTGGCCGTCGAATGGCGCTAGCTGCGCAGCATTTGTGCACCGCCGCCGTCAGTGTTACCCAGTTTGCCGTGGCATACGGAGCTCCATCGCAGTCTTTAACACTGGTAGCATGCCGCGACAGCGTGGACGTGAACCGTATGTGCAGTTGACGGACTTTGAGCGAGGGCGTATAGTGGGCATGCGGGAGGCCGGGTGGACGTACCGCCGAATTGCTCAACACGTGGGGCGTGAGGTCTCCACAGTACATCGATGTTGTCGCCAGTGGTCGACGGAAGGTGCACGTGCCCGTCGACCTGGGACCGGACCGCAGCGACGCACGGATGCACGCCAAGACCGTAGGATCCTACGCAGTGCCGTAGGGGACCGCACCGCCACTTCCCAGCAAATAAGGGACACTGTTGCTCCTGGGGTATCGGCGAGGACCATTCGCAACCGTCTCCATGAAGCTGGGCTACGGTCCCGCACACCGTTAGGCCGTCTTCCGCTCACGCCCCAACATCGTGCAGCCCGCCTCCAGTGGTGTCGCGACAGGCGTGAATGGAGTGACGAATGGAGACGTGTCGTCTTCAGCGATGAGAGTCGCTTCTGCCTTGGTGCCAATGATGGTCGTATGCGTGTTTGGCGCCGTGCAGGTGAGCGCCACAATCAGGACTGCATACGACCGAGGCACACAGGGCCAACACCCGGCATCATGGTGTGGGGAGCGATCTCCTACACTGGCCGTACACCACTGGTGATCGTCGAGGGGACACTGAATAGTGCACGGTACATCCAAACCGTCATCGAACCCATCGTTCTACCATTCCTAGACCGGCAAGGGAACTTGCTGTTCCAACAGGACAATGCACGTCCGCATGTATCCCGTGCCACCCAACGTGCTCTAGAAGGTGTAAGTCAACTACCCTGGCCAGCAAGATCTCCGGATCTGTCCCCCATTGAGCATGTTTGGGACTGGATGAAGCGTCGTCTCACGCGGTCTGCACGTCCAGCACGAACGCTGGTCCAACTGAGGCGCCAGGTGGAAATGGCATGGCAAGCCGTTCCACAGGACTACATCCAGCATCTCTACGATCGTCTCCATGGGAGAATAGCAGCCTGCATTGCTGCGAAAGGTGGATATACACTGTACTAGTGCCGACATTGTGCATGCTCTGTTGCCTGTGTCTATGTGCCTGTGGTTCTGTCAGTGTGATCATGTGATGTATCTGACCCCAGGAATGTGTCAATAGAGTTTCCCCTTCCTGGGACAATGAATTCACGGTGTTCTTATTTCAATTTCCAGGAGTGTATATAAAGAATTCATACATATGACCCCACCTGGACTGCAACACATGTTAATGCAAACCCTTTCAGGTTGGGATGCTACATGTGCTCTGAACTCTAATCGCCCAGTGTGTTAACAATGAGAGATCAGCGGCTGGACATACTCGATGTGGTTCTTAGGCAGTTTCCCACATCAGACTAGGGCTATACAGGGCTACTTCCCATGCGCCACTTCGGATATATGCCATTCAAACTTTTAGAGCACTTTCTCACACAGGCACACAATTTTTTTCTTTATGGAGACAGACTGGCTACACTGCTTCTACGACTGATAACCTTAGCTTAAACACTTAGCGTAAGTAGCATTCATATAGGACAATAGGGAAATTCAAAATACACATCCACAAAGCACATGTTTGATAATAAGTTCCATACTGAATTAACAAAAAATGGCTGAATGAGAAACAGATCCACATTTGTAACATGATTTTAAATTACATTCAGCTTCTGCACTATCATACACACAGTACATACTGACATGAACCAGCTTGCTGACACAATATTCACTTATCATTGCTTTGCATGCAGTTGTCACAACAAGCTGTAACCAATCTACTGTCCAATTCTGAGGCCGACAATGAGGAATGAAAAAAAAAAATCTGTGTTCCCATTATACAACAAAATAGTATCTCTAAACGAAGACAGAAGTTCAATGTTGCTGGAAAAGTTATACGACAAAATAGTTACTTTGATGCTTCATTATGAGTGGCATCAAAGATCATGCAACCTTACTGGATGGCCAAGGATGTGCAGAGCTCCTGGGTTGACGTCTCAGGAGTATGCTGATGGTGGGTGGCGCCGCAGATACTTTGATGGCACAGGCCAGGGCACCTGATTGATGCACAGCGTAAGCCCTTCACTTCTGGCCCATGTCGCTCAGCCTCAGCACGGGGCTATATAGGATCTCACTCCAGGATACATTGCAGACCATTTACAGTCATGTGTTGTACAGAAGAAATTTGGTCTGTGTGCACCACAACCTCTTGTGGCACAGGTGAGGCCATCTGGTGGCTGCCGATGAGAGTCTATGAGTAAAGGAAGGTGGGCAAAGATGATCCCTACTCAGTTTGGAGCCTGCTTTACACACCATTGAAGCTGACGCTGCAAACGCCCAGTCAGCACATATTATTCCTCCGCCTCCACGCGGGCAGACAGGACAATGCATCTCGATGTCCTCTTGTTCTGCCAGGCTTGTGTTGGTGATCGGGCTGGTCAGGATGCTTGGTTCCACGTCTGTGGAGGTCGGTAGCGCCAATGGTTCAAATGGCTCTGAGCACTATGGGACTTACCATCTATGGTCATCAGTCCCCTATAACTTAGAACTACTTAAACCTAACTAACCTACGGACATCACACAACACCCGGTCATCACGAGGCAGAGAAAATCCCTGACCCCGCCGGGAATCGAACCCGGGAACCCGGGCGCGGGAAGCGTTAGCGCCAATGGAAGAGGAGGTGTGAAGGCTGCGGCCCTGTCGGCGGTGCCAGCTCTTGGTGGTGGCAGCATCTCTGACTCCAGGAGATTTGCAAAATTGTTATGAGCAACAGAAAAGGAAGGTAATTCACAGGAAACAGAAATCTCCCCATGAGAGGGCTGCATCTGATTAACATGTTTACGACACACTGAGCGCATAAGATAACCTACACCATGCACCCCCCCCCCCGCCCCCCACCTCCACACCCAAGCACACGGGAGATAAAGCCTTAGACCCAAAGGGAACAACCTTTTGGGTAGATCAATGTCCAAAGTGGGTCCTGCAGGGAAAGTCGGCGATTCTAGGCCCACTGGTTGGAGGGTGGATGCAGGGAAGGATGCATTAAAGAACGTAAATAACATAAAGACTCGTGAGCACGGCCATATAAGCGTTCTTCAGTGGTAGACCGATCTCTAGGAGCAGACTGGTAAGATGCGAAAAAGCTTTTTCTAAAGGGTGGTGGTGGGTCTGCTAGGAGATCTGCATTTTAAATGTGCGAACAAACCATTCTACTCGACCACTGGAAGTGGGATGGAACGGGGCCATGTGAAGGAGTTCAGTACCATTATTGGAGCAAAAAGTGGTAAATTCTGCTGAAGCGAATTGGGACTCTTTATCTGTAAAAATGACCTCAGGCAAACTTTCAGTGGCAAGAATATGGCTGAGTACCTGTATGATCACACTTGTGGAAGGATTGGATAATTGTGAGTTGTATGGAATCCTGATATTGGCGTTGACCAGGATGAGTCAGGTGTACCCATGAAATGACCTTGCAAAATCGATGTGGAGACAGGACCAAGTAACTGATGCACTGTGGCAATGAAGGAACTGACATAAGTGACAAGAAGTAACCAGTTTGGTGATATCCTTGTCCATGCCCTACCAATAGAAATATTGGCAGCCTAATCTCTTTGTGAGAACCACCACCCAAATGTCTCTCATGTAAGAGAGTGAGAACCTGCTGCCCTGGGGATTATGACTCCGGTCTGCCCAGTGTCACCATGTAGAAGAAGGAACCCCTGGAGAGTAGATAAATTGTTCCTTCAGTACCAGTAAGCTTTCAGCTGATGAAGTTGTCAGTAGTTGGCCAGTCACCTGATGTGTATTCAGTGGAGGACCTCCCAAAGGACTGGGTGGGCAGCTTAGTGTCCAGTGGCATGTTGGTGACCACTTCTTCCGCTGCAGCATCTGAGGGGAAATATACGTTGAGATCTTCATTGAATGCCACGTCCTGTCCAAGAGGTAAGCTAATCAGCATTAGAATGATTGGAGGTGGAGCATTACTGAATATTGTAAATGTTGTACAGATAACTACACAACAACAAGGTCCACTGCTGAAGGAAGTAAGTTGTTTTTGTGGAGGTAGAAGCTGATATTTTAAAGAGCAGAGGTAAGGGTCAGTTAGCAACGTGAACATAGTTAGCAATGTGACATAGACATAATTGTGCAGTTTCTCGACCCCAACTATAATGGCCAATGCTTATTTTTCAACTTGGCTATAGTTCATTTGAGCGTTTGACAAAGACTTAGACTCAAAGACAATGAGCCACTCATCCTTAACTTGGAACAAGACTGCATGCAGGCTGTAATCGGAAGTGTCCTCAGCTAAGAGGTCGGGATGGAACATAGTTTGATAGACAAGTGGGGGTAGGAGAGCCTTCTTTAGTGCCTGGAATGCATTGTCACAGTCAGTCGACCAATGCGATTTCACATTCTTTCAAAGTAGTTTGAGTAAGGGTTTGGCCATGGCTGCCACATGAGGAATAATCCTGCAAGAGTAGTTTAGTGGGACAAGAAGTGACTTTAATTGGCTAGTGCTGGAGGAGGAGGAAGATACTCAATTGCATCCCCATTTGGGGAATTGGCCTGATCCCTGCAGCACTGAATACGTGGTCTAAGTATTCCATTTGATTGATGAAAAACAGCATTTGTCCTTGTTGTCCTTAAGATTGGCCTGCTGCAACACAGTGAACAGGGTATGAAGAGTGTTGCCCAGGTTCAGGGCCTCTTTGCCTGGTACCAGTATGTCATCTAAGTAATTGGCTGACCCTGGTATCTTACGTGTTACGTGTTCGAAAATCTGCTGCAAGATGGAGGCGCACTGGCGATACCAAAAGGCAACCGATTATGGTGACAGTTGATGGTTGGAGTGCCGACAGCAAAGTTTTCAGATAGTCTGCGTAGCCCGTTATGTTGGCCACTGATGTCGTATATATAGGGATCGTGTCAACCCTTCAGCATCGACTACAGCCTGAAGATGGCGCGCTGAAGCACTGAAACAGGTAGTCACAAAATAAAGAAAATGAAAAGGACGGCAGCAGGCGTTTCATTTTCTACCAGATCTGGCCTCATCAATCTGCATAATCGTCTTCTGTGGGCTCTCATCATCATCGGTTAGGCATCAATTTGTGGACATGGTTTCGTGGCAACCACATACGTCGACGGTTATTATTCCACAGTACCTCGACGGACGAACGTATCTCGACTTCCTGCAGAATACTCTACCTGCGCTGTTTGAGAACGTGCCTTTGGCAGTACGACAGGTTATGTGGTTTTTGCATGACAGAGCACCACCTCACTTCAGCATTATTGTTTGCCGATGCCTCACCAACATATTCCCCGGACGTTAGATAGGACGTGGAGGCCCTGTAGCATGACCTGCTATATCATTGGACTTAAACCTCCTGGAGTTTTACCTCTGGGTGCATCTGAAAAGCACTGTGTATGCTGAACCGTTCCTGATATGCAGATCCTTCAACAGGGAGTTCATAACGCCTGTGACACTTTTGGGAGAGAGGTCGGAACGTGCGAAAGAGTGCGGGAGTCGATAATGCGACGTCTGAACTTGTGCATTGCACTTCATGGAGGCAACTTTGAACATCTTTCGTGACATGAATGCGATGCAGATCTGTACTGCGTTCGTGGACGATTTGTTATCCTTGCAGGCACACCGTCCATTTCCCGACACAAGTTCATAAGATCTTTTTTCCTCCATTTCCAGTCAGAAGCTGTCCCTGCAGTTTGTTAGTTTTATTAATGTTCACCCTGTATATAAAGAACCTAGTAGATAACGTTGGATGTTGTATGCGGATTTTCGCGCTTGGTACTGTTGTATAAAGAGAACTCGCGACACTAGAAAACTGTAGTGAAATGAAGAACTGCAGACGATCGAGCCTTGCTTCAGGAAGCGGTAGTTGAGCCTTAATATAAAAAATTGTAACGTACTGCGAATACACAGGCAGAAAGAACCTTCATTATACGATTAGAATCTTGCATAACAATCACTGGAAGCAGTTACTTCTATAAAATGACTAGGAGTACGCATATGGCGCGATTTGGAATGGAACTGCCAAAATTAATCACGGGTAAGGCAGATGCTCGACTGAGGTTTATTGGAAGAATTCTCCATCAGCAAAGGAAGTAACTTAGAAAACAGTCGTTAGACCAATAAATGAATATTGCTTGTCAGTGTGGGATGTGCACCAGATAGGACTGATAGTGGAAACAGAGAACATCCATAGAAGAGCGGTGCCTTTTGTTTCAGGTTCACTCAGTAAATACGGAAGCGTCACGGAAATGATCAAGCAAGTGCAGTGGCAGACGCTGGCAGAGAAGCTTTCTGTAACACGGTATGGTTTACTGTTAAAGCTTCGAGTGCACGCGTTCCTAGAAGAAACAAGAAATATATTGTTTCCGCCTACATATATCTCACAAAAAGACCATGAAGTTAAAATCAGAGAGATCAGAGCCCACACGGAGGTTTACCGGCAATCGTTCTTCCCGCAAACTATTCACGATTGGAACAGGAAGAGGGGGGGGGGGGGTGGAGGCGTGGCAAATGACGAAGTACCCTTAGCCCCACACCACATGATGGTTTGCAAAGTATAGATGTAGCAGGTGTAGAACCTCCTGAACATTCTCGATCGTGAAATAGGCATCTCATGACAGACCTCTGCAGCGTGCTGTGTAACGTGAACCAATACGATGTGATATAACTTAGTTGGAAGGGAGCAGGTATCATTTACCTGTTGCCCTAGTTCCGTGCGTAGTGATCCAGTTATTATAACTTTCGATCAATGAACATATCTCAAAAGTTCATGAAAGTGTCTTTTGCATACCATATGTTTCAAAAAAATGTCAAAAACCATGTCGCTCCTTAAAACATGTACAGGGTGAGACACTTAAGACAGACCACCTGACTTATTTAGTGACAGAAAACAGTCTTTCAAACAAAACCTGCTTAGCTTGAAGAAGGACGTAATGTAGTGTTCATAATTTTTCCGTGGGTGGGATTGTGGAGCAGATGTATAGTCAGTTTTTTTTAAATTTTAAATGGACTGGTGTGTTATATTATTTACCGTTAATAATACATTTGAAGACGTGTACAGTGCATTAAGTTTCATCACTTATGAGGGTCTGTTAATGGTGAAGTACCAGAAACAAACAACACGTACATTACGCGGTTGCTTTAATGCACAGGTTAGATCGAAAGTAAACAATGCTGCACTCACTGCAGGTTTCGTGTGTTTAACTGTTATATTAAGAATGTTAGTCTGTGGTAAGCTGTCGTAGCGAGTACACTACTCCGTCATAAAGTTATTAGATCTTCACAATTCGATACGCAAAAGCGGAGATAGTTGGCATGGTTTTTATTTACGGGGATCGTCACTAAAGTAACGTCGACGGTAGAAACGTAAACGGGTATGCGATTGACATATTAGCAGTTGTTGCACACAATCCGCATGTTAGTACAAGACAACGCGAATTCGAAGTTGGAATCAGTCAACAAAGTATTCTGCAAACACTACATTCCAACACATTTCACCCATAACATGTGTAAATATATCTCACTTCATCAGGATGCTCGTGGCGATGGCTTTCGATTGAAGGTGCAGTTCTCCAAATGGGAACTACGGAAACTGCAAAAGGATGACACGTTCTCGATCGAGCTGTTATTTATAGATCAGGCATTATTTAAAAGCCATAAGGGCGTTATTCTTCGCAACATGCCCTACTGGTCCTCTGAAAACCCGAGGTGGCTGGCAGAAGTGGACAAACAAAAACATTTTACAGTCAAGGTGTGGTACGGACTTCTAAGCAATCAAATTATTGGTCTCTATTCTACTGATAGGAACTTAAATAGTGCTAGGAATTTTGATTTCTTAGCAGAGATACTGCCGCTATTACTAGAAGACATCACTGGAAGTATGACAAGTCATGTGGTGCCAACACGTTGGATGTTTTGCACATTCTGAACGGAGAATTACAGAGGATCTGAACAACAAATATGAAGACCGTTGGATTACTCGGGCCGGCAGCACAAATGGCCTGCACGATCGCCACAGATACTGGCACTGGAGTTATACTTGTGGGGTAGATTAAAACAAAGGGTTTACATGACATTCCATCCCCTCGGGAACACATGAAAGATCGTATTACACGAGGTTGTTCTGCTATCAGCTCCGATGAGATTCAACGTACAGCACTGTCCACATCCAACCGCTTTACAGCCTGTATGACTAATGATCCCCAATGTAGCATGCCAATCCATTTAAAATTACAATGTTGATTATCGTATACTCCACTCACTCCAGGTTTCGTGTGATTAACTGTTATATGAAGAAAGTTACCAAAAAATGATGACCACCATACAATGCCGCCTTCAAGATGGGCAGATTTTGTTTAAAGGTTTTCTTCCATCACTAAGAATGACTGAGTTATTCAGGTCTTGAGAGCCTCACCCTGTATAAATGGTGTTCTGAAACTCCCGTTAAAAGCTTCTAGGGGTCGGCCGGGGTGGCCGAGCGGTTCTAGGCGCTACAGTCTGGAACCGCGCGACCGCTACGGTCGCAGGTTCGAATCCTGCCTCGGGCATGGATGTGTGTGATGTCCTTAGGTTAGTTAGGTTTAAGTAGTTCTAAGTTCTAGGGGACTGATGACCTCAGCAGTTAAGTCCCATAGTGCTGAGAGCCATTTGACTTTTAGAGGGAAGTGAGTACATAATTTTTTGAATAGGAACCCATGTCCGAAAACGAATTGTTTTCGTTCTAAGACGATTTCAGTTCAGATGTGTAGCGCGTCCTCGTCTGCTGAGGGAAGGAGAAAAGTCTTGGAGTTGCCCGTCCTGGTATGCAGTACGTTAGACACGATTATACTACGACAGACGATCGCATGATGTCTCTTAATGTCTGCCTTGCTGCGAGACCCATTCAGTGCCTTTGTGTCTCCGATACAGTAAACATGGTTCTGTGCACGTTTTCGGAATACACAGCCGTGCTCCTTGTGAACGGCTAAGCTCGAGGTAAGGGAATCGGCTGTACCACGAACGTTTTCCACAACGTGGCACGCTGTCGCACAAACTCTTTGCCCAAGCTACGCAGCGGCTTCGAGAGACTAGTGCCTTCAACGTGAAGAGGCAGAACTGTGGTGCTCTACGTCAGTGCCGCATACCGTAATTTGAACAAGATGCAATGCATCGCGTGGAAGAGAACCCGTCAACGAGTACTCGAACAATTGCGCACGTTGAGCGTGTATTGAGTATTACCGACGTCTTGGACGTTCTGCGTAGTCAACAAACACATCCGTACCACTTGGGTACATACTATGGGTCCAGCTGATTTTCCATAATGCGTTGCCTATGGCATGTAGTTCCTGCACCGCTGCTTCGATACACTCCTGATTTCACGACGAGTTCTGTTCACAGATGAATGTAAGTTCACTAGGGTCTGTGTTCTGAACTCGTGAAATGGCCATGTCTGGTCAGACAACTTTCGTGTCATGCATATTCATGGATTTCAGCACCGGTTTCTTAATGACGTGTGGGCAGGTATTCTGAATGGTCATGTGATTGGGCCATACTTCCTTTCACTCAAGCTAACTGACCCTGCATACTTGGCCTGCCTACGAAACGTTTTGGAGCCGTTTTTGGAAGCTGTGGCACTGAATGTTCATCAGGAAATGTGGTTTCAGCATGATTATGCACCACCTCTCTTCTCACGTGCGGCTCGGAGACATCTCAACAGACGATATGGTGACAGACTGATAGGCCGAGGTGGTCCAACAGCGCAGCCACCGCGACTGCCAGATTTAACTCCAATGGGCTACTTCTTGTCGTGTCATATAAGTTTAATTTACGAGACTCCTGTAGAGACAGCGGAAGATGTGCTGGCACGAGCTCTGACCTGAAGAAACACCAGATGGGATGCAGAATGTGTACTAGGACATTCTTCGTAGGTACAACGACTGAAACAACGTTGGTGGTCGCCAAATCTAGCCACTGATGTAATGCATCAGTATTTCTCTGTACGTACAGTATACTGGATATATTATTTGTTTTTGAATTATGTAAACATTTAATGTTTAAGTCTTAATACAAACAAATGTGGCCGGCCGGGGTGGCCGAGCGGTTCTAGGCGCTACAGTCTGGAACCGCGCGATCGCTACGGTCGCAGGTTCGAATCCTGCCTCGGGGATGGCTGTGTGTGGTGTCCTTAGGTTAGTTCGGTTTAAGTAGTTCTAAGTTCTAGGGGACTGATGACCTTAGAAGTTAAGTCCCATAGTGCTCAGGGCCATTTGAACCAAACAAATGTGCTTAAGAGATACATGGATGTATCGCTATGTTTCCTTTCTAGTCGTTACCTAATAACTTTATTGCGTCGCGCCTAATTCAGTTCCTCAAGCAAAAGTAGATGACTTAAACGTCTGAAATTAAATAGTCGTAGAACCGAAGCGGTACGTTTCTGGACATGAGTTCCTATTCAAAGCATTATGCTCTGACTCCTCTCTGTAAGTCATAGAATTTCCGAACACCTTGTATATGCTCGTATAGAAAAGAATCTTGAAGACAATAACCCAGATAGAGAAAATGCGGTGGGTAAAGATGAGATTGCTAATGTATTACTGTAAGAAGAATCTGATAAAGCTATGGGAGACCTTAGTCGAACAAGGCACCAGGAGTAGACGAAATTCCTGGAGAGTTAGAATGTATGGTGTATTCTCTTAGACACCGACAATAATACTATCATTGCAGTACTAAAGATACCAGCTGCTGTCAGAAGTGATAACTAACGAATCATCTCTTTAATACATCATTGTTGTGCAATAATAATACGAATTACATACAGAAGTAGAGACTGGTATAATCAGAATTCATGAGAAGTGCAGGAACCACTGAAATAATGTCGACCCTATGACTTGCCTTAAATGCTAGATTGACTGAAGAAGGGCTAAGTCACATCCGCAACTAAATTTAAAAAATTCATTTGATGATTTTGAGTGCAACATATTCTTTGAAATCCTGAAGCTGTCAGCGACAAAATGAGGGAAAGAATGAGTATCTACATCTTGTACAAAATGGAAGTTGCATTTATAAAAGGCGAAGAAGCTTAAAGGGAGTTAGTAGCTGTGAAGAGAGTGATATGTAATTGTTGCCATTGTAACCTAGCCTATGATTGCAGAATGGAAAGTGAGAGAGAAGTACTGCCGAACGTAAAGTTACGAGGTTGGGCCGTTAGTTGTGATAAGATAACTGAGATGGTAAGAGCATTGTCCCTGAGATGCAAAGTTCTAGGTTTGATTCCCAGTCCGTGCGACATGGGTAGGAGGAACTGTCCATCAAAAAGATTGTGATATGAATATCAACAACGATGACACATTAACAAATTATGTGAGAAAATGAGTCACTAAAGGCATATCTGAGTTCTGCTGTTTGGCTGTGTTTGCAGTATAGTCGTATAGTGAAACTTAATGTCGAACGATACAGGTAGAAGAGAGCAGAAACATCTGAAATGTGATAATAAAAAAGATTTCTGTGATTGCATGGCTAGAGTGAATAACTAATGAAGAGGTAAGCCAATGAAGACATTCGTAGCCGGCGTTTATGCGTTAAGTCTTCCGGGCTCAGAGACAATGGTCAAGGGAACAAACTTGTATGCTAAAGTTTCGCGAGTTTAAGAGCTGCGTAGCTATGGTATCATAATTCATCACGAGAACCCGAGAGCATGATTATCTTTGACTGTGTAAGTAGGCTGTTTATGTTTTCTTATTGGCAACGTTACGTAGCGTTCTGTATGAAAATCACTGGCTGTGCTGTGTGTAGTCTGCGGCTAGTTTGCATTGTTGTCTGCCATTGTAGTTTTGGGCAGTTGGCTGTTAACAGCACGTAGCGTTGCACAGTTGGAGGTGAGCCGCCAGCAGTGGTGGATGTGGGGAGAGAAATGGCGGAGTTTTGAAATTTGTAAGACTGGATGTCATGAACTGCTATATATATTATGACTATTAAGGTAAATACATTGTTTGTTCTCTACTAAAATCTTTCATTTGCTAACTATGCCTATCGGTAGTTAGTGCCTTCCGTAGTTTGAATCTTTTATTTAGCTGGCAGTAGTGGCGCTCGCTGTATTGCAGTAGTTCGAGTAACGAAGATTTTTGTGAGGTAAGTGATTTGTGAAAGGTATAGGTTAATGTTAGTCAGGGCCATTCTTTTGTAGGGATTTTTGAAAGTCAGATTGCATTGGGCAAAAATATTGTGTGTCAGTTTAAGCACAGTCATGTATAATTGTTCAAAGGGGACGTTTCATATGTCGACCCTTAGCCGAGATACCTCACTGGAATCTTCTGATTTTTTCTTGTAGTTTGTGTAATTAGTGTAGCTTTTGTTTATTGCTAGCGCGTAATTGTAGAGAAAATCTCCTTTGTAGTTGCAGTCTTTCATTGTTGTATAGTAAAACAGTTGTGGCATGCATGTAGATTTGCACCAAGTACTTCGCAGCTGCAATTAACTAGATATTATTTTCAGTGCTATGTTAATGTGTTGTCTTATTTTTGCTCTTCAAATTCTGCTTTTCTGTGTTATCGTGTGAAATACGTCATAATTACGGCGTGTGAAAAACGTAACAGTAGGCTACAAAGTAAACTGAGAAATAATAGTGATGACGAGCGTAGCTTATCGGTACCACTGTGTAATGAAGTAACAGACATTCAAAGCAGTACTTTGGTAATAGTGCATAGGGAAATGGAGCGGGCGGCAAATAATGGTGTAGACAGTGAAACAAGTAGTGAACAGGGAAGCATTATCGATCGATCGGTCGGCAACAGATCGCCTCAGGAATCCGAAATGACAGAACACAATATTGCAAATACTGTAGACTCAGGTTTTGGGTCCTCACCGTTTTCTCAAATAAGTCAAGACACATTTTCTGCTCGTCAAAATGTAAATGTTGCCGGTGCAAATGCACTGCCGAAAAGCATAGAGGAACAGGTTCCAGACACTAAAACACTATTATTGCAATTAATGCAGCATATGAAACAAAATCAGAGACAAACACAGCAACAGTTAGACACAATGGAAGAAAATCTTCAAAAGTAAGACACAATGGAACAACACCAGAGACAAACACAGCAACAGTTAGACACGATGGAACAAAATCAGAGTCAAACACAGCAACAGCTTCAAAAGTGAGACTCATTGGAACAAACTCTTGAACAAACACGTGAAGATTTAACTACTGAGCTACATAACATTGAATCGAAATGTCAAAAAGCCTGTAATGACGTAAAAACACAAATTTGTGAGCATTTTCAACCTATTTTTTCGCGGCATGAAAATGCATTACGGAATCACGAAGCAGCCATAAAAGAACTGCAAATTATTGTTCATGAAAATCATGAGACCTTGCAAGCTAAAATTGACTCAGTTGCATCTACTGATACGGTTACACAACTTGCAAAAACTCAGGAAAACTTAAAGGACACAGTAGATATGATTTCAACCCAAATGGACACTCTGAAACGTGGTTCAGAAAAACACACAGAGGAAATAATTTCACTATCAGATAAAGTAGCCGAACTTTCAGATCAGTTCACTAACTTATCTACAAAGGTAGATGATGATCTGAATGACACAAGACCTGTAGCCTTCACTGACACTGAAGAGTATGAACAAATTAGAAAATTCAAACAAAATCAAAATCAAATCAATACACAGTACAAAGGAGAAATCCGGGAAGTACAAGATCAGTTGGCACAAGTAATACAAGAATTACATATTTCAGAGGACACTCGCGCTCCAGTACGGGAAGAGGGACATAGAAATATGGAGCAACCACAAAATAATAACACAGGAAACTTCGGAAATTATGAAAGAAATTGGCAGGGCGCATTGAATTTTGAGATGGAACGGCCGAAACGAAGTAACAATGAGCGATATGCTACTCGCCGACACGATGATTTTGACTATAAGCTGTTCATTACTACACGTAAATTCAAAACATTTAAGAATTCTGACAACGACATTCATGCACAAGCATGGCTCCATCAATTCTCTCATTGTTTTCCTCCCAACTGGTCGTCAGAACACAGATTAGAATTTATGTGTGGCTACTTAGAGAATGAACCAGCTGTAAGAATGCGATCGGTCATTCACGATTGTCACAGTGAAGGAGAATTTTATCATGCCTTCCTCTCAGCATATTGGTCTCAAGCTACACAAGACCGAGTAAAACATAGCACCATAATGATGAAACATTTCGAACAATCTGAATTCTCCAGTCTTGTGAAATATTTTGAAGACATGTTGCACAAGAATCAGTACCTGTCAAACCCATACAGCCCTTCAGAACTCATCCGCATTTGCTTAATCAAATTACCTGAACATTTACGACACATGATTTTGGCAGGACGTTGCAAAGACGACATTGAAGCTTTTCAGGGACTCTTACAAGAATTAGAAATTGACACTGATAATCGCGGAACGAGAAAACAGGAACACAACAATTACAGGTCACATCCGTCGCAAGTCCGCGATGACGGAAACGATGACAGAAATAGTAACTGGACACGACAAGGCTATTCTTACAACGCAAATTTTGACCAAAACAGACACCACCCATATGACAACCACTGACAGAGTAATAGTTACAGAGAAAGATCGCATTTCCGAAGTAATGAATATGACAGAAACAGACAATATGGCAACCAGAACTATTATTATCAAGGGAGACAGAATAAATTCAGACGCAACGGTCCACTGGGCAGTGATAATTCAGGAAGAAATTCTCCATCACTTAACAGACAAGAAAGAAACTACAGGAGCTACCGACATGACGACAGACGATATAATCATAATGACAGACCTGAATTTCATCAGAACTGGCGGGATTGAAACAGGGCTGGCCCCTCTCGGCAAGGTGAATTTGTAGAAGCTAGGTCTCTTAATCCCAATAACGACGCACGCCAACAAAGGGATTTCAGACAATGACTCGCACCGCAGGCAGCCACTTGCGCCGGCTGGCTCAGAGAAAAATAACATAGACACTAACCTTCAGAAAAATTTGAGCATTCTTTACCGACGTACCATATACCACATGATAATTCCGTTGAAGCTGGAGCTCTGCACAGTAGGAAGAGTAAGGGCTTGCACCAAATTTCACATGTAAAACCGTTTCTTGAGAGTTAATCTGCTTTTTAACTTAGTCTTTTCCATAAAATTTTTCACTTCACATTACTAGTATTCTTTGTCACACTTAGAAACTTAACGTGGAACTATGTTTTAAAATTAACTATCAAGTCTAGAACCTAGGGAACATATTTAGACAATAATTACGAATGCATTGTTATTGTGAACAGACGCCACAGTGTTATTGTGTGTGTACATTCTTGCTTGTTAGTTGCACGATTATGTAACGTCTATAAGACTTACATACTTAGAACATATACTGGTACTGCTTATGAGATTTTAATGCAACATTTTGGTTTACTTGAAAATACATTCTGGATTTAAAGTACTTTCTGTGAGATACCAGATGACACAGTGGTTAGTTTATGTGACAGCTACACGATTTTATCACGACGCTACTAATGAGTGACAATTTACAATGTTGCTTTTGCGGTGTATCTGTTTTATATCTGCACAGTTTTTCTGAATTCTTCTGGAAAGTAAAACATGTTTTAGTAGTAACTTTTGTGGTATAGCTACAATGAGACTGCCTTTTCTATAGCACAACAATACGTTACAGCACAGTACTTTCTTCATCACAGCAATAAGCGTAATAACTATGATATCTATACGCAAAGCATTTCACTTTTGTTTATCATGAGGTAAGTACATTGGCTTCTGCAGAACTTAGCTTTCGGAGGACAATAACTACGACACTTCCACAGAGATTATCTTACAGCAAGAAGCACATTTAGCGCTACAGGACACGTATTTGAGTGATTAATTTTGTGCTTTAATTATTTATTTTTAAAAATATTTGAAGTACAATGATACAAAGGTTTTCCATGATACATTTCATTCCATTGCTGTAATCTGTAACACCTGAGGGTATAATTACATTAATCCTCAGGGGGTTACACGCTTACTTTGTGTACCATGTGTTTGGCAAGCACAAGGAGCCCTAGCTAATATGGTATTTGCTTATACAACTTTACACATCGGTACCATATTTCTCTAACACACAAATTACACAGCTATCTGATCATTTAACTGAGAGAGACAAACATTTATTTTACTATATCAGTGACAGATGTTTACGTAATTACACAGTTGGATAACTCCACACTAATGAAATTGTATTTTGTCTGTACTATGTGAACTGTTCATATTTTTTCGGAGCCATTGTTATACTATGAGAGCTTTTAATAATGTATTTGGTAAGGGAGCATGATTTTAAAGTATGTTTGAGGTAGATGACACTATTGAAATGAGCAGAGAATTTTTTTTAGGTTTTGACATTATTGCAGAAAGCTACGACGTTTTTGAGATTTGACTGAGGTGTTATGATGTTATTATTACGGCGACGATGTGTATTATGCTATTGAGGTATGTTTATGATCAATAGGACGATGCTACCGTATATGAGGAATTTGATTATGCTACGTATTTATTATGATGAAATATTGAAGAAGTGTCGACGAATATGTATATGTATAATAAGGTAAGGAATAATGAGTAGTGGTTAGGGACTCTGACTTGTGAAAAAGGAAGTTGGAAACCAAGAATCGTACTTTAAGAGTTATGAAATGTGTGTAAATGAGTGAATGTGTTACAATGCTGATGAAAATTTTTTGGACACTGTTATATGAATAGGATTTTGTTTCTACAGATTTGTAACACAAATTCTTGACCTGTGAAATTTTTTATATGAGACTGCCACTGTAGCGGAAACTGCTGTCTTAAATATTTCAGTAAGAAAGGTAAGTGACCTTGACATAATGCGTTTTGGGCGCCCAGCTGAGAGGTAGTCGTCTGACAAAAGAAAGCCATTAGGTGGTGAGAAAAAAAAGGCCATTATCCTCGCTATTGACATTCCTTTGTAGAAAGCATCGCAAATACGACACGCTCATTACTTGGAAAGATACTTACATCTGCACACCTGATTATGACAAGCGTCTTTCTAAGAGAGTTGAGAGAATTTCTACTAATTTATGAAATGTCACATGACTATTGAATGATATTTTTATGCTTTCGTTTGCATACTTGCTTATTTCATTTGATATCTGGTTTCCAGCTGTGTTGCAGCATTGGTTTTATAAAATAAAATTAAATGCATTTGCTAATGTGAACACTTTCTGTCAACAGATCTATTAAATAATTATTTTATGATCCAAATTCTTCGAAAAACGAGCTCTTGGAATGGAAAGCACAATAAGAAGGGACTAATAACAGTAACTGCATATATAATTTTCTTTTCAAGGACTTGGTAATTTCTTTTGTAGAAATAGCTGTGGTGCACCACTTTAATTTCATAGACATTAAGATGTGATTATACATTTCCCTTATCTGCATTGTTATCTTTAGTGTAATATTTTTTCTGCTTGAGCTATGTCTTGTTTAGACATAAGTTATTGCATTTGCTGCTGCTGTTTGCCAGGCATAGTGCTACTAAATTTCACTTTGTATTACTCTGTTAAGCCAGTTTTACTACTGATTTATTTTTCTTGTTGCTGCACATTGGCTCATATTAGTTGTAATGTTGCATTGCTTGGTAATTTAGATTTACTGTAGCTTGCTTTGACAATTTCCATTTTTTTTCATTGCTGTTTGTATTAATTGTTTTATGCTGCTGCATTGCCTCATCCCTTAGTTTAGCATCTGAGCTCAGTAGATTTAAGATAGCTTAAGAGGGGGATACTATATAAGAAACTAACTATGAAGAATAGGGAAAGAATGAATTGAGAAATTATATGAAACAGATTTGGCAAAAATGAGTATTGTGCACTGAGAAATAATTATTTTGAAAGAAATATGAATAGAATACAGAAAGCAGGTATAGATAGGACTTTTTGGGAATAATGATAAATGAAGGGAGATCTCCAAGAAGTAAAGAAAGTTTTGTTTGCAAAATACTGCAGTAAAACAAACCCTGTCCTTTCCTTTTGTATTATTATGCTATATGTTTGTATACCCTTGTGTATTTGTGTACTTCCTGTCCTTATGTGTTTATCTGATAAGACTTATGTTGTAGAATTTTTCTAGTACTAAGCTACGTTCACTATGATGAGGAATACTGTTATCCTCAAATATAATTTGCATTTATAATATGTTATTTACTTTGTAAAGATGTTTAGACATTATTTATCTGTTCTGAGTTTGTTGCTCATGTGTGAAGTTGATGTTTCAAAAGTTATTCTGATCTTTTATGTATGTACTTATGTCATAATTCCTATGACACTGATGTATATGTTATTTCTATTCTTTTGTAAAGCCCATATTACTACAAATGTCATCTGTATTTTTATGTTCTTTAAGGATGTATTTTGTACCTTTTTTATTGTATTCTTATGTTATAAAATTGTAATTGACACCAGTTCATCAAATTAAGTAACTTGTAAGTTACATTTCACTGCACATGTTACTGTTGGTCATAGTATATGGACAATATGTGAGAAGTAGGGACTGACAGTGTTTGCACGTGTGTTAGTAATTCAGCTAGGAACTCGTTAGCAGCATTGCTGGTTCCAAGGAAATTTCAAAAAAAATTTTTGTGAGTGCACAAGTGGTGGTTTATGGATTTGTTATATTGTCCTCAAGACTCTTCGATGGTGATTGTGCACCTGCACAGTCGCAACAGATGGTTGCTGGCCGTCTCTACAAGGACTACAGTGCATCTGCATCTCTGGTGGCCCACCAATACCATTATTTCCACAAGGACTATAGTGGGTCTGCATCTTTGATGGCCCACCAATACTGTAATCTCTACCAGGACTACAGTGGGTCTACTCTGTGATGATGTACCTACCAATATTCTTCAAAACTTTGACTGACTCTGCGGTGGGTTTGCTTTGTTGTGGCCCATTACCTGTCTGCATGTCAAGAGTCAGCACTGTCTTTCCGTTGGAAGGACAACACTACTTGTTCAAGACTGCATGGAAATCCACTACTTCTGTGTGCAATTTCTTTTACTAATGAGACTTTGTGGAAAAAACTGTAATTACTATTATGATGAATGATCAGGACTGTCTTTATGGACTGTGAGAAAAGTTTAGCTTTTGACCAACATCGTATCAATAAGTGTGTGCATTTGATTTCTTTGTTATTGTAATTATGAAAAATTTTATCAGATCATTATTGGCCACTGCCCAAAACAATTTGTAAAATTTTTTGTGGGGAGCATGGGGGCCATGTAAGTAGGCTGTTTATGTTTTCCTATTGGCAACGTTACGTATCGCTCTGTATGAAAATCACTGGCTGTGCTGTGTGCAGTCTGTGGCTAGTTTGCATTGTTGTCTGCCATTGTAGTGTTGGGCAGTTGGCTGTTAACAGCGCGTAGCGTTGCGCAGTTGGAGGTGAGCCGCCAGCAGTATGTGGATGTGGGGAGAGAAATGACGGAGTTTTGAAATTTGTAAGACTGGATGTCATGAACTGCTATATATATTATGACTATTAAGGTAAATACATTGTTTGTTCTCTATTAAAATCTTTCATTTGCTAACTATGCCTATCAGTAGTTAGTGCCTTCCGTAGTTTGAATCTTTTATTTAGCTGGCAGCAGTGGCGCTCGCTGTATTGCAGTAGTTCGAGTAACGAAGATTTTTGTGAGGTAAGTGATTTATGAAAGGTATAGGTTAATGTTAGTCAGGGCCATTCTTTTGTAGGGATTTTTGAAAGTCAGATTGCGTAGCGCAAAAATATTGTGTGTCAGTTTAAGCACAGTCATGTATAGTTGTTCAAAGGGGACGTTTCAACTGGTGACATTATTCTCGATAAAGGTCTTGGTACATGGTTGGCATAAAAAGTAAAAATGTTTTCCATGGCTAATGAGGAACAATGGCCCGGCTACGAGGAAGTTTTCTTCCCTTTTATTAAGAAGATTTCTGGTAGCATCGGTGTAGTTTTGCTCAAGTAAGGAGTTCAAAGGATTTTTTCGTGATACAGGAAAATAAAAGACTGCATTAGAACAGAAAAAGATATACGCCATCCACTAGCAATAGCTGGTGAATATGAAATTCTATGGAGTTGTGACCTAGCTGAAATCGTAAAAAGATACATAGACACTCACTTAGCCGAACGTAAGAGGAACTGTGGCTTTGGAGAAACTGATAAGTTGGCCTCCCGGGTACTTGCCATGCAATGTGGAGATAGTGACACTAGCATTTTAGCAGAGGTAACAGATTATCACGTGCGCTCGTATAAAGACGCAATATTAATTTATTAACAGTGTCACAATGTTAACATAATGGAAGGAGCAAAGAAATAAAATAAAATATTTATGTCGGTTTTGCATTAAGGGAGTTCAAAGAAATGTTCAAGTCTGTGTGAATTCCAAAGGGACCAAACAGCAGAGATCATCGGTCCCTAGACTTACACACCACTTAAACTAACTTATGCTAAGAACAACACACATACCCATTCCCAAGGGAGGACTCGAACCTCCGGTCGGAGGGGCTGCGCAATCCGTGACATGGCGCCTCAAACTGCGCGGACACTCCGCGCGGCTGTCAAGGGAATGATTGTCAACCAGTAACGATATCAACGGTCATAGACAATCATGATTTCGTCATAAAGTGATGAAAGTTGTTCCCTTCTATACAGTAATAATCACGCTTATTATACAATTATGGTTATGTATCGAGACGGCCCGTAGAGATTGCAGAGAGTCTTGCTATCGGCACGCGATATATCGTCCGCAGCTAGCTGATCTGCTTGCAGCGCCGAAGCCTAAAGAAGATAAGGGTAGATCGGTAAAGACACTTGTGGACGGGCAAGTGAATTTAGTGGTTTACCATCGACCAGACAGCAAGGCTTCTTCAAAGTTGAGTTTACAGCACGTATAGTGTCCCTTTTGCAGTATTCACCATTATCGAGGTGAAACATAAATAAAAATGACTGTATGTGACTCAAAATGAATTGCAAACATAGATTTATCTGTGAAATTTAATAACACTAACTGTAAAAATATACAATATACACTCCTGGAAATTGAAATAAGAACACCGTGAATTCATTGTCCCAGGAAGGGGAAACTTTATTGACACATTCCTGGGGTCAGATACATCACATGATCACACTGACAGAACCACAGGCACATAGACACAGGCAACAGAGCATGCACAATGTCGGCACTAGTACAGTGTATATCCACCTTTCGCAGCAATGCAGGCTGCTATTCTCCCATGGAGACGATCGTAGAGATGCTGGATGTAGTCCTGTGGAACGGCTTGCCATGCCATTTCCACCTGGCGCCTCAGTTGGACCATCGTTCGTGCTGGACGTGCAGACCGCGTGAGACGACGCTTCATCCAGTCCCAAACATGCTCGATGGGGGACAGATCCGGAGATCTTGCTGGCCAGGGTAGTTGACTTACACCTTCTAGAGCACGTTGGGTGGCACGGGATACATGCGGACGTGCATTGTCCTGTTGGAACAGCAAGTTCCCTTGCCGGTCTAGGAATGGTAGAACGATGGGTTCGATGACGGTTTGGATGTACCGTGCACTATTCAGTGTCCCCTCGACGATCACCAGTGGTGTACGGCCAGTGTAGGAGATCGCTCCCCACACCATGATGCCGGGTGTTGGCCCTGTGTGCCTCGGTCGTATGCAGTCCTGATTGTGGCGCTCACCTGCACGGCGCCAAACACGCATACGACCATCATTGGCACCAAGGCAGAAGCGACTCTCATCGCTGAAGACGACACGTCTCCATTCGTCCCTCCATTCACGCCTGTCGCGACACCACTGGAGGCGGGCTGCACGATGTTGGGGCGTGAGCGGAAGACGGCCTAACGGTGTGCGGGACCGTAGCCCAGCTTCATGGAGACGGTTGCGAATGGTCCTCGCTGATACCCCAGGAGCAACAGTGACCCTAATTTGCTGGGAAGTGGCGGTGCGGTCCCCTACGGCACTGCGTAGGATCCTACGGTCTTGGCGTGCATCCGTGCGTCGCTGCGGTCCGGTCCCAGGTCGACGGGCACGTGCACCTTCCGCCGACCACTGGCGACAACATCGATGTACTGTGGAGACCTCACGCCCCACGTGTTGAGCAATTCGGCGGTACGCCCACTCTGCCTCCCGCATGCCCACTATACGGCCTCGCTCAAAGTCCGTCAACTGCACATACGGTTCACGTCCACGCTGTCGCGGCATGCTACCAGTGTTAAAGACTGCGATGGAGCTCCGTATGCCACGGCAAACTGGCTGACACTGACGGCGGCGGTGCACAAATGCTGCGCAGCTAGCGCCATTCGACGGCCAACACCGCGGTTACTGGTGTGTCCGCTGTGCCGTGCGTGTGATCATTGCTTGTACAGCCCTCTCGCAGTGTCCGGAGCAAGTATGGTGGGTCTGACACATCGGTGTCAATGTGTTCTTTTTTCCATTTCCAGGAGTGTAGATCGATAGATGCAGAAAAGACATTATTTTTATTGCATGAGATTATAATGTGTAAGTAATTAAAAGAAGTATTATCATCTTTGTAAGAGTATAAAACACAATGCAATGTTCATTCTTCTGTCTAGTCTGTTTTGTTCTGTTCGTTCTGGTGTCAGCTGGGATAAGGTACGCAAGCTATTGTGCTGCGCTAGCATTTGTTTCTGTCGTAATGTAATTGCAAATATTTAATGGTGTAAACTGTGTCCTAGTAAGAATATATTAGTATAAAGTGATCTCCGTGTGTTATTTCAAGAACCTACGCCACATTTATTTTATGAAAAGAATATTTAATGAAAATTATTTAGCATGTTTCCAGCTGCTGTGGAGCGAGTAACAGTGATCTCTGACTGTTAACAATTAGCCGCCATTACGCGGTAATTTAAAAATATTTTTTCACAGCACAATGTCTGATAGCGGGAGCGGAAGAAATTATGTAAAAATATTCAGTGAGATTAATTGAAGGAATTCAGTGAAATAATTTTATTAAAACTTGTCTATTTTCTGTGATAGTGAACTGGAGCTGAGTAATACTACGCTATTGCATTTACAGTAATTTGTAGGGAGCCTGGCGCTCGATAAAACCAGATATAATACGTAATTAGCAACCTACGAAATTCATTAGTTTGCTTATTATATCTCTTTTGTATTTTATTGAAAGCTAAAAGTAAAAACTAACTCCACTAAAAATCAGTAACAGATCACGATAAATCAAAGGACAAACAAATTTTCTAGGAGAGTGTTTCCTCTAAATAAATAGTTACATTATTTTTTTAAAGAGATATAACACAGGCAAGAGTTGGTGTAGTGATGAAGTATACTTCAAACTTCTCGCAGACAGGAGTGGAAGCCGAGAAATGTTGTGTTAGTACGCTGTCGTGTACGGGCTTACACGTGGACACGGCGCTCGGCAACAGGGAAGTTCCTCGTAGCACAGTTTGAGTTGTCCGTTGTAACCACATGGGACGAGGCATGTGATAGAAGAAACAGGTGTCAACTTGGAAGAGATAGGAAATCCAGTATTGGAATAAGAATGTAAGAGAATTTTGGAATACTTAACATCAATTAAGGCAGAAGAATAAATAAAATTCCATCAGAATTTCTTAAATCGTCGGGGAGGAGTGGCAACACAACAACCACTTATGTTGGTTTGTAGAATGGATGAGTCTCTCGACATATTATCTGACTTTCGGAAAAATTTCATCCACACAATTCTGAAGACCGCAAGAGCTGACAAGCGAGAGACTTATCGCACAATCAGCTTAACAGCTCATACGTCCACGTTTCTGAGAAGAATAGTGTACAGAAGCATGGAAAATAAAATTGAGGATGTGTTAGATGACTTGGCTTTAGGACGAGTAAAATGACCAGAGGCAATTCTGATATTGCTGTTGATCAGGGCCGGCGCAAGCCCAAGTGCCGCCTCGTGCGAGCTGCTAAATTGCCGCCCCCCCCCCCCCCCCCCGCAGTTTTTTTTTTTACAAAAAGTTTGTGGAATCTTATTAAACAAATCTGTAGGAAATGTCAGCAATCAATCACAATTTTTGTTTTTACTTTTCATATCTACCTATGTTTCGGCCACTGAGTGGCCAGTCTCAAAGCTGCTTATATGTGCTTACATCTAAACCGTCATGTTGACAGTTACGTCCAGCATGTCTGTATAGATGTAAGCATAACTCAAAGGGCTGAGAATAGCCACACTGTGTCCGAAATCTATGTAGATCTGGAAAATAAAATCAAAAATTGCGATTGATTGGTGACATTCTCTAAAGATTTGTACAAAATAGTCGCTGGGCACCAGCTCAAAAATGGAGTCAAACCTGATTGAAGAAATCTAGCTAACTTTAATAAGACTTGTGAATTTACAAAAATATTCAAATGTGTGTGAAATCTTATGGGACTTAACTGCTAAGGCCATCAGTCCCTAGGGTTACACTCTACTTAACCTAAATTATCCTAAGGACAAATACACACACCCATGCCCGAGGGAGGACTCGAGCCGCCGCCGGGACCAGCCGCACAGTCCATGACTGAAGCGCCCTAGACTGCTCGGCTAATCCCGCGTGGCATGAACTTACAGTTAACGTAAATAAACATTTTTCAATGGTTGTGAACAGATAATGCATTCATCGGAAAACAAAATATAAGTACAATTTAACGATAATTTGGTTTGAACAATAACATTTTCAATAACTATTTAGTGTTAAACAAAATAAGAAGCAACACAGTAAATAACCAAGACACTCATCATAATATAAAAATTTAGAAAAAATACTAGACAAATCGAACCTTCCTGGTTTTTGCTTGTACAAACTCTTTCACACGATCTGTGTAATTTAAGTCCTCTGCAAGCTCGTGCTCAATCCATATTGTTGCAAGATCATTCAAACGAGTTTGGATCAACGTTGATCGGAGGTACGTCTTTTTGAATTTCAGTTTTGAGAAACTCATCTCTCCATTCGCAACTGTCACTGGGAGTGTTAGGAGGATTCTCAGAGCAACGTTAACATTAGGGCAAAAATTATGTCGTCCTATAAACTTCAGAGTCTCTTTTGGACCTATTACAGGTTTCAACAACGTTGAAAGCACTTTTAGTTCTTCCCTCAACTCCAGTGCATCAATGTCGCTTGACTCCTGATGTTGCAAAATTGCTGCGAGGTTTCTACACTTTGTGTCCAGGTTGCCAGGAGGTGCATTCTTCAGATCGCCGATGTCGCAGAGAAAATCAAAATAATGACAATGCGATTTCACTTGATTGAATCTTTCATTCAAAGCTGTGGTTACTATAAGATAATAGTAGAAACCAATCTTGTAACGTTTCGTTGGGTCATCTATTGTCTTATCCCTTCCTTCATAGGTAAAGTGTATTGGCTTCTTACTTCGTCGCCGGGAAACACTTATCCGTGGTAACGTTAGATCTTCTAGTTCTAATTCTGTAGCCAATTATTTGGAATCCGTGAAGAAAGACACAAACTTTTCTTCTGTTCTGCAGGTCTGAAAATATGATTTCTTTTTTTCAAGCATTTCCACGGCCTCAGAAACATTAATGGTCTGGAGGGTCTTACTAACTACACTGATGTGAAGCAGAACGTCTTACCAGATTACCAGAGAAGTGAGAAAGGTGTAATTTTTTATTTGACTCGCAAGAGACGTTGCTTCGTGAGCGGTCATGCCGTCGAATTCTTCTGATATCTGAACCAGTGCATCATACACGCCACCAATTTGAAACCTCAGGGGAGTAAGTGCATTGACGTGACTTTCCCACCCAGTATCGCTCAGTGGCTTCAGCAACAGGTTAGGTAGATACTTCTTGAAGACATCCCAACGTCGAACGGAGGACGAGAATAAGTCATACAAGCTTTTCACTGTCGAAAACATGGATACAGCATATTTAGAAGACAAAGCGGCATCGTTTACAACAAGATTCAATGAGTGATTGCTATACGGTACATAAAATGCTGTCTTGTTCATATCTGAAATTCTTTTCCGGAGACCAGACTTCTTTCCTTCCATGTTTGCTCCATTGTCGTATCCTTGCCCTCTCATATTACAGAATAGGATTTTTTTTATCTTCCAAGAACTTGAGTATGACGTGCGTCAAAGTGGAGCCTGAAGAATCGGGCACTGGAAGAAATCTCAGGAAATGCTCCCGAATTCGGACATCGTATACCCTGTCGAGTCTTGTCTCCTGGACGAAACGTGCCACAACTGTCATCTGCTCAACTTTTGAAATACCTTGTGTGCAGTCCAGAATTATACTGTAATACTTTGCAGATTTCATCATTAATAGAATGTTGTTGGTTATAGATGATCCAATGACATGAATTATTTCATTCTGTGTTTCTTTTCCAAGATAATGATGACCCTTGTTCTCACCTTGCTTTGCTTTGGTCTGTGCAGGTACTCCATCATCACAGTGTCGAACTTTCCGAATAATTCAACGAGTTTCCAGAAGATTCAGTTGTCTGGCTGAAAGAGTGTGTCTGTACTTCCTCTCAAAGGCAGACATTGCCGACCCAGGAAATGAATTATCGCTATTACGCGCTCAAGAACATTTTTACAATGTTCGCTTTCAGTATTCAGAAGCCTTTGATGACAGTTCGTGACTTTTTCAGTTCCTCGGAAAACACGATCCACTTTTTATGTGAATTCAAATGCTCAGTAGACTTCCCGTGACTTTCGAGATACGAAGCAAGGTTCCGCCAGTCGTTTATACTGTTCTTTGCAATTTTTACTGTAGATGGCGAAAACAGTTTGCAACAAAATTAGAACACAGCATCCTTGCTCTTTGAGTACACCAACCAATGTCTATCTGCTTCTTGTAAATTCTTCAATGAATAGCTCTAGTGCACAGGGCTGACACGCCGGTTGTCCTCGTTTTTACGACACTCTTCAGCTTCCTTGATGTGCTCGGGAGGACTTTGCATGACCAAAGTCGTTCGAATGCAGTCGGTAATAATTTCCGGCCATCTTCCGGGATCTGAGTCAATTGTGTCTTCCAGTTTAGGTTCACCTTCAATCCATTCTCCGGTGGTGAGTACCTCGACTGGTGTTCCTCCAGTATTTTCCGAATCAGGTCGCCTAATTGCAGTTCTTCCTGATGTTCCAATCTCGGAGCTTTCGTCACAAAGCAGGTCCTGAGTTCAGACTAGGTCTGTTGAACATGTTGTGGATGGCCCACCGTCAGCATTGCTTCTGTATGGGGTGGTCGCAGCATTGTGTTCGTCAGCTTTCTGGTCATGTCCTGAAGATACAGATGTAGCTGCAGTAGCTCCACTACTTTCTTTACTTTCAGGATCTATTTTTCCACCCTTGCCGCTTCTAGGTTGTTCTCTCTTTGGCTTGAAATATCTTTGTAGTGCAACCTTTTGCTTCTTATCGTCATTTTCCTTCAGCGCCCGTCTTTTCCTATATTCAGTGCCAGACAGTCTTTTTCTACCGTCGGACTTGTTTTGATCCAGCCTGTAAAGAACGATTACGTGAAACTAACTGTTGATGTCAATGTACAAACTTTATTTGCAACACACTTCGCAGATAATTTCCTGATACTCCACTGCACGTAAACGGAAAATTATATTACTGTAGGATACACTGTTCTGGAGACGAAGTCATAAGAATTGAGGCGCGTGAAATTGAATTTCAGGCCGAATTTCACTACAGACGCAGGTGAAACGTCAAAGACTGGTGCGGAAGAGAATGGAGAGAGGAAGAATAAGGAGATGGAGTAACATAATAACGCAATAAATACACATTCGGGCATGGACGGGTACTAATGCTAGCCGAAATATATTAACTCACTGCACTGCGGTTGTTCATTTCAAAGAACTGACACTCGACATTTGTCGTAATTTCCATGTGTCACTTCTTTCGTGTCTGATTATGGAATAAGGGGTAACAAATTAGTCATCGCCGTATCACTTCTCTTTTCTTTGCTTTATTTTCATTCTAGCTATTGGGACGATGACTGTCTTATTTGCCGACTTGCCAATTTTTGAAGTAACAGATCATAAGATAAATAAATTTACCTATTCTGCAATCTTGAAGCAGAAAAATTCTAACTTACGAGTAACATGCTTGCGCAATACTAATTGTACGTTATATGAAAAGCATTTACCTATTACATCCCAAGTTGCAAGAAATTCGGACGCACGAATTCTTCTGATCTTACGAAACGCAATGAAAGTGCTTCTGACCAATCTTGACTCCCTCGGCCAACTACCGACACGAATTCTGTAGTTTTCGTTGTAGACAACACAACAATACCTATTGCCTGGAAAGGCGAAGTGGTGATGCGGTAGTGCCAGGAACTAGGTCACGTGCCGAGGTTCGGCGAGGCTACGGTTAAAATAGCGCCCAAGAAGAAGAAGCAAGAAGCTCACAATAAGTATGTGACCGATGATATGGATAAATGTATTATCAGGCAGCAATTTCTATGGCATTACGAACAATAGGAAGAAATACGAACTTTGCGAAAACTGCACAACTTTTGTCAAAGAGAAATGAACTTCAAAGCTAGCAAGGACATCCTTAGAAGCAACGTTCTGTTTACGGATTTTCGTTTTAGAAGGTGTCAAAATTAACGTTTTGTTTTGTGCGGACGAGGGGGCATTGTTACTAAAAGACCATACTTTCTCAGGCTTTCATCAGAATCAAAGCGACCAGTACTTTACTACGATGCAACATGGACTCACACGCATTTTACAGCAAATAAATGTTGGCAAAGTGACAGTGTGCGAGTATTATTGTCAAACAAAAGTGTTGGTCAGAGTTTAATTGTTGTTCATGCAGGCGGAGGCAGGTGTTTCATGGCTTAAAAACCAAAACGTCCGACTATCACTCAGAAACGGACAGCAAAATTTTGCAAAAATACGTCAAAACTCAACTTATACCAGGCTTATTAGCAATGTCTTTATCCCTTGTAATTACTCCTAGCGTATTTACCCATTCGGAATACTTCTAGCCATTGTAAGTGTTGGACATGTTTGACCGTAGTAGTGTTCAACCATTCTTTTCCATAATGCGGGAAGAATAAAACATTCGGAAAATGCCATTGAAGGGCTTAGCAAAATTGCTTCAGGCTCAACATGTAACTGCAGTATCAAACATTGCATTCGAATTTCCAAATTAGATTTCGTCTTCTGCAAAATTAGTTGTGAGTAACGCACGGCGCGTAACAGGCTGGCAGCGCTCCAGTCATGAGAATACTGGCGTGCACGCCAGACTGCTTCCCCCTCCCTGTCCCTCCGGCGTAAACACTACGGTGATGCCACAGTGGCGAGGAACAAATTAGTCCTCCTCCCTCCCCTTGTTCAAGAGGGCCGGCCAGCAGGTAGTCGAGGCGCGATGCCACAGTTCCCGAAGCCGCTCCCTTCGAGGTTTGGCTTCGAATCCCCTCTTGGGCATGAATGTTGAGTTTGTCCAACACAAAAAGGGGGGGGGGGGGGGTGCGGCAGTTTTGCCACCCCTCGGAAAGTGCGGCCGCACGTTTCGCACGTGCCTTGCGCTGGCCCTGCTGTTGATAATGGAAGCTACACTAAAGAAAAATCAACACACATTCATAGGATTTATCGATTCGGAAAAAGTGTTCGACAATGTAAAATTGTGCAAGATGATCTAAATTCTGAGAAAAATAGGGGTACACTACAGGGAGAGACGGGTAATATACAATATGTACAAGAGCCAATAGTGAATAAAAAGAATGAGCAACTAGGAACGAACTGATCGCTTTAAAAAGGTTGTAAGGCAGGATTGTAGTCTTTCGCTTCTATGGTTCAATCTGCACATAGACAAAGCAATGATGGAAATAAAAGAAAGGTTCAGGAGTGGGATTAAAATTGAAGGTGAAAGGATATCAATGATACTATTCTCTGGTGACATTGCTATCCTGAGTGACAGTGAAGAAGAATTAAATGAACATGGTTCAAATGGCTCTGAGCATGTAACGCCGGAAATGCATATCCTCCTATTTCCATCCATTGTACTATAAATTTTTTCCTTATTTTGTCACCTGAAGATATGACATTTCTGTCTCTTTATATATTGTAATTGTTTTACTGTTTGTATATATATATGTATTTATGCATTTGTGTCGATGTATAATTGGTTTGTTTTGTAAATATTATTTGTATTTTTACGCTGGGTCTTGCCTAGAGAAAACTATGCTATCGAACGATTACATCGATAGGTCGTGTGAAGAATCAAAGTGTGTAGGATCTTTGGTAGTGCGAATTCGGTCGCTTGGAGCGCGGGCAGAGCAGAGTCTGGCTGGAGTAGGGCAGTGGAGCAGGTGTGTTGTGTGACGCTCCCGCGAGTTGCCGCGCTTTCGGGGTTTGGCAGCATCTAATTGCACTCGACTTGCTGTGATAGTTTCTGGCACGGTGTCGCGGACGGGAAGCATTAGCTGGCGCACATCAAGAGCCCGTTTCGCCTGGCGACCGTGTCGAGAAGAAGGCGCGCCAACATCGAGCTTCTGCAACAGCGACGGCCGGCAATAAGCGATTGTCGCCACCTCCTCGATCGACGACTTCAAACCTTCAATCAACCAACAAGGAAGACTGGAAGCACGTAAAGTATTAGAACTGTATGGCAGACCTCAGCTTTTAAAATTGTTTTCTCACTTAATTACAGCAACGTAGCATGAACCTTTGTTGCTCATTGTCCCAATTGCATTACCAAGCAGGGTCCCTTCCTTTTCCGCAATGAACCCGAGTGTCGTTGAAATTCAAACGCCAGCATTAAAGTAATAATATTCCATTTCACTGCTTTAATTTCAAACTTCAGTTAAAGTATTCATAGCTGGCTACAATATTTAGATTACACAAGCACAAATTAAGAGTGCGAGTTTTGTTACCATATTTTAGCTTACCTGTGACTGCAGCTCAGCTTAGTACGTACTAAATTTTACTATTGTTAATTGTCAGAATCATTTAATTCCAGTTCAAAATTAAATCTCTTATTTCTAAATTGCGTAGATTCAAGTAGCTTTAGAAATGATTGTTGAGGTAGCTCAAGACTAGCCTTATTTTACTGAATTTCGTAGTGCTTCAGAAACAAAGCTCACTATTAATTTCAGTCACTAAATTAACTTTCAATTTTCCGGTTTTATTAATTCTTTTGCTAAATTAAGTCAGAGTGTAGCGAAAGTTATTACTTCTGACAAACTTTCAGTTTTCACACTACACGTGTCAACCTTCAGTTGCCATGCTTCTAGTACTAATTATATGTGTAATAACCTTTCTTTTTCAGTTACTATAGTAATTGTCCATAGGACTGGCAACCGTAATTTCCCCCAAATCTCAACTATATAATTACCGCTAGTTAATTGTTAATGTAACGGCCGCACATTTACTTTCCTTATTAACTTTACCCCTTTTCAAAATTAAATTCCACCAGTTTCATTTGCATTTTTCCTTTCATTTAGATGTAACCCTTTCCTCCCTCTTTACCGACAGATTAACTTCGGTGACGATTGCTTTTCCCAAATTTCCATTAGGTACACACGGTTTAATTTTTCATTGTCATTAAGGTTGATAAGTGAGGGGGAGGTTACAAGCACTATGGGACTTAACATCTGAGGTCATCAGTCTCCTAGAACTTAGAACAACTTAAGCCTAACTAACCTAAGGACATCATACACATCCATGCCTGAGGCAGGATTCAAACCTGCGGCCGTAGCGGTCGCGTGGTTCCAGGCTGAAGTGCCTAGAACCGCTCGGACACACTGACCGGTGAATTAATTGATCTACTGAATGGAATCAATAGTCTAATAAATACAGAATATGGATTGAGAGGAAGACTAAGAAAGACGATGGTGATGAGAAGTAGTAGAAATGAGAACAGCGAGAAACTTAACATCACGATTGATGGTCACGAAGTAGATGAAGTTTAAGAAATTCTGCTATCTAGTCAGCAAAATAACCATTGACGGAAAAAGCTAGGAGAACATCAAAAACAGACTAGCAATGGCAAAAAGTGCAATCCTGGCCAAGAGAAGTTGACTAGTGTCAAACAAAGGCCTTAATTTAAGGAAGAAATTTCTGAGAATGTTCCTTTGGAGTGCAGCGATGTGTGGCAGTGAAACATGAACTGTGGGAAAATTAGAACAGAGTAGAATCGAAGCCTTTGAGATGCGGTGCTACAGGCGAATGTAGAAAATTAGGTGGACTGATAAGGTGAGGCATGAGGAAATTCTGTGCAGAAGCGGAGCGGTAAGGAGTGATGTGTTGGCAGAAGTGCCAACACCGTGTTGTTTGAGGAAGCCGAAATGCACGCTATAAGCTCACGCAGGATGGCGTGAGGTCTGAAACAGGATACTTAATGAATGCTATAAATAAAAGTACGTAGCTGCTGGAATACTTAACTTTAATCCACAATTGGTGAACATTGGTCTTGTTACTGTACATGCTTCATTAGATACATAGCAAAGTATAAATGGCGCCTTGCTAGGTCGTAGCAAATGACTTAGCTGAAGGCTATGCTAACTATCGTCTCGGCAAATGAGAGCGTAATTCTCAGTGAACCTTTCCTAGCAACGTCGGCTGTACAACTGGGGCGAGTGCTAGTAAGTCTCTCTAGGCCTGCCGTGTGGCGGCGCTCGGTCTGCAATTACTGACAGTGGCGACACGCGGGTCCGACGTATACTAATGGAGCGCGACCGATTTAAAAGCTACCACCTAGCAAGTGTGGTGTCTGGCGGTGACACCACAAGGAATATGTGGAAAACACTGACAAGGATAAGGAATATGGCAATAGTTAAGACATTAGAAAATGATTCCATGGAACTAGAGGGAGCTGTAGAGGGCAAAACCGTAGAGGAAGACCGAGATTGTAAAGGAGACCGCTTGTAAAACACTAATACGACCTATTCTTGAGTACTGCTCGAGCATTTGGGAGGACATAGAAGCAATTCAGAGGCGGGCTGCTAGATTTGTTACTGGTAGGTTTGATCGCCACGCGAGTGTAACGGAAATGCTTCAGGAACTCGGGTAGGAGTCTCTAGAGCAGGGCTTAACAACTGGCCGGCTTTGAGCGCGAGTACTCGGGTCTGCTCAGGCACGTGCTCGCGAGCAGGTGAAAGGTCGCTGAGTAGGGACGGAGGGGCGGGAGGGAGGGGAAATGCGCGCGCACGTTTGAATAGGGCCGCAGCGTGCCTATTGAATTCGCGCCGTCTGTGTAACGTTTAAAGTACTACGATCAGGTCTAACAGTCGCTTCGCTGGTTAAGAATCATGTCAAGTCGCCGTTGTGTAACACCAACCATGCTTTCGCAGTTCAACCCCCATTGCGAGGAATTGTATCTGTTTACAGAAAAAGAGGGTGTTGCAAAATATTTAGTATGTCACGAAATGCTGAATTCTTTTAGGAAATTTAATTTGCAGTGACATTATATGTCGTACCACGCGAAAGACTACGGAAGTGGAAAATGTGATGGACCAGATCGTGCACAGGAAGTTATTAAACTTAAAAGGAAGCTATCCGAAGAAGATCTGGACGACGAAGAAAAATCAACTGAGGCAGAGTGAGTTACAAAATTGCTTTGCTTTTGGAAAAATCCCTGCGCCCCTTCACTGATGGCGATTTAATAAAAGACTGAACGGTAGTTGCAGCGGAATATTTGTGTCCATCTCAAGTTGAACAGTTTCGGATTGTGCCATTATCTAACATGACCATTATGCGTCGCATACAGGACATGGCAGACGACGTCCAGAGCCAGCTTGCAAATATCTGTAAAGATTTGAAGGCGTATTCCCTAGCTCTGGACGAAAGTGTTGATATCACTGGAACAGCGCAGCTTGCCATATTTATTATTGAGATCTTCAGGTGAGGGAGGAGCTCCTCGATGTAGTAGCGATGAAGAACACTACAACCAGAGGTGATATTTTAAGTAGTGTTGAAGAAAATGTTGAAAATATAGGATTGTCGTGGAATTCTTTAGTTTCAGTGTCTACAGACGCTGCACCAGCGATGACAGGGAAAAAAATCAGGTTTCGTTGCGCTGTTGAAGGAGAAAATGCAAAAACGGACCGTGCTGAATGAAATAAGGGGCGTTCACTGTGTGATCCACCAGGAAAACTTATGTGCAAAGAGTATCACTCTAAAAAATGTGATGAGTGTTGTTGTTCGTACAACCAATTATATAAGGTAGCATCGGCTACAATACAGGCAATTTAAAAGCTTTCTTGAGGGTGTAGAAAGCCAGTATGGTAGCCTGCCTTATTACAGCGAGGTCCGCTGGCTTAGTCGTGGCTAATTATTAAATCGATTTTTTTGCGTATTAGATGAGATAAATATGTTCATGGAAATAAATAACATGTGTGTTCCTGAATTGAAAGAGCCTTCGTGGAAATGTGATCTCGCGTTCTTAGCAGATTTAACTAGCCGTCTGAATGCTTTGAACATTTCACTGCAAGGTAAAGATCTGCTAATTAGTCATTTCATAGATCGAATACGAGCTTTTAAAATGAAATTGACACTTTGGGTGAGTCAGCTCGAAACAGGAAATCTAGCTCATTTTCCTAAATTATCATCCATGAAAGATGTTCACAAAGACTGTGAACGTTATTCACATAGTTTAGTTGCCCTTAAGGAAGAATCTGATCAACGCTTTCAAGATCTGACAGCAACAGAGAGTCATTTTTATCTGTTCTTCTCTCCATATTCAGCGAATCTTGAAGAGATTCGTCCTGAGCTGCAACTAGAAATTATTGACCTGCAGTGTGACAGAGAATACAGAGATAACTTTCAGAACAAGAAAAACATTTTGGAATTCTACGGACACTTCCCTCAGGATAGATTTCCTCGCTTGCACAAACTGGCGGCTACAATAATATCGAAGTTCGATTCCACGTATGTTTGTGAACAACTGTTCTCTGCAATGAAATGTAACAAGACGCGCCTGAGAAACGCATTGTCTGATCGAAATTTAAACTGCACGCTGCGCTTACAATGCACAAGAACAATTACTCCGAACATAGACGCAATTGTAAAGGGCAAAAAGTACAAGATAACCGAGAATCCCACACTTCAGTGACACCTTTTATTGTATAACAGTTCACAAATTAATACATTGACCGGCGGCAGCTGCTGTGTACCTCACGTGACTCTCCCCACTCTCCGCTCTGGTCCGGTAGTGGGGGTAGCGTGCTCGCGCTGCTCCGTGCTCGCGCCTTGCTGCTCATAGCTTGCTCCGCGAGCACGTATGTTGTGAAGCCCTGCTCTAGAGGAAAGAAGGCGTTCTTTTCGTGAATCGCTACTGAGGAAATTTAGAGAACCAGCATTTGAGGCTGACAGCAGTACAGTTTAACTGCCGCAAACTTACATTTCGCGGAAAGACCACAAAGATAAGATAAGAGAGATTAGGGCTCGTGCAGAGGCATATAGGCAGTCATTTTTCCCTCGTTCTGTTTGGGAGTTGAACAGGAAGAGAGGATGCTAGTTGTGGTACGAGGTACCCTCCGCCACGCACCGTATGATGATTGTGGAGTATGTATGTAGATGTAGATGTAGATGTAGATTGGAGTATATCCAGCAAATAATTGTGGATCTATACTGCAAATTCTACTCTGAGATGAAGACCGCACAAACCAGTCTGAATACAGATGACTAAAAAATGTTTCAATTATTCACATCAGTTGAGAAGACAAACCAGTTATCAGTAACTCATAACTTCAGATACCTCATTTAGTACGTCTTGAACACACCGAATTCATGAGCTAAGATTTACAGTCTTGTGCGTTTACATTGTGATATGTCTGTTCTCCCTAGGGTGTTCATGACACGTTCAAGAAGCGTCGCCAAGGCATAAATGTCCACGTGCAGCAGGTGCTGCTGCGCTCATCGCACCGCGTCTCATCCCCCCACCCCCACCCCCCACCCCCCTCTATTACGCACCATCAGCATATTTCACAGATCAGGGTACGCACAGTGCGTTTTTACATTACATGAAATGTTTATAAAAGAGACGACGATCTGTTGCTAGCATGAGCCTCTTCAGTGGAACGAAGGTCACTCTCACGAACAAACCACGTTGCACTACAGATTCACCACTGAGACCAAAGATGTCATGCTAAACTCCTTTAGCCCAATCTTCACAGTTAAATCGGTAAGCGGGTCGAAGGCTTCCATCCAGTCACTCACTGATCAGTCTGGCCTGGCAACGGAAGAGAGCAAAACGAAAGTTCAAATTTTAAATTTTGCATTTGAGAAATCTTTCACGCAGGAGGATCGTACAAACATACCGCCGTTTGAGTCTCGTGCAGATTCCCGTATGGAGGACATAGTGATAGACATCCCTGGGGTTGTGCAGCAGCTGAATGGGTTGAAAATAAATAAATCGCCGGGTCCTGATGGGATTCCAATTCGGTTTTACAGAGAGTAGTCTACTGCATTGGCTCCTTACTTAGCTTATATTTATCGCGAATGTCTTGCCCAACGTCAAGTCCCGAGCGACTGTAAAAAAGCGCAGGTGACGCCTGTATATAAGAAGGGTAGAAGGACGGATCGCCAAAATGACAGACCAATATCCTTAACATCGGTTTGTTGCAGGATTCTCGAACAAATTCTCAGTTCGAATATAATGAATTTCCTTGAGACAGGGAAGTTGCTGTCCATGCATCAGCACGGCTTTAGAAAGCATCGCTCCTGCGAAACGCAACTCGCCCTTTTTTCACATGATATCTTGCGAACCGTTGATGAAGGGTATCAGACGGATGCCATATTCCTTGACTTCCGGAAAGCGTTTGACTCGGTGCCCCACTGCAGACTCCTAACTAAGGTACGAGCATATGGGAGTGGCTCGAAGACTTCTTAAGTAATAGAACCCAGTACGTTGTCCTCGATGGTGAGTGTTCATCGGAGGTGAGGGTATCATCTGGAGTGCCCCAGGGAAGTGTGGTAGGTCCACTGTTGTTTTCTATCTACATAAATGATCTTTTGGATAGGGTGCATAGCAATGTGCGGCTGTTTGCTGATGATGCTGTGGTGTACGGGAAGGTGTCTTCGTTGAGTGACTGTAGGAGGATACAAGATGACTTGGACAGGATTTGTGATTGGTGTAAAGAATGGCAGCTAACTCTAAATATAGATAAATATAAATTAATGCAGATGAATAGGAATCAGACTCCCATTATGTCTGAATACTCCATTAGTAGTGTAGCGCTTGACACAGTCACGTCGGTTAAATATTTGGGCGTAACATTGCAGAGCGATATGAAGTGGGACAAGCATGTAATGGCAGTTGTGGGGAAGGCGGATGGTGGTATTCGGTTCATTGGTAGAATTTCGAAAGATGTGGTTCATCTGTAAAGGAGACCGCTTATAAAACACTAATACGCTCTATCCTTGAGTACTGCTCGAGCGTTTGGGATCCCTATCAGGTCGGATTGAGGGAGGACATAGAAGCAATTCAGAGGCGGGCTGCTAGATTTGTTACTGGTAGGTTTGATCATCACGCGAGTGTTACGGAAATGCTTCAGGAACTCGGGTGGGAGTCTATAGAGGAAAGGAGGCGTTCTTTTCGTGAATCGCTACTGAGGAAATTTAGAGAACCAGCATTTGAGGCTGACTGCAGTACAATTTTACTGCCGCCAAATTAAATTTCGCGGAAAGACCGCAAAGATAAGATAAGAGAGATTAGGGCTCGTGCAGAGGCATATAGGCAGTCATTTTACCCTCGTTCTGTTTGGGAGTGGAACAGGGAGAGAATATGCTAGTTGTGGTGCGATGTACCCTCCGCCACACACCGTATGGTAGATTGCGGAGTATGTATGTAGATGTAGAAGTCAGCATCGCTGCTTGTAACCTTTCGTGGCTCACGAACCTCTTCTGTTCCTAACGTTACTTTCAGAAGAGCGCAGGACATATTGAGAGGCGCTGCTCCTCCGTTGAGTCTTAACATATTTGATACGCAATTACAATTTGTTATCCACGTCATTTATCCTTAATAGGTATATGGAATACTTTCTTTAAATGTTAATGCTTTACTAGTTATTTGGTCTCGAGGAGTTAGCATGGAACATGTCACTACTATCTGACTATACCATGGTGTTCGGCCTCGATCGTTATGCATTCTGTAACAAAAATTGTACTTCAAACTTATAAAAGACTGGGAGATGTTTTCTTCATTTTAAACTGAAATACGTCATTAGTTAACAGCAGTGATTCAACATTAGCAATACCGTATACTTAATATCATCCTTAATCATCCAAAAGTCAGATTTGAAAACGTTAGCATACACGGAATATAGATTAGAACATATTGGTTCTAGGACAAATCTGTTTGGCCCTAAGTAGATTGGATACCTCGTTCGACAAGGTGAACAGTCGTTACTCAATACGTGTTTTCCAACCTTAGTAACTGAGCTCCACCCTTAGGCTCTGAGCACTATGCGACTTAACTTCTGAGGTCATCAGTCGCCTAGAACTTAGAACTAATTAAACCTAACTAACCTAAGGACATCACACACATCCATGCCCGAGGCAGGATTCGAACCTGCGACCGTAGCGGACGCTCGGCTCCAGACTGTAGCGCCTGGAACCGCACGGCTACTCCGGCCGGCTCCACCCTTAGTATGGACAGTTCCTGCACAACCATTCTTCATGTCAGATGAAACTGACATCTACTCATTTCATACTAGAAACGGTTTAGGTTATCCCTCTGTGGATTCACCAAACCAAAGGTCTATGCAAATCTATTTGGTATGCTTAACCCCTGACTGCTATGCACAAAATGCGGTACAAGCCATTCCTTTCCTGAATGCACCTGGCCTTGGGAGTAGGACAGCCTCTCTATAGGTTTGCTAATTCATTTCAACTCCCTCAACTCATATAAATCAGGGTACAATTCAGCATGTAAAATCTGTCTGCACAATACCTCAATTTCTTTTCACACAATCTGACAGGAAGGGTTCTCTTCACTTCTGGCGTGTCTGTACCCCAGTTTGAAGCATACAGCATCTTATTCTCTATACAAAATTGCTTTCATGTTTGTTGTTGTACGTAAACAAAAAAATGGCTCTGAGCACTATGGGACTTACCATCTGAGGTCATCAGTTCCCTAGAACTTAGAACTACTTAAACCTAACTAACCTAAGGACATCACACACATCCATGCCCGAGGCAGGATTAGAACTTACGATCGTAGCAGCAGCGCGGTTCCGGAGTGAAGTGCCTAGAACCACTCGGCCACAGAGGCCGGCCGTACATAAACTTTAGGTAACGATACTCCCGCGTTCATTTCCTTTTCTCAGGATCATTTTGATCCGCTACGAATTTTGTACTTAAGATTATTACAAGCCATTACATACAGCTCATTTTATTATTAAAAATTCCACAAGGCATACAAAGCAAGGACTGAAATTGCCACTTCATCCTTTAAAGACTCAACGGATCTTTTGTTTCCTACGAAACCTGGTACGGTAGCCGAGATAACTCTATTTTCTTCTCTATAGTATCATTTTATAAAATATTTAGTAATATGCAGGGTGATTAACGAAGATATGCAAATATTTTAATATGTTATTCTGTAAGTAAAACTAAAGAAAAAAGTTCATATAAACACAGGTCTGTCCGCAGCTCGTGGTCGTGCGGTAGCGTTCTCGCTTCCCGTGCCCGGGTTCCCGGGTTCGATTCCCGACGGGGTCAGCGATGTTCTCTGCCTCGTGATGACTGGGTGTTGTGTGATGTCCTTAGGTTAGTTAGGTGTAAGTAGTTCTAAGTTCTAGGGGACTGATGACCATAGATGTTAAGTCCCATAGTGCTCAGAGCCATTTGAACCGTAACATAGGTCTGCAAATCTTTCGTTATGGAGTTACGGCTAATAAAAGATTTTTCCCTGAAATTTAGCAACTTCGCTAATATGAAGCCATCGCAAAACTGTACGAGGTTATAGTAAAGCACGATTTGCATTTACTTTGTTATTATTGGTCCGGTGAATCTAATAAAACATGTCCCAGACGTGTATCTGCAGCAGTTTTTCAGAATATCCAGGTAAACAAAGATTATTATACAAATAAATTTGTTTACTTTCCATTAAGAATGTAGAAACGTTTATTTCATTGTTGGCAACCGTTAGTGAGTTGTTTCAGTAGTTTCCTAACCTTCAGACGAGTTAGTTTTGCGTATTTTTCAGTAAAAGAACATAATAGCAACAGCGTATTTAAGTGAAATCACATATCGCGCTCCACATTTCACCAACGTCGTTACTAAACATTTAAATGAAAATTTGCCCCAGAAATGGATTGGTCGTGGTGCCACATGTCTGTGGCCATCCAGATCGCCCAATTTAACACCAATGGATTTTTGTATATATGGATGGATGAAAGACATAGTTTATGATGGCAAAGTCAATACACGTGAAGCATTAATTGCTTCGCATTATGAATGCAATAGACGAACTTAAGAACAGCCCTGTGAAACTGAAACGAACAACAAAATCTGTTCATACACGTGGAGCTAAATGCATTGAACTCTGTGGAGACATTTTTGAACATTTATTGTGAATGTATTGTGAAATTGTATGTACACTGTACGACTTCTTCAACACAGAGCTTTGTTTCTTCCGGTTTAACATGAATTCACGTGTACTATGGTATTAATAAAAGCAGATTATCTGACACATTCATACAGTTTCAGTTAACGTTTTTTCCATAATTTTTCCAAAATTAAATTCTCTACAACTTCTGTTGAAAACTTTGTGCTATTGTATGGAATTTAAAAAAAATGGCCAAGTAGTTAATAAATTAACAATTTTACGAACTTACGTCTATGCTTCTCTGGATGTTCTGGAAAACTACTGCAGATACACATCTGGGACGTGTTCTTTTTTTTTTTTTTTTTTTTTTTGATTCACCAGATCAATAACAACAAAATAAATGGAAATCGTGCTTTACTTTAACCTCGTACAGTTTTCCATATTAGCGAAGTTGATAAATTTCAGGCAAAATCTTTTATTAGCCGTAACTCTGTAACTAAAAATTTGCGGACCTGTATTTATACGAACTTTTTTCTTTAGTTTTGTTTGTAGAATAACATTTAAAATATTTGCATATCTTCATGAATCACCCCATATATCCAGGTGAGTTAACTATCGTTTATGCCTTTTGACACTGATTGAATATTATGTTACTCAAATGTAATCTAATTTTCGTGTCCGCTACTCCTTTCTCTATTTAAAGCTAATGAAACAATCTTGTTTTATTGACGACGGATCTGCGCTGTGAATTAATCGATTTCCCGCTGGACGGCGCTGTTATGTTCTGCTCGTTACGCTCGTGTTAGCACGTCATATTTCAGACTGTTGCGCTACACATTATCTCACTACGCACTGTGTGATGTGCCTAACATGCAGCGTGTTAACTTCATACACAATGTGTATGGCGCAAACATTACGTCCACTTTTCAAAGTGATATTGTCACACGGGTGCTGCTCTCCTCGGCCATTCTGTGACTACAGGTTTTTCCGACGGAAACTTACGGATAGGGGGAAAGATAGAACTAGTTCTCCTGGAAAGTATAACATAGATTTATTAAAGTTGAAGAAGAAAATAAGATGGCCCCGAAAGACAGAATCCCTTACCATCCCCAACTCACAGGAATTCTTACTTCTGTTATGTTTCTTCCTTGTGATACCGGAGGGAAGGAGATCGGCATTCCGTACAGCTCCGACTTGTCCCACCTTCACCGTCGTAAATTCCGAATGATGACATTAGCAAATCTCCAATGTAAGCGTGTAAGCGTGGAGAGAGAGAGAGAGAGAGAGAGAGAGAGAGAGAAAAATAGAAAATAGTCAGTCGTCAACTTCAGAAGTCGGTCCGTTATTATCATTGTCATATGTATCAATTACCCATAAAAACCTCCTGTACAAAACCAATAAAAACATTACTATTTTGTATTGTTCCTCTTGAAATCATACATAACAGTTTACATAAGTATCATACGTATGTATCTTTCTATATAAGAAACATACTACTTGTTACTAATACTTAGGCAAAAATGATTATTTCAGGTGTCTGAGTAGGAATTTGGAGGCTATGTTCTTGCTTTTACAAACACGGGTACAATATAGTTATTTAATAAAACAGAATAGAAAGAGGTACAGAATATGGAATAGTAAGAGGAAGGTATGCCTGTGGAGGAACGAAAGAAGAAATACCAAAGTCATTAATTCGGATTTCCGAAGGGCGTTACTCGCCGAATTTTGCAAAGTGTGCAAATCCTCCTGTGGACATACATTTCTTAAGTATATCAACATTGCGTAATCTCCCTTCCTGGCCTGTATCTGGATCAACCAGGATGAGTGCCTTAGAATATGTTATTCCTACTGCCTTAAAAGGTCCACAGTGCAGTGGAATGAACTTAATAGTCTCTTCAACTTGGAACTACGATGGATGTCTTTTACTAAATCTAAGTCATCTGTGCTTAATACAGACAAATCTGTCGTACTGTTATACTAATGTATTGCGCTCTGGGACCACTAGTGTAATTTTCTTCTTATGGTATTGTCTGTTGCTGCTGTCTGTTTTTCCTTTGGAGCGTTTCATCTAAAGAGTTTTAATAAAGGTTCTCCTATATATTCCTTATGCATTATCTCTACTTGTGATAATCTGTGGACTTATGGGGGAACTCATTCAATACGACCTGGAATTCCGGTGTCATCTCAGCCCATGTGGTATGTTTCTCAGAGCAATACGTTCTTGCATTTTCTAAGGTATCTCACAATTTCTCTATTTCCTTCAATGCTCTACAGTATCCAGCAAAGAAGTGATTTCAGTAATAGTACATTCATCCGTATCCTGTACTTTTAGTTGTATAAGGGACAGCATGATAGGACATCTGTTGAGACATCAGAGAATAACTTCCATAGTAGTAGAGGGAAATGCAGAGGGTAAAAACTGTAGAGGGAGACAGAGATTGGAAGACATCCAGAAAATAATTGAGGACGGAGATTGCAGTTGCTGTTTACTACTCTGAAATGCAACGTTTGGTGTAGCAGAGGAACTTATGGCGGACGCATCAGGCAAATCAGAAGGCTGATGGCAGAAGAAGTGCTGAGAATGTTTGATGTTAACTTTTGTATCTGCTTCTAGCTGCCTGGAGGGTGGTGTTTACTCTGCAAGCACCTCCTGCCGTAACTTGCGACCAGGGCGCCGGAAGTCTGCAGGCGGTGGTCGTGACTCTTACTGGTCGACCGGTCTGCTGTCTTGGATGTTTCTTTAGTTTTTATTTTCGTGTCAGTGGCTTAGAGTTTCCCTTTTCACAAAAACCACAAATATCTTTCAACGGTTTTTAATAAGCCTCCGTATGGGCTGGAATCTCTCTTTTTATATTTATTTACCCGAATTATACGGCGCAAGAAGAAATGTATTGGTTGACTGTTTTAGGAACTACGCTATGAGAATAGTGGTCGAGATTATCTATAGCCTCTTGTTGAAAATTAGACGCTCAAAAAGTTTTAAAATCTAATGTACAGTGAGATTACAACTGAAAATGGAAACTTACTCAGGATACTTTTTTGCACACTGAATGCTGCATAAAGTGTCACTGCCCTCCCCCCATACCCACACTCACCACTTCGGTTACTTAAAACAATACAGAAATCACTCCCAGAATTATCCTAATTTTGATACCGTGTTTGTTGTTTCCAGTATCTGCATGAATTGCAAACTCCAGAGATATGTAACATTATACGGAGGACACTGTGTCCATAGTGATCGAATGAAATAAAACCCTTAAAAGGACACAGAATTCTTAAATGAGCTATGGAGCACTTAAAAAGTATAACAGAGTTCTAATATCACTGTACATTAGATTTTAAGGGGATGCGATATCGCCTATCCCCGTGAAGTTAAATTAGGCCTACCACAGGGAACATTTTCCAACAAACTACTGGATAAAATGTTTCGGCACGTATTGAAAAAAATATTCAAACCAAATATTTTGTCAAAGTAATTACTTACACAGATAGCCTACATTTAACCTTTCAGTAAATGTTTTCCATCACTTTTCACTACATTATCACCTCCAAATCCTCTGTAAATCAAGTAATTCAAAAATAATTGTTTCAGTGTGTATAAGGAATCCCTGTAACTACGTCACAAAAATTTCAGACTTTTAGGTTCAACAGCAGCTGATATAATGTTCCTAGGATAAGTAAAAAGTGAACTTACGGAAACGGAGAAAGAAGATTAAAACATTCCTAATCCATATTTAATACACCCTTCACAGTCTTCATAATCATCTTGAAGTCTTCCTTTGGTACCCATTTGCACCTGCCTTGTTTTCTTCACTAATGTCTTGATTATATTTTATGCATTCCTTAATCTGTGCCGATCAAAGTCAACATAACACGTGCTGCGGGAATCAACACACAAGCCCAACTTTTCAAGGGCCTGACATTTACTAATATTCCCAAGACTGAAGGTTGCACAGCATCATAGACTCCAAAACACAATGTATTAATTCCATTAAAGAGTGATTCTGGGAGACGATGCCACATTGCACTATTCAAGCACTCGTTGGGGTTCTGAGTCTTCCGTGCAGACATTTTATCAGAAGACTTCTGTCAGGCAGATTTCTGAAGATGGGCTTTATTTCTTAGATGATGGCTGCCTTTAGACTGTGGTGAGACCGTGTTTCCCTCCAGTTATTAGACGACTATTGTACTTACACCAGCTCTTTCCACATTTGGGGCACAAACCGTGTTCCAAATGCTCATCTGTGGATGCGGTTTGGAAATGCAAACCCCGTGTAGCTTCCCTCATTTCTTCAAGGTTGCATGTATTTCGCCAGATTGCTAGGCCATAGTAATTCAGAATGTGGTATGTCATGTAGTCAGTCAATCTTCCTTTCCCATCCAAGGTTTTCCCATCATCAAGTTCTTTTTCCTTTCATAATTTGTTTCAACCTTCCCAGCCTGGCACCAATTCTCTCCTGCACATGTTCTATGCATTCAGGTTTGCTTATATTTGCACTGTTCCGATATAGTTTGCTTTCTAAAACCTCTTTGAATGCTTTAGATTTTCAAAGTCCCAGATACTGGACTTTGCGATCATTATACCACTCAAAAGAGCGATGAAAGGTCTCTTTTTCACCCGAGAAACTTCCTTGCCACCACTGTTACCATAATAATTAGCAACACATCATCACCATATTCATGTTCAGCCTATCTATGCGTCTACAATATTTGAACATTATTGCAACATCAATGACCTTACCAGTGTCAGCACTAACTACTGTGAGAACTCTTTTGTTGGAAGTGTGATACCTGTTTTGTTATGTGCCATCAAAAGCTACTGTGAGATTACGGTTGTCATCCTTTTCTTTCAGTGCTTCTTCCACAGCTTCCTGCATTGACTTCTGTGCTACATCTTCAACAGCAGATCCTAGTACATAGTTGTGATCATCAGACTTTGAAGGTACCCTGGAAAGATTTAGAACATCATATATCCAATCACCTACTGCTTTGTCCTTACCAATCACTCGCAATCCACAGACTAATCTAATATTTACACTACAAGTTCAGTATTCTCCTATCCATTATTTACAGTCACTGAGACAGAGCTTGTCAACTTACAGCTGTTTTTAAAAACACTACATATTAAATTAAACTGGGCAGAAAGGCCAGCATAGGATTCTACTTCCGGAGATATGTTTCCTTGACGTTTTTTGCACACTGTTTTCAAGAGCTTCGCACAAATATACTTGTATCAATGAGTCAAAAAGTTCCTACCCTTTATCAAATAAATTACATTTCTTTTCCAAATCTGTAAGGTTTTTATGAGAAACACTCTTTCAATTTCGAGTGAGTTCGTTCTGAAAATAAGAAGTATGTGGACTCATTTTCCAACAATGATGATGAAGAATTGCTCCGCTTTGCTAGTGAATCACCGTTTATTTTAGCCGGCCGGAGTGGCCGAGCGGTTCTAGGCGCTACAGTCTGGAACCGCACGACCGCTGCGGTCGCAGGTTCGAATCCTGCCTCGGGCATGGATGTGTGTGATGTCCCGAGGTTAGTTAGGTTTAAGTAGTTCGAAGTCCTAAGGGACTGGTGACCTCAGAAGTTAAGTCCCATAGTGCTCAGAGCCATTTCACCGTTTATTTTATTTTCCTAGTACGCACACTTTTTAAACAGTTTTACACTGGGTCTAGGCATTTTCACTACGGAAAATGAAGCACTAAATACGAAAAAACTCGACACGCCTTTCGTATAGCACACGGTTTACGAAGTCAAAAAACTTCATGAAACCAGAGAGAAACAATTTCGGACAACTAGAGTATAAAGCGTAGATGGAAAGCGGAGTATTTGAATTCATGTCATGAAAATATACAGCCAAAAATTTTATGGTCAGCCATTACAGAAATTTATCACAAAATGGCAGTGGCCGATCTCACATATCTATAAAAATAATTCGTGTAGAATCATGTATGATATCTCATCTTAAAGAGGAAACGTTGAGGAATCGAATAAGCCAATAAAAGTAAAAATCGACTTTTTTCACCCAAAATCCGATTCCGTATTTCCTTATATCTATTTTGTTTGTAGAGACTTACTAATACCGCGAGAGTCCTTTACTACCCGAATAGTTTTGTTCCTAAATGTTTGGGACTCTGTATGTTTGCCAGCCGGAGAGGCCGAGCGGTTCTAGGCGCTACAGTCTGGAACCGCGCAACCGCGACGGTTGCAGATTCGAATCCTGCCTCGGGCATGGATGTGTGTGATGTCCTTAGGTTAGTTAGGTTTAAGTAGTTCTAACAAGGGAACCTCTCCATCGCACCCCCCCTCAGATTTAGTTATAAGTAGGCGCAGTGGATAGGCCTTGAAAAACTGAACACAGATCAATCTAGGAAACAGGAAGAAGTTGTGTGGAACTATGAAAAAAATAAGCAAAATATACGAACTGAGTAGTCCATGCGCAACATAGGCAACATCAAGGAGAACATAAGCTCAGGAGCGCCGTGGTCCCGTGGTTACCGAGAGTAGCTGCGGAACGAGTGGTCCTTAGTTCAAGTCTTCCCTCGACTGAAAATTTTACTTTCTTTATTTTCGCAAAGCTATGATCCGTCCATTCGTTCATTGACATCTCTGTTCACTGTAATAAGTTTAGTGTCTGTGTTTTGCGACCGCACCGCAAAACCGTGCGATTAGTAGACGAAAGGACGTGCCTCTCCAATGGGAACCGAAAACATTTGATCGCAAGGTCATAGGTCAACCGATTCCTCCACAGGAATACACGTCTGATATATTCTATACGACATTTGGTGACGGCATGTGCGTCACATGACAGGAATATGTTGTCGAACCACCTAACTTGTACACTTAGCGAATGGGTAAGAAGATTCTTCTACCTTGCCCGATTTAGGTTTTCTTGTGGATGTGATAATCTCTCCCATAAAACTGATGAAAACATAAGAGTTTGTCACATAAACTGAAAATAAAAAATTAAACTTTTCACTCGAGGGAAGACTTGAACCTAGGACCTCACATTGCGTAGCTGCTCTAGCTAACCACGGGACCACGGCGCTCCTGAACTCTTAATGTCCTTGATGTTGCCTATCTTCGCATGGACTACTCAGTTTGTATATTTTACTAATTTTTTCATAGTTCCACACAACTTATCCTGTTTTCTCGATTGATTTGTGTTCAGGTTTTCAAGGCCTATCCACTGTGCCAACTTATAACTAAATCTGAGGGAGGTGCGATGGGGAGGTTTCCTTGTAAGTTCTAGGGGACTGATGACCTCAGAAGTTAAGTCCCATATTGGTCAGAGCCATTTGAACCACTGTATGTTTACCGATGTTGAAAACGAAAATATTTAGGCCATAGGTTTGCTTAGCTTGCATACTTGGTTGCTCAGAATGCTTTCCATGTTTCGTTAAGCTACTAATTGTACACTGCTTGCAAATAATAGTGATCTGTTTCGAGTCCCGGTCCGCCACGCAGTTTGAACTTATCGAAAAAATTCAGTTCTCCAGTTTACGTAGTTAAAGTTAGTCCTCTTTTAATTCCATAACATTTACGTCTTTCACTCAATCGTAGAGCACGAGGCAACTCCTGGGTGCAGCCCTAACAGAATGTTCACCTCCACCAGCTGTGTAAGTCTCCCGGCGTTGCCTGCGGTATTTGTTAATAAGCAAAGAGAAATATGTCTGTCACAGGATTTTTGAGTTAAGTATAAATTAACTAAAGTGGGACACTGGTAGGGTGGATAGATGGAGTGAAGCGAAGTAAGAAAATGAAAAAAAAGTAGCACAAGATGTAATTTTGCGACGCGTGAAACGTAATTATCTGCTTCGTTGGGGATTAAATTACGGAAATGCGAGACTGGTTGCCCGGACGGAAAAGACTTTTTCTGGAGGTGGCCCAGTATCAAATTAAGGAATATTCCGACGTCAGCGCCCTCGTGATTCGCTTAACGAGCTACTTTTGCTCTAATTACGCATACGCGCCCTTCCGCGCCGTCACTGCAACCACCTTGATTCTCGCGAGCCTCAAATTTCTCTTCAAGACCCACTGTCCTGGTGGTCACTCACTGCTCTAACGGTTTCAGTGTGTACTCACTGAGCACGGTGAACTCTGAAAGACAGATCCGCCTCTAGATGTCGCAGACGTGCCCTACATTTTGCAGCATTTAGAATCGCGGTGTCCTATCGAACCCCTTTCATGCCACCGAAAATATTACGTGTTTCGAAAATCAAACAATTTATGTGTTGCGGAGGACTATGTCTTTTGCGTCCAGTGTGGATTGTGGAAGGTTTCTGTATTATTTCTGCCACTCGTTTATCATTGATTTGGAACTCAATGTGATTATCAAATAGGCGTTAGGAGTAACAGACTAAAAACTACAATCGCAAAAACAAAAATACTTTCCACACATCTAATACACAACCTTAGGGAACTCAGTGAGAGTCTTGTAATTTTTTTCTATGGTATATTTCAACCTCACACTGCTAAAATGGTACACATACCGGTTTCGACTTGTTACCATATCACCCTCAGCTGACCTGTTTAAAAAACAAGAATCTACACTACTGGCCATTAAAATTGCTACACCACGTAGATGACGTGTTGCAGACGCGAAAGTTACCCGACAGGAAGAAGATGCTGTGATATGCAAATGATGAGCTTTTCAGAGCATACACACAAGGTTGGCGCCGGTGGCGACACCTACAACGCGCTGACATGAGGAAAGTTTCTAACCGATTTCTCATTCACAAACAGCAGTTGACCGGCGTTGTCTGGTGAAACCTTGTTGGGATACCTCGTGTAAAGAGGGGAAATGTGTACTATCACGTTTCCGACTTTGATAAGGGACTGATAGTAGCCTATCGCGATTGCGGTTTATCGTATCACGACATTGCTGCTCGCGTTGGTCGAGATCCAGTGACTGTTAGCAGAATATAGAATCGGTGGGTTCAGCAGGGTAATATGGAACGCCGAGCTGGATCCCAACGGCCTCGTATCACTAGCAGTCGAGATCACAGGCATCTTATCCGCATGGCTGTAAGGGATCGTACAGCTACGCCTCGATCCCTGAGTCAACAGATGGGGACGTTTGCAAGACAACGACCACCTGCACGAACAGTTCGACGACAGAAAGGAGCGCCTGCTATGGTGCACTCGACGACGAACCTGGGTGCACGAATGGCAAAACGTCATTTTTTTTCGGATGAATCTAGGTTCTGTTTACACCATCATGATGGTCGCATCAGTGCTTGGCGACATCGCGGTGAACGCACGTTGGAAGCGTGTATTCGTCATCGCCGTACTGCCGTATCACCTGGCGTGATGGTATGGGGTGCCATTGGCTACACGTCTCGGTCACTTCTTGTTCACATTGACGGCACATTGAACAGTCGACGTTACATTTCAGATGTGTTACGACCAGTGGCTCTATCCTTCATTCGATCCCTGCGAAACCCTACATTTCAGCAGGATAATGCTCGACCGCATGTTGCAGGTGCTATACGGGCCTTTCTGGATACAGAAAATGTTCGACTGCTGCCCTGGCCAGCACATTCTCCAGATCTCTCACCAATTGAAAACGTCTCGTCAATGGTAGCCGAGCAACTGGCTCGTCACAATACACCAGTCACTACTCTTGATGAACTGTGGTATCGTGTTGAAGCTGCATGGGCAGCTGTACTTGTACACACCATCCAAGCTCTGTTCGACTCAATGCCCAGGCGTAACAAGGCCGTTATTACGGCCAGAGGTGGTTGTTCTGGGTAAGGATTTCACAGGAGCTATGCACCCAAATTGCGTGAAAATGTAATCACAAGTCAGTTCTAGTATAATATATTTGTCCAATGAATACCCGTTTATCATCTGCATTTCTTCTTGGAGTAGCAATTTTAATGGCCAGTAAGGTATTAGATGAGAATAAGCCTAAACAGGTAATTATACCGTTTGAAAGAGGCTAAAGTATACAAAAAACAATAACATTTTTTTCATATAGACAACGCGTCTCTATACAGGGTTCAGGATAGCTTCTACTTTTCTAACGCAGACGTCTGTATCAGGTTACCCAGAGACATTGAGCAGGGAAGTCGAAAGCTCAAATATTGAACATTATGGTAAAACAGGATCTAATTAGGTAACACTCCTATAACGTTTCAGAAAAACAGGATATGTGGACTTGAATTCCATTAATATTAATGACTATATAGAACGGATTTTCGCTTTACCAGCAGTTAGATGCTTTTGTGTTGTCTGTAACAGTACATAGGTAAAGCTGTTGAGTAGCGTAAGAGAGATTAGTTTTTTAACGTAACAAAAAAAAGTCCCATAGTCATCAATGAGAGCAGCTGGTCGTAAGTGTTTTCTCCTATTAAAATCCCTGAAGGATTTCCTTCTTGCAGGGATTTGCATAATAGGAAGTATGTATGAATGAATTTGTTTCATCAAAAGTAAATTTAATTAACAAAAGAAAGTCCCATAGTCATCAATGAGAGCAGCTGGTCGTAAGTGTTTTCTCCTATTAAAATCCCTGAAGGATTTCCTTCTTGCAGGGATTTGCATAATAGGAAGTATGTATGAATGAATTTGTTTCATCAAAAGTAAATTTAATTACACTTATTAGCATATTACTAAAACAATATTCGATTTACACCTAATTCTAATTAATAGTACTACACACTTCTTAATGAAGCAGAGGTAATGGGCTATCACTAATGAGAAGAAGCGACAAATATTGGTACAACCTTATGTAATATAACCCAGTATGTCGTCCTCGACCGCGAGTGTTCATCAGACACTAGGGTATCATCAGGAACGCTATAGGACAGTGGATAGGACAGCTGTTTTTTTCTGTATGCATGAATCACATGGTGGACAGGGTAAGCAGCAGTTTGCTGATGATGCTGTGGTGTACTGGTATTTGGAGATGTTGTCGTTGACTGACTGTAGGGGACGTGATGAATGGCAGCTAAATGTAGAGAAATGTAAGTTAATGCCGATGAGTTGGAAAAAGAAATCCATAATGTTTGAATAGTCACGTACATTAAATATCAAGGCGTAACACTGCAAAGCAATATTAAGTAGAATGGGCAAGTAAGTACTGCAGCAGGGAAGACAAATTGTCCACTCTGGTTTACTGGGAGAATTTTAGGAAAGTTTGGTTCATCTGTAAAGGAGACCGTACATACGACACCACTGCGACCCAATTTTTGCTGTTAGAACGTTTGAATTATGCTCTAGGTCGGATTAAAAGAAGAGATCGAAGCAACTAAGAGGCGGGCTGCTAGATTTGTTACCAGTAGGTTAGAACAACACGTAAGTATTACGGTGATAATTCAACAACTCAAATGGGGATCACTGAAAGGAAGATGAAGCCGAGGAATTCTATTGAGAAAATTGACAGAATCGGCTTTTGAGACTAACTACAGAGAGATTCTACGGCCGCCAACCTATACAGGGTGGTCCATTGATAGTGACCGGGCCAAATATCTCACGAAATAAAAATCAAACGAAAAATCTACAAAGAACGAAACTCGTGTAGCTTGAAGGGGGAAACCAGATGGCGCTATAGCTGGCCCGCTAGATAGCGCTGCCATGGGTCAAACGTATATCAACTGCGTTTTTTTTAAAATAGGAACCCACATTTTGTATTGCATATTCGTGTAGTACGTAAGGATATATGAATGTTTTAGTTGGACCACTTTCTTCGCTATGTGATAGATGGCGCTGTAATAGTCACAAACATATAAGTATGTGGTATCACGCAACATTCCGCCAGTGCGGACGGTATTTGCTTCGTGATACGTTACCCGTGTTAAAATTGACCGTTTACCAATTGTGGAAAAGGTCGATATCGTGTTGATGTAAGGCTATTGTGATCAAAATACCCAACGGGCGTGTGCTATGTATGCTGCTCGGTATCCTGGACGATATCAGCCAAGTGTTCGGACCGTTCGCCGGGTAGTTACGTTATTTAAGGAAACAGGAAGTGTTCAGCCACATGTGAAACGTCAACCACGACCTGCACAAATGATGATGCCCAAGTAGGTGTTTTAGCTGCTGTCGAGGCTAATCCGCACATCAGTAGCAGACAAATTAAGCGAGAATCGGGAATCTCAAAAACGTCCGTGGTGAGAATGCTACATCAACATCTATTGCACACGTACCATATTTCTATGCACCACGAATTGCGTGGCGACGACTTTGAACGTCGTGTACAGTTCTGCCACTGGGCAGAAGAGAAATTACGTGACGATGACAGATTTTTTGCACGCGTTCTATTTAGCGACGAAGCGTCATTCACCAACACTGATAACGTAAACTGGCATAATATGCACTATTGGGCAACGGAAAATCCACGATGGCTGCGACAAGTGGAACATGAACGACCTTGGCAGGTTAATGTATGGTGCGGCATTATGGGAGGAAGGATAATTGGCCCCCATTTTATCGATGGCGATCTAAATAGTGCAATGTATGCTGATTTCCTACGTAATGTTGTGCCGATGTTACTACAAGATGTTTCGCTGTATGACAGAATGGCGATGTACTTCCAACATGATGGATCTCCGGCATATAGTTCGCGTGTGGTTGAAGCGGTATTGAATAGCATATTTCATGACAGGTGGATTGGTCGACGAAGTACCATACCGTGACCCGCACGTTCACCGGATCTGACGTCCCCGGATTTCTTTCTGTGGGGAAAGTTGAAGGATATTGTAAGTAGGCTGTTTAGGTTTTTTTATTGATAACGCCACCTCAGTATGAAAATCACCGGCTGTGCCATGTGCAGTCTGTGGCTGCTTTGCATTGTTGTAATACTCAACCATTGTAGTGTTAGGCAGCTGGCTGTGAACAGCGCGTAGCGCTGGGCAGTTGGAGGTGAGCCGCCAGCAGTGGTGGATGTGGGGAGAGAGATGGTGGAGTTTTGTAATTTGTCATGATATCAAGGTAAATACATTGTTTGTTCCCTATTAATATCTTTCATTTGCTAACTATCCCTATCAGTAGTTAGTGCCTTCCATAGTTTGAATCTTTTATTTAGCTGGCAGTAGTGGCGCTCGCTGTATTGCAGTAGCTTGAGCAGCGAAGATTTTTGGTGAGGTAAGTGATTTGTGAGACGTATAGGTTAATGTTAGTCAGGGCCATTCTCTTGTAGAGAATTTTGAAAGTCAGATTGCGTTGCGCTAACAAAATATTGTGTGTTGAAAGTCAGATTGCGTTGCGCTAAAAAAATATTGTGTGTCAGTATAAGCACAGTCTTGTATAAATTGTTCGAAAGGGGACGTTTCATATGTCGACCCATAGCCTAGGATACCTCACTGGAATCTTCTGATTTTTTCTTGTAGTTTGTGTAATTAGTGTAGCTTTTGTTTATTGCTAGCGCGTAATTTTAGAGAAAATCTCCTTTGTAGTTGTAGTTTTTCATTGTTGTACAATAAAACAGTTGTGGTATGCATGTAGATTTGCACCAAGTATTTCGCAGCTGCAATTAACTAGATATTATTTTCAGTGTTATGTTAATGTGTTCTTTTATTTTTGCTCTTGAAATTGTGTTTTTCTGTGTTGTCGTGTGAAATACTGTGACAATAATGGCGTGTGAAAAACGTAACACTAGGCTCCAAAGCAAACTGAGAAATAATAGTGACGACGAGCGTAGTTTGCCAGCACCACTGTGTAATGAATTAACAGACGTTCAAAGTAGTAATTTGGTAATTGTGCATAGGGAAATGGAGCGGGTTGCAAACAATGGTGTAGACAGCGAAACAATTAGAGAACAGGAAAGCATTATCGATCGATCGGTCGGCAATAGCGCAGCTCAGGAATCCGAAATGACACGAGACGATCTCACAAATACTGTAGATTCAGGTTTTGGATCCTCACCGTTTTCTCAAATGAGTCAAGACACATTTTCTGCTTGTCAAAATGTAAATGTTGCCGGTGCAAATTCAGTGCCAAAAAGCATAGAGGAACCGATTCCAGACACTAACACATTATTATTGCAATTAATGCAGCAAATGGAACAAAATCAGAGACAAACACTGCAAAAGCTTGAAAAATTAGACACAATTGAACAAAATCAGAAACAAATGTTAGACAGAATGGAACAAAATCTTCAAAAGTTAGACACCACACTTGAACAAATACGTGAAGATTTAACTACTGAGTTACATCCCATTGAATCGAAATGTCAAAATGTCTGTAACGACGTAAAAACACAAATTTGTGAGCATTTCCAACCTATTTTTTCGCGTCATGAAAATGCACTACAGAATCACGAAGCAGCCATAAAAGAACTGCAAACCATTGTTCATGAAAATCATGAGACCTTGTCGGCTAAAATTGACTCAGTTGCATCTACCGATTCGGTTACGCAACTTGCAAAAACTCAAGACAACTTAAAGGACACAGTAGATACTCTGAAACTTGGTTCAGAAAAATACACTGAGGAAATAAGTACACTATCGGAGAAAGTAGCCGAATTTTCGGATCAGTTCACTAATTTATCTACGAAGGTAGATGATAATCTGAACGACACAAAACCGGTAGTCCTTAATGACACAGAAGAGAGCGAACAATTTAGGAAACTGGAACAAAATCTGAATCAAATTAATACGCAACACAAAAGAGAAATCCGGGAAGTACAAGATCAGTTGGCACAAGTAATACAAAAATTACAAATTTCAGAGGACACTCGCGCTCCAACACGGGAAGAGGGACTTAGAAATACGGAAAAGCCGCAACATAATAACACAGGGCATTTCGGAAGTTATGAAAGAGGTTGGCGGTGTGCGCCGAATTTTGAGATGGAACCGCCGACGCGACCTAGCAATGACCGATATGCTACTCGCCGACACAATGATTTTTACTATAAGCTGTTGAAAAAAAAAAAAAAAAAGGGGGAGGCAGAATGACTTCAGACACAACAGTTCGGCGCGCGGTTGCGATTCCGGGAGAAATTCTCCACCACATGACCGACAAACAAGATATTATGAAATTTACCGACATGACGACAGACGAGATAATCATAACGACAGATCTGAATTTCATCAGAACTGGCGAGATTCAAACAGAGCAGGGCAGTTTCGACAACGTGAATTTCTAGAAGTTCGGTCTCCGAATTCCATTAACGACGCGCGCCAACAATGACCCGCACCGCAGGCAGACACCTGCGTCGGCTGGCTCCGAGATAAATAACATAGACGCTAACCTTGAGAAAAATTCCAGTATTCTTTAACGACGTATACCGCATGATAATTGCATTGTTCAAACTCTGAGTACTATGAAGAGCAAAGGTTTACACCACATTTCACACGTGAAACCGTTTATTGAGAGATAATGTGCCTTTTTAACTTGAGATTTTAATGCAACATTTTGGTTTACTTGCAAATACATTATGGATTCAAGGTGCTTTCTGAGAGGTACCAGGTGACACAGTGGTTAGTTTATTTGACAGCTACACGACTATATCACGACGCTACTAATGTGTGACACAATTTACCTTGTTGCTTTTGCGGTGTATCTGTTTTATATCTGCACAGTTTTTCTGACTTCTTCTGGAAAGTAAAACATGTTTTAGTAGTAACTTTTGTCGTATAGCTACAATGAGACAGGCTTTTTCGTAGCACAACAATACGTTACAGCACAGTACTTTCTTCATCACAACAATAAGCGTAATAACTACGATATCTATACACAAAGCATTTCACTTTTGTGTATCATGAGGTAAGTACATTGACTTTAGCAGAACTTTGCTTACAGAGGACGATAACTACGACAGTTTCATAGAATTATCTTACAACATGACGCACAGTTTAGCGCTACAGGACACGTATTTGAGTGATTAATTTTATACTTAAAACATTTATTTTAAAGATTTTTTTTTACAAAGAAAGTTTTTCGTGATACATTTCATTCCATTGCTGTAATCTGTAACACCTGAGGGTATAATTACATTAATCCTCAGGGGGGTACACGCTTACTTTGTGTACCATGTGTGTGGCAACCACAAGGAACCCTAGCTAATATGGTATTTGCTTATACAACTTTACACATCGGTACCATATTTCTCTAACACACAAATTACACAGCTATCTGATCATGTAACTGAGAGATAAACATTTTTTTTACTACATTAGTGACAGATGTTTACGTAATTACACAGTTGAATAACTTCACACGTATGAAATTGCATTTTGTCAGTACTTTGTGAACTGTTCATATTTTTTTGGAACCATTGTGATACTATGAGAACTTTGAATGATGTATTTGGTATGGGATCATGATTTTTGAAGTGCGTTTGAGGCGGATGACACTTTTGACATGAGCAGAGAATTTTTTTAGGTTTTGAAATTATTGGAGGAAGCTACGGCGATTTTGAGAGTTGATTGAGGTATTATGATGTTATTTTTACGACGACGATGTGTATTATGCTGTTGAGGTATGTTTATGATGAACAATTTGATGCTATATGAGGAATTTGATTATGCTACATGTCTGTTATGAGGAAATATTGAAGAAGTGTCGACGAATATGTATATGTGTAATAATGTAAGGAGTAATGAATTAGGGACTCCGCTTTGTGGAAAAGGTTGTTGGAAACCAAGAATCGTACTTCAAGGTTATGAAATGCGTGTAAATGTGTGACTGTATCACAATGCTGACGAATATTTTTTTTGGACACTGTTATATTCATACGATTTTGTTTCTACAGATTTGTAACGCTAATTCTTGACCTGTGAAATATTTTTATTTAAGACTGCCATTGTAGCGGAAACTGCTGTCGTAAATATTTCCGTACGAAAGTTAAGTGACCACCTGCACGTAATGCGTCGCGGGCACCCACCTGGGCGACAGCCGCCCGAAAAAAAAAAAAAAAAAAAAAAAGGGCCATTAGCCTTCCAGCGGCACAGGTAGAAAAACAAAAAGGGAGGCCATTAACCTCGCTTCTGACATTATTTTGTAGAAAGCATCGCAAAAACGACACCGTCGAACTTGAAAACATATGATTACACTGGATGCCTAATGAAATGACGAGAAATATTTTTATGTCTATACACCTGATTGTGACTACTATCTCTCTAGTTGAGAGATTTTTCCACTAACTTATGAAATGTCACATGACTATTGAATGATATTTTTATGCTTTGCCTTTCATAGTTGCTTATTTCATTTGATATCTAGTTTCCAGCTGTGTTGCAGCATAGGTTTTATAAAAAAAAAAAAATTCATTTGCTAATGTGGACACTTTCTGTCAACAGATCTATTAAATAATTATTTTATGACCCACATTCTTCGAAAAAGGAGCTCTTGGAATGGAAAGACCAATAAGAAGGGACTAATAACAGGAACTGCATACATAAATTTCTTTTCAACTACTTGTTAATTTTTTTCGTAGAGTAAGTTTTTGTGATGCATCACTCTAGTGTTAAGATGTGACGTAAGTTTTAAACATGGCCATTTTTACTGTAATATTTTTTCTGCTTGAGCTATGTCATGTTTAGGTATAAGTTGCTGCTGTTTGCCAGGCATAGTGTTATTGAATTTGACTTTGTATTATTCTGTTAAGCCAGTTTTACTAATGATTTCTTGTTATTATTTGTTGCACATTGCCTTAGATTAGTTGTAATATTACAATTGCTTTGCTAATTTCTTAATGCTGCTTGCTTCGCAAATCTGCGTTTTTTTCATTGCTGTTTATATTAATTGTTTTATGTGATGCTGCATTGCCTCGTCCCTTGGTATATATATCTGAGCTCAGTAGATTTAAGTTAGCTTAAGAGGGGGTAGACTATATAAGAAACTAACTATGATGAATTGGAAGCAATGCATTGACAAGGTATATAAAAAAAGATTTGGGCCTAAATGAGTATTGTACAATGAGCCATATTTATTTTGAAAGACTTATGGTTGGAATACAGAAAAGAGGTACAGATAGGACTTTTTGGGAATAATGATGAACACAGGGAGATCTCCAAGAACAAAAAAGGTTTTGTTCGCACAATACTGCAGTACCAAAAGTTACACTGAAAACGAACCCTATCCATTCCTTTTGTGTCATCCCTCTATGTGTTTGTGTACCCTTGTGTATTTATGTTTTTCCTGTCTTTATGTGTTTAGCTGATTAGAGCTATGTTGTAGAATTTTTCTAATACTATGTTATTTACTTGGTAAATTCTGTTTTGTTGCTCATATGTGGAGGTGATGTTTCAAAAGTTATTCTGATCTTTATGTATGTACTTATGTCATTATTTTTGTAACACTGATGTATATATTTTTATTCTTTTGTAAAGCCCCTATTACCGCAAATGTTATTTGTATTGTTATGTTCTTTAATGATGTGTTTTGTACCTTTGTTATTGTGTTCTTATGTTATAAAATTGTATAGACACCAGTTCATCATATTATTAACTTGTAAGTTACATTTCACTGCCCACGTTTCTATTGGTCATAGTATATGGACAATATGTGAGAAGTAGGGACTGTTAGTGTTTGCATGTGTGTTAATAATTCAGCAAGGGACTGGATAACAGCATTGCTGGTTCTAAGGACAATTCCAAAAACTTTGTGAGTGCACAAGTGGTGGTTATGGACTTGCTACATTATCCGCAAGACTCTTCGATGGTGATTGTGCACCTGCACAGTCGCAACAGATGGCTGCTGGCCGTCTCTACAAGGACTACAGTGGGTCTGCGTCTTTGCTGACTCACCAATACCACAATCTCTACCAGGACTACAGTGGGTCTGCTCTGTGATGACCTACCCACCAATACCCTTCACAACTTCGATTGACTCCGCTGTGGGTTTGCTCTGTTGTGGCCCATTACCTGTCAGCATGTCAAGAGTCAGCACTGTCTTTCTGTTGGAAGGACAACACTACTTCTTCAAGACTGTATGAAATTCCACTACTTCCGTGTGCATTTTCTTTTACTGCTCAGACTTTGAGAAAAACACTGCAATGTGATGAATGATCAAGACTGTCTTTATGGACTGTGAGAAAATTTTAGCTTTTGACCAACATTGTATCAATAAGTGTGTGCATTTGATTTCTTAGTTATTGTAATTATGAAAAATTTTTTCAAATCTGTATTGGGCACTGCCCAACCCAATTTGTAAAATTTTTTGTGGGGAGCATGGGGGCTATGTAAGTAGGCTGTTTAGGTTTTTTTATTGATAACGCCACCTCAGTATGAAAATCACCGGCTGTGCCGTGTGCAGTCTGTGGCTGCTTTGCATTGTTGTAATACTCAACCATTGTAGTGTTAGGCAGCTGGCTGTGAACAGCGCGTAGCGCTGGGCAGTTGGAGGTGAGCCGCCAGCAGTGGTGGATGTGGGGAGAGAGATGGTGGAGTTTTGTAATTTGTCATGATATCAAGGTAAATACATTGTTTGTTCTCTATTAATATCTTTCATTTGCTAACTATCCCTATCAGTAGTTAGTGCCTTCCATAGTTTGAATCTTTTATTTAGCTGGCAGTAGTGGCGCTCGCTGTATTGCAGTAGCTTGAGCAGCGAAGATTTTTGGTGAGGTAAGTGATTTGTGAGACGTATAGGTTAATGTTGGTCAGGGCCATTCTCTTGTAGAGAATTTTGAAAGTCAGATTGCGTTGCGCTAACAAAATATTGTGTGTTGAAAGTCAGATTGCGTTGCGCTAAAAAAATATTGTGTGTCAGTATAAGCACAGTCTTGTATAAATTGTTCGAAAGGGGACGTTTCAATATTTGCTATCGTGATCCACCGACAACGCCCGACAACATGCGTCAGCGCATTGTCAATGCATGTGCGAACATTACGGAAGGCGAACTACTCGCTGTTGACAGGAATGTCGTTACACTTATTGCCAAATGCATTGTGGTTGACGGACAATGTTTTGACCTTCTATTGCATTAATGTGGTATTTACAGGTAATCACGCTGCAACAGTACGCGTCCTCAGAAATGATAAGTTCACAAAGATACATGTATCTCATTGAAACAACCGAAATAAAATGTTCAAAATTACCTACGTTCTTTATTTTAATTTAAAAACCTACCTGTTACCAACTCTTCGTCTAAAATTGTGAGCCATATGTTTGTGACTATTACAGCGCCATATATCACAAAGCAAAAAGAGTGGTCCAACTAAAACGCTCATATTTCTTTACGTACTACACGAATATGTAATAAAAAATGGGGGGTTCCAATTTTTAAAAAAAGGCAGTTGATATCCGTTTGACCTATGGCAACGCCATCTAGCGGGCCAACCATAGCGCCATCTTGTTTTCCACTTCAGGCTAGACAAGTTTCGACCTTTGTAGATTTTTCGTTTGTCGCTTATTTCGTGAGATATGTGGCTCGGTCACGATCAATGGACCACCCTGTATTTCGCGCAAGGATCACGAAGATAAGATTAGAGAGATTAGGGCTCGTAGGAGGCATACAGACAGTAGTTTTTACTTCGCTCTTTTTGTGAGTGGAACATAAAAGGAAATGACTTATACTGGTCCATGGTTCACCACGCACCCTATGGTGGCTTGAGGATTATGTACGTAGAAGTAGATGTAGGTGAAAATCAAGCCTATATCTGGGAAAAAGGAGGACAACAATTATGCTAAGTATTTGTGTACTTGAAAAATAATATCAGTGAGTAAGGGTCGTCTTCAGGTCAGAACCCGTCTCATTATACTCCCGTATACATTCGTCCCATACGCTCCTCAATACGTTTATGCATGTTGTAACGAGCCTTCCATGCGTGTATAAGAACAAACGATTTAATGTCGGAATGATATGTGAATTACGTAGCGTCTGTCTTTCAGAAGACAGCTGAAGTTCACTGACGGTAATCGACCAGCAAGCTGCAGTCACCCTCTGCTCGTCAGGTGGACAGACCGTTGGTGCTGACAAGTACTTAAGCCTGGCACGAAGTGGAGGATGCTCTGTAATTGTTCTCCAGTGGTGTGGGAAGACAGTTTAGCGCTGTAAAACACCTATCAGCTTCACCCGTCACGCAAATCTAGGATCTGGCGAGGGGGGAGGTATGACAACATCACTCTGGTTCTGCACTCGAGGTGTTTGGGTGATATTATGGAGAACATTGGAAATGACAAAGTGAGCAATAAAAACCGGCAGAAAAATTGCGTAAACCCTACACAATCATCTGGAAAATTTATAACAAGGGATCTCTTTCTGCCAGAGCCAAACTATATACCAGACAGTTCTTCTTCCAGAAGCAACCTATGCGGCTGAGATATTATCACTGACGATGTGTTAGTTTTATCTGGTAAATGGCAAGACAGATACTGAAAAAATTTTTGGTATCCAATATCGAAAACGGTATCTAGTTACGCAAATGTGTAGAAGAACCGTATTCTCTCCCAGCAAGATTTATTATCATTGCAGGGAAAAAGACTTGAGCCGTGCGTGGCTCGTGTTCGTGCCATAACTCATTTGACATCCTGTTATTACTGTACTACCACCTCACTATGTTAATTTCAGTTACTGGTGTCACTGAGTTGCCGCCTTGCCTGCCCGTGAGCGGCAGCAGCGGCTCTTATCGATATAAGCCCTGGCGTATTGTCTTTGCTGACTGCTATTACTACCCGGTTGTCGTGTGTTCGGAGCTAGTTCGGATCTGCCAGTGAGTTGGGAGGCGCTAGCAGTGCAGTTCGTACCTGGTATTGTTTGACTTAGGATGCGGTAGAAGTTCAGTCGGGGCGCGGCTACAGTGAGTTACAGACAGCCATCACTCTTCCGATGGTTGCCGATACGTATCACTTGAGTGCGGACGACCTAGTTTGGTCTTTGGTCGGTCGTCTTGTCGGACGACGCGTATGTTGGCCAGCGATCGCTTATGGGTTGCCTGCGTTTGCCGACTCGTGATTCGTCCTTGTTATTGCAGAGTCGCTGCCGTTAGTGTTGTCTAGTCATTCGTGCAAGTGTTCGTGAAACTGTGTGCAGCTTGTGATGTCATGTCGAGTGCTCAGTTATTTTAGTGCTGTATCCGTGCTGATGTGTGGCAGTCTGTCGGTTGGTGTGGAACAGCGAGGAAATCTCCTCAGGGCGTAGTTTGGCTGGGCCCACTGGCGGTCTCTACGCAGTGTCGGAGTGTGTGGGGCTGTTCCCATTACTATGAGATCCGTGGCTCACCGACCATGGACACTAAAGTTGAGTATGGATTTAATTTATCAGCAAGTCAAGACTGTTCACATTGTGCCATCTGGTTCTCGTTGTTGGCTGTTGGGACATTCCCACGAGCAACAACGTGTGTGTTCGAGTTGGCGAAGGTTTAGCTACCGTCCGGTGGAGTCCAACTGTATTTGGTTATTTGCAATTGAAGTGCACCGGCGGAATTTTGGCCTTGTGGCCGTTAACGTTCTGGTTACCTGCCCTGGCCGTTGACCTAAATTCAGGCAGTGTCCTTTCCTTACTGTGTTGTCCCTGTCCAGCACAGTGAGTAGTTTGACAGCTTGATGTATGCTTGATTGTGTGCGTCCATGCCTTTTGTGTTTTGCATTGAACTCCCGGTTGTGTGCTGGTCGAGTGGAGCGCATGTTACCTTGTCGGTGGGTCCGTTGACTGTCTGTTGGTTGGCTGTCGTTGGATCGAGAATGGTTGGGCCGACTGCCTGTCTCACCTAAGTGATCGTTAGTATTACAAGTGCTGGTCGACCCCCGAAACTGCTGAGCGCCGTTAGCTGATCTGCCTTTTCTTATTTTCTGTTGTGTGTATTTGTATGGCTCATAGCCAATGGTTTTGAATTAAAGTTGAATTGTTTCTAGTGGTGTTTTAAGTCATGGGCCTTCAGCCGTTTTAAAATTAAAGTTCCTTGCTTGTCAAACAAGGAGGTGTATAAACTACATAGAGTGGCTATCTGTGAGGTAACAGCGCTCCCAGCGGTAGCAAAAGCAACACCGGCCGCCATTTTTTGAAACGTGTACATGTCAGTGTATTTACGTTTGATGTACAGTACTGGCGTTAGAAAATCACTGTTTTCCGGTTGTAATTTGTTTTAAAAGTCTTATTGTCCGATCGCGAATCATGCCCAGCGTATGTGCGGTGTACAATTGCTCTAATAGAAATGATAAATCAACTGGAATATCATATTTCACGTGAGTATCTAAATGCGTGTTGTACTTAGCGTCTTGTGCATCATTTTCGTGTTAAAGCTGTATACAAAATGTAAATAAGCTACTGTATACACGTCTCTTTATTTTTAGATTTCCTCTGAAAAAGAAAGAGCTGTTAAGTCGGTGAGTAGCCAATACGAGGCGAGATAAGTGGCAGCCAACTCAGTATAGCTACATATGCTCGTTTCACTTTGAAGACAGATACATGTATAGTACAAACGAGAAAAGGCGACTTCTGGCAAACGCAGTACCGACAATATTTACGTTTCCTGACCATCTGCAGAAAACAAGAGACAACCAAGGAAACGGCCTGTCAGTGAAGAATCAGCTTCCTTATCAAATGAACCAGGTAAAATAGTTTTCCTGTTATTTATCTGCTATATGGGTTATGTGTGAATTTTACTGTTAATCAATATATGTTTAAAGAAAAATAAAACTTAATGATAATACTTAATTTTTATAGGTGAAAGAGTGAATCAGAATGATCATACAGATCATTCTTATTGTTTGTCTAGCCCCAAAAAATTGAAACAGAATTATGAGTCACTACAGAAAAGGACCGAGAAGCTGTGACATACACTCCTGGAAATTGAAATAAGAACACCGTGAATTAATTGTCCCAGGAAGGGGAAAATTTATTGACACATTCCTGGGGTCAGATACATCACATGATCACACTGACAGAACCACAGGCACATAGACACAGGCAACAGAGCATGCACAATGTCGGCACTAGTACAGTGTATATCCACCTTTCGCAGCAATGCAGGCTGCTATTCTCCCATGGAGACGATCGTAGAGATGCTGGATGTAGTCCTGTGGAACGGCTTGCCATGCCATTTCCACCTGGCGCCTCAGTTGGACCAGCGTTCGTGCTGGACGTGCAGACCGCGTGAGACGACTCTTCATCCAGTCCCAAACATGATCAATGGGGGACAGATCCGGAGATCTTGCTGGCCAGTGTAGTTGACTTACACCTTCTAGAGCACGTTGGGTGGCACGGGATACATGCGGATGTGCATTGTCCTGTTGGAACAGCAAGTTCCCTTGCCGGTCTAGGAATGGTAGAACGATGGGTTCGATGACGGTTTGGATGTACCGCGCACTATTCAGTGTCCCCTCGACGATCACCAGTGGTGTACGGCCAGTGTAGGAGATCGCTCCCCACACCATGATGCCGGGTGTTGGCCCTGTGTGCCTCGGTCGTATGCAGTCCTGATTGTGGCGCTCACCTGCACGGCGCCAAACACGCATACGACCATCATTGGCACCAAGGCAGAAGCGACTCTCATCGCTGAAGACGACACGTCTCCATTCGTCCCTCCATTCACGCCTGTCGCGACACCACTGGAGGCGGGCTGCACGATGTTGGGGCGTGAGCGGAAGACGGCCTAACGGTGTGCGGGACCGTAGCCCAGCTTCATGGAGACGGTTGCGAATGGTCCTCGCCGATACCCCAGGAGCAACAGTGTCCCTAATTTGCTGGGAAGTGGCGGTGCGGTCCCCTACGGCACTGCGTAGGATCCTACGGTCTTGGCGTGCATCCGTGCGTCGCTGCGGTCCGGTCCCAGGTCGACGGGCACGTGCACCTTCCGCCGACCACTGGCGACAACATCGATGTACTGTGGAGACCTCACGCCCCACGTGTTGAGCAATTCGGCAGTACGTCCACCCGGCCTCCCGCATGCCCACTATACGCCCTCGCTCAAAGTCCGTCAACTGCACATACGGTTCACGTCCACGCTGTCGCGGCATGCTACCAGTGTTAAAGACTGCGATGGAGCTCCGTATGCCACGGCAAACTGGCTGACACTGACGGCGGCGGTGCACAAATGCTGTGCAGCTAGCGCCATTCGACGGCCAACACCGCGGTTCCTGGTGTGTCCGCTGTGCCGTGCGTGTGATCATTGCTTGTACAGCCCTCTCGCAGTGTCCGGAGCAAGTATGGTGGGTCTGACACACCGGTGTCAATGTGTTCTTTTTTCCATTTCCAGGAGTGTATAATTGTGACATATAAAACAGTGGTTGTAGGCCTAAATAAGGGACTTCAAGACTGTGTTTCTGAAGTGATAGGATGTGACAAAAATAGTGATATTCTGAAGCACTTTTTGCAATGCAGAACAAATGTTCAATTCCTGAATATCCTAAAGAAATAATACAGTTTGCCCTTACACTCAATTTTTACTCCCTCAAACCTTATGATTATTTGAGGAAGTCTGTTAAATTACCCCGTCCTCGAACACTCCGCAGGTGGGCAACTACAGTAAATGGCAGTCCTGGATTTACAGAAGAAAGCTTAAAAAAATTAGCAGATGAAGTTCAATGTAGTTCAGGACCTATTTTAGCTGCACTTATGTTCGATGAGGTGGCTCTTAAAAAAGACTTAATATGGGGTGGTAATAAGGTCTGGGATTATGTTGACGTAGGGTAAGGATGTGAGGAAAGTGATGATAGCCAAATAGCAAAAGAGGCACTAGTGTTTATGGTCACTGGGATTAATAAGCGTTGGAAAATTCCTGTTGGCTATTGTTTTCTTAATGGTTTAACAGCAAGTGTGAAACTTAATTTACTGCAGCAGTACCTCCGTAAATTGGAGGAAACTGATGGAAAACAGGTTTCATTGCAATAAAACGCATCAAAAATAGTTTTTATACTGCTCCAAATGGTGTATTCAAATTGTTAACAGTGGCAGAAGGGGTTTTCAGGGACTGTCAAACCTTAATATGGAAGAAGAACTTCCTTCTGTAGTTGTGTGTGGAATTGTTCAGAATGCTGGGTGACAGGCCGAATTTATTTACTCGATTTTGACCATCTAATGGTGCCAGCTGAATTTGGAGAAGAGTCACATTACTCTTTTCTAGTCATGATGCTGTTAAAATATTATTTTAATTGTAGGTTACACCATTTGTGCAAAAACCAGGCCAATGGAAGGAAGTGGGAAACATATTCGGCAAATATATACAAACTTATATTATTTAAGAGGCAATGAAAGGTCCTGCGCTGTCAATTGATCGTTTTTGGAGCTACTGAACTATTTAAAATTGTTTTTGACCTAATCTATATGGTATTGCAGCGAAATGAACTGCAACATTTCGTAATAAACTTTTCAATTAATCGTTGTCAGAAGTGTGTTTCATTTCTTTTAGCCTTCATCACTATATGTTTTACCGTAGAGAAATCAGATTGTCAGTCCAGACTGGCTTTTTTTTACGCCATGCGTAGTAAAAAATAACAACATTTAGTATTAGCAGACGACGTGTAGGATGCACCTTGTCGTTACAAGACATGGCGGCTCAATTTTCAAGTTGCTTCAAAGATGGCGGTTCCATAGCCAGTCTATGTTGTTTATATAGGTCGTTGTTGTCAAGTATTAGATTGTTTGGGCCTTGAGCCTGATTAATATATTGTTTAAAGATAAAGCCTAGGGCCTTCTGCCTAGTAAAAATTATTTTAGTTGTGTTTTAAGTCATGGACGTTAAGCCGTTTTAAAATTAAAGTTCCCTGCTTGTCAACTGTTAGATTGTTTGGGGCCTTCAGCCTAATTTAAGATAAGGCTTTGTTGTTTAAATTTATTTTACATTGAGTTTTAAGTCATGGGGTCTTAAGCCGTTTTTAAATTGACGATCTTCGTCTCTCGAGCATCAGACTGTTTGGGGCCTTCAGCCTAATTGAAGATAAGACCTTCTGCCTTGTGCTTTTTATTTAGTTTCACATTGAGTCTTAAATCATGGGCCTTCAGCCATCTTTAAATTAAGGTTGTTGCTTTTCAAGTGTTAGATTTTTGGGCCTTCAGCCAAATTATAGAAATATTCTTTTTGACGTCTGAATTTTGAGTTAATGGCTTTTAGCGGTTTTTTTAAATTAAAGTGATTGTGCCCTTAAGGCATAAGATAATTAGGAGCATTCAGCCGATAACTAAGTTCAAGAATTTGTACTGTAATGTTTGGTAAAATAACTAGAGTTATATGTGTTCGAGTGTAACTGACAGCCGCTCATTTTGGTCCCTTTCCACAATTCCAACTGCCTGTCCTGTTCTGCGGGTTTAGCGGGGCGTTTCAAGACTGGTGTCTTATTGATATACACCACGACCAGACGACTCGTGACAAAGAAAATCTCCCATATCATAAATGGGACCCGAAATTAAACGAGGCTAACCAACTACCGAAAGACCGTAATGGAAGTCGCTTTTGACCCATTGGCAACTACGATATGCAGACGGGAGATCGACTGTCGTTAAGTTTACTTATCTTTCCCCATGGAAAGTCACCAATTTTTGTCGACGCCCATCTACATGGTGGGAAGTGACCATCTCAATAAAATTAGAGAAATATGGGCTGACACAGAAAGTTTTAACTCTTCATTTTCCCCACGTGATACACGAAACTGGATCGGTCGAGAAAGAGTCTGAAAGTGTTTATATGAACCTTCTACAAAACACTTGTAAACTGTAGGATAACTATGTGGATGTAGGTACATAAGTAGATATAAGATTGGTTTCATGAGGTTGATCAGGCGTTCGCTGTATGTGCATTTACTGGTTCCAGTGCTGTGAAATGCGTGTTCCTTAGCAAAGGTCTGACTTCTGGAAAGAGAAAAGGAAGAATGAAGATATTGTGGACGAGGAAAAGAGTCCACAAGATTCCTCCGGCATGCCAAATCGAGCTAACACCACTCATTGATGGCTACATCGCATACAGACATCAAATTTTGGGGATGTCGTTTTCTGTGTTTCAGCTGCGTTTACAAATAGTCCGAGACAGCATCTATGGCATTCACGTCATGAGATTTAGAGGGCCAGTCAAATTGTGATGAGGTATTTGAGTTTTTGTCAAACCAAAAACGCATGCATGCAAACCTCTGAACACAGCCGCTAATAGTGAGACAGAGCCAGTTCTCGAACAAGGGGCTCATTGTTCTCCTTATGTAAACAGACCAGTTTAATTTATGCCTTTAATGCAAAAAAAACTGCTCACTTGTGTTCTTGGTAATTTTTGTTTCGGATCTAATAAATGACCAAATACTTTTAGCTTAATCTAGTTTATGATCCACCCTTGTTCCAGAGGTAGTGTCTGATAATCAGAATGTCCTCCAGTCCAGGTTCAGATCTCAACACTTGAATAAAAATCAACAGCAATGGCGCTGAAGACATGGCATAAGAAGTCACCCTCATTCTGTCAATGACGTTGTCAGACGGCACAGGAGTGGGCAGAGTTTCCGGTCGCTCTCTTGCCCTTGGCATGGGAAACTGCCCTAAATGGCAGAAGAATCAGCTAGGATAAACGGAGTGTGGTTGCAGAAGACAATGGAAAACTCTGCATTAAAAGCACATAATGTGTATCCATAGGACATGTGGCCTGTAACTGAAAAAAAGTGTCATGATGATCTCTCTATTGGCAAAGGGTTCCACACTAGCTCCCCAGTCGGATCTCTGGGAGGGAACCGCCAAAGGGGAGGTCGCTATGAGAAAAAGATCGAATAACCAACGAAAGGAGTGAGGATGTGGAACGTCAGAATTTTGAACGTGAAGGGAAACTACAAAATCTGAAAATCGAAATGCTAAGGGTTAATCTAGACATAATGGTGGGCAGTAAGTGGAATGGAAAAAAGACAAGGATTTCTGGTGAGCTGAGTAAAGAGTTACACTACATTAAATTACATTTATCGTTTTCCATGGATCCCTTGGAGACGAGTCTCTGAGATGTGGAAAGAGTCAATATCATTAACAGCAGAAAATGGTATAAGGGAGTAGGATTCGTTATGAATAGGAATGTAGGGCAGAGAGTTAGTTACTGTGCCCAGTTCAGTGATAGAGTTGTTATCATCAAAGTAGACATCAAATCAACACTAACAATAACAGCTCAGATATACATGCCAATGTTGCAAGCAGAAGAAAAAGAAGAGATGAAAAGAACATGAGGATATTTAACAGGTAATTCAGTATGTAAAAGGAGATGAAATTCTAATAGTCAAGGGGAACTAGACTGTTGTTGCAGGGTAAGTAGTAAAAGACTACGGGCTTGGAGTGGAAATTAAAGAGAAGGAAGATCGATTGGATTCTGCAATAAATTTCAGATGGTAATAGAGAATACTCTGTTCACGAGTCACAAGAGGAGAAGGTATAATTGTAAAAGGGCCGGGAGATACATGATGATTTCACCTAGATTACGCCATGGTCAGGAAGAGATTCCAAAATGAGATATTGGATTGCGAAGCAAACCCGGAGCAGATGTATAGTTACGCCACAATTTATAAATGATGAAAAGTAGAATGAAGTTCAAGAGACTACTCAGGATTAACTAATTCACAAAGAAGTGGTTTATGGACATACTAAGGAATGAAGAGATAAGGTCGATGTTCTCTGAGGCTATAGATACTGCTGTAATGAATAAATGAGTAGGCAGTTCAGTTAAAGAGCAATGGACATCTCTCAATAGTGAAATCACAGAAGTTGGAAAGGAAAACATTGGTATAAAAAAGGTAACTGCGAAGAAAACATTGATAACAGAAGAAATTCTTCAGTCGATCGATGTAAGAAGGAAATACAAAAGTGTTCAAGGAAATTCAGGAATACAGAAACACAAGTCGCTTAGGAATGAATTAAACAGGAAGCGTAGGAAAGCTAAGGCGAAATGATTGAACGAAAAATGAGTAAAAATCGAAAAACAAATGCTTGTCTGAAGGACTGGCTTAGCATACTGAAACGGCAAAACAACATTCGTTGAAATCAAAAGCAAGGATGATGTGATTAAGAGTGCAGTGGGAATTACAGTGTTAGATGCAGAGGAGAGAGTGGATAGGTGAAAAGAGTACATTGAACACTCTATGAAGAGGAGGACTTTTTCGATGACGTGACAGAAGAAGAAACAGAACTCGATATGGAAGACATAGGGGATCCAACGTTAGACTTAAAATATGAAAGAAGTTTTGAAAATCATTAGGGGAAGTGGCAACAGAACGACTATTTACGTTAATGTGTAGAATGTATGACGATAATCATTAGACTTTCGGAAAAATATCATCCACAGAATTCCGAAAATAGCACGCGCCGACAAGAGCGAGAATTATCGCACAATCAGCTTAGCAGCCCATGCATCCAAGTTGTCGAGAAGAACAATATGCAGAAGAATGAAAAAGAAAACTGAGTATGTGTTAGACAACAGCCAGTTTGGCTGTAGGGAAGGTATAGGGAACAGAGAAGCAGTTGTAATGTTATGGTTGATAATGGAGGCTAGACTGAAGGAAAGACGCAGTCATAGGATTTTTCGATCTGGAGAAAGCGTTTGGCAACGTAAAATGATGTAAGAAATTTGAAATTATGAGCAAAATAGGCGTACGTTATAGGGAAAAACGGGTAATATACAATATGTACAAGATCGAAAAGAGAACAAGTCCAATTCACGGTGCAAACTCATTAGATAAGTTAGTTTACATAAACACCTAAGGTTTTCACTATAGGATTTTTTATTTTACTAGGACGACTTAGATTCAAAAAATGTGTAATGAGTGTCGCATACTCAATAACATTTTAGATTGATCTGAAGATGGCTCAGTAATGAGCCGAAACCTGTAATCGGTAAAGGAAATTTGCGATCTTGACGTAGGATTTTGTATCCATACATGTTGTAAAAGAGATTAGATCATGTACATTGCCATATGAACAATCATTTTTTCCTCTATCAGTATATTAGAGTGAGATAGGAAAGAAAAGCGATAATAATGCTACGATAGATTCTCCACCAAGCACTGCATAGCGGTTTGTGGCGTATTTGTTTGGATGTGGACGTTTGTATATGATTCCGCTGTGTATTGAAGGCAGTAGCACATTTCAGGAAGACCCGTGGAGGATCAGCGATGGGTGCAGGCAATGGCAGTTGATCCACACATAAATTGGTTTAAATGATTCAAATGGCTCTGAGCACCATGGGACTCAGCTTCTGAGGTCATTAGTCCCCTAGAACTTAGAACTGCTTAAACCTAACTAACCTAAGGACATCACACAGATCCATGCCCGAGGCAGGATTCGAACCTGCGACCGTAGCGGTCTCGCGGTTCCAGACTGCAGCCCCTAGAACCGCACGTCCACTTCGGCCGGCACACATAAATTAATGTAACTCTTGCACAAGCCATCCTGCATTGGTGTTGTCATACGAGGACAACCACTACGAGATCTGTCGTTCACATTACAGTCTCTCTATACTTTTTCCATACGTTACACACACCACTTTGAGTGACATGTAACCGATCAGCAACATCTTGCTGCAATGACTTGCTGAAAGTACAGCCATCATCCTGACTCTATCAAACTGTTCTATGCCTCTACTTGGCATATTACTACAGTGCTGAACACAAACTGAATGAAGTTGTTGATACTGGACTGCTCGCCGTGTGCCGCTGTGGCACACACCTGGGAAACGGCCACAAAGCACGTCAGTAATTAACACTGTCCGATATATGGGCTGCAACTGGATTATGCATGAAGTACCTAGGTCAACGAGACCTATAGTACCACATAATATATTTTACAATAGTACTGAACGCTCTTGTTGAGAAGTATACCTCCAAAGTGGTGAATCTGTCCCTCAGAAATTGAAGCAACAATAGATGCAGCGAGGAGCAGTAGTAGCTATGTGGTTATGGCAAAAACAGGTGCGGTACCTAGTCACTACTGTGTGGTGCGGTGTGATAGCAATGCACGGAATGGAGCATGGAAAATAACTTCTGAGTTTTTCTGTTTTAAATAAAATGCATAACTGTCCTGTCCCAGTGGTATTACTAGCAACACAAGTGGGATACATCGTTTATAACGTACTACTTTAGTGGTGCCATGTGTGTGTGTGTGTGTGTGTGTGTGTGTGTGTGTGTGTGTGTGTGTGTGTGTGCTTGCATACGTGCGTGTGGTATGTGTGTTTTCCTATGTGTGTGTGTGTGTGTGTGTGTGTGTTCATACACGCTTGTGAAAACATTCCTATTTCGATTTACTGCCATTATTCACAAATCCAATACAATATTTTACTGTAAAACTCCTCTAAGTTACCTCATCATTATGTCTTTGTGTTCAAAAATTAATAACGCACGGAAAAAGTCCTTACAGGGGAAAAAGTACCAAGATCGTATTTGCTGCACTATGTTATTTGTTAAACATTGAACTACTGGCATATCTGTATACTTGCTTTAATAATGCACTGTGTTGGTTATTTTTAAACATTTAATGCCGCATGCTTACATGTGTCTTCATGGGAATGCTGAGTGAAAATCGGTAAAATTCTAACACGTGACTGCAAAACTGTAAACAACAATGGTGGGTCTCAAACGTTGCAGACAGTGCCATTGTTGCAAACTACAAAACGTAAGATGCCAAATTTCACATGTCTGTTGCTTATTAAATTGTCTGAAGTCACTTTTTGGCTATAATTAAATTAATTAAGCCTGACCTGACGTTTACACATCACCCAATTGGCCTACAGGAGTAGAGGAGTGGTGTGGATCATGGTTTGTGTTATAATTTATGGCAATTTAGTTTGGACTTGCGTAAACGTAAGTGATGGCCATTTTGGTTCCTGAATTATGATATTGAAGATGACACTCATTTTACTATAGTAGGCAATAAATGAGATTATGCTACAAGTGTTTGGCCATTAATTAGGTATTAAATAAACATTAGTACAAGTGAACAATTTGTTTACCCTAGTATCATATGCTACACCAGCTTTGCATACGTAGGGGGGCTAGGGCAAATGTACAGTTGGTTTACGTAAGAAGAGCAAGGGGCCCATTGTTCCAAAACCGTACCTGCCCAACTATTGCTGTTGTCATGTAGGAAGACAGAAGCACACACAGGTTATTCATCACTAAAATGTAACAGTAAGTGCAACACGTGTTCACCAAAGTTGTTGAAATACATTTGCTGGTACACATTCACGGTAACCTGAATTACCAGTGCGTTGGATGTCCCTTTGGGCCGTGAGTTCACCTTTTCGAAAAGAGGCAGTTCACGGTTCGGTGGACCACATTACTCACCTCGCATCCACGTCTTGTCCAATTTCTGTGATGTTCGGTCCAATGAAGGTGTGCTGCTTTGTATGTTGCTGGGAATAATGGCCTTTTGCGAGGTACTTGACTTGAAATGTCCATTCTATGCAGTTTCCCTCGCGAAATTTGATGGAAACAGTTGAGAATTACCAGCAAATAATGAAAGCAGTAATTAGAAACAGGTACAGTTAATTGTAAATTTAATTTAAAAAAGCTGTTAATACTCGAGGTGTTACAGCTTCGGCCAACAATTAACTGACAGTGATTTAATTGTGCTTTGCATAATGTGACCTCCATATTACAAGGTAGATAAAGAAGGTGCGCACTAGTGATACCTCGACTGAACGCGATAACTGAGAAAAAACTTACAAGGCTTTGATACAAATACTATGGTGACAGAAAAGAATTTACACTGCTCTAATTACTAAGGAATTGTTTGTGGCGGCGAATTAGTATGCAATGTCTATTCCGCCATCAACTGTGCCAATTCGCACTGAGAGCGAATGTCAGAAGGTATTTTCAAAATCTGATATACCGGGTGATCAAAAAGTCAGTATAAATTAGAAAACTTAATAAACCACGGAATAATGTAGATAGAGAGGTAAAAATTGACACACATACTTGGAATGACCTGAGGTTTTACTAGAACCAAAAGAAAACTCCATATTGCTAGACGCGTGAAAGACTTCTTACGCGCGTCTTTTGGTGATGATCGTGTGCTCAGCCGCTACTTTAGTCATGCTTGGCCTCCCAGGTCAACAGACCTCAGTCCGTGCGATTATTGGCTTTAGGGTTTCCTGAAGTCGCAAGTGTATCGTGATCGTCCGACATCTCTAGGGATGCTGAAAGACAACATCCGACGCCAATGCCTCACCATACGTCCGGACATGCTTTACAGTGCTGTTCACATTATTTCTCAACTACAGCTATTGTTGAGGAATGATGGTGGACATATTGAGCATTTCCTGTAAAGAACATCATCTTTGCTTTGTCTTACTTTGTTATGCTAATTATTGCTATTGTGATCAGATGAAGCGCCATCTGTCGGACATTTTTTTGAGCTTTTGTACTTTTTTTGGTTCTAATAAAACCCCATGTCATTCCAAGCATGTGTGTCAATTTGTACCTCTCTATCTACATTATTCCGTGATTCATTCAGTTTTCAAATTCATACTGATTTTTTGATCACCCGGTATAACTGACAACTCAAGCCATCACAACTCGAAGGATGGTATGGTCTGTTTTGTGGACCTCGTGACCAAGCTACGTGACGAACTAAAAATGGGAGACGGAACTGCCATCTCTATAGAAAATCCCATTTTACTTAGTCTTACCCTTGCTCTTCCAACAACTTCAAGAAGGTTTGTCCTTCACGAAAGTGGAAACCACAACTCGAAGGATGGTATGGTCTGTTTTGTGGACCTCGTGACCAAGCTACGTGACGAACTAAAAATGGGAGACGGAACTGCCATCTCTATAGAAAATCCCATTTTACTTAGTCTTACCCTTGCTCTTCCAACAACTTCAAGAAGGTTTGTCCTTCACGAAAGTGGAAACCACTACTCGAAGGATGGTATGGTCTGTTTTGTGGACCTCGTGACCAAGCTACGTGACGAACTAAAAATGGGAGACGGAACTGCCATCTCTATAGAAAATCCCATTTTACTTAGTCTTACCCTTGCTCTTTCAACAACTTCAAGAAGGTTTGTCCTTCACGAAAGTGGAGACCACAACTCGAAGGATGGTATGGTCTGTTTTGTGGACCTCGTGACAAAGCTACGTGACGAACTAAAAATGGGAGACGGAACTGCCATCTCTATAGAGAATCCCATTTTACTTAGTCTTACCCTTGCTCTTCCTACAACTTCAAGAAGGTTTGTCCTTCACGAAAGTGGAAACCACTATATTGAACGTTTCAAAATTGCTCTGAGCACTATGCGACTTAACTTCTGAGGTCATCAGTCGTCTAGAACTTAGAACTAATTAAACCTAACTAACCTAAGGACATCACACACATCCATACCCGAGGCAGGATTCGAACCTGCGACCATAGCGGACGCTCGGCTCCAGAGTGTAGCGCCTAGAACAGTGCGGCCACTCCGGCCGGCTATATTCAAGGTTTCTTTTGTATTTCTTACATCAATTGGGGTCAATAATTATGAATGCAGAACTGACTATATTGCTAGGGGTAAGAATATACCCTTATTTACATTTGTGTGTATTTAGTTTTTGGTAAAAGATTCCCGTGAATCAGTAGAGTGCTCTATCATTTCCGGCAGTTGGCGTTTCTGCATTTGGCAATACTCCCCTTTTATATTTTCAAAACCTTGTGACTGAAGAATGTACTAATATTTCTTTCATATGTCTGACTAATCATTACGCTATTTCGTAAAATTTCCTATTCACGTGCAGACATTCATTCTTTCGAGCAATTTTCCCCAGCAACTTTCATTTTCTTTAACAAAACACCCGTTCTGGTAGTACGGATATATTCCTATTGCTAGCAGCAAGCATTTTGTTTGCGGTTTCCGAGTTCCAGTCAGCAAGGAAACACGAATGTACAGACGAGAGGTACGCATTGTGTCACGTTCTGACGGTGAATGTGCTGTCCGCTTGTATACAAGTTCAATAGCGGCCGATCGTGGCCACTGAGCGCCACTAGCCCACCGCGCCAGACATTCACGTTCACGCAGGACACTTTTCACGGCCGGTTCGCGATCATTTCTCCACGTAACCGACCTACCATTTCGCTCCCCCCCCCCCCCCCCCCCTCGCATATTCTTCCCTCGTACGCTTTCGCCAGTGTCATATTTAGCTACAAATTGGCATACAAACTATCTGCAGGGTGAGTCAGAATGGATTTTACAACTTTGAAATTATATATATCTTACAGAATCGGTAGATGTGTCATTTTGAAGAAAAGCAACCCCAAGTTCGATTCACGTAGAGCAACAGTACCCCATTTCGCCACTATGAGCGCCAGCATAGTGACAGTTGAAACAACTGCTTTCGCTGGTGTAGAGGGTGCTAGCTGTGTATTTTGGTTTCACGAAACAAATGGACAGACAGTATTTTTTTTTGTTGAGAAATCCAGGTGGCTGGAAGTGTACACTCTTCCAGATTGCGCCATAGGGCTGGTGCGCGTCTGCTTATAATTTGTCGATTTGTTAGTTTCTCGGACAGAACTGTTCTTAATAACGACTCACTACAAATATTGCTCATTTAATATTGTGACACAAGGATAAGGAAGGACGTTTGATGTTTTATATTACGTCCATTGCTAAGATTATGAGAGATGGAGCTTTGCTTAGATTCCTTACTACTGGATGGAAAGAAGTCACCGCGGCCCTTTTAATCAATCCTCCCGGCATATGCATGGAGCGACGTGGATGACCGCAAAAAACCGATATGTGGAAGGCCGGCCCAAGAACTGAACGCGTGTCTCTCGAATGCGAACTGACGACGTGAAGGTATTGCTGAATTGCTATTCACTGGGACACTTCGTGTGTGAACGAGCCTTTTAAACTTCACTTTTTTTCGAAAAAGAAGAATAGTTTCAATGTAGATAGTGATTTGAGGTTAAAATTAATATTGATTCCCTCAAAGGTGACAAACAATGTCAAAAATCCTACTGTATTCTTTTTAACACTGACCACTTTATTTTGAGTTTCCATCTAGTTTTGACAGCTAAGTGGACATAATACAAAGCTTCTCTTTATAATAACACACACACACACACACACACACACACACATATATATATATATATATATATATATATATATATATATATATATATATATATATATATATACTCCTGGAAATTGAAATAAGAACACCGTGAATTCATTGTCCCGGGAAGGGGAAACTTTATTGACACATTCCTGGGGTCAGATACATCACATGATCACACTGACAGAACCACAGGCACATAGACACAGGCAACAGAGCATGCACAATGTCGGCACTAGTACAGTGTATATCCACCTTTCGCAGCAATGCAGGCTGCTATTCTCCCATGGAGACGATCGTAGAGATGCTGGATGTAGTCCTGTGGAACGGCTTGCCATGCCATTTCCACCTGGCGCCTCAGTTGGACCAGCGTTCGTGCTGGACGTGCAGACCGCGTGAGACGACGCTTCATCCAGTCCCAAACATGCTCGATTGGGGACAGATTCGGAGATCTTGCTGGCCAGGGTAGTTGACTTACACCTTCTAGAGCACGTTGGGTGGCACGGGATACATGCGGACGTGCATTGTCCTGTTGGAACAGCAAGTTCCGTTGCCGGTCTAGGAATGGTAGAACGATGGATTCGATGACGGTTTGGATGTCCCCTCGACGATCACCAGTGGTGTACGGCCAGTGTAGGAGATCGCTCCCCACACCATGATGCCGGGTGTTGGCCCTGTGTGCCTCGGTCGTATGCAGTCCTGATTGTGGCGCTCACCTGCACGGCGCCAAACACGCATACGACCATCATTGGCACCAAGGCAGAAGCGACTCTCATCGCTGAAGACGACACGTCTCCATTCGTCCCTCCATTCACGCCTGTCGCGACACCACTGGAGGCGGGCTGCACGATGTTGGGGCGTGAGCGGAAGACGGCCTAACGGTGTGCGGGACCGTAGCCCAGCTTCATGGAGACGGTTGCGAATGGTCCTCGCCGATACCCCATGATACCCCATATATATATATATATATATATATATATATATATATATATTTCAGTTATTAAGCCTACTGACACATATACGCTACATATATTTGTCTCTATTTATGAGAGTTTGCGTGTTTGTGTGTGTGAATACACTGAAGCGCCAAAGAAACTGGTACAGGGAAGCGTATTCAAACACAGTGATACTTAAATAAGCAGAATAAGGCGCTGTTGTCGGCTAAGCCTATATAAGACAAATCTCACGCGCAGTTTTTACATCGGTTACTGCCGCTACTGTGGCAGGGTATAAAGATTTAAGTGAGATTGAACGCGATGTTATAGTCGGCGCACGAGCGACGGGAAACAGCACCTCCGAAGTAACGATGAAGTGCGGATTTTCCAGTCAACCATTTCACGAGTGTACCCAGAATATCAGGAATCCTGTAAAACATAAAATCTCCGACGTCGCTGCGGCCGGAAAAAGTTCCTGCAAGAACGGGACCAACGACGACTGAAGAGAATCGTTCAACGTGACAAAGGTGCAACCCAGCCGTAAATTGCTGCAGTTTTCGATGCTGGACCGTCAACAACTGTTAGTGTGCGAACCATTCAACGATACATCATCGATATGGGCTTTCGGAGCCGAAGGTCCACTCGTGTACCCTTGATGACTGCACGACACAAAGCTTTACGCCTCGCCTGGGTCTATCAACGCGACACTGGAAACATATTGCATCGTCGGGCGAGTCTCGTTTCAAATTGTATCGAGCGGATGGACGTGTACGGATATGGAGTCAACCTCATGAATCTATTGACCTGCCTGTCAGTAAGGATGCCGGCCGTGGTGGCCGAGCGGTTCTAAGCACTTCAGTCCGGAACCGATCGACTGCTACGGTCGCAGGTTCGAATCCTGCCTCGGGCGTGTATGTGTGTGATGTCCTTAGGTTAGTTAGGTTTTGGTAGTTCTAGGTTCTAGGGGAATGATGACTTCAGATCTTAAGTCCCATAGTGCCCAGAGCCATTTGAACCAGTAAAGACTGTTCAAGCTGGTGGAGGCTCTGTTATGATGTGGGGTGCTTGCAGTTGGAGTGATATGGGACCCCTGATACGTCTAGATACGATTCTAACAGGTGACTGGTACGTAAGCATCCTGTCTGATCACCTGCATCCACTCATGTCCAAAGGGCATTCCGATGGACTTGGGCAATTCAGGCAGAACAAAGCGACACCTCACACGTCCAAAATTGCTACAAAGCAGCTCCAGGAACATTCTTCTGAGTTTAAATATTTCCGCTGGCCACCAAACTCCTCAGACATGAGCGTTATTGAGGATATCTGGGATGCCTAGAAAAGTACTATCCACCCCCTTTTATCCTTACGAATTTGTGGACAGCCCTGCAGGATACGTGGTATCAGTTCCCTCCAGCTCTACTTCAGACATTAGTTGAGTCCACGCTACGTCGTGTTGCGGCACTTATGCGTGTTCGCGGGGGCCCTACTCGATATTTGGCAGGTGTACCAGTTTCCTTGGCTATTCAGTGTATAAAGTTACTATTTTTTTGTTTTGTTTTACAAAATACGTTGTCCGCACATCTAAAAGTGGTTGGGAAACAGTTATCTAAGGAATAAAGGGTTACTGCATCATTCAGGCCCAGTTACAGAAACAAGCGCGCTAAAGGCGGTAGTCTATCGTTAAAATGAAGGGGACGACATAGAAGCTATAGAAATCAAAACCGGATCAAGAACGTGTGTAGCAAGCATCATTATAGACTAGTACCACACCTAGACTAATTCACTGTATGAACCCGATAAACGAGAATATCCTGGTCGTACAACGAGCATGAAGATGGTTGAGCAGTGGCAAGCAAGGCGCTGCTAACCATTCTGCAATGCGGAAGAGGTTTACAGGTCGCGTCAAAGGCGACGTACACAAGCGTGATGGGTGAGCAGGAACGGTTCAACATGTGTATAACTACTTAAAAACATGTAACAGTATAGAACAGACAAAGTCACGTTTATAAAAATGGGCAATTAAAAATGTAAAATATTGATAAAGCCTGAGTGGTGATACAAATGCCGTCATTCACCAATAAATATAATACCATTTAGTGGAAAAATGTAAGAGGCTACTCTGGGAAGCTAAAGACGTGTGGCAATAAAAGTAACTAATTATTCTTGTGAGGAATATATGATTCTCTGTGTGTGTTATTTGCTTGGGCTCAAATTAAATGTTTGAGAAGAAATTAAACGTTACTACGGGGAACTGTTAAATAATGTTTATGTAGCTACTAAGGACCAGTTAAAGTTCGGCTGCTTTTTTTTATTTTTTATTTGGATACTCAGGGAACTGCCGTCTATAGAGTCTTTCAATAGGAATGATATCTTAAAAATTGTAATTTTCTGTTACTAACAAACATTTCTTTTGTGTCTAAGTTTGATTGGGACTTCACTCTACACGACCAGAAGGCAACAAGAAAACAACGTAAAGTGTGAAGTGTGGACAATGTCGTAGCAGTAGTGGTCAGTATTGAGGAAGAGCCGAACGCGTCAGTTTCAAGACAATCTCAACGGTTGCGGCTATCTGAGATATTAACTTGGCGTATGTTGCGACAGGATTTGGACCTGCCTCCATAGAAACTTGTATTGCGTCAAGAGTTGTATTCAATAAGGATGGAGAGAGTGGCTAACAGATGGAACCATCGTGTGCGTCAGTGCATGATGGACATTTGAACAATATTTTGTTCTGAACGTAATTACATTGCTAAGCTTCAAAATAAAGCAAAATATAATTGATACGTTGAATGGCTACTTTTTTCAGATTTTAAGAAGTGTTACTCGTAATGAATGATATTTATACTACTGTATGAAAGATTTATTTATTTATTAGTAAAAAAGGGGGAATTAAGAACTTCATAAGTTTTAGTTGAATTACTCAGCAGCTGAGGAAAGGTTGTCTGTGGTCCAAACCCGTGACAATGCTATAGGCCTGACTGTAGTCGAAAAGAAAATTGAGGATATGTTTGATGACGATCAGTTTTGCTTTAGGAAAGGTGAAGACACCAATTCTGATGTTGCAGTTGATACTGGAAGCAAGGCTAAGGAAAAATCAAGACACATTTGTAGCATTTGTCGTGCTGGGAAAAGCGTTCGACTATGTAAACTAGCGCAAGATGTTCGAAATTCTGAGAAAAATAGGGGTAAGCTATAGGGAGAGGCGGGTGATATACAACATATACAAGAGTGAAAGACCAAGAAGAAAGAGCTCTAATTCCAAAGGGTGTAAGAAAGGAATGTAGTCTTTCGACGCCACTGTTCAATCATTACATCGAAGAAACCTTAAAACTTCCCTGAGGTAATGAGGTAGGGTACCGTCTTGCTGGTAGTAAACTAGCCCATTTCGGTCATACTCATCGATGCATGGAATTAAATAGTTTTCAAGCATGTCCAGAAGCACACAATAACAGCGACAGTTTCCTTCATGAAGAAGGAAGGGCGCCTTGGTGATTATCATGTAGCGGTGAACAAGAGTCACATTAAAATTCAAGATGTAGGGTATCAATGACAAGATTTGTTGACGACACTGCTATTCTCAGAGAAAGTGAAAGAGAATTACAGGATCTGTTGAGTGGAACAGTTTAATCGTACAGAATATGGACTGAGTGCAGCTAGAAGAAAGGTGAAAGTAATGAGATGTAGCAGAAATGATGGCAGTGAGAAAATTAACGTCAGGATTGGTAACCACGAAGCACATGAAATTAGGGAATTCTGTTACCTAGGCAACAAAATAACCCACGACGAACTGAGGAAGGAGGACATAAAATAACCCACGAAAGACGGAGCAACGAGATTATGAAATGCAGAGCAGCACTGGCGAAAAGTGCATTCTGGCCATTCTATTAGTATCAAACGTAGGCCTTGATTTGAGGAAGAAATTTCTGAAAATGTACGTTTGGAGCACAGTATTGTATGGTAGTTTAACATAGACTGTGGTAAAACCAGAAAAAAAGAGATTAGAAGCATATGAGATGTGGTGCTACACAAGAATGTTGAAAACTAGGTAGACTGGTAAGGTAAGCAATGATGAGGTTCTTTGGAGAATCGGCAAGGACTGGAATATATGGAAAACACTTAAAGAAGAAGGGACAGGATGCTAGGACATCTCTTGAGATACCAAGGAATAACATCCATGGTAGCTGAGAGAGCTGTAGAGGGTAAAAACTGTAGAGGAAGACTGACTGGAATAGGTCCAGCATATAATTGAGAACGTAGGTTGCTATTGCTACTCTGAGATCAAGAGGTTGGTGCAGGAGAGGAATTCGTGGTAGACCACATCAAACTACTCAGAAGACTGATTACTCAAAAAACAAAAAACTAAATTGCCCCGTAGTCGAGTGTTCTAACCGATTAACCACCGTGGTCGCGCACAGTAACGCTGCTTATTTAAACCACCGGTTCTCGTTTTTTGGCTCTGTTATTATTAGCCATGACTTTTCCTCGAAAAGAGTAACAAACGTTCATTAATCTGGCCTGATCTACTTTACGAGCATAAATAAATCGTCATATATACTCTTGGTAATAACCTCATCTTCAAAGGAATGTTGACTGGTGCCAGCTATCGCATAAAACACAATAAGTTTTGTACTACGTTGTGTATGTAGGACAGTATGATGTAGTCCTCGACAAAGAAAACTACCTTAACATTGTGACAAATGTATTAAACAAGGACCACGGAGGCTTTATTAGAGACCCCTTACTTTTCCTCTTTCAGTTATTAACTGCATCCATACCACCACTAATTTCAAAGATTTAATAACACATTTCTGAATGCTAATAAATGAGTTTTGCAGGAACACATAATACATAGTAGATTACTTGAAATTTACTCCAGGGTTTTTGAAAAGTTGCACTATCCGCAACTGCTGAAGCGCAGAACTCAAGGGCAACAACGCAAAACGGAGGGAAACAAGTCACAGCCGAAATTTGTTACTAGCGCCATTGAATGTCTGTGACAAGAAGAATCAGTAAGTGCTATCACCTTCAAGGTCTCTCTCTCGTACTTTGAGAATTGCGAGAGGGGGCACTTGTTTAAAACTGGGCCTTATTTGGAACACCTATCGTATGAAGATTCCAGACAGTTTAGAAATGGATAAATATCTTTGCTTATCGGGGAAATAAACTCACATGACTCATAGATTACTCTGCATTTCCGTTTTCTACTGCGCTCAACAATTTCTGCACAAATCTTCATAAAATACTAATACCGTTGAAGAAACGGTATAACGGAGAGAAACTAACATTTAGGATACATTTAGACTGTGCAAAATATATTATTTCCTCAACCCTGCAGTCCTATTCCATGAACGCAGTGTGCCTCAAGCCATGCGATGGAAGTTGCGGCAACAAAACATTCAACAATAGGGGCGATACCAACAAAACGTTCAATAAATCCAAAACACCATTTGACAACATGTCAGGATATCATGATCGCTACTCTTGCCAACGAACAACCTGGCAGCAGGTGCTAGCTGACAAGACTTAATTTCTAGAATTTTCTGCAGTTGTCCTCCGATTCCGGCGTAAAGGCCATTGTCATACCGCGGCGACAATGATAATAAGCAGCGGCCGCGTGGGAGCAGTAGAAGGGGAGACTCGACCAAACATGTAGCGAAAAAGCTGTGAACCAGAAGTGTGCCAAGTTTGATCGTAAAGCGTATAGTATCGCGCTAGGGGGACATTTCGTCTGAATAGGAATGTCAATTCGTCCATAGCTTTCATTACAGTGAATGTCTTTCTGTTATTGTCAGTATCATCAAAGTGAAAAAGTGCGTAAAGCTAGGCGTGTTTCCCATTACTTGCAGATGAATAAGTTAAGTCGAAGAACGTCATCTTTTACTTCAGAGCCACCTCGTCCACTTTCATGATTTTATCATTAATTTGGTGGTAGATAATTACAGTTATATCAAATAAAGTTAGACTGCAGTTAAGTTTTATTATGTGATAGCTGCTGGAGTATATCTCTTTCCCATAGTCCGATTGACTTAAACAGTGCGGGATTGAGAGTTTACAAGCCCAATATATTTTATTAAAATTGGACTACAACTAATTTGGACTATAACTTATTGTTTATCGTCTCTGTTCTTTTCTATGCTATTAAGAACGTCAGTGATGTCAGTAGTGGGACACTGCACTTACGGGCAGTAATCCGAGCGGAAATGTCGTTTATTAATTCGTTTTAAGACACAACGATTCTGTCTTTAGGGGCTTGATAATACACTGAGAAGGGGTTGTGTGACATAAACGAAGCTTGGTAGGAGTGTTTCTACATCTGAAAGATGATGGCTGTTCAAATTTTGCACTAGTCGCGTAAGAGTGGCACTAGAAGCATCACTATGAGGATACAAATCATGTTTGCTTCAAACACACGCTGCAGTCCTGAACGTTAATTACCTTTGAGACTGTTTAATATATTTTGTATGGGATCTAAAATTTAAAAACCTCTCTCACACCGGCCTGATTGAGCTTCACTGATCAGGATAGTAAAAACATACGATATTAAGGGAATTTTTATCGACAAAGCAGGCTTATCACATTCACACAGTTCAATACTGTTCTATCCTGATTAAATTAAGCTTAACTTAAATTCCATAAGGCAGTGAAGCAATTTCGAAGTCTCGGTGCGACGAAAATTGTCAGTCGATCTCCTGGAAATATTTGTAATAATTATTAACTTTCGGTGATCACATGGGGAAGACCGGAGATCTGCTGGTAAGACCGTGTTAACCCATTTATTTGAAGTAACTGGATATCTTGAGCATACAAAACGGCAGGTTCGTCCAGTGTAAATCAGACGTCCCCCACTGATCCCGTGCAACACAGCGTAGTAAGCAGACACTGTCAATAATAATAATCCGTTAAATAATACACGAACACACTTACTTTAGTTCATGTATTAAATTCCTTCTCATACAGAATCTCATCAAGATGGCGACTAGCTCAACAATACATACATATACATCCTTCTTTCACGACTAATCGGCAAGAAGTCCCCTATTCATTTTCCCAAGCGAAAACATAGATAGCAGAGAAGCTATTCCATGGAGTAAATGGACGCTCCAAGGAATAATTGGGCTTGAAACTACTTTGCCTCGATAATCGGTAAGATAAGAAGAGATATTTCGAGATATATACTGAGTTATATGATTTATAAAATTTCTGTAAATATCGCGGAGAGACCGCTGCAAGAGACATTACAACTGGACGTGGTGAGTTGATGTTAGTCAAGAATGCCTTGAAGGCGACAAAGACGCCATCGTAACACCTCACTTAGTTTGAACGTGGTCGTGTAATAGGGCTAAGAGACACTGGATTTCATTCTGAGATATTTCAGAAAGAACTGGCAGGAATGCAACCACTGTACATAATTGCTGGCAGCGGTGGTAACGAGAACGTACCGTCACAAGAACACTGGACACTGGACAGCCACGTGACACTACCGAGAGGGAAGACAATCGAATTTGGCGACGGCTCTGGCGCAACATTCGACTTCTGCAGCATCCATTTGGGCAGACGTTGGCACAGCAGTGACACACCATACTGTTACAGATCGGTTACGTCAAGTACAGCTCCGACCCTGACGCCCTCTAGCGTGAATCCCACTGAGCCCGAACCAACAGTATTTGCGACACCCGTGGTGTCAAGCGGGAGTTCACTGCAGGGCAGGGTGGAGGTCTGTAGTGTTTTCTGATGAAAGCTGGTTCTGCCTCAGCACCAGTGATGGGCGTGTGTTGGTTAGAAAGAGGCTTGCAAGCGACTTGTCAGCTTGCTAGACACACTGCACCTTGTAACGCCGGAAATGCATATCCTCGTATTTCTATCTATTGTGCTATAGATTTTTCCTTATTTTGTCACCTGAAGGTATAACATTTCTGTGTCTTTGTATGTTGTAATTGTTTTACTATTTGTATACATATATATATATATATATATATATATATATGCATTTATGTCGATGTATAATTGGTTTGTTTTGTGAATATTATTTGTATTTATACGCTGGGTCTGGCCTAGGGAAAACTGTACTATCGAACGAATACATCGATAGGTCGTGTGGAGAACGAAAGTGTTTAGGATCTTTGGTAGTGTTAACTCTGCCGCGTGGAGCGCGAGCAGCGAAGGGGAGTCTGGCTGGAGTAGCGAGTGGAGCAGGTGTGTTGTGTGAAGCTCCCGCGAGTTGCCGCGCTTTCGGGGTTTGGCAGCATGTAATTGCGCTCGGCTTGCGATGTTAGTTTCTGACATGGTGTCGCGGACGGGAAGCATTAGCTGGCACACATCAAGAGCCCGTTTCGCCTGGTGACCGTGTCGAGAAGAAGGCGCGCCAGCATCCAGCCTCTGCAACAGCGACGGCCGACAATGAGTGACTGTCGCCACATCCTCGATCGACGACTTCAAACCTTCAATCAACCAACAAGGAAGACTAAAAGCACGTAAAGTTTCAGAACTGTATGGCAGACCTCAGCTTTTCAAACTGTTCCATTTGCCTCGCAAAATTACAGCAACTTAGCATGAACCTTTGTTGCTCATTGTCCCAATTGCATTACCAAGCAGGGTCCCTTCCTTTTCCGAAATGAACCCGAGTGTCGTTGAAATTCAGACGCCAGCATTAAAGTACAGTCATTCCATTTCACTGCTTTAATTTCAAAGTTCAGTTTAAGTGTTCATAGCTGGCTACAATATTTAGATTACACAAGCACAAATTAAGGGTGCGAGTTTTGTTACAATACTTTAGCTTACCTGTGACTGCAGCTCAGCTTGGTACGTACTAAATTTTACTATTGTTAATTGTTCAGAATCATTTAATTCAAGTTCAAAGTCAAATCTCTTATTTCTAAATTGAGTAGATTCAAGTAGCTTTTGAAATGATTGTTGAGGTAGTCCAAGACTAACCGTATTTCACTGAATTTCGATGTGCTTCAGAAAGAAAGCTCACTATTAACTTCAGTCACTAAATTAACTTTCGATTTTCCGGTTTTATTAATTCTTTTGCTAAATTAAGTGTAGCGAAATTTATTACTTCTGACAAACTTTCAGTTTTCACACTACACTTGTCAACCTTCAGTTGCCACGCTTCTAGTGCTAATTATATGTGTAATAATCTTTCTTTTTCAGTTACTATAGTAATTGTCCTTAGGACTGGCGACCGTAATTTCCCCCAAATCTCAAATATCTAATTACCGCTAGTTGATTGTTAACGTAACGGCTGCACATTTACTTTCTTTATTAACTTTACCCCTATTTCAAGATTAATTTCCACCAGTTTCATTAGCATTTTTCCTTTCATTGAGATGTAACCCTTTCCTCCCTCTTTACCGACAAATTAACTTCGGTGACGATTGCTTTTCCCAAATTTCCATTAGGTACACGCGGTTTAATTTTTCACTGTCATTAAGGTCGATAAGTGAGGGGGAGGTTACAACCTGTACCTGGAGTTATGGTCTGGGGTGTGATTTTGTGTGACACCAGGACAGTGGTTATCTCGTGCATCATGACTGCAAGTTTGTACGTCAGTCTGGGGACTCGACCTGTTGTGCTGCCACTCATGAACAGCATACCAGGGGGTGTTTTCCAACAGGATAACGCTCGCCCATATACTGCTGTTGTAACCCAACATGACTACAGAGTGTCGACACGTTGCCTTGTCCTGCTACGTCACCAGATCTGTCTCCAATCGAGAACATACGGGATGTCCACGTCTACATGCTCGCATTCAACATTCTTGCGGTTACATCCGTTATTAATGTGTCAGTAGTTCACATTTGCAGTCGCTTAATCTGTGATCTTACTATGTTGATGACTTAAATTTCATGCCTCTGTATTAATTATTTCTTGGTGTTGCGATGTTTACCCCGCCTGTGTAATATCTTCTCCTCGACACAATAGCTTTCGAAGGGAGCTTGCGCGATGGTGTAATAAATATTCTTACGCTGGATTGCTGAGAGCTGTGTATAAATACACATATACTGCAATGCTGCAATCGCAAACTAGACGTACCAAATTGACATCCAGGTCACTCTTGTGTGATTGATAAGCCGCTCAAATCAAGTCTCCAAATTCGATTCAGGACGCTCGATTCATCAGCGAGAGACCCGTCGCCAATAATTCCTAATGTACGACTCAGTTCCGTAATTCTATACCTCTTCTTTAGTATGCTGCAGCTCGTAAAATAGATGAAATCGATCTATGTTTTATAACCCGGTGGTTCAGAGTTAGCTAATTAGTTTTACATTCCAGGGATCATTTGCATGATAAATCGTATTGACGCGTAGTGAGTTATTTTATATTCACATTTTTATGCACACGGATGTCAGTTAGAAATTCCTAACCGCCACGTTTTATATATCCAATAACAGAAATTCTGCTACGGAATAGAAGAAACTGCCAAGATGAAAATCAGTTTATTGGAAGAAGAACTTAGAGCGTATATCATATTTTTCACTTACAAAATATTTCCTAATGAAAGATAATGTAATCCACTAAAAAACAGTTTATACTTCTAACTGTCCCATTATGTAGCTCTCATTAACCAATCTCGGTGTTACGAAGTTTGGATAACTGCTAGGAAAATCACTTTATTATAAATGCATACAGAAATGCTAACAGGAGAAAACATATTTTTTAACTTTTCAGCTTTTCGTTCAAAGTGCAGCCTGTTTCGAAGTAGGAAATTTCATTTTTAATTTCACACCGCTCTATGTTTATTATACCGAAAACAGAAAGCAAAACATAAATGAGCTTCGCGAGTACCTGCGTTGGAAACATGTACAACCCTTCTACGATGTGACCCACCCATAGGGTGTAGTCATGTACAGACTGTACCTAGGCGCTGCCAAAGCAGAGGCCGGATACATTTCCACTCACACTAAAAGTGCTTCATACTTCTAATAAAAGTGTTTCACTTCGTCTTTTGTCAGGGACTTTGAGTAGCTAAATCATAACTGCGTACAAACACTGCAATTAAGATGGAGTATTCGGACCTGAGTGCGATCCCGCCAGAACTTCCATGAAATTTCAACTGATTATTAGCCCTACTCGCTATCCTAAAGAGAAAACTGAGCAACGGAATATTAATTTTTGAACGACCCATCAGGGATCACAATTTGCTAACACATGAAATAATCTTCTCTCAGAGGATATAGGACGCTAAGCATTACACATCATGGGTCTATGTGCAGAATTGCCCATTGAGCACGAGTTTAAGGAACTAACTGGCTGCATTATTAACATTTATTTTACATTTGGAGGCACACTCCTTCGACTGCATTTACACGGCACAATCATTGAAATACTAAGCCTATGGTTCCAAGTTGTTGTTGTTGTTGTTGTGGTCTTCAGACCAGAGACTGGTTTGATGCAGCTCTCCACGCTACTCTATCCTGTGCAAGCAGCTTCATCTCCCGGTACCTACTGCAACCTACATCCTTCTCAATCTGTTTAGTGTATTCATCTCTTGGTCTCCCTCTACGATTTTTACCCCCCACGCTGCCCTCCAATACTAAACTGGTGATCCCTTGATACCTCAGAATATGTCCTAACAACAAGCGGTCCCTTTTTCTAGTCAAGTTGTGCCACAAATTTCTCTTCTCCCCAATTCTATTCAATACCTCCTCATTAGTTATGTGATCTACCCATCTAATCTTCAGCATTCTTCTGTAGCACCCCATTTCGAAAGCTTCTATTCTCTTCTTGTCTAAACTATTTATCGTCCACATTTCACTTCCATACATGGCCACACTCCATACAAATAATTTCAGAAACGACTTCCTGAGCCTTAAATCTTTACCCGATGTTAACAAATTTCTCTTCTTCAGAGACGCTTTCCTTGCTATTGCCAGTCTACATTTTATATCCTCTCTAATTCGAACATCATCAGTTAATTTTCTCCCAAAATAGAAAAACTCATTTACTACATTAAGCGTCTCAGTACCCCGATAACCAACGAAGGCGTGGCTGGTGACGTCTTGGATAGTGGTAAAATAGTAGCCTGACTTTCGCTCCTCATATATCCCAACAACCAGGAGTGATGGGTTGCGGTGCCATTCCTTTCGTAGCAGGGCCCTTCTGACTGTTATCTGCGATACCCTTACAGAACTGCGGTTTGTCACCGATATTCCATGCCCCGTTTTGTTACCCTTCATGGCAGGCCATCGTGGGCTTACGTTTCAGCTAGATAATGGCCGCCCACACATGGGGAAAGTATCTACTGCTTGTGTCCATGGTTGCCAAACGCTACCTTGGACAGCAGAATCGCTAGATTTCTCCCCTACTGAGAAAGTTTGGAGCATTATGGGCAAGGCCTTCCAAACTGCTCAGGATTTTGACGATCTGACGCACCATTTGGACAGAATTTGGCACGATATCTGTAAGAAGAACATTCAACAATCAATCAATGCCAAGCTGAATAACTGTTTGCTTATGTGCCGTACATGCACCAACGTGTTATTGACTTGCTCAAAATGTAAACCTCTCTGCCTTGAGTAAATTATATAATCTTTCTGAAATTATCATCATTTGCTTGTCTGTAAATGTACATCACAGCTACCAATTTCTGTCTCATTCGGATAATTACTTCATGGTTCTTCGTTTCTGTCTTCCTATTTTGTTTTAGAATGTATATTTGTCTCTCGTCATGACAGTTCATATGGAATGGACACTCCGTATAATAAAATCTCTGCAACACCCAAATCAATCGCCACTTTCCATTGTTGAAAAATTAATTGGGGTGGTAATGACAAATAGGAGCACGGATCAGAACAAATTTGTGGTTCATTGCGCTATGCTGTCAGAGATGGCTAAGGGATGAGCAATGCGAATCTGCTGCATTGCTTTAAGTGCAAATAATTATGACCACCCCAGGAGGTACTGGTACCGCTAAGTCGGTCTCTAGCGTATAATATAATAAAAAATGTTTAGATGTATGGAAATAATGAGAGTCATTTTCGGATCTCGGGCAAGCACAATAAGCGGGGCTATACCTGTAAATGGGTTAATATTAGTTTGTATTAGTTCTGCGTGGACGAAATAGTCTTTCTCTGGGTGTAGATTTATGCTTACCAATTAATAATAATTACGTCCAGTCGCCGTACCCACCTACAAAATCTTGACCCTGTGCATGATATGGGAATCGGACCTTCGTGTTAAGTCCGAAGTACACAGGTGGGCTTCTTCAATTCCTCTACATTACGGTACAGTGGGTGGAATTGTTTGTTATTTATATAAAATGTTTTGTAATGTAGAAAAGATGAATTTCCCGGCCGATGCACCATATGTGGGGCGGCGGGTGGAATTAGTCGTTGTTATTTAAAATGTAGAATGTAAATGCATTTCCCTGCCGTTTAACCATATGTGGGGCTGCGGGTGGAATTATGTTGTTTAAAATGTTCCTATTATTTATGCTGTCTTTTGCCGTTCTCAACACTGGCTCTCTAACTACAATATTGGCAACCAGAAAGTGATTAGCAAAACGTGAAGCCTGTAATTAGAATTCCTAGTGCCCACTTCATCTGAGAAATACACTTATAGCCACAGCTTAAAGCTCTGAGGATTTAGGAAATTGTCTGGGATTCATAATCAAAAACGATCGTGAAAAAACGTTCGCTATATTCTGAAAGTCACAGATAAAGAAAAAGGAATCCACACAATCTGACTAACAGAGCAGTTCAGAGTCTAATGCGCTGATGCAACTATAATTGTCCAAATTAAATGTTTAAGTGAATGCTCGCCATAATTTGATGATAATGTTCATCAAATGCCACGCTAAATAATGGTAGAATGTCTGTCCCACGACGGCACGTGAAAATACGACATACGCAAACTGAAGATGGATAATTAAAGTCATCCCAGAATTAACACTTCTCTCGAAAATGATTTCATGGTTACGCGTATCCCGAGTAACTTAATACGGCATCCGAGGCTGTTTATAGCAATGATACCGACGCGACGTGACTCCCGGCAAAGGTGGTGTGCTATTCAGCGTCTGGAGAGAACTGGGGCGTTGCTTCCTCGCACAGCGTTCTTATATATAGAGCCGCGGTGCGGACGGCTAAGGGAACGCCTGATCAAATCGGCTCTCCCGACTAGCCGTTGGGCTAGTAATGCACCACATTAAATTATTGAATAAATTATCGCTTCCTTTGCTGATGGCCGATGAAGCTCTCAATTTAAATGTGCATTCAGCACACAGGTAAGCAATCATAATAAATGTCTGACGTGGCTAAGTAAAATATTTTGGGCGAGAGAATTAATTTAATTACACTACACGCAGTAGACGAGCTCTGAACTTGCCCTTTGGAGATATGCTATCGCTGTAGTTTTGTAGTTATTCAATTGAAACTTCTCAAATCTTTATGATTATAGCGGATCTCCATTCTACTTAAATATAAACATCCTAGCCTTATTTATTAGCCTACTTTATCTATCTTGCTTCCTTAATTTATAAGACAAAAGCCAGAAAATCATGAATTTCAACTAAAATCTTAATTTGTGAGATCCAAAGTACTGTTTCTATTAAATTATTATGGAAAAGGAATCTAAATATAAATTTTTAAGTCTCTAGCTCTTTTCTGTTGCGCTAATGATTTTTACAGAAAAACGTCCAAATTTCGAAAATGGTTAAAGTTATCGAACTGATATTCAACACCTATTAATTTAGTATTACTCCTGACATGCTAGAACCGTTTCAGGTTATTTACTTGATTTTAAAAGTATCGCGCAACATTTATGATGTCAGAGCTAGTTACAGCGGACTGGCTGGCACACAATGGAAAGACTGATGTGAATTTACTACGGCGTGAGTAGGCTGCTTCCCTACAGTACTACTTGGAATAATAACTTAATTTTTCACTAACGAAATACGAATGTATTATTTCTTCTACACACATCAAAAATACAGACTTTTCACTTATTCTCATAACCAAAACGGCTACCGCCGATTACGCTCTAAAATAACGTGCGTCTACCCTCGTTCATTAGCAGAGAGAGAGTTCTTCTTCTTACCGAGGAAAACTGAAAATGTCTTATGTTTTTTAACAAAAATGGTTCAAATGGCTCTGAGCACTATGGGACTTAACATCTGAGGTCATGAGTCCCCTAGAACTTAGTACTACTTAAACCTAACTAACCTAAGGACATCACACACATCCCTGCCCGAGGCAGGATTCGAACCTAAGACCGTAGCGGTCGCGCGGCTCCAGACTGAAGCGTCTAGAACCGCTGTTTTTTAACATATGAAAATCAAAACTACATGACGATAGGCGTGATAGCTCTGGATCTTCCACGATAACTGAGTACATCAACATGAGCTAGCAAGTGTGAGGTAGCAAAGGAGGTGGAAACGTGGGCTCTACTATGCCGAGACTGCTTGGTAGCTACAACAGGAAAACACAATTAATTAGCAGGATTACAAAATAAGAAAGTATTTATTACTCAACCTTGTTGTAGTCCATGATCTGTTCGTTTAAAATTGTAGAAGACGTGACTAGACTAAGCGTCTGTAGAATGACATAATTTACAAGTCACAAATCTTCCAGTGACGAATTAATCTCTCGTAATATTGAATGTTGCATCCGGTGAATTTGAAGACCAACTTGGAACTGGGCTAGAAAGACTTTGCGAGTTGCCGGGGCTAGCAGTGTATTTATCACTAAATTATACTAGAATCCACATATGTAAATCATGCTCTAAGCCCCCCCCTATTCTAACTCCGACTTTTGCTGTTGCACAAGGATAAAAAAATACGCGAACTGACTCTAATCAACCCTGCCAGTGGAGTAGAAGAGAGTTTGGCACCTGCAATAATTTAATTTGATAAATAAGTTAAATAAACAAAGGTTTCATTAGCATAGTGAGGAATGATAGGGTTGCTCTATCGATTAACAGAATTAAAGTTCTGTCCAAAATAACAATATGATTTATTAAGACTAAACACAAATTAATAAACAAAAACACATGAATTCTAATTTATGATACATTAAATTGGCTCGAATTGGAGACTCATAGAAACACTGTAAAGGTGAAGTTGTCCCTAAACTAGATCGTGAGGTTTAAGACGAAGTGGTATGTGGAGCCAATTCCTTGCCACTCAAATCTCAAGAGAGACACACCGCTAACCCAACAGTAATTGCTGCTACTCAAGACAGAACAAAGTTAGAAAAAGACGAACAGGCGCGCTCTGCTGAGCTCTGATTATCACCTAGGAAAATCCCTATCTGCCGGTGCTGCGGACATACATTACCAAAACTGTCTTCTTGACTGCCAGAACACGATCTGGCGTACCGCAGGCGAGGGCTGGTTGCTTCAACGTCCTCGACCGAAAGGCGACTGCCGACTCCTAGAGCACCCGTACAGGCCGAACACACAACATTCCCGCCCCCACGACAGTGGCCGTGGTTACGTTCCAATCAGCAACTCGAAAAACGGCGGAAATTCCACTCCATTGCCGGGACACTACCATTCCACCAATGGAGATTCTTGGCGCCAATTTCTGTGCTGATTTTTCTCCGTCACGGAGCTATGCCCTGAGCAAGCCAATCACAGTCCTATTTTGCAGAAAGCGCGGGAATTTTCCCGCCACAGCTGCCTGGGTACATAAGTCATTCCCACACCTCGCTGGTAGCCCGCCAGAAAGTGTTTTCGCTAAGCTTCTGCGAAGCAACGGAACCTCCAGCCCAGCCGCCACTTCCGGCTCCAAACGGGCGCGTCTCCTGACAATGCCGGCGTCCGGAAAGCATTCACTCGACCCCCCACGCCTGTCGGCCTACCCTTTCAAAGTCAGAAGAGCCCGCCTGTCACTGGACCACCCGGGTGGCGAGAGACGCTGCATGGGAAGTCCGCGTGTGAAGGAATAGCAACGGAACCTCCACCGCATGCAACTAGAGAGGAGAATCGTAAGATAGAAATATGAGAGGGGGCTCATGCCACCTCTCAACTTGATGGCAGCAACGACTGAGCTGCAGACGACGACTAACATCGGCGCCGGCTGACCACTGAGGGCGGCTACGTGCTGTAGACTGGCACAACTGCACTACTCTCCTGCTGCACGTGAAGTGGCCTAGCGGCGCCTCGCGGCGAGCAAAAGTACTGCGACTGGCTGCGTACTCTTTGGCTAGCACAGCCGTTCTTCTGTTCCGTCTATCGAGACAATCGCATCCGGCGGATTGATTCCTCGGGCGGCGCTGTGGTCGTACGACTGAGGACATCACAAGGCGCAGGCTGTACGCTGGGCTACCGCTCCACCTTTTCTCTTTGCCTCTAAAGAAAACGGAAACATAGAAGCAAGAAATGCAAAAGGTATATGATAAGCGTCAGGCCTTTGATGTCGCCTGACAGGCAGACAGCATGTCCGGCGAGGCAAGCAGAGTGTCTCCAGAAAGTGAATAACACAGGGAGATGCTGTTTCCCCTTCGGCCGTAGCGCCCTGAGCTCACAAAAGCGGCGCGGGCGACATTGCCAGTAAGGAATGTACCTCCGCGAATCCCCCACTCAACATCTTTTGAGCATGGGATAGAGGAGTGGATTGCGTCCATTTAGACGCTGGCGCCAAGGAACCATCTGGAAAGTTCTTCGAACGGCGGCGACTCCCACAGGCGACCGCGATTGTCCAGATCGACGTGACTTAGTCGGTGTTTCCCACGCACTCACAGTCGAGCGAGAATAGTGCTCGTTGGTTAAAAGCTTGTTAAAATGTTGCGACTGGACAGCCTCACCAGAGAAGCTGCCCGCCGCCCTAGGTTTTTGATAGAAAGGTGGCACTTGCATTTCAGCATCCGTCCAATAAGGACGCAGTACTCTGTACTGGGCGATATAGAGTGATTACGGAGTAGCTGTGTACGTACTCTGTACTGGGTAATATAGATGATTGCACTGTAGTTGCTCACCTTACCCGGAACTCTGGATAATTTCATGGGATTGTGTTGCGTACGCATGCTGCTGCGGTTGCAGAGACATCACCCCAGATCGGCATAACAACATGATGAGAACAGCCGGCTGGGGATCCTGTCGTGGAGCAGAAGAGCAGAATAGGTAATATACACACCTCTAGCGGTAGCGTAATCAGCGTGAAGTTCACAGAAGTTAAACGGGTGGCCATTGACTTATTGAGTATCGCAGCACATTCTCGCATTATTTCTATAGTTAGATACAGACGGAAAGTACGTGACCTAGGATCTTGTGCTCTCATTCAGTTAAGGGGAAGTGCCAGTTCGCATCGCTACGTTTTATAGTTATAGATTAACGTTGTACTCCATTCTCTTTATTAAGAAATTAATCTGTCCACACTCAAGAGGCATCACCTCATTAATTCAGTTTGTTAGTATAACTAATTGTCAAATTGAATAAATCTGAGAATTGTTCCTCGTATTTCAGACTACACATATATCGAACCACCAACCCTTTCCTAGAACCAAGTCATCAATTTTGATTGCGTAAACTTCATGTTAATAATTTAAATGGATTACTGATTTCTGTGAGGCAAGCGACCTCACCCAATATGATTCTTCAACAGAGCCTGGGAATGCATAGTCAGATTTCAATAAGCACATAAGAATTATATTGGGTGAATTTATAATAGAATTCCTTCAGGAAATAGTTCACTTGCATATCGCCTCACGGTAGCAAAGGAAACTCGAAGGTTGCTTCCCGAGCACACTAGTCTCCTCACAACGTAGTAAATAGTACAGTACTGCAAGCAAGTGGTCATGTGACCCTCCACAGTGATGTAAGTCTTGACAGTGGAATGGCGTCTACGAGCCGGACGGCTGTATGCAATCAGCACGATAGATCGACGTGGAGGCGTCACCTAACAGCTGAAACAACCTACCGTGTATTGACGTTCCCATGATCACACCACCGTGAATGAATTCCCCAATACGACAGTGCATCAAGTTGAGGTGCCAACGTGTCTGTGATAAATGGCGTATCACTCACAGTTACGTAACATGGAGTACAGCAGTGGTCATTGAAATGTTCATATTCGACATGGACCAGAGACGAGTGTCACGCTTTGTCAATGTTAATATGCTTCAAACACGACGGGAATTGATACTGTCAGTGAATGCAAGTCCATCTCAACCAGTTTCCGAGCAGACGTTGCGAAGGAAGATCGATATTTTTAGGTGGCTACCTTGATCACTGCTCACCGCAGCACATTGAGCTGCTCGTCTTCAGTGTGCCTGATGACGTAGAAATCTGGGGATGGCAGGCTGGAGACCTGTACTGTGCTCCGACGAGTCTTGATTTTGTCTCTCTTCAAACGATGCAAGGCGTCGAGTGCATCGAAGACTTGGCGATGCGCAGTGACTGACGACATTCGTAATAGACACGGCGGTTTAAGGCTCAGCCTGGCTCGGGATCCACTGATCGCGAGGTTGAAGCGGGCGCATCGAAAGTATGCCAATATACGGCTGTACCGTGGGCACCAGTGACGTCACAGCGGCAGCTAGAGTATATAAGGGCGTACCAGTAGTCCACCAGCGGACATCTTACTGGACAATGACCAAGTATTATTTCATAGAAAAGCACGTGGCATTTTAACTACTTCACGTGGCTGGAAGCCCGAAGACATTTCATTCAGTTTATTGTTGACCTCTTTCTTGTTTCTCCTCATTACTTTCGTCTTTCCTTCGCTTACTTCCAGTCCATATTCTGTGCACATTCTGAAGATGGAAATGTCATGAGCTAATCTTATCTTCGGTATCTTATCAACCTGACTTTTAATTCCATTTCTGAACCTTCTTCTATGCGTAAATTTAACAGTAGGGGAAAAAGACTGCCTCCCTGTCTCACGCTCGTTTTAATCCAAGTATTTTGCTCCTTTTCTTCAATTCTTATCATTTCAGATGATAATTAATTGAAACCCTCAGCTGCCGACAGGTGTTGTTGATATACCTCGATGGGGATAGCCGAAAATGTGTGCCCCGACCGGGACTCGAGCACGGGATCTCCTGCTTACGTAGCAGACGCTCTATCCGTCTTTTTTTTTTCATTTTGTTCATTTTCGATCGTTGTATTTGTTCAGGGCGGACGTCGAAAGACACCCGTTTCAGTTCGTTGTCGATCCATTAACTCAGTTTTTTTTTATTACAGACGACAGCTAGCCCTCTGACCAAACACGCTGAGTTAACAGTGCCGGCGAAATACACAGATAAATAGCGCGATTGCAGGGACTTATTCTGTGTACGCTCCCCGTGAGACCCACATTCCCACTGTCCACAATCTACCTAATAGGTATTTGCCAGTCCACTCATTACTCGCGCACAGTAAGGTGACGATTCCCGTAAGAGTTCGGGCATGGTATCTATTCTTTCGAGAACAGTTACTATCTTCATATATATATCTAAAGGCTACCCAGCCATTGACCTTCGTCTGTGCGAATGCGCACGGGCTGCCCGAACTCTTACGGGAATCGTCACCTTAGTGTGCGTGAGTAATGAGTGGATGGGCAAATATCTATTAGGTAGATTACGTATGTAGATTGTGGACAGTTGGGAATGTGGGTCTCACGGGGAGCGTGCAAGTCCCTGTAGTCGCAATATTTATAGATAGAGCGTCTGCCATGTAAGCAGCAGATCCCGGGTTCGAGTCCCGGTAGGGGCACACATTTTCAGCTATCCCCATTGAGGTATATCAACAAGACCTGTCGGTAGCTGAGGGTTTCAATTAATTATCATTTGTTCTAGGGAAGCTGCACGCACATCAGTGGTATCTGTTCTTTCGAGAGCAGCTACTATCTCCATATATCATTTCATTTCCTCTTCACTCTTTACATATCGCGTATTACCCGTCTTTCTCTACAGCTGCCTCGTAGTTTTCTGGGAATTTCAAACATGTTTCGCCGTTTTACGTTGTGTAACACTTTCTTCTAGCTGGAAAAAACATATGAACGTATTTTGACTTTTCTTTAGTTTTGGTTCCATTTTCATGCGCAGTGTCAGAACTGCTTCTCTTGTGCCTTTATCTTTGTAAGTAGGCTGTTTATGTTTTCTTATTGGCAACGTTACGTAGCGCTCTGTATGAAAATCACTGGCTGTGCTGTGTGCAGTCTGTGGCTAGTTTGCATTGTTGTCTGCCATCGTAGTGTTGGGCAGCGGCAGCTGGATGTTAACAGCGCGTAGCGTTGCGCAGTTGGAGGTGAGCCGCCAGCAGTGGTGGATGTGGGGAGAGAGATGGCGGAGTTTGAAAATTTGTAAGACTGGATGTCATGATCTGTTATGTATATTATGATTTTTCAACACTATTAAGGTAAATACATTGTTTGTTCTCTACTAAAATCTTTCATTTCCTAACTATGCCTATCAGTAGTTAGTGCCTTCCGTAGTTTGAATCTTTCATTTAGCTGGCAGTAGTGGCGCTCGCTGTTTTGCAGTAGTTCGAGTAACGAAGATTTTTGGTAAGGTAGGTGATTTGTGAAAGGTATAGGTTAATGTTAGTCAGGGCCATTCTTTTGTAGGGATTTTTGAAAGTCAGATTGCGTTGCGCTAAAAATATTGTGTGTCAGGTTAAGCACAGTCTTATGTATAATTGTACAAAGGGGACGTTTCATCTTTACTTAAACCAAACTGATTGTCATCTAACAAATGCTCATATTTCTTTTCCTTTCTTCTGCATATTATTCTCTTCACTAACTAGGAGGCGACAGCTGTTACTCTGATTGTTTGAGAATTCCCTCATTTACCTGCAAGTACTGTCTTCGTGATTGACTAGATGATATTTTTTTGAAAGCATCATAGTATGTTACCAGTTACCTATAATGATCGTTTGGCTACCAATTGCTCCAGCAATTTCAGAAATAGCGAAGGAACTATGTATATGCCTAGTGCCTTGTTTGGTAAGAAGGCTTACTTCGAGCAATTAGTTCATGAGCCCACTCGAACAGTAAGCGACAGGGAAGACACACTTGACCTCTTGCCAGCAAGTAATCCCAAGCTAATAACGAGTATCAGAACTGACTCAGGGATTAGTGAACACAGAGTTGCCTTAGCGAGACTGAATCCTTTAACTCCTAAATCCACCAAAAATAAACAAAAAATATATCTATTCCCAAAAGTAGAAGAAAACTCGATTTATACCTTCCTTGGAGACAATCTCGCCTCCTGCCAAATTAACAATGTAAGTGTAGGCCAGACGTGTCTTGAATTTGAAAAAATAGTATCGACAGCAACTGAGAGATGTATACCAAATAAATCAACAAAAGACGGAAGTGATCCTCCTTGGTACACAAAACGGGTCAGAACACTGTTGCAGAAACAACGAACGCAAAATGTCCAAGATAGGCGCTCTTTTACAGAAGCTCGAAATTAAGCGAGATTCTTCTGATAGTTCCACGACGAAACTTTGTCTCGAAACATGGCAGAAAATCCAAAGAGATTATGGTTGTATGTAAAGTACGCTAACGGCAAGGTAAAATCAACGCCTTCTCTGTGCGATAGCAATGAAAATACTATCGATGACAGTGCTGCTAAAGTAGAGTTACTAAACACAGCCTCCGGAAATTACTTCTCCATAGAAGACGAAATAAATGTTCCAGAATTTGAATCAAGAACAGCTGTCAACATGAGCAACTTAGAACTAGATTTCCTCGGAGCAGTGAAGCAACTTAAATCACTCAATAATAGTGTCTTCCGGTCCAGACTGTATACCAATGATGATCACTTCAGAGTATGCTGAAGCAAAAGCTCCATACTTAGAAATCATATAGAGCAGTTCACTCGACGAAAAATCCGTAACCAAAGACTGGTAAGTTGCACAGGTCAAACCAATATTCAAGAAAGGCACTAAGAGTAATCCATTAAATTACAGGCTCATATAATTAACGCCGATATGCAGCAGGATTTTGGAATATCATCAACTACCTCCTCCAAATGCGAAAATGTGTTCACTGCGCCCTAAGTGGGGAGAAACGATCGTCATAATAAAAGAAGGGAAATTACAGCTTACACGGAAAGAATTAGGTGTTCGTTTCTTCCGAGCGCTGTTAGAGAGTCTGAACATGGTTCGCTGAACCGTCTGCAGGGTAGCCATGTAGATATAGATGTAGATGAAAGCTCTGTTAAGGTATTAGTCTAATACCTGGATCCCCTAAGTCTTCCAAATCGTCTCCTACGTCTCCTGTCACGTTGGTTGTCAGTTCCTCACCCTCAGGCGCACGGTCTTAGGCGCCTTGCATGGTTCGCATGGCTCCCCCCGTCGGAGGTTGGAGACCTCCCTCGGGCATATGTGTGTGTGTTAGCGTGAGTTATTTTATGTTAAAGGCGCTGCAGTCTGGAACCGCAAGACCGCTACGGTCGCAGGTTCGAATCCTGCCTCGGGCATGGATGTTTGTGATGTCCTTAGGTTAGTTAGGTTTAACTAGTTCTAAGTTCTAGGGGACTATTGATCTCAGAAGTTGAGTCCCATAGTGCTCAGAGCCATTTGAACCATTTTTTTATTTTATGTTAGATTAAGTGAGTAAGCCTAGAGGTCGATGACCTCAGCACTTTGGTCCCATAGGAACTTATCCCAAATTTCCTAAAAATATTTTCCTCTCCCTCGGCGAGGCTTTAATTGTACTGTTTCCTTCACACACTATCTCCTGTGCGTTAATAGTGGAATATTTTTTATTTTATTTATCTTCTATATTTTTTAATGGAAACGGATTATAGTATACGGTGAAATGTGAAGTATCTTCTGTCATGCAGTTCACAGTGGTTTGTAATGTATGGGAACAGATATAGATGGTCTGTGTCAAATTGTAGCTGGTGTCCAGGTTGTTTTTTTTTTTTTTTTTTTTTTGACTTCCGAAGAAGCATTTAATTCGCGAATTAGAAGTTACATTTTCCTTTATTTGTGTGGTCATGCCATTTGTAATATAAGCTTTTGTTAGTGTCGATGCGTTCAACGTAGGTAATTCCGAAACAATACCTGCTGAAACGTAGGGTGCGCTAAGAAATTCACATGCCTTTCAAAGTTTCCTTTCGTTTTGGAACCAAGAACTTGGAATCGTCTCCTGTTCTTTCCGCTCTTGTTATCTGGCTTCACATTTCGCAAATGCAGAGAGGGCGGCCAAGTAGTCCAGAGGGATGATTGAGGGAGGCAGTGGAAATGGAATTCACGTTCCTGATATATCTGGATGTAATTGGCCGCAATCTCCAGGCGCGCAGCTGAACTGCTGGGAAATTAGAGCCATAGCCGCTACATAGCCCACGGCGTACGCATCGAAATCCGCCGGTGATGTGTCTTAGCAAAGGATGGAGAGCTTCCTCTTTGGCTGTGTTGCTTTAAAAGGATTGATGGAATAATACAGCGTCTACTATAATCCCAAGACCACCGACCGGCACCTGCAGACAGAGAGCTGCTATCAGCTGCGTCACCGCAGTGGGATTACTAGCGCGCTAGCACGAAGAGCTTACTCCATCTCCGACGTTTTTCCAGGAAGAATGGAACACGTTGTAGCACTGATATATTGTGTTACCCAACCCCAGAGCAGTTGAAGGCAAAGGAGCAGCCAGTCTAGCTCTCTGATAAAAGGAAAAGTGTCCTAATAAAATGTAATGAGTACCTTTCATAACAGATTTTTAGATTACGTTACATTACATTTTTAGATTACGACTCGATAAATAAGAGTCATAGACTGATCAGCCCAATAGTTTATAAGTCGAGTGCATTAATGGCCGATTAAAACATATCAAATTAATTTTCTGCTGGCATTAAGGGACCGCCAAAGTCTTGCCTAACAACATGACTCCACGCTCGTGAAGAGATTATAATTTTCTGATGCCTGGTACAATTAATATAGGATTGGTACATTACGGTGTATTACTAGATGAGTAAAGACTGGATTATATGGATTTACATGTTGCATATGCATTTGCATATTAGGCTCCATTTCACCGGTTATTGCATATTCTAACTAAAAACTAGTGACGATGTATATTTTCGCTCTCTGTTTTCAGTATTTTAAAAATTTAGAAGAGCGGTCTCTAGCTCGATCTAGTTTTGATGTCTCACAGACTGACCGTGTCCTAGAACTGCGTTCAATCACTAACCGAGAGGCCGCTGCCTAGCGAAATCATTTCAGAAGGGGCACAGGAACAGGCAGACAGAGTCAATGCTTCTGCGCCCGCGGCCCCAGTTAATCCCCTGGCATGCCGAAAGCGTAGGCAACAATTACATTAAACTATACAAGCTTTTAGTTGCGCGTCCATTTCAGTTTGGATATCTACACTACTGGAAATTGAAATAAGAACACCGTGAATTCATTGTCCCAGGAAGGGGAAACTTTATTGACACATTCCTGGGGTCAGATACATCACATGATCACACTGACAGAACCACAGGCACATAGACACGGGCAACAGAGCATGCACAATGTCGGCACTAGTACAGTGTATATCCACCTTTCGCAGCAATGCAGGCTGCTATTCTCCCATGGAGACGATCGTAGAGATGCTGGATGTAGTCCTGTGGAACGGCTTGCCATGCCATTTCCACCTGGCGCCTCAGTTGGACCAGCGTTCGTCCTGGACGTGCAGACCGCGTGAGACGACGCTTCATCCTAGTCCCAAACATGCTCAATGGGGGACAGATCCGGAGATCTTGCTGGCCAGGGTAGTTGACTTACACCTTCTAGAGCACGTTGGGTGGCACGGGATACATGCGGACGTGCATTGTCCTGTTGGAACAGCAAGTTCCCTTGCCGGTCTAGGAATGGTAGAACGATGGGTTCGATGACGGTTTGGATGTACCGTGCACTATTCAGTGTCCCCTCGACGATCACCAGTGGTGTACGGCCAGTGTAGGAGATCGCTCCCCACACCATGATGCCGGGTGTTGGCCCTGTGTGCCTCGGTCGTATGCAGTCCTGATTGTGGCGCTCACCTGCACGGCGCCAAACACGCATACGACCAACATTGGCACCAAGGCAGAAGCGACTCTCATCGCTGAAGACGACACGTCTCCATTCGTCCCTCCATTCACGCCTGTCGCGACACCACTGGAGGCGGGCTGCACGATGTTGGGGCGTGAGCGGAAGACGGCCTAACGGTGTGCGGGACCGTAGCCCATCTTGATGGAGACGGTTGCGAATGGTCCTCGCCGATACCCCAGGAGCAACAGTGTCCCTAATTTGCTGGGAAGTGGCGGTGCGGTCCCCTACGGCACTGCGTAGGATCCTACGGTCTTGGCGTGCATCCGTGCGTCGCTGCGGTCCGGTCCCAGGTCGACGGGCACGTGCACCTTCCGCCGACCACTGGCGACAACATCGATGTACTGTGGAGACCTCACGCCCCACGTGTTGAGCAATTCGGCGGTACGTCCACCCGGCCTCCCGCATGCCCACTATACGCCCTCGCTCAAAGTCCGTCAACTGCACATACGGTTCACGTCCACGCTGTCGCGGCATGCTACCAGTGTTAAAGACTGCGATGGAGCTCCGTATGCCATAGCAAACTGGCTGACACTGACGGCGGCGGTGCACAAATGCTGCGCAGCTAGCGCCATTCGACGGCCAACACCGCGGTTCCTGGTGTGTCCGCTGTGCCGTGCGTGTGATCATTGCTTGTACAGCCCTCTCGCAGTGTCCGGAGCAAGTATGGTGGGTCTGACACACCGGTGTCAATGTGTTCTTTTTTCCATTTCCAGGAGTGTATTTGCTTGTACACAATTGAACGTGTTTACGAAGTGTAGAGTGTAACGTGTTGTGCGCTATGCCGCCCGAAAAAAGAAACGTTGTATCGTGGATAGCTGACCATCCTGGAACATTTACATGTGACGGAATTGTTTTATACTGTCGAGAAAAACGTTTCGTGCAAAAAGAAAGTTTTAAACAGACCAGCATGTCAAGACAAATATTCATATTGCAGGAATGTAGAAGAAAAGACCAAGATAAAAACTTCTGACAACAGCAAATTGCAATAGCACAGATTTGTCCAGAGGTAACCAAAAAAGTCAATTTAACCGGGATCATTCATTGCAAGCAATATTCCTCTTCACAAACTTACAAACCCTATCCTCAAAGGCTTTCAGTGCAAATATTGCTTAAATCAAAATATACCAGATGAATCAACACTGCGTAAAAATTACATACCGAGAATTTACGTAAATGTTCAGGAAGAAATACGCAGTGAACTCAAGGAGAGCATTATCTGGAGTTCCGTTGACCAAACTACAGACACTTGTGTCCGCATCTCGTGGTCGTGCGGTAGCGTTCTCGCTTCCCACGCCCGGGTTCCCGGGTTCGATTCCCGACGGGGTCAGGGATTTTCTCTGCCTCGTGATGACTGGGTTAGTTAGGTTTAAGTAGTTCTAAGTTATAGGGGACTGATGACCATAGACGTTAAGTCCCATAGTGCTCAGAGCCATTTGAACCATTTCTTGAACAGACACTTGTGTCCTTTACATTGCAAATTTAACTGTTGGTGCTTTAATAGAAGAGCCTTCTTCTTTCTATTTGGCGGCCTGCTAAGAAGTTAAAAAGTAAGTCATTCTATGATGGACAGATTTGTGACTGAGGGTATTAGAAAAATATTTCAAAAATCTTCTGCAGATGAAAGCGGGTTTGTGGTTATTTCAGATGCTGTTCCCTACATGATCAAACCAGGAAAAGCCCTCCGATTATTTTATCCCAGTTTGATTCATATGAAGCGCTTTGCTCATAGAGTACATGGACTTGCTGGAGAAGTTCCTTCCATGTTTGTGAATGTAAATAAACTGGTTTCATCCACAAAGAAACTGTTTCTAAACGCTCATGCTTGCATGAAGACCTACAAAGAAAGACTACCAAATGTGCCTTTATCTCCCGAACGAGTGGTAACTCGCTGGGGTACGTGGGTCGAAGCTGTGTTGTTTTACAATGGACTTTTCGAGGCCATTAGAGGGGTAGTAAACGACTTCGATAGTGCAGAGGCTTTGGCAGTTTGCCAGTGCAAGGAAGCTTTTAATGATTATGGTATAGAAAAAACATTGTTGTGATTAGCACTCATTTTTCCCATATTCATGCAAGTACTAAAAAGCTTGAAACTCACGGTTTGGCGTTGAATGAATCTATTCAGTTAACGAACAAAATAATTCTGGTGAAATCCTCATTGACAGAGGTATTCCCAAGAAAATTTAAAGAAAAGTTTGAAAACATTCTAAGCAAGAACCCAGGCTTCAAACCCTTGTGCCAAATTGATAATTTTATTAATGGGATGGTCAACTTTTACCAGAAATAATAATTACCAACATAGCACCCAAATTCAGATACTGCCCATTTACCTCAGTTGATGTAGAACGGTCCTCTTTGGCTAATAAAAATATTTCGAGTGATCGAAGACACAATGTTACTAGCGAAAATGTTTTGAGTGACCGAAGACACGATTTTACCACCGAACATTTGGAACAGTACTTGGTCGCTTATGTTTACAGAAGTAGAGAAACGTAAATGTATTAATTGAAAGTTAGCGCTTGTAACACCTCCGTTTATGTATCCCGACCTGATCTGATCGAATAGCAGCCCAATAGTTATTATTAATGTGACCGTGTACCTAATGGGGCTGGCAATGGGAATTGACTGCTATGGAAGTTGTTACTTTCCAGTTCGACCTCCTCAATACTGTAATAATGAAATCTCTGGTAACAAGAAAAACACCAACACAGTTTCACTAATTACGAACCTATATTCGTCTCAAAAACACAAAAAGGAGGAGACAGCCACTGCCTTCGTCATACATATCTAATTACGGCTAATCTCAGCACAGGCTTCTTCATTTTCCATTATCATCACACGCTAATCCATCACTGCATCCAACACTGCAATCCAACACTGCAATCCAAGGTGATGCCGGCGCGGTAGACGCGAAACCAAATGACACTGACCACTTCCGTAATGATACTTCTTCACTTTCCCGGTATTATTTCTAGTACAAAGGGGTCTAACCACGGCGATGGCGACTCCCTTCTCCGTTAAACCCTTGCATTACAACAACTGGCCTCCACACACCTCTACCCGCAACATGGCACTCGCTCAACTCCACACTCGCTCTCGCAACACGACACAATCGATTGTTCGCCCTATCGACCTGTGCCGAGTGCAAATATATAGTAAGGGCCTACGGACCCCTTACACGCTGTTCAAAAGAAATTCATAATTGTTGTGTTTCTTAAACGCTTTAGTCCAATAGTATTAATTAAAAGTTGGCGCTGTTGAAAATCAATTCGTAATTGTTGTTTCTTAAACATAACATTACGGAGTCTTTGAGCCTGCCCCTCTGCGTGTGAAATATCTCGAAATTGGTCCAGTACATATCGATTGTTTCGCTGCGATTTACTCGCAATGCATCCGCTGATCACCGACAACAGCAAAGAAGGTTCTTGAAGCAGGCTATGCGTCCCCATTCTGTAAATTTTTAGAAAATAATCCCAGAAAGGCCCCCTTCCTAACCTCCACCAGGAAGTATTCACAAGATGATATCAGTGCTTTACATGTACCGATTTGTCTCGTGGGTGGCGCTCTTCCTCGTAATTGATATGCACAGGTTCAGCTTTGAGATATAACGCAAGCACTAACTACCACGTTTTTTTTATTTGATCTTGCATACTTCGACACTTTCCATGCATTTTTCAGCATTTTGCGTGCATATTCGCATGCATATTTTAAGGTTTGTATGATGCATGTAATGCGGTCTCTGTAGATGACTAAAGCCGCCATTAATTCGAATTTCAGTTCTTCTTTGACGGCGGCGGAGGGACACTGGCCCCACCCGCCAAGTTTGCTGAAGGCCCCTTCTTCCAGGCGTCCCAACTGTGCTGCCGCCGACAGTGCCGTTGCGAGCAGGAACGAATGTGCGAGAGGCGCACCTGTTAGGTTGGTCACACAGCTCCTCTTGCAGTAGGCGGAGGCAGACAGTGTCATTGCGTCCTGGGACACAACGCAAGTTCGTGACCATCGCCCGCGAGTGAGTCGCCGCCAATATGCACAAAAAAAAAAGGTTCAAATGGCTCTGAGCACTATGCGACTTAACTTCTGAGGTCATCAGTCGCCTAGAACTTAGAACTAATTAAACCTAACTAACCTAAGGACATCACACACATCCATGCCCGAGGCAGGATTCGAACGTGCGACCGTAGCGGTCACACGGTTCCAGACTGAAGCGCCTAGAACCGCACGGCCACACCGAACGACCCAACATGCACAGATGTGCATGCTGGTTACATAGGTAGCGGCCAATAATATAGCAACACCATACAGAGTGGTTAGTACTCAGTTTCTGCGAGCTGATCGCTAGTAATTCCGACGCAACATGATAACATGTACGTCAGGCGGTTGGTGCGGAAATTGGATCAAGCTTCCGTAAAAGTATCTCAGGCGCCTCTGCCTGTGTTGTCTCGTCAGTTCTTATGATGTTTAGTGTTTCAACTATCTCTAAGCGGACTCTCTCTTAATACAGGGATTGGACTCTTCAATATTACGTTCGTAAGTTGCTTCTTATTGTGTATTGCCTGCAGCAAGACGAGTCTACCAGTTCCTTAAATTTGTTGCCGAATATGTGTGTGAATTCCTAACAGACCAAACTGCTGAGCTCATCGGTCCCACTACTTTAACTAACTTAAACTAACTTATGCTAAGAACAACACACACGCTGTGCGGCTTGTTGGTGAGTGGTAGCTGTTATTCATGGATAACAAATTTTCGCTTCACATGTTTCCTTGAGTCAATATACACTACTGGCCATTAAAATTGCTACACCAAGAAGAAATCCAGATGATAAACGGGTATTCAAATATATTATACTGGAACTGACATGTGATTAAATTTTCAAGGAATTTGGGTGCATAGATCCTGAGAAATCACTACCCAGAACAACCACCCCTGGCCGTAATAACGGCCTTGATACGCCTGGGCATTGAGTCAAACAGAGCTTGGATGGCGTGTACATGTACAGCTGCCCATGCAGCTTCAACACGATACCATAGTTCATCAAGAGTAGTGACTGGAGTATTGTGACGACCCAGTTTCTCGGCCACCATTGACCAGACGTTTTCAATTGGTGAGAGATCTGGAGAATGTGCTGGCCAGGGTAGCAGTCGAACGTTGTATCCAGAAAGGCCCGTATAGGCATTGCAACATGCGGTCGTGCATTATCTTGCTGAAATGTCGGGTTTGGCGGGGACCGAATGAAGGGTAGAGCCACGCGTCGTAACACATTTGAAGTTTAACGTCGACTGTTCAAAGTGCCGTCAGTGCGAACAAGAGGTGACCGAGATGTGTAACCAATGGCACCACATACCATCACGCTGGGTGATACGCCAGTATGGCGATGACGAATACACGCTTCCAATGTGCGTTCACCGCGATGTCGTCAAAAACACGAATGCGACCATCATGATGCTGTAAACAGAACGTGGATTCATCCCAAAAAGTGACGTTTTGCCATTCGGGCACCCAGGTTCGTCGTTGAGTACACCATCGCAGGCGCTCCTGTCTGTGATGCAGCGTCAAGGGTAGCCGCAGCCATGGTCTCTGACATGATAGTCCATGCTGCTGCAAACGTAGATGGTTGTTGTGTTGCAAACGTCCCCAAATGTTGACTCAGGGATCGAGACGTGGCTACACGATCCGTTACAGCCATGCAGATACGATGCCTGTCATCTCGACTAGTGATACGAGGCCGTTGGTATCCAGCACGGCGTTCCGTATTACCCTCCTGAACCCACCGATTCCTTATTCTGCTAACAGTCACTGGCTCTCGACCAACGCGAGCAGCAATGTCGCGATACGATAAACCGCAATCACGATAGGCTACGGTCCGACCTTTATGAAAGTCGGAAACGTGAAGGTACGCATTGATCCTCCTTACACGAGGAATCACAACAATGTTTCACCAGGCAACGCCGGTCAACTGCTGTTTGTGTATGAGAAATCGGTTGGAAACTTTCCTCATGTTAGCACGTTGTAGGTGTCGCCACCGGCGGCAACCTTGTGTGAATGCTCTGAAAAGCTAATCATTTGCATATCACAGCATCTTCTTGCTGTCGGTTAAATTTCGCATCTGTAGCACGTCATCTTCGTGGTGTAGCAATTTTAATGGCCAGTAGTGTATATACATATATATAAAGAAAAGAACGATGGAGAAAAGAAAAGAAAAAAAATAATAATAGTAAGAAACATTACATTAGTTTTATCTGCGTGTTAAGGTTGAAAGAGGAGAAATAACTGTATTTGGTAAGCTTCGAAATTTGGCTATGGGGTAAATGATGTGCATGTGACGCAGATAAAATTGCAAAACCTTTCCGGACCACTAAGGGAGCATGACATTACGAGTGGGCCAGCTGCGGAGTAACAGACCGTCGTTCGGCGGGGCGAGGTAGCGCTCAACTGTCGGCTGTGAAAACTGGCGCCAGTCGGCCGCGCCGCACCTCGCCAGCCGCCAGTAAGCCGCGCCTCAATTAACCACCCTACACGCCGGCTGACAGACCGGGGCAATCAATACGGACGCTACACCGCCGCGCGCCACGCCTCTCTCTTCGGCCCGTATGCACAGCGCGCTCGCCTTAACACTGCCCCTCGCCCAATCAGCCGCGCCGCGAAACAACGGCGCATTGACCGCGGGGCCCCACAGGGAGCTACAGTACGGCTTCACGTGCCGTCAGTGACGAGTTCATCAAGGACGGAATACGAGCTTCGATTAGACAGAGATGGGGCAGCAAATCGGCGGTGATCTTTTTAAACGAAATAGACATGGTATTCACCTTAAAGGAATTGGAGAAGCGTCGTAAGAGTAGGCAACGTTGAGGCTTAGGCATTACTTTGCGACAACAGCGCTCTGTACCTCTTTATTCGTGAATACTGTAGCTCAGGTCAACGTCCAACATATAGCTGTACTGCTACGTGTGTCTTTACCTAATGCTGCTATTAATGATAAAAGCTACAAACAGATGCATTACACTTTACCTGGTCACAAGGCCATTGTATTTATAGCTGGAAAGACGTGTTTGTAGATTTCTTGGAATCTTCCTGCAGCCGGTTGTCTCTACCTTTTTATTCGTGAATACTGTAGCTCAGGTCAACGTCCAACATATAGCTGTACTGCTACGTGTGTCTTTACCTAATGCTGCCATTAATGATAAAAGCTACAAACAGATGCATTACACTTTACCTGGTCACAAGGCCATTGTATTTATAGCTGGAAAGACGTGTTTGTAGATTTCTTGGAATCTTCCTGCAGCCGGTTGTCTCTACCTCTTTATTCGTGAATACTGTAGCTCAGGTCAACGTCCAACATATAGCTGTACTGCTACGTGTGTCTTTACCTAATGCTGCCATTAATGATAAAAGCTACAAACAGATGCATTACACTTTACCTGGTCACAAGGCCATTGTATTTATAGCTGGAAAGACGTGTTTGTAGATTTCTTGGAATCTTCCTGCAGCCGGTTGTCTCTACCTTTTTATTCGTGAATACTGTAGCTCAGGTCAACGTCCAACATATAGCTGTACTGCTACGTGTGTCTTTACCTAATGCTGCCATTAATGATAGGAGCTACAAATTGATGCATTACACTTTACCTGGTCACAAGGCCATTGTATTTATAGCTGGAAAGACGTGTTTGTAGATTTCTTGGAATCTTCCTGCAGCCGGTTGTCTCTACCTTTTTATTCGTGAATACTGTAGCTCAGGTCAACGTCCAACATATAGCTGTACTGCTACGTGTGTCTTTACCTAATGCTGCCATTAATGATAGGAGCTACAAATTGATGCATTACACTTTACCTGGTCACAAGGCCATTGTATTTATAGCTGGAAAGACGTGTTTGTAGATTTCTTGGAATCTTCCTGCAGCCGGTTGTCTCTACCTTTTTATTCGTGAATACTGTAGCTCAGGTCAACGTCCAACATATAGCTGTACTGCTACGTGTGTCTTTACCTAATGCTGCCATTAATGATAGGAGCTACAAATTGATGCATTACACTTTACCTGGTCACAAGGTCATTTTGTTTACAGCTGGAAAGACGTGTTTGTAGATTTCTTGGAAGCTTCCTGCTGCCGGTTGTATGTGCAGACTATTCTGTATAACAACTACATTTTACATAAATGTTCTTCAGCCACTGGAAAGGAAAACAAATTATTTCTGTAAATTGTAGAGGTATCTTCGTGGCAGCACACATACGTGCAGAAAGAAGTGCGATAAGTGGCTTTACGGGAAATATGTCTCATTAAAGAAATTATCGACGTCTGTAAATGGTTTCATGAAGATAACAATTATTTCGCATTATAAATTTATTTCCAAGTATAACATATAGTTGCTAAAAATATTGTATTAAATGTTTGATAACTTTGTTTTTACAATTACCACTGAACTAGGAAGTGTTTGAGCTAAGTACCTGGCTTACACGATATTGCCTTAAGTGTAAGCGTTATAACCTGCTTTTCTCTCAACTTGTTCCACTGAACACATGCGTAAATAAGTATTTTAGATTCGTTTAATTACCTTTCTTAATGGAATTTGGCTTTTCTCCATTCTTATTTTGTTTCACTGTAGAGGGACCTATAATTCTTTTTAAGAAAAGTAAACAAAAAGCCGAACAAAGTGGCAGGCTTTGTGACAAACTTTTTTCTGTGTATTGATAAACAAATTCGTAAAACCCTTACAGACCTCTATAAAGTTATAATTGTGTGTCATAATGCATAAGGCGGTCACTCTATCATTTACACAGATGGCATGAACTATGCCCCTTACATGAAGTCATTGAAGATCACCGAATTCACGTTGAGGGAACAGTAGGGCTGAACAAAAATGACTGGCAAGGGACAATGCATCTTGTAGAGGGTATAGTATGGACGTATTGGAATAATTAATGTTAGGTGATGGTTTTAAAGTACTTCACGTGACATGAAAACTTTGTGGAAACGCGTCAATTTACTGAAGGCTAGTTTATCCCAAGGAAGTATTCAGAGTGACTGCGGCCGGGCTGGGGAGCGGCGAAGGGAAGCGACAATAGGCAGCTTAGGACGGCTCAAACTCTGAGAATGTGGTAACGGGGCGCGGCCTCCAGCTGCCTTAAGATGAGTGACAGTGAGGGGGGGTGGTTGACACCATGCTGGTTACGGCAAGAAAAAATGAATAAAAGTGAGATAGTGTTAATACTTTCATCCTTCTTTATCTCCTCTGTATTACTGCAGTTGACGTGTCACTGAGCACATTTGTACTGTGCATGCAGTATACGTGAGGTGCCTAGTTGTTTCCACTGCCCTGTGTGGAATACATAAGTTTTTGTACACTTAACTAACCTGCTGTCCACATTGCGTCTCTATGCTTCTTGCATCTCCACTGCCCTGGGAATGCTTCCTGGAGCCTAATATGGTGGCTGAATAAGCCAGAAATATTACATGATCTACCGGGAAGCAGACGAAGAACTTGTATGCCTGTTGATAAATGTCCATCGTCCCGTTTTCAGTTAAACATGCGAGAAAGCCGCGCAAAGCTACGGTGGAGCGGTCAACAGAGGCCAAAATATGCGTGTTCGTGACTATAGCAACTTCTAATGGCTCTGAGCACTATGGGACTCAACTGCTGTGGTCATCAGTCCCCTAGAACTTAGAACTACTTAAACCTAACTAACCTAAGGACATCACGCACATCCATGCCCGAGGCAGGATTCGAACCTGCGACCGTAGCAGTCACACGGTTCCGGACTGCGCGCCTAGAACCGCGAGACCACCGCGGCCGTATAGCAACTTCACGCTGAATTCACGGTCTGCAGAGTCTGAAGTAAATCAGGTGAATGCCGGCCGCGGTGGTCTCGCGGTTCTAGGCGCGCAGTCCGGAACCGTGCGACTGCTACGGTCGCAGGTTCGAATCCTGCCTCGGGCATGGATGTGTGTGATGTCCTTAGGTTAGTTAGGTTTAAGTAGTTCTAAGTTCTAGGGGACTGATAACCGCAGCAGTTGAGTCCCATAGTGCTCAGAGCCATTTTTGAAATCAGGTGAAGAGCGATAGAATGAAATACGCCGGCCTCCGATGGGAACATAGGACCAAGGAATTTGAAGTACTCTCCTGGAAGTCAGAATTCCGGAAAAATTGGTGTTTTGTGCAGACGCTAACCTTGATGGGTGGCCTGGGAGGAGCTAAATAGCAGAAGTTGAGAGAAAGAGAAATTTTGTGGGCACTTCCCACAGCAGGCGTTGGTCGGCGCTGGGAAGCGACGCATGATTAACGCGACTTGCGCTGCAATTGGCGTAAGTGATTTTGCTGGAGGGGAAACCGAGGCGAAGAGCGGACTGGCAGAAGTCTCAGTAGAGGTCTTCCGTTACCAGCGTGCCTAGAGTGCAGACGTGGCGTTATTTACTCAGATTGCCTGAGAGAGAGTGAGCATCTCTGCAGTTTAGGACTTAGAGACGGAACGATTGAGCTTGGAGATAGAAAGTTTTCGTCCAGCTATGTACTGAGCAATATAGTTAGGAGTGAATAGACGAGCGCAGCCTTGCAGCACCACGAGGTCGGCCGACGTCCGCACAACGACGACGCCCCGCCACGCTGAATTCGGTGATATTGCGCCCGCTCCAGCTGGAGTTAGGACACTGATTAATTTGTTGGATCATATCGGCAAAGTTTCCACGAGGGTTTCATGGGTCGTGTATTGTAGAATTCTTCTCGCACTTCGCATTACGCCTGGGTCAGTCGATAGCAATTACTTTTGATTTATCGCGCTTTACTCCACGCAAACGCAATTTATTACCATTGCCGGTTAGGAGAGTCATGTTATGTGATGATTGAAGGTCGTGAGTTAAAATAAATTTGTGCTAATCGACTGCATCTGTTTTCAATCAAGTAGTTGAAATCCCAAGTCATTTTCTTAATTAATTTTATGTTCAACATTTGCATCTGGTGTTCAATAGCTGAATATAACATCAATGTGCACCCCTTTTTAATAAAAAGGGATCAATTTTGAATCAATTAATGTCAACACTGCCACCGCAGTTCAATCAGGAGTCACAGGGCCTTATTACTTTCTTTGCGTTATCCGATGTTGCGGCAGTTTTGCACTCTCTGTTGATCTGTTAGTCAATTACCTGGGGTGAACACACCCCAAAACCAGATAAGTGACGGGTGGGGTGTTAAAAACTTAATTCTACTTCCCCTTACTTAGAAGTCACGTCACAATGTTGTCCTGACTTCGGGGATAGCTCTGTGGCAACTAATATTCCATACTCTAAACAATTCAATGCACAAAAAAATTTAATACTACAAAAATTAAAAAAAAGGTTATAAAATTCCACATAAATGGAAGCTAAGTGTCGCAGTACTTATTTGTGTAATATTATGTTACAAAACGTGCTAAAAGTGTCACAAAGTTACCCGTTTGAACGATAACGAAAAATTCTATATGCATAGGGCTTCACACTGTAGTATAAAAGAACTCGAGATTTTAATATTACTATATGACCAAAATTTAGGGTCATTTATTTGTAGTGCCATATTATTTTAGTAAAGTGGTTATTAATCATAAATGAAACTTATTTAATATTGGTTTTCTGTGAAGTGTTAAGACGAGAGGGAGACGGAATTTATAATACATTACTCGTTAGTTATGGAATTATTTATGGATAATTTTAATTTTGTATTAACTCCTCTTCATTTATTATTATTAATTTTCACCAAGGTGGAGGTAACCATCATACATGGTGGTCAGAAATAGTCTGAAAAGGTTGTAACGGCGGTTCAAGCGGCCCACCAGAGACGGTATAGCTAAAAGTGTTATTTGTTTGGTTTCCTGTAACCGAACAAGAGAGCGAATAGGAACTGGACATGGGCCGGTAGTGAGGGTCGAAACATAGCCAAAGGCTTCGCAATCTCGTGCACTGTCATCTATGCTGTGAGAACAACTGACAGTAACTGTATCTGGGGGGCCGCTTGTATTTGCACGAGCAACCGCCTGATGCTAATTAACTTGGAAACGGTGCAATGTATCGAATTTTTTCAAGCATTTATTTCTCAGCACAACCCGCGCTGCAGCAATCATATAAGGTTTTCATACTGTTTCTGACCAGCTTGTGTAGATTATTTTGTATGAAGGAGCATGCTAAGAGCACAATCGAAGGTCAACAGGGAAGTATTTGGAGGTCAGTTTCTGTTTCTCCTTCTTTCGTTACAGGTCAGCTAAGGACCACGTTTCACGAACTGAAATAGCTGTACGCTTTGCTCAACGCTCCGCCATCTGTTCGTGTTTTTATTTTCTCTCTTGTGGTGTCTACTTTCTCTTCCATCTTTTTGGAACTGTTTTGTCTTGGAAATCTTTCTACTTCTTAATTTTGTTTCTATGTTTTCTAATTTCTTGCTTATTTGTACCAGTTTCTTCTAGGTCTTTTCATATAGTTTCGTACGCCGGTTTGATTAACCTTTTAATTTTTCCAAATGCTCTATAGCTTTTCTTGTTAGTCTAGTAGGGTTCATTCTTCGACTGCACAAGTAGAGTACAAGATTTATTTTCCTAACTTCTGTTTCAATTGTTCTATATGGTTGTGTACTTCTGTGTTACTTCGTGAAATAAGATATTTGTAGTGTTATTTTATGTCCTAATACTTTCCTCACAACTATTCTCTTCTTTTCCTTCATTTCATGATTTTCTTTTATTTATCCTATAATTAGTGTCTATGGTGCATGTGTGCATTCTGGCCAAATTACTGTATAGTAAAGATGAGTTTTTGCATCTCTAAGAATGATATTTTTATTACAAACACATTTTATTAATCGAAATGAAAAGTTTATCTTTCGTAATCTTGTTCGACACTTTCTGTTTCCCCTTTATTAGGCTGCATGACTTCTTATAGACAATGAAATGATAATTAAATCAAGACCCTATAATGTCGACAGGCGTTGATATACATCAACTGGGACAGTTGAAAATGCTTGCCGCGACCAGGACTCGCACCCGTGATCTCCTACTTATATGGCAGACGCTCTATCCATCGGAGCCACCGAGGGCACAGAGAATAATGCGATTGTATGGATTTATCCCTCGCACGCTCCCCGTGAGACCCACATTCCCAACTTAATGTCCACACACTACATTACACTCATTACTCGCGGCAGACAATCTTACGGAGTCCCGTAAGAGTTCGGGCAATGCATGTGCATCCAGCTAACCGGCCATTGACCTTCTTCTTCTGTGCTGGATGCACATGCATTGCCCGAACTCTTACGGGACTCCGTAAGATTGTCTGCCGCGAGTAATGAGTGTAATGGGCAGGGGCACTACGAATGTAGTGTGTGGACATTAAGTTGGGAATGTGGGTCTCACGGGGAGCGTGCAAGGGATAAATCCCTGCAGTCGCGCTATCCTTTGCGCTCTCGGTGGCTCAGATGGATAGAGCGTCTGCAATGTAAGTAGAAGACCTCGGGTTCGAGTCCCGGTCGGGACAAACACTTTCAACCGTCCCCGTTAATGTATATCAACGCCTGTCGACAGCTTAGGGTCTTGATTTATTTATCATTTCATTCTAAGAGAGATGCATGTCCGAAAGAACCGATACCATCGTCATATGTTCTAGAAACTTCTTTTTGCCATTTCTTCGGGTGCTATGTCGTTTTTGTTGTGGTGAAAATAGGAAAACGATCCTAAGACGACAATATCCTGTTTCTACACAGGACTTAGCAGGTTCACTCAGCTCAATTGTGGCCGTTCCTTTGAGCAGCCAACATGGAACGTGGGCGTCATATAGTACGCAGAAAATGAATTAACAGTTAAATACCATTAGGTAGGACAGGGGTGCATGTACCCGACGAACTGTATGGGCTAATACTTTCTTAATTTGGTAATATTTTCGCAACTTGGCTGTGACTGTTTGTCACTCATCCCTTTTCATCTGTTGTTTCTCTGTTTCTAAAGACCCCAGCGTGGATGTGATACTATCTGTCTCTTCTCTAATATTTCACTACAACCGCGTGTACAGCCTGATGGGTAAGGATGAAACTGTCGGAAAGAAAATGATAGTCTAACAAATAAGAAGCCAGACAGCTTACGCATTTCCTGTTGTTTTGACGATGAGATCGATTGATAAGATTAAAGATTTCCCATCTTATTCCCAAGAAAACAAACTCATGTGGTCTGCTTCACAACCTTTTATTTTACATCATCTAGGTTTGGAGTTAAAAGTCCATTTTCTAGTGATTCTGTTGCAATATGATATTCGTTTCCCCGGGTGTAGTATGAAACAAATAAAATACTACCACTAAAAACGTTAACTGGTAATTCAAAATATGTCTAAGTCCTAGAATGAGAATCGAGGCAATGAAGGTAAGGAACACTGATTTGTTTAAGAGATTACAGGTTAAATTAAAAGTTCCTCAGCATACGATATTGATAATAGTGTACTACCAGCTCCGTGGCAGTTTTTTTTCCCGGATGCAATGCGTATCACACTCTTGACGACCGGCTGGGTGGCCGAGCGGTTCTAGGCGCTATAGTCTGGAACCGCACGACAGCTACGGTCGCAGGTTCGAATCCTGCCTCGGGCATGGATGTGTGTGATGTCCTTAGGTTAGTTTGGTTTAAGTAGTTCTAAGTTCTAGGGGACTGCTGACCTCAGAAGTTAAGTCCGATAATGCTCAAAGCCATTTGAACACTGTTGACATCTGGTGCTATATAATCCTTTTTCATTTATAGATATATTGTTGTTTGCTATTACTATAGATTAACACAATCTTCGTGTTAATGAATGATGTTACGCTTGGTTAACAATTACTTTGAACAGTTTTTCAAAATGTAATACGGGTGAATGAAACGCGAAAGCGGAAGTGATTTCCAGGTAACGATTTCTCCGTCGGAACCGTTTTCATCTTCACAGCAAGAGGGATAAATTCCTAATTAATTGCTTCTTTCATTCTCGATTCCTTGTGTAGCGGAGTGTTGTCTTTCCCGGGAATTCAGTTCGTAAATTTTTAAGGGTAGGCTATCGTGATACAGCAAATCTCGAATACAAGTCTTCGTCACATCAGGAAACACTTTAGACACGCACCTGCGGTGTAATTACTTGGGCTATATTTCACATCCGCCTAGGAGAAAGGTAGAGCGTAAACGATAACAGATAGCCATTATTAGAAACTCTAACTTTCTGGCACTGATAAATCGATCTACGTGAAGAACTTTGGTAGAGCTCATTTAGTTGTAACTGTTATTGAATTTATTCATTAGTGACCCAGATTCGATACATAAGTTGCTCCAAAAAATTTTAGTTAGTGGTACCTTAAAGAAAATAAAATATTTTCTTTTTTTTCCAACCTTCTACTATGACACTGCTGTGTCACAAGGGTTGATGTTAGATCGAACTGTAAACGTAGTCGGTTTTCGCATAAGGGTTTGCTTTCATTTCCCTCAAGGGAAAGTTTAAATTGATAATCTTAATGAGACAGCCGACTACGCCGATGACGTAAGAGAGCGAAAACTTACTGAATATTTCGCGCGGTGTGTATGCACAGTAGTTTAGATGCCTTTTGTAGCCCAATTTGAGGTACTTGATGGACCACAGGTGTTCTACATTAAACGGTTCATCTCGAAATACTCTACACCACTTTGGTGCGTCGTAAACAGTTATCATTTACCCTGCACATGAGACACACTGCGCTTTGCCACGACGTTCCACACTTCGGTAATAAGCTCACTACAGCAACAATTAGTCACCCCTAGAGTATCCATTACAAACATCTTTAATACCGTGTAATTCCGACCCTAGACTTAATAACCGCGTGATTAAGTTTAGAAAGTGAGTCTAGAAGGTCGCGCAGGTACATGGCATCCAGGTTAGGCCACTCGCTGTTGATACGTTCGCGCAGTTACACCAAATTGTGGGGATGCTGATGCCGGTGTTTTAGTCGCCGTTCCAGTACGTTCCACAGATTTCCTGTGGGGTTCAAGTGAGGCGATTTTGCAGGCTGTCGTAACGTAATACGGCGAGGGAGTGTTCGGAAAACCAGTCGCATATTCTCACTGCCCGATTAACTTCGCCATCGTAGTTTTTATGTGCCTGTGCCAGCAATGGCGTCTTCCGAGGTGACCGACTCCAAATGTTCATTATATGCAGTTGCCGTAGCAACGTTCTTTCGCTAACATTTTGGGATGACCTTCATTCACTGTCTGCAGTAATTCCTGTCGGGTTTGGAGGCGATTTTGTTTCAGAAGCCGTGAAACGCGTCTCCGGTCCCTCTCAGTCAGGACTTCTACATTTCTGACGTCGTGTTTCGTGGCCATGTGTGTTATTCCACAACTTGTTGACACGTCAAATAGTCCGCCGCGCCGGCCGCGGTAGCCGAGTGGTTCTAGGCACGTCAGTCCGCAACCACGCCGCTGCTACTGTCGCAGGTTCGAATCCTACCTCGGGCATGGATGTGTGTGATGTCCTTAGGTTAGTTAGGTTTAAGTAGTTCTAAGTTTAGGGCTACTTAAACCTAACTAACCTAGTGCTAAGTTAAGCCCCCCCCCCCCCCCCCCCCCATGAACCATGGACACCATGGACCTTGCGCATGTGCTTGTTGGGAACGTGTATTGTGTTTACCTAGGACGTTAATTCGGGTGTCATTATGAAAGCCTCCCCCCCCCCCCCCCCCCCACGAACCATGGACCTTGCCGTTGGTGGGGAGGCTTGCGTGCCTCAGCGATACAGATAGCCGTACCGTAGGTCCAACCACAACCGAGAGGTATCTGTTGAGAGGCCAGAGAAACGTGTGGTTCCTGAAGAGGGGCAGCGGCCTTTTCAGTAGTTGCAGGGGCAACAGTCTGGATGATTGACTGATCTGGCCTTGTAACATAACCAAAACGGCCTTGCTGTGCTGGTAATGCGAACGGCTGAAAGCAAGGGGAAACTACGGCCTTAATTTTTCCCGAGGGCATGCAGCTTTACTGTATGGTTAAATGAAGATGGCGTCTTCTTGGGTAAAATATTCCGGAGGTAAAATAGTCCCCCATTCGGATCTCCGGGCGGGGACTACTCAGGAGGACGTCGTTATCAGGAGAAAGAAAACTGGCGTTCTACGGATCGGAGCGTGGAATGTCAGATCCCTTAATCGGGTAGGTAGGTTAGAAAATTTAGAAAGGGAAATGGATAGGTTAAAGTTAGATGTAGTGGGAATTAGTAAAATTCGGTGGCAGGAGGAACAAGACTTTTGGTCAGGCGAATACAGGGTTATAAATACAAAATCAAATAGGGGTAATGCACGAGTAGGTTTAATAATGAATAAAAAAATAGGAGTGCGGGTAAGCTACTGCAAACAGCATAGTGGCCAAGATAGACACGAAGCCCACGACTACCACAGTAGTACAAGTTTATATGCCAACTAGCTCTGCAGATGACGAAGAAATTGAAGAAATGTATGATGAAATAAAAGAAATTATTCAGATAGTGAAGGGAGACGAAAATCTAATAGTCATGGGTGGCTGGAATTCGGTAGTAGGAAAAGGGAGAGAAGGAAACGTAGTAGGTGAATATGGATTGGAGGGAAGAAATGAAAGAGGAAGCCGCCTGATAGAATTTTGCACAGAGCATAACATAATCATAGCTAATACTTGGTTCAAGAATCATAAAAGAAGGTTGTATACATGGAAGAAGCCTGGAGATACTGACAGGTTTCAGATAGATTGTATAATGGTAAGACAGAGATTTAGGAATCAGGTTTTAAATTGTAAGACATTTCCAGGGGCAGATGTGGACTCTGACCACAATCTAATGGTTATGAACTATAGATTAAAACTGAAGAAACTGCAAAAAGGTGGGAATTTAAGGCGATGGGACCTGGATAAACTGAAAGAACCAGAGGTTGTAGAGAGTTTCAGGGAGAGCATAAGGGAACAATTGACAGGAATGGGGGAAAGAAATACAGTAGAAGAAGAATTGGTAGCTTTGAGGGATGAAGTAGTGTAGGCAGCAGAGGATAAAGTAGGTAAAAAGACGAGGGCTGCTAGGAATCCTTGGGTAACAGAAGAAATATTGAACTTAATTGATGAAAGGAGAAAATATAAAAATACAGTAAATGAAGCAGGCAAAAAGGAATACAAACGTCTCAAAAATGAGATCGACAGGAAGTGCAAAATGGCTAAGCAGAGATGGGTAGAGGATAAATGTAAGGATGTAGAGGCTTGTCTCACCAGGGGTAAGATAGATACTGCCTACAGGAAAATTAAAGAGACGTTTGGAGAAAAGAGAACCACTTGTATGAATATCAAGAGCTCAGATGGAAACCCAGTTCTAAGCAAAGAAGGGAAAGCAGAAAGGTGTAAGAAGTATATAGAGGGTCTATACATGGGCGATGTACTTGAGGATAATATTATGGAAATGGAAGAGGATGTAGATGACGACGAAATGCGAGATATGATACTGCGTGAAGAGTTTGACATAGCACTGAAAGGCCTAAGTGGAAACAAGGCCCCAGGAGTAGACAACATTCCATTAGAACTACTGACAGCCTTGGGACAGCCAGTCCTGACAAAACTTTACCATCTGGTGAGCAAGATGTATGAGACAGACGAAATACCCTCAGATTTCAAGAAGAATATAATAATACCAATCCCAAAGAAAGCAGGTGTTGACAGATGTGAAAATTAACGAACTATCAGTTTAATAGTCGAATTAAGTCGGGTGATGCTGAGGGAATTAGATTAGGAAATGAGACACTTAGAGTAGTAAAGGAGTTTTGCTATTTGGGGAGTAAAATAACTGATGATGTTCGAAGTGGAGAGGATATAAAATGTGACTGGCAATGGCACGGAAAGCGTTTCTGAAGAAGAGAAATTTGTTAACATCGAGTATAGATTCAAGTGTCAGGAAGTTGTTTCTGAAAGTATTTGTATGGAGTGTAGCCATGTATGAAAGTGAAACATGGAAGATAAATAGTTTGGACAAGAAGAGAATAGAAGCTTTTGAAATGTGGTGCTACAGAAGAATGCTGAAGATTAGATGGGTAGATCACATAACTAATGAGGAGGTATTGTATAGGATTGGGGAGAAGAGAAATTTGTGGCACAACTTGACTAGAAGAAGGGATCGGTTGGTAGGACATGTTCTGAGACATCAAGGGATCACCAGTTTAGTATTGGAGGGCATCGTGGAGGGTAAAAATCGTAGAGGGAGACCAAGAGATGAATATACTAAGCAGATTCAGAAGGATGTAGGTTGCAGTAGTTACTGGGAGATGAAGAAGCTTGCATAGGATAGAGTAGCATGGAGAGCTGCATCAAACCAGTCTCAGGACTGAAGACCACAACAACAACAACAAGTTTAGGGCACTGATGACCTCAGCTGTTAATTCCCATGGTGCTTCGAGCTATTTGAACCATTTAGTCCGCCGCGGTACACCAACAAACACAACAACTCCACACACCGTATGACCAAGGGTGCGGTCAAACACGATTGCCCTTCTATATCAATCTGCCACGTCCTTACCCATGTTTACGCATAATGTTAGGTTGAAACGTAACTGATGGCTAATGCGCTACGCTCACATAGAGGCAGTGAGCGCGCGGTTGAGCCTGTGACTCAATCTCTGCGCCATCTGTAAAGGTTTAACGATTCACTTGTGCGTGCACACTAGGATGACTAATCATTTGTTCTTCATACATCCATAGTTGAAATGGAGGACAGTGGGACGTCAGATGGTATAAATTTATATTAAAAATGAAGAAATTCCTCCAGCTGTATTTGAGGTGTCGATTTTATTTTGGCAATTAGTTTCAACGTTGTAACAACGTCATCTTCAGGCCCATACGCTTGTTGACGTCAACTGCGTCAGTCACAGACTTCTAGTATCAGCCGCACGCAGTTCACGTCAACAAGCGAATGGGCCTGAAGATGACGTTGTTACAACGTTGAAACTAGCTACCAAAATAAAATCGACACTTCAAATACAGCTGAAGGAATTTCTTCATTTTTAGTATAAAATCGTTTGTTAGGCGAGCTTAGATTCCCAGCTTTCCTGCAGAAAAGAAAGTGACAGGCATTCAGTCGTAACGTGTTCCGGTACACTGAACAGAATATGGTTCATATTGGTATTTCTGGAACTATAATAAGCCTACGTGAAAATTATTTCTTACATCTGCTGATGGGAAGAAAGTAAGACAGATTATGTATTAACGTTCCTTCGACAAATAGGTTATAAGAATACGAGAACACGCTCAGGCTGCAGAGGGAAGTCGGCCGTTTCCTCCAAAAGCAACAACCTCGGTGTTTGACTTAAAATGGTTCAAATGGCTCTGAGCACTATGGAACTTAACATCTGAGGTCATCAGTCCTCTAGAATCTAGAACTACTTAAACCTAGCTAACCTATGAACATCACACACATCCATACTGTAGTGTAACGACGTACGTTTTCTATAAATGATTTTCTTTTGACATATGACCATGTGCAGACTTCGTCACCTACGTCAGTTACAACACAATTCAAAATTATTTAAATTCTTTGTTAAATTGTCCCTGAATCGTTCTTGAACGAAACTATAAAACATCATCATTTGAGTCGTATGCGCAGAATTACGTCACTCAGTCAAGTTGGTTTTTCGCAAACTCTTTCGATTTAGATGTCGTTTTGTTTCTTCTCAGAAACTACATTAATGTAAGTTATCTGATTTAATAAATATTAGAACCACATTGAATAAACTTTCAAGACTCAAATTCGCGATGAACGCTGTCAAAATTAATAATCTTGTCAAATAAATTAGTAATTCATTAACATAATTCTTCATAAATAAATTCTCGGAACCCGTATTTAAACTTTAGTAGCATCCACTAGTTTATTATCTTCCCCCATGAACCATCGACCTTGCCGTTGGTGGGGAGGCTTGCGTGCCTCAGCGATACAGATGGCCGTACCGTAGGTGCAACCACAACGGAGGGGTATCTGTTGAGAGGCCAGACAAACATGTGGTTGCTGAAGAGGGGCAGCAGCCTTTTCAGTAGTTGCAGGGGCAACAGTCTGGATGATTGACTGATCTGGCCTTGTAACATTAACCAAAACGGCCTTGCTGTGCTGGTACTGCGAACGGCTGAAAGCAAGGGGAAACTACAGCCGTAATTTTTCCCGAGGACATGTAGCTTTACTGTATGATTAAATGATGATGGCGTCCTCTTGGGTAAAATATTCCGGAGGTAAAATAGTCCCCCATTCGGATCTCCGGGCGGGGACTACTCAAGAGGACGTCGTTATCAGGAGAAAGAAAATTGGCATTCTACGGATCGGAGCGTGGAATGTCAGATCCCTTAATCGGGCAGGTAGGTTAGAAAATTTAAAAAGGGAAATGGATAGGTTAAAGTTAGATATAGTGGGAATTAGTGAAGTTCGGTGGCAGGAGGAACAAGACTTTTGGTCAGGTGATTACAGGGTTATAAATACAAAATCAAATAGGGGTAATGCACGAGTAGGTTTAATAATGAATAAAAAAATAGGAGTGCGGGTTAGCTACTACAAACAGCATAGTGAACGCATTATTGTGGCCAAGATAGACACAAAGCCCATGCCTACTACAGTAGTACAAGTTTATATGCCAACTAGCTCTGCAGATGATGAAGAAATTGATGAAATGTATGACGAGATAAAAGAAATTATTCAGATAGTGAAGGGAGACGAAAATTTAATAGTCATGGGTGACTGGAATTCGTCAGTAGGAAAAAGGGAGAGAAGGAAACATAGTAGGTGAATATGGACTGGGGGGAAGAAATGAAAGAGGAAGCCCCCGTGTAGAATTTTGCACAGAGCATAACTTAAGCATAGCTAACACTTGGTTCAAGAATCATAAAAGAAGGTTGTATACCTGGAAGAATCCTGGAGATACTAATAGGTATCAGATAGATTATATAATGGTAAGACAGAGATTTATGAACCAGGTTTTAAATTGTAAGACATTTCCAGGGGCGGATGTGGATTCTGACCACAATCTAATGGTTATGAACTATAGATTAAAACTGAAGAAACTGCAAAAAGGTGGGAATTTAAGGAGATGGGACCTGGATAAACTGAAAGAACCAGAGGTTGTAGAGAGTTTCAGGGAGAGCATAAGGGAACAATTGACAGGAATGGGGGAAAGAAGTACAGTAGAAGAAGAATGGGTAGCTCTGAGGGATGAAGTAGTGAAGGCAGCAGAGGATCAAGTTGGTAAAAAGACGAGGGCTAATAGAAATCCTTGGGTAACAGAAGAAATATTGAATTTAATTGATGAAAGGAGAAAATATAAAAATGCAGTAAATGAAGCAGGCAGAAGGGAATACAAACGTCTCAAAAATGAGATCGACAGAAAGTGCAAAATGGCTAAGCAGGGATCGCTAGAGGACGAATGTAAGGATGTAGAGGCTTGTCTCACTAGGGGTAAGATAGATACTGCCTACAGGAAAATTAAAGAGACCTTTGGAGAGAAGAGAACCACTTGTATGAATATCAAGAGCTCAGATGGCAAACCCAGTTCTAAGCAAAGAAGGGAAGGCAGAAAGGTGGAAGGAGTATATAGAGGTTTTATACAAGGGCGATGTACTTGAGGACAATATTATGGAAATGGAAGCGGATGAAGATGAAATGGGAGATAAGATACTGCGTGAAGAGTTTGTCAGGGCACTGAAAGACCTGAGTCGAAACAAGGCCCCGGGAGTAGACAACATACCATTAGAACTACTGATGGCCTTGGGAGAGCCAGTCATGACAAAACTCTACCATCTGGTGAGCAAGATGTATGAGACAGGCGAAATACCCACAGACTTCAAGAAGAATATAATAATTCCAATCCCAAAGAAAGCAGGTGTTGACAGATGTGAAAATTACCGAACTATCAGTTTGATAAGTCACAGCTGCAAAATACTAACGCGAATTCTTTACAGACAAATGGAAAAACTGGTAGAAGCGGACCTCGGGGAAGATCAGTTTGGATTCCGTAGAAATGTTGGAACACGTGAGGCAATACTTACCTTACGACTTATCTTAGACGAAAGATTAAGAAAAGGCAAACCTACGTTTCTAGCATTTGTAGACTTAGAGAATGCTTTTGACAACGTTAACTGGAATACTCTCTTTCAAATTCTGAAGGTGGCAGGGGTAAAATACAGGGAGCGAAAGACTATTTACAATTTGTACAGAAACCAGATGGCAGTTATAAGAGTCGAGGGGCATGAAAGAGAAGCAGTGGTTGGGAAAGGAGTGAGACAGGGTTGTAGCCTCTCCCCGATGTTATTCGATCTGTATATTGAGCAAGCAGTAAAGGAAACAAAAGAAAAATTCGGAGTAGGTATTAAAATTCATGGAGAAGAAGTAAAAACTTTGAGGTTCGCCGATGACATTGTAATTCTGTCAGAGACAGCAAAGGACTTGGAAGAGCAGTTGAACGCAATGGACAGTGTCTTGAAAGGAGGATATAAGATGAACATCAACAAAAGCAAAACGAGGATAATGGAATGTAGTCAAATTAAATCGGGTGATGCTGAGGGGATTAGATTAGGAAATGAGACACTTAAAGTAGTAAAGGAGTTTTGCTATTTAGGGAGTAAAATAACTGATGATGGTCGAAGTAGAGAGGATATAAAATGTAGACTGGCAATGGCAAGGAAATCGTTTCTGAAGAAGAGAAATTTGTTAACATCGAGTATAGATTTAAGTGTCAGGAAGTCGTTTCTGAAAGTATTTGTATGGAGTGTAGCCATGTATGGAAGTGAAACATGGACGATAACCAGTTAGGACAAGAAGAGAATAGAAGCTTTCGAAATGTGGTGCTACAGAAGAATGCTGAAGATAAGGTGGGTAGATCACGTAACTAATGAGGAGGTATTGAATAGGATTGGGGAGATGAGAAGTTTGTGGCACAACTTGACTAGAAGAAGGGATCGGTTGGTAGGACATGTTTTGAGGCATCAAGGGATCACAAATTAAGCATTGGAGGGCAGCGTGGAGGGTAAAAATCGTAGAGGGAGACCAAGAGATGAATACACTAAGCAGATTCAGAAGGATGTAGGTTGCAGTAGGTACTGGGAGATGAAGAAGCTTGCACAGGATAGAGTAGCATGGAGAGCTGCATCAAACCAGTCTCAGGACTGAAGACCACAACAACAGCAACATATAGACGTGAACCTGAGCCTTGACAAGACAGGACTGAACATTCTATGACGTCTTGTTTTAGAAATATTACAAATTCTTATTTTTTCAGTTTTTAGAAGCACGACGCAACAACTCGGTTTCAGGATCTTCTGTTGCTCTTTGGCTGACGACCCGCGACGTATAGTGGCCAGCAATTTTCTCTCTGGTCCCGGCAGTGAAGATGCTGTCTCCGTTCGTTGTGCCGCCCTCTCCGTACATGAAACATAAAAAATAAATACAAAAACTTTAGATACTTCACAACAGTTACAAAGATTACAAAAATACAGAAACAAAACACTAAATTAAACTTATATTCACCTGCAAACTGGGCTGACACTGGTGGATGGGTGACGCTTCAATTTCGCGTCCCACTACATACCCCACCCACAAGCTCAGTTTGTCAGGTTTTAACCGAAAATAAAACTTCTTCTATATACAATATTTAACTGTTAATATTATACATTTTGCTCACATTTTCCGTTATCTAAAGTCCTTGCTCTTAGATATATTCCATCCTTTTATGACGATATTGTTGTGACTATTTGTCATTCACCTTTAATTGTGCTATTACGGTAATACACAACCGAATATATGGAGATTACTCCTTTTCATTTAATAGTTGCTAGTAAATAATAATTTAGTACGTTCTTTAACGTTGATACATTAAGACAGAGCGTTCAAATTGTGATAGCTTAGTTTCAGTTTTATTCATTTACTAGAGTTATTCTTTCCAAAATATACATTACTAATAACTTTCTCACACTAACTAATAGTACTATTTACTTTACGTCGTTCTTTTCCATAATGCTTTCTTTATGCCTGAGGTCAAGAAGAAATCAAGCAAACTTTCTTTAGAATCTCGGCACCGCTTTCTTTACCTTCGGAGACTTTGTTGGGTAATGGCAATTTATTTAGGAGAAATAAGCGAGAGAGTCCCGTTTGGTGTGTTCTATATTAACACTGTTACAAATCTCTATTAAAGGCACTCTGCTATGTTCTCGTGAGCCGTATAGCTCTGGACGCCCATGGTCCCTAAAATTATTAACCATCCCCTTTGGTTCCTACTATCCGAGTAAATATAAAATATACAAAATTCCTTCTGACCTAATAACAAAACTTTCTTCCATATAAATCCCCTTTTAGTTATCTTTCCCTTTTTGAAGTACCGGTGGATTATTGTAGAACACTTGTTTAAACTTCCTGTCATTTCTTTAAAATAACACGTAACTATCATGAAAAACTTCACATGAATAAACTATGAACGCTCGTCCATATGTGACATGTACTAAATATTAACTTATTTAGGAATGAAGGATTTAATTTGATCGACACTATATAATCCTTTAATTACACCTGATGAAGGTTCCATAAGGAGTAACGCTTTGGGATGTACAATATTATGTACAACATGTGGACCTTCAAAGATAAAGAAGAATTTTCTACATTCCTTATTGATCTTCGCACTTTTAGGATGAGATCGTACTAATACAAGGTCTTCCTTTTCTCATTCGAATGGACAATTCCTAGAATAACATTTTTCTTTCCTTTACATAATACGGTAACCTACTAATTAGGACTCGTAGTAGATGACTTTCCATAAGTGGTTCTTCAATTAATTTAGCACGGTTTAAATGCCATTTGAAATAATTCCTATAACCTCTCCATCGTTTAGCATAAGGAGGAGGGTCTAACAACTCTAAAGTTAAGTGTTGTTGTTTTCCTCTTGACGAATAATTTTGTTTAAACTGCTTAACGAAATAATTCCAGTCCCTAAATTCAGCTCTATGCAGTACTGCCCATTCCGCAGCTTCTGCTTCTAAATGTCCTATTACAAACTGAATCCGTTTTACATTACTCGATTTAGGAGATAATGAAGTTTCAAAAGCTTTTATAAAGATGATAGGGTGAAGTTCGCCTCCTGGTTTGAATACAGGAAATCGACTTGCTACATTTGAATTTGTCGTTATATCATCCCAATAATCTGCGAGAGACATAGTTAGATTTTGTTTAGATTTCAGAGACGGATTTGCGTCGGATTTGCTTGCCGTGATTTCTTTATTTTGTGTTGTTGTCGTCTGAGCTAGCAAATACGATGCGACTGTCGTCTCTGATTACGTTATTGCTTCTACTACTTGAAATGTTTTCATTATTATCTAATTCCGATAACCGTTTAGTAATTTCCTGTATTCGCTTTTTTTTTTTATTGGATACGCGGCTAGCTAATATCGATTCTTCACTGTGTTCACGATGTGACCGCTCTGTACCTTCGTCAATGTTATTATCTTTGGAAGTCTCAAGGTTACTGCATATTTTGGTAATTAAAAATTTCATGTTTTCTATTTCAGTATGATCTTTTTCTACTCGATGAGTTAATGTCTCTAATTCTACATTATCTATTGAAGAAATCTCTACAGGTTTGGTAGAAACCTCTTTAATAGATTCTAATAATTCTCTACGAACAGTTTCTGTTTGCATAGAAAATTCATCTCGTAACTTACCGTTATTTTTCTCTATTTCATTTACAACTAAGACATTGACATTATCTAGTCTCTTGGTTAAGTCAGTAATATCATTTCGCATGCGAGCTTTTTCCTCACGCGATTCCTGAATATGTTCTTCTAACCTTTTACAATTATCAGCAATCTTATTACTAAGTCGTACTAGTTTTTCCTGCATTTCAACTTTAGAAGCCTCTATTTTATTACTTAATTCTCGACTGGTTTCATTAAGATGTTTCTGTAACCTGTCAGTAGATTTTGTTAGCTCCTCTTTTAATCTAGCAGCAGATTCTTCGTTACACTGTTTTAATTTCTGTTTTAATCTAGCAGTAGATTCTTCGTTAGACTGTTTTAATTTCTCTTTTAATCTAGCAGTAGATTCTTCGTTAGATTGTTTTAATTTAGCAATCACCCTAAAAAGGGATCTCATGCTCCTATCGGACAAAGATTGCTCTTCGTCTGACATTTCACTTCCCGACATTATTGTAAGACATTAACTAGTTACACACGCAGACTTGTAATCAACAATCCTATAAAAGCACACTCCCTATGTACAACACTCCACTTCCAACTTAAAACAGACTCACCGGACACTAATATTGTAGTTAGTAGTTCTCGGTGATCAGTGTGCTGCTGTGGGCTGCAGAAGTAACAGCCGTCGATGCAGCCGCTGAGATGCTGCGACTCCGCTTTCGCAACCGGCAGGAGGCTGAGTCGAACACCGGAGACGTTGAGAGGTGGCATGAGCCCCCTCTCATATTCCTATCTTACGATTCTCCTCTCTAGTTGCATGCGGTGGAGGTTCCGTTGTTCCTTCACACGCGGACTTCCCATGTAGCGTCTCTCGCCACCCGGGTGGTCCAGTGACAGGCGGGCTCTTCTCACTTTGAAAGGGTAGGCTGACAGGTGTGGGGGCCGAGTGAATACTCTCCGGACGCCGACATTGTCAGGAGACGCGGCCGCGAAAGCCGGAAGTGGCGGCTGGGCTGGTGGTTCCGTTGCTTCGCAGAAGCTTAGCGAAAACACTTTCTGGCGGGCTACCAGCGAGGCGTGGGAATGACTTATGTACCCAGGCAGCTGGGGCGGGAAAATTACCGCGCTTTCTGCAAAATAGGAACTGTGATTGGCTTGCTAAGGGCATAGCTCCGTGACGGGGCAAAATCAGCACAGAAATTGGCGCCAAGAATCTCCATTGGTGGAATGGTAGTGCTCCGGCAATGGAGTGGAATTTCCGCCGGTTTTCGTGTTGCTGATTGGAACGTAACCACGGCCACTGTCGTGGGGGTGGGAATGTTGTGTGTTCGGCCTGTACGGGTGCTCTGAGGAGTCAGCAGTCGCCTTTCGGTCGAGGACGTCAAAGCAGCCAGCCCTCGCCTGCGGTACGCCAGATCGTGTTCTGGGAGAAAAGAAGACTGTTGGTAATGTACGTCCGCAGCACCGGCAGATAGGGATTTTCCTAGGTGATAATCAGAGCTCAGCAGAGCGCGCCTGTTCATCCTTTTCTAACTTTGTTCAGTTTCGAGTAACAGCAATTACCATTGGGTTAGCTGTGTGTCTCTCTTGAGATTTGAGTGGAAAGGAATTGGCTCCACATACCACTTCGTCTTAAACCTCACGATCTAAGTTAGGGACAACTTCACCTTTATAGTGTTTGTATGAATCTCCAATTTTAGCCAATTTGATGTTTTATAAATTTGCTGTGTTTCTTTTACTATTCTGTGTTTAATCTTAATAAATCATATTGTTATTTTGAACAGAACTTTCATTCTGTTAATCAATAGAGCAACCCTATCATTCCTCACTATGCTAATGAAACCTTTGTTTATTTAACTTATGTATCAAATTAAATTACTGCAGGTGCCAAACTCTCTTCTACTCCACTAGCAGGGTTGATTAGAGTCAGTTCGCGTATTTTTTTTATCCTTGTGCAACAGCAAAAGTCGGAGTTAGAATAGGGGGGGCTTAGAGCATGATTTACACATGTGGATTCTAGTAGAATTTAGTGATAAATACACTACTAGCCCCGGCACCTCGCATAATATGGCGACCCTTGGCCTCGGATCTTTCCTGTGAATCTCTGATAAACAAACAGGATTCTTAGTAGGAACATTCAATTTTTTTTCTCTCTATTTTTTAATGATTAATACCCAAGTTTTTTTTGGTAGTTCCGCGTTTAGTTTTAAGTAGCGGCGCATGACTACAGTTTTTGTTTTCAGTGTATATATTTTTTGTTCATTGTTTTTTTGTGTTTCGCTGATGTGGTGTCTGTACCGCATCGCACTTTGTCGGATTTGTGTGCGGTTTCTGTACCACATCAAATTGTGTTTGTGATTACAGCGTTGGAACGGCGTTGTTGAAATTTTATGTCTATGTGAAAAAAATATTGGGAGTAGAGGATTTTATTGTGAATTTTAGATAAATTTTGTTTCTCATGAATGATCACGAGAAGTAAGGCACGACTATTATCGATCGAAGCTAAAACAAAAGAGGATAGAATAATGGATAAGGGGCAGTTTACTGACGAGGATAGGTTCAGAGATGAGATGGGCACGTTTTTAGCAGGACAGGACGGCAGGTTCATTGATGAGGAAGGTGATTTGGACGCGATCTTAGAGCAACGTCGCCGCCGTGATTATGAGAGTGAGGTAGAGGATGAAACAGAGACAGGCACACAGGTCGAGACGGTAGTAGAGGTTTATAATCAAACGAACGAGAGCAGACAGGGGCCAGCTCGGCCACGTCAGAGCTCTAGCGCCCAGGTGTCCAGAGTTACATCACCCATGTGTGACGAGGATCAAAATGATGACATTAACCCAATACTGAGCTTCCTACGATCAATGAAAGAAGAAGCTGACGAACAGCGTAAGAAGGACAAAGAAGAAGCTGACGAACAGCGTAAGAAGGACACGGAGGCAATAATTTCGCATATAGGAGAAATTCGTGGGGAATTATTAACAATAAAGAAAGAATGTGGAGAAGCAAAACAAATATCAATGGTAGCACAAAAAGCAGCAGGCCTAGCCAAAACTGCAGCAACAGGGGCAATGAAAATCGCAAGAGTAACTCTTAAACTCGCAGGGCGCTTGCGACGTGCGACACAAGTCCACTCGAAATCCCTAGCGGCCTTAAAGACTCAAGGTAATATTGCGGTTACGAACATCACGAAACGAATGAAAGAAGTAGAGAGTCGGATAGCAAAACTAGAGCGAAATGGGCACACGAGCACTGCGCGTTCGGATACCAATGATGGAGCACACAGGATTGTGTCTCCGAGGGAAAGCCCGCCGTGCTCTAGCCCAGTGACAGCGTGCGGAACAAACAATGCACACGCAGAAACAGCGAGTAATAGCTCCAATAATTGCAGCCCACTTAGAAGAGTGGATGCTGAATGCCACTTCCACTGTGATACAGACGTAGCACATCACAGTTATCAGCAAGATAGATCAGGACACTCCGCAGACGTGCAAGTATCGGAAACGTCTGACAACACCAGTGCGAGGATCGGACAGAATTTTGATCACAATCACTTCCTGTCGATACTCAAATTCCAGAAGTTCAAAGATAATGGAGGGTCGATGCATCCGAAGAGCTGGGTGATGCAATTTACTAATTCATTACCGTCGTCATGGCCAACCCAGGCCAAATTAGAATTCATGTGTGGACACATCGAAGGCCAAGCCGCGGAAAAGATGCGGGGCGTGGCAGCGACGTGTCGGACTTATCAGGAATTTGTTGGTGCATTCCTGCGGACCTACTGGTCAAAGGAAACGCAAGACAGGATTAAAGAGGAAATAATATTTTGTCCTGAACTGGAAGTGTCCGGGCATAAGAGCGCAACCAAATTTTTTGATGATTTACTCAAGAAGAATCAGTTTTTAGATAGTCCATACAGCAACGGAGAAATTATTAAATTTTGCTTTTCGAAATTGCCAGTTAGGTATCAACAGACACTTGTCGGGAAGTGTGGATCTGACATAGATGCATTCAAGAGTCTACTGCGCGAACTCGAAGTAGTCTTCGATAAACAAGACGCAAAGGACAGGAAGAAGGCGCAAAATAACAAATACCACGGGCCAGCAAGGGAAGACGACAACAGATCGCATAATCGCACTGGTCAGTTAGGAAACCAGGGTTACCGAGATCAAGGTTACGCTATTCAAGGTTATGGAAACCAGAGACACGGAAACCAGAACGTCAGGGAACAGGGTCAATCCAGACAAGCAATCTGGGACAGGAGGAATGACGAACGGCAAAGCGACCGTAATTGGAGGGAGCGAAATCAAGGACAACAGGAGAACCAGGAGATTGAAATTAGACCTCCAAATCCTAATGCACGTCAGAGGAGGGGGAGTCTAAGAAGGGATTGACGCTAGTCCATAGGACTCCACCACTTCTCTCACATAAAGGAGTTCGTAGAATAGTAGTAGTGTAAGAAATGTACATAGTAGAATAGGCAAATATATGAACCTTTGTTCGGGGAACAATAATCGTTACATTAATAGATTAAGATTGCTAAAGTATTAACACGCTGCGTTGTCTTGCATAAGAATTTACTGCTGCTATCCTCTTTTTGTTTATGTTTGCGATCTCCAATGTCGATGGAGTAGGAGACACTACCTTTTCATGAGCAATGTTTTTGTCCTTTCCTATCTGGTGTCCATGTTAAGGGATAAGGATGAGTGATGAGACGTCGCACAAACGGGCGCATACAAGAACGTGCTCTTAGAAGCGTTCTGAGAGGTCGTGATACGCTCCATAGCGGCCACAACCAGTTCGTGAGACGTTCATACCAATGCTTGCAGGCACGCGTCAGTGCACTGCACGATTGTGGTATATTGCGCGATTTCGAGGGTGAATATGGGCAGTATAGTTTTTGCAGAGCTGCGCCGGTATCGTTGTCTTGCAAGTCGGGGTGAACCTGTGAGCATTTGACTCTAATGGTGCCCTAGACGAGAGAAATGAGGGCATAAAAGCCTACCATGCTAATGTGCTGGTTGGGGATTTAGCGTGCTGCTCGTTTTTGTCACAGATGAATCACCAAGGAATTGTACTTGGATATTCGTGACATACTGTGTAGCTGGCGTGTGTTGGGTGTCTGAATCCTCAACAGGAACCAGTCCTGGCTTGGTCATATTACATTGCTTCTGGAAAGGTGTACTTCGATCGCGAAAACCGCTTCACATAGAGAAGGAAGTTGCAACTATAAATTTATTGTCGTGTATAGCCATGGCTAACCCAGTCTCTGGAGTTTCAGTGAGGCGTAATGAAAACTCGGAGGTCATGTCGTACGGCGCGCACATCACTGTCGTCAATAGCGGCGAGCAGCAAGACATCTCAGCGTAACAGGAACTATGTAAGGGTATTGTATAAGGTAAAAAAAAAAAAAAAAAAAAAAATAAATAAATAAATAAATAAATAAAAGGGAAAGTACGATACTAGGATAAGTTAAACTGTAGGATTTAACAATAACTAGATTAATATTGTGGGGGTTTTCTACCACAAGTGTGGCGCGCGCCTGTTGAGTTGCTATTTTTCAGGTCACCAAACCACAGACCCGAGATGGAGGGACGACGGGCGAGCGAAAGTAGCGTAGTTGCATGTTCTTTATAGCACAGTAAAACTTAGACCTGCATAACAACATAATTTAAGTAAAAGACGTCGAATGTAGATCGTTGGGATATGGTAGTTAATTCTTGAAGCATGTCTACTGTCGATCTATATAATTAATAGTAATATTAGTGCGGGCCCGCACATTTAGTTGTTCATCCATTATAAAGCATCAGTTATCACACACCATGTACATACTGAGATCAGTCTCTACACATATATCAAAATAAATTATTTCCATGTCTAGATTAGATGTTATAATGATTGCCATAGATTAATAACTATAAAAGTAAAATAAGAGTGTCTGAAATGACAGACCATCAATGTATCACTATGTAAATTTATTATAACATAGAAGGTCATGGGAAAAAGTTAGGCTTAAGATTTTTGTCAGAACTGTGCAGATGACGGGTATCGTGGCAATGCAGAGGCCAGCCAGCGCAAAAACAAGAGGTCTTGGGCTACCTGCTAGAGGGCGAGCGTCCCGTCCTACACGCTGACAGTCACCCGGCTGCCTACCTGAGCGATTACACGGGACCCTCGCCCCGCCACAAGCGAAAGTGGGGCTGGCCGTTGACCCTGACACGCGACAGCCTGCTAGCTCTCCGGACGCGGCAGCCGCTTGGAGGGATTCCCTGCGGCAGACCACGTTGTCGTGAGTACACGAAGAAGATCACATATCGTGTCAGAACCTGCGCCTCATATGCCTCAGGACAGAAAGGGACGCTCTATACTCACCTGTTTGGGTTTTTACAACTCACTAGCATTGGCCGATCTGCATACACAAAGCAGCATCGTGCCACACTAACAAATGTATGGTCTCATGTCTTACTTCTCCTCTCTATTAGAGAGCAGTTTTTAACAATAGTCGCTCCTAGTTCGATCCTGTATGGATGACCTCACACACTTGTGGAGTCACTCCACGTGCCATCATCCCTCGTCGAACTGCAATATTGGGAAACGTAAAGTTCTGTCCAGCGAGAGAAGAGACCTAGACTAGCGATGTATCCCAACAAGGAGATCTCAGAGACAATTAATCGACGTGAGGAGAACCTATCACTGTGTCTTCCTACCGTACTGCCGTGATCATATGCGGGGGTCTGACTACAATCTCAACAGCGTACTGCAGACACTCCAGAACTCCCTATTGCTGTTGCCACAACGTAGCAACTACACCCGACGTTTAGCCTTATGTGATGTCAGTACGGTGGAATTTGTGAAGTGCCACGGATATTTCTAACAATGTGATTTAGTGCCTCATTCTCAGCACAGTCGTGAACTTTGTGCAATGTGCACGCACAATTTGATGCCCCATGAACCTTGTTTTTTTTGTTTTTCTTAAATTTCTTTCTCTTATGTTGTTTCTGTAATGTATGTTATACCTTGTATGCGTTTGTGTTTTACACTGTAATTCTTATTACAGATTACTGTATTGTTCTCCACATCATGTTTTTTTTGTATTTTGTGTTTATTGTTGTGTGTATGCTAACAGTGTGCCTGAAGTCCCCATAAACTGAAGCAGATACCACCACTGTCATTGTGAATGGACCATCAGTTCAGGGAACATTTTGTAAAGGTTATTCTTGCTGCAGGGAGACAGAATGAATCGGAGGTTGTAACTAGATTCGGAAAACTCACAAAGAGATTGTTAACTTAAATATTACCATGTGTGAGTGAGGTCAGGTTAGTTTAATGATTAAAATTGTTGTAACATCTTGGGCATTTAATTGCGGAGCACTCCAACTCTGATTGTAAAGAATAAACTGCTCCATATTTGGCTCAGATGCCCGGGCCATGTTTAGAGCGTGAATGTCTGCGTGAATCGGTGTTTGGAAGGGGCTCCCTGGGTATGGATGTGTGATGTGAGTGTTAGTGTTCCATATTAAGAAGGTGAAGTTGGCTACATCATAAATAATCCTCCCTCTATGAGCTGCATTTTTTCAGTTGCAGTGATTTTCTTTATAGAGTGCGGCATGTGGAGTCACTTTGTAAGATTGTTCTTGGGCGATTGACTCACTACCTTGCTCCTAAGTGAGCCAACCGCTCACCAATTACAATCTAAAATGGCGTAGGGGCAATGAGAGGTGGCATGAGCCCCCTCTCATATTCCTATCTTACGATTCTCCTCTCTAGTTGCATGCGGTGGAGGTTCCGTTGTTCCTTCACACGCGGACTTCCCATGTAGCGTCTCTCGCCACCCGGGTGGTCCAGTGACAGGCGGGCTCTTCTCACTTTGAAAGGGTAGGCTGACAGGTGTGGGGGCCGAGTGAATACTCTCCGGACGCCGACATTGTCAGGAGACGCGGCCGCGAAAGCCGGAAGTGGCGGCTGGGCTGGTGGTTCCGTTGCTTCGCAGAAGCTTAGCGAAAACACTTTCTGGCGGGCTACCAGCGAGGCGTGGGAATGACTTATGTACCCAGGCAGCTGGGGCGGGAAAATTACCGCGCTTTCTGCAAAATAGGAACTGTGATTGGCTTGCTAAGGGCATAGCTCCGTGACGGGGCAAAATCAGCACAGAAATTGGCGCCAAGAATCTCCATTGGTGGAATGGTAGTGCTCCGGCAATGGAGTGGAATTTCCGCCGGTTTTCGTGTTGCTGATTGGAACGTAACCACGGCCACTGTCGTGGGGGTGGGAATGTTGTGTGTTCGGCCTGTACGGGTGCTCTGAGGAGTCAGCAGTCGCCTTTCGGTCGAGGACGTCAAAGCAGCCAGCCCTCGCCTGCGGTACGCCAGATCGTGTTCTGGGAGAAAAGAAGACTGTTGGTAATGTACGTCCGCAGCACCGGCAGATAGGGATTTTCCTAGGTGATAATCAGAGCTCAGCAGAGCGCGCCTGTTCATCCTTTTCTAACTTTGTTCAGTTTCGAGTAACAGCAATTACCATTGGGTTAGCTGTGTGTCTCTCTTGAGATTTGAGTGGAAAGGAATTGGCTCCACATACCACTTCGTCTTAAACCTCACGATCTAAGTTAGGGACAACTTCACCTTTATAGTGTTTGTATGAATCTCCAATTTTAGCCAATTTGATGTTTTATAAATTTGCTGTGTTTCTTTTACTATTCTGTGTTTAATCTTAATAAATCATATTGTTATTTTGAACAGAACTTTCATTCTGTTAATCAATAGAGCAACCCTATCATTCCTCACTATGCTAATGAAACCTTTGTTTATTTAACTTATGTATCAAATTAAATTACTGCAGGTGCCAAACTCTCTTCTACTCCACTAGCAGGGTTGATTAGAGTCAGTTCGCGTATTTTTTTTATCCTTGTGCAACAGCAAAAGTCGGAGTTAGAATAGGGGGGGCTTAGAGCATGATTTACACATGTGGATTCTAGTAGAATTTAGTGATAAATACACTACTAGCCCCGGCACCTCGCAACGTCACTGGCTGCAACCACACCCGGCACCACCGTAGACAGGCGAAGCCCTCAGCAACACCTCTAATATCAGCCGGAGGAACGCCCCTCCAGCTGACGTACTGGGCCTGTTAGTTTAGGGAGAAAAAGGTTGTTGGGCTTTGCAGCGTTCAGCTGCTGCCCAACAGATGCGCCTTCTCGTGGAATAACTGCGTGATCGTACTGCTTGGCTGCGCCCCGTCAGATGCCCACACCCGCGAAGTCGCCGCTGGCTGGCGAAGGCTCCACGAAAACTCGCGTTGACTTCCGAAGGACTCTTGATGTTTTGTTTCGTACCTGTGTGTCTTACTAGCACACAAGTCCTGTTTATAAGGTCGCCACGTTGTAGTGTAACGACGTATCTAGAACTACTTAAACCTAGCTAACCTATGGACATCACACACATCCATACTGTAGTGTAACGACGTACGTTTTGTATAAATGATTTTCTTTTGACATGTGACCATGTGCAGACTTCGTCACCTACGTCAGTTACAACACACTTCAAAATTATTTAAATTCTTTTTTAAATTGTCTCTGAATGGTTCTTGAACGAAACTGTAAAACATCATCATTTGAGTCGTATGCGCAGAATTACGTCACTCAGTCCAATTGGTTTGCGCAAACTCTTTCGATTTAGATGTCGTTTTGCTTCTTCTCAGAAACTACATTAATGTAAGTTATCTGATTTAATAAATATTAGAACCACATTGAATAAACTTTCAAGACTCAAACTCGCGATGAACGCTGTCAAAATTAATAATCTTGTCAAATAAATTAGTAATTCATTAACATAATTCTTCATAAATAAATTCTCGGAACACGTATTTAAACTTTAGTAGAATCGACTAGTTTATTATCTTCCTACATATAGACGTGAACCTGAGCCTTGACAAGAGAGGACTGAACGTTCAATGACGTCTTGTTGTAGAAATATTACAAATTCTTATTTTTTCAGTTTTTAGAAGCACGACGCAACAACTCGGTTTCAGGATCTTCTGTTGCTCTTTGGCTGTCGAAATGGTTCAAATGGCTCTGAGCACTATGGGACTCAACTGCTGAGGTCATTAGTCCCCTAGAACTTAGAACTAGTTAAACCTAAGAACATCACAAACATCCATGCCCGAGGCAGGATTCGAACCTGCGACCGTAGCGGTCTTGCGGTTCCAGACTGCAGCGCCTTTAACCGCACGGCCACTTCGGCCGGCTTTGGCTGTCGACCCGCGACGTATTGTGGCCAGCAATTTTCTCTCTGGTCCCGGCAGTGAAGATGCTGTCTCCGTTCGTTGCGCCGCCCTCTCCGTACATGAAACATAAAAAATAAATACAAAAACATTAGATAATTCACAACAATTACAAAGATTACAAAAATACATAAACAAAACACTAAATTAAACTTATATTCACCTGCAAACTGGGCTGACACTGGTGGATGGGTGACGCTTCAATTTCGCGTCCCACTACAATACCCGAGGCAGGATTCGAACCCTGCGACCGTAGCGGTCTCGCGGTTCCTGACTGAAGCGCCTAGAACCGCTCGTCCACAACGGCCGGCGTTTGACTTAAGTGATTTTGGGAAAAATCATAGGGAATCTAAATCAGTGTGGCCGGAAGGGGTTTTGAGCGACGTTCTCTAGGATACGAGTCCCATGTCTCACTGCTGTGTCATTTTGGAAGTTGGAACCACATTATGCAAAAACACAGATCCTTTTCTTCCCATCCAGACTTCTTTCGCCACTACTGTGCCGTCATCAGTGGGTACAGTGTTTAACGTGAAATCGATGTCAGTACAGTGCCGGAAAGAAATGCGACACACTCAGGGACCACTTTCAGTAGCACCAGGGTATAATATATGCATACTAAGGCGTTGTAGTGTTAATGATTCACTTGTTACGGTCATCAGTGAACAGATGGTGCTCAAGAGGCGCTTCTGAGCACCCTCTCTTTTGACTCTGTAGGCAATCGCTGTGATGAGTTCGTAGGTGAGCAGTGTTTGCAGTCCAGAATGAGATTTTCACTCTGCAGCGAAATTTGCGCTGATATGAAATGTGGTGTCACCGCTAGACACCACACTTGCTAGGTGGTAACTTAAATCGGCCGCGGTCCTGTAGTACATGTCGGACCCGCGTGTCGCCACTGTGTATTCGCAAACGTAGCGCCACCACAGGGCAGGTCACAAGACACGGACTTCACCTCGCCCCAGTTGTACGGACGACATAGCTTGCGACTAGACCTATCAAGTATTCCTCTCATTTGCCGAGAGACAGATTAAATAGCCTTCAGCTAGTCCATCGCTACTACCTAGCAAGGCGCCATGTGTATCATTGCTAATTGCTTACTACTATGCAAGAGATGTATTTCAACAAGAACAAGACTACATTAAAGTTAAGTATATTAAAATCTCTCTTCTTTTCTTTATAGTTTTTCATCCAGTCTCCTGTTTCAGAATTTACGCCCGTCTGCGTTAGTTTCGCGTGCACCTAGCCACTCATTGTGTCGAGACCTTAGGGAATCGACACAACATGAAACTTCCTGGCAGATTAAAACTGTGTGCCGGACCGAGACTCTAACTCGGGACCTTTGTCTTTCGCGGGCAAGTGCTCTACGAATTGAGCTACCCAAACACGACTCACGCCCCGTCCTCACAGCTTCACTTCTGCCAGTATCTCGTCTCCTACCTTCCAAACTTTACAGAAGCTCTCCTGCGAACCTTGCAGAACTAGCACTCCTAAAAGGAAGGATATTGCGGAGACATGGCTTAGCCACAGCCCGGGGGATGTTTCCAGAATGAGATTTTCACTCTGCAGCGGAGTGTGCGCTGATATGAAACTTCCTGGCAGATTAAAACTGTGTGCCGGACCGAGATTCGAACTCGGGACCTTTGCCTTTCGCGGGCAAGTGCTCTACCAAGTGAGCTACCCAAGCACGACTCACGCCCCGTCCTCACAGCTTTACTTCTGCCAGTATCTCGTCTCGTAGAGCACTTGCCCGCAAAAGGCAAAGGTCACGAGTTCGTGTCTCGGTCCCGCACACAGTTTTAATCTGCCAGGAAGTTTCTATGTTTGCAGTATTCATTATAGGGTACGACCAAACACCACAGACGAGAAAAGTTTCAGATATTTGAACGGGGTCACACTGTGGATCGGTGGGCAGGTGGATGGACGAATCGATGGAATGCTGCACAAGTTGGCCACAAAGTATTGGTGGCGTACCGCTGCTTTCAACATGGTCTGCGGAACATTCTCACACTTGTAGACCAGGTCCTGGAAGTCCGCGTAATACAGCTGCAAATCAAGATCGACGTATTGTGCGAGCATCTGTAGCCGAGCGAACGAAATCCAGGAACGAAGTCCTGGCACAGGTGACACCTGCTGTGTAATCTAGAACCGTTGGGAAGCGTCTATTTGCAGCAGAATTAAGATGACTTATGCCTCTGGCCAGGCTGCCACTGACAGCACATCACCAACGAGCATGGCCGCTCTGGTGTGGTGAAAGTGTTTACTGGAGTGTGGAACTGCGCCCTGTTGTCTGCAGTGATGGGAGTAAGTTCTGTTTGTATACGAGTGATTGACCAACACATTTATGGCATAGACCAGATGAGCTGCCCATTCCAGAGTCATTCGCCCACGACATGCATGTCCCATCCTAGGTATCAGTTACAACTCATTTGATGTTTCTGGAGGATATAGTAATCACCAGTGTTATCTTCATTGCACAGGATGTTATCTCTATGCTGTTCCCATTTCTTTCACAGGAAGGTGGTGAGATTTCTCACGAGAACACTGCACGTCCACTTACGGCTTCTGTGACGCAACGTGCTTCTCGCGGTGTACAACGACTACCCTGACTGTACTAAAAGACGTTAGATGTTTCGGACGATCTATCGTAGGATGCCATTCGGCCCTTTGTGATAGTTTGCATTGCAGATTACACGTCTGGATTCCCGAAAGAAGGGAGTACATTGTGTATTGATGCTACTGTTTGGGAACAGTTTTCTGTGACATGTGTGTTTCATCTGGTCTGAATTTGTTATCATATACTAATAGAATGATAAACCACCTGTCATCTCACTTGTCATAAAATAAATTTGTCCATGAGGGTGTTATATTTTTTCCGGCAGTGTAACAAGAATTAGATGGAGCTACAGCAATCACACATGTGTTGATATTCCAGAATTACAATACAAATGATGAGCAAGAAGTGTTTTGGAGAGAAGGAAGTAAAGTTGATTTTGGATAAGATGGATCCGATTGTCGAAAATATTTATATAAAATGATGGAAAAACGGTGATTAGGCTATAATTACAGCAATAGAACTATTCTATGTTTTTCGTATCTGTTCTGCGGAAAAAAAAATCTAAACCAAACAGAGCTTAAAGTTACATATAACTTCATTCGTCTCCCTTAGATGTAGAAACGGTACAGTCATAATCTGTAGGCACATAGCTCGTGAAATCTGGAATGTAACATGAACTGGCCCTTCAGACCAGAGATGAGTAAACCTCATTTACAGAAACAACGAGCGTCAAGAGCGATTTCCCTGTGTATCTCGTGAGGAGAAGGGAACTGCCAAAGTAGCCGCTGTTCTTTTCCAATGCTGTCACATTCTTGTTTCTTCATAAATATATCTTACATTCTGTAATTTTTCAAGAGCTCCGTGCACACTGAAATATGAAAGTGTCAGATGCACACTATATTTTTTACTCGGAAATATTTTCGAAGTCCGTTTGGTCCGGCAACTTCGTCATCGTCACTGTCATTAAAGGTCATTTTTCAAACAAAGACTTCATGAAACGATACTTATTATCTGCAATTAAACCTCAAGGTTTTCTTAACATATATTCCAACTACAACAACATAATGTATCAAATTTTGAAAAAAAATGTGTTTTGAAACCAGAAATATTGGAGCTCTACTGCCTGTATTTGCTGTCGTAAATATGGAGCGCTGCAGTCTTGCAAAGTCAACAAATGAAATGAATGTTTCATGTTAATGAGTTTCAATCGGTTGGAAATACGAATTTATATTTCTTCGCAGTTGACCAGTAATGCTGACTGGGCAGTGCACACGCCACACAAATACAGGGTCATCGTGCTGCCTCGAAAACAACCGCAGCCACGTAAACAACGAATTTGCATCATTCACTGTTTATACTGAAATGAAACGATATTTACATATTAATAACCTTTAAGTACTAATTTTTGTGACTTTTCTTACAAAATAAACAATACTCCGGTTAGTCTCACTTATTGAGTGCGCTGTTTCCCCGGTAAATGAAGCCATGAAGCCTAATATGAATTGAGAGCACCCTAAAATAAGAGAATTTGTTATTAAACGTGTTTTGAAAGTAGTTTTCCCCTTCGTCCTTTCACGTGTGTATGTTCTAGAGCTGTGTACAGCAGATGACTAATGAACATGATGCCAGAATGCTGATTTACTTATATCGTGGAACCAACACTATCTGCATGCTCCCATCTGTGTACAAACGCCATTAAGTGGCTGCAAATGTACTACCCATTCGATAACGATTGTCAGCTTACTCATTCCATTTGTTCACTTCACTCGAGATTAGCTTCGAATGAGATCGCATCCATTTTGTTTGAATTAACCGTGTGCCTGAAAACCAATGCAGTCCACAGTCGCTCGATTAAATTAAAATCCATCAACAGTGTAGGCCAAACAAGACGAGTAATTTCCTGTTCCTGTTCATGAAAGCGAATTCAAGCATATCCAGCACCGTTAGTGGTTTTTTGTCACTGCTGAGACTAGGCTATCCTAAAATGGTTTCACAGACATGGTAGATGCATTTCCTTTCAGTATGAACATCAATACATATTTTGTTCACGCAGTTCTGGCTTTGGTTGAGCGCAAGTCTTCTAGAGCCTTAGTTCATATAAAAAAATGGCTCTGAGCACTATGGGACTTAACATCTGAGATCATCAGTCCCCTAGAACTTAGAACTACTTAAACCTAACTAACCTAAGGACATCACAGACATCCGTGCCCGAGGCAGGATTCGAACCGGCGAACGTAGCAGTCGCGCGGTTCCGGACTGAAGCGCCTAGAACCGCTCGGCCTCCGCGGCCGGCTTAGTTCATATAGCCCACACTTTCGTGCTAATGGTATACTTACGGCAAGTAACAAAAATTTTCACCTGTTTAGCATTTATTTTGGTATTCTCATACATCTTGCGTAGCAAATTGATGGCGAAGGATCGGAAGAAATATCGACCATACTTTCACAGATTCCTCTCACCGCCATTCCATTTTGACTATAGTCTGCGTCCATTTGTTTATTTTCATATCTCTCTTAGTGATCTCAGCTTACATCTGTCCACTAATCGCTGAACAACCATCAGATTTAGAATGGTTTTTGAAAAGACCCTGCCTCACTGCCGTAAATCAAAACTGACGACACACACTGTTAGTACGCAGTCATTTTCAGACACATCGGAAGCTCCCTTTCGAAAATTCTGTTTTTGCCTTTTTCACTCTTCTGTTCATTTGTTTTGCTATCCATCCAATCACTGTTTTAAATTACCCTAATCTCAGCAACTCGTAATTTATGCTTTTTCTTTCTGGCATACTGGTTATAAAGTACACTAGCTCACAGTAGGCAGTAACAGAGCAATGACGTCAGAAAAACGATAATGGCTCTTGTGACAGGACGGTTCACGGCCTCCACTTAAAAATAATGAGTAGTTTCATGTCTGGTCAAAGATATATTTTAATTGTTTTCTTCTAATGAACGCACCCACTGTAACTGGTGGATGTGACGTCAGGCAAGCGCTGCAGGAAAGGGCTCTGAGAGCTTGGAGCAGGCACTGTGTTGTTGGCGGTCATGGTGGTAACATTTTCGTATAGTGTGAGAATAGCCAACGTGTTGTAATAAATATAGCCTGCACAGGTCGAACATTTATTCAGCCTATCACAACTAGCAGTCAAATATTTAACAGTTATTACCTTAAAACTATACAATGAATTCGTAATCTGATATTTTCCTTTAACACATATACCCAGCTTCTTGGTCCAAAACTTCACTCTAGGATTGCAGAAAATAGTCCTGATGATAAGAAATCACCTTTCCTGCTTCTTAATATAAATTTGTTCCTGATGGACGCATCAATCGTCATTTATACGTAGCTTAAATCAATGCCTAGTTTATCAAGAGCTGTTAAAGAAGTTTTATTAGATTCCCAGTCATAAGTCTTTCAAAATGTAAGAACCCCATAACATTGTCATATTCTTTATTATGGTCTACACTTGGCCTTGTAATAACCTTCGTGGACTTTAACAAAGCATATGACTCTATCCATAGACCTTCAATGTTAGAAATATTAGGAATTTTCGGGCTCCATACAAAATTAATCAGACTGATAGAACTCACCTTAACCAACACTGTATCAAAAGTGAAGTTGGGGGGGGGGGGGGGGAACTCTCTGCGCCATTCATCATAAAAACAGGTTTAACCCAAGGAGATTGCCTGGCGCCCCTGCTGTTCAACTGTGCTTTAGGATACATAATGAGGGAATGGTATAAGATTAACCCAAAGAACATCCAAATTGAAAGACCCAGCATACGCAAGTGAAACCATCTTCAAAACAACACTGCACAAATAGACAAAATACTCAAAGTAGAGAGAAAAATCATCAGAACGTGCATCAACAAATCGTACTAGAAAGATGGACACTGGAGAGTACCTAAAAATGAAACAGTCTGCAAGGAAATAGAATCGGTAATGAGTACAATCAGGAAGAAGCGCATATCATTTTTCGGACATCTAATCAGAACATCAGAGAACAGGATCATCAGGAGAATAATAGAAAAACTGTGGAATAGTAAGTGCAACATTAAGTGGATTACAGAAATCAAGGAAGACATGGATGAGCTACAGAGTACGTTCGAAGACCTAAGAAAAAAATGACAAAATGAGGAAATTCACAGACAAACAAACCAGGCTGCAAACAAGAATCAACAAACAGACAACAGGAAGGGTGATTTCCGATGAAGAAAGAAGGATGAGATCCGGCAGTATGAAGAAGTACTGGGCTGACAGGAAACTGAAAAATTGTTTGTTTAAGTTGGCCAGAGTGGTCCAATGAAGGCCATAAAATGTAAATAAATAAATTAATGGTCTAAACTCTGGTTCAGGACTCGCAAATGATCAGTTGCGCTAGAATCATTTCTAAAGCTAATTTGTTTCTTCGTTGGATTGCAAATAAGTTTTTCTTCTAAAAACTCTTAAATTTTAATTTGTAAGAGGTGCATAAGCAGCAAGTGAAATGTATGTATCCGCTTGGTCCAAAAATCAAAGCATTACAGTGAATCACAAGAAAACTTGGTACGTTAGTGACTGTAGCCGATACGTTAGCAAATAACGATTACATCCTTTAAAGAACTACGCCTGTTAATTAAAATTACTAAAAATATGTAAGACTGCATCAGTCACAAAGTCTTTAGTTCTTTTTACACTTAGTACATTTTTCTTGTGTCGCCAGTCTTCTGACTGGTTTTATGCGACCAGCCACAAATTCCTCTCCTGCGCCAAACTCTTCATCCCAGAGTAGCACTTGAAACCTACATCCTCAATTATTTGCTGGGTGTATTCCAAACTCTGTTTTTCTCTATATTTTTTACCCTCTACAGCTACGTGTACTACCATGGAAGCTAATCCCTGACGTCTTAACAGATGTTCTGTTATCCTGTCCCTTCTTCTTGTCAGTGTTTTCCATTTATTCCTTTCCTACACGATTCTGTGCAGAACCTCCTTACTCCTTATCCTACCTGTACTCCTAATTTTTAACATTCGTGTATAGCACTACATCTGAAATGCTTGAATACTCTTCTCTTCTGGTTTTCCCGCAGTCCATGTTCCACTACCATACAACGCTGTACTCCAGACGTACATTCTCAGAAATTTATTCCTCAAATTAACGCCTAGGATTGATACTAGCAGACGTTTCTCGGCCAGGAATCCCCTTCTTGCCAGTGCTAGTCTGCTTTTGATGTCCTTCTTGTTCTGTCCCTCATGGGTTATTTTGGTGCCTAGGTAGCAGAATTCCTTAACTTCATCTACTTCGTGACCATCAATCCAAGTTCTCGCCGTTCTCATATCTGCCACTTCTCGTTATTTTTGTCTTTCTTCGATTTACTCTCAGTCCATACTCTGTAATCACTAGAGACTAGACTGTTCATTCCATTAAGCAGATCCTGTAATTACTCTTCACTTTCGCTCAGGGCAGCAATTTCTTGGTGAATCTTATCACAAGGAGCGACAGAAAGCATCCATGAACTAAAAAGAAACAGTTTTTAGTTCCGTTCATTTATCAATATGGATTGTAATAGAAAATCAAATCTATGTCCTACAATATGTGAAGGAGGGATTTTCAGGAAGATGCAAATGTAAAAGAAGTCAACGCTATCATCTGACGATAGGCTCGGCCCGAAACTAGTAATGGTAAAATAAGATCATTTCAAGAAAATTTGTGACTGGGTGGAGTATTTCCTATAGTGTAATTTAGGAGCACAGCTGTGGTGTTGTCCAACCAAAAAGTATAAAATACACTACTGGCCATTAAAATTGCTACACCAAGAAGAAATGCAGACGATAAACGGGGATTCATACTAGAACTGACATGCGATTACATTTTCAGGCAATTTGGGTGCATAGATCCTGAGAAATCAGTACCCAGAACAACCACCTCTGGCTGCAATAACGGCCTTGATAAGCCTGGGCATTGAGTCAAACAGAGCTTGGATGGCGTGTACAGGTACAGCAGCCCATGCAGCTTCAACACGATACCACACTTCATCAAGAGTAGTGACAGTTGCTCGGCCACCATTGACCAGACGTTTTCAAGTGATGAGAGATCTGGAGAATGCGCTGGCCAGGGCAGCAGTAGAACATTTTCCGTATCCAGAAAGGCCCGTATAGGACCTTGTAACACTCCGATTTTATGTATCCCGCTCGATCGGGATCTGAATAGCAGCCCAAATAAATATTAATTGATGTGACCGTGTACCTAATGGGGCTGGCAATCGGATTTGACTGCTACGGAGTTGTTACATTCCATTTTGTCCTTCTCAAATGCTGTAATAATGAATTGTCTGGTGACAAGAAGAACGCCAACACAGCTTCATTAATCAAGAACCTATATTCGTCTCTAAAACACAAGAAAAAGGGGACAGCCACTGCCTTCGTCATACATGTTTAATTACGGCTAATCTCAGCACAGGCTTCTTCGTTATTCATCATTGTCACACGCAAATTTAATCACTGTAATCCAACACTGCAATCCAACACTGCAATCCAAAACTGCAATCCAAAACTGCAATCCAAATGATGCCGGCGCGGTAGACGCGAAACCAAATAAATATCGTCACAAAAATATCACTGATCACTCTCGTAATTATACTTTTTCACTTTCCCGTATTATTCTAACACAAAGGGGTTAAACCGCGGCGATGGCCACTCCCTTTGTCGGTACAGCCTTGCATCACATCGACAGGCCTCCACACGGCACGGCCCGCAACCAGGGAACTGACTCAACTCACACTCGCTCTCGCAACCCGACACTATCGATTGTTTGCCCTGTCGACCTGTGCCGAGTGCAAACTTATAGTAAGGGCCTACGGACCCCTTACAACCTCCAACATGCGGTCGTGCATTATCCTGCTGAAGTGTAGGGTTTCGCAGGGATCGAATGAAGGGTAGAGCCATGGGTCGTAACACATCTGAAATGTAACGTCCACTGTTCAAAGTGCTGTCAATGCGAACAAGAGGTGACCGAGACGTGTAACCAATGGCAACCCATACGATCACGCCGGGTGACACGCCAGTATGGCGATGACGAATACGCACTTCCCATGTGCGTTCACCAATCCGACGTTTATCAAAGTCAGAGACGTGATAGTACACATTACTCCTGCTTACACGAGGCATCACAACAACGTTTCACCAGGCAACGCCAGTGAACTGCTGTTTGTGTATGAGAAATCGGTTTGAAAACTTTCCTCATGTCAGCACGTTGTAGGTGTCGCCACCAGATGCAACCTTGTGTGAATGCTCTGAAAAGCTAATCATTTGCATATCACAGCATCTTCCTGCTGTCGATTAAGTTTCGCGTCCGTAGCACGTCATCTTCGTGGTGTAGCAATTTTAATGGCCAGTAGTGTAACAAAATTGCAAAAGTCCGGTTGGCAATTTGTCTTTTGGTAAGAAGAGCTGTATAAGATTTGGTAAGTGACTTAAGCAGCGACCGTAAGATGAAGTCTTCTACGTGCTAATTCTATAAGAAAAAAAATAGCTACGTGAGAGATGCCTTCCATCTGATGACGAGGTAATATGTTACGTAAGAGATGGCTTCAATCTGATGACAACGATGTAACCGCCGAAGCACAAAGTGGGTACCACAACGACTTTGTGATGTTTGTTTTATTTTTGTATTTTTCTCGGGACGTTCGTATTATTTTCTTCCGACCAAATACACACTCCTAGACAAGTTAGAGGAGACTGAAAGTCGTAGGTCAACAGCAGAACCCGCAGCTCTCCTGTGGTTAGCGCTGCTGTCTCGAGAGCGGAGCAAACGAAGTGCGGCGCTGTTTCCCGCAAGAAGGCAGCAACAGCACAGCCGGGCAGTGCTCCGGAAACCGCGAGCCGGTGTCCCGTGGGAAATCTGAGTCATGCGCGGCCGGCGAGGACTCGCTCTGCCGGAGGTCTCGTACCGCCGGCGCGGCTTGCCGGCCGCCATTCTGCCGCCTGTCTTCCCGACACGCTGCTCATCATGGCCGACGCTACTGGAACTAGGATAGTTAATCTGGCGACATGACTTGAAGTTGGGAAAATGCAAGCAGGACAGGCGAAACGCAAACTACTGAAAATTACTCAGGTATCGAAATTCTGACAAACGGAAAGTTAATTATCTATTTACGTAATTCAATTTCTGTTTTGGGCACGTGCATGTCTACAGGGTCGTCCATTGATCGTGACCGAGCCAAATATCTCACGAAATAAGCGCCAAACGAAAAAACTACAAAGAACTAAACTTGTCTACCTTGAAGGGGGAAACCAGATGGCGCTATGGTTGGCCCGCTAGATGGCGCTTCCATAGGTCAAATGGAATCAACTACGTTTTTTAAGTAGGAACCCCCATTTTTTATTATATATTCGTGTAGTACGTAAAGAAATATGAATGTTTTAGTTGGAACACTTTTTTCGCTTTGTGATAGATGGCGCTGTAATAGTCACAAACATATGGGTCACAATTTTAGACGAACAGTTGCTAACATGTAGGTTCTTTAAATTAAAATACAGAACGCAGGTACGTTTGAACATTTTATTTCGGTTGTTACTATGTGATACACGTACCTTTGTGAACTTATCATTTCTGAGAACGCACGCTGTTACAGCGATATTACCTGTAAATACCACATTAATGCAATAAATGCTCAAAATAATGTCCGTCAACCTCAATGCATTTGGAAATACGTGTAACGACATTCCTCTCAACAGTGAGAAGTTCGACTTCTGTAATGTTCGCACATGCATTGACGATGCGCTGACGCATGTTGTCAGGCGTTGTCGGTGGATCACGATAGCAAATATCCTTCAACTTTCCCCACAGAAAGAAATCCGGAGACGTCAGATCCGGAGAACCTGCGGGCTTCGTCGACCAATCCACCTGTCATGAAATATGCTATTCAATACCGCTTCAACCGCACGCGAGCTATGTGCCGGACATCCATCATGTCGGAAGTACATCGCCATTCTGTCATGCAGTGAAACATCTTGTAGTAACATCGGTAGAACATTACGTAGGAAATCAACATACATTGCACCATTTAGATTGCCATCGATAAAATGGGGGCCAATTATCCTTCCTCCCATAATGCCGCACCATACATTAACCCGCCAAGGTCGCTGATGTTCCACTGTCGCAGCCATCGTGGATTTTCCGTTGCCCAATAGCGCATATTATTCCGGTTTACGTTACCGCTGTTGGTGAAGCTTCGTCGCTAAATGGAACGTCTCGTAATTTCTCTTGTGCACAGTGGCAGAACTGTACACGACGTTCAAAGTCGTAGCCATGCAATTCCTGGTGCATAGAAAGATGGTACGGGGACAATCGATGTTAATGTAGCATTCTCAAATCCGACGTTTTTGAGATTCCAGAATCTCGCGCATTTTATCTGCTACTGATGTGCGGATTAGCCTCGACAGCAGCTAAAACACCTACTTGGGCATCATGATTTGTTGCAGGTCGTGGTTGACGTTTCACATGTGGCTGCACGCTTCCTGTTTCCTTAAATAACGTAACTATCCGGCGAACGGTGCGGACACTTGGATGATGTCGTCCAGGATACCGAGCAGCATACATAGCACACGCCCGTTGGGCATTTTGGTCACAATACCCATACGTCAACACCACATGGAAATTCTCCGCAATTGGTAAACTGTCCATTTTAACACGGGTAATGTATCATGAAGCAAATACCTTTTGAGTGTTACGTGATACCTCGTACTTATACGTTTGTGACTATTACAGCGCCATGTATTACAAAGCGAAAGAAGTGGTCCAAATAAAACATTCATATTTCTTTACGTACTACACGAATATGTAATAAAAATGGGGGTTCCTACTTAAAAATAACGCAGTTGATAATGGTTTGACCTATGGCAGCACCATCTAGCGGGCCAACCATAGCGCCATCTGGTTTCCCCTTTCAAGCTAGACGAGTTTCGTTCTTTCCAGTTTTTTCGATTGATGCTTATTTCGTGAGATATTTGACCCAGTCACTATCAATGGACCACCCTGTATAGTCTGACACCACTGAAATCGTCGCCTCACAATACCGAAGATGCTGCTAATCTGCAATGTCGTACGAAAGTTGATCTTCAGAGTGATGGTAAAGTTGTAGGGGACAGCCAAATGAAAACGAGACGAATGGTAAAATAACTACGTAAACAGTTTATTATTTCAAAAGTAATCACCATAGCTGTTTATAAACTTTTCCAACTGTGAGACAAGACGGTCAGTGTCTTCATGGAAAATTGTTTGCGTGTACCTACGGAACCATGATAGTATCCAGGTGCGCAACTCTTCGTCCAAAGCAAATCGATGACCACGGATGTCTTTCCTCAGGGCTTCAAAAATGTTGGAATCACATGGAGAGAAATCGGGACTGTATGAGACAGGGCTTCAGACTGAACCTTCTGCAGCGTAGGACAAACAACCTTGGCAGCATGTAAGCGGACCCACACACTCCATACAGTCCTCATATCTCTCCGTATTTCTACAGAACTGAAGAAAGACATTTGTGGCCTTCGACTTGCTCCGGGGAATGACGTGCACGACTCATTACAGTCATTGTTTCGTGGGCGACTGTAAACGTGTTTCCATGAATTCACTGATCGTCTTGTCACACAGCGGGGTAAACGTAGTAACAGTTACAGGGATTACTTGTGAAATAATGAAGTTTGCGTTTTTTTTCTATTTTGTCCTGAGTTCTTGGGAATTATGATTCTCAGGTTGAAGTATCATGTTATTCACAGCACAACGTCACGTACAAGTTTAACGTGGGGCAGTACGAAAGGGCCGGCCGGAGTGGCCGTGCGGTTCTGGGCGCTACAGTCTGGAACCGAGCGACCGCTACGGTCGCAGGTTCGAATCCTGCCTCTGGCATGGATGTGTGTGATGTCCTTAGGTTAGTTAGGTTTAATTAGTTCTAAGTTCTAGGCGACTGATGACCTCAGAAATTAAGTCGCATAGTGCTCAGAGCCATTTGAACCATTTGAGCCAAGTACGAAAGGAAATGAAAATATCGCATGGCAATGATGACGGGGAGCTCCAACCGGATATGTACGGCCGCCGACTTGCAAGTCTTTTCAGTTGACGCCACACTGGGTGACTTGTGTGTCACTAATGAGGAAATGATGATGAGGACAACACAACAACAAGTCCCCGAGTGGAGAAAATTTCCGACTGGGCCGGAAGTCGAACTTGGGCCCAGTGCACGACAGTCAGATGCGCAGACCACTTTTTTTCGAGGAATAAAATAAAATGAAAAAAAAGTTACGATAGTAGTGGGAATCGAACCCAAGCCGATAAAATGGCAGTAGGTTCAATTAACCATTTTTTTTTAAGGGCGACAGTCAGCTACAGGGTGGAGGAGGAAACGTGGGCAGGGGTCGAAATAAGGATTGTCCAAATTAGTCAACCCATACGGAACACTGGATACACCGCAAGGTGGTAAAGGATGGTAGGCACGCCGAGTCCGAGGTGTAGGCGCGTCATGTTTCGTTTAGAACAGATCGGACGCCTACCACACCAGTAACTCGTTAACATAGTGCGGGCGTGGTGAAAACTCTGTTAAGATAATAGGCAAAATACGCGCGATAAGGAGAACAGCGCACAACCTCCGCATATGCAGTCTGCAAATACTGCCGAAATCAAGGCGCAAGTGATGAGCATCTCCATGCGAAGGTCCAGCCCTTTATCCAGACCACTGCTGGATAAAGAAAGGACTCTGGGTCAGTAACATGCAGCGGCACTCGCAGAAAACGCGACAATTTGTAGCCCCAACAACTGGACATGCGCCACGGCTACACAGTTGAATCGGTGATGACCATCGTCGACACTGACTGACGGCGCAGGGGATGAGAGTCCGCCAGTCCTGTGGCATGGAGCTACTGATAATTTGGATACTTCCCAGAGGTCTATCTTATATTCGACAGAAAGTAACTGTGATGAATGTTCCGCCAAATCAGAGTCCACCGCAGCAATGGTAACTCGCGTTCTACAATCTTACAGGCGTCGCTACGCAGGAAAAAGGACATACACTACTTGCCATTAAAATTGCTACACCACGAATATGACGTGCTACAGACGCGAAATTTAACCGACAGGAATAAGATGCTGTGACATGCAAATGATTAGCTTTTCAGAGCATTCACACAAGGTTGCCGCCGGTGGCGACACCTACAACATGCTGGCATGAGGAAAGTTTCCAACCGCTGATTTCTCATACACAATCAGCAGTTGACCGGCGTTGCCTGGTGAAACGTTGTTGCGATGCCCCGTGTAAGGAGGACAAATGTGTACCCTCACGTTTCCGACTTTGATAAAGGTCGGATTGTAGCCTATCGCGATTGCGGTTTACCGTATCGCGACACTGCTGCTAGCGTTGGTAGAGATCCAATGGCTGTTAGCAGAACATGGAACCGGTGGGTTCAGGAGGGTAATACAGAACGCCGTGCTGGATCCCAAATTCCTCGTATCACTAGCAGACGAGATGACAAGCATCATATCCGCATGGCTGTAACGGATCGTGCAGCCACGTCTCGATCCCTGAGTCAACAGATGGGGACGTTTGCAAGACAAAAGCCATCTGCACGAACAGCGCGACGACTTTTGCAGCAGCATGGACTATCAGCTCGGAGACCATAACTGCGGTTACCCTTGACACTGCATCAGAGACAGGAGCGCCTGCGATGGTGTACTCAACGACAAACCTGGGTGCACGAACGGCAAAACGTCATATTTTCGGATGAATCCAGGTTCTGTTTACAGCATCATGATGGTCGCATCCGTGTTTGGCGATATCGCGGTAAACGCACATTGGAAGCGTGTATTCGTCATCGCCATACTGGCGTATCACCCGGCGTGATGCTATGGGGTGCCATTGGTTACACGTCTCGGTCACCTCTTGTTCGCATTGACGGGACTTTAAACAGTGGACGTTACATTTCAGAGGTGTAACGACCTGTAGCTCTACCCTTCATTCGATCACTGCGAAACCCTACATTTCAGCAGGATAATGCACGACCGCATGTTGCAGGTCCTGTACGGGCCTTTCTGGATACAGTAAATGATCGACTGCTGCCCTGGTCAGCACATTCTCCAGATCTCTCACCAACTGAAAACGTCTGGTCAATGGTGGCCGAGCAGCTGGCTCGTCACAATAAGCCAGTCACTACTCTTGATGAAGTGTGGTATCGTGTTGAAGCTGCATGGGCAGCTGTGCCTATACACGCCATCCGAGCTCTGTTTGACTCAATGCCCATGCGTATCAAGGCCCTTATTACGGCCAGAGGTGGTTGCTCTGGGTACTGATTTCTCAGGATCAATGCACCCAAATTGCGTGAAAATATAATCACGTGTCAGTTCTAGTATAATATACCTGTATTTGTCCAATGAATACCCCTTATCACCTGCATTTCTTCTTGGTGTAGCAGTTTTAGTGCAAACGCGGGCATGATGCTACCGACCGGGACCGGCTGGGAGAGAGACGCTCGCGCAAGGACGGCAGGTAAATAGTGCGTAATGGAGATCTCGACAATGCGCCATTGTTTGTGCATCGTGGTCGTGTAAAGCGCCGCCTCACGATAGCGTATGTCCGTGATATCTAGCCCATCCGCACGCGAAGGGTGAGTAAGTGTGTCACAGGATACTTTGAAGACGGACCCAGCCATCAGAAGATACCCGAATGCCGTTTGAATACAATGTCGTATCATAATCGTCATCGGCAGAACCTGCACAACATGAACCATTCTGGAGGTCACATAAGGATCGAAGCGGCATAGGGATTTGCTACTTATCATCATACGAATAATTCTCAAAACATGACGAAAGTTGAGCGTCGCTGTACGGTGCGTTGACGACGTAAAGGTAATCCCAAGCTAAGGGAGACGGATACAGGGAAGCCAGATCTTCAGATGGTAGGCCAGATATTCTGGGGCTAGCCCGCGACCAACAGACAGCGTCATGGATTTACGCATATTTAGCATATTTCCAGCCGCGAGCCGTAATGGTGTCGAGGCTTTGTGCTAGCCGGTCGTTGCGACCGAGCTGTTCTAGGCGCTTTAGTCTGGAACCACACGACCGCTACGGTCGCAGGTTCGAATCCTGCCTCGGGCATGGATGTGTGTTTAGTTAGGTTTAAGCAGTTCTAAGTTCTAGGGGACTGATGACCTCAGATGTTAAGTCCCATAGTGCTCAGAGCCATTTGAGCTTTGTGCTACTACCTCCCGAGGCTCCAGCGACACTGCATCATGGATAAGGGGCAGCCTTGGCGGACCGACGGTTGGCTCGGTATCGGGCCTACCGCACGCCCATGGACCTGGATCAATGAACGAGCGCTGCTAAGGAGCCGCCGAAGGACGCTGATAAACCGGGGAGGGAAGCCCATCCATTCTAAGACAGAATACAGAAATACGTGGCGCATCCTGTGAAACACACTATCAAAATTTACGGCTACCATCGCCGTGCGAATTGGTTAAAAAAAATGGCTCTGAGCATTATGGGACTTAACTGCTGTGGTCATCAGTCCTCTAGAACTTAGAACTACTTAAACCTAACTAACCTAAAGACATCACACACATCCATGCCCGAAGCAGGATTCGAACCTGCGACCATATCGGTCGCGCAGTTCCAGACTGAAGCGCCTAGAACCGCTCGGTCACTCTGGCCGGCGCCGTATGAATTCTGCATGTCTCTGCCAGCGCGAACACGTCACGACAGTCTCCAGTGATTGTCTGGACGTTAATGTGCCACCTGATATAGTTTGCTCGGTGGAATGCACACGTGGTAAGAGGGGTCTGCAGAGCGCTGAAACCTGTATTTAATATGGTGATAGGCCGGTGGTGAGCTGTAGTAATTCCAGTTGTCTGTTTATGAATGGGAACAATACTGGCTCGACTAAAGCTTGCGGAGTCGCAGCTGCAGTCGTGATCAGTTCATTATACATCTCCATCCCTTGTGTAGACATGAGACCACAAAACGTACGATAAAATCCAGTAGGTAGTCTGTAGATGTCTGGTGACTTGCACAGCGAACGCCTGAAGGTAGCGGTAGTGATCTCCGTTCATGTAACCCCCTCCTTAACCAAGAGGGCGCGCGGAAAATCCACGGCAATAGGATCGAAGTTCATAACGACCCCATCATCGGCGCGGTACATTCGGCGATAGTGTTTGATAAAGCTATCGACTATGTCCGCTTGGCAGGTAACCAGCTGCTCAAGGTGATGTACGAATTCGGTGACTAAGTTTTGTCTCTGGGTCTGTGATCGTGAAAAAATTGATCCATGGAAGGATTCTCCCGCCACACCACATCAGGTCCCCGAGCACGCACCACTACTCCTCGTAATTTCGGTGAATAATCGCTAGTTGCTTCGCTTTATTCATGCTGCGTTCAGTTTGTACTTCCGGGGAAGGTGGCTGGCCATCAAGGTGGCTGAGGGACCTGAAGTAGAAGATTGTAGTATTGGCACATTCCAGCCACCAGTCCGACACGGATGCGTAGGATCTCCCTCTAACCGATACGTTGGCAACAATCAGGATGCTGCAGATGCTGAGTGCTGAGTTTCCATGGTGTCCGACTCCTCCAAACCTCCTGGCGGGGAAAGAGCCGTGTGCACATGTGAGCGCAGCGGATACAGCAGCGAACACCAAAGACCAGAGCTATACAAAAAATGGTTCAAATGGCTCTGAGCACTATGGGACTTAACTTCTAACGGCATCAGTCCCCTAGAACTTCGAACTACTTAAACGTAACCAACCTGAGGACATCACACACATCCATGCCCGAAGCAGGATTCGAACCTACGACCATAGCGGTCGCGCGGTTCCAGACTGTAGCGCCTCGAACCGCTCGGCCACTCCGGCCGGCTGAGCTAAACATCGAGGACCACTGCAACCAACCTAAGGCAGACGTAAATGCGGTCTAACCGACATACCGAACGGCTCGCATGAAACGTAATTCTCGTTCGTGTGCACGACATCGGTGGTCTAACTGGTTTGATACAGCCCTCCATCAATTGCTCTCCTGTGCCAACCCCTTCATCACAGAGCAGCACTTGCAACCTACGTCCCTAATTATCTGCTGGATGTGTTCCAATATTTGTCTTCTTCTACAGTTTTTGCCCTGTACAGCTCCTTCTAGTACCAGGGAAGTCATTCTCTGACGTCTTAATAGATGTCCTATCATCCCGTCCCTTCTCCATGGAGGTGTTTTACACATACTCCTTTGCTCTCCAATTCTAAACAGAACCTACTCATTCCTTTCCTTATCAGTCCACCTAATTTTCAACATTCGTATGCAGCACCACATTTCAAATGATTCGATTCTCTTCTGTCCCGGTTTACCCATACTCCATGTTTTGCTACCTTACAATACTGTGCTCCAAACGTACATTCTCAGAAATTTCTTCCTCAAATTAAGGCTTATGTTTGATGCTAGCAGACTTTTATTGGCCAGGAATGCCTTTTTGCCAGTGCTAGTCTGTTATTGATGTCCTCCTTCCTCCATTCGTCATTGGTTATTTTGCTGCTCAGGCAGCAGAATTCCCTAACTTGATCTATTTCGTGACCCTCAAACCTGATGTTAAGTTTCTCCCTGTCCTCATTTCTGCTACGTCTCATTACTTTCGACTTTCTTCGATTTACTCTTAATCCGTATTCTGTACTCATTACACTGTTAATTCCATTCACTAATCATGTAATTCTTCTTCACTTTCACTCAGGATAGCAATGTCATCAACGAATCGTATCATTGATATCCTTTCACCTTGAATTTTAATTTCACTCCTCAACCTTGCTTTTATTTCCATCATTGCATCTTCGATGTACAGTTTACCCCTATTTTTCTCAGAATTTTAAACATCTTGCACCATTTTACACTGTCGAACGCTTTTTCCAGGTCAGCAAATCCTATGAACATTTCTTAGTTTTTCTTTAGTCTTGCTTCCACAATCAACTACAATGTCAGAATTGCCTCTCTGGTGCCTTTACCTTTCCCAAAGCCAAACTGATCGTCATCTAACATATCCTTAATTTTCGTTTCTATTCTTCTGTATATTGTTCTTGTCAACAACTTGGACGCATGAGCTCTGAAGCTGATTGTGCGGTAAGTGTGGCACTTGTCACTCTTGCGATCTTCAGAATTGTGTGGATAATATGTCGCCAGACTCATCCAGTCTACACACGTGAATAGTCGTTTTGTTCCCACTCCCCCCAACGATTTTAGAAATTCTGTTGGAATTTCATCTATTCTTCTACCATATTTGACCTTAAGTCCTCCAAAGTTCTCTTCTAAACTGACTCCTGTTTCTTTTTCTATCACACCAGACACATCTTCCCCCTTCCAGAGGCCTTCAATGTACTCTTTACAACCACCCACTCTCTCCAATGCATTTAACAATGGAATTCTCGTGGCACTCTTAATGTTACCACCTTTGCTTTTAGTTTCACTGAAGGTAGTTTTGACTTTCCTATACGATGCGTCAGTCCTTCCGACAATCATTCTGTTTCGATTTCTTCACATTTTTCATGCAGCCTTTTCGTCTTAGCTTCCTTGCCCTTTCTTTTATTTCATTCCTCAGCATCTTGTATTTTTTGTATTCTTGAGTTTCTTGGAGCATTTTTGTACTTCCTTCTTTCATGGGTTAACCGAAGTATTCCTTCTGTTACCCTTATTAGCTTCACTGTTATCTTCTTTGCACACATGTTTTACTTTCCAACCTGTGTTATTGCGCTTTTTAGAGATGTCCATTACTCTTCAACCGGACTACCTACCGAGCCATTCCTTATTTCTGTATCTATAGCCTTAGAGAACTTCAAGCGTATTTTGTCATCCCTTAGTACTCCTGTATCACACTTCTTTGCGTATTCATTTTCTCTGGCTAATCTCTTTAACTTCAGCCTAATCTTCATCACTACTACATTGTGACCTGAGTCTACATCTGCTCCTGGGTACGCCTTACAATCCAGTATCTGATTTCGCAATCTAACTGAAATCTTCCCGTATCACCAGGCCTTCCCAAAGTGTACCTAATCCTCTTGTGATTCTTAAACAGAGTATTCGCTATTACTAGCTGAAATTTACTACCCCTCAGGTATCCCGTAGGGCTAGATCTTTCTGGCAGAATACACAGTTCAGGTCCCCTCCAAAGAGAAGATATTCACGTCGACCTAAGAATAGAGGGGCAATCACCTCCTCATAGTCCGCAGCTCGTGGTCTTGCGGTAGCGTTCTCGCTTCCCGCGCACGGGGTCCCGGGTTCGATTCCCGGCGGATATAGGGATTTTCTCTGCCTCGAGATGACTGGGTGTTGTGTGTCTCATCATCATTTCATCCCCATCGACACGCAAGTCGCCGAAGTGGCGTCAAATCGAAACACTTGCACCAGGCGAACGGTCTACCCGACGGGAGGCCCTAGCCACCCGGCATTTCCATTTTACCTCCTCATAAAATCATGCCCTAAGACGCGCGCGGCCGGTACCAGAGGACACGAGTGGAGTGAGTTGTAAATGACATACCCCTGGCAGACGAGAGATATATGATGTCGTAAACCAGGATCTTGACGGATGCGCGGATGCCGTTGACACTGAGTGTCGCGGTACGGTATGCGTGGAGCTGCTCCATACCGGGGTGGGGGGCTACACGTCACTGCTGTCAAGATACGGAGGCACCCAGTGGCAGGCGCAGAAGTTGACATCAGCAGGTCACCTCTCCTAACTGTGGCGACTCCTGAACGATAACTGCTGTTTCTTCAAAGTCCTCGCCAGCGGTGACTCAGTCGGCGTGATATCCATCTAATCAACGCCTGCCGACATCGCCAGAGCGGCGGGTATCATTCCTTCTTCGGTAGGGTCGTCAGCGGCAGAAACATTGCGTTCCTTCGATGCAAGAGTCACTGATGGCCACCGTTCCACGGACGCACTGACGACTCCTTCATCCACGGTCTCACACGCTGAAACGTTGATTTGCTCAACAGGTAGCCTATCTGGACAGTGAGAAGAGACCCGTTTCAACCTCTTACACTGTCTCTTTCTCGTCATTCAGGGGAGCGTTGTTTGAGCAATCGAGAGGAGCGAGTTGCGCCGGTCAGGCAGAAAGGCCATTACCGGGACAACTAGAGACGCCACGAAGGAGTTACGTTCGTGAGCGTTGGCCACGGAGCGTATCTGTAACAACCACCGGAACTGAGGACAAAGTTGAAGTCACACCTGCAGTCGCCCTGTCCCCAACCGCTTCAGAAGGTTCAAATGGTTCAAATGGCTCTGAGCACTACGGGACTCAACATCTGAGGTCATCAGTCCCCTAGAACTTAGAACCACTTAAACCTAACTAATCTAAGGACATCACACACATCCATGCCCGAGGCAGGATTCCAACCTGCGACCGTAGCGATCACGCGGTTCCAGACTGAAGCGCCTAGAACCGCACGGCCACACCGGCCGGCGATTCAGGAAGGATCAGAACACTACCCGTCAGCTGTTCACCTGACTTCGACAGCCTCTTGGCGGGTGGTGGCGTCATAAGAGTCGTCGCGTATGTGACCGGAAGTAGACGACGAGGGAATTACAGCTCCTCCAGTTGGTAGCTGAGTTATTGGTCACTGCATACTCGTACATTCAGGTCAGATGTGGCCCTCTTTTCCACATCCAGAACAAGTGCGTGGCTATCCGTCGTACATCATTACGACCCGACATATGCTGATGGTCTGACAAGACGGATCGTGGCTACGCAGATGAACAACAGTCTGAAGCATCCTATTAATAACAGGGTATGTGCGGAAGTGGGCTCAGCGTTCTGCCTAATGATAATGGAAAAGCAGTTGTGGCGTCCTCTGCAGATACTTTCACTGGCGGTTCGAACACTAGTACAGTATAATAATAATGGCGTATGACGAGGGCCTCCCGTCGGGTAGACCGCTCGCCTGGTTCAAGCCACTTCGGCGACTTGCGCGTCAGTGGGGATGAAATGATGATGATTGGGACAACACAACACCCAGTCCCTGAGGGAGAAAATCTCCGACCCAGCCGGGAATCGAACCCGGGCTCTTAGGATTGAGAGTCCGTCGCGCTGACCACTTTTTTGCTTTTGCATTTTGTTCGTTGTTGACGTTGTGTTTGGTCGTTGCGGACGTCACATGACATCCTTTAAAGTTCATTTGTTGATCCTTCCACTCAGTTTTTTTATTACAGAGGCCAACCAGCTCTCTGACGGAACACACTGAGCTACCGTGCAGGCTACCATTCAGCTACCGGGGGCAGACACGCGTATAGTTCTAATCCGTAATCCCGCACGTTCGTCTTTGACCACGCCGAAACTACCGTAAGCGTGAGGAAAACGGAGTGCCTGTTTGTTCGCGATTAAACCCGCTCGCACGAAGCGTGATTGATCATTTTACCTTAAGCAATGTTACTGAGAATCGAGAGGTGCATACTCAGAAGTTCCGATGCCGAGATCTTCGCCTCCTCATGGAGGAATCTTTCCACATCTAAGGCTTTCGGTCGTGCATATTCCGGACAAATGAAACGTAACGGCGATTTCCTCAACTAATTTGCAATGATCTCAGTGCGCAGTTCCGCGCATATCGAGAGGTTGAATACTGATTATGAATCACAGATTTTATGTTGTGGATATTATTCCTCAGGTGCAAATTTAAATAATAGCCGTACAGTATGATTACTCCAGAGACTGGTTTAGAAAATTCTTCCACGCTCTGAATGTGTAAACATCAAGTGGCTGGATTATGCCAGTTGTTCCAACAGGAATCGTCATAATTTTTACGTCCTTATTACCTTTGTCTATGTTGTTAAACTTCTTTTCCGTTTGTCCTGTCCAGGAATCCAAACACAGAACAGATCGTTTCTTTTTTCCTTTATTGTTATTTCACTCCCCATAATGGGGAGGGCTGGCAGCGGCACAATACGCCGCTCTTCAAACAAGAGAGTTACAAAAGACATAAGCACATGACAAAAGAATACATAAACAAGATGGGTGAATAAAGGATGACAAAAACAAATGAATATAAAAGGTAGATTAAAAAATATAGATGAGAGCCACACACACATGCAGAGACTGAGCGCTCTAGACCGAAACGAAAACAAAGAAGCACCACAGTGGGAACACAAATGAGTGACACAGGCGACAAGGTTGGTGGCGATGTAACATAGCACTGCACACGGCACTGGAGAAACGCAAACACTACAACAAAAACGTTAAAAACCACTGCACCGCAGGGAGGGGGGCTACCACCGTGTTAAGAGTAGGGGGAAGAAAAGGGAGGGGGGTGAGATGGTAGGGGGAAACCAGGAGGGGGAGGGGGGCCATGGAGGGGAGAAGGAAAGAAGCAGGAAGCCTGGGGGGGTGGAAAGGAGATAGAAGGTGGATGGCAGGGGAAAACGAGAAAGAAGGGAAGGGGGCAGAGGGAGGGAGAGAGGAAGCCCTGAGGAGGGGGGAAGAAGGAGGGATTACGTCTGGTAGGAGGAGTATATGGAAGGTGCGAGGACATTATCTGGGAGGGAGAGTTGGCAGAAGCCACCTTGGACATGGGTATGGAGTGTGTGAAGATGGAGACCAGGCGGGACACTGTGGTACAGGCGCGGCAGGGGGCTGGGGTGGGAGAGGATTGAGGAAACCACAACAGATAGCTCACCAACAGTGGATAAGTAAACATCCGAAAACCGTTTAATATTGAGAGCTGATAATAATTTACCAAGTGCTGAAGCAAATGCAACAGTATGATCAGCTTTTTACGGAATCGGCCAGCGGCAATTTGGGGGTGTTACTTGTGAGTGAGCAGCTGACTGCTGTGATTGGTCTTAAGTAGCCAGTGGGCGGAAGTACATACGTGACCGCGTGGTTTGTGGACGGGGTGCACGAATTACGTCCCAAGGGAGAAAGGATGGTGACACAGATGGCATTCGGTCACACTCTGCCACATTAACGTGCCGACCCCATGAACGTACAGCAAAATATCAGGAAAAAGGACGTTACTGCTATCCACTTTGTGCAGTTTACTTTACAGACATCAGCGCCACCAGCTTCCTTGTGGGTAAGCTACTCGGCTGTGTGGTTGATGCCCCCTGGTGGACTCTGTGACAGACAGTGTATCAACGAGCTGCTTGTATAGAACGTTTTGTCCATAAAGTTGATACATGTGTGATATTAGTAGCATTCATCCACGTTATTATTACACTTGCCCTCCCGTGGCCGTTATCGGAAACATACAGTGATGTTACAGTACACAACTATAATTGTGACTAACGAGAGCATGTCACATTTCAAGACAGTTGTGCGTATGTTATCAAGTGGTTCAGGGTGTTATCTGAAATACCACGATAAAAACTCTCGACCCGACCGAAGCGCCTTCACTCCGAGCGGCAATAATACTGTGATATTGTGGCGTACTAGCAGTCTCCGGAGGAGAGACGCCTGCGGACCACTGTTAGGCAAGCCCGCAGAGCGTAGTCTTCGTACTGGCAGCATAGCGTAGTGGGCTTACGGCCGGTATACATTTTCCATTTGCATCGTTTTCGGCTGACTACCTCTTAAATGTCAGGTCAAGGCAAGCAGTGGAAATGTCTGAAAGATAAATTGCACAAAGTGGATAGGAGTAAAGTCCTCTTCTTCTTTTCCCTGATTTTTGTCTGTACCTTCATGTGGTCGGCACGTTAATGTGGAAGAGTGTGACCGGCTGTCTGTCACCATCCTTTCTCCCTTGGGACGTAATTTGTGCACCCCGTCTACTGTTATGCATGCTTAATTGTGAGGACGTTGTCGATATATTCGAGTATCGTGTAACTAAGACGGGTAGGCACGGTCCCGTATTCTCCTAGTCGGATGTGGGAAACCGCCTAAAAACCATATCCAGGCTGACAGGCACACCGGCCCTCGTTAGTAATCTGCCAGGTTTTTTCGTTCCAGGAAGCGACATGCTAATGCGTACGGCTATCCAGGTCGGTAGAAAATGAATAGATGAAACCCCTTGTAAATTCTCTATATACCACAAGCTTATGCAAATGAATTTTTATTCAGTAATCGAATTTGAATGTTGGCAATGCGTGAAAAGTCGTATTATACCGCACATAAGAAGTAGAATGCTCTACCGGTGTATGTCGGAATTCGATAGCGACAGGGTCTTGGGCTATTGATATTGTGGCTCATCGCTATGTGATACTGCTCCTCGCATTTGTCAGAATCCTACGAGTCTCATAATAATCCCTCAATGGATGGAATCAGGGGAGCCAACTTGTTATGCAGGATTCCGACGGACCCACTCGACTAGCGCCCGAAAGAACTAACATGTTTTACTGGTTGGTTGGTTGGTGTGGGGAAGGGGACCAAACAACGTGTTCATCGGCCCCATCGTATTACAAAAGAGTGTCCTCTGAAAGAAACCATCCCGGCATTTGCCTGAAGCGATTTAGGTAAATCACGGAAAACCTAAACCAGGTTGGCCGGACGCGAGTTTGACATACTGGACTCTCGACCGTGCAGGGCCGTACAGCAATGACAAGTACCTTGAGTCCATAACCACACGGGCAACACACTGACATCTAGAATACCACGTACTATATCCAAGGATACTAATGTTGCGACATCCTTTACGTGGCAGTGGAGAGACGCCGACACTGTTGCCTCCAACGACAACGTCGGTCACACTATCGGCACCATGTCTTCATTCCAGACCAAACCTGATTCTACGTATAACATCACAATGAACTTATCCAGAGTTAAGGCTCTGAAGATAGCGAACTTTGCCAGACATTATTTATCAGTTTCTTGAGTGCCCAGCCCATGGCGAAATGGCTCGGGGCCCCACTGCATAAACAACTCGATCATCTGCGCTTTGATTAGCAGGTAATTTAGACAACGGGTGTTACATTCCTGAGTTGTTAAGGTTAGCGGCTCTATTCCATCTCAGACGTCACAGTAGCGTTACCTTTCAAGATATCGCAACGCCGCATGTTGCCCATTCTGTTTTGATATACCTCGAAAAAAAATTATGTTTGATTATAGCCCTGGCCAGCATTTACCCAGCTTTCTCAACAACTGAAGACGACTGGTCGTGAGTTACCTAGCAACTTGGCACGCCATCGCTTACCACCCGTTTCGTTTCGTAAACTCTGACAAAAGGTTGGAATAATATAGAATCATGTAACCATATGTCATCCAACCTCAGTTTTACTCGAAGTCCTAATCGATTAGGGAAAATATTGCTACCAGAGTTTGCAACTCTGCGTGTTCTAGCGTATACGCTGTATAGCTCAAATCACCTCCAAATCCCATTGCGTATTCTTCCTACTATATTGAATAAGTACCAGAAGTAAATATCGTTGTTTGTTATTCTTCTTTCCATTGTAGTGTTGTTGCCAGAACTGTCATTTCTGCATCTACATCTACATCTACACTCTGCAAACACCCTTGAGGTATTAAAAATTTTGGCAACATCGCAGAGGATACGCCTCATACCAGTTATTAGGGTCTCTTCACCTTCCATTCACGGATGGAGCGTGGGAAGAATGATTGCTTAAATGCCTATGTGCTTGCTGTAATTATTCTTATCTTATCCTCACGATACGTAGGAGGTGTAGTATATTCCTAGAGTCATCACTTAAAGCCGGTTCTTGAAATTTTGTTAGCAGACTTTCTCGGGATGGTTTACATCTATATTGAAGAGTTTTCCAGTACTGTTCTTTCAGTACCTCTGTGACACTCTGCCATGTATCAAACAAATCTGTGACCATTTTTAGTACCCTTCTCTTATACGTTCAGTATCCCCTGTTAGATTTTTTTTTTGTACGGGTACCACACACTTGAGCAATATACTAGAACCGGTTGCAGGAGTGATCTGTAAGGGATCTCCTCTGCAGACCGATTTCCCTTTCCCAGTATTCTACCAATAAACCGAAGCCTTCCCCCCGCTTTACCCACAACTGCGCCTGTGGGATCATTATATTTCATATTCCTGCAAAGTGTTACACCCTGGTGTTTTCTCCAATGCAGGGCCCAGCACAGAGTATGAGGCTAGCGATTAGCCATAGAAATACCCAGCTTCTTGTCAAGAAGAGCTGTACCGGATGATCGTAACGATGAATATTCAGCTGCCTCCAAAGAGAATCACATGAATTAATTACAGATGTCGAGCAATGGATAACGTAATAAATTTAAGTAATTAAATCGGTGTGGCCCTAGAATATATAAGCATGGGTGCGGTAGCTCATAAGTAGGGAGTTTCATCAAATTACTACATGAGACAATGGTCACTAAAAACATTGTTTATTACAGTTTGTACTGGACATCAGGCGAAACACAAGTACACAAGTACATGAAATCAGTATTATTGAAACAAATTCACAACAGAATTAAAGTAACAGTACCTACGAAATGGAGGAGAATACGTCGAAGTCAATACAACACTGGGAAGGGGAGGGGGAAATTAAATTTGTGGAAGTCGCGCAGTGTTTGTAGAATGTTAATCATAGAGGAAAGGAATAGCTACAGAAAAATTCACGCATGCACCCACTCTCTTGGTTGAGCGAATTGGCCATGCGTGTAAGGTGCAATAACGTGACTATTTCTCAAAAACAGCCGAGGTGGGAAACTTCAAAATGTCATTTAATGTACAGAGCGATTGTAATAACGTTCCAGTTTGAAACGCTGTAGAAAAAGACCCACTGCTCAGAATGACGTCAAATTTCGACGGAATGTTACCAAAGAAGGGGGAAATGATTGGCTAAAAAATACGAAAATTTTGTCTATAGTTGCCGCAGTAAGAGCAGAGTATGCAAAATACACACATCAAAAAAAGGTTTGCATTACCGCTGTTCCCAGAACTCCTGAAGGTAGACGTTTACTGTGGATATTGTATCATAGACACAGTCCCTTAGACTGTTCAGAGATATCACTAAAGCTACCCAAAGATGTAAACAATCTTGCATGAGCGCCTATTAGAGGGAGAGCGTCCGGCAGCCGATCAGTTCCAGTCATTATACCAGGAAGGAGGTACACGGCTCGTGTTGTCTGTAGTTCAACCATGCCTAGACGGTCAATACCGTGGTTCAACAGCGTCCGCATTGTTACTTTGTACCAGGAAGGGCTCTCAGAATGAAAAGTGTCCAGAAGTCTAGGAGTGAACCAAAGCAATGTTCTTCGGAAATGGAGGAGATACAGGGAGACAGGAAGTCGACGACATGTCTCTCTCAGACCGCCCAAGGGCTACAACTGCAGTGGATGACCGCTATCTGCAGATTGTGGCCCGGAGAAACCCTGACAGCAACAGTGCCAGGTTCAACAGTGCCTTGATGAACTTGTGGATAGTATGCCACGACGAATTCAGGCATGCATGAATGCAACTCTAGGAACCAAAGTGATGCAAAACTTTTTTGTGTGTAAAAGACGCAGGGTATTCGCCTGTTCCTCAGTTTGCATCTGAGATGCTCGGAATGACTGTCTCGATGCAGGATCGCGCGCTGTTGGTAAAACTCTTTCATAAGAATAGTGACTGCGCACTAGTACACTACTGGCCATTAAAATAGCCATACCACGAAGACGACGTGCTAGAGACTCGAAATGTAACCGACAGGAAGAAGATGCTGTGATACGTAAATTATTAGCTTTTCAGATCATTCACACAAGGTTGGCGCCGGTGGCGACACCTACAACGTGCTGACATGAGGAAAGTTTCCAACCGATTTCTAATACAAAAACAGCAGTGGGCTGGCGTTGCCTGGTGAAACGTTGTTGTGATGCCTCGTTTGAGGAGGAGAAATGCGTACCATCACATTTCCGACTTTGATAAAGGTCAGATCGTAGCCTATCGCGATTGCGGTTTATCGTATCGCGACACTGGTGCTCACGTTGGTCGAGATCCAAAGACTGTTAGCAGAATATGGAATCGGTGGGTTCAGGAGGGTAATACGGAACGCCGTGCTGGATCCCAACGGCCTCGTATCATTAGCAGTCGAGATGACAGGCATCTTATCCGCATGGCTGTAAGGGATCGTGCAGCCACGTCTCGATCCCTGAGTCAACAGATGGGGACGTTTGCAAGACAACAACCATCTGCACGAACAGTTCGACGACGTTTGCAGCAGCATGGACTATCAGCTCGAAGACCATGGCTGCGGTTACCCTTGACGCTGCATCACAGACAGGAGCACCTGCGGTGGTGTACTCAATGACGAACCTGGGTGCACGAATGGCAAAACGTCATTTTTTCGGATGAATCCAGGTTCTGTTTACAACATCATGATGGTCGCATTTGTGTTTGGCGAAACCGGTGAACGCACATTGGAAGCGTGTATTCGTCATCGCCATACTGGCGTATCACCCGGCGTGATGGTATGGGGTGGCATTGGTTACACGTCTCGGTCACCTCTTGTTCGCATTGACGGCAGTTTGAACAGTGGGCGTTACATTTCAGATATGTTACGACCCGTGGCTCTACTCTTCTTTGAATCCCTGCGAAACCCTACATTTCAGCAGCGTAATGCACGGCCGCATATTGCAGGTCCTGTACGGGCCTTTCTGGATACAGAAAATAATCGACTGCTGCCCTGGCAAGGACATTCTCCAGAACTCTCACCAACTGAAAAGTCTGGTCAATGGTGGCCGAGCAACTGGCTCGTCACAATACGCCAGTCACTACTCTTGATGAACTGTGGTATCGTGTCGAAGCTGCATGGGCAGCACACGCCATCCAAGCTCTGTTTAACTCAATGTCCAGGCGTATCAACGCCGTTATTACACCCAGAGGTGGTTGTTCTGGGTACTGATTTCTCAGTGAAAATGTAATCACATGGAGTTCTAGTATAATATATTTGCCCAGTGAATACCCGTTTATCATCTGCATTTCATCTTGGTGTAGCAATTTTAATGGCCAGTAGTGTACCTCTTCAGAAGTTCTAGACACTCAGGCACATGAAAAAAATACGTTAGTAAGATGTCTGCCAAGGGTACGACGAAAATAATTACGAAATTTGAATATACAGGTTCTTTTTGACGTGCAATGCGAGAAAGGGAGGAAACAACTAATCCGATGTCAGTAGAAAATGTGGCCACAGCATTGCAGGAGGGGTCGAGCGGTGATGTACAGACAAGCAGTGCAAGAGGGGACGGCCTGACCTCGGGAACGCCTGTGAGCACGGTACATGAAAGTCTAGAAAACAATCTGTATTGCTGTCCATACAAAGTTACCCATGTTAGGGGTTGCCAGTAGGGAAAACGTTTCCTCTGAAATTTCTTGCTTGCATTGAAGTTGACAGAGAATGACCATGGAGCATTCTGTAGAGAAACAAGCCCATTTATCTCCAAACACATATCAGAAAGCAGAATTGCAGAACATGGGCGATCCCCTTGCACATGAACCGATACCGCTTAATTCTGCAAAGGTAACTTTGTAATGTAGGTTGACGGCATCGTTTATCGTAAGACCTAATGGTTTTGAGGAGATGGGTCTAGCGAGTTAAGTATCGTCACTGGCAAACGCTACGAGAGGCTTTCGCGCAATAACGTCGTTCCAAACTTTCAATAGTGTGGATGTGTGAGTAGGATCATTTTTATGCAATATGCCGGACCTTCGCACATCACACAGCTAGTGAAACAACTACTGCAGAAGCATTTTGGAACTGCTAGTATTATCAGCTGTCATTTCCCTACAGCCTAGGCATCCAGATTACTTGATCATAATCCGTGTAACTTCTCGCCGTGGAATTATGTCAAAGATGCTGTGTTCGGTGCCCCGGTTACACATGCAGCTGCAATGAAGGTACGCATTGTACAGGGCACGCTGTAGGTAACCCCTGAGAAACTCAGATCGGTTGCAGAATATGCTGTTTCTGGATTTCAACTTGCTGCAGAAAACGGTGGTCAGCATATTGAACATTTCTTGCATTATTATGACGAAAGCTTGTAACCTCCCCACAGAATAATTTATATTTAAAAAATGTGAACCATGCGTAACCTCCCAACAAAATTATTATAATTAAATGAAAATGAACCAAGCGTAAACTCCCCACAAAAATAATAATTAAATGAATTTTTTAATATTGTAACCTCTGAACAAAATTGGCTCCTATTTATAATCTGTGTGCAGAAATGCATTCACATTTAATGTTCCCACAAAATTCTCTTCTCATTTAATGTTAAGTTCGAAACAGAAAAATTCCTAAACGCCAAAATAATAAAAAAAAATTCAGTAACCTGGTAAATTTTATGACGACAGCCACGCTGCGCCTCGGCCCTATATTCTGAATAAAAAAAAGGCAAAAATTCTTACCTCAATAAAAACTGCAAATATATCTGCTCTTACATAAAAATTTTCGGCACAGCTCCGTGCAATGCTGGCCTTTGCTTTGTGACTCGTGAAAGGAATTAATTATTCATTGGATAAAATCTTTAAATTGAAATGAATGCTTTTTTTAAAAAAAAATTTAGTTTATATTATGAAAATTATTATTGGGGCATTTTTTTGAAAGAAATTAAATGACAATTAATATACATTACTACATATGCGCAAGGCTGCTTCTTTACCTTCTACAACAATACTCATTCTCCAGAGTCCTGACCAGAGTCCCGAGCAGAGCACACAGCCGACACGCGCCGACTACCGCCGACTCACGCAGACTACTCAAGACTACTACTGTCGACACGCGCAGACAAGCGCAGACTAGCGACAAGCAACAACTAACGACATACTGTTCTCTGGTCAGAGACTCTCCTATGCCTTGCCTATTGCAGGCAGCGCATATAGTGCATACCTCACCTCTTACAAGCTAAAAACCGATGTGAATGTTGCTTTTTACTCAGTTTTTGACCACAGGTCAGTGACAACCTACTCCATTGTCGCTCTTTATGCGGTTTTTGGTTACAGGATATTTAAAACCCGATTTCATTCTTGCATTACAAGACGATTAAAAACCGATTTCATTCTTGCATTCAGAATTCTTGACCTCAGGACAATTAAAAACCGTTTTTACTCATCCAATGTGGTACGACCTAGCCATGGTGGATGGCCGTACCTTCCTAACACTGCCATAACTGTAGTGTGCCCAACTTGTGAGATGATGCAAATTGCACATACGGTTCAAATGGCTCTGAGCACTACGGGACTTAACTTCTGAGGTCATCAGTCCCCTACAACTTAGAACTACTTAAACCTAACCCACCTAAGGACATCACACACATCCATACCAGAGGCAGGATTCGAACCTGCGACCGTAGCCGTCGCTCGGTTCCAGACTGTAGCGCCGAGAACCGCTTGGCCACCCTGGCCGGCGCACATACGGTTCGCTCAATGTGAAACTCAGGCCGTAGTCGTCGTATTGCGGGTCATCTGCCATTTGCAACAGAATCCCCCTACGCTATGACGCTTACAGCGCAGTCAAGAGTAAAAATATTCAAATACGTTATGGGAATGCAGCCGGGTGACGTCATCTACAACCGCCGATATTTCGACAGGAGCACACCCTGCCATTTTCAACGCGAAACTAGGCTGAAAATGGGGGTATGTGCTCTTGTCGAAACATCGGTGGTTGTCGACGACGTCAACGGGCTGCATTCCCGTAAGTTATTTGAACTCGGGTCTCAAAAACTGGGAAAATTTTGGTATTTTTTTTTTGTTTCCGTAACAGTTTCCACCTTCTTAAATAATATTCCGTTCAAATATGACGTCATTTTGAGTAGCGGTTCATTTTTCACAGCGTTTTGAAATTAGAACTTCAATTATAATCACATTGCATATATTTAAATACCCTTGGTAAGTAATTGGAAATACCGTGTACAGTTGTTTTTTGGTTGATTTTATGATATGAATATTTACCAACCCACAACTCGCGGTAGACTTGGAAATATATAGTAAAGTGAGCTGGTTTATTCGTTACTATTCCCAGTGACTACATACTAACGTGTTTCATTGTTTTGCTGGAAAAACATTTACGCACTTAAAGGTTTACTACAAGTCCCAAGCGAAATACTCCGTCTTTACAACGTTAGGTCTTTGAACCATATTTCATAAATTTCTCGCTTGAATGGTCAGAAGAGATCCTGCAGGCAATATGCGGAGGTCTGTAGTTAAGCTGGCTAGGTTGCATATGAGCTCATACAGCGGATGAGATGGCAGTCTGTCACGTCGTGTTACGTATACAGGGTGGTCCATGGATCGTGACCGGGCCAAATATCTCATGAAATAAGCGTCAAACGAAAAAACTACAAAGAACGAAACTTGTCTACCTTGAAAGGGGAAACCAGATGGCGCTAGGGTTGGTCCGCTAGATGGCGCTGCCATTGGTCAAAGGGATGTCAACTGCGTTTTTTTTTAAATAGGAACCCTCATTTTTCTTACATATTCGTGTATTACGTAAAGAAATACGAATGTTTTAGTAGTAGGACATCTTTTTTCTCTTTGTAATAGATGGCGCTATAATAGTCACAAACATATGGCTCACAACTCTAGAAGAACAGTTGGTAACAGGTGGGTTTTTTAAATTAAAAAACAGAACGCAGGTACGTTTGAACATTTTATTTCGGTTGTTCCAATGTGATACATGTAACTCTGTGAACTTATCATTTCTGAGAACGCATGCTGTTACAGCGCGATTACCTGTAAATACCACATTAATGCAATAAATGCTCAAAATGCTGTCCGTCTACCTCAATGCATTTGGCAATACGTGTAACGACATTCCTCTCAACAGCGAGTAGTTCGCCTTCCGTAATGTTCCCACATGCATTGACAATGCGCTGACGCATGTTGTCAGGCGTTGTCGGTGGATCACAATAGCAAATATCCTTCAACTTTCCCCACAGACAGAAATCCGGGGACGTCATATTCGGTGAACGTGCAGGCCATGGTATGGTGCTTCGTCGACCAATCCACCTATCATGAAATATACTATTCAATACCGCTTCAACTCCACGCGAGCTATGTGCCGGACATCCATCATGTCGGAAGTACATCGCCATTCTGTCATGCAGTGAAACATCTTGTACTAACTTCGGTAGAACATTACGTAGGAAATCAGCATACAATGCACCATTTAGATTGCCATCGATAAAATGGGGGCCAATTATCCTTCCTCCCATAATGCCGCACCATATATTAACCCACCAAGGTCGCTGATGTTCCACTTGTCGCAATCATCAGGATTTTCCGTTGTTCAATACGGCAAATTATGCCGGTTTACGTTACCGCTGTTGGTGAATGACGCTTCGTCGCTAATTAGGACGCGTGCAAAAAATCTGTCATCCTCCCGTAATTTCTATTGTTCCCAGTGGCAGAATTGTACACGTCTTTCAAAGTCGTCGCCCTGCAATTCATGGTGCACGGAAATATGGTACGGGTGCAATTGATGTTGTAGTATTCTCAACACTGACGTTTTTGAGATTCCATTCTCACGCAATTTGTCTGCTACTGATTTGCGGGTTAGCCGCGACACCAGCTAAAACACCTACTTCGGCGTCATCATTTGTTGCAGGTCGTGGTTGACGTTTCACATGTGGCTGAACCCTTCCTGTTTCCTTAAAAAACCTAACTATCCGGCGAACGGTCCAGGCACTTGGATGATGTCGTCCAGGATACCGAACAGCATACATAGCACACGCCCGGTGGGCATTTTGATCACAATAGCCATACATCAACACGATATCGACCTTTTCCGCAATGGGTGAACGGTCCATTTTAACACGGGTAATATATCACAAAGCAAATACCGTCCGCACTGGCGGAAAGTTACGTGAAACCACGTACTTACACGTTTGTGACTATTACAGCGCCATCTATCACAAAGCGAAAAAAGTGGTCCAACTAAAACATACATATTTCTCTACGTACTACACGAATATGTAATAAAAATGGGGGTTCCTATTTAAAAAAAAAATCGCAGTTGATATCCGTTTGACCTAAGGCAGCGCCTTCTAGCGGGCCAACCATAGCGCCATCTGGTTTCCCCCTTCAAGCTAGACGAGTTTCGTTCTTTGTAGTTTTTTCGTTTGATGCTTATTTCGTGAGATATTTGGCCCAGTCACTATCAATGGACCACCCTGTATAACAGGAAACGCTACTGTCGTTGCGCTACCTTTGCACTTGGATTACTGAAGAGGGAAGTAATTGTTAAGTGCGTCATGCCAACTTCGTGATGAGTAAAATCATTATTCACCTGCTGTATGACAATTTTGTGCTCTAGCAAGCTTAACTAAAGATCTAAGCGTATTTACCATCCATAACACGGATTCCTTCACCTTTTTTCCCTCCGTCGGTGTGCCTCAAGGCTCTGTCCTGTCCCCCCTTTTTATCTTTTGTATACGGCGGACATGCCGCCGCCGTCACCCCCCGTCCACCTTCTCCAGTTTGCCGATGACACCGCCTTCCTTGCCCTTGCCCCCACCCTGCAGCGTTCCCAACACCTTCTCCAATCCCATCTTGACCGGTTCACCGCTTGGTGCAACCAGTGGTTGCTCAAGGTCAATCCCTCCAAAACCCAGGTGATCATTGTAGGCACAACCACCCCTTCCTTCCGCGTCCTCGATTTCTATCTAACCATCTATGGCCGTCCTATCGCCCTCACCCCCATCCTCGACCGTTGCCTCTCCTGGACCCCCATCTCCAGACAATCCAAGCCACAGCACGCTCCCGACTCCGTCTCCTCAAGCTCATTTCCGGTCGCACGTGGGGTCTGGACCCCTCCACCATCCTCCACACCCATAAATCCTCATCCGCCCTATCCTCTGTTTCGTCCATCTGGCCTGGATCTCCGCGCGCCCCCCCCTCCCCTACCTTTTATAAATCCCTTTAGATCCTTGAACGCCATGCTCTCCATCTCGCCTATCGCATCCGTCTCCCCCACTCGGATCCTGTACGACCTACTTTCGTTCCCCCACCTCCTCCTTTTCCTCGAACGGATACGAATCCTCTACACCTCCCGTAAACTCGATCCTCCTCACCCACTTGTCTCACCCATCCTCTCCCACCCACACCCACTGCCGCGCCTGTATTCCCACGTCCCACCCGGTCTCCATCTCTCCACCCTCCTAACCCTCTCCCAAGGTGGCTTCTTCCAGATCCCACTCCCTGATCATGCCCTCCTCCCCTCCATCTACCCCTCCTAGCAACTTTGATCCTCCCCTCCTACTTCCTGTGTTTTTTCCTTTGGGCACCCTCCGTTCTTTCTCTCTTCTTTTCCCCCATCCCCCCTTCCTCCTCCCCTCTTCCCCCGGGCTTCCCCTCCCGCTTCCTCCCTTCCTTCCTCCTCCCTATCTTCCATCCCCTTGACATCTCTGCTCTCCCCTCTCTCACCCCCCTCCTCCTCTCTTGGCAGGTCCCCGGACTCGTACACGCTAAGTGGACATTCGCGCGCCTGAGATCATCGCCATCAGTGTCTTGTGTGTGTGCCTTCGTGTTTGTGTTTAATGTTCTTTCGCCGTCACGCCACCAGTGTTCACCTGTGCCGTCGCAGTCGTCCGTGTTTTGTGCGCCGTGTCAACAGGTTTTAGTGTTATTTACTGTCCAGCGTGAACGGCTTCTTGTATATTGTTTTTCGTGTCTACAGTTTTTGCCCGCCATTTTTATTGTATTATCTGTACCTCCTTTATGTCATATATTGTACCACTCGCGGCTGAAGAGCAGCGTACTATGCTGCTGACAGCCCACCTTTGTACAAGGTGTTTAAAACAACAATAAAGAAAAAAAAGCGTATTTACTAGATCGGTCGCTAGCCACCCACGCGACTGTATACCACACGCTTATTACATCCTGCACGGCCTAGCAGACGCCTGTTCGGCTGGTGCCACTTGCTTCGGCTGGGACCGCAGCACTGGGAGGCGTCGCCCAGCGCCCGCCTAACGGAGCGCAGGCGCCCACAAAGCGCTCCGCCATCAATCCGAGGCCGGCAAGCGGCGGCCCGTTCGTTTTTCCAGCCGCCAGGCCGGCCCCGCCAAGTGACGTGTATGATGAATCACGCTGTAAAATTTCCGGCTGCAGTGTGAGCGCGCCGCTGGCTGTTACGACTCGTTAGCCATTGCCCTGGCCCCCCACCCGGGCCTCGCGCGCTCAAACCTTTCATCACCCCGCCTCTCCCTCCAACCCCCCCCCCCTCCCCTAACTTCCTTTCTCTCTTCACTATACAACAGAGCATAAAACAGCGTGCTCGCCATAAAATCGACAAGCTCGGAGATTGATTTTAGGAGAGAATCGCGCCTGTTGCGATGCAGACAATTGACCCCCACCCACATCTCACCATAAACCTCAGGCTGGTGGGATGCGCCCCTCAGATGCCTTTGTGCTGTGGCCAGGGAAATATTGCAGGTGTACCATATTCACTAGCGCTACTGAGTATTCAGTTGTCTCAGTATATAAACTACAGTCAACTATGTGGCACTATTAACCTTATTCCCCTCGCTCTTCCTAAGGTATCTCATGCCTTCCGTTCCCACTCATTACGTCAACAATCATATTTATTCAATTATTTATATAGCGTATTCCATGGATCATCATTGCAATGCATCGCTGTGATGTGAAAAATAATTACATCAGTTAATGTATCAGATCGTTTGAGCGATAGTTACGTTACTTTTAAAGTACCTTCATTTTTTTATATGGTGTTTGCACTGTAGCCTCAGAAGACAGATAATACCTCACTCCTAAACCCAAACTAGATATCTTTTGAGACTCACCATTTATTCTACTACAGTATAGTAATCTTCTCCACTCTACTGATACGATTTTTTGCAGTCCCTTTCTGGAACGATGTAACTAAACTTCTCTTTCGTAGAATCTGATTTGTCCCATTTCGGATTTGCTCTCTTACTCTAAATCACATTTGCGTTTTGTACTGTCATTATTGATATTATCATCATTATTATTAATATTAGTGTTTGTGGCAGTGTTGCTAACATTATTAGTATCTAACCAATATTATTCAAGTAGAATCAACTGTAGTAAACTGACGACAATGCTTCTCCAAGCTAACACACTCACAGAGGTGCAACTGTCTGTAAATTGTTTTAGTACTGCATTAAACGGTTTGGCCCATTCTCTTTTTATTACGATGTAATCTTATCTTAGGCATATTTTCTAATTTGTGTATTTACCATAACTTCTTATGTGGCTATAATTTTGTTTTATTTCAAATTCAAAATGTGCTTCGATGGTACGAAAACAAACGTGTGGTGCATCGCGCAGCATCATTCCATTACATGTACTATGTGGGTACATCAAAGTGAGCTTATGTAAAACCGTTATTTTACGATTTTTGCTACTGCAGTATAAAAATGTTTTTGTAATTTTTTGTAACCTTGCAGATCCTTATTTCTGCCAAAACTAGTAATCCTGTGCACATACTCATGATCAAGGCAATAAAAAACTTGATACCAGAACTTTTCTTTTCAACTTTGCACAGATTTATCAACGATTAAATCATCTGCTGAAAAAAAAGTTAAATCTGAGTGATCGCTGGAATGTGAGGATGCACTTCAGGTATTGAGAAACACATTAACCAAATCCCCTGTACTGGGTTTTCCTGATTTTGACGAAGAACTCAACATTTCCTGTGATGCTAGCAATAGTGCCCTTGATTGAATTCTCACTCAGAACAATAAAGTTAAAGAGCATCCTATAGGGTACTTATTTCAGTAGCTAAGCATAGTTGAATGCAGTTACTCTACCACAGAGAAGGAAATGTAGGCTGTGATCTATGGGATAAAACTTCCGATGTTACCTTATGCACAGAAATTCAAAGTTATAACAAATCATGCTTCATTGAAATGTCTGTTGAGTTTGAAGGTTCCCTCTAGCACATTAACAAGGTGGGCTCTTCAGCTGTGTGAGTCTGATTATGAATTCATTCACAAAATGCAGCCGACCGCGGTGGTCTAGCGGTTCTAGGCGCTCAGTCCGGAACCGCGCGACTGCTACGGTCGCAGGTTCGAATCCTGCCTCGGGCATGGATGTGTGTGATGTCCTTAGGTTAGTTAGGTTTAATTAGTTCTAAGTTCTAGGGGACTGATGACCACAGCAGTTAAGTCCCATAGTGCTCAGAGCCATTTGAACAAAATGCAGATACACTGAGCTGCAAGATGGCAGTACAAGGACTTGGGAAAAGTGTGACTGTCTGGCATAAAGCAGTGACAGAGTATGAAGACTGTCAGAAATTTAGGTCACAGCCACAGCTCAAAATGCAGAAAGGCTTGCTATGCTAATTAACAAAATGTGGACTACATGTAATGGTTCTATTGTTGCTGAGTAATGAAGTATTGCAACAGGTACGTGACTACATGTTTCATGGTCATGGTGGTCAAAGAGTGACAGGTGGAATATTAGGTGAAAAATTTTGGTGGTGGATGAGGGAATGTGATGGGAATCATTATATTCTGAACCACATATCATGCGTGCAATGAACCAGTCACAACCATACAAATATTCGGGCACAGAGGATAGTGCGTCTGCAGGGACTTATCCCTTGCACGCTCCCCGTGAGATCGACATTCCCTACATGTCCACACCACTACATTCGTAGTGCCGTGGCAGATTAATCTACCAAGTCCCGTACGAGGTCGGGCATAGCGTGTGCGTTCGCACAAGAACGTCAATGGCCGGGAAGCCATATTTTTAACTACACTCCTGGAAATTGAAATAAGAACACCGTGAATTCATTGTCCCAGGAAGGGGAAACCTTATTGACACATTCCTGGGGTCAGATACATCACATGATCACACTGACAGAACCACAGGCACATAGACACAGGCAACAGAGCATGCACAATGTCGGCACTAGTACAGTATATATCCACCTTTCGCAGCAATGCAGGATGCTATTCTCCCATGGAGACGATCGTAGAGATGCTGGATGTAGTCCTGTGGAACGGCTTGCCATGCCATTTCCACCTGGCGCCTCAGTTGGACCAGCGATCGTGCTGGACGTGCAGACCGCGTGAGACGACGCTTCATCCAGTCCCAAACATGCTCAATGGGGGACAGATCCGGAGATCTTGCTGGCCAGGGTAGTTGACTTACACCTTCTAGAGCACGTTGAGTGGCACGGGATACATGCGGACGTGCATTGTCCTGTTGGAACAGCAAGTTCCCTTGCCGGTCTAGGAATGGTAGAACGATGGGTTCGATGACGATTTGGATGGACCGTGCACTATTCAGTGTCCCCTCGACGATCACCAGTGGTGTACGGCCAGTGTGGGAGATCGCTCCCCACACCATGATGCCGTGTGTTGGCCCTGTGTGCCTCGGTCGTATGCAGTCCTGATTGTGGCGCTCACCTGCACGGCGCCAAACACGCATACGACCATCATTGGCACCAAGGCAGAAGCGACTCTCATCGCTGAAGACGACACGTCTCCATTCGTCCCTCCATTCACGCCTGTCGCGACACCACTGGAGGCGGGCTGCACGATGTTGGGGCGTGAGCGGAAGACGGCCTAACGGTGTGCGGGACCGTAGCCCAGCTTCATGGAGACGGTTGCGAATGGTCATCGCCGATACCCCAGGAGCAACAGTGTCCCTAATTTGCTGGGAAGTGGCGGTGCGGTCCCCTACGGCACTGCGTAGGATGCTACGGTCTTGGCGTGCATCCGTGCGTCGCTGCGGTCCGGTCCCAGGTCGACGGGCACGTGCACCTTCCGCCGACCACTGGCGACAACATCGATGTACTGTGGAGACCTCACGCCCCACGTGTTGAGCAATTCGGCGGTACGTCCACTCGGCCTCCCGCATGCCCACTATACGCCCTCGCTCAAAGTCCGTCAACTGCACATACGGTTGACGTCCACGCTGTCGCGGCATGCTACCAGTGTTAAAGACTGCGATGGAGCTCCGTATGCCACGGCAAACTGGCTGACACTGACGGCGGCGGTGCACAAATGCTGCGCAGCTAGCGCCATTCGACGGCCAACACCGCGGTTCCTGGTGTGTCCGCTGTGCCGTGCGTGTGATCATTGCTTGTACAGCCCTTTCGCAGTGTCCGGAGCAAGTATGGTGGGTCTGACACACCGGTGTCAATGTGTTCTTTTTTCCATTTCCAGGATTGTATATCAGTAGAATAAAACCATTCAGTGGTTTAGTCATCATGCTTCACAAATTCCAGTATCGGTGCCACAGCAGAGCAGAGAACCAAGTAAAGTTAAAAGAAATGCACTAACCAATACTCATGCTGCTCACAAGGCACCGTACACACTTAGGTCATAAGTCCGCAGCTCGTGGTAGAGTGGCTAGCGTTGCTGCCTCTGGTCATGGGGTCCCAGGTTCAATTCCCAGCCATGTTGGGGATTTTCTCTGCTGGGCGTCTGGGTGTTTGTGTTGTCCTCATCATTTCATCATCATCATCATCATCATCATTCATGACAGTGGCTAGATTGGACTGTGTAAAAAAATTGGACTGTGTAAAAATTGGGACTTTGTACAGGCGCTGAGGACCATGCAGTTGAGTGCCCCATGAACCAGACATCATCATCAACACTTAGGCTATAAAACTAGCAGTTCATAATTCTGTGTTACTGCAGTGTATTTCCATATCGCATTATTTTTCCATTATTGTTTCGTACTGTTGCACTTGTACTATATGTTACGCGTTAACGTAACATTTGTGCAGATGAGTTGCTCATTTGTGTTATTTTGTGTTCATTCCTGTTTGAAGAAGGGAAGGAGCTGATGGAATTTTCTTGCCCGCAGGTGACGTTATGGCATGGACACCGCAAAGAATGATCATCGTTTTGACTTTACAGACTAAGGAAGTGTTAGTGTTTTTGGAATGAGGAGATGCACATTGTCCTAAGACATTAGAGGAGTTGCGAAAATGTAGAACAGGAAACACCACCACTTTTCCAACCAGAGTAGTTCCAACAGAAGCATGATTGTTCAAAGTCCTGTTATTAAGAGATGAACCTGACACAATAAAATGCGGCAGGTAACTGCTACTACCTCATCCACATTTTCAGAAACTAGATACCCAGGAGACTTACCCAGTTTCTATGCCACAAAACAGGATCATCAATTGTTACCACGATCAGAAACCTATTGGCATGGAAAGGATGTAACTTCAGACCAGTGGCATCTTGTTCAGTGAGCTGACTTGCAATGTAGCAAGGGCTAACTATCGTTTACCTGCAACCATTACCGCGACGACCATGATCAAGTTATCGAAAACAATGTTGTATTGTCCAGAAAAGCCTTTGAATAACCTACCAATCCAAAATCTAACCTTTTCTAAAAACACTTTTATCTAGAGCAACTGTGGTGATTAATACTGTGGTGATTTATACTGTGGTGATTTATACTATGGCTACTGCTATGGAACAGATATTCAATCAAATCCTACTGCTTCTGTAAAGTTTGGAAGGTAGGAGACGAGATACTGGCAGAATTAAAGTTGTGAGGACGGGGCGTGAGTCGTCCTTGGGTAGCGCAGTTGGTAGAGCACTTGCCCGCGAAAGACAAAGGTCCCGAGTTCGAGTCTCGGTCCGGCACAGAGTTTTAATCTGCCAGGACGTTACATATCCTACATTTCGAAGAAAAACAGCATCAGAATTTCATCACTGTGTTTCTACCACTAGTACCGCTGTGTTTCTTATAACAACTTGTGTACTCTGCCTGTGCTTAAGGCATAAAGCTGGCAATGCTCCAGACCTACGCATGGACCATATCCATGTAGAACGGGCTGACGCCATAACTAAGAAGAAGAAACTGAAAGCAGTTCTACTGATACATTTAACTAAGGTATAGCATGTAGAATGAGAAAGATCCCAACCGTATTAGAGAGTAAAATCTAGATTTAAGTGAGAATAAGAAAAGTAACACTAAACCAGGGTTCAAATGGTTCAAATGGCTCTGAGCACTATGCGACTCAACTTCTGAGGTCATCAGTCGCCTAGAACTTAGAACTAATTAAACCTAACTAACCTAAGGACATCACACACATCCATGCCCGAGGCAGGATTCGAAACTGCGACCGTAGCGGTCACGCGGTTCCAGACTGAAGCGCCTTTAACCGCACGGCCACACCGGCCGGCACTAAACCAGGGTCAACGTATTTTATGTAAAATGAAGTTATTGTTGGGTGATGCTAGAGCAAAATTCGGGACGCGTATTTTGAAAACAGGAGAAATTTTGCACTCGAGAACAAATTCCCACATGTGCATATAAATTTTTAAAATTATTAATTTGCAAAGGTGGTAGAGATTCACATCAGGTTAGTTAGGTTTAAGTAGTTCTACGTTCTAGGGGACTGATGACCACAGATGTTAAGTCCCATAGTGCTCAGAGCCATTTGAACCATTTCACATCAGGCTCATACTGTATGTCGCAGTCAACATCTGTGGCATGTAAATAGTGCCAGTGTTGCAAAAGGCAGAATACAGCTCATAATACATTTCCACACTGGGCTGAGCAGTAATAAAGGAGTGCAAAACGTGCAGTATGACTGGACCCAACTCATCATTACGTAAGCCTTTGCAACCCATAGCTATAACATGTAAGATTTGAGCAACCATCCCACGGCATCCCACGGCATCCTGTCCCCAAGGGAAGTGTGGAAAGCAAGGGGAGCTCACAGTAACTGAGACATCATGGTGGGGACAAATCCACTGCACCTCTAGATAATGAGGGAAAATTGACTGCATTGCCAGCCGCAATAACGTCACGTCCAGGTTATATTCCTTGTAGGGACAAGTCCACTACACCGAGCGAGGTGGCGCAGTGGTTAGCACACTGGACTGGCATTCGGGAGGACGACGGTTCAGTCGCGTGTCCGGCCATCCTGATTTAGGTTTTCCGTGATTTCCCTAAATCGCTCCAGGCAAATTGCCGGGATGGTTCCTTTGAAAGGGCACGGCCGACTTCCTTCCCCATCCTTCCCTAATCGGATGAGACCGATGACCTCGCAGTTTGCTCTCTTCCCTCAAACAACCAACACAAACCCAAAGTCCACTGCACCTCCGGATAATGAGGACAAATTGAGTGCATTGCCGGCCAAAATAACGTTACAACCAGGTTGTATTCCTTAGTTTCAAAAGCTTCAGATTAAGTTTCTGGTCATCCTCTCTGCATCTCTGATTATGATGGAGTGACAGTCTCGCTATTTACAGCACAGTGTGGTTGGCGAATCGTGGTATGCTGCGTGATGCCAAGAGAAGACTTCGCCTCTGAGACCATGGCCAGCTGACTGCATTGCAACTTAGTCACAGCAAGATGCCACCGCCGTTTGGTCACTATCACGATTGGCAGAAGATGCTGATGAGTCTGGGCTTTACCCTGGTGAAGAGCCATACTGCCTTAAAGCTGTTGGGCGAGGCATTTGAGTACTGCCTCTCTGGCTATACACAGTACCACCTCCCTGGCCGTATGCACTACTACTTCTCTCGCTGCACGCAGTACCACCTTCTTGACTGTATGCTGTGTTGCTAATTTTGGAACTGGGCTTCTGCCTTCACGAAACCACAATTCACGATATGCTGTTGGCACACATCTCAGTGCACGTCTGTCCACAAGAGTCTAGCTGCTGGTTAGTTACGGTAGGCTTGAGCCTGCAGAATCCTATTCCAGCTACCTGCATGACATCACTTTTGGATTCTAATGTATACCATGGCTGCAGGCAGTTCGGTGCACCTTCCTCTGCACTGCAGAAGATCACAAACAATAAATATGTTTCCAGACAACACTGTTTCACTGGTGCCTTTGAGCGTATGACAACCACCCACACACGCTTCTGGCCCCAGCCTACTGTACTGGTAGCATCATCACATAAACTGCTCGGCTTCCACGCCCACGGAATATCCCGATACCCGGGGTGGTTCTTACAGAGGAAACACTTTGCTTGTTCTGCTAAAGACTAAGGCCATAGTGGAGAAATGGAAGTCGCTGTAGTTTAAATTAATTAATTACAATGGAAATGACAGGGAGGAATCTAAGCCCAATTCCCAAATATATGAACATAAAGTTATATCAAATACACTCCTGGAAATTGAAATGAGAACACCGTGAATTCATTGTCCCAGGAAGGGGAAAATTTATTGACACATTCCTGGGGTCAGATACATCACATGATCACACTGACAGAACCACAGGCACATAGACACAGGCAACAGAGCATGCACAATGTCGGCACTAGTACAGTGTATATCCACCTTTCGCAGCAATGCAGGCTGCTATTCTCCCATGGAGACGATCGTAGAGATGCTGGATGTAGTCCTGTGGAACGGCTTGCCATGCCATTTCCACCTGGCGCCTCAGTTGGACCAGCTTTCGTGCTGGACGTGCAGACCGCGTGAGACGACGCTTCATCCAGTCCCAAACATGCTCAATGGGGGACAGATCCGGAGATCTTGCTGGCCAGGGTAGTTGACTTACACCTTCTAGAGCACGTTGGGTGGCACGGGATACATGCGGACGTGCATTGTCCTGTTGGAACAGCAAGTTCCCTTGCCGGTCTAGGAATGGTAGAACGATGGGTTCGATGACGGTTTGGATGTACCGTGCACTATTCAGTGTCCCCTCGACGATCACCAGTGGTGTACGGCCAGTGTAGGAGATCGCTCCCCACACCATGATGCCGGGTGTTGGCCCTGTGTGCCTCGGTCGTATGCAGTCCTGATTGTGGCGCTCACCTGCACGGCGCCAAACACGCATACGACCATCATTGGCACCAAGGCAGAAGCGACTCTCATCGCTGAAGACGACACGTCTCCATTCGTCCCTCCATTCACGCCTGTCGCGACACCACTGGAGGCGGGCTGCACGATGTTGGTGCGTGAGCGGAAGACGGCCTAACGGTGTGCGGGACCGTAGCCCAGCTTCATGGAGACGGTTGCGAATGGTCCTCGCCGATACCCCAGGAGCAACAGTGTCCCTAATTTGCTGGGAAGTGGCGGTGCGGTCCCCTACGGCACTGCGTACGATCCTACGGTCTTAGCGTGCATCCGTGCGTCGCTGCGGTCCGGTCCCAGGTCGACGGGCACGTGCACCTTCCGCCGACCACTGGCGACAACATCGATGTACTGTGGAGACCTCACGCCCCACGTGTTGAGCAATTCGGCGGTACGTCCACCCGGCCTCCCGCATGCCCACTATACGCCCTCGCTCAAAGTCCGTCAACTGCACATACGGTTGACGTCCACGCTGTCGCGGCATGCTACCAGTGTTAAAGACTGCGATGGAGCTCCGTATGTCACGGCAAACTGGCTGACACTGACGGCGGCGGTGCACAAATGCTGCGCAGCTAGCGCCATTCGACGGCCAACACCGCGGTTCCTGGTGTGTCCGCTGTGCCGTGCGTGTGATCATTGCTTGTACAGCCCTCTCGCAGTGTCCGGAGCAAGTATAGTGGGTCTGACACACCGGTGTCAATGTGTTCTTTTTTCCATTTCCAGGCCGGCCGCGGTGGCCGTGCGGTTCTGGCGCTGCAGTCCGGAACCGCGGGACTGCTACGGTCGCAGGTTCGAATCCTGCCTCGGGCATGGGTGTGTGTGATGTCCTTAGGTTAGTTAGGTTTAAGTAGTTCTAAGTTCTAGGGGACTTATGACCTAAGATGTTGAGTCCCATAGTGCTCAGAGCCATTTGAACCATTTTTTCCATTTCCAGGAGTGTACCTTTAATTTCAGTGAACTATAACTACCTTATAAATATATTAGCGGAAAGTCTTAACTGAACAATCAGGTTTCCTCTGAAACGAAAATGAAGAATGAATAAAGCAGGGATCCTTCAACTGTCTTTTTGCACAGGAAAACGAACCATTTCGACAGAGTCTGAGAGAGTAACGGAATGGTTCTTCTAACTATTTGTTGAAGCGTGGTCTCTATTGCAGGAGTACCGGTGCTGGTAAAAGTGACGACAACTGTTAATCTTTCTGCTTGTGTCGATTTGTATGCTGGTTTCATGATGCTGTCTGGGTATTTTCGGGTCAGAACAACATAACTTGTCGGAAAAAATCTTACTACAAGGGGCGATTAAAACTTTTCCGTCCGAAGGTCACACAGTCTAGAATCGGTATGCCAAATAGGCAAATTCGACTTGAGCACTGAGGCAATAAACCCACCGATGCACCATATTGGAGATACCAGTTTGGTAAACCACCTCGTCTTGCTGTGCAAAGAATTGCATAACTGCCAGCTGCACATCCTCGTCGACCCTTCAAGACCTTTTTTAAGAGACCCAAGCCGCTAAAATCGCATGGGGGGGGGGGGGGGGGGAGATCAGTACTATAGGGTAGGTTGTCGAGTGCCTCTCTCTTAAGCTGGCGTAACTTCTTTTGGCCTCTCAGATCGACTGCCGTCTTGTGTCGAATCACGACCTGTACAGTACTTGGCACACCATTTCACAAGGGTGGTTTTCGACAGACCTTCTGCCCCATACACATTCTTCATTCTCCGATCGATGTTTGCCGGTGTTTGTAATTTGACAGTCAAGAAAAGAATAACAGCATGTTGATGTTGGCTGGACCAATATGGTAATAACATTATCACAATTCAGGTTTCCGCATTTACCACACACACACGTCGGAAATACACGAAGGCCACACAGATCCCTTGCTTATATACCCTTATCCTAGCCCTGACGGCCGGCCTTGGTGGCCGAGCGGTTGTAGGAGCTATAGTCTGCAGCCGCGCGACCGCCACGGTTGCAGGTTCGAACCCTGCTTCGGGCATGGATGTGTGTGATGTCCTTAGGTTAGTTAGATTTAAGTAGTTCTAAGTTATAGGGGACTGGTGACCTCAGAAGTTAAGTCCCATAGTGCTCAGAGCCATTTTGAACCTAGTCCTGACGGAAAGTGTGGAGGGCAAGGGAAACTGACAGTAACTGAGACACCATGATGGGGAAAAGTCCACTGACACCACCCTATAATGAGGGCAAATTAATGCACTGGCGGCCACAAAAACGTTACTTCCAACTTAACTTGCCCTGTGTTGCATTTACGCCGCAGAAACGCCCGCAGGCGAAAACTTTTTTTCGTCCATTGTATTAGCCATAGACAGTAAATGATTTTATCATGCTTGCGTTGCTGGCCTTTGATTGAAAGTATAAACTCTTTGTGGTGTATTGAAGTAATACGATCGTTTTGAAGTGTTTTCTGTAATAAACTAATGCCATTTATCGCAGACAGTTGTTTCCACTTGTTGGGAGGCACCGTACTGCCGACCCTCTAACTCAGTGGTCACCAACCCGAGACCATTAACCCTGCCACGAGATCAGATGTCATCCAGTACCCTGAATAAAGTTTGGGACCTAAATAAACATTACATTTAAAATTAACAATCCTATTTTTAAACTGACACATCATTTACGACATTCAGTTAATATCAAAAAGGAAATCACTTCCTAATGTTCCACGAAATTAAATGTTCACGTATTTTTGAATAACGTTCCGATGCAAACACTCCCCGTTTAACCAAATATGTTGTGTGGCCGTTAGCTTCTGCTTCAGTGATCTCCTGTACATGGCCTTTAACTGCAGTTTGTTAGCAGCAAAACATTAGATAGTGTTTACGTTTTTAATGTTATTATTCGTCGCCAGAATGCAATACCCTTGAGAATTTAGTACAGGAGGATGATCCCCATGTGGATGTGAGCGGATAGCTGACGAGGAGTTGGGGAATGCAATGTTAGATTTCTTCTTTTATCATTTTCTGCCAACCACCGAAGGAAAATTCCGTTAATATATAGTTGATATTCAAACAACTGAAACTCACGCATTTTCTATGTTTATTCACTAAACCAAGAAATAATGAAACAATGGCGTGTCTAGTTTTGTTTATTTCTAACAATCTGTTATTATATTTGGTTTTGCGTCTGCTCTACACATCATAAGTCCTTTGCATTGCTACCTAACTCGAAAGTCTATTTTCACACCCGTAAGTTGTGACAAATGGAATCTGTTTTCTTAGTGTTTTGAATAATAACAGTTAATAACCTCAGACATTTCACTATAATAGCGCCGTTGTCTTTCACGAACATCCATTTATAATGTGTTGCTCTCTTGAGATCGAAGAAATTGTACCTCCACTCGATTTTCACTGTCTGAAAATATTCCTTCATTCTCAGAAACTTTTCTTCTCATCTACATTTTCATGTCAACTTCCCAAACCAGAAAAATGCTTTCTGTTAGGATTTATTACCGAGGACGAGTGATAACTATTGTCTCTGGATGAATAGCAAAAGAAATAAATAGACGTGTAAAATTGGCCTAGAAACTCCTGGTAAACTACGTAAGTTTCCAAATGATCTCAATTCATATGAAAGTGAAAGTCTACAAACAGTTTCAATGACTAGTTTTTAGAGATGACAGTTGGTCGTGGTTTTTTTTTTCACACAGATACCATTCAAAATCTGAGAGTGGCTCGTTAGCCAATGGAAAGACAAATGTTGCAAATTTCTGGGGGGGGGGGGGAAGGAATGCAAGTAAATGGATTAGCGAACAGATTAGACTGGGAGACATAACTGTGATAGTGATGAAGAACATGTGGATGTGGGCAGGACAATAGCCAGTAACATGGGTGTAATGGGTGGTAATGGCCACAGGAACTTCTTTCTTGGATTCCAAGAAATAACAAAGGACTGAGAAGACGCACTCACGGGAGGTACGTAAATGACACAAGAAGATGCGCAGGCAGAACGTGGATTCGTACCGGGGAAGAACGCAGTGTATGTGAATTTCTAGAGGAGGTTTTTATGCATCAACGGATGTTAAAGTGCTGATGATGATGATATATTAACATAATAGAGATTTTTATAATAAATTCGGAGTGGTCACTAAATATGCATCGAAACCAATGTGTTTTCACCCGTTACAAAGTTTTATTTTACCGTTCAGCGTGTAATTACCCCTAGTTTGGATCAGCTTCTCCAACTCATATACTCCTTACATTGCAGATTCTTCTACCTGACGACTGGGGAATAATAAATATGAGTTATAACCTGGCAATAATCCATCACCTATCATCCATTATTAGTTCTGTAATCATATTCAACTTTGTACTGCCTCGTATCTAAACTATGGATCGCATAACATTCTTCGTGGTGCAGTTTGCGCACATGTTGGTGTATCTTATGGTACCCCCCTGACTTCAGCAAAACTGACTGAGTTTTGCAAAGTTTACTGGCTCTTTAGTCAAGTTCCATGATGTAGGATTCTACGAAAGAGCAAGGAAGGGAATGTGCCACTGATGCTGCTGCGCCGGCCCTGGTGGCCCAGCAGTTCTAGCGCTACAGTCTGGAACCGTGCGACCGCTACGGCCGCAGGTTCGAATCCTGCTTCGGGCATGGATGTGTGTGATGTCCTTAGGTTAGTTAGGTTTAAGTAGTTCTAATTTATAATGGACTGATGACCTTAGAAGCTAAGTCCCACAGTGCTCGGAGCCATTTGAACCATTTGATGCTGCTACGTACAAGAGGTAGTTACTGTAGTAACTGGAGTTTGCCGTCCCACAAGTCACAAAGAAATATGAAGAGACATTGTGATCACTCTAACTACTCCACTGACAAACCCAAACACACTTCCTGCACGCGTATTTAGATTGTTTTTCGGAAAACTTGCTGTACGGTGGGTGATGAACGTGGTGAACGGTTCCACCAAGGCTTATCAAAAATGGAACGAAGATATCAGGATCGTTGGAACTGTGCTATGCTTGCAGAGTACTGCTGGACGTTGCTTCGAGATTCTCCAGAACAGGATGGCAGTAGACAAGCAAAGAGAATGTGCCCTCATATTAAGGAGCTCATGTCTGTGCTTGGTGTATTCTTCTGCAGTCATCTGTGTTTCTGTTGATAAGTTCAACCTAGTTTATGTAAATCACTTTTAAATTTTAAAAAATAACATTCAGACACTTTGTAATAGATTCATGTAAAACCATCAAAAGTTGCCTCACGCTGGTATGGGATACTGTGTCTCTGTTATAAGCACTAATGAAAAATAACAACAGCTCGTTTATCTACGATCCCGAATTAGCAAAGTTCCACATCTTTCAGTAAAAGTACAAAAAAATATTTTTTGTCGATCTCTGTGATAAGTCTAGTTACTTTAATGTCTGGTCCTTTTAACCAAAGCTTGCTTTTTGTATTGCTTTTCTTGCGTAAGCCAAATGCATTATCAACACAACTTCGTCGATGTGTATTCGCAACTTTGTGGCCACTCGAAACAATTAAGGGAAAATGTTAAGAAACTTTTCACTTATACTTGTGACTTTTTCGGAGAGTTGGAAGAAAGGAAAATTACTTCTCTTAAGATTGACAGCCAGTATATAATAAGAGCAATCACTGAGTTGCGTGAAAATTGTTTGTGGCCGTTTTGGAGGATACACTCTATATTAGACTACGGTGTGTTATGGATAGACATTCGTTGTGGATGGTCGGAAGAGATTTGAACTTTGGTTCTTCCGTATAAGAGCTCTGTGTCAACCATCCAATCAAATCATTATTAAAGAAAAACGCGTAGAATTCTAAGGTTGACACTTATAAGTGTGATGAAGATAAACTTTGCCTTATGAAAATCTACCAGCACGGAACATCAACCACTGTTTTAAAGAGCTACAAACCACAATATTAGTTGCCTGTTTAAACTTGAGAGCAAATAGTGAGCTGCGCAGTGGGGGGGGGGGGGGGGGGGGGTGAATATTTTAGTGTAATTCTAAGGCTAAAATTCTAGGGCGGCCAACTAATTTGGTTTGTCATCTATAGTTTAATGAATAAGTTAATAATTAATACGTGATAAAATTTCCATCTTCGCTATGTATTTTCTATACGAGGCAGACAAATTAGATCATGATATTTTTTGCGTTCAATTTTAAATGCTGATTATTTTGAATATGTGTAGGCCTAACTGCTTCCCATTTACAATTAATATTTTTTAACAAGGTGGCGGTGACTGTTGCAAAATTGGCTTTGTATGGAGGATGACGTAATGGGCAAAGGATGTCTGTGCAGAGAGGTAAATTGCACTTAGTGCCGACCACGTAGCGGGTAACCCAACAAACTTGTAGAGTTCCCTCAGAGATCACTAGCAAAAGTGAAGTAGTCTTTACAGGAACGTCTCCTAGCACTATAAAATAGTGTCAGCCGCTGAAGTATGTTGTTTCCTTGTTGGATCCATATCTTTAAAAAGGATTCTGTACGATCAGTCAGCCTCGCTTTTGTCAAATTTCTGAGGCAACCAACACGTAACGTCCGCTTCGAGTGTTCTGTGTTCACTTCAGTGCTCCACGTAGTAGGCTCTTTGTTGGCAAAGGTCTGGTACTGACAGCCTTTAGTATAGTTCTTGAGGTTTACCGTCTAATTTATGTGATCGGAAGTCGAAATGTGGCTGTCACAAGCCTAAGTTGTTCTTTCGATTTCATTGTTCGTATCTGTCTTCCTTTCTCTCTCTCTCTCTCTCTCTCTCTCTCTTTCTCTCTCTGTTCAAACTTATCATGGTTTTCAAAATGTCCATAGTTATTAAATTTGTAAAAAAAATTTTTCGAACTATACCTTCATTAACCAGCGAAAACTGAGGATCAGCACGAGTGCAAGCTCTTTCTTGATTCCAGTGTAAATTATGGTTTACTGCATAAGATATTTAGATCGTTTAGTAAAATTGGGACTATTTCCAGCTTGATTCCAGTGTAAATTATGGTTTACTGCATAAGATATTTAGATCGTTTAGTAAAATTGGGACTATTTCCAGCTTGATTCCAGTGTAAATTATGGTTTACTGCATAAGATATTTAGATCGTTTAGTAAAATTGGGACTATTTCCAGCGTCATTACATACGGTGTTACTGTTAGCCTACAACACTGATTGACGACTGTACGTATTTGCTAGCTAATTCACCTTTGTGTAGAATCGGGCAGAAAACCACAAGGAATGGACTCGCTTGGAGTTCCACTTCTTAGAGGAATTGTCGGGCAGGCTATGTTTATCATCGCAAACTATAGTTCGAGGCAGACGAGTCTGTAATTTTGATATGGCACACCTGGTATGACCTGACTCAAGAATATGGAAGATATAATAGTTGGCAACATCGACATCAGCTTGAGGAAAGTGCTGAATACCTTAGTTTAGCTGCAGGTGATGTATTCAGTGGCTTCTTGTTTCTCCGGAAATCAGTACTGCGCCTCTCAAGAAAAGGAACGTAAATTTTCTATTGTATCTTCTTAGGCTGCCGCATGCAACATGCCACCAACCTAACAGGCGCGTGCCGCCTGTTGCCACAGTTCAAGTTTGCCAGTTACGCGGCCCGCTGGAGACAGACGAAAACAATCTGGCATCGGCATGAACAGGTCAGGTTAATTTCAACCGAACGTCAGACTGCTACCAGAATACCGTGTGGCACCAGCCTTGCCGATAGCCGCTCAAGTATCTAAGTAAATAGCGCTTCTAGAAAAACTGTCTGCAGTTTTTAGCTTGCTTTCGTAGATTGTGGCTGTTAACGCCGTTTTCGCGTGTCTTACAAACTTTTTGTATTCGTGGTGTCCTCGAGACTGAATGAAGTGACTGAATAACATTTTATGCATATCTGTAGATAAGGCTGCTTTTTTTAATCTTTATTTGATTTCGGTGTGACAGATATTGTGTTACATGCCAGTCTTCAGCGGTCGTAAATTTACTGTTGTGCTCTCATTGAATTTCCGTTGGTTTTTTTTTTTTTTTGAAATTTTACATTAAGTTCCGTTTTTTAGCACATCCTCTTCTGTAACTTGACGAGGACATGTTAAAAACTTGAAGTTTCCAGAAAAGATGCGGAAATTCAATGAAGCCACAACAGTAACTGTACGACCGCTGAAGAGTGGTATGTAACACGATACCGGGTCAGCCAAACAAAACTATTCAATAAGTAATGCAAACACTTTCTTTCTGAATACTGCGGCCTTACTTCACCTCATGGGGAGGGCCTATATGCCCGCACGGTACCACTGTACTGGTCAACGTCGGAGCCAACATCTTACTGCATCACTGACTAACCTAACATCCACGTACTGCTTTCCGCAGAGTGCACCTTCATAGGGCCAAGCAGATGGAGGTTGGAAGATGCAAGATATGGTTTGCAGGGTACAAGAGGAAGAGAAGTTTAGTGAAGTTTTGTTATCACCTTTCGGCTGCGCGGACTTGCGTAAGCATTGTGTTGTTATCGAGAAGGATAAGTTCGTTCGCATTTTTGTGGCGTCGAACATACTGAAGTCCTTTCTTCAATTTGCTGTGGATAGCAAAATACACTTCAGAGTTGATCGATGCACAATGAGGGAGGACATCAAACAGAATAACCACTCAGGGTGTCAGACGGCCATCGCAGTGACTTTACCGGCTGAAGGTGCGACTTTGAACTCTCTCTTCAGAGGAGAGATGGTATTACGCCACTTCATACATTCGCGTTTTGTTTCCGATTCGAAGTAAAGAACTAATGCTTCCAGAATGAGATTTTCACTCTGCAGCGGAGTGTGCGCTGATATGAAACTTCCTGGCAGATTAAAACTGTGTGCCCGACCGAGACTCGAACTCGGGACCTTTGCCTTTCGCGGGCAAGTGCTCTACCATCGGAGCTACCGAAGCACGATTCACGCCCGGTACTCACAGCTTTACTTCTGTCAGTATCTCGTCTCCCACCTTCCAAACTTTACAGAAGCTCTCCTGCGAATCTTGCAGAACTAGCACTCCTGAAAGATAGGATACTGCGGAGACATGGCTTAGCCACAGCCTGGGGGATGTTTCCAGAATGAGATTTTCACTCTGCAGCGGAGTGTGCGCTGATATGAAACTTCCTGGCAGATTAAAACTGTGTGCCCGACCGAGACTCGAACTCGGGACCTTTGCCTTTCGCCGGCAAGTGCTCTACCAAGTGGTAGAGCACTTGCCCGCGAAAGGCAAAGGTCCCGAGTTCGAGTCTCGGTCGGGCACACAGTTTTAATCTGCCAGGAAGTTTCATAAAGAACTAATGTTTCATCTTCTACGACGATGTTGGACAGAACATAGCCTCGTAATGCGCAAGTAATTCTGCACAGATGGTTCTTCGTTGCTCTTTACGGCCTTCTGTGAGACAGTGTGGAACCCACTGGGCACACATTTGATTACACCAACAGGTAGACGAGTGTGCGAGAATTACCAAAAGAGACGTGGAGCTGCGCTGCGAGATGTCGGTTGTGATCCGTCGATCACTTCTAATGAGAGGGTCCGCACGTTTCTAACGCTGCAGGAGTCACGGCTGTATTCGGTCTGTCGGCAGGCGGAGGATCGGACAGGATTCCAGAAGCCTCGCCCAACGACTCACCGTACCTTCGTTTACTGCCAAGTCTTCGTAGACATTCTACAAGCGCCTATGAATATCTGTGATGCTCTGATTTCCGGCGAAAAAAAAAAGAACCCTCAGTGACAGCTGTTGCTTGGAACGCACCTCAATTACAGACGCCATGTTGAAGGCTACTTACAGCAGCACCATCTATCGGATAGTTATCAAACTACAGTGGCTGAATCGAGAATATTCCACGACGTACCACAACCAATTCCGCATTTTTTCAACCGAAACTGACCGAGGGAGAAACGTGTGGCACTACTTATTGAATTCCCCTTGTGTGTGCAAAGAATATTGTTCATCAACAGTCTTACCAACGTCGCTGCTTTACCGCAACTATACTAGCGTCCAAAATAAAATAAAAAATTTTGAAAGGTCTCGTCTATTTTGACATCTATTTTGCCACAAACCGGAATAAACAGGTTATAGTAAGGTGTAAACAAGCTAAAGAATACGGATCGTAAACAACCGCAATATGCATAACGGTGGACAAAAATGTTATTCGTTAACGGATTGGCACACACATTCCGACAACTGGTTAATGTGCTCAGTATGGGTTGTGACCACCTCTGGCAGCATTACAGGCCTGACAACTGGGCGTGCTGTCAATGATGACATCAGTCTCATGTTGATGCAATAAAGTCCATTCTTCCTGCAGAGCTACTCGCAATCTTGGAAAGTTGTTGGTGGGTGCTGATGTGATGCAAGTCGTATCCCCAGTGCATCGTAGACATGCTCTATGCAAGTTAAATTGAACAGTCCATTACATGCTTGGAGTATCTTCAGTTTCCAAGAAAACATCAACCACCTGTGTTCTATGAGATCGAGCATTATCGTCCATCACAGCACCTCGAAACAGCCGCAGATGAGGTCCCAAGATCTCGTCACGATACCTGAAGCAGTTAAACCTTGCCGATTCACCAATAAATTTCACAAAGAGGGGTTCGAGTGGTAAACATAATCCCTGCCCATACCTTTAGGGATCCTCTTTTATATCGATTTCTTTACATAGTGTTTTGTTCCCGAAATCGTCTTTTGCGTACCCTCTAGATGCGAATCCATCGAGAATCACTCTCCAGACTAAGTCGGGACGGCCCCACTGTTCGACAGTCCAGGTGGAATGTTGATGACTCCACTCTAGATGTTCCCTTCCGTGAAGACGCGTCAGAGGTACACAAACGGCAGGTCTCCGATGTAAGGCCACTCTGCCGAGGCCTTCTACACGCCATTTGCCTCCATACAGAACGTCCAGTGGACTCCGAGAGCTTACATGCCAATTGCCGTGCAACATAAACCGTAAGTTGGCAGTTTAGGTTTTTAGGTTGGTAACGCTCTGTATGAAAGTCACTGACTGTGCTGTGTGCAGTCTCTGGCTGGTTGGCATTGTTGGAATACTCGCTATTGTAGTGTTGGGCAGTTGGATGGGAACACGGCGTAGTGTTGGGCAGTTGGGGGTGAGCCGCCAGCAGTGGTGGATGTGGAGAGACAGATACCAGAGTTTTGAGCGGACTATCTGGACGTGCGTCCGTCAGAAAAAGGAAATTTGTTTAACTGAATGTCATAAAAATATATATATATATATATATATATATATATATATATATATATATATATATATATATGTGTGTGTGTGTGTGTGTGTGTGTGTGTGTGTGTGTGTACAGGGTGTTACAAAAAGGTACGGCCAAACTTTCAGGAAACATTCCTCACACACAAAGAAACAAGATTTGTTATGTGGGCATGTGTCCGGAAACGCTTACTTTCCATGTTACAGCTCATTTTATTACTTCTCTTCAAATCACATTAATCATGGAATGGAAACACACAGCAACAGAACGTACCAGCGTGACTTGAAACTCTTTGTTACAGGAAATGTTCAAAATGTCCTCCGTTAGCGAGGATACATGCATCCACCATTCGTCGCATGGAATCCCTGATGCGCTGATGCAGTCCTGGAGAATGGCGTATTGTATCACAGCCGTCCACAATACGAGCACGAAGAGTCTCTACATTTGGTACCGGGGCTGCGTAGACATGAGCTTTCAAATGCCCCCATAAATGAAAGTCAATAGGGTTGAGGTCAGGAGAGCGTGGAGGCCATGGAATTGGTCCGCCTCTTCCAATCCATCGGTCACCGAATCTGTTGTTGAGAAGCGTACGAACACTTCGACTGAAATGTGCAGGAGCTCCATCGTGCATGAACCACATGATGTATCGTAGTTGTAAAGGCACATGTTCTAGCAGCACAGGTAGAGTATCCCGTATGAAATCATGATAGCGTGCTCCATTGAGCGTAGGTGGAAGAACATGGGGCCCAATCAAGACATCACCAACAATGCCTGCCCAAACGTTCGCAGAAAATATGTGTTAATGACGTGATTCCACAATTGCGTGCGCATTCTCGTCAGCCCACACATGTTGATTGTGAAAATTTACAGTTTGATCACGTTGGGATGAAGCCTCATCCGTAAAGGGAACATTTGCACTGAAATGAGGATTGACACATTGTTGGATGAACCATTCGCAGAAGTGTACCCTTGGAGGCCAATCAGCTGCTGATAGTGCCTGTACACGCTGTACATGGTACGGAAACAACTGGTTCTCCCGTGGCACTCTCCATACAGTGACGTGGTCAACGTTACCTTGTACAGCAGCAACTTCTCTGACGCTGACATTAGGGTTATCGTCAACTGCACGAAGAATTGCCTCGTCCATTGCAGGTGTCCTCGTCGTTCTAGGTCTTCCCCAGTCGCGAGTCATAGGCTGGAATGTTTCGTGCTCCCTAAGACGCCGATCAATTGCTTCGAACGTCTTCCTGTCGGGACACCTTCGTTCTGGAATTCTGTCTCGATACAAACGTACCGCTCCACGACTATTTCCCCATGCTAAATCATACATCAAATGGGCATCTGCCAACTCCGCCTTTGTAAACATTGCACTGACTGCAAAGCCACTTTCGTGATGAACACTAACCTGTTGATGCTACGTACTGATGTGCTTGATACTAGTACTGTAGAGCAATGAGTCGCATGTCAACACAAGCACCGAAGTCAACATTACCTTCCTTCAATTGAGCAAACTGGCGGTGAATCGAGGAAGTACAGTACATACTGATGAAACTAAAATGAGCTCTAACATGGAAATTAAGCGTTTCCGGACACATGTCCACATAACATGTTTTCTTTATTTGTGTGTGAGGAATGTTTCCTGAAAGTTTGATAATGACTTTTGAACGCTACTAAGGTAAATACATTGTTTGTTCTCAATCAAAATCTTTCATTTGCTAACTATGCCTATCAGTAGTTAGTGCCTTCAGTAGTTAGAATCTTTTATTTAGCTGGCAGTATTGGCGCTCGCTGTATTGCAGTAGTTCGAGTAACGAAGATTCATGAAAGGTATAGGTTATTGTTAGTGAGGGCCATTCTTTTGTGGGGATTATTGAAAGTCAGATTGCGTTGCACTAAAATGTTGTGTGTCAGTTTAGTGATGATCAGAATAAGTAAAGAGAAAACTGTCTGAGTACGTTGAGTTTGGCTCAGCTTTTTGTAAATCAAATAACGTAAGAGGTTTACCAGCACAGTCATTCATAATTTTTCTAGGGGGACGTTTCATAACGTGGTACGATCGTGGCCTTCCGGCCAAACAACGGTCTTAGTGACACGTGATCGGCCCTGACCTGATCTTCGGGATACAGTTATGGTCTTTATTAATTGTCGCCACATCCGAGCAGCACATTAAGCAATCTACATCTACATATATACTCCGCTAGCCACCAAGCGGTGTGTGGCGGAGGGCAGAATTCGCGCCAAAGTCACATTCCCTCCCCCCCGCCCCCCCCCCCCCCCCTCTCCTCTGTTCAACTCGTAAATCGCGTGAGGGAAAATACAGTCTGAACGCCTCAGTACGAGCTCTAATTTCCCTTATCTTTGAATGGTGATCACTGCGCGATTTGAAAGTTGGTGGTAATAATATATGCTCTACATACTCGGCGAAGATCGGATTTCGGAATATAGTGAGCAGCCCCTTTCGTTTAGCGTGTCGTCTGTGTGTCCCACTTCAAACTTTCAATGAGATTTGTAACGCTCTCGTAATGGCAAAAAGTACCAGTCACGAATCTTGCCGCTCTTCTTTGGACCTTCTCATTCTCTTGAATCAGACCCAACTGGTAAGAGTCCGATACAGGTGAACAGTAAGCCTGGACGAACTAACGTGATGTAAGCAATTTCCTTTGTTGAAGGGCTGCATCGCTTCGGGATTCTACCAATAAACCGCAATCTGGAGTTCGACTTGCCCGTTACTTGTGTAATCTGATCATTCCATTTGAGATCATTTCGAATAGTCACACCCAGGTACTTGACGGATGTTACTGCTTCCAAAGACGGGGCATTAATTTTGTACTCGTACATCAATGGGAATTTCCACCTTATTATATGCGGTTGGTTACGCTTACTAATATTGAGAGATAACCGCCAGTCATTACACCACGCACTAATTTTCTACAAATCCTCATTGATTTGTTCACAACTTCCGTGTGATACTACTTTCCTGTAGACTACAGCATCATCGGCAAACAGTCTAATCATCTAATCATCAACTACATTGTTTATGTAAATCGTAAAAAGCAGCTGATGTATTGCACTGCCCTGGGGCACAACTGAAGTTACGCCATCGGGCGAAATCAGTTTGTAACTGTCCTGCTTCCTTTTTTTCTATGGCCCTCCACCACAGAGAGTCTAGGAGGTATCTTCTCTGTGCCATGCTGCACCGTCCGTCACTGTGTACACAGCGACTGTGGACGTGGGGCTACTCGGAAAACACTACCTCGTATCATAGGTGCCCTGACGTCATCGTAGGTCATCGCTGCAAGTCATCGCTGGCAGGGTTGTTCGTTGACCGGAATGCCGTCTTCCGTTCAGAACACGATCCTACCAACAATTGGTTGATATTACGTATGATTATATCATGAATTAGACAGAGGACAGGGAAATAGCGGTTTGCTGCTTTAATTCTGGACAAGACTGTAGTTTCCATTTTATAGGCGATTAAAATATTTCTGCGTCATCTAAATATACATCTGCATTTACAGTCCGCAAGCCATCCGACGGTGTGGGGCGGAGGGCACTTTACGTGCCACTGTCATTACCTCCCTTTGCTATTCCAGTCGCGTTATGGTTTGCGGGAAAAACGACTGCCGGAAAGCCTCCGTGCGCTCTCGAATCTCTCTAATTTTACATTCGTGATTTCCTTGGGAGGTATAAGCAGGGGGAAGCGATATATTCGATACCTCATCCAGAAATGCACCATCTCAATACCTGGACAGCAATCTACACCGCGATGCAGAGCGCCTCTCTCGCAGAGTCTGCCACTTGAGTTTGCTAAACATCTCCGTAACTCTATCACGCTTACCAAATAACCCTGTGACGAAACGCGCCTCTCTTCTTTGGATCTTATCTATCTCCTCTGTCAACCCGACCTGGTACGGATCCCACACTGATGGGCAATACTCAAGTATAGGTCGAATGAGTGTTTTGTAAGCCACCTTCTTTGTTGATGGACTACATTTTCTATGGACTCTCTCAATGAATCTCAACTTGGCACCCGCCTTACCAACAATTAATTTTATATGATCATTCCACTTCAAATCGTTCCGTACGCATAAGCCCAGATATTTTACAGAAGTAACTGCCACCAGTGTTTGTTCCGCTATCATATACAATAAAGGATCCTTCTTTCTATGTATTCGCAATACATTACATTTGTCTATGATGTTAAGGGTCAGTTGCCACTCCCTGCACCAAGTGTCTATCCGCTGCAGATCTTCCTGCATTTCGCTCCAATTTTCTAGTGCTGCAACTTCTCTGTATACTACAGCATCATCCGCGAAAAGCCGCATGGAACTTCCGACACTATCTACTAGGTCATTTATATATATTGTGAAAAGCAATGGTCCCATAACACTCCCCTGTGGCACGCCAGAGGTTACTTTAACGTCTGCAGACGTCTCTCCATTGAGAACAACATGCTGTGTTCTGTTTGCTAAAAACTCTTCAATCCAGCCACACAGCTGGTCTGACATTCGTAGGCTCTTACATTGTTTATCAGGCGACAATGCGGAACTGTATCGACCGCCTTCCGGAAGTCAAGGAAAATGGCACCTAGCTGGGAGCCTGTATCTGATATTTTCTGGGTCTCATGAACAAATGAAGCGAGTTGGGTCTCACACGATCGCTGTTTCCGGAATCCATGTTGATTCCTACAGAGTAGATTCTGGGTTTCCAGAAATGACATGATATGCGAGCAAAAAACATGTTCTAAAATTCTACAACAGATCGATGTCAGTGATATAGGTCTATAGTTTTGCGCATCTGCTCGACGACCCTTCTTGGAAACTGGAACTACCTGTGCTCTTTTCCAATCGTTTGGAACCTTCCGTTCCTCTAGAGACTTGCGGTACACGGCTGTTATAAGGGGGGCAAGTTCTTTCGCGTACTCTGTGTAGAATCGAATTGGTATCCCGTCAGGTCCAGTGGACTTTCCTCTGTTGAGTGATTTCAGTTGCTTTTCTATTCCTTGGACACTTATTTCGATGTCAGCCATTTTTTCGTTCGTGCGAGGATTTAGAGAAGGGAGTGCAGTGCGGTCTTCCTCTGTGAAACAGCTTTGGAAAAAGGTGTTTAGTATTACAGTTTTACGTGTGTCATTCTCTGTTTCAATGCCATCGTCATCCCAGAGTGTCTGGATATGCTGTTTCGAGCCACTTAGTGATTTAACGTAAGAGCAGAACTTCCTAGGATTTTCTGTCAAGTCGGTACATAGAATTTTACTTTCGAATTCACTGAACGCTTCACGCATAGCCCTCCATACGCTAACTTTGACATCGTTTAGCTTCTGTTTGTCTGAGAGGTTTTTTCTGCGTTTAAATTTGCAGTGAAGATCTCTTTGCTTTCGCAGTATTTTCCTAACTTTGTTGTTGAACCACGGTGGGTTTTTCTCGTCCTTCACAGTTTTACTCAACACGTTTCTGTCTAAAACGCATTTTACGATTGATTTGAACTTTTTCCATAAACACTCAACATTGTCAGTGTCGGAACAGAAATTTTCGTTTTGAACCGTTAGGTAGCCTGAAATCTGCCTTCTATTACTCTTGCTAAACAGATAAACCTTCCTCCCTTTTTTTATATTCCTATTAACTTCCATATTCAGGGATGCTGCAACGGCCTTATGATCACTGATTCCCTGTTCTGCACATACAGAGTCGAAAAGTTCGGGTCTGTTTGTTATCAGTAGGTCCAAGATGTTATCTCCGCGAGTCGGTTCTCTGTTTAATTGCTCGAGGTAATTTTCGGATAGTGCACTCAGTATAATGTCACTCTATGATCTGTCCCTACCACCCCTCCTTAATATCTGAGTGTTCCAGTGTATATATGGTAAATTGAAATCTCCACCTAAGACTATAACATGCTGAGGAAATTTATGTGAAATGTATTCCAGATTTTCTCTCAGTTGTTCTGCCACTAATGCTGCTGAGTCGTGAGGTCGGTAAAAGGAGCCAATTATTAACGTAGCTCGGTTGTTGCGTATAACCTCCACGCATAATAATTCACAGGAACCACCCACTTCTATTTCCCTGCAGGATAAACTAGTACTAACAGCGACAAACACGCCACCACCGGTTGCATGCAATCTATCCTTTCTAAACACCGTCTGTGTATTTGTAAAAATTTCGGCAGAATTTATCTCTGGCTTCAGCCAGCTTTCCGTACCTATAACGATTTCAGCTTCGGTGCTTTCTATCAGCGCTTGAAGTTCCGGTACTTTACCAACGCAGCTTCGACAGTTTACAATTACAATACCGATTGCTGCTTGGTCCCCGCATGTCGATAGAGCGCCTTTCTCGACGCCTATTTCCCTTAAAGATTTCCCACCTACCCTGCATTGCACGTACGTAGATTTATTTGGCCCCAAGAATCCCCTTGTGGCACTTTAGGATACAGTGGAGAAACGCGCGATGGAGACCGTGTATTCCAGAACGTGAACTAGACAATTGTCGAAGAGGCGTGCTGTGACAGCAGGCGGCGCCTGGCGGCCGAGGAGGGGGGGAACGCCGACGCAGCTCGCGAGGTACCCCCCCCCCCCCCCCACCCCCTGCCAGCCAGCACTCTGCCCGGCCGCGCTGGTTTAATTAATTTAATGCAGGCGCATTTCATCTCGTTTTAAAGCGAACCTCCGCGCCGAGAGAAGCCAACGGGCCCGCGAGATACACGCCGCAGGCGACCCGGCGCGCCCTCCCGTCACTCCACGTGGCCCTCTCTACACGGCAGTCTGCTGCCATCACGAGATCACAGAAACGGCCAATTACGGCACGACACTGCTGGACGGAAAATGTGCCTCCCATCAGGTCTCATACAAGGAGTGCACGCAAGAGATCGTTGAACTTCAACGTAAAACAAGGGAAGCAGGCGAGACCTTAAAACATCTTTCTGCGTTCACCTTGTGATATTTCTGGCTATAGCAGCCATCGTCTCTAGCTCCTGAATTCTTTCCTCAGAGCAATATGAGTACGACGTAATCAGGTACCAGTAGGAGCTGGTACCTGTCTCCACCAGGATTGTAGTCTACCAATGTGATTGGCAGATACGTTTGGGTTCAAAATGGTTCAAATGTCTCTGAGCACTATGGGACTTAACTTCTGAGGTCATCAGTCCCCTAGAACTTAGAGCTACTTAAACCTAACTAACCTAAGGACATCACGCAACACCCAGTCATCACGAGGCAGAGAAAATCACTGACCCCGCCGGGAATCGAACCCGGGAACCCGGGCGGGGGAAGCGAGAACGCTACCGCACGACCACGAGCTGCGGACAGATACGTTTGGGGGCTGCGTGCCAAAAAATGTCTCTGAGCACTATGGGACTTAACGGCTGAGGTCATCAGCCCCTAGAACTTAGAACTACTTAAACCTAACTAACCTAAGGACGTCACACACTTCCATGCCCGAGGCAGGATTCGAACCTGCGACCGTAGCGGTCGCGCGGTTCCAGACTGAAGCGCCTAGAACCGCTCGGCCACTTTGGCCTGCGTGCCAAAACGCTAACTTTCTTTCATTAATAATTTATTAAGTTTATGTTAAAATTGCTGAACGTTCTGCAGTTGGTGTCTAAATATCGCCTACTCATTTCGAAAGTCTGAATTGCACGTAAAACTAAAAACAGAAGCTAAACGACAAGGCAGATTAGGTTCTTCGGGTGTCTTTGGAGCTCCGCTTGGACCGCGCTATCAAGCGAAGTAGAGGCGCTGCCTAATCAGATGGGAACGGGTAGTCTCGGGTTACAAATGTGTTGTCGGCCGAAACAGTTCTGTTACCGTTGTTATGTAAAATGCTAATCAGATCTGAATGGGCAGTCACGGTAGACAGACGTGTTGTCTGGCGAGATTAGTGATATTAGAATTTTTATGCAAACTCAGTAAAGTGTTACTCACATCGGAAGGAGTAGTGATGGGAGACAGTCGTGTGTCTGACGCGGAAAATTATGCTTCAAATTTTATGCAAATTGAGTAAAATGTTAACGACATCGGAAGGGGCGGACGTGGTGGACAGACGTGTTGTGTCGTATCGTCAATCAAATCTTAATTTTGTGCAGGAATAATGAACTAGAAAGCGTAATATCTAATCAGTTACTAGTGTCGCAACATAAAGTTTGTAAACATATTATCAACTTGTGCCTCGTTCAAAACACAGAGGATAGGGCGTGTAACTAGCCGTTTTTCGTGTTCTGCTTAAATACACTCCTGGAAATTGAAATAAGAACACCGTGAATTCATTGTCCCGGGAAGGGGAAACTTTATTGACACATTCCTGGGGTCAGATACATCACATGATCACACTGACAGAACCACAGGTACATAGACACAGGCAACAGAGCATGCACAATGTCGGCACTAGTACAGTGTATATCCATCTTTCGCAGCAATGCAGGCTGCTATTCTCCCATGGAGACGATCGTAGAGATGCTGGATGTAGTCCTGTGGAACGGCTTGCCATGCCATTTCCACCTGGCGCCTCAGTTGGACCAGCGTTCGTGCTGGACGTGCAGACCGCGTGAGACGACGCTTCATCCGGTCCCAAACATGCTCAATGGGGGACAGATCCGGAGATCTTGCTGGCCAGGGTAGTTGACTTACACCTTCTAGAGCACGTTGGGTGGCACGGGATACATGCGGACGTGCATTGTCCTGTTGGAACAGCAAGTTGCCTTGCCGGTCTAGGAATGGTAGAACGATGGGTTCGATGACGGTTTGGATGTACCGTGCACTATTCAGTGTCCCCTCGACGATCACCAGTGGTGTACGGCCAGTGTAGGAGATCGCTCCCCACACCATGATGCCGGGTGTTGGCCCTGTGTGCCTCGGTCGTATGCAGTCCTGATTGTGGCGCTTACCTGCACGGCACCAAACACGCATACGACCATCATTGGCACCAAGGCAGAAGCGACTCTCATCGCTGAAGACGACACGTCTCCATTCGTCCCTCCATTCACGCCTGTCGCGAAACCACTGGAGGCGGGCTGCACGATGTTGGGGCGTGAGCGGAAGACGGCCTAACGGTGTGCGGGACCGTAGCCCAGCTTCATGGAGACGGTTGCGAATGGTCCTCGCCGATACCCCAGGAGCAACAGTGTCCCTAATTTGCTGGGAAGTGGCGGTGCGGTCCCCTACGGCACTGCGTAGGATCCTACGGTCTTGGCGTGCATCCGTGCGTCGCTGCGGTCCGGTCCCAGGTCGACGGGCACGTACACCTTCCGCCGACCACTGGCGACAACATCGATGTACTGTGGAGACCTCACGCCCCACGTGTTGAGCAATTCGGCGGTACGTCCACCCGGCCTCCCGCATGCCCACTATACGCCCTCGCTCAAAGTCCGTCAACTGCACATACGGTTCACGTCCACGCTGTCGCGGCATGCTACCAGTGGAGCTCCGTATGCCACGGCAAACTGGCTGACACTGACGGCGGCGGTGCACAAATGCTGCGCAGCTAGCGCCATTCGACGGCCAACACCGCGGTTCCTGGTGTGTCCGCTGTACCGTGCGTGTGATCATTGCTTGTACAGCCCTCTCGCAGTGTCCGGAGCAAGTATGGTGGGTCTGACACACCGGTGTCAATGTGTTCTTTTTTCCATTTCCAGGAGTGTAGATACGAGTGTCATCTCGAAATAGAGAATGAATTACTTATATACGTAACTTCAGTTCCTCGCTAACAGTTCATTACATCCTCAAGACGATGGATTTACAACGTACGTGCTGCTGTTTGCACAGGGAACATCTTTAGAAGACTGCAGGTTGGTCGACTTTAATAGAACTTTACGCAGATCACTCAAGGCTGTAAAACTGACTAGGCACCTCGAGTGAAATTCATTACCAGAACAAATGGGGCATCAGCACATAAGCTGTAGTAACACAGGGAATGTTTATGTCATTCACTACTCCGCAATCATATTATTTTACGCTGTATTCTACTCCTCAAGGGATGGACAAAACACGGAAACAGCAAGAACTAAACGAATTACCATGCCTAAAACGGTATGGAAAAACTGTCGGACTCTGTAGTTGGTCCTGGCGGAGGTTCGAGTCCTCCCTCGCGCATGGGTATGTGTGTTTGTCCTTAGGATAATTTAGGTTAAGTAGTGTGTAAGCTTTGGGACTGATGACCTTAGCAGTTAAGTCCCATAAGACTTCACACACATTTGAACATTTTGAAACTGTTGGCATTTCAAACAGCTTACAGTCGTCTCGGAATGGATAAATACAGGTCCTGTATGGTTTTCTAGGGAATCTTCTACCATTCTTTCTGCACCATTCGGCAACTTCAGATACCAATGAAGGAGGTGGATAGCGATCACGAAATCTTCTTTCCAAAGTAGACAACAAAAGCTCATTAATGCTGAGATCTGGTTATTGTGGTGATCAGCGGAGATGCGACAGTTCACCCTCGTGCTCACAAAACCTGTCCTGGACAGTGAGAGCTGCGTCAAAAGGGGCCCCGTCATCTTGCAACATGGAAACGTCATTGGGGAATAGACACTGTACTATCGGGTGAACCATATCAGCCAAAATGGTCACACAATCCATGGCAGTTAAGCGATGCTGCAGAGTAAGCATGGGGTCCATGGAAGACCACGACATGTCTGACCAAATCATCACATAATCGCCGCCATGTTTCACTCTTGGTACATTACTAATGTCTTTCGATATTCACATAGCTGCTTGTCTTTTATACAAAAGCCTCTTTAATTTTTCTGTAGGTGGTATCGATCTTTTCCCAAGTGATACATGCTCCTAAATCGTTACATTCGTCCTCTAGCCGTTCCAACTTAGCCATTTTGCACTTCTTATCACTCTTCTTGTTCAGACGTTTATGTTCCTCATTGCTTGTTTCATTTCCTGCATTTTTGTATTTTCTTCTTTCATCAGTTAATTTAATTATCTCTTATGTTATCCAAGGATTACTACTAGGCCTTGTCTTTTTACCTGTTTGATCCTCTGCTGCCTTCACTGTCTCATCTCTCGGAACTACCCATTCGTCTTCTACTGTATTCCTTTCCCCTGTTCTAATGAATCGTTGCCTAACGTTCCCTCTGAAATTCTCAACAACCTCTGCTTCTTTCAACTTATTCAGTTTCCATCTACTTAATTTCCTACCTTTTTGCAATTTATTCACATCATAGACAAAAAATTTGTGGACAGAGCGCATATCTGCCCCTGGAAATGTCTTAAATTTAATATCTTGTTCCAAACCCTCTGTTACCATCATATAATCAATGTGAAACCTTCCGGTGTCTCCAGGTATTTTACACGCATCAAGCCTCTTTCATGATTCTTAAACCAAGGTGACTAAATTATGCTTTGTGCAAAATTCTACCAGGAGGCTTCCTCTTTCATTCGTTTCTCCGATTCAAGAATCACTTACTGTTTTCCCTTGTCTTCATTCTCCTACTGTTGAATACCAAACCCTAATCACAATTAAATTTTCGTTTTCCTCATTTATATGAATAATTTCATTTATCTCATCATACCCGTACATTTCTTCACTCTCTTCATCATCTGTGGAGCTAGTAGGTACATGAACTTGTGCAATTGTAATAAGTATGGGCTTCGTGTCTATCGTGGCTACGATAATGCGTTCACTACGCTGTTCGTAGTAGCTTACCCGCAACCATGTTTTCTAATTCGTTATTCAGCCTACTCCTGAACTACACCTATTTCATTTTTTATTTATAACCCTGTATTCGCCTGACCAGAAGTCCTGTTCCTCCTGCCACCGATTTACACTGATTCCCACTACAACTAACTTCAACCTATCCATTCAGCCTTTTAAATTTTCTAATCGACGAGCCCGATCAGGAGATCTAACAGTCCCCGCTCAAATCCGTAGGACGCCAGTTCTGTTTCTCCTGATACCGACGTCCTCCAGAGTACTCCCCGCCCGTATAAGCGAATGGACGATTGTTTTACCTCTGGAATATTTTGCTAAAGATGGCACCATCATCATTTAACAATACAGTACAGCAGCAAGTCTTCGGGGAAAGTTAAGCCGGCAGTATCCCTTTGCTTTCAGTCATTCGCAGTACAGCGTGACCACTTTGGTAGGAGTTAAAAGGCCAGCTTAATCATCGAGACTGGCCCGTGGAACTAATGAAAAGGCTGATTCGCCTCTCCAGGAACCACAAGTTTGTCTCGTCTCTCAACAGACAACCCTCCACTGCGGTTGCACCTATTACACGTCTATCTGTATCGCTGAGACACGCAAGCCTGGTCACCATCAGCTAGGTCTATGATTCACGGGGGGACAAGAGTACAGAAAGATAACGCGAGGGTCGAGGGGACAAGCCCCTATGCGGAAGCTTTTTTTGTATTTTAAGTTTTTGCGTTACTTACACAGAAAATAAACCGAAATAACGTTCGGTATATTGTATTTATTAATATTTTCATAAAAGGCCTGAAAAGAAAAGACAGAGGAAACTTTAGTATTCGAAAAAAATTTACATTAAGGGCTTATAAGGCTTATTCGAGATCTTCGTATAAATTTAGATACTTTTATTATTTTACAGTTGATTACTTACACTTGCCGGAGTGATATTCATCGTAGAAACAGGGAAGTAGTAATTTTCTCGGCATCTTACAGTTTGGTATTTGATTTAAAGTTTCTATCGGAAAATAAACTTCATTGACATTCATAAATAGTTCGTTCTCATCGCACAGTTTTGCAGCAAATGACGTCGAATACTGGTGAGGATAACTGGTGATGTACAACAGAATGTATTAAAATGGTTCAAATGGCTCTGAGCACTAAGGGACTTAACATCTGAGGTCATCAGTACCCTAGAACTCAGAACTACTTAAACCTAACTAACCTAAGGACATTACACACATCCATGCCTGAGGCAGGATTCGAACCTGCGACCATAGCAGTCGTGCAGTTCCGTCTGAAGTGCCTAGAGGCGCTCGGCCACAGCGGCCGGCACAGAATGTATTGGGTTTGTGCATAGGTTGATTGCGTTTTTGATTTGCATATTGTTATTATGGTTGCTATGGCTTTATTTATCAATTGTCATTTTTTATTAGCAGTTTACTGTTGGTATTTGAGATTACATGGTGTTACTTTGTCGTTTGCAGATAATGAGTGGGGCTGTGGATGCTAGAAAATGGGGTGCCAATTGGAGAAACCGTAAAATTTCTGAGATATTCTTCTGTTTGACTTCAATAGAAGGGTTACTGCAGTGGAAGCAGCCAGAGACATACCCGCCGTGTATGAGGGCAGTCCCAGTGGGCAGAGTACGGCAAGAAATTTGTTTCTACACTCCTGGAAATTGAAATAAGAACACCGTGAATTCATTGTCCCAGGAAGGGGAAACTTTATTGACACATTCCTGGGGTCAGATACATCACATGATCACACTGACAGAACCACAGGCACATAGACACAGGCAACAGAGCAAGCACAATGTCGGCACTAGTACAGTGTATATCCACCTTTCGCAGCAATGCAGGCTGCTATTCTCCCATGGAGACGATCGTAGAGATGCTGGATGTAGTCTTGTGGAACGGCTTGCCATGCCATTTCCACCTGGCGCCTCAGTTGGACCAGCGTTCGTGCTGGACGTGCAGACCTTGTGAGACGACGCTTCATCCAGTCCCAAACATGCTCAGTGGGGGACAGATCCGGAGATCTTGCTGGCCAGGGTAGTTGACTTACACCTTCTAGAGCACGTTGGGTGGCACGGGATACATGCGGACGTGCATTGTCCTGTTGGAACAGCAAGTTCCCTTGCCGGTCTAGGAATGGTAGAACGATGGGTTCGATGACGGTTTGGATGTACCGTGCACTATTCAGTGTCCCCTCGACGATCACCAGTGGTGTACGGCCAGTGTAGGAGATCGCTCCCCACACCATGATGCCGGGTGTTGGCCCTGTGTGCCTCGGTCGTATGCAGTCCTGATTGTGGCGCTCACCTGCACGGCGCCAAACACGCATACGACCATCATTGGCACCAAGGCAGAAGCGACTCTCATCGCTGAAGACGACACGTCTCCATTCGTCCCTCCATTCACGCCTGTCGCGACACCACTGGAGGCGGGCTGCACGATGTTGGGGCGTGAGCGGAAGACGGCCTAACGGTGTGCGGGACCGTAGCCCAGCTTCATGGAGACGGTTGCGAATGGTCCTCGCCGATACTCCAGGAGCAACAGTGTCCCTAATTTGCTGGGAAGTGGCGGTGCGGTCCCCTACAGCACTGCGTAGGATCCTACGGTCTTGGCGTGCATCCGTGCGTCGCTGCGGTCCGGTCCCAGGTCGACGGGCACGTGCACCTTCCGCCGACCACTGGCGACAACATCGATGTACTGTGGAGGCCTCACGCCCCACGTGTTGAGCAATTCGGCGGTACGTCCACCCGGCCTCCCGCATGCCCACTATACGCCCTCGCTCAAAGTCCGTCAACTGCACATACGGTTCACGTCCACGCTGTCGCGGCATGCTACCAGTGTTAAAGACTGCGATGGAGCTCCGTATGCCACGGCAAACTGGCTGACACTGACGGCGGCGGTGCACAAATGCTGCGCAGCTAGCGCCATTCGACGGCCAACACCGCGGGTCCTGGTGTGTCCGCTGTGCCGTGCGTGTGATCATTGCTTGTTCAGCCCTCTCGCAGTGTCCGGAGCAAGTATGGTGGGTCTGACACACCGGTGTCAATGTGTTCTTTTTTCCATTTCCAGGAGTGTAGTTTTAAGGAGGATCGTTTTTATCTTCTGGGTTTGCTGAAGATCCCTTAAACACATTAATACACAATCATTCATGTCAGTGTACTCTAGAACTGGCAAATGTGATGAACTGTGACCATTTCACCATCGTGCGACATTTGCATGCAATGGGGAAGGATAAAAATTGGATGTATGGGTACCGTATGCTCCAAGCCAAAATCACAAGAAATCAAAGGGTGGCCACAAGCATATCTCTGATTGCTTGTTATCAATTGGGTGGTGAACAATGACGACCATTTCTATCCCATATCGTTACTGGTGACGAGAAATGGTGTGTCTATGCAAACATAAGGAAGAGAAAGTAATGGTTGAGCCCAAGCAAAGCAGCAACTTCCCGCCTAAAGATCTGCGTGCGCACACAAAGATTTTATGCATCTGGTGAAACAGCGACGGTGTGGTGTACTGGGAGTTGCTTCCCCGAATGGTAACAATCACTGATGACGTCTATTCTCAACAAATGAAACGTCTTGCAGACGCAGTCCAAGAACGACCAGGAAGACGGTGTGAAGTGATCCTACTCCAGGACAGTGCCAGCCAACATTCTGTTAAACTGACGGAAAACACTATAGATGAGTTGGGTTTGGAAGTCATTTCGCACCCACATTATTCGCCTGATCTCCATGCCCGAGGCTCTCTATCGAACAATCTTAAATGAACTTTCTGTCCGGCTGAAAATGCGCTCCGAACATGTCTCGACGTGTTCTTCTCCTTGAAACCACGTGATTTCTACATTCACGGAATGTAAAAGTTACCCCAGCGTTGGCAGACTGTAGTAAATGGTGACGGAGGATATATAATTGACGGCTAAAGTCTCAGATATGTGTATCTGATGTGTTTATTAAACTTATGGAAAAACACTAGGAATTAAGCACCAATCTAATACTGTAATGCAGTTTTCTAAGTATGAGTTTTATTTTTCTCTCTCGATGAGATACAAGCAGTTTTGATGTACTGGCATAACCACAAGCGCTAGAACGAAGACGAAGAACACAAGACCAGAGAAGGCGGTGAAACGACGTCGGCCAATGGTGCGCTGAATAGGACCGCGACCTCTACCAGGAGAGAATATAGGCGCCGCTTCTGTCAGCCTCGGCCCGTACCGTCCCATCAGCTTTACCTCGGTCTTCAGCAAGGTCCAGGAATCCATCCTCACCTGCCACATCCACGAGCACCTCCACCAGCACCGCCTCCTTCCCGCTACCCAATGTGGCTTTCGGCAGTCCTTCTCTACCGATGACATTCTCCTTCACCTCACTCACCTCCTCTCCCGCCGCTCCGCCATTTCCTTTGTCTCAACCTTGAGCGTGCCTATGGCCGTGTATGGCATTCCGGTCTCCTCTTCAAGTTCCAAACCTTCGCCCTTCCTATTAAATCCGTCTGATCGCCTCCTTCCTTTCTCACCATTCTTCCTATGTCACCATCCATAACATGGATTCCTACACCTTCCACCCCTCCGCCAGTGTGCCCCAAGGTTCCGTCCTCTTCCCTCTCCTCTACCTACACGGCGATCATGCCACCACCTTCACCCCCCCTTACACCGTCTCCAATACGCCGATGACACCGCCTTCCTTGCCCTCGCCCCCACCCTGCAACGCTCCCAGCACCCTCTCCAATCCCATCTTGACTGGTTCACCACTTGGTGTAACCAGTGGCTGCTCAAGGTCAATCCTTCCAAAACCCAGGCGATCACTGTAGGCAAAACCACGCCTTCCTTCCGTCTCCTAGTTTTTATCTCACTGTCTACGGCTGTCCTATCAACCTCACCCCCACCCTCAAGTACCTTGGCGTCACCCTTTAGTTTCGCCTCTCCTGGACCCCCATCTCCAGATGATCCAAGCCAAGGCACGTTGCCGACTCCTCCTCCTCCTCCTCAAGCTACTTTCTGGCTGCACTTGGGGTCTGGACCCCTCCACAATCCTGCACACATATAAATCCCTCATCTGCCCCATCCTCTGGTATGCCCATCCCGCCTGGATCTCCGCCCTTCCTACCTTCTACAATTCCCTTGAAATCCTGGAATGCCATACGCTTCACCTCGCCTATCGCATCTGCCTCCCACCCCCACCTGGATCCTCTACGACTTAATTCTTTTTCCACACCTCCTCCTCTTCCTTGAACGGATGCAGATCCTTTACACCTCCTGTAAACTTGATCCCCCTCACCTGCTTGTCCCTCCCATCCTTTCCCACGCCTGTCCACTGCCGTGCCTGTACACCTGCATCTCACCCGCTCTCCATTTTACCACACTCCATACCCTCGCCCAAGGCGGCTTCCGCCAACTCCCCCTCCCTGATAATGCTCTCGTCCCCTCCATCTGCACCTCCTACCAGGTTTGATCCTCCCCTTTCTCCTCCTCTGTTTTTTTCCCCCAGGGCTCCCTCTTTTCCCCTCTCTCCCTCCTCACTTCCTCCCACCTCCTCTCTCCCTCTCCTCCCCCCTTCCTGGGCTTTCACACACACACCCATACCCGCTCTCCTCACCCTCCCTTCTTCTCTCCTACTAGAATCCTCCCCCCTCCCTCCTCCCCTCCCCTCTTCCCTATGGCAGGCCCCCAACTTTTTTGTGCAAACAGTATGTTTTAATGCGGCGAAGTTCGTCGCCACTGTGCTAGTATTTCTCTTCCCAACAGTTCATCAGTGTCTCTCCTTCATTGCTCTTACGTTCATGTGTGCCACTCTGTGTCTCCGTTTGTGTATAGTGCTGTTTTTTATACAACCAGTGCGTCCGTGAACGCCTTCCTTTATTTTAATAATTATGTCTCCTGTTTTTATCCTCTATGTATGTTTGGTTTTATGTCTTCCGGTTTAATGTATGTTTTTTCTATGGCCGAAGAGCGGCATAGATAGGCCGCTGCAGGCCTACCTTTATGTAAAGGTTTGAAAATCACAATAGAGGAAAAAAAGTACCCTCGGCCTCTCAGATCGGCTTAGTATACGGACATTAGTGGGCAGTATAGGCCCAGTTATAGACCGGCACTCGCGGATCAGTTATCAGTGACATGTGCCAGCTTGCAGGAACATTGTGCGTATCAAGAACTCGGACTTACGTTGTATGTCGCCCATCGTTTGCGACGCCTTTGTAAATACACGTTAAGTATTGTTAATCTGCTTTATAGAAATAAAACTGCTAATTTTATTTGCTTGAATTGTTGTACAGCATTCTGAGAACACTGATCCCTTTGGCGCCCTATATGAGACAAGTAGGCAAGACGCATCATTTGAAGCCTTCTGATCAAATTCTTTACCTGACCACAAAATCAGACATCGTAGAGTTGCACTATCGGAGTGCATTTGCGGGAAATCTGTTTAATAGTGCACTACGACAACACTTCTTTACCTTGAAAATTCTTGTGTAAATGTCGATTTATTTGTCTTTCGCACGAGTAAATTAACAAGAAATTTATTGTCCTGTACGTTGAAGGCTTCATCACAGCAGCCAAAAATTATTTGTGTAAAGGAATTGCAAGTTTCCCAGATTTTGACGAAGTGATGACTACATTACTATATTTTGCCGCGTACTCATTCGCCTTTTTCTGAATTCTGGGATCAGAAAGAGTCACTACTCTCTTGTAAACATATGTAGACTGTTGGGAACCATTTTCTAGAAATGGTTAAAGCAAATGGCTCTAAGCACTATGTCACTTAACATCTTAGGTTATCAGTGCCCTAGACTTAGAATTACTTAAAGATAAACAACCTAAGGACATCACACACATCCATACCCGAGGCAGGATTCGAACCTGCGACCGTAGCAGCAGCGTGGTTCCGGACTGAAGCGCTTAGAACCGCTCGGCCACAGTGGTCGGCAGGATTATAGCATATTTCCCTATATACGAATGGATTACTTTGCTAATTTTCGGTTTACTTGCACTGTAATTAGCGCGAAAATTGAAAATAAAACCATGTTTCAGCATAAGGTCTCGGTTTCGCAACCCTCAAATTGCCACTCTGCACTCTACTTACCTCCCCAAACAGCTGACTGGAAAACTGCACTAACACAAATGACTCTTGCCTCGCCCGACCCGCTCCGGAAATGCAATTTTTTTCTAAACACGTGGCGATGTGGAGCTCCCGCCACCGTCACTTTCATTACTGGCCATACATGGCGTACACCATAAATTTGGACGAAATCGGTCATCAAAAGAAGGTGCGGCCACCTTGTGAGATCTATTGGCGGGGATGTCTCAGTTCAAGCGCGTGTCTGTTAGATACTCCGTATGCACGTGTTTATTTTACCAGGCTGCACAGTGGAACTGTACCGACGGCTTTCTGAAAGTCGACAAAGACGCTGTCAGCCTGAGTTCCTCTATCTTCTGCCTTCCGGATCTCATGAACAAAGTAAGGTATCACATAACAGCTTCTTGCGGAAACCCTGTTGATTTAAGCCCTACTTACTAATTGTTCGACCTCCAGGAAAATCAACGTACTCGCGCAAAATATGTGTTCGGTATGTATGTAAATAATCCCTGATTGTACCTTTCAACTGAAGTTAAAATTACCTCTGCTTGTAGGTGTATACTTCGGAGATCGCCGTACGAAGTGTTGGTGGAAGGTGACTCGCAAAGACGTGATACCAGCCTTCTATGTACACTGCGGATTTTGTGCAAGGAAAGGTCTCTCGGAACGTATGTGCATGAGCTTTGGATTCTACAGTATTGTATTCAGGTTTACTTTGAGAAACGTTCGAGACAGAATATCTGGTATTTCCTGAGTCCTCTTGTACTCTCCCACACTTTTGTGAACAGAGCTCTCCGTGACGCATATAGTCTCTCTTAACAGCTTATTGAACTGTCACGTCTATTAAACAAGGCCGTGATATATTCTGCAGATCTTCATCGTTGGCTTTAGAAGTTCTAACAGCAGCAACGTGTGTACCGCAATTCTTATTCATGTCCAGAAATGTTTCCGCGTGTTTAATCCATCATCAGAGGGAAATTTTATTCAGATCTTTAAATCGCAAACATGCTTCAAGTAATAATTTCTGTAACGAAAGAATTCAACATTCTAGAGAATAAGGTAACAGTCGCAGTATACATAAGCCTTTAAGGCCTAATTTTCGTTCCAACAATAATTACGTCAGACATGTTTCATTTTACCGACCTCAATAAAGATGAAACTTCCTGGCAGATTAAAACTGTGTGCCCGACTGAGACTCGAACTCGGGACCTTTGCCTTTCGCGGGCAAGTGCTCTACCAACTGAGCTACCGAAGCACAACTCACGCCTGGTACTCACAGCTTTACTTCTGCCAGTACCTCGTCTCCTACCTTCCAAACTTTACAGAAGCTCTTCTGAAGGTAGGAGACGAGGTACTGGCAGAAGTAAAGCTGTGAGTACCGGACGTGAGTCGTGCTTCGGCAGCTCAGTTGGTAGAGCACTTGCCCGCGAAAGGCAAAGGTCCCGAGATCGAGTCTCGGTAGGGCACACAGTTTTAATCTGCCAGGAAGTTTCATATCAATGCACACTCCGCTGCAGAGTGAAAATCTCATTCTCAATAAAGATGATTGTTCAAATGTGCATAAACAAGTTCAGTCATTAAAAAGAATAATTGTTTACATAACAGGTGGACCTGAAGTCTCATTATCAATTTCCTCTAACTTTACCCGTCTCTGCTGCCTATCCACCCTGTTAACGTGCTCGGCTTGTCTAAAAGTACTCAAGAATTTGCGGGACAAGCATTTCCTAAGCGACCTCAGTTGTGGCTGACTAAATATGTTTTACAAATTGATCAATGGATTCGCCCTTCTCTAAGTAGCTCCAAATAATAGGCCCCGGTTATTTGATGCTTTTTGCTGATTCCTGTGTTTGGTCGGCGACTCTCTAATGCATCACCATTCGTTCTTCTCCTCGATTTACAAGCACTCCATTGCTTTTCTTTTAGATTTCAAATCAATAAGCATTCCTCAAAACGCTCATTAATAGCATTTAGTTTTTTTCATAAACAGAAATGTCCCATTTTTATTGTTGTCGCCTTTATAGAATGACTTAATTTTACGAAACTTGCTCCTGAGTTCATTGTACAGGGACAGAGCTTACCACGATAAACCAGCATTTAATTTCCCATGTATAGTTTGGACAGCTTGTTCTGAATTTATGTTTTAGTTTAGTTCTCTACGTTCTCGACAGTCTCTTATCAATATGTTAATTTACGGTGTGACCGCTGCGATATAATTTATAAATGATATGACGCCAAAATCTCATTTAAAACGAGTTACAACGTTTTGTGGGAAATCGGCGATTAGCGGTTGGCTTAAATAGATTAAAGTGGAGTGTTTAAGATAACTGTATTTACTTTAAACAGGGTACTTAAAAACATAAAATATTCAATTTGCTAACAAAGGCCCTACTAGGGTACGTAAATGCATCATTGGTTTGCAGAAATCTTCTAAAGAGGAGAGACAGGGAAGAAGAACTCGTTTTCCTACGCCTTGACAACATGTTGCATGGGGGCTTAATTAAAATAAAATGAAAATAATTTTAATTTTTGGTTTTAGTAGCTGTTTGTTCGGTTACGAAGTCTCGTAACGGTTGGCCCTGACTAGTATTATTACGCTATCTGACTGCATAGAACAATAACAAAGAATGAAATGGAAATTTTCATTAACACAATTAATTAATTAAGTCCCCAGCAACTATAAAACCTACGAAACCAAAGCACAAGTGTAACTGTTCTGTGTGTGGAAGTATGACTCAACGTACGCATCTGGCACGGTTCTTCTTCAACAACACAAGAAATTTTAAATATCATTTATACTGAATTAATTAAAGAAAATAGAAATACCATAATTACTCAAGAAAACCAGAATTACACTCTAATACAAGAACACAAGCCAGATGCTTTGTTGACTGAACCTGTAATGACGCATTATTCAGGACATTGAAATAATGAGAAAGAAAAGAAAAGTAGTTTGTTACCTTAATTTATATTGATGAAAAGCACTCTAGACATTACAATCTCTCCACACCGACTCGCTACTATCACATCTCAACAAGAACTTTTCAGTATCACATCTCAGCAAGCACTGCCTACTAGCTCATCTCAACAAACACTCTCTGCTACGAGTTCTTAACAAGCACTGACTACTACGAGTTCTCAACAACCACTGCCCACTACGACATCTCAATAATCACTGCCAGTGGAGGCGGCAGAACAATGCTCTCTAGCGCGATCTCTGGCGCTGTGGCTCAGTGTAGCCACCTTTCATATGCCCTTCCTCCACGGGCTAGAATTTGATGGTATTTTTGCCAGCATTGGTGGTGAAAATACCACCAAATTCGTCAAAAAATACAGACAAAAATAAAAGATAATATTAATGCGTAAATATCATATAACTAGATAAAATTTTGGCTTTGCACTGACCTTTCAATAACCTAATATATAATATTCAGTAATGAATACAAATTCTTTCATACATGTGACTTTACATAACAGTTTACACAAGTATTATGTGGTTAAACAGTTCAATCAATAGCGTCAGCAATGACGAATATGTGCAGGTAAGGGTCTCATAACTTTTCACAAACAGTAATACACAAAAAATCAGTTTATACAAATATTCACAGAAACGCTTTCCATAGCCCAAGAAACAAGTAGTTGACAGTTCCAGCAGTAGCACCCAGCAATGGTCAACAGGTGCAAAAACCAGCAAGTGACATTTTTTCAGTAGAAGCAGTCCATCAGTGGCACCCAGTAATGTTGAATAGGTGCAGACACCAACAAGTAACACCATTTCAGTATAAGCAGTTCCATTAGTGGCACCAGCAATGTTGAACAGGTGCTGACCGCAGTCCATAATATTCACTTTCACTAATCACACTGTTCATCAGCAGAAACTAAACATGACTAAATGTCACACATCATGTTGAAAAGTGCAGCACCATCACTAATCAGACAGTTCAGGCATGAACAATAGTTTGAATACACATACAATGCTTTTACACTAAACATACAAATCATAATAAACACACAAATGATATCAGATAATTGTCATATTAAATATTACAAATACACAAATATCAGTAAACCTATAATTTTTATGGGTGTCAGTGCAAGCCACAACAACAAGTAAAATAATATTTAGGAGATAGGTTGGTACCAATTTGGGATAGGGAAAGGAAAACACACAAAAAACACTCACTCATCTTTCATCCACATTAGTGCTACTGTGTAATTGAATAGTGTTAACTGTGTAAATGCAATTCTGTCAAAATTTTATGTTCATCATGTGTATCAAGTAGTAGTGGCAGCAATGTATAACAGTCAATAATAGTTAGTCAACGTCATAGTCATCATGTCAAGACCAATGTTTGCCAAGCCAGATCAAAATGTACGGTTGCTGAACAACTGTCAGTGAGCCAAGATATGCAAATACTTCCTCTCTTCAAAAAAAGTATATACTGCTTAGTGATTTAACAAAGTGTGTGTGTGTAGACAATCTTCTTTCCACTTGAGTGTTCTAGTTTGCCATCTTCATCAAAAATGGTTCAAATGGCTCTGAGCACTATGGGACTCAACTGCTGAGGTCATCAGTCCCCTAGAACTTAGAACTAGTTAAACCTAACTAACCTAAGGACATCACAAACATCCATGCCCGAGGCAGGATTCGAACCTGCGACCGTAGCGGTCTTGCGGTTCCAGACTGCAGCGCCTTTAACCGCATGGCCACTTCGGCCGGCCCATCTTCATCCTCCTTGTTCCATATAGACCAACCAAAAAAAATATGCTCCTCACTTACTTCACCTCTTATCCACCAAAACTCCAATAATCATCAGCATCACATATTCTCAATACTTCACTAATACCTCTTCAATACGTCGATACATATAAACCTTATCATCAATATCATTTACCTTACCTCTTGTCCACGAAAACTCCAATCATCATCAACTTCACATAATCTCAATACCTCAATCATACCTCTTCAATACGTCGATATATATATACCTCAGCACCAATATCATTTCACTTCCATAACAACTCTTTCCTCTAGTCAGTCTCCTCGAACAAGTACAGACAAAATCCTATTGCAAACTTCAATTCAGCATCCCATACAATCCGAAGACACAGTGTCCACACACAACCTCTGTGTAATCCATCTGACTCAAATCTTCTACTCATTATGAATTATAAACAAAAGAAATGCATACATGACCTCTAACAGACGTAGTTCGAATAACTCAGTAATTAAGTACGATTACGGAGTGTGAATGATCACAATATTTCACAGTGTGTACACCACTTCAAGAATCATGGCAGAAGCAAACATGTGGAGTATTTTTTGTGTCAAGTGTCACTTCCTCTTTCAATTACTCACGAAAAATGCAGTGTAATATCTGTCAATGGTCTAACCTAGTGTTGGTATGTCATGTCGTTAGCTTCCTTCCTATTAGCATAAGCAGCTTCCATAAAACCTCCATCTCATGTGACTTCTATGAAGTTTCTTGTACTAATGTCGTTCGTAGCATTATAGCAGTTCATTTTCTTATCTTAAAAATATCAGGCACTGAGCGTAAGCAAAACATGCAATAGCGAGTAAATATACCAGTAGAGAACAGAATGTCAACAAATGGATACAGCACAGTTCCTACAACGAGGCTCTGCCAAGCGAACAATCTATAATTAATACCACAGTGTAACCTAAACTCTATGTACGTACACAGTATATCAGCATTGCTATATTCTAAATTGAAGAGTAGTTGTGACAACAAACAGAAATGTGTAAATATGCAATCCATACGCACAGCAGCAAACATATATCTTACGTAATAAACAAGTCATTAGCATCATATCAGCATAAGCAAATAAATGTTCATATGTAATCTTAATAAGTAAACATGAAGGCGCAAGCAGATAAATCACAAAGTATAACTTACATACGTAACCATGTTGTTGTTGTTGTGGTCTTCAGTCCTGAGACTGGTTTGATGCAGCTCTCCATGCTACTCTATCCTGTGCAAGCTTCTTCATCTCCCAGTACCTACTGCAACCTACATCCTTCTGAATCTGCTTAGTGTATTCATCTCTTGGTCTCCCTCTACGATTTTTACCCTCCACGCTGCCCTCCAATGCTAAATTTGTGATCCCTTGATGCCTCAAAACATGTCCTACCAACCGATCCCTTCTTCTAGTCAAGTTGTGCCACAAACTTCTCTTCTCCCCAATCCTATTCAATACCTCCTCATTAGTTACGTGATCTACCCACCTTATCTTCAGCATTCTTCTGTAGCACCACATTTCGAAAGCTTCTATTCTCTTCTTGTCCAAACTGGTTATCATCCATGTTTCACTTCCATACATGGCTACACTCCATACAAATACTTTCAGAAACGACTTCCTGACACTTAAATCTATACTCGATGTTAACAAATTTCTCTTCTTCAGAAACGATTTTCTTGCCATTGCCAGTCTACATTTTATATCCTCTCTACTTCGACCATCATCAGTTATTTTACTCCCTAAATAGCAAAACTCCTTTACTACTTTAAGTGTCTCATTTCCTAATCTAATCCCCTCAGCATCACCCGATTTAATTTGACTACATTCCATTATCCTCGTTTTGCTTTTGTTGATGTTCATCTTATATCCTCCTTTCAAGACACTGTCCATTCCGTTCAACTGCTCTTCCAAGTACTTTGCTGTCTCTGACAGAATTACAATGTCATCGGCGAACCTCAAAGTTTTTACTTCTTCTCCATGAATTTTAATACCTACTCCGAATTTTTCTTTTGTTTCCTTTACTGCTTGCTCAATATACAGATTGAATAACATCGGGGAGAGGCTACAACCCTGTCACACTCCTTTCCCAACCACTGCTTCCCTTTCATGCCCCTCGACTCTCATAACTGCCATCTGGTTTCTGTACAAATTGTAAATAGCCTTTCGCTCCCTGTATTTTACCCCTGACACCTTCAGAATTTGAAAGAGAGTATTCCAGTTAACGTTGTCAAAAGCTTTCTCTAAGTCTACAAATGCTAGAAACGTAGGTTTGCCTTTTCTTAATCTTTCTTCTAAGATAAGTCGTAAGGTTAGTATTGCCTCACGTGTTCCAACATTTCTACGGAATCCAAACTGATCTTCCCCGAGGTCCGCTTCTACCAGTTTTTCCATTCGTCTGTAAAGAATTCGCGTTAGTATTTTGCAGCTGTGACTTATTAAACTGATAGTTCGGTAATTTTCACATCTGTCAACACCTGTTTTCTTTGGGATTGGAATTATTATATTCTTCTTGAAGTCCGACGGTATTTCGCCTGTCTCATACATCTTGCTCACCAGATGGTAGAGTTTTGTCATGACTGGCTCTCCCAAGGCCATCAGTAGTTCTAATGGAATGTTGTCTACTCCCGGGGCCTTGTTTCGACTCAGGTCTTTCAGTGCTCTGTCAAACTCTTCACGCAGTATCTTATCTCCCATTTCATCTTCATCTACATCCTCTTCCATTTCCATAATACTGTCCTCAAGTACATCGCCCTTGTATAAACCCTCTATATACTCCTTCCACCTTTCTGCCTTCCCTTCTTTGCTTAGAACTGGGTTGCCATCTGAGCTCTTGATATTCATACAAGTGGTTCTCTTCTCTCCAAAGGTCTCTTTAATTTTCCTGTAGGCAGTATCTATCTTACCCCTAGTGAGAAAAGCCTCTACATCCTTACATTTGTCCTCTAGCCATCCCTGCTTAGCCATTTTGCACTTTCTGTTGATCTCATTTTTGAGACGTTTGTATTCCCTTTTGCCTGCTTTAGGTACTGCATTTTTATATTTTCTCCTTTCATCAATTAAATTCAATATTTCTTCTGTTACCCAAGGATTTCTATTAGCCCTCGTCTTTTTACCTACTTGATCCTCTGCTGCCTTCACTACTTCATCCCTCAGAGCTACCCATTCTTCTTCTACTGTATTTCTTTCCCCCATTCCTGTCAATTGTACCCTTATGCTCTCCCTGAAACTCTCTACAACCTCTGGTTCTTTCAGTTTATCCAGGTCCCATCTCCTTAAGTTCCCACCTTTTTGCAGTTTCTTCAGTTTCAATCTGCAGCTCATAACCAATAGATTGTGGTCAGAATCCACATCTGCCCCTGGAAATGTCTTACAATTTAAAACCTGGTTCCTAAATCTCTGTCTTACCATTATATAATCTATCTGATACCTATTAGTATCTCCAGGATTCTTCCAGGTATACAACCTTCTTTTATGATTCTTGAACCAAGTGTACGTAACCATATCAGCACAATTAATCAGGTGACAATTAAAATGTAAATAAATAAGCACAGCAGGCACATAATAAAAAAATATGACATCAGTGAAAAAGCATAGCAGCCAAGCGATGCATAATATACATAAGTAATAACACTGTTCATTAATCAATAATTGTCAAAATCAGCAAATGTACACAAGCACGTCGCTTCACAAGTAAATTCATAGAACATGAAATTAGCACAAAGTATGAATCACGTAATCGCGAGCAGCAAATTACATCTAAAATACGTACCTAAGTGGAATTATGTTACCTGAAAAATAAACTCAATTAATAGTTACCCTTTTCAGTTTATTACTTTTTTCTTCGAAATTACATTCTTCCTGAAATTTTCTCCATAGCAAGTCGTCTTAACGTCGGACACGCACAGAATTTACCTGAAGGTCTTAAATATTTTACACAACCGTATCCTGAAAAATACTGAACGTTAATAACATAATTTATAAAGTCACCATAGCTTTATACAGAATTTAGTCGGAAAAATTAGACTGTGTATTTGTTTACGGCTGTCAGTGCATTCGCACTGAGCGCTCGATCAGCTGTAGGCGCGTGACGTAGGAAGTGATTGTTTGCGGTCAACGACTGCCTTTTGCGGCGCGCAGACTTCACTGTTGCTTTGAGTATCTGCCGCCGCCGGAACACGGCGCGGTATCCTTGCATTTTCCACATGTTTACGTATAACTGTTGGTTTCTCAAAAGTATGTCATTCCACAAAAATTTTTACGTTCGATATATGATGTATTCCCTTAGAGCGCCGAGATTTAAGAGTTTCTACTTCAACAGTATTATCATGTATAATTTTGCGAATTCTGTATGGACCGTTATAAAGCAGAAAAAATTTGCGACATAAGCCTTTTCCTTTATGAGACAAACGATGAGACTTAATTAACACCTTTTGACCAACTGACAAGATTTTTAAACGACCAGGACGTTTAGCTGATTTCTTTCTTCTAGCAGCCGCAGACGCAATATTTCGTAGAGCCAGGTTGACAACTTCAGAATGCCGCAGTTTCCGTGAAGGCGGAAAAGGAACTATTTCAGAAATGCGATTTAACGGTGCTTTGTTTTTTAATATCAATAGAGGCGGTAAAGAAGTTGAGTCATTAGGGAGTTCATTCAGAGTGATTTGAAAAATATGAAGATACTGATCCCAAGTTCTGTGATTCTGATGACAATAAAGACGGCACAATTTATTGATTTCCTTCATCCATCTCTCTGAAGCATTAGATTGAGGGTGAAAAAGTGAAATAAAAATTGGTTTAATCTTACGACGCTGTAGAGTACGAAGCCAAATTTTAGAGCGAAACTGTGATCCATTATCTGAAATAACCTTATCAACATGACCAACTTCTTTAAGAAAATGTTTGATGAAAGCATTAGATACTGAACGAGCTGTTGCTTTGCGTAAAGGTGTAAAACACACATATTTTGATGTCAATTCCACTGCTACGAAAATGTACGCAAAACCATTAGTAGAACGAACCACTGGACCGAACAAATCGACTTCAGCCATGTCCTTTAATTTCGCTGGAATGATAGGAAACAACGGTGCTCTGTGAGAAACAGTTGGTGGCTTAGCCTTTTGACGTAATTTGCATTTGGCAAGAACAAATCGAATACGTTTTTCCATATTACTGAAGTAGCAATTTTCTCGTAATTTATGAAAGCATTTTCTGGGACCAAAGTGCGCATAACTGAAATGTGTGTACCAAATCAATTTATTGACCCACTCATCAGGAATACAAACTAACCAAACAGAGTTGTCGACCGATTTTCATTTGAAAAGAATGTCATTGCGAACTAAATAATACTGTCTGATCGCTATGCTTTCCTTTCTCCTCCACTTCTCCTTAATGTCCTTCCAGAAGGGATCCTTATTTTGCTCCTTAGCGATGTCCTGGAGCGAAGAAGAAATAAAATTCTCAAACGCAACACCTTGAATGTACATCAAACAATAATGGTTTTCTTTGCAGTCCTCTTCAGCACTTTGTTTCAAACCCATAGGTGCACGTGATAAAGCATCAGCAACAATATTTGAAGATCCCTGTATGTAAACAATACTAAAATCAAATTCCTGTAGGTACAATGCCCATCGTGACAATCTGCCACGAGTTAATTTTGTCGACATAAGAAATTCCAAAGCTCGATGATCAGTGTAAACCTTAGTATGTCTACCGAACAAAAATGTGCGAAATTTTGTGAAAGCCCAAACAACAGCCAAAGCTTCAAGTTCCGTAATCGAATAATTCTTTTCGGATTTAGAGAGAACACGACTTCCAAATGCAATAGTCTTCTGTACTACAACGCCGTTTTCTTCTATCTCTTGAAATAAATGTGCACCTAGGCCTTTGTATGATGAGTCCGTCGCCAAACAAAAATCTTTAGATAAATCCGGATGTGAAAGAAGTGGAGCAGCAACTAAAGCATCACGAAGTTGTTCAAATTCTGATTGTGCTTCCTCATCCCAACACCAATTAGAATTCTTTCCAGATAGTTCACATAAACGAGGTGTGGCCAAATTGTCCAATCTAACAAAGCGTCTAAGAAAATTACAGACACCAAGGAAACTACGAACATCACGTTTTGTGGTAGGAACAGCATAATTACGAATAGCGTCTAGTTTTTCTGGATCAGGAAGAATACCTTCTGTAGAAATAATGTGACCGAGAAATTTCACCTGAGAACGACCAAATTCAGATTTTTCCAAGTTCACTGTCATGCCAACTCGTGCAAAAATACGTAATAATGAATCCAAAATTTTGTTGTGCTCACTCCAAGAACGTTTAGCAATAAGAATATCGTCAACATATGAAGTAATATTGTCACGAGGATAAACAGGTAAAATTTCGTTTAAACTACGAATGAATGCTGCAGAAAATATAGTAAGTCCAAACGGTAATTTCCGAAATTGGTAACAGTTACCAAAGGCTAAAAAGGCAGTATATTTTCTACAATCAGGGTGGAGTTCTATTTGCCAAAAACTTGCGCGCATATCAATCGTGGATGAAACTTTAATTCCATGGAAATGTTGAAGTTCATCTAAATTTTGTGGAGGGTCAGTTTCAGGAATGATGATATTATTTATCTGTCTGGAATCCAGAACCAAACGAATTGACCCATCCTTTTTAAGAACAACGTGTAATGGGCTAGTATAAGGACTGACTGCTGGCTCAATAATGCCCTGATCTAACATGTATTGAAGTTCATTCTTAACCTTGTCTCTGTAAGCAAAGGAATAGCGTACGTTTTCCCGCGAAATGGTGTGTGTTCTTTTACTTTAAATAAATATTGTAAGCCTTGTATAGTTCCTGTGTGATGACTAAACACTGTAGCATGTGAAGTCAAAATATGGTGCAGCTCTTCTCTTGCAACGTCATCTGGCACTTCAGCTGTTTTAACCTTTTCATTAATTAATTCTTCGCTATGAATTATATCCTCCATCGCGTCTCTGTATCTATTGTCATTGTCATGAATAAACACACTGTCGTCATAATGCTCAACGAAAACATCAGAAATAAGAAACCTTAAACATTTTGTATCTGATTCAGATCTTGCTAAACACTCGAAAAATTTCAAACATTTCGGCATTCCGGCAACAGTCAAATTCACACTTCCTTCTTTAAAGTTCAAAATTGCCTTATGTGTGTTAAGAAACTCCATACCTAATATAATCTGTGTACTGAGTAATGGAACAATAATAAAATTAGCAGACAATTCGTATCCTTGACAAATGAAATTTAGGTTGGTCTGTTGTTAAACTTCCACACCTTTTCCAGAAATCGCTCCTCGAATTGTAGTTTTAGAAATAGGTAACACAGGACAGGCAATAGTTCTTTCACATATACGAAAAACTGATTCACTAATGACGTTCAATGGGCTCCCAGAATCTAGAACTGCAGTGAACTTATTCTTACCCACACATACTTCAATAACAGGATGTAAAAATGCGTCTACATTATTCTCCTTTTCGCCTAGCAAAATGTCTCTCATATCTTCCAGGCGTACGTAGTGTAAAGTTGTAGTGTCATTACTTTTTGAACCGTCTATATTGCTGCCAGAAGCCGAAGCTGCAAGTCATGGTCGATTGTTTGCGTCACGTCTTTGATTATTCCCGTCATTTCGCGGATCAATTTCTACTATTTCCACTTGTCTCTCTGAATTTCTGTCACGCGGAGGATGCCAATTAGGTCCTTCCTGTCTGTTAGATGCAAATTCTTGGTTGTGTCTGTTATTAAAATTTCTATTTTCCTGTCTGTCTGCATAACTACTTCTTGTATAATTTCGACTGTCACTTCTGAAATTATTGTTATACCTACTACCCTGGTTATTTCTGTGGTAAGAGTTTCTATTATTGTATGAATAATTTCTGTCTTGATGATACCGATTACTGTTTCCGTATGATTGATCATTCCAGTAAGAATTAGCGTTATTATAATTGTCTGTGTAATTTCTGTTAGAACGTCTGTTATTGTCATAAGGCTGGTATCTATTGTCCTGTCTGTTACGTCTGTCATTCTCAAAATTACCCATATAACGCCCGTTCCGATCACTATCCCTTTTCTCTGAAAATCTATCGTAATTACTGTTACTGAAAAAGTTACAAGAAGTCCCGTCGTCGTTGTCATACTCAAGTTCTTGTAACAAAGTCTTAAAAGTCTCAATGTCGTCTTTACATCTTCCAGCTAAAGCAATTTGTCTTATGGATTGTGGCAGCTTAGTTAAACAAATGCGAATTAATTCAGTCGGGCTATAAGGGTTGGAAAGGAACTGATTCTTTCGAATCATGTCTTCAAAATATTCCGCTGGCGTGCGGAACTCAGACTGTTTGAAATTACGCTGCATAATAAGACGGTGTTTGACTCTGTCTTGTGTGTTTTCGGACCAATATGCCGATAGAAATGCATGATAAAAATCATTCAGATTATTACAATCTCTAATGAGTGCGCGCATCCGCGTCGCCGGTTCGTTTTCTAAATATCCACACATAAATTCCAGTTTGTGACTTAGTGGCCAATTTGGTGGGAGTGCGTACATAAATTGATCTAACCATGCACATGGATGTATGTCATTCTTAGAATTGCGGAAGATCTTAAATTTCCGAACAGTCAAAAAGTGTTTATAGTCAAAGTTTTCGCCTCGTGGCGACAAAGACCTACCGCGTCTGTGCAGTCCCAATGTCGATTATTGTCAAGTTCGCGCGCCTGGCGCTCTCTTGTTGCATCCCGTAAATGAAACAAATTATTTTCTTCAAACCCCTCTGGTATCTGTGATTCTAAATTTCTTTTGCCGTCTTTTCCTACGATTTCGCCTTCAATTTGTTTGACTTGCTTTTTTAATGCCTCAAATTCCCTTTTAACACGTTCATTAAATTTTCCCTGATTTTCAACATGCTTATTTATGTTCTGGTACTCTTCGGTTTCTGCAAATGGTAATGGAGCTGTATCATCCGACTCTCTGTCCCCATGTAAACTAAGATTTGTCAATTTATCTGAAATCTCCTCAACTCTTTCCGATAAGTCACCTATTTTTTCTTTCTGTTTACCTACGTCTTCCGTAAGTGTCGCGACTCGGGTTTCAGTGTTGACACATTTGGTAGTTAACTGTTCATATTGTTGTGTTAGGTTATTTAATCTGTCATTTGGTACGGATTCCTCGATTCTCTCAAATATTTCTTCCTTATCGTGTGCACGTTGTAAATTTAACTCTGAAAATTTTTGTACTATCACGCGATCTCTTTCTTCCTGTTCTCTATCTTGTTCCCTTCGTCTAATCTCTACTGCAATTAATCTATTATTGTGAGAATTAAAAATCGGTTGTACTTCTTCTCTAATTTCTTTCTTTAACTCATCTTTCATGTTTTTGAAACATGTCCCTATTCGCGAATCTAACCGTGTTTCCAAAGTTCCCATCTCTGTTTTTAATTCAGATCCAAACCGTGTTTCCATTGTTCCCATCCGTGTTTCCATTTGTGAGTCTAACCGTGTTGCCAAAGTTCCCATCTCTGTTTTAAATTCAGATCGTAACTGTGATCCCATTGTTCCCATCTCAGTTTTAATTGTTCCTATTTGTGAATCTAACCGTGTTTTTAATTCAGATCCCAAATTTAATATTGCACCCATCAACTGCTCCATAATAGCCGGTTCGAAATTCTTTTCGTCCCTAACATTTCCCGCGAAACCAACTTCTTTCGTCATGGCTGTAAAGCTATCTGTGTTCGATACTGTTTCAGAATCTTCTATCGTTAATCTCGGATTCTGTGAATTTTCTGATGGAGAAAAATTTTGAAATGGTTCCGGACTATTTTCCCGACTTATTACATTGTTTTCAACTCCATTATTCATCATACTGTTGTCCTGTGTTGGCGAGTTCGCCATGTCAACAATTTCGTCATTCTCACTGTCCATCATTTTTGCCTTTTTCATCGACCGCGTAATCATTTACAAAACATACAAAACTCGTCACTATATGAAAATTACACACAATGACACTTTATCTCCAACAATACCATTCACACGAAATGTTTCCCTCAAACACGATTAATCGAACAATTGAAATATTTGCACTAATTGTCAAACCCGTAGACAAGACAACAGAAATGAAATTTTGCAAAAAAAATACCATTAGAAGAATGACAATTACCAAATCTACACATGCAATATAGACTACAATTACTAAACTACAAATTACTACAACAATCCTACTGTCTACTATTTCTACAATCAGAATAATTCCAAGGGACGATCCGAAGCAGCGGTCGCCACGTGCATGGGGGCTTAATTAAAATAAAATGAAAATAATTTTAATTTTTGGTTTTAGTAGCTGTCTGTTCGGTTACGAAGTCTCGTAACGGTTGGCCCTGACTAGTATTATTACGCTATCTGACTGCATAGAACAATAACAAAGAATGAAATGGAAATTTTCATTAACACAATTAATTGAGTCCCCAGCAACTATAAAACCTACGAAACCAAAGCACAAGTGTAACTGTTCTGTGTGTGGAAGTATGACTCAACGTACGCATCTGGCATGGTTCTTCTTCAACAACACAAGAAATTTTAAATATCATTTATACTGAATTAAAGAAAATAGAAATACCATAATTACTCAAGAAAACCAGAATTACACTCTAATACAAGAACACAAGCCAGATGCTTTGTTGACTGAACCTGTAATGACGCATTATTCAGGACATTGAAATAATGAGAAAGAAAAGAAAAGTAGTTTTACCTTAATTTATATTGATGAAAAGCACTCTAGACATTACAATCTCTCCACACCGACTCGCTACTATCACATCTCAACAAGAACTTTTCAGTATCACATCTCAGCAAGCACTGCCTACTAGCTCATCTCAACAAACACTCTCTGCTACGAGTTCTTAACAAGCACTGACTACCACGAGCTCTCCCCAAGCACTGCCCACTACGACATCTCAATAATCACTGCCAGTGGAGGCGGCAGAACAATGCTCTCTAGCGCGATCTCTGGCGCTGTGGCTCAGTGTAGCCACCTTTCAATATGTGGTTCCATATGGCGGCGAAAAGTGGCAGGCAAAAGATCTCACAATGATCAGGAAAGCGAGTAAAACGTTCATTATAGTGGCCGCATCATTTCTGAAATGCGCCAACATATTTTTGCACAATACCACAGAATTAGAATCTCCTATAGTTTGGTCGCGAAACCAAGCATGAAGGGAAATATTCTCGGAGGAGTGGACTCATTCAATCTTCAGTACCGACACCCTCACGAACTTTGCAGTTCGCTTATCATATGGCCTCGATACACTCTGAGATATGGAGAGTCTGTTGACCAGCGCAACAGACGAACGCCCTCTGTATCGTAGTAGGTCATGACGGCGCTGAAAACGTGCGGTGTTCCGTTATCTTGTTGAAAGGTCCGTAGACACAGCAAGTTGGGGAAGAGCCACCGACCCTTACATGTTACAGATGTGATGGCTGATGTCCGAATTTCCACCTATGCGAGCCAGAAACGTTCGTGTTCCGTACCTAATGGCACCATAAAAAATAAAATCAACTGCTGGACCCATATGACGTCAAATCCTGGTCTTCCTTGCCTACAGTAATAGTAATAACATAGCGAAATTTGTTTAAAATAAGTTAAAAAACATACATAATTTACAAAAGGATAAAATCAGATCGTAGGTCGCCGCATTAATGTATTAAAATCAATCCCATTTTTGTCAGTCTTAAAAGTATAATATATGTAGCTGCTTTCAGAGTGTAAAAGATTCATGTCCAAATATTGTAAACAACTGCTCTAGGACTGACAACAGTCATGCATGGGGGCTTAATTAAAATAGAATGCAAATAATTTTAATTTTTTGTTTTTAGTTGCTGTTTGTCCGATTACGAAGTCTCGTAACGGTTGGCCCTGACTAGTATTATTACGCTATCTGACTGCATAGAACAATAACAAAGAATGAAATGGAAATTTTCATTAACACAATTAATTAATTAAGTCCCCAGCAACTATAAAACCTACGAAACCAAAGCACAAGTGTAACTGTTCTGCGTGTGGAAGTATAACTCAACGTACGCATCTGGCACGGTTCTTCTTCAATAACACAAGAAATTTTAAATATCATTTATACTGAATTAATTAAAGGAAATAAAAATACCATAATTACTCAAGAAAACCAGAATTACACTTTAATACAAGAACACAAGCCAGATGCTTTGTTGACTGAACCTGTAATGACGCATTATTTAAAACATGGAAATAATGAAAAATAAATCAAGTTTCGTTACCTTCATATATTGACCAAAATCACTCTAATCATTACAATATATCTCCACACCGACTCGCTATTACCACATCTCAACAAGAACTTTTCAGTATCACATCTCAGCAAGCACTCTCTACTAGCACATCTGAACACGAACTGACTACTACGAGTCCTCGACAAGCACTGCCACTACGAGTTCTCAATAATCACTGCCAGTGGAGGCGGCGGAACAATGCTCTCTAGCGATCTCTGGCGTTGTGGCTCAGTGTAGCCACCTTTCAATGGGACTTAATTGCTAAGGTCATCAGTCCCTAACTTACACACTACTTAACCTAAATTATCCTAAGGACAAACACACACACACCTATGCCCGAGGGAGGACTCTAACCTCTGCCGGGACCAAACAGGAAAATTTCACATATTTACGCAGTAAATGATTAAATGAAAATCGTTAGACAAGCAACGAAAACGTCCCTCAAATTTGAGGTCATTGAAATGATATTTTCATGCTTCTTATCATCCAAAAACTTGGGGAATTCAGTAGCGAACAGAAAAATATTGGTAGTTATGGCGTCAACCGGCTGACTGTGAGGTGGTTACACATGAAAGAGAATCTCCTTTTACTTTGATGTCGAAGCAGACTCAGAACCGCGAACTGCAGCTTGACGAAGCTGACTTAAGAAAGAAGCCCGCCTATCTCATGACACACTTTCTTTAATATCCATCCAGTCCCTCGTTATACCAAACGTCGACTAGTGATAAAAGCGAAGAAAAACGACGTGGAGGATTTACTGCTATACATTCCACTTTAGCGTCATCATGTTTCAAGAACCTACCACGTGGCACAGGAATTTCCTCAGCTTTTAAAGCAAATATTTTTTTTAAAATCTG